>NC_140459.1:14538049-15883049 GCF_963576455.1 Neolamprologus multifasciatus | reverse complement strand
ACTAAAACTTACTAATGGATTAGCCATCATTTGCTGCAGCATCAAACCAACAGTGCTGTCTTCGCCTCTTACAGTTCACACACAACCTCACAGTCCCTCCCCTCACTGACAGCTGAAGTTTAACGCTGAACAATATTTTTGAGGAATTTCAAAAGGTAAGTAAAGCTCTTCTTTCAGCAAAACATTAACCTGTGGCAATTTAATATTAATATTAAATTGCCACAGGTTAATGTTAGCCATTTGACTATTAGCAACTGCCCAATATAAACATTAGCCATCTGTTAAGTTATCATTGAGGTAGCATGTATGTTGTATGGCTAATAAAACAACCATCTCATTAATAAGAGATATAAGCAGCAAACATTATCAGTTATTTGTGTGTAAAAAGTGATAAAGTGATATAGAACTCTGTATTGTAAATATTAGTCGTAATACCTTATTATACATTGAAAAATAACATCATCATGCATTTTTAAATGGATCGTATAGTAAATTAGTTTAAATGAGGATAAGCACAATATTTTATAGAAACTGTTAATGATCCTTCACAGGTATGACACATAGTGCTGGGAGCGTATTCATCATATCACCGGACATAATGAGCAAGGGTGTTTCTTACTTACTTAGAAATGGAGGAACACTGCACACTCATACTTAGTCACTATGTAAATGTCAAATGGACCGGTAGTGCTTTCCTACTCAGTGTGAGCACTCCAAGTGTTACACCCTTGAACGGGAGAAATAATCACAAAAGTGGTGAGTTGGTGTTTTGACACTGAGAATTTTTACTGGAATTAAATATTTCTAAAAATATACACAATCTACAATTAACTCTGTGCAATTAGTTTATGTTTGCACGCATGAAAATACACAAAACGGCAGCAGGACTCCACTATGGCACTACCATAGACAATTGGCTGCACTTTGCTCACACACACACACGACCACACACACTGCAAAGCTTTCCAGCTTATGCACATTATTTTGGCATGCAGAATAGTATTAACATGCCCTTTTTTCCCTACAACACTTCTTAGTGAAATCAAACACTGTAACACCTGAAGGGGGGAAATGATCACAAAAGTGACGAGCTGGTGTTTCCTCACTGAGAACCTTTATTTAAATGAGGATAATACCATGATCTCCCCCAGGTAAGCGGGTGGAGATAAAAGCAGTCAATCTCAGGTGACCCAGTTCACACCACTTTGTAGATCCCTGATGGTGCTTTCTTTTTTTCTTTTTTTAAATAAAGAATGATATAAACAAATCAGTTGTTGTCTTTTAAGGTTCAACCCTCTTATTTTGAAATAATGACATCTTATAAAATACATCTCATACATACGTGTGATCTCCTTATATAAATCACAGAATCTCAATACTACAAACCAGTTTCCTTTTAAAAATTAACTTTTTTTTCTATACCTAATCACTTTTAACCTAACATTTACACAATCCCACTGCAACTTGGGGTTTAGTATTTTCCCCAAGAATGTGACATACAAGCTGAAGGAGCCAGCAGTTGAACCACTTTCTGATTAGAAGACAACCCACTTAATTCCGGAGCTACAGCCACCCCTGGTACACCAGCTTAGCATAGCATAGACTCCAATCTATAGTTTACAACATAAATATCTTTTTTTTAATTTAGGAAAATGTCAAAGTAGACATTGAGACTGTTAATGCATCCAAAAAAGTGTTTACTGAGGTCATCATCCAAGTCAGTGGGTTGTTAACCCTGACTAAACAAGTAGCCCCCTAATGGCCATTGGAAAGAGTGCAGATTTAAGTCACTTCCACACTAGCTTCACTATACAGTCTATGCTATGCTGACCTGATCACTCAGTGAAAACAAACCTTCGTCTTAGATTTATTACTTCCGAGTTAAACATCAAGAAATTCTTAGCAATTCTTGCAAAGTCAGCACTGGAGAAAAAAAGAACAGCAGAGAGGGGGAGATGAGCATTCGGCTGTGGAGTGTCTTCATAGCGTTATATAATTTTTAACACAAAGGGCAAATAAGTAAAAGCTCTGTAATGAAGAGGGAGCTGAACAGTCGGATAACATATTGCCAGACAGCAGCCATTAGCTGGAGAGCTGCAAAAGCACATCAGGGGAAAACTCAGAAAGATAGAGCGGCAACAAAGAAAGACAAGGGGAAGAGAGAGTGAGGGGTTGGAGGCAGAAATGTGAAAGGAGCGAGGGAACGAGAACAGAGTGGAGTGTGGAGACTGATTGCCGTTGATCTTCACAATAAGCAGGGCCGACAAGCGGCAAGCACGCCTCTGCTCCGACACTAATTGCCCGTGAAAGGTGACCCGCGGTGAGGCGGAGGCGCTCAGCTCCGATCGTCCTCGCCGCGCGACGTCCGCCCTGATCGCACGCGACACCAGACAGCCGAGCCGTCACACCGGCCACCAGCCCCACCAGCTCAGCAGCCGGAACCCATCCAGAGACGGAGAGAGACAGACAGAGGGGGTGAAAGAGAGCGGGAGTGAGGAGGATGGAGGATTGAGAGAGTAAGGGGAAATGGAAACAGGACAAGGGTCAGGAAGAATAAACCCTGATGGAGTGAGAAATAAAGGGGGTGAGAGCAGGATGTAAAGGAGGAAAAGAGGATCTGACAAGGGGGGAACACCAGATAGCCAAAAAGGAGAAACGAAATGGATTATCATTGTGATCACTATAAATTCAGTGCCTGTGAAGGATAGTCAAAGAACAAGAGGGTTAACAAAGGCTACCATCCCCCAAATTTGATATATACTGTATCAAAGAAGCAGACGCATTGTAACTTAAGTATAATTCTGAGTGCATGTGTGTATGAACGAAAAAAATGTAATATATCAGTCGAGGTTTCTGGAGTGTTAAAATCTCTGATATTGTGTTTTTATACGTTTATAAAAATGGGCTTAAAACAACTGGTAACATTTCCCCCCTTTATCAGTTAATCTTTCAGTCATTTTCTTTCAGTCAGATTAATTGATTCATAAATTTCCTTCTTAAAATGTCAGATAATAATGAAGAAATATTTCATGTGATTTTCCTGAAGCCAAAAGATGTGTCTGCCAATAATGTGGAAACAGCAAATGAATTTCAGTTTTAGGGGGGAAAAAAACAGGATAAGAAAAAAAAGAATGAAAAATCAAGTTTTCAGAATTTGGAAACAATGCCTGTCTCTTTGCTTTGTACATTTGTTCATATTATCAAATAAACAAGTGCAAAGAGGAGGTAAATCCAATCAAAGTCTAATCCAGTGAAGAAAAAGAGAGAAATCAAGTAGGTCGAAGACCTACTTGGGTGGCAGGCAGGGTGGTGACAGGGCCACAGACAACCTAAAAGTCAGGAGAAGATGGAAAACGCAGGAAAACAGCATAATGGTTACAGATCATCGGATGAAGGGGTTATTGCCACAGGATATAAGAGGGAAAAGGAGGCTGTACTGTGAGTACTGAGAGAATAAAATGGCTGGTTGGAGTTTTGCCACACATGACAGCTCTCCAATAAGCGGACTGTGTGAGAAGCTGCAGGCCCTCTTCCTCCTCCGCTACTTCAACACTCCGTCTTCTATCCAGGACACACAATCAGATGCTGCCCTGATTTCTTCTGCTATAGTTTGCTTTAGTTGAATTCATTTACTAGGTTTCCAGCTCTTGTGTAGAAAAATCCTAGTCCAAACATGGAAGATACTGAACTGGGAGTAATTGGGGAAAATATACTTTTCTTCCCATCCTCACAGCAGATATCTTGACTTTAAAGAAAAATCACAATGAAAGTAAATTTGCTTAGTGTCCCAGAAAAGCGTGTCATATCAGGACCCTGGAATGAGTTCATGTAAAGTGTTTTAAAGTGTCCCCCTGAAAATAATTGTGCATGTAACTTAATCATGCGATTCCTCTTAAATGCACTTTTCACCTGAAGATAAAGAATATTTGATAAATGCATTTTATTGTAAATGCATTTCTGTAACAACTAGTTGGAAACTTACAGAAGCTATTTTATTATTGATTTTCTCTCTTTCTCTTTGGTCTTAAGAGGTTAGGAGAGGATAAAGAAGAGACACAAGCCAGGATCTTTTTACACGGTGGAGCCAGACAGTTGGAGCCCAGTGTGGGGGAAGAGTGCGGGCAGGCTACAGACTATTTTCCCAGCACAGACACGGAGGTATTGGAACGCAGTGGCCATTAATAACAACTCAGTTGTCATCTGCACAGTCATTGACCCCCCAGACTGGTCAATATGTGTGGAGTGAGTAAGAAAGAGTGTGTTCTGATACTTATGTCTATACATATGTGTGTATTTGCAAAATTGTGTTGCCAGCCCATGTACGTCATTATCAGACAATACGTATAACAAGGGCATAAAGGGCAATAAATATATATTTTATTGTTACTATGTATCAAGTGTGTCTTAATCTTAACTTTCAAATTGTGTAGATTAATTTAGTTTGTGGTTAGCACCACCCTTTGGTAGTCAACTGCATTGTGTTTTGGCAACTCTGGCACTTGTGGTTCATGTTAATTAACCTTCTTGCGTGAACACTGCATGAATTATAAAATAATTTCAGGTGTTGGTGGAAACATTCATGTAACGATATGCGGCAGCAGGTCAAACATCTTAAACAGGAATAATTATGTACTGATGAGGCACAATGAAAATATTCATCGCTGATTTGATTGCATTAAACATTAAGTTAATATTAAGGTAAGAGTACCGACTCCGTTCCTCAAGGAAAGGATGGAGGAGAGGGAAAAAAATACACACTTTATTCAGAGAATTGTCAAGACGTATTACACTTGTAATGAAACCTCAGACACCATGGATGGGTATCAGATAAAATATTTGAGGCAGGGGAAATAAAAGAGACAGCTGAGGCAGTCTAAGACTGAAAATCGTCAGAGAGGATTAGCTAAGCGAATGAAGTGAAGTGACCAAAATAACGGCACTGGTAGGGGAAAAAAATTCATCTATCCCAGTTATTCTCTCAATTGGATAAATGTGCCTTTTGTGTAACAGTAATCATCATACTTTCATGCTGTCACTTTCTATCTAATTGCTTGCCTCGGAAACATGCTTTCTTGCAACACAGCAGCACTGTCCTATACTGAGAACACACTGAAAAGACAGACACACACCAATTAAAGAGACTGCAGTGTTAGTTTTAGTCACAGGTCCCAGGAGAAACTGACAAGTTAATTCTTTGCAATCGACTCATTTATCAAGAAATCAACATTATAAAATCCTGCACGTGAATATTAACAATTACGCTCGTTAAAGTCAGGTGAAGACGATGAGGTGGCAACAAAGTGCTCAAACAAGATGTCCAGTTGTTGTCTGCCAAAGACTGGACGTTGGTGTGTACTGCTAGCTGTGAGGAGTGCAAATCTGGGTTTGATTTCTCTTTTGCAAGGCAGCTTCATTCACAACTACATGACAAAATTATTATTCTATAATCAAACTTAAGGCTGACATCAGGTCATGTTTTATTTTTATTTGTTAAAGACCTCAAAAAATGAATTAAACGAATGCTGCTAATTTATTTATTCATTTTTTCATTATTGGGTATTTGAATGTTTGAAGAGCGTCCTGGTTGTAAGATCTTTCACTGATTTTGTAATGAATACTAATATCAGTTACTAATTGATGTTTTAGAAATAGCAATCTTACATTATTGGCTGGCAATGATACAAAAAGCAATTTCAATGTCTTATATTTGATTTGATACACAAGTCATAGCACATCTCTTTTTTCATCTTCTACATTTTGGATAAAATATTGTTTTTCAACTTAACACTCGAATCTGATCTTTTAAGCAAAATATTACACCAAATCATCAGTTTTAAAAGTTTTTTTTGTGTTTCAAGAGTTTCTAAAAGTTTATATTTTTGCTTAAAAAGAACTTTATCCGGGGCAGCATGGTGGCATAGTGGTTAGCACTGTTGCCGCACAGCAAGAAGGTCCTGAGTTCAATTCCACCATCAGGCCGGGGTCTTTCTGTGTGGAGTTTGCATGTTCTCCCCGTGTTTGCGTGGGTTCCCTCCGGGTACTCCGGCTTCCTCCCACCGTCCAAAGACATGCAGCTTGTGGGGATAGGTTAATTGGATTATCCAAATTGCCACTAGGTGTGAATGTGCAAATGGTTGTCTGTCCCTGTGTGTTGGCCTTGTGACAGACTGGCGACCTGTCCAGGGTGTACCCTGTGTACCCTGCCTCTTGCCCTAAGACAGCTGGGATAGGCTCCAGCGCCCCCCGCGACCCTGAAAAGGATAAGCGAATGGATGGATGAAGAACTTTATCCACATTTGCGCAGTGATAAAAATGCTTGAAAAGATTTTTCCTTTTCTTTTTCAAAATAACGATCTTACATATTTACATGGACGAATGAACTTGTGACTGAAACTTGTTTACTTCCTTCATCTGTGAATTCATCGAGCCGCAGCTTTGATAGAGGGATTATTAACCTGAGTGTCAAATTTCAGAAAAGAATCTGTGGCTAGAAATGATAATCAAGTTTCTTAAGTTCTCTAGAATTGCTACATTTCTACAAGAAATCCAAGGGACTTTCTAATTAAGAACTTACCGCTTAGGCACTTCTTTTTTTTTTTAAAGCTGTTAAAAAAAGTTCCTTAACTTCCCCCGGTCCTGTACACTTTGTAGTGCTGAAGCACTAACTCTCAAAGTCAAGGAGCTTTGCTAGTTTTCCCCTGGAGACCATCTCAGAGAGTTCCCTTTATACATTTCTGCAAGACTACTGAGAGTGGCGAGTGATAACGTGGTTTACGATGCTAACACCTCACCATTAACATGTGGCCAGTCCTAGCGCCCTCTCATCAGCGCCCCAAGGGTTTCTTCCTCTGAAATGCTCTTTTAGCAGCTCCCTGACAGGCGAGCGCTTGGCTTTCTACTTAATTAAAGGGAAAAACATGGCCTTAACTGGTGCATGGTCGCGCCCAGCCTGCATAATGGGACGTAATTAACTTCCCCTCATCGTTACTTCACTTCAAAGGGTCGGTTTTGAGTCAGCCATGCAGACACACACACACGGACGCACACACATGCATATAAGATGTGTATTTATTACTGCTTCTGCACACAGATAGGCCCAGAGAAACAGATCCCTATAAGTCTCCTTGGGGAGTTACGTACAAGAGCCTGAACCGTCGGACAGATCCTGGAAAAAAAAAAACCTGCTTCTGCTAACTTATGAGCATGAGTGTTGTGTTGCTTCAGCTTCACTAATGTACTCAACCACCCCCTCTCCTTCCATATGACAACGATGTATCAGTCCTAACAGAGGGAAACTATTAATGTACTGCTTTTGAGCTATAAATCCTGGTTCTTTAGTCTAAGGGTGAACTGTAGAGCCTGATGGATATAAAATGTTTAGTACTCAAAGGTTTTTTACTTCAGGCTACAGCATAGGATTAATCTTTTATTAGGACCAACTTATTTATTGACTTATTTTGTGAAATGTCATCAAATTAGGAAAAAAGGGATTGATATTTGATTTGTTGTTTTGTCATTTTAAAAACAGCTGTTTCTTCTTGTTATTATATAATTTTGTCTTTTGTGACCTCCAAAGCTAGAAAACTATCCACCATATGAACCAACACACACACACACACACACACACACACACACACACACACACACACACACACACACACACACACACACACACACACACACGCCAGCGCCTCCTTTTCTTCTTGCAGTGCAATACAAGGAGGAAAAAAAAAACCTGAATGCTGACGTGTGCCACATGTATTTGGCTCCTACTGACACTGAGGTGAGTCCAGTTTTCAGAGTCCCCCCCCCCCCCAACCAAACCAAGTTACCGTGAATTTCCCAGCTGTGAGTGAACTAGCGGCGACAAGCCTTGGCCAAATCGGACTGATGGCTCGGCTCTGTTTGCCTTTTGCTGTTATTTATTCATGTGTTTATTCTTCCTGTCGTTATCCCCTCCGATCCAGCGTCCCTCCATCCTTTCCTGTCCCTCTTCCCGCAGGCCAACGAGGAAACAATGTCTTGTTACATCAGGTGTGATATGCACCCACCATATCCTCAGTATGACTGTTTGTGTGTGTTTCCAATAGAAAAGAATACTAATTATATTAAAATAAATATAATTTGTTGTCTGATTAGAATTTGAAAATAATACCAAAATCTGTAAAATAATAGCAAATTTGTAAAATAGGCATTACAATTGTTGGACATAATTAATTTAGCTAATATTTACTCTTTAAACAATCTGTGTGTTCATTGTGACATATCATAGGCTGAAATGAGCAGGTTACTGGCACTTGGGAGGGGGGAGCACAAGCATGCAACAAAAAGGTCTGGCCATGAGTCGTGCTTTTCTAGTGGTGGACAGCTCTCTCACACTAGTATAATCCTTGAACCACACTCACAAAGTAACCCCTTCACATCATGAGCAGGCTGCTGTGCTGCAGTTGGTTTTTCCCTGGATGTGCTCCACAGTTACTCTGAATTTACATGTGTGCTAATTAGACTGGAAGAAATGATTGGCTGCTCACAACATCGCAGTAAAGAGGGCCCAGATGCATACACACACACACACGCTCGCCTGCACATACGGACACATATAGGCGCCTGCATAGTCAAAACCTTGCTGGACAGTAATGCATTAGAGCGCGCCCCATCACACTGTGTCAAGAGACACACCTCGGCTGAGTTTGGGCTCTGTCACATGTGATTTACTCGCCGTGAGACGACCTCACACCCCTCCCTTCTTAGTGTTCAAATCTATCTCCCTCCAAGCCCCCCGCGTGCATACGTTTGTGTATATGTTACTATCAGATTGGAAATTCTCACAACAACACAGCACATGTTCTTGTGAGAATTCACTTTTTCTTACAAATGTACGCCAGGGAAGTCGATATGTTAATGACACACATTCTGCTCACATGCACGATCGTGTGTACATGCATCATGGTGGTTAGCACTGAAACCCCCAAAAAGCTTCTCCATAATAGTCCTAAATCAGCCTTGTAATAATAACACCTCACTCTGTGTTATTCCTCCTGCAAGCCTATGTGCTTAGCCCCCCCAAGCTTCTGCCAAATAGCCCCTTTTGATGTTTCCACTGCTGGCAGGACACAGTGGGCCCTCTGCTATGAGCTTCACATAGTCATACAGTGTGAGGGGAGGCGGCGGGGGGGGGGGGGCATATAGAGAGTAAGACGCAATTATATGCATAAAGCTGTAAGGTTTATCAGATATACAGAGAAAATCCAATTTCTTTTCAAGTGGGTTTTTGCTTTCCCCTGAAATTATCTCAGCATCTAAAGAGATCTAAAGAGTAAACCTTTCTTTTTACCGGGTAAATATATAGTAAATTATAGTACACTGGGTAATAATACCCAAAGTTTATATTGGTAACAGTGCAAGTTAAAAAATTAAGATTTAAGAAGAAAGCACTTTCCAATAAATCACTTTCTTATAAAGCCAGCATCTGTAGCTACACCCTTTTATGATTTATTAAGTTTACTTCAGAATCTCTGGAATTCCTTTTAAGATGAAAAAATGGCATCACTATCACTTAACAACCTCAGCAGGGGACACTGCCCTCTAGTGTCACTGTAAATGTTCTCAAATACATGGTACGTTCTTGAAGATTTAAAAAAAAACAAAAAAAAAAACACACCTTTTACCATAAGCACTAAATAGCTGTTAATGTGATGTCAGTGCAGTGCCAGCACCATCCCAGCCTTGTTATGTAGAGTTTGGTTGCTTCCTTAAATGCTCTTTGAAAGCTGAAACACACAACCCATTCAGCTAGTTCATCCAACTGCGATAAATTAAGGCAATGACAGCCTGCTAACTGGTAAAAGTGCCCACCTGCTGGGCATATTCTGGACGTGATATCAACTGATGATGGCCTTTTAACAGGCTTATTAATATCTGCAAACAGGTAAGTAAGTTGAAACCATGCTTTTTTAAAATTTTCGCATTTACATTTTGATTTAACCATCAGTAGTATAAAAGGGAGTTTTTCTTCCCACTGTCGCAAAGTGCATTTTTATTGGGGGTCATCGGATTGGTATATTCTCTATGTGTTATTACAATAATAATACAACTTGTAGTGACTGTTGTGATTTGGCACTATATAATTAAACTGAACTGAATTAAATTGAAGGTGAGCATAGCTACAGTGATATTATCTACAGGTTTCCAAAGGCTCTACGTGAATGTTTTCACTGTTGCCATCTTGGTAAAAAACAAAACAAAACAGTGACTGTAAAACTGGAGACTGAAAGTCTTTTTGAAACCACAGCTATTTAGCTTTTTAGTCACTTATTGTTTTCATTTTTCTGATCTCAAAGCTACATCCCTCTTTTATACTGACAATAAATGTTACCCAAAAGAAGCAAATCCATTCGTACACCAGCTAGCTGGCAAGCTAACATTGCTAATGTTAGCCAGATAAAGCTAGGTAAGTATTAGCATCCAAGCCATAGCATGTCATGGACTAAACCCTTCTTGGTTTGTTTCTGAGCCAGCTTGTTAAAATTAGGTATTGTAAATATTACTTAGTTTAACTAAATTATATGCCGCTTTAAAGTTGGTGAAGCAACACTGGCATAATGAGTTAATATTCACACCAATGGAGTTAGGGTTTTTGTACCCATGGGGTGAACAGCCTGCAGAACATAAAGGGTGTTGATTTGTGTTGATTTGATATGTTAGTATTTCAACTTCAAAGGCATTAGTGTTACACTCAAACAAAAAGCTTCTGTCATCTTCAGTGTTTTTTTTTTTTCCACAGCCAATCTGAATGTCATTGAGCAGTGTTTTTCAGCTGGTGAGCTGAGACCCTAAAAGTGGGTCATGAGTTCTGCCAGAGCCTCACTTAGAGGAATGTTATTCACTGGACCGTCAATTCATAGACAAGGTCAAATTGGATTACTCAGTTCAGAACCTCTGTGTTCTTTATTATTAGTCTCACACCAGTGCAGAACACTGTCTGCCTCTATTCGGCCTCAGCGTTTTAATCTAAAAACATTACACAAGGTCAGTTGTTCACAAGTCCTTTCGATGTGTATGTGTGTGAAACACAGGGACCCACATCTAGTAACAACGGCTCGAACAACTCCATGCAGCACAATTTAAATATTGCTGAGACACCACTACTTGATTTAGTGAGACAAGAAGGAAAAGTCCTCCAGCGCTGTGTCGAATCTTTTGCTCTCGTCCCTCCTGGCTTTCATTTTGCCACACATTCCTTTCTTTTCCTGTTTTCCCATTTTATTTATTTTTACATATGAAGATGAGCAACACATCAATTTGTGTGCTCACCAGAAAAACATTATATTCAAAATCCTGTTAAATAATTAAACTAAGGTGAAATAATTTGATGATTTATGTAGGTGCTAAAGCATTTGTTCACCTATGTTTTAAATGTTTATGTACATTACTTGCATTGTGTATTTTAAACTAACTGTGCTGCAAGTGTTTCTGTTGACAATCCACTACATTTCTGAGATATATCTTTAATTGTTTTTGGTCTTTTTGTAAGACATTAAAAACAATTTATATATATAATATATTTCTAAGTCTTACCATCAAGATGTAGGGATTGCATTAATATTATGTTATGATTGACTTTAAGGATTATATCATGTCTTACAAGATGGTCTGCAAATGACAACTGAAAGCAATTATTTGTTCAGTCATTTAAAGAGCCCACAAAGGACTAATGCGCAAAAATGCTGAAGAATAAGTCATTACTAAGTCATTTTTGTAGCAAAATAAACACTGCTGGGTACATTTGTTCATAGGAAATGTTTGATTTTTAGGGGGATTAAAACATTTATGCTTAATGGAAAAGAAGAGAATGCTTAAAGAAATTGACTATGTGCTGTTTTTTATTTCTATTTTTTTACTTTTTTGCAGCAATGCAGTGATTTATTGGCCCACCATTGGTATTTTCCCTCACTTTTGCACTCGTTAGAGCTGAGACCGTAAATATAATGAAATACTTTATACATAACCACACAGTACAACTGCGACTGTTACTGTATATACTCCATAAAAAGGTCATTTATATGTAATGACATTTTCAAGTAAAAAAAACAAACAAAGAAAAATCTTTCATACTGGCAAAAATCTGGAGGTTAAAACAGCAGAAAAAGAGAGAGACGGGGAGAGAAGTTGTAATCAAGAAAAAATACAACACAACAGTAATAATGTTTCTCTTTTAATCAGATCAGACCTTAAAGGAAGTGCAAGACAGTGCGGCAGAAAAAGAACATGAGCAGTAACACATTTCAAATGGAAGAAAAACTGTTTTCAATTTGCCCAACCCCACCACCCCCACCCCTAAAAGGTTCTGAGGTATCTATCATCCCTCCAGAAAAAAAAAAAGGAAATCATCCAATTTACTAAAAGAGGGACGAGCGAGTGAAGAATTTGAAGCCCCAATTACAAGTAATTACCACTTTTCGCTCTCAACATGGTGAAATGATTTGATGCCTTTCAGAAGGTAGTCTGGTTTAGCTCAACACAGACATCTCTTTCTGCATTGTGTTAGTCTTTGGCAGTGGTTAATACGATCATTTGGTAGAGATAAAAGAAGGGGCGTTTAAAAATGATGGCGCTGGAGTCGGATCCGCTGACTATAAATTACACTAGGTGGTACTGAGATGAAGCAAAGGTACGTGCCATGGCAGCCTTTCGCTGTGACCAAGACTAGAAATAATAAAATGAATGTACATCTGATGTGCTCATAAGGACGGCAAGCTGCGTGGGTGTGTCAAAACTTTAGTCGGTGTCAGTGCTTTGCAGAAGAGGAAAGATGTCCACTAGGTCATCCTTTTTCACCCATTCACACACCGGTTTAGATTACACTGCAAGTTTGGGGAATTACACGAGTAATATTCTCCTAATATGGAGTCGTTAAATATGAGATCTTTATGCCTGATGTCACTGCTAATGAGTAAAATCATTCAGTGTAGTGTCAGGCAGAAATGGCCTCTATTAATACTTTAAAGTACCAATATTTAGTGACATCATACATCGCTACATAATTTTTTTTCTCTGTCATCAAGAAAATAGTTAAATGTTAAGGTGGGCAGGCCTATGTAAATGTGTTTAATGGATGGATGGATGGGTGGGGGTTTTTTTCTCTAGAGAAAAAAAATGATATCCACCCACCCATCCATCCATCCATCCACCCACACACCCATCCACCCATCCATCCATTAAACACATTTAAACAGGCCTGCCCACCTTAACATTTAACTATTTCCTTGATGATTACACAAAGCGCAACAGTATTGTCAATTTTGTCCCAAAAGTATTGTGTCCATGTGGTTTTAACCACATGGACACAATATCATATATCATATATCATATAGGTAATCTCTCATATACTGGAGACTAACAATTATATATACTCACACAATACAAAAGAAAAACAGGCAACAGAAACAGAAACAAAAGAGCATTTCTTCACCTGTGGAGAGACTATAAAATGAAAAGCAAACTTGTTTGGAGGGTGATATGACCCCTCTTACACCTCAAATCACAGCAAAAGCCTCTGGAGACAAGAAGAGAACATCTGTCTATCTCAGAAAGCCTGGTCCTCTTAGGAAGCTGCAACACACACACACACACAGACACACACACACACAGGCTGGTGTATGTGATAGAGGCACTGCATTTACACACTCTAACCAACACCTCCTGCCTGTATTGCATCTCAACATCGACGTAAGGCAAATACAGTTCCAATCCACCTGGTCGTTTGATGCCTCAAACACTCACACATGACAATGCATTGATTTTTTTCCTCCCCTCCCTCTCTCCTAGCTCTGCTGGGCGTGCAGACAGAGCAGTGTGGAGAAATCCATTAAGCCGACACTTCTCGTTTCCATTGACTGACAGGCCTTGACGGGCTCGGGCTTTTGGCCCACCCGCTTGACTGGCAGCTCGACAGTTAAACAAGCCCTCCAGTTGCTATAATAGTTTAAAACACTTTCAATTACCCGAGTCAAACAAATCCAGCAGACGAGCGCTCGGGTGCTTCCCTATAAGCAATCCCACACCCCAGCAGGTCCTTCTCCAGCTATCCCTTTGCTTTATCTGGATGCTACGATGAAGGGGTTTGTTTTAGGACAAAGAATGCAGGAAGTCAGTGAGGGGAAATTGGAGGGTACAAACTGCAAGCTACCTCGAAGGAAGCAATGATTTTAAGGTTTCAAAAGTCTTCACTTCCTGCTCTTGTAGATGCACCCCTACATAATCCCAACCCTTGGACCATATAGCATGTCTATATATGCGCATGTGACTGCAAGATTTATAACAAATCTCATTAAACATTAAGTAAATCAGTTCTGACCAACCTTTGGACTTCTTCTGTGCAAATCACACAATAAGTGGGGGGTAGGAACTTTCCACAAATCAATGAAATCTCACAGTAATAAGCCAGACTCATAAATCACTTGTTAACAAGCACTTCACAGCAGCTCAGCAGCATCATCAGCTCACTCTCAGGTTGAAATGCTCCTTACAGCATGCACAACCATAATTGCTAGAGAAATTTGAAGAATTTATTTAATTAATTATTTGTTTTTTTGCCCAAAATGTCAACCCTGAAGAGCACTCATCATATTCACTCATATTTTCTCATCTGCTACCCTTTGTCTAAAATATATAAATAACTAATTTTATATCTGCAAATGTTATAACCAATTAACTGATATTATACTGAGAACAGTACATTAAAAAAAGTAACCCTTAAAATTGTTTGACTTTCACGTCATGTGTTGTTGTTTTTTTTTCAGTCATTAATATTGTTTTAATATTATATAGAAAATACATTTCAATGAATAAGGCCATTTTGGCTTAACAAAAAGAAAAAGCATGTGACCATGTACAAAGCTTTGTAAATGAAAACATACAAAAGGCAACCAATTCATTCGTTTGGATGTATGATGTGATAATATGAAACTGCTCCCAGTCAGTAACCGATATGAAAATTTTTTTTCTTCTTCCTGTTGGTTCACTTCTAACATGGCCAGAGAGCCTTGGCAGCACACCTTTTCTGAAGATTCGTTTGTTTATGCATAATTATCTGGCACCACCAGCAGCACCCACAGCTCTTTCTGCAGTAATAATCTCCTTGTTGCCCCAGAAACACAAGACATACACCAGAAAAACAGTGAAGTCATTCCCTCTTTGTCCTTGAGTAGCTGAGAGTCACACAGTCGAGAGAGTGTGAGGAGTGTACAGCTAAGAGAGAGCAAAATACACAGTGGGAAGCAGTCAATATTTCCACTGTTTTGTCAGCAGTGACTAAAACACAATGAAATGGGATAAAATCATTCTAGTTCTAGTAAAGGTAGTTAGTAAATAATTAATGTAACTCAGGTTTTTGGTAACAAAAAAATCCCTAAAAACAACAGTGTGGTGAAATGTTACTGCTGCATTCACCCATGTCATTTTCTATTATTTGTGAATTAGAAAAAAAACAAAAAAGAAAACAAAGAAATTCGCCGCAATACGTCAATAATTGAGAAATTCTAACCAATAAAAAACGTATACAACTCACTGGGTTTTAAAACTCACACATACAGTTTGGAATAAATGTCAATTTAAGTTAAGGTGAAAGCATTTTGTTGACTTTCTTTTCCAGAAGCACAGCTAAAAATGTTTTTAGTTTATTTTGGATTTATGATCTATGATTCCTTACTACTACTACTAATAAAATAATTTTAAACCTCTGACTTCAGATTAAGATTGAGGTGCATTCAAACTTTTGTTTTGACAGCCAATAAGAAGATACATATTTTCATAGAAGATAAAACACTGGTGCATCACCTGACGTCCAAACACAGTCAAGGCAAGAAAAAAAATCTACATGAAATTTACATATAAGTACATAATAAAAATTTCTACTCTTCACCATATCTTAAAATTTGGTAACTAGAACCTGTGAATGATGAATAACAACAGGTGAGATACTGTACTGTGTCAGTATTTATTTAATAAAAACTTAATCGCTGTGCAGAAGAGAAGAAGAAAAACCTAAATACAATCTTATCACTTGATTAACTGATTTTCGACAAGTGTGAGCACCTCTATGAGAGCAGCAGTTTTGGCCGTTTGCTGGTCTGGAGTGTTCAGGTGTGTTTCAACTCAATGCCAAGGAGGAAGGACATCAGCAATTATGTTAGAAAAGCAATTTCTGCTGCTCATCAGTGTTGTAAGAGTTATGAGACAGTTTCCAAACAATTTGAAGTCCATCATTCTATCCTGAGAGAGATTAATGACTAGTGAGAACAGGACAGCTGCCAATCTTCTCAGGAGTGGACGTTCCAGCAAATTCACCTGAAGGTCAGGCCGTGCAATGCTCAGAAAAACTGCAAAATAACCCGAGAGCTACATCTCAGGTTCTACAGGCATCGGTTATTGTACTGAATGTTCATGAGAGCACAATTAAGGAAAGACTGAACAAGTAAAGCTTATTTGGAAGGGCTGCCAGAAGAAGGTGCCTTCTTTCTTAAAAGAACATGGCGGCATGGATCAGGATTTCAAAGTTGCATCTGAAGGACTTTTCAATCTAGCTAGCCTAGCAACACTTGTTGAGCATCGGACAGATGAGACCAAACTGAAAATGTTTTGACATAATGCAGAGTGCCAGATTTAGCGACAATTAAATAGCATATTAGCACTCTCAAGCACGGTGGTGAAGGGGAGATGATTTGTGGTTGTGTTGTAGTTTGGATCTTTCCACCTAGCATCATTGAATCAACCATGAACTCATCTGTATACCAAAGTATTCTAGTACAGTAAAATGTGAGGCTATCGGTCTAACAGGTGAAGCTTTACTTAGATTGTTTCATGCACGGGAACCAAAGCACAGCAGCAAATCTGCAACAGAATGGCTGAAAAAGTAGGAATCAAGGTGTATAAAACTGGGTATAAACTAATGCCCGCAAACCTCAATGAACTGAAGCAATATGGGTAAGAATACATGATTACTTCAAGTTATTGGTGCTAACAGTAGTTCTACAAGCTATTGAATACTGGGCTTTAGTTTTTTACAGCTTGTATGCGATTTTGGCAAAGTCTTTGTTAAATAAATCATTACACAGTGTAAAACGTCATGTGTTATTGTTCATCTGAGGTTACATTTAAAAATAGTAGAACCTGCCAAGGACCAAATGATTTTTTAAAATTATTATGGCTTTGAACTGAAACAAGCTGTACTTTTGTTTTGTTCAGACATCTTTTATTGCGCTGCCATCGGTGGAGTAAACAAAGCTAAAACCGTATTATTTTCAAAAGCTTACTTTCTGCCTAAATCAGTTAAACAGCAATGTTTCAAGCATGAACAGCAAACTGCGGTCCTGCATCAAGTGTACGTTCATCTGTGTTTTACCCAGACTGCAATAGCAGGATGCTTCATTCTCTAAACATTTCTGTATGAAAACTGCACTTTTTATTTTATTTTTTTAAGTTAATGCTGTCATTCAAAAATATGTTCTCCAACTTCCTGAACAGCTCTGATCATAGTAATTGTAAAACTGGCACTACTTACTTAGTTATTAGTTTAACAACAAGTAACTGGCACGTATATAAGCACAGATTCATTTTTAAACAAAAATGTCAAATGTTGGCAGAGCATTTGAAGCTTTTGCATGAAACATAGAACAGGATAGTAATGTTTCAGGTGGTTCTTAGACTAAACTGGATATTTGAAAGCATCACCCTTTCATTATGAGAAATTTATAGACAAATGTACAATAAAAAAAAATATTATAACAATGATAATAAAGACAATGGTTAGCTGCAGTCCTGTACAGTAAAGCATTGTCTACAAAACAATGTTGGATTTTTTTTTCTGTTTATTTTGCTAGCACCTAATTAGTGCTTCCAAGCTAGCAGACTCTACTGGCTGAAATGACACAATATTATGACAGGCAGGACCAGTACTGTACAGTTACTGCACATGACTTGTTTCTTCAAAACACTGTAGCTGACAGGGTCTGTCTTCACACATGCCAGGCCAACGGTGTCACTGTGGTCTGGCAGGGCTCAAAAGGCATTTACCTACCTTAGAGCCATTAAGACGGGAAACCAAAAGCACTTCACAGATGATCAGATCAGCTTCTAACAGGCTAAGATATGGTATGTACTCTTCTTCATGTGGTCATGGAAACACTTTCATGAACATTTACTGCAAACAACTTAATCCCACTTCTACTCAAAAGAAAGCAAAAAATTAAAGAAAGAAAAATAAAAAATAAGATAATTATATAGAAGCACTGAGAAAAAAAATAAATTAAAGAAATCACCATCAAGCACCACTCAAAGAACTGAGAAAAGGTGCAGAATACTTGTGATATTCTAGCTTTACTTTTACAGCACATACTGGGTATCATTTTTGTTTATTTTTCTTAAAGCGCTACCCACAGTAACGGTCTTTGACTTTTTTGGTGTAGTTTGTAGTTAACAGTCCATGCTTCTTCATTTTTTTAAACATTGATCTGCATTTTTGGTTGTCACATCTAAAGACTGGCAAAAGGAAGGGAGCTTTTTGCTTTGGGGAGCATAGCTGAGCTGTTAAATATGTCATTAGTTTGTATTACAGTCCATGAAAATACATATTTTAAGAAAAATATTTTTAACATATTTTTGAAAATTATGACTATGCATAACAAAAACATTTCCCTCTTCAGTCAGCTCTGCTTTATTTTAGACAGAGGCATTATTTTGATTGATCCTAAACATTGTGCATTGATGCTAGACTGTTAAGAGCAAGACCTACCAAACTCTTAAACTTTCACAAACTGCAGACTACACCACTCTGCATTTAATCAAGAGTTATAATTCATCTCTGGCTCTGTTCTACAGTGTGTCTTTTGTCTTGCCACCCTCCCCTCACCCCCAACCGGTCGAGGCAAATGCCCACCGTTCCCTAAACCTGGTCCTGCTGGAGGTTTCTTCCTGTGAATTGGGAGTTTTTCCTTCCCACTGTTGCCAAGTGCTAACTCATAGGGGGTCGCCTGATTGTTGGGGTTTTCTCTGTATTATTGTAGGATCAATATCTTTTTTTATAGGCCATATCATGAAAAAAAAATGGCAAAAGAAAATGAGGTTTTTGCTTTTGGGGGTGCATAGTTGAACTATGGTATACTTCAGGAATACTCGTATGATTTCCTAAGATACGGTCCATAGAAAAAGGAAGAAAACTTGTGACAGTGGGACAATTCGCCAACCTCTTCACTTGAAGTGAGATGAGATAACTGAACTTTTCTGAGGCAAGGACATGTTGCCTAGCTGTCTTGAGCATACCTCTGTGAAACACCAAGGAGATCAGAGACACTGGCTATGGACTAGCAGACTGGGTAAGTAGTTCAGCTTCTCTTTAAGGAGGTAAAACAAAGGGTGCGTTGCAACTTCAGTCGATTGCATTCCTTAGCTTGCCTCATAAAGTCTATGCCAGGGTGCCGCAGAGAACAATTCTTTATGTGAGGTTTAAGTCGGATTCAACAGAAACGATCCGGCTTTTGTCATTGTCGTCTCTATCCTTTTAAAGATATGAGAGTTTGTTTAACCAATGTGGACTCGGTGGGAAAAGGCATCATTAGCTCTGTTGTCTTGTATGCAGTGCTTCGAGTGTGGCGTGCTGGACCTTGGTTATAATACACTCAGTCTCTGTCTAACAGAGGTGAGAGCTCAGTCCTTATTTGCGCATCTATTCTTCAGATTTATTGTTTAATTCATTGACATTTATCCCACATACAGATCAGATTTCATTGTGTTTGATTTTGCAAGATTTGTCTGTAAGATGACGTCCAAATCTTGGATAATATGATGCAGACTTATTCCATTTACTTCGTTTTTCTCTAAAGGCCTTTTCTAAAACTTCCTCATTTTTTGTCATATTGAAATACAGTGCACATGCAAACAAACACATCTTGGCAAACCATCATCCTTTGCAGTTTATTTTGACTGCATGTGGCTGGCTGGAAAACATTAACATAATGTGAAACCTAAATCTAAATAAATCTAAAACAAGAAGTAGATGACTTGTGTGGAAATTTGTGCAAACACAGGAGAGTCTTGGCTCCGTCGAGAGGCGATTACTATTAAGAAAGCCCAAGCCAGAGAAGCACAGTGACAAATTCTCCTTCTAATCCTTACCCAGGCTTCCTATCCAGGTCAATACACGCAGGCGCCACAGTGTAAACAGCCCAGGACACACCATGTAAAGTGACTCTACTATCCTCCATCCCCCACCCTTCCCGTCGGACGCTACTCGCCCTTAACAACAACCATTGATTTTTTTCCCTGATGAGGATCTAGCCGGCATTTAATCTAACACTGCAGCCTCTCGATGTAGGACATGGCTGAGCATGTCATGCTAATCAATTGGTAAATACAGCCAGTGTAGGGTGAACACATATCTTTACTCGTGCTTGTGAAAAGGAAACGGCTGTGACCGAGCGCATGTTCAAAAAACAAGCATCCAACCACGTAGAATGTATAGAGTTTGGTTAATAACTTAAATTTCTAATATCTTTAGGATATTAGAATCAGGATTTAAAGCCTTAAAGAGTTATTCACAACAGCTACAGTTTTCCAGAGATCTGACTTGACCCATGGTGCTGCCACAAAAACAGGTGAGTGTCGGACCCATATCCCATTCTCTGGCTGTTCCTAATCCATTTTTGGGAAAGACACAATAAAAACTGCTGCATGGAAAATTATGCTTCTGACTCACTAAACTCAATTTAACATTCATATGCATTCAATAATAACAAGGGGAGAGTGTAGAAGTTTATCTATGTGTGAAATAATTTCTAATAATTACAAAAAATGTGGAATTTCTTTTGTTCCGTCCTTACCTGTTAAAGTAGGAGTAATTAGGGCTCGTTCACAATAATGAATGTTATCACTGTGGTCAGCTTCAATTAGAGCATTTACATGAAACTTGTGTAGTTTAACCTAACGGATAGATGCAAAATATACAAAAAAAAGCACGTTTCATGTTTGTTTACAATAATTCTGGCAATAATCACAGACTGTAAATCTTAAAGCAGCATACAAACATTTCATCTAGGTCTCCTACACTCACACTACCTCCATCACGACATGAATATATAAGCAACCTATATGGACCGCATCCAGACTGTATATCAAACGCACTCCAGATTATATGTGACAAGGCTGGCAATTAACAATTTCGCTCACTATGAATTCAAACCATAAAAAAAGATGATCAAGGCTAGCTGATATCTGCCGCCTATGCATAATTTATGTGGCTGGTACAAAATACCGTTCTGTTGCAGTTCTGTTCATTCACTCGACTAATTCATTGAAATAAAGCGTCCCAGAGGGGTATCCGTGTAATCAAGCTTAATCCCAGATTGATTTGAGAGGAGTCGAAGACAGAAAGCTGGAGAAAATCAGGGAAAGCTCTGCGTCAGAAGACTGCAGGAAGCCCGGAGATCAGAAGAAAATGCAGTTTCAAATGAGAGTATAATAAAAATAAAAAGCAGAGGATTGACAAAAGAATGAAAGCTGGTTTTTGTTTGATTATTATTAAAAATTGTGGTTTTCAAAGGTTTAGAATTGTTTATAAAAAGTACTATAAATTGCTCAGTTTCTATTTCTTTTAATAATATCTTCCTAATGTTTCCGTTAACCCTTTATGACGCTTCACCACCAAACTGAATTACCTTATGATCTGTATGTGTTTTCCCGTCTCAAATCTCCAACAGGGAAGCTGCAGGACGGCTGAAAACAAAAGAAAATATAATTTAAATTAAAAGGGTAAAATCAAACATGCTAAACGTAGATAACTGCATCTGCACCTGGTCCCAAACAACCTTTTCCTTTCATTAATGGATCAGTAGGGACAAATTATGATCTCTGTCTTTGACTTTGTTCCAATTACCCTCTCAACACTCTCTGCTCTCTACTCACATGGGTACACAAGGGCTTCATACACCAAAGGACTTCTCGAGGAGCTTCACTGCATCATTATCCTTTCCCCTGGACCCTGCAGCCCCGGCTTGTCCCACTTAGAGTAATACACAGCGTCTCCGCCAGAGAGGGCATAATTAAAAAGTATTTAAAAAAGGAAGGTGTTAAAGGAAAGTGCTACTGAATTTCAAGAGGGCAAAAGACAGTTTTTGGAGGAATTTCTTTTATGCAATCTGTGTCAGGAAGAAATATATAGCAACTGTTTGAACTGCTCACAATTAGTCCATCTGTAAAGTTAAGCAGCATATCTGATATGTTTTATGCTTTTGACTTAGGTACAAGAATTAAGTACCAAAGGTCACAAAGCTCCATCCACTGATGACACACAGTCTATAAAACCCAGTGCAAATGCACACATCAAACCATGACATCATATTTTGCAGCACTGGGCAGTGTTACTGTTTAAAGGTGATAAACCTCGAGAAACACTTCAGCAGTCATATTTAAAGCATCCCCATTCCCTTAGCCTGCTATGTAAAAGCATACATTTTAACCGAGCGGAGCCTTTTTCTTCAATGTTCACCCTTTTATTCTAGTGGCTCACAGCGAACAAGTCACACATTCATATTTTTTGTTCTTTTCACGGCACCTGTGACTAAGTTTGTCATAATGAGGCACAGGTTTATTTTATTATTTCAACATCCACACGTTTTTTGGTTGATTCATCAGTGCCACTATTCTGCAGCTGATTGCTGCCAACACAGAGCTGTTCCACAGATACGACTGTGGAGGCATTTAGAGGTAAGATGGCGCCATCTGCTGCTGTTCCGTGGTAAATGCAAATCAATCAATCAATCTTTATTTATAAAGCACTTTTCATACAAAAATATAGCACAGAGTGCTTTACATGGTTAAAAGCAGCCCACCCCGCCCACCCTCCAACTCACTCCCCACACTCTCATTAACATAAACGATCATGGATACATCCCCCCCCCCACACACACACACCCAATGAGAATATATACAGGATAAAAGATAAAAAGATAAAATAAATAAGAATGGGATACAATATAAATATACATAGCGTAAGAAGTTAAAAAAAATGAATAAGAATAAAATCAATAAATATTAGGTAAAACCTATATTAATAATCTAAATAGAATAACAGGATATAATAAATAAGCATAAAATAAATAAACGTTAGGTAAAAGCTAATACAATTACTGGCTGAAAGCAGCCAGCTTAGTAGGGATGTAGAGAAAATGGGCATAAATAAATAAATAAAATAATAATTATGATAATAGGGTTAAAAAATCAAATCTTAATTTGTGTAAGTACATTTCTCTTATTGCTGTTTTGTCTACTGTGGACTGATGTGTGAAGTGGGAAGATCTGATTGCTTTTTCCAGTCACAGTGTGTTTATGTGACTGGAGGGATATTTACATATAAATGCTGTAATGCCTGAAGAAAAATTGTGTATTTTTGTTAAGATATAGCAAACCACAGTTTGACTGATAAACAGCATTCTTGAATTTTCCATCTAATTCTGTGTAATTCTGTGTAAAGTGTGCTTTTAATATTCCATGAGAGCGCTGACTACCTAACGGCATATTCCTGGATTTTATAAATATATAAACAGACGACGTATTGGCAGCACATTGTAAAGGCTGGCAGTCTTTGCAGAAGGCACTTTCTCAGGTCACCTGGCTCCATCTACCGACAGCACAGCAAAGCTGAAGAAAATCAAGGGCAACTGCACACATCAAACATACTTTATTTTTTACTTTGTTCTTCAAATATTTCTTTTTTTCCTTTTGCTCAGATTTGGAGCACAGATAGCTGAACAAATTCCAGATTGCTGCAACTTGATTAACAGACGTGAAGAGTTCTGATCTGCATCCAGGCTTTGGAACAACTTTTACATCAAAGGGTTTCAGGAAACTTAAAAAAAACCAAAAACGTCTAAAATCTAGGCCATGCTTTCTGAATAAAAAATTGGTTTCTTGCTGATGTTGTCTCAGGTTAGTTTAACTTCTTTTCGCATCATTGTCTCCGATCAGCTGAAGTAAGGTATGATGTAAGAAACACAGACATAGAGAACTGTTCAAAACAAAGTTACAGAGCTCACCTGGCACCATCTAGTGGATGCATTAGGTAAATAAAATAAGAATCAAATGGTACCCGACACACTTCTCTTATAAAACTGTCAGCAACACAATCAAGCGTCTCTGCTAACATTGAGTATTCACCAGTTTACAAATACACATTTCATCTGTGACCATGCAGCACAAGACGTGAAACCTGTTCAGATAAATTATTTGATGATCTCGGTCTTCAATGTTTGCACTGAAAAACATACGAATGAGAAAAAACAGAAAAAAACCCCATACAAAACAGGATGCTGAAAGAACATAAAAGTGTCTATGTAGATTTTATTTATGTTTTTTTTATTTTTCTGTATCTGAAAGTACAATTTCAACCACAGTAGATCCCACCTTCCTGGATTCTTTATTTGATTTTGTTTCAGATCTACCAAGCACCAGTGGTGTCAGTGTCTGCCAATCAAAGCAGCCACACTCTTAAGTCAGGTATCGAAGGTGGATGAGCCATAAAAAATAATGTAAATGGAGTTTATAAGAAGTGAGAACCTATCTTTTGCAGGAAAAGCCATCTGTTACAGCAGGCTGTAAACATGCTTTTTTTAATGCCATAAAGTTGGAGCTCATGGGATTTACTCACTTTTACAGGCAGCATCAAATGGCCACTAGTAAAAATGTAGTTTGTTACTGATGTGTAGGAGATTTCCATGGCCAAGCAGCTGACTCGTGTTCTTTGGAGGGACGAATCATGCTTCTCCGCCTGACATCCTATAAACTAGTCTGGGTTTGATGGCTGCCAGGAGTTACCAACAGTACTTGTCCAGTAAAAGGAACTCTTAAAGCTGCAGCATACCAAGACATTTTGAACAATTTCATGCTCCCAACTTTGTGCAGTTGGGGATGGCCCCACTGGTGTGCAACATAACTGCACACCAGTGCATAAAGCAAGGTCCATAAAGACCTGGATGAGTGAGTTTGGTGTGGAAGAACTTAACTGGCCTGAGTCTTGACCTCAACCCAAAAGAACACCTTTGGGATGAATTAGACCAGAGACTGTGAGCCATTTAGTTATTTTAGTTACATCTCCTTAACAGCTAGTTTCCCTCAGAGCAACATTTAACCAAATGAAAAGGTGGTGGTTGCAGTTTCAGAGCTGTAGAGGCATCGTTCTCATCTTCAGCTGAAGCAGCTGACAGACATTACAGATTATTATCAATAAAGATGATTACTCATCTGACCAACAGTAATTTACTTAACTATCAACAGAGTTGCCCAACTAAGGGTTTGTCCACATCTACACTGACATTTTGAAAGATTTAGCTAAATGTAGCCAACAAATTTTATTTTCTTTGGCCTTTTATTCACATATGAAAATTGAACTTTATTTATTTATTTTGCATTTTCGGTTAATTAATAAAACAACCACAACATTCAGTTTTCAGGCAATTTGAAACTTTTTTTTGGAGACCTGAAATGTCTTTAACCCTTTAAGGCCTACTGGAGTGGGAACGCTCCGTTTTGCCTAACTATTTTTAAATCCCGGTAGAAGTGCATCCACATAAACTAACGCAATATTTAGTTTTATTTTTTTTGCATAGGAAACATGAAGAGTTATACTTGCATCTTATGCATTCAGCTTGTCCCAGGTCACGGTTTCCTTCCACATATGGCTTTGCAAAAATTGCATAAAAATCACTTGCAGCAACAAAAAAAATTATATTCCTGACTTTGCCGATCTGATCAGCTGTTCATAAGACTTCCTAAGTTGGACATCAGCGGGAACTATCGCATGTCCGCCATTACCTGCCAAAACCGGAAGTGACGTTTTATCTTACGGGAAACGTATTTTTTTTTCCCTTCGGGCATTTATAAAACTATACAAGTGTTTTTAAAAGTCATGTTTGACTTTATGCTTTTCTGTGTAGTTACTGGGATGCTTAGAACTCAAATGACACTGTTGGAAATAGTTTATTCTGATGCACATGCTGTTTTTTTTGCAAATTTGCATTATAATATTTATTTCATTTTTCCTGCACTATATATATATATATATATATATATATATATATATATATATATATATATATATATATATATATATATATAAAAGATGCAGCTCAAAAATAAAACTATGAAGACACTTAAAATTTAAATTAAAGTTCCTGTGGTTGGAAACTATTTTGTGCAACTTTTTTGCATTTACAGTTTTGAGAGATATACCTCTGAAATTTCTCTAACTAGAAATGTGTGTAAAAAACTAAAAGAAAACAAAAATGATTTTCAATTTTTTTGTAGTTTTTTGCACTTTTTTGTTTTTTTGCAATTTATGTAGTTACCATGGCCTTAATGCATACATATTAGGGATGGGCCGATCCAATATACAGTATTGGTATCGGTCCGATCCTGACCTAAGTTACTGGATCGGATGTCGAGGAGAAAAAAAATGTAATCCGATCCATTAAATATCACAAAAGCACCTCAAAAAACTTGCGACATGGCATAACCCAGGTAGTGACCTTAGCACGTGGGAGCAGTATGCATCACGTGATAAAATGGCTGTTGTGTGCGAGACCTGTCGGCGGTTTGGAGTTGACGCTGAAAGCATCTGGAGACTGGTTTGAAAACTTTTTTTCATATTTGTGTTAAGTTTTGTATCGAAATGACACAAAATTCAGTCTCAGGTTAAATGATAGAAACAGCTTACACTGACATCCATCTTGATAAAAGATGAGTGTCATAAGAAGCCGAGTTTACATTTATTTGCACTGCTTTCCACTCTGGGTGTCTATTTATGTTAAAGCACTATGAGTCAATCTCTGTTTTTTAAATGTTCTATAAGATATAAATACAACACACGTGACAGTCAACACAAAACATTTATTTCTAAAAAATTTATTAATTTAACACTATTCAACAAGCTACATACTAAACTTAGCGAATAGAAGCAAAGTATCGATCCAATTGTGCAAGTATCGATTCAATACCAATACTAGCGCAGGTGTCGATGCTCTTGATATTTGACTCAATCCCCTCACCTCAACTTACAACCTTAAATGAATATGCTTAAGTATGTCGGGGTCTTCTTCACCTGTAAAGGGAATATTGGCCAGATGCAGACTCTGCTATATCGTAACATGAAGTGGCTCTTCTAATTTCCTGTTGTTACTGCATATACCTGAACAAATTTGTGCATGCCTTTGCTTAACTACCTTTTGACCAGTGAAAACTGCGCTGTGTCCTCTTCCCTGTTTCTTGCTTCTTTTCCAGCAAGGTGCAGCAGCAAATAATAATGTTGGATTTCCAGTGATAAGAACTTCCACGGTTCTTGAATGTTTAGGGAGCTCATCTCAAGGTGAGATACTGTAGCGACGCTGTATTTATATTCATTTCAGTACACATTGCGCCTGCTGCATTTCCCCTGCAAGGGATTTCCTGACTTTGAAAACTAGTTTTCAAGTCACATTTGCACCTAAAGCAACATTTAAATTCCACATCACTTTACACTGCAACACTTAATCTCACATATTTTAAGCTGTAGCCTCAACGCTGCTTTCCTCATAAAGAGAAATATGTTCAGGTGTTTGCGAAGCATAACTCAGCTAAGTGGTTACAATTTACAGTTTTCAGAAAGCCATTAAAAGTAACGAGACAATGATGGAAAACACACTTTCTTTTTTTACAAAAGCAATTAGCCTTTTTTAATTTTACATTGCATTGAAAATTTACATAATAGAGTCATACATTTTACAAATTATTTCATCATAAAAATATATTTCTGTACAAAACACTTTTTTATTCTATATTTCATCTTTTTTTTTTTCTCAAATGGTGAATATTTCCAATGTCCCCCAGGCAGGAACGGCTTTAAGTCTTTCAAATCACAAGGGTCTTATTGCGGTCAGTCAGTAGGAAAAGCTTGTGGCAAAATAGACTGAAGCTTAGAAAAAAATTACCTCTGATGACGAGTGAGGGGAGCAGAGGGCGCTGGAGCAGGTGTGTGTGTGTGTGTGTGTGTTTGTATGTATGCATGTGTGCGTGCGTGTGAGACAGAGCGAAAGGGAGGGTCTCGTGGTTTTTGGTAGGCACTGTGTCAGATTCATACTGAAGAAACGGCAACAAAAGCAACAACAACAACAACAAGAGCGGTAACAATCAATCCGACCTGTAATAAGAAACGATGTCATGATAGCGTTGAAGTGCGGCACAGTCACAGCATGGATAAACAAGGAAGTCGCAGCTAACTTTGCCTTTAAATCAGTAACGACTTTAAAAGGAGTTTTCTTGTCAGCTGGATGTGGTTGGCGCCTGTGGTCACAGCAGCGGGGGTTCTTAAAACAAAGTGGATGTTTTTGTTCACCCTGGCACCCAGACTCATTAAAAAGCCTAGTTATCCATCATGTGCGGGACCCCAAAACTAACAAAATTCAGCCTCTCGTTCGCGAAACCAGATTCTTCAAAAAGAAAACAACAAAAACAAACACTTTTATTCAATGAGCAACAAAGCTGCAAAACAATGACTAATGCTGATTGATACTTCTATTTCTGCCTCCTGTTAAGACCAATTAATATGGTTTACTACCAGGCCCTTCCCTCGTGATAGTTAATTTACTCTGAAAGGTTTCACACAAAAACTCAAACATCTACTCATCTCTCAGCAGTGGTTCATTTATGGTACATGAAATCATTAGAAAGGCTGATATCAAGTGCAACAACAGTGGCAGATAGGGGCAAAATATAGAAGAGGTTGCAGAGTGTTTATCAAAAGGTGGCAGATCACACTGGAACAACAACAATCACAACAAAATAAATAAATAAATAAATAAAATTGAGATCATATGGCTGCTTTTATGCAATATGCATGAAATAAGAAAAAAAAAACAAGCGTTGGCTTCAAATAGTCAAGCATTATGATAAATGGGTCAGTTCATGATTATAAATAGATTATAAGATTTGAAATTCACTGAACACAGACATGCGTGTCATTAAAATCTGTCTGTTGTTGAGCAACACTCATGTTGGAGACTTGTAGTGCCAAAGATAATACAAACCTTTAAACCTAAAGAGTCAAATGGGGTCTACTGATTTAACATGATGTGGATGTTAGAAAACGGGCAAATACATTGTAAGATCACCTAAAGACGATCAGGTCTGTCTGTGGTGTGATTCTGATTCACACTGAAGGCATCCTGAGTAAGATACTGAGACACGAAAGAAATCCATATGTAGGGTTCAGATGCCATGTGCGCTGTGAGCTGAATATATTTTTTAATAGTAGCTTTGCTGCATCGCTTTACAAGAAGGCCATCAAGTTGTCTATTTAATCATATTTTCCTCATATATTGTCCTTAAAACATGTTTTGGGCTAACAAAAAGCATCATCTATTTGTTGGTGCACCAACTATCAAACAACATCAACATATGTAATTTAAGTAGTCTTTAATTTATACACACTTTATGTGGCAACAGACACATTTAGCTGCCACAAGTAAAATATAATGTCCTGGTTCCTGCAGATTAAACTGTGTATGTTTTGCAACTAAATAAAATTTATTTAAAAATTGTCATAATTCTGAAATGTATTGAAAAACAGATCCTAAGTATTGCAAGTATTTGTTAATCTCTTTTATGTTTGTCTCGTTTCCTTATATAAAATATATAATAGAAACAGAATATGACATGTTATGTAACTCAAATTTGATCAATATATCTATTTAAAAACTCGATTTTGGGCAATTTTATCAGTTTTCATTGTTAATAAGCACTTGTTTTCTTTTATTGTGGCCTTGTACTGTAAGAGACGATAAAAATATCCAGAGATGGAGCTGGATGAGAGTTTGTCTATCAAACAAATGGGCTCCATTAAAATATCGACTTCCTGTGTTGCCATGATGACAAAAAGGTTTGTTGAAGTATACTACTAATCTATTATAGATTTAAAACATAACTAAATAAACAGCTATTTTTAAAAGTACAAGAGTTTTAATTCACTATTTTCTGTGTCCTCACTGCGCCAGCTAGTTCAGAAATCCGAGCTGTTACTCCGGCTTTAGCTTCACCCTTAAAATGTTGTCGGTGTGTCAGTGGAGATAATTACATATTTTTATTGTCCAACATCTCCAGTGCAGGATTCGGAAAAATGGCAAACAAGTACAAACTCTACCAGGTTTTGGAAATCTGCCACCTGTGATAAATGTAGACTAAGGCTACGTCCACACGTACCTGGGTATTTTTGAAAAACGCAGATTTTTCTATGCGTTTGCACCTTTCGTCCACACGTAAACGCCGTTTTTGGTCACTGAAAACGATTTTTAAAGATTTTTAAAAACTCCGGCCAGGGTGGATATTTTTGAAAACTCAGTTTTTGCATTTACGTGTGGACGAGAAAAACGGAGGCAATGCAGAAAACGCAGCGTCAAAGGTGTGTGCATTTTTTGACGTCACACTGTGCGCCACATTATTGTTTTGGTGAAATGAATTTCTACAATACTGTTACTGTTAATTGTACTCTCTGCAGTGTTTAAATGCTTACATATACACACACAGTTACTGTCCCTCCACACATACGACTCGGTTCTGCTTCTATGCCCCAGCTTTGTTTACTTTTTCCCACCGAGGCTTCTAGACTTCTGATTGGCCAACATTTCTGCACGGTTAGGAATATATCGCCACCTGTTGCTTTGGCATCTGCCTTTACGTGTGGACGGGATTATTTTTTAAAACGAAAACGGAAAATCTCCGTTTTCAAAAATACCCGTGTACGTGTGGACGTAGCCTAAAACCATTTAAAAAGCATAATTGTTGCTGGCAAACCTTGCATCTCAACAGTAACGACAACAACAATACCACTGATGCTCATGATTGCCCCAGTGGGAAAGACGGTGCATGTGTGAGGGTCTTCAAAATACAGAACAAATTAAAATAAACCAGCTTAATGTTACAAAGAAACCAAAATACTGCTTGTGACTTCTGTGAATAGCACATAATTATAATGTCTTTTATTCCGATGTTTCTTTCTTTTTTTTCTAAAAACTCTGCTATAATCTGTCTTTACCCTTTAGCCCCTCCCCTGTGGTAAATATATAGCACAAAAATATAGGTGGTGAATGCTCCCGAATATATATATGCAATAGATTTACAGATCAGAAGATTCTGCAGCAGTAAGAAAGAAAGAAGATAAGCACTCTCAGAGTGCAGAATTACAGTGGAACAGTGTCCACAATTGTAGGGTTACAACCTTGTTGCCTTTCTTTTAGCCTGTCTATCAGTTCATGTCTGTCTCTGCCTCCTGTCTGTCCTTCTGTAAGCCTGTAAATCTGTGTTTAAACTGTCTGTGAAGTGGAGACATGGATGGAGCCTGCAACAGTCCGAGACCAGGCTCATCGTCTTTGAACCTGTCTGTCTCATTGCATGACTGTTAATACCAATTGTCTCTACCTGACTCTCCAGATTTTGTATGTGCACCTGTCATCATTTGTGTCTGCCATTCACCCTGTCAGTAACCTTTCCGTCCCTATGCTAGTCCATCTCTCAGCGGGCAGACAGGTAGTGTTCCCATGAAATGTGCTTTAGTGCCAGAGCCTTCTCTGTTTGTCAAAGTCTTTCTCTTTGTTAGTCCATCAGAGTCCTCTGTATCCATTTAGTGTCTTTCTGGTCAAAATCCATTTAAATTCACAGGATCAGGAACATCTTACCTCATATTCTGTCTGATCTGATTCATTATGTAGAGGGAGGGCTGACCTCTCCCAGTAAATGATTTCAGGTTAGACAGGCTCTGATTGGCTGGGTTACAATTTCAAAATCTTCTTTTTTCTCTTAATGACTCCCTTAGTCTACTTCCAGTTCAGTTAGGGCCTGTCTCCATCTCCTTAGCCTCCTCTCTTATCCATTGGATGGGAAGAGGCAGTTTATCCTTTAGATGAGACAGTCTCTCATCCTTTCTCTAAGTGCTAGCTCCCCTTTAGACTCCTTTTAGTTTTGCTGTGCTCTAATCCCAGTTCAGTTAGGATTACAGCTCCATCTCCAAGGATGCCCTTATCCTTCGCTTAGGAGTTAGTCTCTTTTCAAAGCAACTTTCGCAACTGTCTGCTAACATTAGCCATCTTAGATCCCATTTCAATAGAAAAAAAGACAAATACTGGCTGGTAATACCAGCCTGTGGTTGTAATGGAGACAGGAGGTTGTCCTGTCTGGCTGTTAGGGTGTTGTATTCCATGGTTGTTTCAGACATAGTTTCCTCTTCACAAAGCATTAGTCCGGTTTACTGATGGTCTGCTGGTGACAGTGTTCTCTTTGTACTGTCAGTGTTGAAACCAAATAGTTATAAACAGTTTTCTTAACATCACAGTGTCTTTTATGACATCATCTTCATGTCACATCTCCCCATCTGTGGTCATTGTGATTACGTTTGTTCTTTTTTTTTTTTCCATATTTAAGGACCTGTTTAATACAGTCAGTTTGACAACATGTTACATATGAAAAATATTTTTTAGTGGATTATCTCTTTGATCTCCAACTACAGCTGGGCTCTGACGATGTGCGCTCTCTTTCTCCAGGCACGAGTGATCATAGATCCCACTCTGGGTCCTCCTCTTCACAACTTTGTGTGACATACAAAATTTGGCATTGGGTTGTGATAACATGTCATGATGTCCAACTAGCAGGTCATGGCTTAATCATTAGTACTCATATTATAGATAGTGAGAGAGGTTAAATAAGAGGTTAGAGTATAATGGATGTATCTGGTTTGGAATCCAATTATAAAGAATCCATGACCCGCTGAGTCTTGGGGTTAGAGACAGATAATAGCCAGTATGGTTTTCCATTCAGTAGTATCCCTTTCCATCTCTTGATGTTACATCTCCCATTGAGTTCACACTGGCTGCTTGCTTCTATCAAAGGCAGCAGACCTTTTGTGTTCATACTTGTTCAAATTTCATTTGCGGATACAAAATGCTTTCAGTGACGGAAACCAATGCTGGGTTTTGGTTTCAGCTGGAGAGCTGGGTTCGATTAGGTTTCTGGACTGGGAATGAAGGTCTTTTGTAATCAGTGTGCAGACCATGTCGTTCATGGTGAAGTTTGCATCGAAGCACGGAGCTTTTGTCTTTCGTCGTCTCTTACCAGCCGTGGTCCCATTGGATATCTGAGTCATTAAATTCAAGTAAGGCCAGTCGATCCTCAAACCATGGTGCATACGGTGTTTAGATTTGGATCAAACCTAACAGCCTTCCCCTCCACAGCCTTGGCGTTGGTGTTGTACATGGGGTTCTCAAAGGCGGCCTGGCCGTTGTTGTTTTCATGGACTGAGCATCCTGTGTATTGTGTTTTTGGTGTGGTTCTGTGCAAAAAAACAACAAAGAAAACCACACATATAAAGAAATCATAAATACACCATTGGAGAAGCAGAAATGCTCTAATTGCCTATTAATGTTAACATTACTGAGCAGCCAGTGGACAATACAGAATGCAGTCTTGAGAGTAGAAGCATTGTAAACAAGCCTTAAGAAGGATTAGAGAGCGTGTTGCACTTTTTAGGAAGCCTAGTGAGATTCCAATCAGCTCATCCAAAACTAATTCCTTCAGCAAGCCTTTTTTTTAAAGATATTAACAGCAGAACAGAAGTTATTTGCATCTGTTAACAATGCGAACACAAGTCATTTGTGCTTAAACCATATCTCTGAAAAATCCAATTTACCACCTCCTAAACAGAGTTGTTTTGCGGCACAGTTTGCAACAGACAGTGACTTAACTGTCTTTGAGCACTGCAACAACCAAACCATTGAGGGAGGCATTGTTATCACGAATTAGACAGCTTCCTAAAATGTTAACAATGCCTTTTTACTTTTTGTACATTGTTAATGGAAAACAAAAATGAAACCACGATGCAATGACAGGAATGTATTCCTTTCAGCTGCTGAGATGCAGCTGAATGACACTTCAAAGGGATACGTGCAGGTTTACTTTTTTCAATACATACCTTTGTTTGTAAAGATAAAAGCCAAAACCGGTAAAGATCAGAGCAAAGAAAGGCACCAGGATGGCGATAGCCACAGAGCTGCTGTTGGTACCAAGCTGGGGTGGTGGCGAGTTTTGACTCTCCGACATATTCAGACCTGCGGCAAACCAGGAAATACACTGTCATCAAAGTGATTTGATACAACAAGAAATATTGTTGCGGGTTTGGAACAAAAGGCTTTCAAGCTGAGTTGTTCAGCAAATAACCGACTGCACATTTTTATTAGTTGTAACTATGATAATAAAGGTAGTGGCTCTGGTAATTGGAAGTGGACGTGGATGCTACCAGATAATGATTATTTTCTGCTTAGCATCTTGCAGGTGACTTGCAGCTTACATTGGACTCGGGAGCTTGTAGTCTTCTTGCACAGCTCCAACCTTTTAAGTCTAAAGAGCAGCTTTTCCTCTTGTTGAGAATACACTGCATGGCTGTCCCTGTTGCAGCAATAAAGTCACTAGAAGCTCCAAGATTACTTACTGAATTAGTTTGAAGCAGTCTGCCTGATTTTACTATCAATTGTAGTCATCCATGCTGAATTCCAAAGGAGCCAGTATTATTTGGTGCTGCTGGCAAAATCGAAAGAGAATTACCCAATCTTTGCAGTCCAAACTGTCCATAGTCTTTTCCCTGAATGGAACCCTGGAATACGTAACTAGAGCCATCGGGCTCTGCTGATACCTGTAGATTAAAAAGAAAGAGCGGTTGAGAAATTGTTTAGGCGGGAGAGGAAAGGAAAACAACTGAGAAGAGAAAAACAGAGGGACAAAGAATGGTTATCTTCTGGTTTCATGTCAACACTACAGAGCAAATGAATCGAAGATGATGTTTGGGTTTTGCTGAAATCTTTGTATAAGGTGTATTTTCAGGGAGGTTTGTTTATTTTCTTTTTCCTCTCTTGGCAAGATTTCACAAAAACTACCAAAGCGAATGTCGTGAAAGCTGGTGATGAGGTGGTGCATGGGCAGGCAAAGGGACACATTAAATGTTGGCTCCGATCTGGAGGGCTGCCTTTAAAATTGCAAGAAAGAACATTGGCCTTGGCAGAGAAGGTAGTCTCTGATAGCTGGTGTAGTTTAAATATTTCACTGACTTATATTTACACAAAGTCAAATGGCTTCAATGTAAATGCAGCTCAACTGAATATGGTTAGGTTGATTTTATCGGCTGGGACTTACAAATCCATCCATGGTCCAGGAATCATCTATAATCTTGGCGGGAGAGATGGCTGAATCTTTTAGTTGGTTTCCCTGGTTCACATAATTCACCTGATACATCAGCAGCAACAGCCTGGCCTCGGACGCCTTGTACACTCCTAGAGGGCGAAGAATAAACACATGATTTATACTTGGTTTGCACATGGTACATGGTTTAATGGCTTGCTCACTATAGTTCATTAGATCCTACAGCACGTGTTTCTATTTTGTCTGGTGCACCAGCGAAATACATGTCGTTAGTTCTGACATTTTATTGGGATACAAAGAAAAGACAGCAAAGTGAATGGAGCTGCAAAATAAAGAAAATATTTATTTTAAAAAATTGAGGATTTCTTTTAAAGAGAAAACCAGGAAACTGAAGTTAAGTGAAGAAATTCAATTCATGAACTCATAAAAAGGTGAGAGCGTCTCCAATCTAATACAGATATAGCCAACTGATATATTCTTCCAGCTTCACTTTTGGAAATAAAATACAAAGTATGCACATTTCCCAAAACACCAAACCCCTGCTGCCTTTCAAAATATTTCCTGAGTAAAGAAAACTTGACATCTTAAACAGAAAAAAACATGCAAGTTTTATGTAACTGGCCACTGGCCTTTCTGTGACTGTGTGAGTGCAGCTTTAGCTGTTATTGATCTAAAGCTGCTCCTTTAAGCCAGACGACGAATGTCTGATAGCGGCACGGTTTTGTGATATGGTGTTTGTGCACTCTGCTACTCCAGGAAGCAATTCTAGCTTCAACAGGATTTGTGTTTTAATAGGGTCTTAACCCCCTGCTGACGCTATTGTGCGACCCTGGGAGGTATGTGTGTGAGTAAGAGTCTGTCTGAGTGAGTGAGTGAATGTGTGTGTACAACAACGCTGCAAAGAAGCATAGTAGAAAGAAATGAATTTCAATCATTAACAAAACGCAACAATAAAGAATAAAAGTGCTCTCAATTCTGTTTGGTTGCTTGCTTACAGTTTTGCCAATGGATCAATACAGCATAATGTAGTATTATAGCTACATTTTATTACAACGATGGCCTGTCGTGTCACAGCACTTATGTGGTAATCTACTCAAAGTGCTTTCAGTAGATTACTGAACAATTAAACCTAGCGTAACATGCCTGACAGGAGCAGTTCCATGTTGCCGTTGCTAAGGGTAACATTGACTCTCCCCGTTGTGGAGTTAAAGCTGGTGATGCTCAGTGTTATAGGCTGCTTCCTCCCACGGTAATTATAGGAACCCTTCCATATGTAGTTGGGAGCAAAGACATCATCTGGAACTACGAAAAAGAAGAGAATATGAATTAGATTACGGTCCGCTCCAATCTTTAAAAAACAAAACAAGAACAACTGCCTGCACCAATCAGCATTAAACAGCATTAACCCCTATGATGGTACGTCTGTCCTCCTGTGCTGACTCATCATTTTCTCTCTCTGTTTGTCTCCCTCTCTCTTTCTCTCTTGCATGACACACACAGTTTTGTGTGTGTCATTAATCTGGCCTTGTGGGGTGTGACTTGTCTGGGGTTCCTGCCACTCAGTGCCACTCACCTGTGTGGAGTCTGCTGTTACTACTTAAGGTGATGATCTGTCTTCAGTTTTCGCTGCATTGTTGACCTCAACACAGTTAGCTAAACTGGCTCTCTTCTTTGCCGTTTTGCCCTGCCTTCATCCCTTTATCTATGCTACTTACATTTTATTGCTCTCTGCAGGGCGTCCTGGTGGTTGGATAGAGAGAGTGATCTAAGCCTTCTTTTACTGGGCTCCTTGCCTTTGCTTTATTAACTCTTTCTGTTAAACTTTTCGCCAGGCAACAGGCAGGTGGTTTTAATGTTGTAGCAAACTGGTGTATATAACTGCTCAGCATGTGTGCATTTTATGCAGATAAATGCATACAGTATGGCAGAAAAAGACAAGCATAAAGAAGAGCAAAATTTCACTGTAGTTAATTTACCTTTCTCTGTGTAGTGAGGAAAAATAAATTATTTAGAACTACCATAGAAAGCAGTAAAGTGCAATAAAATCGACAAGAGCATAAGAAAAACAAGACCAGCACTGTGGAGCAGAACGTAGCAGAGTGAAAAGGAGCTGAGCTGAATTTATCAAACGACAGATTAAGCCAGACTAAAACGGAATAGATAAGTCAACAATAGACAAGGAATGAAAAGACTGGAATAGGAAAGATAGTAGTAGAACTGACCGTTTAGTTTGGGGCTGGGGGTTCCTGTTACTGGCTTCACAGGTTTCTTCTTCTCTCCGGCTACACACACAGCCAGAGAAAGAGAAAAAGAAGATAATGTCATATCAAAACTCATGAGCAGGGCAGCAGGGGCACAGCACGTAATATTTTAAAATGCTTTAGTTTGCAGCCAACCTCCCTAATCAACCATGTTATCCAGGGGAGAGTGCAATTCATACTAACAAGTAACCACATTAAAATGCAGCGGCAGTCACTTTTGGTCACAACGACGAGTGAGAAGTGGGCCGAAAAAGGGTTGAGCAAGACAAACCTATTTAATGGTTACTTGTAGATTGAAATGCAAATAAGGTTAATGATCAATGACCAATAATTGCTGTGTATATTAGATCCTTTCAAAATGGCTTCAAGACACTTTTTCTATTCACCATCAGCAGCTTGTACTATCACGTCAAGATGCAGCTATTGTTGGCAACAAATACATGCAAGCCAGGAACAGGTTATTTGTCCGAGAACCTTAAATTGGATTAAGAAGTGCTCCAATTTTAAAGACTACTCCAGGGCAGCTGGGTGGTAGCCGTGGTGGAAGGTTTCAGAAAAGACAGCTTGTGAGCATGTGTCGATACCAAGTAAAAGATTTTAAGGAGTGCCAACTACATATTTGTAGCAGGGATTATGCTGATTTCTTCTATATAATCAAAGCACCTCCCAAATTGACCTTTTTGTGAGATTTGAAGGGTGCACTTTAAACTTTTTGGCTCAAATGTTCAGTGTTTCCATCATTTTTCATAATTTGTGAGACAATACGAAGAGATAATTGTAGCATTGTTTGCTAGACAGTGGATTGTTATTGCTATTGCTATTTTACAGTATTAACTATGTACAGTACGGGATGGTTATGTTGCAATTCTTTCATTTCATCTGCGATGGCTCACAAGGTTGTAGTTTAAGCTTGATAAAGCAGGATTAATGCATGACTTCACCTTTATGGTCCTGCCTGGTAAATCTAGCAAAGGGACAAAACACCATGGGACATTTTTGATCTGTTTTGCCTTTGAACCACCAGGCTCACCACCAACCCAAAGGCTGATCAACCCAACAGGAAATCTCCCCCTACTCCAGATGGCTTGTCTGTCCCTGTGTGTGAAGTGACAAAGTCTCCTTGAGCTAAACATGCTCAAACACTGCTATCTGGTCACTTAAGCTAAAACGCTCCAGATAAGATAATCAAAAAAAGATACACTTAAAGGAAATGTGAACAATGGAAATGACTGTAGCAGGACAGAAGTACTTACCCCGACATATCGGCATCTTTCCAGTCCAAGTGCTGTCACTCTTGCAGACCCTGTGTTCAGAACCCCCCGCCAGGAAGTAGCCATGCTGACAGCTGTACACCAAGGTGTAGCCAAACCCAGGAAGATCCATCCCTACCACGTCCACATGGAGTGGGCTCTCCGGCTGCTTGCAGGCGTGGGCTGCGGGGTTTAGACAGATACATTGTTACACTTCAGTGAGAGTCTGAAGGGATGAAAGGGTGAGCGGCTGACAAATTGAAACAGTGTGTTTCGTACGTATGCACTCGGGTTGCATCCCACTCCATGTTAGATCAGGCTGACAGGTTCTGGAGGAAGATCCCTGAATCAAATGACCAGGCTGGCACTGAAATGACACCACACTCCCAACCTAGGCATAAGGACACAGACAGAAGTGCACACAGAAGCCATTAAAGAGATTGTAACAGATCTGATTGGTAAAGAGGAGTCTGAATATCTTCAGCGGAGCATCATAGTGTTGTACTGCTATGATAAATGTTACTCGTATTTCAACAGGTGAATTCGTGTGGATAAAGACCAGTATTTTAATATGAAGTACATTAAAATAGATGTTTAGATGTGGTTGCGGCATGTCAATGCAAATGCACAAGCATCCATTGTATTCCTTAAAATATTAGAAGTATGAAATCAACTTGCATTCCCCGTTCAGCAAGACTTAATTTGAGACAAATCAAAAGTCAAACATATAATGAAGTTTGCTACCTGGCAATGCTGTAATATTTATCAGCCATTAGATATTTTCACTCCTGTGCAGTAGCAGGTAGCAATCCTTATAAAATATCTTACTTGCTTTCTTCCTGCCAAATAACAAATTAACAGTGAATTATTAGTTATTTGGTTGAAATGACTATAATTATTTGGTACTAGGTAAGCAGGTTGTTCTCCAAGAATCTTGAAGGATTTCCTATAGTTCTTGGGTTTGGGAATTCAAGTAGTTTCAGAAGCATCCCACACTGTTAGAGATCAGCACTCTGTGGGTGGCAAATCATCTGTTGCAGGACTCCTTGCTCCTGTTGTCACTGAATTTGCTTCTTTATGACTCTGGCTGTATGTCTGGAGTCATTACCATACTGCAAGTGGTTTAGGACTGACAAGATGCTTCCCTGATGGCATTGCACGGTGGATAAGAATCTTAAAGCGCTGCATTTGAATGTCTTAACATTTTATTTTCTTCCTGACTCCCTCTACTGCCTTTCGTTCTTTCCTCTCTCTTTCATTTGCAACAGCTGCTATTAGTTACTGGGTTCACTTCTTGGGTAGAAAGATACGGCACTAGTCTGAGAGTGCAGATTTACCTTGAAACCATAGGTCCGATTCAAGGAGCCGTAGCGTGGTGTTCCCGGGTTATCGCAGCTGGTTTTGGTTGGTTCTGAAAAGATCAGCACACGAGTGGAAGTAATTACACACAAAATGTAGGAGAAAGACAAATTAGCAGCAGCGTTATACATCCCCTCTCAAGTTCCCTTTCCTTCCTTTTGTTGTCATGGTAACAGTGGATTATATATGCCATCAGGACAGCAGGGGGCAGTAGCACTTTGTCAGAAAACGAAGCAGGGCCCACTCTAAGTAAGTGTGTGCGTGTACGTATGTGAGTTTGTGTGTGCGCATGTGGAAGGGTCATCAGCATGTAGAGCACATCCTGACGCAGAGCTCAATTCAATACAGCTTCTGAAATGACAGATTCACTCTCCACCTCTCTCTCTCTCCTTCCCTCACTTCCTGTACCTATCTGTCTGCCCTCTTCCTCTCTTTCACTGTTGTCTTCTTCTACCTCGCTGTACAACTGCTCTTTCCCCCTCTTTTTCTGTCTTTCCATGTCACCAGACCTCCGTTTGCCAACCGCTTCTTCCCTCATCTGTCTTATTTAAAGAGCAGGCTGCTTTAGGTCAAAACTCATTCTGTTTCAGTCACATAGTAATACACATCACACACTAACATACAGCTGAAATCACAAACTAATAAATCAACCAAAACACACACACACTTCAGATCACTTTGCCCATAAACACACACCGAGAGTCACTTTGTGGTTGAGTGTGTTTAACAGTCTCAGTCTACAAAAGCAATTATGATACAGAACAGAAAGATCTCCCTTCAGCGGCAGCAGCAGCAAAGTGAAACTAGTTCTTATTCCAGCAGTTATAGATGACGTCTTTATATCAGATGGGGTAACAATTTAAAGGCAGCCCGTTGTTTTCAGATAGTCTGTTTCCCATTTGAGCAGCTGTAAAAGTAGTGGCTGTATCCCTTATTGAGTGCTGCAAAGGAAGAAAAAAAAAGTAAGGTCTTTGCTCGCATTTACAATAGCTCTCATTTATTAAAATTCATTACCATGCACCTGCTCTGAATCAGACACGCAAAGTGTTGCTCTAAACATTGCATGGGCTGGTAAATTGACTCACAGGGACCATTTGTAAAGTGTTCCGAATATCCCTTCTCATTTTCTTCTTAATCCCGGGATGGCAGCCGTTTGTTTGAAGTTGGATGTGGATGTCTGCTTCTTGAAGGCTTTTACTAAATACTGTAAGTTACAGCATGTGCCGGTGTTAACTCAACTTCTGAGCAAGCACTTTTGCTGTAAGTTCCAAAACAGGTTTTATAGCCCTACTTTTAAATTCTAAATTCTATCTAATATGTTGCTAATTGAACTTTGACCACTAGCAATCAGATCTCAGTGACAAGGAATTCGATATTCAATATATGCAGTATACAGTATTACATCATATATTCATATATTTCAACTTGTACTTGTTCTTTCCCAACAGAGAGGAAACCAAGGCAAGATTACTTAAGTTTACTTTATGTCTAGTATAATACACACAGCATACAATACTGTGCAAAAGTCTCAAGCCACCCCTCATTTTTAGATTTTGCTTCCACAGAGCAAAACTTTCTTATAATTTTTAAAGCATAAGGAAGTCACTTAACACTGACCCATGGATAGTTATAGCATAAAAAGACTCTTAACTCAAGGGGATAAACCAGTGCTGTGTCTACATGTAACAAAAAACTAAAGAACCACTTGTGTCTTTAGGCTCTTTGTTATAGCCGATCGCAAAACACACATAATTTGTTTCACTTTCTTTGGTTGAATCTATGAAAAATTTAAAAGATAACACAATTTGACAGGAATAAACAGTGTTTTTGCACAAACAAACTAATTCCCAAAGAGCTATTAGCCAAAAGCTTGGGACACTCCACGGTGTGCAGAGTGCTCCTAAAACATTTGAGGAAACCTTTTTTTTTTTTTTTGAGGAAAAAATCTACAGCAGATGAACAACGTCTGCAAGTCATGTCCTTATGAAATAGAAAAAGAAATACAGCCAAGACCTGAGTGGAAGTGAAGAGCACCTTCAGCTGATAAATCTACTGTTCACTGAAGCCTCATCACAAATGGTCTCAGTGGAAGGGTGACACTCAAGGTTGATGTATGAGTGGAAAACAGGTCTTATATAGTGAGTGTCTACAATGTCTGTAGAAGAAAGTGGGTGGTCTGTCCTGGAACAGAAGGCAGCCAACATCCAAAAAAGAGCTTTGAATGTCCTTCAAGAAGCCTGGAAAACTATTCCTGAAGACTATTTAAAGAAATGACAAGGAAGCTTGCCTAAGAGAGGTCAGGTTGTGTTGAAGAATAAAAAGGTGGTCAAACCAAACATTGACTTTCAAGCTTATCAGTACTGTTCAATCTCTGTTTTGACACATAAACTTTACTTCCCTGTATTCTTGTAAATATTTCAATAAAACACTGCACCCATTTCCAGGAAAATATAAAGAAATGAGAGGTGGCTCGACACTTTTGCACAGTGCTGTAGTTTTGTAATATAAATGAGTTTTCATTGTTACAGTCCAACAGAGAAAACATATGGCAATATGTTTGCATGGTATGCTTGCAAATGGCCTTTGGGAGAGAGTCCACTCGAAAGAACAATATTTTCACTTATATCCAAGTTCTCCTTTCAGGTACTCTTCCCCTTCCATTTATTAAGATCGTCTCAAATGAGTCACTATTCATTGCTATTCCAATAAGTTGATGTAACACTAACTTTTAAAGAACAGCAGTTGCTCAGCATACTCATGAGTAAACAAAAATGAGGCTGTCAGGTTCATAATAATGGGTCATTAACTGTCATGATCATTAGGCAGGGGGCTATCAGAAAAACACTAGAATAGCCAGCAAATGAAAAAAAAAGTAACATCAAGTCATTGTATTAATGATTATTATTAATCAAAAAGGAAACGTATGTACCGCAAAGGGGCCACATTAAAAACAAGTCTGTAATATTACACTTTGATATGTTATTTAAAAAGAGGATATGCATTTTACTAGAGTGACCTCTTGAGAAATCTCACTCAGAAGTTTGGAATCTCTGTTGGCTAAACCAACACCGCCTTTTAATTTTAACCCTGACTTTGAAGTGGGTAAGACACCCCTGCCTGGGGATGCTAGGCTGTGCTCCAGCTCATGTGGGGATAAATGATTGATGATGAAGTCAGGAGGTGTTAAAAAGCAATCAGTAAAATCTTATATAAACTTCTGGCAGAGGTTATAGGCCTTGGTATTGTATTTTAAACATGTTGAAGACTTAGTAACACTGGTGATTTTTTTATGAACTTGTACATTTATTCAGAAACACAGTGTAGAGCATTCTATGGGTCTCAGCATTGCATCTCTCTGTAGACCTTTTCGATAGAGACCAAGTTTCAGTTTAAATATTAAAACCTTAAAGCAGAAGTGGCTTTTCTAACCTCCCTGTTTACTTACTCATTCATAAGGTTGATCTTTATTTAAAAGCAAAATTGTGCCAATTAGAGGCTATAATCCAACAACAGCCAGTTCTAACCAAGACCTAAAGTCATTTTGCTATCTTGTGGCAATTAAAACTGAGTGATCACATTATTATGGAAAATCAAAGGAGCATAAAAGTAAATATTTAACACCCTGTTATAGAGTTCACATATCAGCCAAGTGCATGAAGTTTAGCAGGCCTATAAATTTCTCTAAACTAAAATAATTAACAAGAGCAGATGGATTCCAGGAAATGTCAGGTCAGGACATTGCCTGAAGCCACTCTTTGCCACATGTAGCTGAGAAAAGGAGTTAAACATGTCGCTGACTTCTCACTACTGAAAATACTGTTTGTTTTTGGCTAGAGAGCTGCCTTGTTAAAGCAGGAGGAGGTAGCACAGATGACGGCCGGTCTCTCGCTGTGAAATCTATCAAATGCTCTGTTCTCATGTGTACACAATTGGATGTCACACAGACTCTGTATGAGGAAGCTGGGAGGTTAAAGACTGAACGGGCCTTGTACAGCTCTGCCGAGTGATGTGTAGAAAAGTTCAGAGAACCACGTCTTCTCATGAGCGAATGTCTTCCTAATTACCATTTTTCAATGAGCTGAATGTTTTGTATGGTTGTCAAGTGAATACGAATGGATTACCGATACAGCGCGGCTGCGTTCCACTCCAGGTGCCATCGGTTTCACAAAGTCTAGTTGCTGTGCCGACCAGTATGAGAGGCGGAGCACAGCTGAAGGACACTTCTGATTGATAGATGAAACTTCGTCCCTCTCTGAAACCACCTACTGGAGTCCCTGGGTCACCACAAAATTTGGCTGCAAACACGGAGACAAACAAACAAAGTCCCATTTCAATTGTGTTGCTAGAAATGGTGAATGTGCTCAATTTTATGGAAGTTCAAGGACAAAAGTAGATTTTGCTCCATTTGTGATTGGTGTAATTGATGTGTCCTTACAACCAAAGTTCACTGTGATGCTTACGTAAGCACTGCGGGAGCATGCCGCTCCAGGTGCCATTGGCGACACAGGTCAGAACAGCTGGAAATGAGAGCTCATATCCAGGTGAACAACTATAGCTCACGCTGCTGCCCCATTCAAAGTCATTGCCCTGCAGTACCCCATTACTGATGGCAGGTGGAGCCAAGCAGGTCACAGCTGGGGGAAAAAGAGGGGGAAGGGTTAGGAAAGAGAGTGAGGCGGGAAAAGTGTTGTGTTTAGAACAGCTGCAGTTGATGCTCTTTTTTAGTTTACATGACTGCACTGTAAAATCACGTGAGAAAATAAGACTTTTGGTTTTAGTAGTCAATTAACTACTGATTTAAAAATAAGTTTATAGTTTTAGTAAAAAGTGAACATAAACATCTTCTTAAATGTATCATGTGAGACTTGTGTACATTAACAGCTGTATTAGAGGTGACAGTGATGTGACTGCTTGCATTTGTTATTTCTTTTTCTAGAGGCATTAACTACAAACTTAGCAGAATCTGCTGTCAATCCAGAGAAAACTGGGGTTATACATAGTTTAAGGTGTACTTGGAGCTCACTTAAAGCACTTGCACCACAGTAAGTGTACATGTAGGATTTTTCTGTAGCAGAACCTCCTCTTTATAGCAATATTGTTTAATGTTTTATGGCATACAAAAAAACACAATCTTCTACAAATGCCCCAAAATGGCTTTGTTCATGAAACACTCTGTTTAAATCCCTATTCATCCAAGCCTGACCACAGGTCTATGGTACTATCAACAAATGATAAAACAGTCCTACTGTTTAGAGCCTGGTGAGTGATTGTCTGATAACCACTGTTTGCTACACTGTAATCTGTATGTAAGTCTATTATGTGACTGGTTGGCAAGTGGTTGCTGACAGTCACTAGCATGAAATTAGTATATAATTTCATGCTGATGTTTGCAGTGCATATGGTGCTGCACTGCAAACATCCCTGTTTCTGCTTTGCGTAAAACTTTTTACAGCTTCACTACCACTTGATGAGTGGAACTTATCTAAGTTTAACTACAGCTTGGTGAGTAAATAGCAAGTGTTTGCGAAAAAGGCATTGTCTTCTATACAAACTACAAACCCTGCAATTTGTTAGCAACCAAAGCAATTACAAGGAGTGATATCATCTTTGAAACATTTAGTAACCACTCACCATCCAGCGGGGAATACAAGTTTTTCCTTATTGACTGCAGGTTGCCGGGCACCTACTGACCAGTCTCCAGGCCTGAGAAACTGAGGCCTTCAACAATATGACTGTTTTAACATTTGTTTGACAGTAAAATAGATCTAACAGCGGGTATACGGTAAAGCACAACTTTTGCATTTGTCCATTGCTATTAAACAAACATATGTCGTATAATGATGAACAAATCTGTTGGATTTAAATAAGAATAAAATAAGAAAAACAACATAAAGATGTATTTAATTCCATCAGTGTGTTCACTCTAAGGATTATAGTTATATGCAGTGCACTGCAACTACCTAAAACATTACTACAAAGCACAAATGAAGGGACCACCAAACAATTTTTATATACTTTAGCCTTTATAGCAATGCCAATGCTAGCTAGCGAGCTAGCTTTATGTATTGATATTATTAGGTTCTGCATGTGTGTTTTTGTTTGCCAATTTGTATTTTTTGTAAATTTACAGTGAGACATTCAACAATATTTATGCACGACACAATTAAACGTGTAGTATTTGTAACATGCCAGTAATATGCTACATGTACTATATAAAATGTACATATATAGTAATGGGACAGAGAACAGAGATAGTAGGATGTGTAGTAATGGGAGTATCTGAAGTGAAACAGAGCAATTTAAAGGGTCTGTTTTGCTACTCTGTAATAGCAGTATAAGTACTGTTTAAGGGTTGAACAGAGTTTGAATGTATAATTTACCTGTACATAGTGGCATATTTCCATTCCAAGTCCCATTTTGGGTGCACATCCTCACAGGTGACCCATCCTCCTCCATTCTATATCCCGGTTGGCACTGGAATGAAACATTCTGACCAATGGTGAAGTCTTCTCCATAGCGAAGGCCATTAGCTGGCACGCCAGGGTCGCCACAGTTTATCACTATGGAGACGGACAAGTGGGGTTAGAGTGGACAACATGAGATAGAGATCAAAAATACTTTATAGGTCATACTATGGCACAAGGTAAATTTAATTTTGTTTCTATTCATTAATCTAGACTCTATCCATACAGGTAATTTAATAACAAAAAGTGAAAGAAAGAGGACACCAAAGGTGACAGATGTAATAAACTAACAGATAAAGAAAAAGGAAAGGTAAGTTAGGGCGCAAAGAAGGTGAAGTGTGAAAAATATTCAGGCCCTAAAGTACAGAGCAGATTAAATCTAGATGAAAATATCAGAAAATGATGCCTCAGGAATCTTAGTTTTAAAACTGCTATATTAGAGTAGAGGGAAAACATTAAGTAATTATCTCCAATAAAGCTTCTTCTCTTGAAAGTGGTGAGTTTGCAGTCGATAGCAAATTCCTGATCAGACTGTGTGATCTCATCACATTTCTGTGTGGGTTTCACTTCTCATGAATGAAACAACAGTGATATTAAAAATGGCCGAGGTTGTCCTGGGACTCTTTTAAGGAGCATTAGGATTCCCCAGACTGTACTTTTTAGACACTGTCCTTCATAGTCTAATAGGCAGCTTAAATGCTTCTAAACCCATCCCAGATAGTGTCATGCCTGTTAATAGATGTGGAGTAGTCTACTGTAAAAGCCATTTCCTTTAAATCAGGTATTCTTATATACTTTTTCAATCTGGGAACCGATATCGAAGAATTTATAGCATTTCTGATTTAAGCTTTTTTTTCATGCTACTGCATATTTGGATACTGGAAAGCATTAATATAATCTGGGAATTCTCTGTGATGTCCCATTATCAAGAAGTACTTTTGGACACAGTATATAGATATATGTTAGAGGCATTTTCTTTTAATACATTTTGTTTTTTACTATTTTTTAAGTAATTTTTTACATTTCAGCAAAATACTGTCTTTTGGCAAATTAACTCAGTGGCTTTTTGTTGAGTCGTCAACATTTTAGAGTAAAACAGTCAATTTCTTAGACGTTACTTACCACTGTTGGGTGGAACTTGACATAACTTTTTAAAGTAAACCTCCAAAGCATTTTTTGGAGTGCACAGTATTTAATTGAAATAAGACAAATTATTCAAATAAATTAAAAAAAACAACTTATCTGTTAAGTAAATTACACTTGCTCAACTATGACTTTGCTCATATCTCATATGGGAACAGAAGGTTACGTTTTATGGCTATTTACGCTTGGAGACTTTTCCCACAGATTCAATAAGCAAATTAACTCAAGTAAACGACGATCAAGGTAATATAAGTCACTCTGTTGTCTGCAGTAAAAATATAAAGATTCGAGGCTTATTTCTTTACTCCTATACTGTGGCATAATAATTTAAAAGAGGACATAAAACAGCGTCGCCTGTGCTTTCTAATCTCACACCCAGAATTTGGTGATATTTATTGGTTGCAAACTTTCATGGTATTACAAGAGATTTAATACACCAATTACATATATAGAGTGTAATTATTGCATACAGTTGAAAACTCTTCAAAGTTACCTCATGATTGCATGGACAAAATATTGAAAATACACCAACAAATTTACTAGACGGTACTTATATATGTATCAGCCTATTAGTCAAATCAAAGCAGATAACTTACTGGTACAGTTGGGCTGTGTGCCTGACCAGGTACCATTGGCTTGACACTGCCTGGTGGTGGGACCAGTGAGCAGATAGCCATCCATGCACGAGTAGATGACAGAGTGAGAAAATGTTGTTCCATCCAAACGAAATACTTTGCCATTACTGGGAGTGCCAGGGTTACCACACTGAACAGCTGCAGGACAGAGAAATGGAAAAGGAATAAGACAGAGAAAATGTGAAAATGAAAAAGTGTCACCTCTAAGACAGTGGAAACACTGAAACACGTGTGGGTTCATAATAATTGAATAATTGACAAGGTACCATTTCAGGGTAGATTTAAATTAATTAGAAATATCCCCGTACGTTTACAAAAGGGTTGCGTGCCCGACCAGGTCCCGTTCGGGAAACACATCCTCTCTGAAGAACCTATAAGTTCATATCCCTCTGAGCAGGAAAAGTAGACCTTAGAACGGATCCTGAAATCTGTTTGTTCTCTTGAACCATGAGAGGGAATGCCAGGGTCCCCACACGAACCAGTAGTGTCACCTACATGGAAACAAAAAAGGATACAGACTTAGGTCCTTCACAGGTTCCTTACTCGTTTGTACCGAATTAAGGATTACACTTAAAGATGCTAATCGTTGAGTCAGTACACACTGTCTGTATCATGAGCTGTGTTTCAAAAATGACTCCAACTTATCAAAGCAAAGAAATGGAGAAATAAACAACTTTGGTTCATTATTTGTAGGGTGAGGAAAACAAAACTGCAAACCGGACAAAGGATTTTAAAAGGAATATCTAACGGCTGCTTCTAAATATCAACGGGGAGCATACAGATTGTGCATATGCATGTGTGTGCATGTGTGCTGATGAGTAAATAGGCAGTGGTGCATGTGTTTGTCTTTGTGAGTGTGTGTGAGAGATCCTAGCTCTGTCCTTCTAGAGCTGCCTGGTCAGCAAATTGTGTCTGACAAGCAGAGCACACTCCTGGGAACACACACTTTCACACACAAAAAAGCTCACATCATCACACAAATACCAAGGCCTGGACTAATATATTTCCGCACAAACATTTCAGATCAGTACTGCCTATTTTGTTAACGGTCTAAAAATTGCACCGGATTATGTGTGAGTGTGAATAATATCATAACTTGATTCATGTTTGTTAGATTTGGATTGCTAATTACGTTTTCAATTTGTTGCCTCCATTCACATTTATTGTTGACAATTAATTCAAAGTGTACAAGTATCTGCGGCGTTTTTGTGTTTTTGACTCATACTTCTGAAAAATATAACCTCAATTCACATTGGCTCTGTTTGTATTATAGTACAAATATCTAGAGGCTTGCTGCTAAATTGAGCTTACACGTAGCAGAGACACAACATTTAATGATATAACATCTTTTGTAATGCCTTAGGATTTTAAACTCGGTTTCTCAGATGTAAATAAATAATATTCTACTCAATAAGTCTCTGTTATTTGCCTCAGAAACTTGACAAAATAGCAGGTAAGAATGTAAAAACAGGAGGGAAAGAGCATATGTAGATCCTCTTACACATCTATATAAACTTACCCTACTAACCTGAACAAATGAAACCAAAAAAGATTTTAATAAAATTCATCTTTTTATAATCTTTAACCCTTTAAACTCGAACCTAACTTACCCTTTAAACCCGGGGTAGGCAACTCCAGGCCTCCTGCAGGTTTTAGATGTGTCCTTAATCCAACACATCTGATTTAAATGGCTAAATTACCTCCTCAACATGTCTTGAAGGTCTCCAGAGGCCTGGTAATGAACTAATAATTTGATTCAGGTATGTTGACACAGGGTGATATCTAAAACCTGCAGGACACTGGCCCTTGAGGCCTGGAGTTGCCCACCCCTGCTTTAAAGGGTTAAGAAGAGAATTTCCAGGTGGAGCCAAGCAGTTGAAGGCTTCCATTTGGTAGCCTCAAGATCTCATCTCTGCTGTTGCAGATATTGTGGTTCTCTTGGCTTCATCAGATGGTAGGTCACTTTGGAGTGGTTTGCAGGTAAGTGTAAAGCAGCTGGAGAACTAGCACCTCGAAGTCTGAGACCGCAGTTCACAGCTGGAAAAATGGTTGCTTGCACACTCAAGGTCTTGTTCACAAGTCAGGGAAGCAGGAGATTGAAACGGGCCACATGTGCAGTCATGTGGATGCTATACTGGTCAGTTGTGGTTTACCAGTCAATCTACATCCCCTCCCTGACCTATCGTACCAAGCTCTGGATAGTGACCAAAGGAATGAGACTGCGGATACAATTGGGCAAAAGAAGCTTTTAGATATAGGGTGAAAAGTTCAGTCGTTCTGGGGGGACTTGGAGTAGAGCTGCTATTCCTCCACATCAAAAAGTGTGATTCGTTCATCTGACTAGTATTGCTGCTGGGCACCTCTTGGGTATGTCTGGGTATATATCTCTGGGCATGTCCTACTGGGAGGAATGCTCAGGGTTAGACTCAGGACACGGTGGATAGATTATTACTCTTGGCTAGTTTGGGAAGCCTAGGTGTTCCCCTGGAGGAGTTGCCTAGGGAGAGGGAGGTCTGGTCCCCCGTGACCTGGCCCTGCATAACTGGCAGAAGATAGATAGCTGGATGGATGAATTGTTGGATGGATGGATGAAGGTACTTAGTTTTCCCGTAAGCACAGATTAAGGAATAGCTCAACATTTTGGGAAATGCATTTTTTTTGCTTTGCACTCTTCTTTACAGCTTTCAGCTAATACCTTAGCATTAGGACTCCGGATACACACTCAGTGCCCTGTGAAATCACACCTTTCTTTTACTTGAGGTTTTTGTTCGGATCAAGCAAACAGTAGAAGGCATATTCATAACTGAGTGTTTCAGGTTTTGGAGGTTAGAGGCTTGTTTAACCTTTGAAGGGAGAAAAGCTGTTTCACCAGCCTTACCAGTTTTAGCTTCATTTTTAATGGACAAACCTGTGAGTGGTTTAAAAAAATCTCCTGTCGCTCTCAGCATGACAGGACGTAAGTGTAAAAATCCTAAGGTGTTCAGGTATTGCTTAAAGGTTCTGCAGATGGTAGACAACTACAGTTTGGCTCAGTTATGAAACCCAAGCCATGTTCAATTATACAAATTCAGCCAACTCTGAACTGTTAATAAATAAATTCCAAACAGGCTGAAACTCTCCCTGGCATGCTGATTATTAGAATACCATAGGCTGTTTGAATACTCTTGTTAGAAGCTGTGGCATAACAACTTGTTATTTGCAGCATGGCAAAAGCCAAGGTCTTTCATTTCATAGGCCTAATAAATAAATATTCAAGATAAGTGGCAAGGTCGGCTTGTGAATTGAATTTGCAAATCTAAGATCTTAAAGAGAGCCAAGTCTCAAGTAGCTCTACGCTCACAGCCTGAAAATATCATCAAATATCACAAACAGCATCACTTCATATATGCGTTATCTCATCAGCTATCATCAGGCAGAATAACAAAACAAGCTGTGCTGCTGTTGGACTGAACTCTCATGTCTGCAGATCTTTGGTATGGACCTGCCAGGTGAAAACATGAATCACTGCTTCTTAAACTATTATCCTGCCTCACCCCCCAAGTCTCCCTGGGCAATTGCTGTAAATAACAATGTATTCTTAGTCAACTCGTCTGGAATGCATTTTCACTCAGTTTGTTATATAAGCGGCAGCTGGGAGCCTCTCAGTCTGGAGAGCCACAATCATGCCCCCAGCAGGCCAACTGAGTGTCACATAACTTAGATGGTTTGTTTACACATGAGGAAAGGTAAGGAGGCTTTCTGTCTGGAGAGACGGTCTAGCCCAGTGAGTAGTGAGATATGCATATACAGCAAATACAGCAGGGACTGAAGGCTTGTGTAAAGCACTTTACAGAACAATGAGTGTTGCAGCGACACTCCACAACATTGTAATAAAATCCACTCACTGTAGAAAAGGAAACACAGCTAATACTTGAGAAAATGCAAAACTACAGATAAGCTGAAATATTTCAGTATTTGCTTTACTGCTCTGTATTGATCATATCATAGAATCACTCATAAAAAAAGGTTAAACATTTCTGAAACACAGTGAAACCGGCTCACGGTTAGTTGACTAGAAGAGAAATGCACATGGTTAAAAGTCCACGACTGAGGTGACTGTAAGTGTGGGGTAAAGTTAATCTCCGGAGCCCTTTTAACAGACAGATACTGATATACTCTCTTTTCTAGTGCCAAGCCTTCCTTCCATATATTCACCCATCCCTTCCATTATCCCTGACTGAAAGGTTCAGGAAAGTGTCTGCTGGATATAAAAGCATGAAGCTCTCCGCACTTCAGTCTGCATGTTTAGACATTTCGATTTTCATCTACAACTGCTATCTATATATTTGTCTTTCTGATAGGGTGGATGTTAAAGTCTGTGTATTCAACAGAGGTTAAAATGGTTACCAGAGCAGAATGGCATGGGGGCACTCCACATCCCATTGAGCTGACAAGTCCGGGATGATTCTCCTTTCAGCTGTCTTCCGCCCAGACAAGAATACCGAACCGTTGAACCAAATGTAAACTTATCTCCGCTCAGCACACCGTTTGGGGGAGAGCCGGGATGACCACAGTCTACGACTAGAGAGCCACAGAGGAGAGAAATGAAAAAAACAATGGATGGCTCATTTTGACTCAGCAAAGCTCTGTGAGAGGAGGTGCAGCTACTTCTGTCAAGAACTAAGGACAGATTAAAAATATATGCAAGGATTAAGGATTAAAAAGCTGACATGACACTGCTTGCTAGGCTTTAAGGGAATCTTAAGAGTAACATATAAAAAGCAACAAAATGAAAAAAAAAAAAATGCAAGAATCATTTCAATAAATTCCAAACCCAGTCTTGCTAAAATACTGTCTTTCCAAAGATTGTGAGGAAGAGAGAACGATACTAACCTATGCATTCAGGTAGCGGTTTGTCCCATTGTCCAGTAGGTTGACAGGTCAGTACAGGTGATCCAAACAGGTAATATCCAGGATTGCAGTCATAGAAAACCACTGTGCCAAAGGTAAAGTTGCCATGCTCTATTTTGCTCTGCCGGATTGAGTTGGCTGGGATACCTGGATCAGAGCAGTTGACCACTATACACAGGGACACACGCAGAGACACACAAGCACAAACAGACAGAGACAGAAAAGCATGTGTTATTTGGCATGAACCAGAGAGGGCAATCTCTCTTCCCCCTCTTCATTTTCCCTATTTGGAAAGCGGTTTTGCAGAGTAGTATAAGGCAGACAAGGAGGACATGGTGAAGAAGGAACAAAATATCAGACGTGGAGTTTAGGAGGGTTAATGCAGTAGATGCTAAGGGATGAGAGGGTGGTCAGGCAGGTTTGTCTGTAATGGATCCAGAACTCAAGCAGGGTTATGGCTTGTTATCAGTGTGCTGCATTTTAATTTTACCCAATTCATTGGCCAACTTCATTCTGTAAACTGGGCAGAAGGCCGGCGGCTTGTGTACAAACTCGTGTGAGTGAAGCAATTTGAGTTGCTCTGACTGTTATTTGGACAATCAGGGTATGAGATTTATGGCTTACTGAAAAAAAGTTTTTATTCTTGAGACTGGAGCCATGAACAGGTTAGACATATGTTGAGCTCTAAATCTACCTCAAAACTTCATCGAAATTAAGGGAAAAAAGATGTATTTTTATCAAGAAATTTAAGTTTTCTGCTACGATGGTAATAATAGAGGAGATTAAGCTGAACAAAGTTAGAGGTAGAGTTGAGGTGGATACAAATGATGGGGGTAAATGAGGATGGTTGCTACTGGAGAAGGCACTAACTGTAAATAAAGAAAGAGACTAAGGTGGTATTAAAGGTTGGGGATAAATAAGGTTAGGGGTGAATACACTTAACTTTTCTCCCCACCTTTACACGTTGGGGGTGGGTGGCTCCATTGGCGGTTAGCCTGGCACTGAGCACGTGCAGGCCCCTCCATTTCATAACCCCGATTACAAACAAAGCTGACCACATCGTTGAGATTGAAGCCGTTTCCCACCGTGCGTCCATATATGGGGCTTCCTGGATGTCCGCAGCTGATCGCTAAGGGAAAAAGTGTAAGACAAGAACACATTTATTTGCACACAGATTTGTTTCTACAGAGTGACACCATTCTGTTGTTTTTCATGTTGATGTGTAATCCCATGATAGGTTTTTTTCAATGAGATAATTAAATCCTTAAAAAAACATATGCTGAGATCTATGATTTGGTGTTATGTACTAAAATAGTTGAAATATTTAGTTTGTAGCAAGCAATTATTGAACAGAAGTAATCATTGCATTTGCTTGGGACTGTCTTCACTCTTGATAAGCCACATTTAGCGTACTTACAGCTGTGCCAGTAACACCGATGACTGTTTTGTTAATTTTTCCTCTTGTTAATTGAGTCATTGTATGCTATCAGAAAGGAAGGAGGCTAAGGACTAGTTAGTGTCAGAGCCACTGTCCCCAATGAGATGACCGACATCAGCAAGATGGCGACAACCGATTGTATGCTTAGTGAATAGCTCAAGCAGCAGAAACCCAAGAAAGAGGAGGAAGAAGAAGAACCATCATGGAAGGACAGGCCCTGCACAGTATGTACCACAGGTAGATAGAGGAAGTGGCTGACATCTAGAAATTACACCAGTTTAGACAAAGCTGAACTGTAAGACAGCACAGAGGCACTAATCATGGCAGCACAGGAACATGCTGTAAGTTCAAGATCCATAGAGGCTGGGGTCTACCACACCAGGTAATACCCCAGGTGCAGGCTGTGTAAAGACGCCCCTGAGACAATCTTGCACATAACAGCAGGGTGCAAGATGCTAGCAGGCAGGGCATACATGGAACACCATAACCAAGCAGCCGGCATAGTTTATAGCAACATCTGTGCTGAGTATGGCCTGGAAGTCCTTAAGTTAAAATGGGAGATGCCCCCCTAGGGTGACTGAGATAATTTCCTGTGGGACTTCCAGATACAGCCAGATAAACTGGTGATGGCTAACCAACCAGACTTTGTAGTGATGGAAAGGCAGAGGAAGACGGCCGTAGTGACAGACGTAGTGATACTGAATGACAGCAACATCAGTAAGAAGGAACACCAAAAGCTGGAGAAGTACCAAAGGCTCAGAGAAGAGCTCGAGAAGATGTGGAGGGTGAAGGTACCAGTGGTCCCAGTGGTAATCGGAGCACTAGGTGCAGTGACTCCCAATGCCAATCCTGGGCCATTTGACCTCAGTACATCACATGATAGGGTGGGGCTAGGTTTCACAATGGGTTCACCCGAAACCTTGGCTGATTATGACCCACACCCGTTTTCACATCGTGATTAGGTAGAGGATCAATAGGGAGTCCATGACTCTTGGGGACACTCCCATAGGGCTTAAAATCTGGGACTCTCCACCAATTGCTCTTAGAACTGAAAAAGCTTCTCAGATGAGAGATGAAAAGTCTTCAAGGAAACTTAAAGAAGTCCAGATGCTTTTCTTTCCAAGCTCCTTAGACTTTCTTAGGCAAACTTTCATCACTTTTTCAGAATGAGATCATTGCCCTTCTGAAAATTGAAGCTGTTGCTAACAGACTCTTTTCAGATGATACTGGGTGGTGGATCAAAATTTGACGGTGTTTTTCATTGTTCATAATTACATCAGTTTTGACAAGTTCTCAAACATCACAGACTAAAATACAGCCCCAAACTATGACATAGCCTCAACCATGGTTTACAGATAGCCATGGATACTGCTGTAATTTTCCCGACCTACTCCACAATACTGATGACGATTTAAACAAAAATTTCTTTCTTCACCTTTTAACAAACAGCCACCCCACCTGCCCATAATCACCAACTGTCATCCAAAAATCATCAGACATAATGACAGGACTGAAAATGAGAAACTGAAAAAGAGAAACTTTGAAAGACTTTCACAAAGCCCGGAGCACTTTTGCTCTAGACCACTTTAAAAAGCTGAAAGAAACTCTGGCACCTAGGAGACATGAGGAGTGGCTCAAGACCTCTGCACGGTACTGTATATATTTATGTATATACTGATGCAGTAATGATACTGCATCAGTATATACAGTACTGATGTTTCTGTTTGCTAGGGGGATTCATTCATGTATGTGATGTCATTCACATACATAACTGTATAATGCAAACCCATTTCGTACCACTTGTGTGTCATTCTCTTACTAAATTGCAAAAATCCAATCATGTAAAATGTACTTTTAGACATCAAAGCTACAGAAAAATATAATCTAAACCAGACATGAAGATCAGAAGCTTTGTATTTCTGGCTCGAAAACCACATCAAGTGCAGATTTGGGCCAAATATGTATGCCTTTCCTACAGTCATTCATAAATATTTATAAAAATGTCAGATGACTGAGAAGGCAAAGCTGGGATCCTAATTTAGGGTCATTATTTTGGAGATATTAGGTCTCACCATCTTCTGTGTCAGAACTGAGTGTGCACTGTTTGCAATCGTGCATCATAATTGTTCTTCTTGTTTCATCCACTGAGCCTTCTTGGCGTTCGTGTGATGTTTGCGTAAACAGGCACTTTAGTGTTACTGCCAGTCACTCTCTTATCTACCTTGCAAACTACAAACCTTTAAATTATTTGGAGAGGAGAGGAGTCTAACCAATGTAAAAGAAAAGGAGTTGGTGGTAAAACATGGTGAGGGAGAAAGTCAGGGAACAGAGAGTAAGAGGACACTAAAGGATGAGAAGACAACAGGGAGAAAGAACAGCTAAGGTGAGGAGAGCAGAGCAGAGCAGAAATAATGAAGACAAGAGTAGACGAGAGAGGCAGGAGGCAAAGCACTTGATCAGGAAGAATCAGAAGTTTGTTTGCATGCCTAAGATACAAATTTATCTGACACCATCAGCATGCCCTGCAGCTACACACACACACACACACACACACACACACACACACACACACACACACACACACACACCATAGTCTCATTACAATTCTGTTTTTGTGTCTCTAAACAAGAGCCTCTCATCTCCATAATTACAGTATAATTTGGCTGTAAAATGATTTCCCTCAATAACTCCTGCATGAATAACCTCAATAAAAACAGCATAGCACTCCAAGATATGCAGAATGATACAGACACTATCTGGACCACATAGACACAGATGAACGCAAAGAAAAGCATATAATAGCGGCCCTATTTTGTACATTGTTTGTTGTTTTATGAGTAATAATGAAAAACAAATGCTCCGTCTACTCTCGAATCATCAACACTGTGACACCACCTCTGTTTTGTAAAGACTGTCTTAATTTAGGGAACAAATAGGCTGCCTCTTTCAGGAAAAGGTGCCCTTAATTGGCTTCATCATCACCACCTCAAATGTGCCCTGTATGATGCCTAAAAACATTCAATATGCTCACAGCAAGTAACCAATTTTAGATTTTCACAGTAGCCTGGGCAAGTTAGGCCACTCTGTTTTATCCTTAAACCGAACTACTTATCTCATTCAAGGCATACTAGCATTTTTAACCCTCTGGCCCTATAAGATTTCTGGTTAGAAGCCACAGTTACTCAAGTCTACTCTGTGAATACTTCAAATGAGGATAGCTCTCAAACAATATTTATGTACTGTCTGTAGTAAAAAAAAAAAAAAAAAAAAGTCCCAAATATCTATATTTCTTTTTAAAAATTGATCTTACTGACAAAAACTAGATTGGCTTATCCACACTACTACTGGAGACTTTGGTGGTGCATTCATACACAGTGTTAGAGGTAATGCCACTGCTGGTCATGATTACTGAAATATTCATTTTGCTTTTACGCCATCTTTAACTCAAACATGCATCTACTGTTTCAAACTACAGTACAGTTTCTTAAGTTGACAAATATACTGCTCAGATACATTAAAAGAACACTTAGAAAACACATCAAATCTCAATGGGAAAAAATAATGCTGGATATCTATACTGATATAGACTGGGTAATATCTGGGGGGGGGGGGGGGGGGGGGGGGAGAGGATGCCACCTTGTTTGAAAGAAATGAAAGTTATCAACCTACGAAGGGCTGAATTTAAAGATACCCCAAAAATTAAAGTCAAAAGATGATTTGAAGTTCATTAAAGCACCTACACTACAAACCCAGTGGTTTGTATGGGGCCCAAGTTCTTGAAGGCTTGCTTGACAATGTTGGGCCTCCTAATGAGATGATGGAAAGTGTCCTGGGGGATCTCCCTCGACATCAGCAGCGGGGCACCACTGAGCTCCTGGACAGTCTGAGGTGCAACCTGGCACCTTTGGATGGACTGAAACATAATGTCCCAGAGATGTTGTGTTGAATTTAAGTAAGGCAAACATCCTCCAGGAACTGTCCACATAGTTCAAGAGAACATGCATTGTCGTGCACCAGGAGGAACCTGAGACGCACTCCACCAGCACAGTGGGTCTGAGGATTTCATCCCGACACTTATACCCGATACCTGGCAGTCAGGAAAGATAAAGGTCTGTGCATCCTTTCATAGACATGCCTCCCCGTAACTGACCCACAACCAAATAGCATAATGTTCTCGAGGGCTTCTCCAATCCCTTTCATGTCTGTCATATATGCTCAGGGTGAACCTGCTCTCATCTGTGAAAAGCGTGCCAGGGGTAACTGCCAACTGGGCTCCATGGTGCCGGGCCTTGAGCACAGGGCCCTCTAGAGGACATCGTTCTCTCAGACCACCCTCATGAAGTCTGTTTGGTCAGTGACATCCACAGCATCGGCCTGCTAGAGGTCATTTTGTAGCTCTGGCAGTGCTCATCCTGTTCCTCCTTGCACAGAGGAGCAGATACTGCTCCCACTGGGGACCACAAACTTTCTGGCAATGGCAAGTAATAATGTGCCATCCTCGAGGAGCTGGATTACCTGTGTGGCTTCTGTAGGGTCCAGGTATTGCCTTATGTTAGTAGTCTTCACACTGACCCTATCCAAATGCTAAACTATGCTAAAAAATGTTCCTTTTATCATTTTTAGGATCTGAAGCTTTATAGAAAAAGACTCCCTCTGATAGTTAGGACAAAAGTGAGTTTAATCCTGTGCATAATGTTCTTCTTCATCTTTCCCATTGAACAAAACCTACAGTTGTTTTCAGCATTAAGGCTTCACTCTTAACGCTATTTGTCTTCCGCTGTCAATTATGAGCAGGAACCCTGCCTTGATGTATAACTTTTCATTTTCAGATCTCAATCACAAAGTCCAAAAAGTGAATCCTCTTCTTTCTCTTGACTTTTTCTACTTAGCACTTATCAGTGACTCATGAATCACTAATCATTCAAGACCCCCAGAACATTTCTTTTATATTCTTTGCCTAAAAAAAGACCTGAACTTTAGATTTTTTTGAGACTATTGCATGATGCATGATGTGAATACACTACTGGAATTTTTATAACAACATAACAGTTTTTATTTAAATATTCACTGAACCATGAAGGATATGTTTGGAGCTGTTTTTAAAACGATGAACTATATCAGATAATATCCAGATCTAGACCCCCAACCTCCTTTGATATTTACAATTGACTGAGTCTTGCTCGTTCAGCTTTTGTCAGTAGTGATAGCCATATTGCTACGTTCTGCTCTGCTGCTTTAAGGGCAAATTTAAAGAGCTTAAATTTGAGGTAATTGTGTTTCATCTGAAAACAAAGAAAAAGATTTCAAACTATATTTCAAAAAAAGGAAAAGTCTGATTTGACCAAATTCCACTTACTTAAAATTTGAATGATTTACTTGGTGATCTGGATTTTGCTGTATTGGGATTGTTCCCACATCATCACAACTAATGTTAACTAATACTTCAGGTCATTAACTGCAACTCATCAGCTTCCCTTTTATGCTGTCATAAGTTTGCAGCTCAGAAGAATAACACTGAAAAACTATGATGATGAGATACGTCTGCCTTCAGTGCTTTCTGAAAAGATTTTAAACAGATGGAGAATGTTGTTCATTTTGGATGTTTGTAACCAGGAGTACTGACATTAACCCCAAACAGTAAAGTGTATGTGTGGCGTGGGTGTGGTCTCTGGCCAGCTGCAGAGGAGGAGTGACACAGTGAGCTCCCGGGCGGCGCAGGGGCGGGTTGAACAGGTGTGCTGGGATCTGACAGTGATTGTGTGTCTTTATATGTTGGCAGTGACAGTCGGAGGAGGAGCGGACGTGACAGCAGAGAGAGAGCGGGAGTGTCTGTGTCCCAGTCAATAAAACCACAGCATCAAATAAAAGTTCTGCTGTCAACATATTCGGTCCAGCATATGTTTCTTGGGTCCAACGTTACAGTATGTAAGTAAGTTTATGTTTCATATCTAATTCTTGTAAGATCTGTATGACAAAAATCCAAAATTGGGTCGTCTGAGTATAAACTTCCACATGGTGGTCCAGCTGTTAGCACTGTTGCCTCACAACAAGAGAGTCCTGAGTCTGAATACACCATGTGGTCAGGGTCTTTCTGTGTGGAAATGCATGTTCTCCCAATGTCTGCATAGGTACAAGCAGTGGGGTTAAGATAGGCGTGAATATAAGTGCAAATGGTTGTCTGGACTGGAAACCTCTCCAGGGTACAGTAGGTACAATTATAATAATGAAAATGAGATCATCATGATATCAAATTATGTCATCAGTAGTTTTTACTGTCACATGGGACACATCCCCATAAAAATCCTGTGTTTGCTTCCCTACCTTGCCTGACTTCTTAAAACCAGTCTTTTCCAGTCAGTTTTACAGAATCGCTAAGGTATGACATCAAAATTCGTCAGTTGCACTGATGACCCAAGAGAAATATCAATCATAATGTAGAAACAGATAGATCATTCATCACATTTACCAAGACAATTTGCATGTTTTGCTTTGGCGTTCTACTGCAACACCTTACAAATGTTGTCTCACATAGAAGATCTTAATTTGTCAAACACGAGGCCTTTTTCACTGGTATGCCTCCAAAGTGATTTCTAAGATGTATGATATTGATTCCTCAACTCCACAGGCAAGCAAAACATCCAAAATTTAAATGAACTGCTGAGCTCTTTATCAAACCCTTCCTCCAAATTGCCTCTATTTGACTTTTTTTTGTCAAATAAAAACAGATAACATTTTTTTTTGTTATCTGTAGTAGCAAACAGCCAAATTCGTCATAATTTTCCTGATCATGCCTCAGTGCTAGAAAAAAAGGTTTTTATAAGGAGATAAAGTAATAACCAAGGTAACCACTATAGACGTTAGCGGTTACCTTGGTGTATGCGTGACAAATATGTGTCAGAATCTTTTTCAGAGGTGAGCGTGAGCTCGTGTGTTTTTCTTACGTATGCAGATGGGTAGCTGTCCAGACCACTGGTTGTCTTGGAGACAGATACGGACTGATGATCCTATTAGTCGGAACCCAGGTAGACACTGATAAACGACCGTATCACGGTAACCAAAGTTTTCCCCGATAACCTGGCCGTTCACAATGCCTTCCGGGATTCCACAGTGACCAGCTGCAAGAGAGAGATTGTGGGAGGGGTCAGACTGCACACACTAAAACAACTTCCTTCATTTGCACTTTTAGTATCTAAAATTTGATTCCTGGTTGTCAACGTTTCACAAATGTGTCTTTTGTCTTTTATTGCATTGTATTTACTTATTGTTGTTGTGAGCAGGTGCTATAGTGGGTGGCTGTTCGGCAAATATTCAGATAGTTAAAAATTTAATATACCCGTTTTATTTCATCCATAAAATGTCTCTTGGGGTTATATAACAGCTTGGCTTAAGGGCTTGCACACCGAATCAGTTTCATTGTGTGATTCTAAGCAAACACAGCAAATTGGATCAGTTTCTGCGCTATGATCAAGGCTCAGCTGCTCTGTTCCCACTTCAACATTTTCACAACTGTATTACTGCCCTTTCTAACACTTTCAGTGTTCAAATGAAGGCATCTTTGTGCTTTTAAACAATCAAACTTGGTAAAAACTTAACAAGCGGCGTGTGGGGCCCTCTTTCTCCTTGATCAGATTCATTCACAGAGGTCTGATTGATGCACGGAGCTACCCCAAAATGCTTTAAAAGGCGTTTCACAAAGTTAAAAGAGAATGTGTATTTTCTGCTCTCAGGGATTTTGAATTGAGTATTGATTTTGTTCTTTACAGTAGATAAAACCTGCACCGTGTCCCTGGTGTCAGCAAATGCCAACGATTTAAACACAGCCAGGGAAGTGGAACAGAGGAGAAATGAACGGGCTGCCTGATAATAACTTGCCATTTCAAATTCTGTTTGAGGTGTAGATTACAGAGGTTAAAGGGCACTATTGAAACGGGTTACACGTTTTACTTTCCTGACTATGTTGCTGAAAACTGTGTGTTGACAAATAGGAAATCAGTTCAAATTTACAAACAAAATCACAAAGTTAGAGCAGACAGAAATCATTTCATTTCAAGTAATGTATCACACAACAACACACCTAAAAAAGAAAGCAGCTTAAATGTGGGGGTTTTTTGGTGTGGGGGGGATTATGGGAAGGAAATAAAGTTCACATTTTTTGCTTTTTAGCCTTAACTACTAAAAATGGCATAAATAACTACAGTTGTGCATTTTTAATTTGCAAAATATGCACAGTGAAGGCAAATCAAGGCTAATAAGAAAAGTCATTGAAGGAAAATGCTGTTTATAGCACTTTTCAGGACTTGGTTTATTTATTTCTTGACAGAATCATGCCTCCTCATCAGTTTAGGTTAAGTTTCATTGAACCATTCCTTTATAAATTGCATCTCATATCCCCCCTCAGCCTGTGAAGTATTCTGGGAAGCGCTGCCTCTACTGAGGTTTCACGAGGAAGTGACAACATCGTGTGGTAACATCTGTTACCTCTGGCTGACAGAAGAAAGCTGCGGGGTTGACTTTTTTTCTCTGGATTATATAAAAAGAGAAAATTCAAAATGAATTTATAGTGAGTGCACAGCAGCAGCTTGCTCCTGATAGTTTTGCCTGTGTGGTGGACCAGGTCAGAGAGAAGCAGCTGTGCAGCCACACATGAGGAGGAAGGCACATACCTACAGTCGATACCTGCTCTCATTAGATTGACTTGAAAAATCACATCTTTGCAGCTCCGTCTCTACTGCAGGTGCTTCAATGTGTGTGTATGTATGTAGTGTATTCTGTAAGCCCAAGGCTGAATATTAGTGTCTAGATATACAGGGTGGGCCATTTATATGAATACACCGTAATAACATGGGAATGGTTGGTGATATTAAAGTCCTGTTTGTGGCACATTAGTATATGTGAGGGGGCAAACTCCTCAAGATGGGTGGTGACCATGGTGGCCATTTAGAAGTCGGCCATCTTGGATACAACTTTTGTTTTTTCAATAGGAAGAGGGCCATGTGACACATAAAACTTATTGGTAATGTCACAAGAAAAACAATGGTGTGCTTGGTTTCAACGTAACTTTATTCTTTCATGAGTTATTTACAAGTTTCTCTTTGTTCACAGCCATTGACACGTCGAAGAGGTTAACACGTGAGGAGCGGATCGAAATTGTGTTGATATCTGGTGAACGCAGTAACTGGGTCATTGCAGCAGATTTCAATGCGAGACACCCTACGAGACCACCCATCTCCCATGCTACAGTCAGCAAACTGCTTGCTAAGTTTTGTGAAACTGGTTCAGTGTTGGATTTGCCAAAATGTGGACGCAAGAAAACTGTCACTGATGAAGAAACATCAGTGGCTGTCCTAGCTTCCATTCAGCAAGAGCCCACAGCGTAGCACTCGCTGCATGTCACTGGAGAGTGGCATTAGTCGAACATCCCTTTGGCGGATATTAGCTACTCACAAATGGCACCCTTACAAACTCCAGCTACTGCAGCATCTCAACAAGGATGACCTAGATCGGCGCACAGAATTTACAGAATGGGCAAAAAAAAATTGGAACAGGACCCTCAGTTCACGCAGAAGATTTTGTTCAGTGATGAGGCAAACTTTTATGTGAATGGTGAAGTTGACAAACAAAACCACCGCTATTGGTCTGACACTAACCCACATTGGATGGATCCCTCCAAGACGGTTGGAACAACAAAAGTGGTGGTTTGGTGTGGTATATGGGGTACAACGATAGTGGGTCCATTCTTCATCAATGGAAACCTCAAGGCCACTGGATATTTGAAATTGCTACATGATGATGATTTCCCTCTTTATGCACTGAAGCTGGCACGTTCCCTGAGTTTTTGTGCAGCACCTGAAACTACGGATACTGGATGCCTGTGCTGGCATTTCTCCTGCGGTGTTGCTATCAGTGTGTGAAGAGTGGGAGAAGAGGGTTGCATTGACAATCCAACACAATGGGCAGCACATTGAACACATTTTATAAGTGGTCAGAAACTTGTAAATAACTCATGAAAGAATAAAGTTACGTTGGAACCAAGCACACCATTGTTTTTCTTGTGACATTACCAATAAGTTTGATGTGTCACATGGCCCTCTTCCTATTGAAAAAACAAAAGATGTATCCAAGATGGCCGACTTCTAAATGGCCACCACGGTCACCACCCATCTTGAGGAGTTTGCCCCCTCACATATACTAATGTGCCACAAACAGGACTTTAATATCACCAACCATTCCAATGTTATTACGGTGTATCCATATAAATGGCCCACCTTGTACTATAATTTATATTATAGTATATCTTTCAGCACACTCCTGGAGCTGTTGGTACATACCTAAACATCGTGTTTCAGTTCCACTCCAAAGCCCAGATGACAGGCACTCTCTGACAGCTGACCCCACCAGCATGAAGCCAGCATCGCAGGTAAAAATGGCTGTAGCACCGAATGTTGTCTGAGTACCAATCTTCTTTCCATTGGGTGGGGATGGCAGCTCACCGCAGGAGATAACTGAAACACACGGTCAGGCACAAGTAATTTAAAAGCAGTTGTGCACCAGTTTAGCAGCAAGTTAATTTGTGTAGCTGCTAGAGCTCATTGGCTTCAGTGAGAAATGCTACCAATGCTGGCAAGCTGTTTATCAGGTAAATTTGGTGCCAATAGTGTTTTTCTCCCTTCTTTTTTTTTTTTTTCCTTTTCGTCCTCACACATTGAAAGGCCTGGCAAAGAAAATAATAGCAAATCTCAGAATGTCACAGAATTCTTTAAAGGAAAATGACATTGACTCAAAATGTCACAGAATCCCCACAGAAGAAATAATAGATCATAGTCAGTTTAGAAATGTCACTGTGACTCTTCTGAGTTAGATAACAAATTCAAAGCATACAAGTTTTCTTTGTAAATAACCGTTGTCACATTAGTAGAAATAAGACATTAAAATATATTTTAAATCCATTTAAACTTTGTGAAACAGCTCTGTTCTTGGCAGAAATTTTGAACAAAATTGTCAAAACAAGCTGCAAAAGCGCCACTCGAGTTTTGGCCTTTACTAACTTTCTATCACAAAGCTTGCTGCTGTTATCATAGTTTCCACTTTAAACTTACAAAATGACATTTATTTGTATGTTTTCAGACCCATTGCTACAGGTCAGTTTGTGAAATTTCTTCCCTCCTTGATTATCCTTGTCGCTTACCCTGACAGTGCGGCCTTTCATTCCTCCAGCTCCAAACTCCGTTGGATAAGCACTCGATGTGGGCGGGGCCTAGCCTGTAGTATCCAGGATCACAGGTGAACACAATACGTGTCTTGTATTCGTAGTGTGACCCATTGACAATCCTCCAGCGGCCATGCTCTAGAGAGAACGACCCGATGCTGGGACATACTACCACTGCAGAGTCAGACAGTGTGAAGAGAAAAATAAACCATCATGAAATCTGAATGAAGAACACAGTTTCTCTGTCGGTTTGCTATATTCATATATGCTTACATTTGCGATGCTACTCAGATTTGGCATTCATTTTGTTGATATTCTGCCGGTACGTGGGTGTTACTAACCAGAACATCGCGGCATCTTGTTGTGGTTGCTCCATGTTCCATCAGGCTGACAGATGGCTGACGTCAGTTCTTTACTGGAGAGTCTGTACCCATCGTTACAAAAATAGGAAACTCTTGTTCCGACGGAGTAGTCAGATGTTAAAACGCCGCCGTTTATAGGAGCCTTGGGTACCCCGCATGAGACAGCTAAGGGAGGATGGATGCACACTTGTAAGATGACAACAAGCACACAGGCACAGAAAAACTCAAATGCACAGTTATGCCTGTCATATAGGCAGGTTTGATGTGTACCTTTGAAATGTTTATGAGGAATCAAAAAACAGCAAATGTTTTATATATCTGTAAATCAGCTCCAAGATGTACTTTTATTAAGTTATTAAAGTAAAAATAAAAAATAATAATCTAATTAATTTTCACCAAACATCCATCTTGCAGAACTTTAAATACACCATTTTGTAGAGCACTGTGACATTACTCAGATTCCACAATATGCTATACATCTTTCATTTGACTCTCTATTGATGGCAGCTTCGAGCTGTGCCTTCCAATTATTGTTTGAAGCATGGTGATATTGTCTACAATATCACTGGAAACAAAGATAGCACCAATTTTTAGATATGGTTTAGTAAATGCTGAGAATACAAACAAAAACGAGAGAAAAAGAAAGTAAAAAAAAAATATGATTAGCTGCAATTACAAGTTGTCTTCTACATGTACAGCTTACAGATGTAGAAGACAACTTTTTAAAAACATCTTTAAAATGTTTACTTTTTTATTAAATTAAAATGAAAAAAAAAACAACAAAACACTGCTATTATATTTACTTGGTCAGTCTATCAATCTCTAAATAACAACAAATTAAAGGGTTTGTGATTTTGTGTTGAGATGTGACACCTAATCTAAGCTATATCTGTTTATCCATGTCCATACAAAATTGGAAACGGTGCAAGTGCAATAGCTGTATTTCAGTGTAATATGGGTATGGATTAGAGATGGCACGATACCACTTTTTTATGTCCAATACCGATACAGATATCATAAATTTTGATATCTACCGATACCGATATGAATCCGATATAGTGGTTTTTAATCAATAAAACTGTTTTTTTTTAATATCTTGCTGCAGTTTGTATAAGTTCATACTCAAGTTTAAAGAAACAACAACACTAAAGCTATTCTGTTATACCTGTATGTAAAAAATACAACAAAATATTTCATAGTTCAGCAAAACTGATCAATCTAATAAACTTAAACCTACTCCATCCTCCCTTTTCTTGTATTTTAAAGAGTAGCAGAAATATTAAGCAACCTAACTAATAGGGTTGCAAACTCCCAGCAAAAAAAAAATAGCGAACCACCCCCCACCCTCCACCTCATGATGCTTAATCGACGTAATCAACTTTAATTTGATACAGTGTGAAAAAAAATGCACAGAAATAAATTATTTTTCAAGAATAATTAAATAGATTCAACATCTTTCTTCTACAGAATTGCATACTGCACAGATGGTACCTTCCCAAAGGAAAAGGTAGTATAGCTTACTAGGGTATATTAGACTTAACAGTTACTATATACAGTAATGGACTTCTATATATTTTACACAAGATTAAAACTTTGGGTGTAAGATTCAGATAATTATTTATTAAAAGCTTGACATTTTAAATGAGAACAAGAACGAAAAGCATGTCTTTGTGCCCCCCTTTTCCCTGTTCATGCCCTATCGGCCCCCCTGGCTAAACTTTGCTAGATCCACCCCTGCACAGTTACCAGCCGTCAGCTGCGTAGAAAACGATCCTGGTCTACAAAGTAATATTAAATAAATTCTAACAACAGCTTATCAAACTTAAACGTGCTGCTGTTGTTCAGCCGCTGGTTTCCTCTTTCTGGTGCAAAGTAGGCCAAAAACAAAGAAGAGAGACGGACTCGTGACAGAAAAGCCGATCAGCTGATCATTAAGCAGTTTCATGATTGAAGTAGCAGCAGGAGAGAGAGAGAGAGAGAGGCACTCGCTCCATATATCGGTTGTTAACCTTAACGTGGGAATGCTTTACAAACATTCAGAGATGAACTTACACACTTGCTTTACTTCTCTCTGGGATAACTTTCTCGGAGATGAAATGCTGGTTTGGTAGCAAGGCTACAAATACACACAGCCGCTCTATCACGTGAGCACACTGCTCTGAGGTTCTACGGTTATGAGCAGAGTTACGCGGTGTCGTAAGTTTTGTGAGGTGCTTTTTTGATATTTAATGGATCGGATTACATTTTTTATTTCTCTCCGATATCCGATCCAGTAATTTACGTCAGTATCGGACCGATACCGATACGTAATATCGGATCGGTCCATCTCTAGTATGGATCAGAGTCAAAACAAATAGTCTATTTCAGGATTTTTGCATTATTTTTGTGTATCCATTTCAAAAATGGAATTTACTAATGCTTTTATTCCAGATACTAAATTCTTCAGCACAGTTGTATCATTTCTGCGCACTTTCCTCACAGAGACAAACACACCTTGGCACGCAGGTACAGGAGAATCCCACGCATGGTAGCCAAGTGATGTGCGGCGGCAGGTTGCTGTGGCGTTGCCTATGAGACGGTATCCACGGTCGCAAGCCCACCTCACCACGCTGTTAACGTGACCGCCGCTCTGTGAGGAGATGGAGCCGTGGAGTGGGGAGTCTGGGGTGGAGCAGTACAGAGCTGCAGTGGAAAAAAGCACATTTGAAAAACAAGGATTTGAAATTGCTACAGACCGGGAGGGTTACTGTCATCAACAAAGAAACCTGCACAATGAACACAAAGGAGGTAAAGCTCATTTCAGTAGATAGTGCTGCGCTATATCTGCATGCAGGTATGCACCATTATAAAGGTTAGCAGTAATAATAGATTCACTAGCAGAGATTCTCACATGTCTGCTATTACGAAATTACAAAGGTTGAGATAATTTCCTGAAACTTGTATTAATGTAAGTCACTACTTATTTATAATACAACAGGATGTCGAGGAAAAGAAGACTAATGGACTTTGATTTTTCCAAAATGATCATGTACAAGACGTGCTTTGTGATTTGAAGAGCTCCATGCTTTTTCTCAGTGAGCCATGAATTAGAGAAAGGAGTCTAATTAAAGATATTGATGGTCATGTTCATAACAGGTCTCATACCTTTCCAGGTGATCTTAAAAGAAAGTTTTCCACCCAATTAGGAGCCAAGTGACAACTATAGGAATGTCAATTATAATTACACATAGTCCCTCTTGGCAGAGCCCTCTCACTAAACAACCAGCGAGTGGAGTTACAACAGACATAAGACATTACTGGACACACTGCCCGCAAAGTCATTGATCGCTATAGGTAGCTTTATCAAATATTCTTAATAAAGGGAAACATTAATCCTTTACGACAGACAATAATGGCATCTGGGGGGAGTCGTGCTGCAACTGCCAAAAAACTGTCAAGTTTAAGTGGACCAATTAGGATCATTTCCACCTCCACTTTCAGTAAGTATCTTTACATGATTCACACATCTTTATATATATATATATATATATATATATATATATATATATATATAAAAATACACTATTCTTGGTCATATTACCCAGACCTTGGTCCACTGTGCATGGTCTGTAATTCTCCAAACTGGGCAAGAACCCCACAACAACATCTTAACTTGTCTTATGTATTAGTGATAAGCCTGTTTTGTATGTCCCTCTAATATGCTACTGCCCCAGTATCTGTGTGGTTGGGTTTTGAACCAAAATAGTCTGAGACCACTTAAGAGTTGTGAGGGTTTTTTGTTCGCCCCTTTTTTCTTGGGGTAGAATCAGTGCCAGGGAAGTTTTGTACAGTGAGCATGTCTGACACAGTTTATTTCTAAAAGCACTGAAAGTTTAATCAGCATATAGCAAAGCAGCCAGTTGACAATATCTCATCAGATGGTTCTTCCCCTGTACTAGTTTTAAGATTGATGGCATTAAACTGCTGATTTGAATCTCACATGGACGTTTTTTATAATGACAATAATATGTTGAGAAAGTTTTACTTTACTACCTGACAAGAGGACTAAATTTTATCATTGTAATTAAAATTTCATCACATTATGTTTTCTCAAAGAATAAAGTACACTCACCGTCACGCACTGGCTTGATTTTCCAAGTTAAAAACATAGCCGAAGTTGAACCCCGGTATTAGTAGGCTTACAGCATATGTTTAACATTTCTTGCAGATGCTCACATTAATCACCGCCACCAAAGAAGGTTACCAAGTGTGAGCGCGTTTGGCTTTTTTTTCCTGTTATTTTTCAGCGCATAATTCATCATGCAGTGCAGTGGTGTTTCAAAGGTTAAAGAAACAACCTCCTGGCTAGAGTATATGGAGTGAATAAGCAAACTAAACTGGTAAAATTGTCTCCTCCCCTTTAACTGTCAAAAATGTCCTTGAATAAGGCACTCAAGCCTCATTACCCAACAGTCTAAAGCTACTCAGCAGGCCCAGGTGCGAGATTGCCTAAATGCAAAGCTTGCTGTAAAACAGCATCTGTGCTCATCAAGATGTCTTCACACAGATAAAACTTAAGAACTAACCTATAACGCATTTCAGTAAAGTGCTTTAGGAGGCAGACAGAAGTTTGCTAGAAACATATGTTAAAGATAAAGAAATAAGGTACAGCGAGATATTGTGATTTTTTTTTCATGAACTTTCTTCCCATAAGCTCTCAAACTTTCACATCTTTAAATATTTATTGTGCAAATTAAATGGTACAAACAGCTCCTTCTGTCTGCCTCTGTCTGCTGTTGTCCTTATTTCCATGCATTATATTAAAAGTAGTAGTAAAATAAAGTTGGGATACATACTTTGGTACTCACCAACATAGCGAATTTTGAAGCCTTTCTTGTTTGTGCCATGGTCTGAAGACCAGCGGACTAGGAACTGGTGTCCAGAGGTCGTGAGGTTAAAGGGTGTTGGCAGGTCACCGCTAAGTGTCGCCAAGGTGGGGCTGTTGGATGTGGGACCTGACAGGGATTAAGATAAAGTGAAAGAGATGGGATAATGGAGAGAGAGAGACAGAGAAAGAAAGACAGTAATAATAGAAGGAATGAGACATGAGAATACAGTGACATTTGGTCTAATACAGCAGTGTGTATTCTTTCAAAAATGTGTCTATGAGTGTGATGTGTGGCTCTCTGATGTTGAAATCTGCGTTCCTTTTTGTGTTTTTTACCATCAAAAATCTCCAACACGTCAAACTCTCTCTCGGTGTGAAAACTTTCAAAAGTTATTGTGACATTGTATCCTTTCTCCACTGTAACACTCCACGAACACATTTGGAGGTTAGGGTAGCTTTCTGGCCAGCCAGGGCTTAAGATGACACCTGAGGAGTCGTATCGCACATCATGTGCAGGGCACTGAACTGTAAGTAAAAAATAAATAGCAAAGCCAATTGTTATATTGAATGACTACAAAGCTTGATGGTTTTTTTGACGGTGTCAAGCTGAAAATAGTAACTTAAACTGGTTTTGTACTGGCATCCACTGACCTTGGCATGTTGGGGGTGGTGAATCCATCTGCAGCCTCTCTCCTAAGCGACAGGTAAGAATCTCACTGCCAACCAGTGAAAAGCCAGGATGGCATCTGTACCTGATGATGTCGCCTGGAGACACAAAATCAGTGTGTGTATAGAAAACAGAGCTGGTGCTAGCTTAGAGTGGTAAACTCTAAGTACATTTGAGTGCTTGATTTCAACACATTTCGAAGAAAGTCTGTACATTACAGCCTATATACTCTAATGACTTTGGAATTAAACGTTTCAATAGAAAGCATGTTATCAACTAGTTGAGATGATGAATTGTTATAAATTGCTACAAATTTAACTCATACAAACTTCAGCTTGATGATTGGCAATGAAAACATGAAATATTATCACATGCCGGGGGCAATTTTTACTCGAGCCACATCTTCAGTACAGGACTTTTATTTGTATACACAGTACACCCACGCTCCACTTTATTGGTTATAATATGTTATTACTGAATTTGACCTTGTTTTGTCTTCAGAACCTTCTTAACTCTTCGTGGTATAGATTCAACAAGGTGCTGGAAACATCCCTCAGAGAGTTTGCTCCATGCTTTGTCATATTCAAGAAACCCGTTTGAGATGATCTGAGATTTGTGATCCAAGAAACCATCATCAACAGCATTACAACACCAGCACCAGCTTAAATCACTGAATCAAGGCAGGGTGGATCCATGTTTTTATTTTGTTTATGTCAAATTTTTTACCCTGTTCTGAATATTGCAGCAAAAAAACCCCAAAACATCAGATCAGATGCCATTTTTCCAATCTACTATTGTACAATTTGAGTGAGCTTGTGTGAACTGTTGCCTCAGTTTGCTGTTCCTAGCTGTCAAAAGTGGCACCTGGTATGATCTTTTACTGTTGTATGCCATCTGCTTCAAGGTTTAATGTGTTGTGTGACATGCTCTTGTGGATACCTTGGTAGTAAAGAGCAGTTATTTGAGCTACTGTTGTTTTCCTATCAATTTGAAGCAGTCTGGCCATCTTCCTTCACTGACCTCTGGCATCACCAAGGCCTTGTCACGAAGCAAACCGCTCCTCACTGGATATTTTCTCTAGAGCCTACATGTGGTTGTATTGGAAAATCTGCCATCCTGATGCTTGGTTTAAAGTCCAGCAGCTTGTCCTAATGCCTCAATGCCTAAAGGCATTTAGTTATTGCCAGTTATGTGACTGGCAAATTAGATATTTGTCTTAATGCACAACTGAACAGGTGTACCTAATGAAGAGGCCAGTGAGTGTATATGATTGGATTGGTGCGTGTCTTAAACCAATACAAAATGAATTACAGAATATATATACACAATATAACACCAATCATCCTTGATTGAAGTCTTCATTCGTGTTATCGTGTGCTTTTTATCCATCAAAGTGACACATCTGTGAGCAATGGCAGGCAGACAGACAGCTCACCTATCTCAAGCTCGCCATCCTCCATCAGCATGTCAGCACTGGGAACTTCTGGAGGAGGCTGGCAAACCCTTAATTGGTAGGCTGGGAGATACAGAAACGGAGAGGAGACAGAAAAAGAGTCGATGTATAAAAAATGTGTTCAAGGAACCCGTGTTAAAATTTAAATTAAATTTTTTTCCAAGTGCAATGAAAGGACAGAATAGTGTGACATTCAATCTCGGTCGCATCGGTTTAACTGAACTTTTTAAGTTCAAATGGTGGGCAAAGTATGGAATCAAGAACAGATCAGCTACACAGACACAGCACTGTCTTGAATCATAAAGAGGAACTAACTTCACAGCCACTGAGCTGTAGGCTGTAATCAATATTACTGCATGACTGTAGATCACTTGCTAACAGAGAGAGAGAGAAAGAGAGTGAAAAGAGAGAGCGAGCTAGAGAATAGAGGCAGACAGACAGAAAAAAGGGAGGACAAGAAGCGAGCGAAGGAGAGAGGGCTAAGGGCTGTAAGTCAAGATGAAATTGACTATGAAAATGAGACCTGCCAATAGCTTCTGATGCTCTAATGCATATCAAAGCCCTGTGGTCTATGAGTGCGCGCCAGGATGTGTGTAAATGTTTGAGCAAGTGCATGTCTATGTTTGTGTGTGCAGCAAGCTCTGTGCTTCTGCGCTCAATGGAAGGATCACTGTTAGCAGTCATCGATTTCGCTTAGCTCTGAGACCATTTTTATAGCTACTTCCACATGCATGTCACATACAATGGCTCTCTCAGCCTTGTGTTCATGATGCTATTCACCCGTGCGTGGCCCTCGTCTGTGTATGGAAGCTCCACACCTTTGAATTCAACCACTCCACTGAGTTGACTGATGAAAATGAAGAAAAACAAGTATGTAATCCCGGCAACGATGGGAGCGCTGAAGTAGATGAATATCCTCAAACGGTGGATTGATCCTTCTTTTGGCACTTATTTGGCATTTCAAACTAAACTTGCTCTTTAGTAGCTGTCTCAGATTCAAACTAGGGCATTCTGAATTTCTTTACAGGTCACTGAAGGACACTCAAAAGAAAACTTAAGAACAATACTTTATAGTGACAAGTTTCTGCTTAAGAAAACGTCAGTGCAGCGAATCATGAAAGGTTCCCATTCTTCTGGTAATTATTATGCAACAATTTAAGTTCTGTACAGATGATCAAATAGTCTGCTCTGCTCTCATCTTTCTTTCATTCTCGCTGTCTTTCTTGTTTTCTTCTAATATTGTCTCGAAAAGAGACGCGACAAAATAATGCTAACTACTACTGCCATACATGTCACCCCCTTTCCATTTTATCCATCTTCCCTGTCACTTTTTGCTGTTCATCGTCCAATAAAGCAGAAATTTAAAGTAAACTTGAATCCATCAGATGGTGCTGTTCCTGTGTGAGTGTGACAACTGACAGTTAAAACCTGCCAACAAAAATTCATTAACAATGTGTCATCTGTCTGAAAAAGGGAAGCCTGTTCAAAAACAACTTGACATATTTTCACTAAAGAGCACTGAACAGAAACTTTTGAGAAGTAGGAAACAGGCTTTGGGGGGGAAAAATAAAGAGGCGTGGGTACATCTGTGAGAGAGAATGCGGGAGAACCAATGAGAAACTGTGTTGTGACGGATGAAACGAGTGCAAAAAAGTGACTCATTTGAAGCTGTCAAATTTTTCAGGAACCAAAACTATCCTGACATAAAAAAAACCCCAAAAAAACAAGCAGCCATCTTTACAGTGTAGTGACGTTCTTGTTATTCCAAAATATTAGGTTTTATTTTGAAAAATAGCATCATCTCCAGCTTGATGACAATTCATTATGACGGCTGTCAAAGGCTCATGAGGTTCTTTAAACATTATTTTGTCATCTTTAAAAAAGCCTGTCATCTTTTAGTTAAAGTAAAACCATTGTGGAATTAACTTTTGTGACATAATGACACATACCAGAAACATTAGTCAGTAAAAATATAGATTCACCCATTAAATGAAATTTAAAAAGACAATAGATGCTAATTTTATGGAATATAGTTTTAATATAGTTAATAGAGTTTTGCATTTCCCTGCTTCTAAACATTTTGATGATTTCTTATGTACTTTGATGTACAGTATGCTATGTGTAGGAATCTTTAGATGAATGGAGTGGTTTTCACCATAAGCAGTATTTGAAAACAAAAAGAAACACAGGGGCACCGAAGGACCACAGCACAAAGATTACGGTGAGATGAAAACCTAAATGGCACATACAGTCCAGGCATGGAGAAAGAGCAGCTAAGGACCAGGAAAAATACTCCAAAAGTCTGTGAAGGGAAAATGACTGTTTTTTAAGGTGTAAGACAGATACAAAACACTTCTTTCTGCTAACAAGGTGCAAAAGACAAACACTCAATAGCTGAGTTTTTTGAACCAATGCAACACACATTTTTATGAGTAAATTGCAGGTTTGCTGCTTACTTTGTTTTTTTTTTTCTACTGTATGAGATAAAGAGATAAAGCTATCAATGTGCTTTTTAACCTGACAGCGTCTAAGAACACAGGAAACCATCATTTAATTGGAAGTTTAACAAAAACAAGATTAATGAGCTTTTCAGTTGCTAAAAAAGTTCCATCCCTTGCAGTGCTACCTTTAGTAGAACCACAGTAAACAGCATCAAACAAACAGGCCTATTAGGCTATGTTAAACCTCTACTAAGCAATCTTATTCCTGTATTAAGATTAGCACTACTTTATTAGATATTTATTAGTTAATGGTGCATTTATTAATATCTGCATCACACACACACACACACACACACACACACATATATATATATATATATATATATATATATGCCTTAAAATCCCATTTCCTTAATTAGTTTTATACAATTATTTAGCGAGCATTCCATTTTTGATATAAAACATGACTTCATTGGTTATTGTGTAGAATTATATAATGTAATATTGATGCCATACATAAACATCACCATCACTGCATACTCAGACATGAGTATATTCACCATTTGCAAACACAGAAGTTAATGTTGAAAAATTAAAATAGTATACTTTTATAATGAGCAGCAGGGGTTATTTTACCAACATGATGATGTCATCATATCTATAGATAAATAAAGATGTACCTGTGCTCGAATGTTGGATGTTTCATGGACAAACAAACAAAAATACAGATTGTATTGTGTATTTATGGTAAGATCACTCTAAAAATAAATTATCATAAAGCATTACCTAGTGTTTTTTTTAACACATTTGGAAATGTTACCAACTGGTTTAATAATCTCTTCTTCAAGCTGCCGAGACCTCAAAAGCTTTTTAGTGTCGCCCCAAAGTGAATCACACATCACAAACTTTGTATTAACATTTTTTTGGAGTCATTTTTAAGCATCATTTAAAAATAACTGGGTAGCAACAGTGGGCGGGATAGTGGTATAGTGAAACTCCTCAGTAGGCCGCACTCAAAGATAAAGTCAGAAAGACGAAAGCTTGAAAATGACGAGTTTAGTCATTTCAAAGAGAATGTTTCTACAGTGTTGCTATTATCAACTCGGTTCATAACATTAAGAATATTAATTACTAATCACTGTGATAGGATGTGGCAAAGAGAGGAAGATCAATTTCCATGAGTCAGAATGAGTCAAAGGAAGTAGATCTGACTGTGAAGTTAAAGAGAGTTCAGTTCAACAAAAAACTATTAGAGCTAGAACTAATGATTGCGCTACACTGTTGCCATACCGCAGGACAACAAAGACAACTACAGAGAAAAGCGCTAATGAGAGCATCATCTGTAACTGTGCAGACAATCAAGTAACATGCTTCTACGGCAGGCTGATATTATCATTATCTCTGTGATAATGTGGTCTCTCTCTTACCATGATAACTTAAGACAAAAAAGCCGGCTCCAGAGAAGTCCGAGTGGAATTTGATGAGGATGATGTTGGACGTTGAATAGACGGACTCCAAAGCTGTGTTTCCGCTGAACTGTCCAATCTGAGGAGAAGACTGATCTGGACCATCCCTGTGGTAAAAAAAAAACCAAAAACAGAATGAAACACAAACAAAACATACACAAAACCTGTGTGACCATGAAGAGAGCGAAAGACTAAAGGCCCATAAACTAGTGGACTTGATCTTTCTTTATAGAACAATGGGCTTGAATGCCCACCTAAGATATAATTTGAATAAGTTATTGCAGTCATCGGTGACAGTTAGATGGCTATTTATGTTCAGGAAATGGTTGCTCCAAGGCTAGAAACAAAGACAGAAGAGACTTGATGGTTTTTTATGAGACCTGCTCCATTAACTGCAAATGCAGATGGACATTGTGTGACAAAGTGCTGGCTCCAACAGCGATTGAGCATGGCTATGGGCTCAACTTCCTTCTCAAAACAATACAAACCACAATGTCAAAAAGCTCATTTAGATAAAAAAAAAAATGCTCTAAAATTTAGATTCAAATCCTCTGACAAAGTAACAGCTCTTGATAACACCACAACCCACAAATCTATAGCTCTCTTGTTCTTGCTTGAGGATGAGTTCATAAATATTGACTGAACTGTTGTCAGATCATAAGAATAACAAATGTTAGTCCTGGTGTAGACTTGGCTTCACTGTTCCCGCTAATATGGGCCCGGCATTCGCGAAAAGTCACACAATTACCCGAGAAGGCAGGCAGGAGGTTATCCATCAAATGGCAGGTCATGCTCTCAGTGAACATATTTCACCTTTAATGACAGCACCAGCTGTCAGACTGGAACTAACCAATATCAGACTCATTATCTGTGATTAAAAAGCATAATCATGAAGTTAAATTAAATGATTATTTCCTGCTGTTAAGTGTTTTTGGAAGACACTAATTATACCTGCCAGGTTATGAACAGAATCATTCCCTTCTCTGATTCGCATTGGGTGGCTCAGAGTCATCAGAGCAGTTGCACTTATTGCCTTCCACTGCATGATTACAGCTGATGCACTCGCTCGCTAACATTTATTAGTATGTCAACGCAACACTTTCAGTACAGAATAGGCTTTAAAGACAAGGTTGCACAATATATAGAAACATCTGTGACATATATGGAAACTTTTGGAGCAGTGGAGCGCTGTAGTAAGCCTCCCAGTTTGAGACCAATTAGCAGACTAAGCGACTGTCAGGTCGGCTGGCTCTGGACTGAAGAGACCGCTGTGAAAATCACACCTCTACCACTGACGCCGCGCTCTCTACGGGGAGCCAGCATTATGATTGCGTGACTAAGATCGGGAATTTTTACCGCATTCTTGTGTTGTCTTTGCTTCAGTCCGTCCACTTTTCTGACAGACCAAAGGGTCAGAAACACGCTGTGCGACCATTTCATGGAATTCACACAATCAGCTGTAGGTGGGCGGCACATGCTTCAACTGTGTTGTGGTGTGGGAAAGACAGGCTGGATATCGCACAACTATAGACTAAAACTAGAGCTAAACAAATCACACACCAACTGCTGAAGAAAACAAGCTGCTTTTTTCAGTGGATAGCAGCTAAAGAAGAAGGTCTGCAATGTCATGTTTGTGTAGAAGCCAAACAATACCATAAAGCAATAAGTGTGAAATTACAGATTTGCTTGATATAACTGAGCTATACACCATCCTGTAGCACTCTGAGGAGTGCTACAGGATGGTGTATAGCAATGGATCAAATGAATTAGTAAGCTGCAGCAATTTTGCTAACCAGTTAAACATTACAGTCAAGGAACTGCTGTTTTTCTATTCCTAAATTATACCATTTTTGTAGTGTCTTATTCCTGCTTTTCTGACATTTTACACCCAAATCAAATCACCAACTGAGCTTGAAAACTTGATTTATTCCTAGAAAGTTAGGTTAATGAGTTATATTTGATATTGGAGTGAGAAACAGTTGACAGAGTTGCAATCCTGTGAGGCTTCTTCTCAAGTCTGAGGAAAAACGAAACTGTAAAAGCAGTTTTGACAGCATGGCAAGCGCGGAGCTAATCATATCTATAATTTCATGACTTCTACAGACAATAAAGGCATCTTGGAATATCAAGTGGTGAACGTTGTGAGAAAAATACCCTTTATATTTAGATCTGAGCTAAATTAAAATCTAATTTTCATTATATTTTCTACTGACCTAAAAAGTTGAGAGTTCTCAGACTTTCTAAAGAGGAGAGAAAGTTTCTTGTTAGAACAATTTTACAGTTTCCGTGTGGCTAAAGAAACAGCCAGACCTGGACATCTGGAAGGTTGGCAGTGCTTACAGAAAGACAGGATAACAACAGAACAAGCCAGACATTCGGTCCTTCTGTGCTGGTCTAAAAATACACGATTTGCAAGGAAATGTATCAGCAGCAAACCACGTCTTGTCCTGCTGTTGTGTTCTTTTTGCTCAGCCCTGCCTCAAATGCCTATGCGGCTACATCGCACCCTGATGTCTTTTTATAGGAAACAGGAGTAGGTGGAGGGACTCTGGAGAAAGGGGCAGCATCATGGCACCCGTAGCAATAAACGATGCAACCTATTTATGGTTCGGCTACCACCTTGTACCTGCAGATATCTATGTAGCGTGGTATCTAAGCACCATTTAAGCACCTGCATTGACAAAATGTCTGGTGTTGCCAATGGCTGTTTTCCTCAAGAAGAATAATGAAGAGAGAAGTCAAGGCCGGTTAGCTGGGAAGAGAACGATGTATTGTATATAACATATAAGGCTGGCCGAGCATTAAAGATAAGGGACAGTGTAAGGGACAGGCCAAAGAAGAGAAAGACCTATGGCTAAAAACAAAAATGGGTAAACCGTGACAAGAAGAAAATTATATCAGAGTGACTTTACATGCATGGCAAGGTGTCTGCAGTCATAGTAACCTTGCAGGAATTTAGCCAATTAGTGGTTAACTCTGAAAAGATTTTAAAGAGCGTAGCATCCAGCTAGAGAGAGAGAGAAAAGAAAGTGTGTGTGTGTGTGAACAGAAAGTTATGTGGTACAAATTAAATAGTTATTTAGTCAAATAAAACATTTCTTACTTAAACTCACTTTAATAAAGCAGCGAGAAGAAGGGATATCATTATAATAATAGCACATAATGAGCATGAATACTGTCAGTTAAGAAGTAGAGCAAATATAAAACGTGCTAATTGAAAAAGTAAATAGCACCTACCAGACAGTAATGTAGTCATATATGGGCTCTGTGCTCAGTACAGTAAAGTTGATATAAATCCCGTGTCCAGGAGGAACTCGAACGCTCCACACACAGTCCTGGAAATTTGGGTATTCCTCAGGATGGCCGGGAGAGTAAATGGTTCCGTTTAATGACGTGATGTTACCACCACAGAGTGCTGCAAGTGAGAATATTAACAGAATTGCCCTTAATAAATTACCCGCAAATTAGAACTGCCATTGTGAAGCTTCAATAATTGTCGGGATCGCTGTGAAAGAAAATGTCTCTATCACTCATGTAATGACCACTGGATAACACCTTAACACCTTTAATAAATTGTCATTACATTTTCATTTCTGTCCCACAGCTCAGCTGACTCTCAGCTGTGCTGATGTTAGAACAATATGGCTTAATATGAAATGTTATCGTCTTGAAATTAGAATGATTGTCAAGAAGAAATATTAGGCATTTTTTCATGTGTGGAGTACACCAAAACAATAAGAGTAAGATCATTTATAGTGAGAGTGAGATTATTAATCTTTACAACAGTAATAATATCTGTCTCTATATATATGTATATTGTGTTTATATCATTAAGAGACTATATTGTTATGATAGCACCACATATCCTCCAAAAAAGTCATCTTTGAGAGTGAAAGTTGATGAAAGCACATGTATGTCTAACAAATTAAGGAATTCATAGAGAAACTTCTTCATACTTCTTTTGGAATTTGTAAACTCGTGCATTATGATTTATTATGTGGTGATGCATTATTATTAAGTGCCCTGCAAGCCTGTATGAAAGGACAACAAAAAGATGCAGGAGACTCAATTGAAATCCAGCTAAAATGATCAATCGCCTTTGATCAAAGAAAAAGATGAGTAGGCATAAGAATAATCACGTAATTTACCTTCACATCGTGGTAATGGGTGGTTCCAGTTCCTGCTAATTCCGTGCAAACACGTGAGCGAGGCTTCTCCAATCAGAGAGTATCCGGGCAGACACTCAAACGACACCGTCATCCCAACACTGAAATCTGTGCCAATCACGATGCCATTTCGAAACGGTCGAGGGTCTGGGCAACTCTGGAGCTGGTAGGCTGCAGAGATAATAACATAAATTATTCAAGAAAAAAAATCAACGAGGCAGAAACGATTTGTTAATTTACTCCTGTAATGTGCAACTCATGACTACGAGCCACAGTATGAACTGCAGCTTCAACTGTGAACAGTCAGTTGGTTGAAAAACTAAAATCAAGCAAAATAAATACATACAGCAAATCGATCCTTTCTAACTCTGCATAATGAATCATCGGTCAGCATATTAAAAAGTGGAACAGGATACATCCAACCATACAACCATACGAAGCTCAAAGGAGAATTACTCTCAGTTAGTGTTGCTGGTAAATTGTATACATTTCAGATTACATTTAATAGTGTAATCTGAGTATCCTAAAGTACCCTAAATGTGTTAAAAAAAGGAAAAAATCTTAATCATCCTATTTAAAAGCTGCTTGTCCAAAAAGTTAGTTAAAAAAGACTCATCATCTTTCTGACTTGTTTTGCTGTCAAGTCATTATTAACAGGCATGTCAGTGACAGCCAGGGTAAGCGTCTCATCTGTTATGATTTACAGCTTCGATACCATCAGTCCCGCCTCTCCTTGATTCTGGTTGGTTGATGAGAGAGAGAAGCGACACTGGCGAGAGCACTACTTTTCTCCATGTTAAACGATTTCCACCTAAGAGCGTCAGTGTGAGCATCGCGACGGAATAAAGCTTAGAGCTGAGGGTGATTTTTGCACGCCGATGAGCTTCATAGGCTGTTTGCGGAGACAAATGCTAATTATTTTTTAATTAAAGTTAATTTAAAAGAAAAAAATGACTACTGTAACTCTGTATTCCTCTGGCTTGCTTAAAAAATCTGCAATCTTCAGCTTGAATTTAAAATTGTCACGGAAAAAAAAAGAAAGATGCGGCCATCCTGCATCAAAGAAGATAGTTCTCGTTTTTAACATGATGCCAAAATATTCTCAAATCACATCCGCCAGCTTGAAGTTAAAACATAATTGTTGCATAATTGTCCGCAGCCGGTGCTACAATAGCGAGGGCTTGGAAGGAAAACATGTCACTGAGACAGACAAACACTGGGAGAAATAATGGTAATGGGAAAAATAAAATTGAGGGTATTCATATTTTCCCCGTTTTAAAACACTGTGGCAGTGCTGCTGTCAAGAGATAAAAGGTATTATTCATCAGCCACTGTAATATTCACATTAATGGAATTAGGCGAAACATATTTAGGCTAGCTACAAGATTTGTCATAATAAATATAAGACTACTCAAACCATTTTAGTGCCAGACAGAATAAATATAAAACTCATCTCGTCATTGAATTTAATCCAAATTGAGGACCTGCATTCACCCAGTAATCTTTTTGGCAAGCTGCTTCTGTAGTCAAGAAACATTTTTATCCCAGTAGATGAATTCGTCGTTATGGTAATCGCTTCTGAGAAATCAAGTCACAGTGAGACAGTTGTTTCCACGTTGGCGACAGTCGCGGTCTGCTCTTGTTGTCTCTCTTAGGAAATGATCGCTGTAAACAAGATGTCGGAGAGGTGCTTTTAGAAGCAACGTTTACCTTGATACGTGATGTGGAACCCGGGTTTGTTCTGTGAATAGTCACTGTGGAAAAAAAAGCTGGTTTGGTGGGTGGTGCTGAACAGAGGTTTGGGCATGACTGGGCCGCTGAATCGGTCAATGACAGAGCCCGTCTCCAGCGTTCCGCTACGGATCTCCAAGTAATCGTGGATTGCTTCAGTGGAGAAGTTCAAAAATTGGAGATGGATGCCTGGGAAAGAAAAAAGCAATACGGCGCGTGACGTTATACGGATAAAGTCTCCTGAAAAATACTTGCACTTTATCTCATCACCAAAACCAAAAGCAAACAGAGAAACAAGAAAGAAGTGCTACAGACAGAGAAAACAGATTCTCACACAAACTCAAAGAAAACACTTGTTTTAAACTCTACTCAAAAGTTGACAGTGTTTCTTACCAAAGCCGACAGGTAAGTTCACCGTCCATGTGCAGTCTAATCCACTGGGGTAGTTGCCGGGGTAACCAGGACTTAGAATCACTCCACTTACATCTGTCATAGACCCACCACAATGGGCTATACACCCAAACACACACATAAACAACACAGAAAGAAGGAAAAAAGGAAAAGAGTGTTTCAGTGTTGAAAGCAACACATCAAAAGCAGGAAGCTGACCTCACAGGAGGAAGCAGACATGCTTCTCTTTTCAAAAGACACCGCTACTGACTTGAGATTTTATATCTATAACCTGATATTTTGCAAGTTTAAATAAAATGTTGACTTTAACTAATGCACACCCTAAACATGTTAGCGTTGTTTGAGCTGAAATGTGTCCAGGGCTTGTTTGTGCAGACTTTGCCTCTGTGCATGTTGACGCTTTGGTTCGCTCTGCATGTTTATGGCAGGGTCTGATTTAGCTTTGGGTCAGTAGTATTCTGCACAGAATACCAAATAATCAGCTCATCACAGGAGAGTAAATTGATCAAACAGCTTATTTCCCAGAGAGCCAGTGAAGGCGGTGGAGGCTGATTGCATCATTTCTACAGCACTGAAGTTTTGCATGTTTCCCAGAACATCCACGCTTGAATGCATATGCGTATGTGTGTGTGGATGGGTGTAATGTTGAGGAAACACCTACCGATACACAGCGGTACAGGATAGTTCCATCTCCTAACAGGTCCGGGCATACAGGTTATATGGGCATTGCCCTAAAATGATAAAAGCAACCACAATCTTTTCTTAAAAACGACTGAAGAAATCCTGCCAGTGACTGCACTGATTTAAACATGCTGTTTTACATTTTTTCCATTAATCACTGTGCATTTACATTAATAGTACAGATCTGTATATTAAGCAGAACTTACAAAAATTGGGCAGACCACACCAGAGACATGCATTATTCAGGAGTTATGCAAACCGCATCAGAGTTGTATGTTTAGCAAGAGCTGTGTAAACCGCTTGAGAGTGGGGTTTCCTTTTGACTCTTTTAAATAATTTTTGGTTTATGCAGCCAGTGGATAAAAAGAATGAATGGTGGCAAAGCTGAACATGCTTTAATGATTTTACATTAAAAAAGCCTAAATATCTGGAAATCAGTTTGCATTAAACAACTAGCAGTATTTGTGATTTATGTTCATCTGCCACTTAATATGAGAAGAAGGACCAACGTGTGGATTTTTTACCTGAAGAGAGTATCCTTGTTCACACGAAAATTGCACAACATCCCCCACCATGAACCTGTCTCCTTGTCTAATTCCATAGTTTGGAGTCTGAGGTTCTGGACATGACTCCAGACCAATAGCTAATAAGAAAAAATAACATGATTATTTGGAAATACCGCATGCATCTGATAAAAATGCTTTAAAGTTATAGATGTACCTGTATATTCCAGGTGAAATCCAGCAGCTGAGACACTAATATCAGAGCTGAAGCTGAGATAGAGGTTGTTAGATGTACTATTCAGGAGAGGGGGGATAGTAGTGCCTGAAAGCAGGGAGAAAAGGAGAAGAGGAACAGAGGGACATGATCACATTTTTTTCCTCATTTTTCAACTAAGGCCTTTAAAGCACATGATCTTAGTTATCTGACAGCAAAGGAGACAACAAAGGCCTCCCAAACCTACATTTTTACTTTTTTTTGTTAGTGAAGTGCTCTCGAAGGAGGGAGAAGGGAATTACTTTTATTTGAGACATCTGTTTTATTTGAAACCACTTTTCAAATGTTGGTTTGACCTATTTAGCGTGGCAGGGGAGAGTACAAAGTTAAAAAAGAAAATGGGGATGCAATACTGAAGCAAAGCTGGCACAGCACGTCAGTATAATCACGGCCCTTCAAAATAACGTATTAGATGATCTTTTATGCAAAGGAATATGAGCATACTCCAGTCTCCTTATTAGCAGAAATGCCATTTATTTTTCTTGCCATGCTTCAAGATGCAACAGTGGTAACAACATTTCCTGATATAAGCTACTTGTGGATTTATATTTCGCAATCGCCACTTCAGAATAAAAAAAAGGCTCGATTTGCATTGTGTTGTGCTCGCTGGCAGGTGTGCCAGAAACAGAGACAGATCAGCAGTGAAACGGGTCAGTAGATGTTATTGGTTACCTGTTGTGAGGGAAAATAATTAGCACATTGCTGAATAGTCTGCAGCTCCCCTGTTGTTGTCTTTACATTATCATTCATTATCATGACGGAAAATAAAAAGTGCTTTTTTCCCATAATAATAATTCAAGATTGATGCCAAAATAATTAACTGCATTGATTTAACTATCACAGTTATTTGCGGATGGATGACATAATTAATTAAGAGTTGTAATTAACCCTAATAAAAAAGGGTCCATCTTTTCCCAACAAAGATTTATTCATTAATTATATTTTTACATGAAATCCAGATAGAATAATGTTATTCTAATTGTGTGCCATATAATCTCTAAGCTAGTTTACTATAAAGATGTCAAGTCCTCTCATAGATTATTTAATACAACTAGGAGGCACCCAGATGACTTTGCTTCCCTAAAAGCAGTATAGGTTTCCTGAGGAGATTATGACTTCTCCTTTGGGCAGTGGTCTGAATTATATGAAAAAGTAAATCTGGAATACAGGTTAAATCCAAACTGAACAGACATTTTGGTTGAACATGAGGTGCTGGGAAATTGGAGGGAATTTCCATTTTATGGCTTAGTCACACTAGAGTAAAAATAGGACAGCAACCTTCTTGCAGCTACGAAAAACTGGTACTTGCCCAGGGATTGCACTGAAAATGCATTTCTTTGCACTTGCAAGTGGTTCCTTCAAAGAATTGGTCACCCAGAGTTTGAGAATGTTGCATCTAAAACTTGGTGACCACTTCTGATTGCACAGGTCATCTGGTGGAGCGCAACCTGTGTGGTCTGACTCAGATGCCATTTATCTGTTTGTTACAGAAGTCTCAATTCAGGTGCTAACTGGTTTTATTCTGCTTATATTCCTATATAAATGTCACTCTGGATTTAATCATTGTTATTATTAATCTCTAGCTCTCCTCCACACCCTAACTTTGTCTTGTCTTCCTCCCCTCCCCTCTAACCAGTGCCTCTCCCTGAGCTTGGTTATTCCAAAGGTTTCTTCCAGTTAAAAGGGAGTTTTTCCTTCCCACTCTCAGCAAAGCACTTTATTATTGAAGGGTCTTTACCTTAAAACATGCCTTGAGGCAACTGTTGTTGTGATTTGGTGCTATATAAGTAAATATAAATTGAAATGAACTGAATAAAATGCGGGTTGTTGTGCACCTGTGTCATTCTGCAGTTAAATCGCTGTCCTCCAGCAACTGCGTCACTATTTGTGGGGCAATTTCTGAATTTCTGGTTTGAAACTATGAGGTTCTGTCAGGACCCTGAATGTAAGCAACAAGATCGCGAGTTCATTGGACACAGTTCGAATAATTTGACGTTTTGCAGTCTCTAGCCACAGTTTCCTCTGGTATGCATGTAGCATGAGGCAATGTAGAGCAGCTGCATTGGAACCGCTTACTGTTTCAGATAATTATATGGCAGGTACAAATGAAAATCAACAATTTTGTATAAAACAAAAATATTGAAAGCATTAAGTTTGTAAATCCTCCTGAGAACTGAGGAAAAGGGAATTTTCCCATTGAACTTCTTGTGTGATTTCCTTCCTCTTTGCAGCAAAAAGAAGCCACCCAAACACATGAGATATCAATGGAAAGCCTAGCGTGTCCTCTATTTAGCACATCAGGACTTAGTAGCAGCTCAAATAAGTCAAAAGATATAGACCAAAAACAAATCCAACACAGAAGAGTTCTGCAAGCCCCAAAAACAGATTTATGACTCACATAACACTGTTGCTTTTCACTGAAGCAGAAAAACAAATATCATCATTTAGACAAGATAAGAAAATCATTAGTGCAGAAAAGTTATCTTAAAGGTTTCACTAACAACACAGTGCAGTAAATTTTGGGACCAATAACAAATATGAATAATTCCATTAATACTGAGTTTGACAGACCATCTTTACTCCTAGCGGGAAATTTGGCTGTAAGAGGATCAATTAGTTTTGCAAAAGATATTTTTTACATATCTTTCAAAGGAGATTTTTGACACAGGCCTTACTGGGTATGTAACTCAGCTCCTGCTGAGACGCTAAATGCATCCAGCTTAACTCAAATTGCAGGGAGCCACATGAGCAGATTTCAAATGTTATTTATTTAACTGTCAAGACTGGCTGTGATCAGCCTAAAATACAATCCACTTCTTGTTGTTTTGTTATCGGTGGAATGAAAAGCTTCCTCCAATTATCTGAAGCGTTTGATAAACAGCATAACAATCTCTAATTGAAAACTCAATTGCTTGGTATCAGACTTACTTCCATAAGAGCACTATAAACCTTAATATATAATGCCTTAGTAACCATTTCCAAGCCCACTATAGATCTTCAATGATGCAAAACTGGGAATCAGAAATAAGTTGTTTGATGGTTACTGGTGTACTGTGCTAGAAAATGCAGTATCGTTATCCACTAAATATATACAAATTCAATAAATCTCACACAAGATGGACTGCACTCCTTTTAGACTAAATAGCGTAACTGTGGGCTCTCATGCATGTACCCTGTACATTATTGTAATCTTAAATTCCCATATTTTCTTCGAGTATGTCACTTCTAGTGCATTTAATATTGAACTATTCTGCAGTTCTACTTGAGTAACACCATAAAAAAATGATGGAAAAAAAGTTTACCAGAGTAGCTTCCCAGTCTTGGTGCATGGTTGTCAGCACCGTCGTAAAAATCCAAAGAGTCCCAGTTATGCTCAGTGGCAAAACTCACAACTTGTATCTGGAGAGAGAGAAAAAAAAGAAAACAGAAGTGATTCTTAGATTTTTTTTAAACTGTCTTTATTAAAATTCCCCAGATTGCTATGAAACTGCATTTGGTACAATGTTCAACAGTTTATTAAGCTTAAATTGAGAGAATTAAAACCCACACATACTGTTTTTAATCTAAATGCTTCACAAAACAATCTATTGAGACGGAGCAGCTTCAAAAACAATTATCATTCTACTTTTAAATCGAAGGCTGGAAGGAAACGAATCAAACTGATTTACAAACACTTTGAGGTGCCTGTCATTTCAAGGGACTGCACCTTGTGTAAAAGGCATCTTTGCCTTTGTATTTGTCTGTGATAGCAGTTTAGCTTACATGCAATCAGGCCTTATCTTTCATGATTAGATCCTATCTAGTTATCTCTGGATGGCCCCTCTCTCAGAAACCATCCATCCATTCATCCTTCTAATAATATCTTATCTTCCCTGAGATCCTGCCTGCTCAGCTTTTAAGCCAATGATACATAGGTCAGCCAGGAAGCAGCATGTGACAGTTACTACCTGTATTCCAGCTCCTTCTGGGACAGAGACCTTCCAAACACAATTCTGGTTGTTGTCATATGGCTCTGGGTAGCCAGGCGACAGGATAGTCCCACGGCGAGAGGTCAATACGCCCCCACAGGGAACTGGGAGAGAGAGGAGTGAGTGCACAGAGCATAGTAGAGGAGAAAGGAGAGAAAAAACAGAGGTCAAAACAACACTTTGTAGACAAATTACAGGAAAGCAAGAGAAAGTGAGCCATGCCAACCATGCCCGTTACAGAAAGAGATACCAAAGAGCCTATCTGGATAACATATATGACTAGAGTGCATATGGATTGCAGTTGTTTGTATTTGTTTTAAATTGTTTTTCAGTTATGAGCGTCTAGTGTGGAATCATGCTAATACTGCATTCAGAAATAGATAAACAAACCCTTCTGTCCTGCATTTGATTTTCAGATTCATATTTACCTATACATGTTGGCAAAGTGTCATTCCATTGCGCCAGGTTGTCCGGTACACTCTCACAGCGAATGGCAGTAGAGCCATGCAATGTGTAACCGGGGTTGCACTCAAATTGCACCAAGGCGCCGACTGCAAAGTCATTACCGAGACGTTTCCCGAAGCGTGGCTCGGGGACTGAACTGCACTGGGTGGAGCTAGTCCGGGGTACAGCTAAAGGAGAAAAAAAAAGAAAGTGCCTCAGTGAATAAACTGAAGTGTATCACTGTCACTGCATATTTAGACACTTTTGGGAAACATATTCAAAATTTCAAATTTTCTTTAAATAAATGTAACAAAGGGCGAGAAAACGCATACTCAAGATGATGTGTACAATCAAAATGTTCTGTTTAACTGAAAAAGTAGCAAACAATGCAGTAATGCATGGTGATAAATGCATAGTAATAAAACATTGCTCATCATTATAATAGAAATGGCAATAATAATATCAATAATGACCTTGGTAGACAAAATGAAATCCCTTAGCGGTTTCTGGTCCAACTGTGGTGAACTTTATTGTAATCTGGTTTCCTGAACTCAGAGGGAGAGATTCACCTAGAGATGAAGTGGAAGCAACAACATGTTATGAGGCTGAGGCTGAGTGACTGTCATCTGTTCAACTATCCACAATTAAAATCAACCATCCTTACCAGAGTGTGACCCAGAGAGAGAAGACAAGAGCGTGTTTTGTTGAGTGGGTCCGTCATAGATCTCCACCACGTCATTAAGAGACGTCTGGAACAACACAAACTGGCCGAAGAGAACTGGAAGTAAAAATGGGGGAGAAAAGAGAGAAAGAGATGAATTAGCTGCAGCTGAATTGCAGCAACTTATTATTCCATGCCACTGTCTGCTGCTGACCTTCCAATGATAAAATTAACCTGTAATACCTAATTTAAATGTTATTAAGCTGCTGTGTCACCTTCTATTTGAGGCCAACTATTGGTATAAAATTATATAACACTTATTAGTCAAAACGCTACCTTGCCTTCATCATGCAGCAGTCAACACCACCACCCCGCCACCCACACCCTTCTCCTCATCAATTGGCAACAGTGTATCAGTGTTGTCAGCTAGCGGGAGATGCTAATCTTGCAAAGACCGACTTGGATTCGGTAACATACGCTAGCAGAGCAAGACGCTTTTCTGTCCTTTCTTCTGTATTGCAAGTTTGAGTGAAAGCCATATAACAAAGGCGGTAACCTATCAACTCTGAAGTGCCACTCACACACTGAAACTGATCCAATCACGTTTCCTTGCGAAGAACACCTGCAGGGTCTTGGCAATTAATGACATGCTACCGCTGGAAGACAGATGTGTAGGAAAGGAGGAAGGAAATACACCCAATACTTCCATACAGTAACAAAAGATTAAATTTCAGCTGTACCGGCAGGTAGCATTAGACAGTCCCCAGAGGGCTGAGGTTCAGTATTTTCTCAAACAGGTACAATTTGCTCTGTCTCGAATGATCACTGTACCATCAAACCAATCATTAGTAACCTGAAGATGCAAATTGGTAGGTGTAGTTTTATTGTTCGAAGCACATGTCCTATCTAAAAAAATGTCCTCTGGGATAAATTACACCTATTTGGAGCTTTCTCTTCCACTCACTGCACACATGCACATATATATATATCACCTCCACACCCCGCCTTGCTCTCACTTTGGCCCCAAAGGCTGAGGTGTTAAGGATTAAATCTGAACATTGCCAAGGATATGCTGGTATAAGAAGGTCACTGGTCAATTTATACAAGGCTGCCTCTCTCTGAGGGTCTCTTTTAAGGTTTCAGTCACATTTTGCGGAAACATAGCTCTGGCTCACAAACGATCCTCTGTGCTTTCGTGGAAATTCTCATGTTATTTTATTGACAAGCAAAGCAGGACGGAAACGATGGATTTTCAGCCGCCACCGAATTTTTCCCACAGTCAAAAAGGGGATTAAAACAAATCATTAAGAAAGCATTTAGCTTTATATGGTAAACTACCCTTTTATTGTCATGTTTTATTGGCCTGTCACGGTTTCTGCCTGCCTGCAGACATCGCTGCCCACTATGTAAGGATTTTTAGGAAATCAGAGCGATTAGAGTTTCCCTCATTCCTTGCTGTGATATTGACATACTGCACAGCAGGCAGAGGAGTTCACACCTGAAACTGTTTCAAAATACAGGACACATTCGTCAACATTTGCACACAGATTCATGAATTCATAAAGTATGATGGCACATAGGGAATAGCTAAAACACCTCAGCGGTACTAATAGAAAAGCCCACACAAAGTCACAGACATTCACAGACACAAAGGAATTAATGATCACAGCAGTGTTGTCCTTTGCTATGTTAACCTCATCACTCTCTGTTAGAGAAACGCCTCTGCATGTAAAATCATATAGACCCTAGAGATCGGGTCAGCCATCTAGTTCTTAGAGTCCACCAAAGTCTGAACTGATCCACTGAATTTAAAATCAGGTGATTTTAAATGTTTGACTGTTCATTTGAAAGGTCTCTTTACTTCCTAACATCAGTTGGAGAGAAAACTGGGCGCTGATTCCCTGTGGAGCTCCCGTGCCTACTGACGAGTTGCCTGAGTGGGTGTCCTCTGCCACGTAATCATCCAATAGGAGGTATAGCATCTCCAACGGGACATATGCCCAGGGTTTTCCCTACGTGCTGGTAAAACAGAAAGAGGCATTTGCACGAAGGGAGAAACCTCATCGACCATTAACCAGCCGATTTTTTCCCCCGATTCTTACATCTCTGATCGCCTGACAGTTCAAAGAGTAGGACTGCTGCAACCTCCAGCCTGGACCATTCAATTTTTGTAATTAAAAACAAGATATTTTACACAAGAATGACAGCTGCTTAAAAATTATGGGCAGTGCTGCAACTTAACAAAACAATCTGTCTTTTCACTCTGTGTGGGAGTTTTGGGAAGGCTCTCTCTGTGTGTCTTATACAACACACAGACCAACCAAATGTTAGCTCCTCTCACTCAGGATTTCTACACGGAGGCGTAAATCCAAAAGCGCAAATATAATGAGACATCAACCATCCATGGCCTTAGGGAGAGCTGAGATTTATTCATAACACCACCAGGGCATAATTGGACATAACCCACCAATTACTGATTGTTTATTAAAGCTTAATTCACATTCAATGAGCAAATAGTTCTAATAATCAGCCAACAATGTTGTTCATTTATGATGTTGTAAACTGATATTGTAGGCACAAATATACGTTGTCCATCTCCACATTGATGGCATTCTTACTTCGACAACACAAATCTAACTTGGTGTCCACTTGCAGGCTCCCTCCAGAGCTGTTAAATACAGCGATGCTCCACTGACACGTTAGAGTCGCACTAGAATACATTAAAATGCAATTCTGCATTCAGCTTGAATTTTGAGTGATATGAAAATACCGATATTTAATATTCCAGAAAAAACTCTTAACAGCTGTGGCAACAATAAGGAATTATTTACAAATTATTTCCCAGCAGAAGCCTTTTAAACCCCCCCTCTAATGATCACCCTCTCAGCACAGCCTCACTGTAACATGAAGAATCTGCTATAATATTCATGTCCTTATTTATGTCTGGCTTTGAGACCACCAGTCAAATGTGGCAGTCTCATCTCGAAATGTCACTACAATTATGAAACTCAGGCCTGGAGACAAATTAATAGCTAGAAAGCATATTTCTTATCACTTGTAATATAACTTATGTTTCTGCGTGTTTTCAAAACACTGAGGAAGCTGGAAGCAGAGGGCACCACGAGATTCCCGCAATAAATCTGAAAAGTTTTAATGCGGCTCTTTTTCAGTGTAAAAAAAAAGCAATATAATAATTATTTGAAAAGAAACTTGTGGCCACATGTTTAACTTTCAAAGCTGAACACAGCTGCATGTCTGTACTACGATGCACTGCATAGGTTGTTGAGCTCACCAAACTCTCGTGGTACGGATATAGAGTAGATGCAGGTCTGTCCAGAGGTGTAGTTTCTTGGGAAATTTGGAGATAAAACAGTCCCTTCTGATCCCGTAGAACGACTTCCACACGGGGCTGGAGATTCAGACGTGTGCACAAACAGATAGCAGTGACAATGAATTCCATACAAGTAAATTCTACTTAAATAGAGTGAGTGATATATGTGGGTTTTTTTTTTACCTTGACAGCTAGGTAATGCCCTGTTCCATCCAGGTCTGCCATCATCACCCATACTGCATGTCAGAGTAGAATAGCCCTGTAAACAGAGAAAAAGATAAATGTAAGAAAACCAGTCCACGTAACTAATTAACCAGCCAACCAACACCCGGTTTGATAAATTTCTACCCGCCCAGCCATTCAACAAACCAATGAACAATCCATCCAGCAACCTAAGAAACAGCTACTCAAATCCCAAAATCCCAAATTCAGTCAACCCCTCAGTCATCCAAGTGGTTGTACCTGCAGTACATATCCTGCTTCACAGTAGAAGGTGACCGTCGAACCCAGCTTATAATCAGATCCCAGCCTGGTCCCATTCAGAACCACACCTGGGTCGAAACAAGATTCCCTCAGCTTGGCTAGATGGAGTAAAGGGAAAAAAAAGTGTGAGTTAGAGAGAACATGAGGCAAAGGAAAAGTGACAGGCACACATGAATAATAGGGCAAATTAATAATAACTAAGTCTCTTGCAATAATCAAATGAGGCAGGCATTCCGTTGGCCTTTGTAACAGTCTGTTTGACTTAGCTGTCTTTGCCAAGATGGAGCAAGAACGATAACTTCATCCCCCGGCTTTTGTGTGCTACATGAACCTTGTAAATTATGGCCTTGGCCCCCCTCCCAAAAGATTAGTGGCCACCCGCATCAACTTAAGACTTAATTTCTCAGTCCATGCAAAATCAGTGTTGACTCTTTTGTGCAAATGAATCAAACTCACACCTCCTTGACAGACTATTTCAACAGACACTGATTCAACGGGCACTTTATGCAGAGAGCAATAATTCTCTTTCATCCTGAATTTAGCATGGTACACATGTATATACACCAAAGTGTGAGTGGTCTTAGTGTGAGGTAAATGGTAAATGGCCTGTATTTGTATAGCGCTTTTACTAGTCCCGCCTAGGGACCCCAAAGCGCTTTACACGTCCAGTCATCCACCCATTCACTCTCACATTCACACACTGGTGGAGGCAAGCTACAGTTGTAGCCACAGCTGCCCTGGGGCAGACTGACAGAAGCGAGGCTGCCATATCGCGCCATCGGCCCTTCTGGCCAACACCAGTAGGCGGTAGGTGAAGTGTCTTGCCCAAGGACACAACGACCGAAACTGTCCGAGCCGGGGCTCGAACCGGCAACCTTCCGATTACAAGGCGAACTCCCAACTCTTGAGCCACGATCGCCCACAGGTAAAAGAAAATATTGCCGTTATATTCTGCTGAAATTGTGTCATCATGAGTTTCTATTATGTTTACTGTGGAAATCTTGGAGTAATTTCCCAAACTGCTTTCTTTATGAAAAACACAAATGACACAAAAAACAACATCAAGCAGAGGCGATTTAAAGATTCAAAATTATTTTTCAACAATCAATAAAAAAAATGGCTATAAAAAAACCCTTGCAGTTGAAATGTTCCAACTTTCCTTGTTTGTATCCTTAAAACAGAGAAGAACATAATAACTTAAGACTGACTCTATATGTAGTGGCCATATTTAAAAGTGATATATAGTTAGGTAAATGTACTGTAGTGTGCAAAAGTCTTAAGCCACTTCCATTTGTGTATATTATTCTATGAAAATCGGATATTGGTGCAGAATTTATTGGAGCATGAAAACATGGAAACATGGTTTGTACGATTCTAACAAGCTTGAAAGTGACCCCAACTATTCTTCAACACAGACCCGACTCTCTTAGGGAAGCTTTCTTGTAATTTCTTTGAGTTGTTCTGAGGAATAGTACTCTTGAAGGACACTTAAAGGCTTTCTGCGGGTGTTGTCTAACTTTTGTTCTCTCCAAGATTTTCCCACTCTGCCTCAATATTGTTGAGGTCTGGGCTCTGGGAGGCCAACCCATGGCTGAAATGCAGCTCCAAACCATGAACCTCCACTGTGTTTTACAGATGACTCTAGGCACTCACTGTTGTATCTTTCTTCTTAGCTTTTCAGCACACATTGATAATGATGCAAATCAAAAATTCACAATAAGACCTGTTGCCACTGATTTTCAGTGCAGGTCTGACATACGCTTGACAGCCACCCTTCCACTGAGACCATTTCTGATCATGCTTTGGCCAGTAGGAGACGGACTAAAGGGCCAGATGCATCTCTCAGGTTCTGTTTCAGGCCTTTGTCCACTTTCCTCAATTTTTAAGGACACACTACAAGACATGTCAAGTTTTCATCAAACAGCCCTTTGAGAATCACCTAGCTGGTGCAAAAATACTATTTTATGCCTGTCAAACTATGTTATCTTTGGCATTTTTCATAGATTTACCTAAATAAAAGTAAAATACAAAAAAATGAGAGGTGACCCAAGACTATTGCACGGTATTATAAACTATTAAATGTTGCAGGAAAAAAATGCACTCCTTTCTCTTCTTTAAATGTGATTATACTTCAAATTTCTTTGCCTATTACACTTTATCAAAATTTGCCTGTGTTATTAATATGACCTCTGTGAGAATGCAAAGTGTAGTTTTAGGTGCTGCCTGATTCAGTAAGAATTCAATTTAAATGAGAGATGTGGTACTGTTAGCAGACCATTATACCTTTGTATTCCAGGTGAAATCCAGTGTAAGAAACCGATCCATCACTACGGAATGCTAAAAGCATTGTATTTGAACTGCTCTCTATCCGCTCTGGGAGTTTGCTGTCCTGGAAGCTACCAATGAGAGGACTGTTGCTATCCGGACCGTCATAGATATACAGGAAATCATAGTTTGGCTCAATGTTGAAACTAAAGGTAGAGGAAGACAGAGACAAATAAGGAAGAGAAAGAAAGTCAACAAAAATTCAAGGACAAAGTATCCACCATGAATTCAGTGGTTTTTAGAGTTGCTTTGTTTGTGATTCGTACCACAAAGCAAGCACAGCTTTTGAAAGCGGTGAAAGCTCAATAGATTTTCAAAGCACTTAAAGGCAGAAGTTCCCACTTCTTGAAAAAAAGTCATAATTTTACACGGTTTTCAATCTTGCACAAAGCAAAAACAAGGTTGATTATTTCACTTTACCTGCAGGAAAAATACCCTAAAAATTGTAATAATCACCAAGCTAATACAAAAGAGTATTTTGGTCTGTTGCTCCAACACTTTGTCCAAATTGAAATGATTGCCAGAAAATTTAGTATTAGAACTTACTGCCAGCAAAAAAGGATATCCAGGTTTTCAGTCTTCAAATGGAGCCAGCTCAGCTTGGACAGGCTTTTAGTCTACTGTCATTCCATTTCACATTTCACTCGGCAGTAACATTTGTCTAGTAAAGAGGTTTTAAAAAGCTCAATCGAGCTGAACTGGAAAGTAGCATTGTAGGTTACCTGATGAAGGCCAGTGACAGGACGTAGTCTGGGTTGACAGCAATGAGCCAGTCACAATCTTTTGAGTGAGGGTAAGGATGCGGGTAGTTCGGAGAGAGTATAAATCCATTGGAGCCTGTTAGATTCCCTCCACAAGGAGCTAAAGTGGGAACACAGGTCAAGATTGACATCCATTTTGACAAAGCCTTGAAATGTCATAACATTTAAATATTCTCTCAAGCTCAACCATACAGAATAAAAAGCTCTTTGTGTACCATGCAACAGAGTGTGGAGAAAACTGCTACTGAATGAAAAGCTTCATTAAAAAGCAGAAGAATGAAAATATGTGAATAGAAAAAAGCGTGCCCTTTTTTATACAGCTCTCCTTTAAGTCAAAGACACATGTGTCCTTGAGTGAGACAATACCTCCAGCTGTATATGCAGTACATTTATTGTGCGTCCCTATAGAATATATGAAAGTTGGAGTGTTCACCTATACAGACAGGTGGGCTGGGCTGCCAGTAGTATCTGTTATCCACTTGTATACAGGTTATTTTGTCGTCCCCCTGGAGCTCGTATCCTGGGTCACACTGAAAGGACACTGAATCCCCCGGCTCACGGCCATCTCCACTACGACTGCCATTCATTGGTACTCCTGGGTCCCTGCAGGCTGTAGCTACTGAGCCTGGACAGATAGGGGATAGGAACAAAGCAGGGAATAGAGGAGAAAGAGGGGAACAATTACAGAAAACTGTGTCACACCAGGTATCGAATGCTTTAATCCAATGCATAAAAACAGCACCACTTCAACTAACTAATGGGTTTTACGTAAGTTAATTTTGTTCCAGTTAGGTGAAGGTCTTTGAAGCAGCATAATTCTATAGCTTTTTATTCCCTTTATTATCAATGGAACTACCCATTGAAGAGCATAGACACAACAACAGTAGTCTAAATGATACCTATCTGTTATATTTTATATCTTTCTGGTTAGATTTAATTTCATCACTTACTAGAAAACTGTATGGCAAATCCAGACTTGCTGATGTAAAAGTCAGTCTCAAACTGAACCGTCACTGTGTTCAGTGTCGAGTGGATTCCTTCAGGGAGCAGAGACCCACTGAGCTCTGCCAAAGACATTTCATTCTCAGGTGGCCCATCCCAAACCTTCAGCATGTCATGGCTGGCTTCAGTGTCAAAGGCCAGAAACTGGAGGCTGTAAAATAAGAATAAAGTTCAATTAAAGCAAGAATATGTTTCACTTCACACATGAGTTTACACTATGCTTAACGTATCGATCAAAAGCCTTAATGCGATCATCTGTACCTCACAATATTTCCCGAGTCCACCTCGATGGTCCAGGTGCAGCGAAGGTTATTGTCGTATGGGAAAGGGTATCCGGGGGAAAGGATCCTCCCTGATGACTCACCCTTAAAACGACCCCCACACTCCGCTACAGGGATAAAACGTCACACACACTTATTTTAAAACAAACTGTAAACATCTCTTTGATTAGCGCCTTTGTGACAACATTACAAATCACCGCAGCCCAACCGATGGCCAGTTGATGTGTGTGTATGTGCGCTGTGACAAGCCAACCATTTATCTGTCTGTGGCAATTGTTTGTCAAGGCAATCAGATCCAGTAGGTGCACCTCAGAGGCCACTGATTAAACGATCACCAAGGAGACAAATGGATAAAGAAAGAAGCTAACTCTTATCCGCTGAGTCTCTCTGCCTTTCTCACTCTATATCACACGCAGGAGATGAAGAGAAGAGGAGAAAAGAGGAGGAAGAAGACACAAAGTGCTGATCCAGCATTCCTCCCTAAAGAAATCACAGCACATTATATAACAGAAAATAATTCCCCCTTCTCTCTTTGTCTCTCTCGGTTATATATTTTCACAATCTTCATCCCCTCTCTGCTTTTCCTCCCTCTCCATGTTCCCCCTCCCTCAGGCTCTCCTCCCTTCATCACTGGAATATATTATCTCGGGTAATCTGAGCGATATTAAGAGTTTGGAAGGAGAAAAGACGGAGAAAGAGAGAGGGAGAGGGAAAGAGCGAGAGAAAAGGAGAGAACCAAGGGGGTAAAGAAGGAAAACCTGTGAGTAATAAGAAGAAGAAATATAATATTAAGACTGGAGGTTAGATGAGGTCACAGCGTGTCACTGTTAAAATATAAAGTCAGAGCATTTCAGCCAGTAGTTTTATGAGTCTTTCATTATTGATAGTGTGAAGGAGGGAGACTTATTAGTCTGAATCCAAAATCAGAAAGTTCAGAGGCAGCAGTGAAGGGGAAAAAAATGGTCCTAAAACACTGGACTGGCTGTTATGCTTATAGCTCCCATGCAAAGCAGCAACAGCAGCCATTGTATTTGTCACTTTAAATAAGCCTAACATTTGTTTGGGTTTAATTAGAGGATGCAATCATTCAACCATGTGCTAACTGGAAGGAATAACAACACATCTGAATTAAGTTCAAATAATATTCAAATCACAGCGTTTTAGGTATTACATTCCAGTACACTGATAAATATGTGAGTGTGTGTTTATTTTCCAAGCGAGACAAGCCCGAAACTGCATAGCCAGTGAAAGACTACGGTCGACTTCTCGATATCAATACTTCGGACTGTCGTTTTGCATCAGTTTGAAACCTTGGAAAATGAATTAAAAAGGCGACGATGGCATAATTGAGTATTAAGCAATGTGTCGATACTAAGTGGGGAGTTTGCTCCACAGAATGCTTTTAAACAAAGCCAAATCAAATTGAATAAAATGAGTTTATGACGAAATTCTCAACAGAGTGTTTGTCGCTTAGCTCTTCATGTGCCGAGAGTTGCCTGGAGGTTATGTGTGCTTTATGTCAGGGCATGTCTGAGTACATAACACAGCACTGGGAGAATATAAGGGCAGCCGCCAGGAATGGAAAGAAAATCTGCCACTGCAGAAGAGGTAGTGCATCAGTTAGGCCGAGGGATTCCAGGTGGTATAATGTCGAATAAATAGGCTTTTCATTGGGACTTTAAAACTACAACAGCGTGTGATATCCAGGGAAAATCAAGAAAGGTGATTCTACAGGAAATTGGCCCCCATCTGTTTTCCTTGCAGATAACTGAATTAACATCCTGCAATCAAATGTTGCATAAAGCTGCAAGTCACTTTCTAATCTATTACAGAACAAACCTGGTATAATTATGCTTCCTGATACCTAAAGGTGTGTGTGTGTGTGTTAGCTGAATTCTAGATAAATAGCCATTCCAGCTAAAGAACACAATACACAGACGTAAAGAATTTCTAATTACATTGACGTTTATTCACTGGAAAGATCCTGCTCTGATTTTTTATTGAAATGATACCAACACACTTTTCATCTATCGCGTAACTCTGAATCTATTCAAGTAAGTGCTGTGGAACACACACTACACAGCATTAAATGCAACAAGATCAATTTAAATCTAAGAAATAAAATTACCTCTCCCTCCCAAGCTTATTAAAGAATGTTATTCAAGGTCGGAAACACAATGCATCTGTGCAGGACTCTGCGTGCCTTCAAAAATCTCTGTGTGTGTTTGCGTGTTTTCATCAGACCTTTTTTCAGAGTGTTATTGGCTTCAGATACTAAAGGACGTACCTATACAAGAAGGCAGAGGGTTATCCCAGGCTCTCCTTTCACCCGTCATGCACTTCAGCGTAGAAGCCCCATGTAGAGTGTAACCAGGCTCACATCTATATGTGATACTGCTCCCAGAAAAATGACCTTGGTCGTTGACCTTGAAGCCAAACTGAGGCACGCCTGGGTCTTCACAATGAGACAACTCAAAACCTAGAAAGAGTCATAAAAAAGACAAAAGAGCTTCACAGTACGTACTTTTTAAAATACTCACTAAGGGATATCCAAGGCCCACAAGAGAAACAGAATTAGTTTTATTTAGATGCGCAGCAATATTTCCTTAATATCTGGCTCACTCAAGGATTCTGTTTATGACCATGCTGATATCACAGATCCTGTTAAGCTCTCATCCCGTTTTAATAACAAAACTGAAAAAGATACATGAGACATAGCATTATTAGGAATGATACTGGAGCGTGTATACACCTTATCCAATTTAATGTTGTTTTTCACAGTCAGTGTAAGCTCAGTTTCCATGGTAATATTTGGAAAATTTGTTCGCAGTTTTGGAGAGCGAGATATGAATAGGTATATAAATAGCTTATCCTTATAAGACCATAACCGGGATTTGATCTACGGCATTACCTGGAAGACGAGGTGCACCGGGATTTGAGTTATCTCCTGGCAGACTGCTGTAGGTGCATGTCTAAATCCTTAAAAAAATGGCTATTTGGAAAGCTATACTTACTATTGAGCAACAATAGCACATTTGTCATCATCCTGACGTGAAGTGTGAACAGTTTTCCTATCTAAAATTGTTCTCTCTTTGTTAGATATGTATAAGGAAGCAAACCACCATGCATTATTCATTCGACCACATCTCGGGAGTTTTATTGAATTACAGCCTCTATATCAAATGTAACACTAAACAAACAGAGGCAAAGTACTACAATCTCAAAATTGCTGCTGCTAATGTGCTTTGTTTTATATGGCAAAATAACTTCTACCTGGAAAAGTATGAAAACAGCAAAGGTCTAAGTAAGCCATCCTCTGCGCCAACACAGTACACAGACAACACAACTTCAAAGCGAATAATACTAAGCTATCACCCTTCATGACACCATTTAAACAATTAGAATTCCAACTGTGCGTCTAAGAGGGCACTGCCAAATGTGGGTGTGCTTTGGTGAACATCAAAACACACCTTTACCACTTCGTCCTACGCTGAAAGCTTTGTTAATCAAACGGGACATGTTTCTTCTGATCGTTTCAGTGGGAAAATTTACTTCTGTGATCCATCCATCCGTTTAGAGTTAAACTGTTCTAGTGAGCTTGTTCGATTTATCAGAAATCAGCAGTTGTCATGAGGCATCTAACTGGTTAATAATTTGAGACATACTGCTAAAATGTATTTACATCTGCCCCAGATAATCCCAAAAAAAAATCAAAGATTAGACAAAGATACTGGCAGAATCGATACAAAATGTGCTTTTTAAATGATGACTAATTTATTTATTAAGCAAAAATTTTCAAACCTGCCTGGCCTTGTGTGAAAATGTAATTGTCTGCTAAACCTAATAAGTTAATAACTGGTCATATCACCTTTGGCAGCACCACGTACAATAAGGCATTTGTGATAACTGGCAGTGAGCCTTGAAACTTGACCCGCTCCTCTTTGCAGAATTGTTTTAATTCAGACAAGCATGAACAGCCTGTTTAAGGTCATGTCAAAGAATCTCAATCTGACTCAAGTCTTATGCCACTCTAAAACTCCCATTTCATGAACTCTGACCTTAACTGAGGCAAGTGGAACCTGAAGTTCTTTACATGTTGTTCTTTTGGGTTCTTTTGTCATCTGAATGAATCTTCAAAGAAGTGTTGGAGAAACAGATTAGGCCTTAGCTCTATACTAAACAGTGGTGTTCACTGCTAACTTACTTGAGTACACCAATTTGAATCCTTCTCCTGTGTTTTCCACATTGCTGTAGAATTCCAACCAGAGGTGGTTTGAAGTGGAAATGAGCGTCAGACCCAACATGGATGATCCAGTAAATGCTCCGAGAACATGGGCTGTGTTGTCTTTACCGTCATAAATCTGGAACAACAGCAAAATGCACACCGGATGCATCACATGCAGCATGAACTAATTTAATTCATTTATTTTTGCTGTGTTTGACACTGATATCTGGCAAGAGCAATGACCACATATGCATATGTGTGAGTGAGTTTACTTTGAGTATATCGCCTTGGGCAAGATGAAAGGTTCTTGCAGAAATGTTGATTCCTTTCCCAGCTTGAACCTGAGGTCAACATCAAATCAAAATGAGCACTAATGACCCACATAGCAGGTGACAAACCCTCATAAAGGTTTGAAGACTGGTAATACATTTGTCATCTCTTAAACACATGCAATGATCAATACCATTATTTTTCTCAATAAAAACTCATGTCATGTATATTCTGGAACGTTAAGATCGGTCACCTGGATGCTGTAGATGCACTCGTGGTTGTTATCGTAGTTCATTGGGTAGTTTGGAGAGAGCAGTATCCCTTCATTATTCATGACTGAAGAACCACACTCCGCTGAAGACAGAGGACAGAAAGGAGACAATTAAAAAATGCACAATATTGAGACATTGGTTTAATTCTTAAGAGGCTTATAATGATGTGGAGTGGTCATGTGAACAAGCTTTTGTTGTGCCGCAAATTGACCTGCATTTAAAGCTTTAATGATAAACAAAAGCTATGTTTTGCAGCTTACTAAAGAGGCTTGTGGCTTTTTAAAGCCGTTTGGTCCTACCAGATAAACGTTTTTGCCCATTGTCTGTGCAGCTAGGGGGAACGCAGGCTATGCTCAGAGTAATAATCAGTCAAATTCCTTTTTTCTTAATATAAATGAAAAAATATTTTAACTAAAGGCTGTAGCAATTTTTAAAAAATCCCCTTATATCAGTTAATGCAAATGATAAGATTGCAAACTTCACCTGAAGTTACCTATTCTTTGCACTTCTTACTCGTGCCCTCCATGTACAGTATCTATGTCCCTTTCCTCTCTTTTTCATTCCCTCTCCCTAACGTCTCTGTGTCTCCACTGGTGTAATGGTCGTATTACAGCTGCCATATCGTCAATAAATCACACCGCTATAGTTTCCATTTAGAAAATTACCTCTTCACCCTCTCTCTCTCTTTCCTCTTTAACTTCCTCCCTCTTGCGCTCTCTCTACTCTATGAATAGTGCCTCCTTTGCTCCCCTTTACTTCAATCAACTTTCCTTTTCCACTTCTCCTGAGTTTTCATTCTCTTCCATCTCTTGTTTCCTCTTTTTATTTTTTACTCCCGCTTCTGATGGCATCCAGAAATAATAAAAAAGTAGAAAAAAAAACAAGACAAAAGAACATTGGATTTCTCAAACTGCAAAGAAACATCTCTGGAAGCTCTCCAACTCTTTCATGGGGGAAAAAAATGCTGTAAAGAATTAAAAAGAGCCACTCAGAAAACCACAAACACAGACCACCAAAGTTATACTTCATGCCTGCATAGCATATCTCTCAGTTAATTAAAATAACAAAAAAACCCACCCTAACTATTGTGTGCTTAGTAAAAAGTTATTTTATAGCCAAAACATAAGAAAAAGCCTACTGTTGGTCCTCTAATCTTTCCTTCTTCCTCCGTTCTTCAACTGTGATGTGTACCATCATGCAGCAATGCAACACAATACGCAGAAACTAAATATAGCAAACTGCACTACACCCCAGAACAGCGGCACACAACATCACTCCCACCTTTCTGCATTATAAGTCTTGTCACGCTGATGAAAGAACGAAGGAACCAAAGCCGTGTATAATGGCGCTGAGAACATCATGCAAAGCTGAAAATTAGATTGGAGAGTAAAATCTACTCACACGTAGCCTAAAATTAAAAAGTCGTATAGTGTTGCTGCTTTTTACTAGAATTGGATTGGTCTGGCTTTCTTTGTAATTTCTCAAAAATATTATGTGTAAGATAACTAATTCTATGAGCAAGTGCAGAAATGTAGAGTCTCTTTCGCTATGTGCTTTTTACTGCTGTCACTTGTAGATACTACTAACTGTACCCAAATCAAATCTTACTTTACACACTTCTGGCCTGAATTCCCTGAGGTTAACTGTACATGATAATGATTCCCACTGATAAACTTGTGCTTTAAATGAGACTTATCCTATCTATTTAAGAGCAGGCGGTAGTAATTCTCTGGAGGAAAGGTAGCAATTGAGAGGAAAGTGCCTTGATCAAAGACAATCTCCTGTGTATTTCTTATACACCCAGAATAGCTCAAACCCAACACAGATGCAGGCAAAAAGCACGATATTTCCGTATTTCTTCTTCTTTTTAATCAGTGTGATTGCTTTCATCTTCCATTATTAGCCCAAACAAATTAGGCTTAAATGCATTTTCCTTGACAAAAAATGTGCATGTGTGACATCCAAGATATGAACTGCTTGTTTTTATTCTATGTTTTTAAAACCTAGTGAGGAAGTCATTATTTTGCCTTTAAACCAATTGCTCATTTGTGCATTGATTAATTATTAAAAAAATTATACAGCCTTGCATAGAAACACATTTTCCAGTCCACAGGTGAAGGACTTTTTATTCGAATAAGCATATGTTTAGTGCCACTCTGAGTATACATTTTAATAATAAAACCACCATTCTCCTTTTTTTCATGCATTCAAACACTGGGCTTTTACTTCACATTGTAGTATATGCTACTTTTTGTTTGCTGTGTGTGTTACTGGCATAGCGCTACAGTTACACTGAGTTGGATTAGTGTTCAATATGGTGCATAAACCTACTGTAAATCTGATTGCATGTTTATCACATCGTAAAAGCCTTTCTCAGTCTGTGTTCTGACTTCGAAGATGTTTGTCTCAAAGATTTTATATAGTGTGTATATCTTAATATTGTTTTCTGTCTACCTTTATGACTTCAGTTTATTGAACAAGTATTAAAGTATCGGGGGGAAAATTACAACTTTTTCCAGTATATAAAAAAATCTGTATTATTTCAGATAATGTCCTTGCCAGTAAATTTCAAAATTATAAAAGGTGATAAAGCAATGTGAACAGGACATAAATGTCAGCCTGCTAGGGACTCCTAGAGAAATATCTCTGGCATTTTCTGCTCATCCACTAATTGGAAATTGGCTGATACAAACGCTGTTCTCTGAAGTACCATTAAGTTTGGACTGACCGTTTAATATTTATTTTTTGGAACAGTTGAACATAAAGGATGTTTCTGTAGCTACAGCCAGAGGTCAATTATAATTTTCACTTCAAAGGTGGAAGAACAAAGACCACACATTCTACTCATGTGTGTTAGTTAACTGTGTCATCTAAAACACGAATCTTTGACTGGGACCAAAGTGTGTAAGCGTTTCTGTTTATTCCAACTTCAAGACTTCATCAGTGTAACAATTCAACACCTTTTCAAAAGACCTGAGCTCATCAATCCATCAGTCTTACTTGTGTTGGTTTATGGGTAAGGAAATAAATTATATTGATTATATCAAGGGAAGCTGAGTTACTTTTTAACTGTAATCACTATTTACTTCATCTATCCATCCATCCATCTGTCCTGCCCGGACCTCATCCTTCCTGGGGGCACACTAAGATATTCCCAAGACAGCTAAGAGATACAGTCTCTCTATCACCTTCTAGATCTTCCCCAGGGCCTCCTTTCAGTGGGACATACCCCAAGCACCTCACTTAGGATGCCTCACCCATGGGTCGTCCAAATCAGACACCCAAACCATCTCAATGAGGTATAGTGGCTCTGCTCTGAGCTGCTTCTGACTGAGTACGGCTCTTGTAGAAATGTTAATTTGGTTGCTGAATTATAGCTGACAATGGAAATCCTACTCTCGCTACAGCTATAGAAGACTGAATAGTTTGCAGGAATGAGCCAGACACTCCTGATTCTTGATGCACTCCCCACAGGGCAGCATGAGGGACGTGGCTGTATGCCCTTTCTGACACATTCGGCCAACTCTCAAATATCCTTAAGAATGTAAAGAGCTGACTGATGTTTCATGAACTCCAGAACCTGAGGCTTGACTAGCAGTTAGACTCATCTTTCCAGTACTCTATATTCCCTCTTGTGGGTAGAAAGGTCATATGGATCTTTCAGAATGGGTACAGCATAGCCCCAAGGGTTAAGACCAAAGCACCAAGCACTTCCCTTCAAGCCCTAGGCTTGGCTCCAGGGTGGGCACAAGTTACCCTGTTATGGGAAGGGTTACTTGGTCCCTTGCTCCCCTGATCTCACAGTGGGTGTTCTGCTAGTTATTTCTATTTTGTTTCCATCGGTTTGAGAGTTTGAATTTATGTAATTATTGAGACATTTTATAAAACTATATAAAGACATGACTTGTTTTTGTTTTATTTTAAGCACCACTGGACTTAACTGTTCACTACTACTTTTTTATTACTGGATCTTATGGAAACACGTACCGACACATCTAGGTAAAGGAGCGCTCCACATTCTTCGCCCGCCTCCCAGACAGATCAACTCTGGTGAACCCTCCAGGCGGTATCCCATATTACAGGAAAAAGACAAAGTGTCTCCAACACCAAAACTGTAGCCATTTCTCCTGCCGAAACGAGGCATGCCGGGGTCCTCACATGGCTCCAAAGTATATTCTGCAGAAAAAAAATAATTGAATGACGCTGAACACATTACAGCAGGTCAAAAGGTAAAATAACTTTTCTTTACTTCTTACTAAAAAAGCCATAACCAGACACATATATTACACATACTATCTGTAGGAGATATGACATAATTTCTGCATGTAAATACATAAAATGTTAATGTTATTTATAGAATTTTGGAACAAGTGCATGATAATATTTGTGATTACGCAAGCAATATGAAAGAATTAGCTAAGCTAATAACATAAATACTTACAATGAGGCCAAGATCTTGGGCTAATCTTAAATAACAATTTCGGATAAGCCAAAGGATGAATGCATGCATACATTCATGGGCATGAAGTCTCTCCCTCTCACTGGACAAGCCCTTTTAATTAATTCAGTAATTCTTGTGAAACTCTTGAATATGTAGTCTATTAAAATATAATCCTTGCATGACTGTAGGAATGAACAAGAAGGGCACAATTTCTCGATCTGAGTCGACTCCAGCAGGCCCTGAGCTGAACTTGTTGAGTTTGTGTTTAGCAAGGTAGAAACTCAAAGCTATTTTCAGTTGGCTAAGACTGATGATGTGATGTGTTTTTTAGGGTGTTCTGCTGAAAGAGAGTGTGTGTTGAGAATTTTAACACTGCCAAGTCAAATCTCTCATGACACCTCCCATGTGTTACACTCTGAGAGTCAGCTTATGCCATCTGGGTGGCAGTAAAATATCACTCAGTGTAGTCAGGCCACTGCTCCTTTATTCCAGAGTCAGTGAGAGGGTACTGAAAGGACAGTTAGGCACAAGACCCAATCCTTTTTTGTTTTATCTACTTCTGGTTCTGCATGATATCATTGATGTAGGATGTTCCCAATATGATCATTATAGGTACTGTGGGCATAAAAGCCCCACCGAGCTGCTCTTCAAACCTTCTCTTTGCCACTGAGCAACAGCAAATCAGAAGACAGCATGATTGGAGGGTGGCATTAAAGAGAAAAGAGCTAAAACAGCATGTTTCTGACCTCTGATGAGGTTAGGGGCTCCTGTCTTCATCTTGTTCTTTCCCTTTCCTCACATACCATCATTTAATAGTGGATTGCTCTCAAATTAATATTGTGTAGCCATCTGCTTTTTTTCTGTAGTAATTTATAAGATTACAGACGTAGTCCTCAATTCATGGAGTAAGATGTCAGTTTAGATAGTGAAAACTAAAAAAACCCCCATCAGAACAACAACAACAACAACAACAACAACAACAACAACAACAACAGAGTACAGCAAAACTGTTTTTTGTATTATTCATAATATTCTGTGTTTTGTAGCTCGGCACCTTTCGCACTCTTAAGTAATTTAGAGTTGAGCACACCAGTTCGTTGGTTGAGTTATTCACGTGTGGCCCAAGAAGACACATTTTTTAAAAAGTCAATAACAGCAGAAGACACAGCTGAATGTTAAGATGTCAAAAGCTGGCACGAAAAAAATTATCTGTTTATCTACTTGTGGGAAAACAAACAAAAAAGAAACTTTTTCAGCCCCCAAAGTATTCTGGAGGCCAATTTCTAAAACAGTTTTCAAAACCAAAGTTTATAAAAGAAGTTGTTTAAAATTTTGGATACATATATTATTTTGTGGCAATTTTCAGTCTGTTGTTGTAGATGATTATACATGGATTATGCTTCGTCACTGCAGATGTTACTTGACTGAGAGAATTATGTAGGCAGTGGGTGAACACATCCAGGTCAGCCTTGCTTCCTTTTCTATGATTATGACTTGTAGAGATCTGCAAGGTTCAGTTTGAATCCCGTTTTGTTTCTTCTTCAGGAAATCTTTAGAGCTAAGTAAATCGACACTTTGGAGCAAAAGCATATCTGAACTAGCCACTAAATAGTAAGTTGGTTCAGTGGTTTTACAGCAAGGTTGTGAGATATGAAGCCAATGCAACAATGCAACTGCCATAAAACTGCATTTCCTTGAAGGTCACTTGACTCCAAAGACTTCTATTGTAAAATGTTGAATTTTACACCAGACATAAATGCTAAATGCACAGTCTACTAACTGTGGTGTTGGTGTGAAGCGTTCAAAAATAATTAGCGTATAAATAACTAGGCTTTATGTGTGTTTTATCGTCGTTTTTTCTAAGATGTTTGTGCTCTTTGGTTAATCATTTTGTAGGATTTTATTTGTAGATTACTTAGCACTAATTAACTGGATCTTCTCAGCTACTGCTTGTAGTCATGGTAACCATGCCCATCTTTTATATGTAGTCTGTAGTTTAAAGAAGGTTCATTATTCTCAATATTAAACTTGTGGCCAGACAAAGCATGGTACAATGTTTGACATGGGCTGAAGAAGCACATGCAGTCTTTCAAATTAGGTAATTCATTCATAACATATAAAATATCCAGCACTCACACTTAATCTTAAGCTTTAAACTAAAGACGTTTGTGCTTTTGTGGCTGTGAGTATGTCAGAAATTCGATCCTATGAACACTGAATATCCATTTTTATTATTTAGAAGCAGTCTGTGATAAGTTGCCACATAAATGAACTTAATGGCATTTCTTTAGTGACTTTACAACCTGGCATAAGGCTGCAACTTATAATTTACAACATTCATTTTAAGAGGCAGTAATTGTCTTTTCTGGTATAAATGTTGCTCTGCTCACTTCTCTTTAAAGAGAAGCCATAATTTCACAGTGGTGTCTTATGTCTGCATGAATTTCTAGGGTGAACCTGGCAAAAGTCCAGCTTGACTATTTTATTTTATTTTATTTTACTGGCACAATTCACACAGCAAGCTGTTTTGCATTCAGTTATGTTTTATAATCTCAAACATTTCAACATTTGCAACATTACAGCATTGTTCCAGTGAGCAAATTAAGACAAACAGAAACCCCTGAAGTGACTAAACTAAGGGTAAAACTGAATGTAGACTCCCTGGATTAAAATGAAAAACTGCAGTCAGGAAAGTTACCTGAGAAAGTTATGTTGAAGCCCTCATATGAAATGGAAAAGTCAGAGATGAATCGCAACTGGGCTTTGAAGTTGCCATAGAGACCAGCATTGATGTTGCTAGGCAACTCGTTGCCGGTCAGACGAGCCAGAGGTTGCAGGAAACTCCCATTCTCCGTAACCAAGAGGTAGTCATGTTGGTCCTCCAGGTGAAAAGAACTGAACTGAAACTGGACTCCTGTTTGAGACACAAGCACCGACGAGTCAGAAGACAGACAAAGTTTGCTTTATCCTCAGATGGTTCATGCACCTCGACTTATAATATGTATGCGTCATTATACTGGGACAGCAGCATATTCAAACTGTAATCTGTGACGATTTATTTTTGAGATCATTATTTTATTTGACTTTATTTTGGCAACAATTTACTTTTGACATTGCTTTCACCAAATTGCCTCCATATGGCGCCTGAATATTTTATAAGCCACAGAAAACAATGTATGTTTATGGATGTAGCATAGCACCAACTGAACCACTGAGCTTGCTCTACTGTCTCACACTCTGTCTGTCTCTATTAAGGAGTGTGGATCTCTGTGTATGTGTGTCTCTTGCCTTTCCCGTGGCTGACTTCAACAGTCCAGGTACAGTTGAGAGATGAAGGGTAGCTGTCTGGATAGCCGGGACTAAGGATGGTGCCCCAGGGACCTCTAACATCCCCACCACATAGAGCTGGATAGATTGAGAGAGACAGAGTGGGGAGAGAGAGGCAGAGGGAGGGAGATGAGCAGAGACAGGGGATGGAGGCAGAGAGAAGGTTAGCATCAGATTGTTGATAGCTAAAACAGATAATGTTTCCCTGTGGACCTTTAATACCACTTCTATAGTCCGTACACACAAGCATACCCACACGCAAATGCTGCAAGAGGGGCAGAGGAAGACGGAGCAAAGGGGAGAGAGGGAGCATGAGAGAGAGACGGAGAGACATTTTCTCAGAAGTGGGTAGCAAGGTCTGCATGCAGTGTGAGCTCCAAACGTGTGTGCTTTCACACGCTGGGGAATAGGAAAACACTGTTTCACTGTGTATTCCCTTACAACTTTCCTTTAAATGTTGAAGTCATATTCTTCAGATTTATTCCTCCCACTGTTGCACAGACATAAAATAATGACATAAATAATGTAAAATCTGCCACACACTGCACTGGAATGATAAATAATGCATCATTTGTTGTTTTTGTGGTATATTTTAATGTTCTTGAAACAAACCAACGTCTAACAATGATTAGCGACACAGATGACTGTTATTCCTTAAAAAGGTGAATAACACCAGTGACAAAAGCTATATGGGTTTTTTTCTCCTGTTTACAGAAATGGTGAGTTGAACTATATGCCATTTATGCAAATTTGGTGATCTCTTCAATTTGTAGATTGTCTGCCAGGTACGGTGACTGTGACCACAATGCTCTGCATAGTACAAAAAGTGGCATGCTCACCAGCCTGTAGCAGTTGTTGCATAAATATGGGAGGATTCTTGGTAGCCTGTATTCAGACAGGCTTTCTATGGACCTCGACATGCTCACATGCAGGTCCATTTGTGTGTCTGTAGCTTTTATGCACTAAATGATAGTTATTTCTAGCAGAACAGCAAATGCACATCAGCTGTTTTGTTCAGTAACAACCTCCAGCTTCAAGATCCATATGGCTAACTTGATATTGCTGCAGTGATTAACCACAACCTCACAATCATACTGTGTTTCATTGCCTTTTTGCAAAGACAAGTTCAGATGTTCAGACTAGTTTTGCTGAATATTACATACATCAATCATTTGATATAGTTAGAGCTACTACCTAAAAGGCAAGGTTTATTGTTATATAACTAGTGGCCATCTGAACAATAACTGTGTGGAGGAGAAATCTGAAATATATTTGCAAGATTTTGTCGCTTTGCAATTCAGTGTCAGGAAACTGAGACATAAGCCGAAGAAAAACAAGGCTGGAATAATTTTTTATGTTACGTTTCCACAACATTAATGCTGCGTAATAGGTACATTGATTGTGTGCAAGAACTGTAAAATGTCCTTTGTCTGAAATATTTTTTCGGTTGAGTTTTATTCCAAGTGATTCAAGTCAGTGGTATTCGATGCAGTGAAGCAGGACAAATGTTTCCTGGAGACTACTTAAAACATTCAGAATCTCACAGCATGGCCACACTATGACCCGTGCTTGTGCCGAGATGCAGAGTTCAGACCAGGTCCAGAAAAGATTGGAAATGGCCGTAGCTCACTCTATGCATACTAATGCACGCAGACAGTATGTTGCCAGGTGCTCAATTTTTTGTTGCTCCACTTGCTTCATCTTACACTGGCCTGGCCGAACAGTCATTTTCCTTCACAATGCAACTATAAAATGCCGTAAAAAGGAGTAAAAGAAGCAGGCAGATGGTCAATCCTGAAAGTTCTGCTGAAATTTCTGTGAACAGGACATTTTACCAGGAATTGTAGTGTGGAGCAGAAAACCACCAAATCTGACAACTACACCCCAGCTCAAATCTGTACAAACCCTTCCTTTGCTTCCTTTCTTGCTCGCTCTTGCTACAACCGCTACAACATATCAGGAATTGAAAATGTGCTCAAATCACAACAGGGGATCACTAACTTTACACTGAGCCACTGTGGTTTTAACACCAGCACCGAAAACAAGAGGAATGAGAAGTCAGGAGTGAGAATATTTCCAAACTAAACAAACACATAGATTCAAGCATACACTTGCACACATATAGAGCGCTATTAATTATTAACCTTTTCTGCCACAAGTTGTTTATTTTGAAGGCTGGCCTGTGTGAGAATTTTGAAACACCGCATCACATTTTTCTTTTTCCCCATTCACTTCATTCTTTCGCCCTCTGCCTTTTAGATCTGCCTTCAAATGCCTGGACAAATACAGTATGTACTGCAATGCTGCCGAGGTCTGCAATGGTGAATACTTGCATCAAACAAATCTTTCAGCTAATAAGGTTAACGTATTTACAAATAACCTCTGTGACCCCAAAGCCTACCCTTCAGAATTCTCAAAAGGCTTTAAGAAAGTCTTTTCTTTTCTGCTTCTAATGTCGGTATGATATGATTATAACAGTCATGTCAAACGCACTGCTCTCACCGTCAATGCATACAGACATATTTTTCTTGTTTTCTTCAGCAGCCATTTAGAAGAAAGCTGGCTCAAAGGGAAGGGCAGAGGGGCAGTAATGGCTTTTATCAGTAACGCAGGCTCAGAAACTTTACAAAGGTCTTGTGTGAAATAAATTATTTGAACTGTGAATCGTGTAAAACTATTCCAATGGACCCTAAGAATAAAAAGCATGGACCTGGAAATGGGCATAATAGGTCCTATTCAAGTATAAATAGCACATATATGTTCGCTTCAAAAACTAAGCCATTGTGCTCGGCTGGCTGGGGTGATATTACTGTTATGTCTTTCATATTACATTATATACTTACTTGCCCTCATCTCTTCAAATGTAGAGTATGACAAACATTTGGTTTCTTGAAAAGCTTTCAAGGCTGAGTCGGCTGCCTTTGGTGATGTCTTGCTTGAATTTAATGTGCACTAGTTGTCAGTCATCACTCCATCTCATTTCTTACCAACTGCAGAAGCAAATAGTTCGTACACTTGTATGGGCACATATTGTGTAAACACCGTCTAATGGCTTTCAGTCTGCAAATTCCAGGCAGCCTGCTTGATGTTTGTATGCTCAAACTGCCTCCTAGGAGGAAACTGCTGCCAGTCCCAGGAACAGTGCAATTCAAATGTGGTTCACAAGCGAATGAGCCAATAAGCCGAACCAAGCGAGCCAACGCATAACCGATGCAGCAGTGTTGCATCTTTCTCTTCACCCACCCCTCCTGCTCCACCATGATCGGAATACGAGAAAGAGTGAGACAGTCACTGAGAAAGAGGGAGAGAAAGAGACAGGTTTCTCTACTCTCCCTACCTAACCCCACCCCCAACCCCCACCAACCTCATCCCTCCCAATTCATTTGAGAGAGAAGAGAGAGGATGTGACAACCAACACAGGCTCTCGTCAACCTTACCTCAAACATTCCTGTGTTCGTGGTTCACGCAGGAGAGGAGGTGACAGGAGGCACATGGATAAAAGCGCCGCACACACACAAGCGCACACGCACGTACACAGTGCACATGCGTGCGCACACAGACACGAACACGTGCACAGTACTTGCCCACAGATCTCTAATCTTCTCCTCAAATCATCTCCTATCAGCCACAGCAGCCTTCACTGCAAATTGTTCCTGCGTGTGTGTGTGTCTATGTGATCAACCAGTGGTGGGACTCAGCTCCCCAAACAGCGATGGTGGCTCAACTTCTTTCCTTTTACACATACCTCATCCACTTTGTGTCTTTTGTAATGGATAAGGCAGATAATCGGCTTTTGTCTGAAAAATGTTTTGGTCTATAGAAGTGATTATGACTTCGGTGGACTGTCTGATCATTCATGAGCAGTGGATACTTACAATGTAAAATATCCTTACCAGGACAGCAGCAAAGCTGACCTTGTGCTGCATTGTGAATGTGCTACCACAGAGCAGACTGCACATATTGTCCAGTGTCTATATAACACTATGTCCAGCATTAAGACAAATGCTTCCCTTTTATTTAATGAACCTTATTATTGAATTGGATGTAAAATATAGTGCTGTTATAATAATAATGCACAATAAACCAAGGCAAATCATTTTATCCTGTGAGTGTATCTAGCAGGGAATAGCTGCCCATTTCTACATAAGATACCAATACCATCTATGCCAAATAAAAGGAAACCACCTTATTTTTCTGAGTGACCAGAGAATCAGCTTTCACTCTAATGGAGAAGAACATTTAACATACTTGCATGAGGTGTAACATTTTCCACAGTACACTCTGTTCTTTTGAAATATTTACCGTCACATGTAGGTAAGGGGTGGCTCCACCAGTGGTTCTTCTCGCACACTAGCGGCTCCTCATGACTGAGTCTATAACCAGAGTCACAACCAAACGACACCGTGGAGCCGATGGAAAAATCCTGTCCGTACCGAATACCGTTGACAGGGATGCCGGGGTCCAGACACGAGTAGCTGTCCACTGTGACGCCTGACAAAAAGAGTCATTTTGTTTGATTCAAAAATCATTTGAACATTACATGTTACATTAGATAAACAAAAATACAAAAATATGCAGTGCGAGGTAGACGGTTTGTTATTTGATTATCATCATGGTAGTCCTGGTGACAGCCACTGAGGTGAGAACCACAATAGAAGTGGTTTTGTTTACCTTCTCAAGTGTTTACATACCATCTGCTGTCAAATTGAACATACACTTCAGATAAAAATGAAGATGGAGTTTGAAGATACTGGCGGTCTACGCCATTAGTACTGAGTAAATGGAAGAAAAACAAGGGGGTGGATGGGTGGGTGGTTTGGGGTCTTCTTGCTTTTAACTCAACAGAGTTTAAAGTATATCTATCTTCTGTACAAACAATTAATGCTTTCATTTTTTGTTGAAAAATTCAGTTCAGGTGCCTGGGCACCTTACTTTGGAGATTTTCTGGTCACGCCCAACTGGGAGGAGACCCTGGGGTAGACTCTGAACCCAGTGGAGAGACTGCACATATCTCATCTGGCCTGGGAACACTTTGGAGTCCTCCAGGAGGAACTGGGGGAGCCTGTGGCTTGAATACCCTGCTCATGCTAGTGCCAGCAACACCTAAATTCAATTTCTTTGTGGTCTAATATCTCATATGCATTACAGCCGGTGTGAACCAAACAGAGGATGATGTCTAATTTTTAGTAGTGTGATGTTGTGAGATCATGGAGACCTAGTATGAATGTGGTCAGAAGCATACTTTTAAGAATTTGTCTCCAAAAATACACAATATAAAATATATTTAACAAAGTATCTTCATATGAATGGATCAGTTTTAAATGCACGTGTATTTTTCATTTTTTTGTGTAAAATTCGCAGCTATAAATGCATATGCACATGTGCACATACTATATGTGCATAGATATATACAGTGGGGCAAAAAAGTATTTAGTCAGCCACCGATTGTGCAAGTTCCCCCACTTAAAATGATGACAGAGGTCAGTAATTTGCACCAGAGGTACACTTCAACTGTGAGAGACAGAATGTGAAAAAAAAAATCCATGAATTCACATGGTAGGATTTGTAAAGAATTTATTCGTAAATCAGGGTGGAAAATAAGTATTTGGTCAATAACAAAAATACAACTCAATACTTTGTAACATAACCTTTGTTGGCAATAACAGAGGTCAAACGTTTACTATAGGTCTTTACCAGGTTTGCACACACAGTAGCTGGTATTTTGGCCCATTCCTCCATGCAGATCTTCTCAAGAGCAGTGATGTTTTGGGGCTGTCGCCGAGCAACACGGACTTTCAACTCCCGCCACAGATTTTCTATGGGGTTGAGGTCTGGAGACTGGCTAGGCCACTCCAGGACTTTCAAATGCTTCTTACGGAGCCACTCCTTTGTTGCCCGGGCGGTGTGTTTTGGATCATTGTCATGTTGGAAGACCCAGCCTCGTTTCATCTTCAAAGTTCTCACTGATGGAAGGAGGTTTTGGCTCAAAATCTCACGATACTTGGCCCCATTCATTCTGTCCTTAACACGGATCAGTCGTCCTGTCCCCTTGGCAGAAAAACAGCCCCATAGCATGATGTTTCCACCCCCATGCTTCACAGTAGGTATGGTGTTCTTGGGATGCAACTCAGTATTCTTCTTCCTCCAAACACGACGAGTTGAGTTTATACCAAAAAGTTCTACTTTGGTTTCATCTGACCACATGACATTCTCCCAATCCTCTGCTGTATCATCCATGTGCTCTCTGGCAAACTTCAGACGGGCCTGGACATGCACTGGCTTCAGCAGCGGAACACGTCTGGCACTGCGGGATTTGATTCCCTGCCGTTGTAGTGTGTTACTGATGGTGACCTTTGTTACTTTGGTCCCAGCTCTCTGCAGGTCATTCACCAGGTCCCCCCGTGTGGTTCTGGGATCTTTGCTCACCGTTCTCATGATCATTTTGACCCCACGGGATGAGATCTTGCATGGAGCCCCAGATCGAGGGAGATTATCAGTGGTCTTGTATGTCTTCCATTTTCTGATGATTGCTCCCACAGTTGATTTTTTCACACCAAGCTGCTTGCCTATTGTAGATTCACTCTTCCCAGTCTGGTGCAGGTCTACAATTCTTTTCCTGGTGTCCTTCGAAAGCTCTTTGGTCTTGGCCATGGCGGAGTTTGGAGTCTGACTGGTTGAGGCTGTGGACAGGTGTCTTTTATACAGATGATGAGGTCAAACAGGTGCCATTCATACAGGTAACGAGTGGGGGACAGAAAAGCTTCTTACAGAAGACGTTACAGGTCTGTGAGAGCCAGGGATTTTCCTTGTTTGAGGTGACCAAATACTTATTTTCCATTCTGATTTACGAATATATTCTTTACAAATCCTACCATGTGAATTCATGGATTTTTTTTTCACATTCTGTCTCTCACAGTTGAAGTGTACCTCTGGTGCCAATTACTGACCTCTGTCATCATTTTAAGTGGGGGAACTTGCACAATCGGTGGCTGACTAAATACTTTTTTGCCCCACTGTAGTGTATGCATCTAACTTACTTTCATAGAGTATTCTGAAGCCAGCATTTGACCGGCTGTTATCAGTGGTAAACAGCAGATAAAGAAAGTTGCTGCTGCTGAAAAGGAACTGGGGGACTTGGGTGCCATTGAAGGAGCCAACCAGAGGAGACAGGAGGTTTGGACCATCATGGATCTCCAAGAAGTCATAACCCAGTTCTGTCTGGAACCTGTGAAGATAAAATGTCAGGACATTATATTATAGCTGATTGTGATTTAAAAACACTGATGAGATAATGAAAAGTTCTTTAAAGGTTTCACATCATTTACAGGTTTTGGAGCCAATTTTTTCACCATAAATACACTTTACGATTCGTAAACAACAGTCTATGTCTCGTCTCTACCAGCAGTTCACAGGCCAGAGAAGACATCATTTGAACAAAAATATTGCCTGCCTTCCTAGTCAAAAGACAGCTTTATCAAAAATTTACAGCCTAGAGAATTATGAGTCATGTGATATTGTAGGCGAATCTCCATAAACTTTAAATCTTGTAAATCTTCATTGTTGCTTGTTCAAAGCTCTTTCTAATATTCAGAATCAAAGAGTTACTGTATGACACCCACCTGTCAAATGTGATTTTGATGGCACGTCCAGGTTCTGCTTCAATCACCCACTCACAGTTAAGGGAGTCTTTGTAATAACCAGGCCACCCAGGAGATAATATCACTCCACTTGGAGCCGAATAGTGGCCTCCACATGGGGCTGTGAGGGGAGAATAAAGAGGCAAGTGAGAGAAGAAGTACAGGACACCCAATGTGTCCAAGAACAAATTAATATATAACAAAAGAAATTACAATACTGTGCAAAAGATTTGAGTCTCTGCTCACTTGCAGTAATACACTGAAACATGTAAATGATAGAAGTCCAGTTTATAAGGCAAAAACAGAGTGTGTACAATTCTAATAAACTAGAAAGTTAATATTTGATCATCTTCATTCATCAGCCTGAACGGACTTAGTCAAGCTTTATTGTAATTTCTTACAGTGGTCATTTAGAAGTAGACATTCAACCCCACACTGCTTGAATAATGTTGAGGTCCAGGCTCTGGGGAGACCAATACATGACTGATACTAAAATGTAGCCCTAAACCACGACAGAGCCTCCACTGTGGGCGTGACACTTTCATCTGACCTCCTCTGTATATATTGATGCGTCATTCAAGTCCTGTTTTTTTTAGGTCTTTATTGGATTTTATTTCCTATTTCTTGAGGACATGACTTTAAATCATCTAATGTAGATCATTTTTAGTCACTTCAGTTTTTGTCCTCCACTTGTCCAGTTTCTTCATTTTTTTTACGGACAGACTGTGCACCATGCTATGCCAAGTTTTTAGCTAATAGTGCTTTTTGAATCATCTCGCTGATGTCAAAATGCTATTTTATGCTGGTCAGTTGTGTTGTCTTTAAATTTTTTTTAAAGATTCAATTAATAAATGATGGGTGAGTTGCACAATACTGTATATTTAGTCAAGTTTAGCAAATCAGGCCCACCTGCTACTAATAAGTAGGTATTTTTATATTTATATTTACATTTTAATCGTTTTTCTTTTTTACATTGGAGTTGTGCAAAAGCATAACTTCAATTTTACTGTTTCTTTTGAAGACAGTGGACTTCTGTGGACTTCATAATCTTGGGTCAAAAGGAAACACGATTTCCACACTTCTTTTTTCTTTTAGCTGCAAAAAAGTTCTATTATGTTCACCAGCTGGACACTAACACTGTTGGCTTTTGGCTGACAGCAAGCTGAAAAATGAAAAATCTGCTAAAATATTTATTACAAATGAGGGAAAGAGAACAGAACAGTTTTTTGCATATAAGTTAACTTGTCAGTGCGATTAACATTTTCCACACTAGACACGGGCATTTGATGCTTTGGCCAAATAGCATATACATAGCATACTGTAGGTTTAAGTACCATTTAAAGACTCCAAAAAACATGCAACAGATTCAGATTCTTGCCCTTGACAGAGATTCTGATGAAGCAACCCACAGCTTTGAATATTCAATAAAAATAAAGATAAATTGTGTGCTCAGAAATATGTCTACAGTACATGATGCAAGGCTAACATAAAATATTCATATTATGTAAATATACACGAACACTTAAAAGGAACATGAACAATCACTCAACAGTTATTACAATGTAGTATTAGCCTAGAGCCATTCTGCTGCACTCTTTTTTTCCAAGTTTATTTAAACTTTAACTAAGTGTCTCAAGTCAATTTGTTCTAGTCTGTACCTCCTGAATACAAGTAAGTGGATTTTCTATCCAAGTGGTTATAGACACACATTAGATACAATGGATCTTGGGACTTTAAATGACCTGGAGCATAATTAACATAACCCTTCTTTGTACTATCAAAGGCTCTGTCACCAATAGCTGTGTTGAAAATATCTTGAGCTAATTATATTTACCACTGGAGCAATTTCAAAAGCACTTGTGCTCTAGCGAACATCTCTTCATTCCGTTTGAGATTCGCAGGTCAAATTCGCATTTTACTTTTCTGTGCTCAACAACTTTTACATAAGCTGTTGATTACACTCTGAACTTATGCGACATTACTTTAAGGCAATAATATAATCGAATAATATAAATAACTTCAGGCAAAGTGCTGCGCCGCGACTTTACTTGACATTTAAAGAAGTCACAGTTCTGTTTAACACATTCACATAGTGTCCAGTGTCTTTACTTTCACTTTTAGTTGCCGGTCATCTCCGCTGCACTCGTTCCACACAGAGAGGATTTTAAATTGCCAAGTACTACTACAGACAGAATATTGGTAAGCTATTAGCTATGTGTGTGGCAGCAGTTTATTAACAGTTATTTCCCTGGGTGTTTAAGTTAACTGGCCACCTCCATATTTTTCCTTCTGTTGAACTGACAGGATATAATTTCTACCTCCACAGAGTTTTTACAGCATTAATGATGAGATCTTGGATAGCATATTGTTCCCTAGTTAATAGTTTAAGCAGCGATCCAGCCAATATTTACCTTCACATTTAGGAATAGGCCCACTCCACATGACTTTTCCTCTTTCTAACTGACAGGAGATGGTCTCAGTTCCTTGGGTTTTGATAAAACCGTCCTCACAAACCACAGAGATGGAGCTGCCAAGCTGGAAGCTATCTCCAAAGCGGCGAGCGTTGATGGGAATGCCAGGGTCTGGGCACTCATTATGGCCAAATGCTGTGGTAAAAACGTTACAAGGAGACACAGATATGATGAGGGAAATATTGGAGACTAGCGCTTCACATAGAGAGACAGACACACACACGAGAAATGTTATTAAAGAATATGAGACCTATACTTTACAGCCATTCACAGGCTGTTTTGCTCATCATTTTGATGAAATATTTCAGAAGTGATGATACAGATCTATATGCTGCTACTTGAAGTCTTCTGCTGTTCGGTCCTTGCCAGCAAAATATCTAAAAAATCTCTTGTCTGTTTTATGCTCCCGTCATGTTGTTTGCACATATGATCAGTGCTCATAATACAGTATGTTTGCTTGATGCTTTGTATGCATCTGCTCCTGATAAAAGGCAAAGTCCAGCCAATGAATGCTCATGTTTTGCCAGTTGAAGCAGTTTGGTGTTTTTAGTTGATAAAGAATTAAAGATGCAGTCATAGAAAAAAAAATAAAGTCATATACACAAAATGATGTGAGATGATATCGCAGATAGAGTGTGAGAAAACTCGTGGACAGAACACTTTGGCAGATATGTTTGCCGTCAAACCCAGTCTGATGCAAAGATCAATATCAATTTCCATTTCTGTTGCCCGGGATCCAGACGTGTTTTGCCTAAATTAGCTCAAAGACTGCAAGCGGGGGCAAGATCTTTTTTGGTGTACATGCTGTATCCTGATGTCTTATAAGCTAGTCAACAACGCATCACATAGATTTTGATCAGCTCCAAAGATTTGCACAGATGACAACAATGTAAGGGAGACGGAGCTTCTAAGTGCGGGTAAAATTCTAATGTCTATTCTAATGCAGGTTAAAGAGTCACGATATGATGTTTAAAAAAAGACCATTTATGAATTTTTGGAAGATTAATTTTTTTTCCACTTTTGACGGAAATAGGCTAACTGTTTCCTCTTGTTTCAAGTCTTTCAAGCCTAAATACATCCTGGACCTCTCTATGTACTGGACGCACAGAGATGAAAATGGTATCTATCTTGTCATCTGAGTCTACGTTTGACAACAAAAAAGCAAAAAATTGGCCAAAAATGTTCCTTTAAAGCTTCTCTTGCCTTTGCTACTCCTCTATTCTTAGCTGCTATAATAATCACAGGACCTCTCTTCTATAACCCGTTGTCTTCAGCACTACTGAAACTTCTAGTTGGGAGTGAATTAAAAGAGCTTTATCTAAATCAAACTGAAATATTTATTACATGGTTTTCAACATCTTGGTTAGAAGTTATGCCAAGTTTTACACGGAGCTCTTTTCAGATGTCTTGAGCCACCCCTCATTTATGTTGCTAGGAAAATAGGGAATATGTACAGCGATTTACTGAAAAGTGCAAACATACATCCAAATGAAGCATATAAAGCAAAACCACACTTGTTTGTACAATCCTAATGGGCCTGGAAGTCAAAATTTGGTATGATCACCAACATAAGTCTGCAAAATAGTTATCTAGGCTTCTTGAAGGACATTCAAGGCTCTTCTTTGGATGTTGGCTGCTTTTTGTTCTGTTCTCTATCAAGATGATGCCACAATGCTTCAACAATTTTTAGGTCAGGTCTCTGGGGAGGCTGATCCATGACTGATAGAGTTCCACTGTCTGTTTTTTCCAGGTATTGTTTTACTGCATTGGGATTGCATTTGGGATCACTGTCATGGTGAAAAATGAAGCCGTTTCAGGTGTTCAGATCATTTCCAGATGGTACTGCATGGTAATGGTGCTTTTCTGCATTCATAATACCATCCCCAACATCACTGGATGAAATGAAGCCCCAAACCATGAGGTTTGCGTTACGTCGGTTCATCATTTGAGTTAGTGCTTTTTTATGCTTGAATTATTTATCGGTCAGTCTCGAGTAACTTTCCTCTGATAATGGCCAAGTACAAGGATGGGAGTGAAAATGAATGAAAGAAACACAGCCTATTGTCCAAAGGAAAACCTTGAAAGACCTTCAGAAAGCCTGGAGAACTAATGCTCAAGATCACTTTAAAAGATCACTTTACAAGAAAGTCTGACTCCTTGGAAGCAAAATATAATGAAATGAGTGGTGGCTCAAGAGTTCTGCAGAGTACTGTGTAAAGTGCAATCATATATATATATAACACTATATTGCTTCAAAATTAACAGTGCCTTTATTTCCGTGTTTTTGGGGTTTGATCTTTGCAAATTGAAAAAAAATATGACTATAAATTAAATTTCAGATTTCAAGCTTAACTTGGATTTCGTTCATGTAAAGCATTTTATGATAATTCGATTTTTAGCAGAGAAAACAAAGTTGCTCATTTGCCTAGATTTAGGCCAAAGAAAGAGGATGGAATACATACTACTGTATGTGATATTAAATCCTCTTCCTGACATAGAGTGATCAGCCTGAAACTCCAGCCTCAGTGTGTTGGTATTAGACGTCAGATGGGAGGGACTCTCAGCTCCAGAGAACCTCCCAATGACGGCGGCATCATTTGTCTCGCCATCTTTCACTGTTAGGGAATCATAAGGTGCCTCAAGGTCAAAGTCATTAAATGCCAAGTGTATTCTGGAGCCTGGATCTGATTGGATGAGCCAAACACAGTTCATGTTGTTCCCATAGCCTTCTGGGTAATCCGGTGAGAGGACGGTTCCTGAGGGAGCAGTGAAGTTGGACATGCAGGGAACTGTGGGAGGAAGAGAATTACAAAATCACAGACAGTAACAGACAGAGAGACAGACAATTTTCAGAAAGCATATGAGGGAGGGGAAAGGCATACAGGGAGAGAAATTTTCTGTTAAATATTCATCTCCACAGCATCATCGGTCATCATGCGCCCCAGGCCATAATAAACTCTGTACTGTCGCCTCAGTGACAGGTCACACTGAAATTTATCAACATCACAGCAGTGCACATGCCACATTTTTTTAGTTCAATCCAATGCTGTCATATACCTGAAAATCAATTACAAATAATTCTAACACTTACATATGCATATAGGGATATTTGCAGACCACTGATTGTTGTCTTGGCAGGAGATCGTTTTTTCTCCAATCAGCTCAAACCCAAACTGGCATTCAAATCTCAGGATTCCTCCATTTGAAAAGTTGTCACCTTCTCTTATTCCATAGAGAGGAGTTCCAGGGTCTCCACAACTCTCTTTGTCTATTTCTGGAATGACACAGATTCAAAGGAAGACATTAACAGCAGCATGGTCCCCAAAGACAGCTATAAACACTCCATGTTGACAGGAATCCTAACCTAAACCATTAAGATCATATGCTATATACTTCAGTCACTGTGAAAAAACAACCCATAAAAAGATAACATGAAAAATGTCAAAAAATCCAGCTGCCAAGTAGATGAAACATAAAGTAATTTGATCATTCAGCATGAAAAGAAGTAGTACATACCAAAGGAAAACGGAAGAAAGAGCTGGGACTGACATAAAGTGCTCACTACATACAGCCCAGCAATAGAAAACAACTTTACGGAGACAAGTTGTGAGTATTGCAGTCACAGAGGTTGCCAAACTTGGTCAAAGTGTTGGGAAAATTTGGTGAAACTAGCTACTTGTTTACAATCATTACTTGATTCTTATTTGCATTATTTACATATCACTTTTGTAATACTTCTATCATCATTTGTTTTTTACAAGATCTTGCCTGTAACCCATGACTGTACAATTTGACAGCAGTAGAGCAGCGGTCCCCAACCCCTGGGCCACGGACCAGCACTGATCCGTGAGTTGTTTGGTACTGGGCTGTGAGAGGTGAGGCTAGGGTGTGAAATTTATGGTTTTCGGGGTTTTATCGTTATTTTTAAATCGTTTTTATTGTTAACTCAGTTTCCCTGGATCTTTTCCCATGTGCTATGAATAAATCATCTTTTTTTGGCACCGGTACTGGTTTTATTTTGTTGTATTTATCCGTGACACCTTAAAGGCCGGTCCGTGAAAATATTGTCGGACATAAACCGGTCCGTGGCACAAAAAAGGTTAGGGACCGCTGCAGTAGAGGACACCTTGGGTCATGTGGACGGTACTTTTGAAGTAGTTTTTGGTGTTATGAAGAAACTCAAGGGTGACAAGGCACTGTAAACTTTAGACCTTATATCTGCAACTCAGCTTTACACCTGTTACTTCAGTTTTGTCACTTTAGCTAAATTATAAGTTAACTGTTTTTGACAGCCAGCACACCGAGTGGTTCTTCCCAGAGTCTGGCCTTAACAACATTTGTGCAACCATGCAGTGCTATCAGTCTCAAATCCTCCGTGGTTATCCTACTGTGTTGTGCAACACTATGTCATGCTACAAGAGCTCATCATCCATTTTGAACAGAAACACACTGTCAACTGAATCTAGTCCTACTTGAAGGTGATTGGCTCTTGTTTCGCTGAGTCAGGCGAATTTCTGAAATGCGTCTGCTTCTCAGTTCATGTAGCCTGGAGCAAATTTTGTATCCCTCTCTTTCTGTTTCCTCCTTCCCCTGAGTTTGCAAGTATTCATGACACATCTTTTTTTTTTTAACATTGACTCTGACCATAAGGTTGGACAGATCCTTCTTCTGATTCTACATAAAGGCTCCACTGTGTCTCCATAACTCTTTATAATATGTTGTATACGGGATATCAGGAAACATACTTTCTATTTTCCCAGCCTTCCTCTCCTTTAATCCCCTGCTCTGCTTTCCTGTTTTCAGCATTATTTACAGGAGTGGCCCATGGCACGAAGCAAAGGTGTGTGTGTCTTTTTGAGTGTGTGCACGTTTCTGAGTGTTTCACTGTTGCTGCGAATGTGTGTCTCGGTGTGCGTGCTTGTGATGTATTGCATTAATTTCCATCATGACATCGTCTTTATGAGACCCACAGACTCAACCAATCACAGCCTGCCTAACACACTTGCTTGCACGTGAACACACACACACACAGATGCAAAGACACATAGCAAAGGAATTGAGAACAAATTACTTTGGAGAGAAAGCGGCACGCTGTCGGAACATTCCTGTATTGCTACTGCTTTTCTTCCTCACATGCACACACACACACACACGCACACAGTACAGTACATGCATGCAACACACAGAGACTTAAACAAACCCAATCACCCATATGCAGTCAGTGTCTTCCTTTGCATCATACACACTGATACATCCACACACACGCACACACACACACACACACACACACACACACACACACACACACACACACACACACACACACACATATATAATCCTATTGTGTTTGTAACAACAAGGCTGACAGATTCACAAAGGGGATTAGACTCCTCAAAGAGTATCTAAGAGTGTGAGTGAATATGTAACTTCTACATTATGTCTGGATTGCACATTTAGCTAAATTCCAATTCACACCATATTGTCCACAAGAATACATACCCTGATGAGGTACAACAATAAAACCAGTGGCAAAAAAGAGTGAATAACACAGATCAAACCTTTCGTCCAAGCATTTACTGTAGGTTGATGTTAACTGTACAAGTAACTCCCATCTAAACACATGCCTGCAGAGCGCAAAACACCATAAAAAAGATCCATAGGTGTTACTCAGGCTCTGTAAGAACACGAGACCCATCCCTAGAGGTCCTGTATCCATGACCTTGTGGCTCAGAGTCATTTTGGTGTGACAAGTATGACCTACACAGTATTAAGCAGGTGGTTTCCATCTTCTTTGGTAAATACAGGCACGTACAGACACACAGGCACACATTAAAGGGTAGTGTGCAAAATACACTTCCTATTCCAAATCTGAAAGAATAAGGTAATAGATTTTGGAAGGGATAATGAGACTGAGGGAAAAACTTTATTGGCTGTTTCTCTTTTGTGACAACTGTAAAATGTGCTTTAAGGCTTTGTTGCTAATGGTGAATGAATGCGTAATGTATCATATGCATAATCTAATCTCTGCTATATGCTGCAAACTGTTTCTTTCGACTGGAGGCTGTCGCTGTTCTGCTATAACAGAGGTCACAAAATAAGAGCATTAAACCCATTAAACCACAACAAATAATAATCTAAGGCAGCTTTTATAGCAACGGAAAAGAGAGGTATTGAATGGAAAGTCTATTAGTACTCTCAAACAGGCTTGCAATGTGAAGAAGAAATGAGAAATTCAGCCCGTCTAATTAGCGTGTACTTGTCTGATTCTGTGACCTAAAGGGAGTGGCTCAAAATTGACTTGTTCACACTGTGGACATCAGCGAGGATGCTCTGTTGAATAAAAATGATCTCATTTATTACACTCAAAATACTGACATTCTTTTCTGCCTCTCTCAGGTTCCAAACCAGGCCACCGAGGAGCTTTTGAGGATTGATTTGATGGGAGATGTGTATAAGAAAGACATCAATTTTCTGTTCTCATTAAAACACACAATCTATGTCAGCGCTTCTTACACAACGAGCACAAAATGTTTCCTATTCAATTGTGTAACTTTCAAATACCAGCAAATCTCACTAAATTGGACTTCAGGATGACAAATAACTGGGGTGCATTCTTTGATCTTAACACATTATGGTGCAGAAATGTATCACTTCAGCCCGCTGTAAAAACGCCTCGGCAACCCACCCACATCCTGCCTCATGACCTTGTAATGATCATCAGTGAGCTTCAGAAAGACTCCTGCAATCATCTATGTAGAAAAAAAAATACAGACCACTGAACAAGACACATGTTGAACAATATACAGAGGCATTTTTGTCAATAATACTTTAGAGATGTTTGGTTACTTCTCTCCATCTAAATCATCCTAAAAGAACAAATCTGAACAACAAAATAATAAATAAATAATAATAAAATAAAAGTGAACGCGCAACAGCCGTCAAGTACACAGTATCAAATCAAACCAGAAGTGCAAACCAAGGCTGCCGAGTGTATAAAGCACCGTTTTCTAAATCTCGCTTCTGTCTAAAGTAAAAGCAAAGAGCTTAATGAGCTCTAAAAACCATCTGGAGCTCCTCCTCAATCAGTTACTTCATGACCAGCGAGGGCCAAAATTACATCTTGTAAGTAAACATTGCGAAATCAGTCTGTGTCTGTTTATTCTAACTTAGCATTTAGAGAATCCTGTGGACTGGGAAACTGACATCTGAAACCACCATCGAGCAAAACAACTCTTCACTCATTGCGCCTGCTCAGTTACCCAATGCCATGCCTAATTTAAAATATATATAATTTATTAAGTCTTAATGTGAGAAACAATTAAATGCCTTGTAAATTTGGATGGAATGATCAGCATATGTAGCATTTCAATGCCACTGCCTGGACTGAAGATTACATGAGTCAATAATTCATGAATAGAAAATGAAATACGCCTTACAGAGTCGTGATTAGGTAAGTCCTGCCCTTCACGAGTTACCTCGGGAACGCATACGCTTACAAAAAAAGAAAAAAAGTAAAAAATGCATCTAGCTTTGACTCACTACTCCAATACTCAGCTTACTGACTGTAAAATTGAACCACGTTTCTGGCTATGTTGCAAATAAATATTTCATGAATTTGTATTTTATGGTCCCTCTGCCGCTCTCAATGAATGCTGTTTCATCCGGTATGATCAAGAGGGTCCTTCTCAATACCTGAACTATGTACAGTGGAATTGAAATACCACAGGCTCTGCAAGATCCAGTGTAGCTTTTGTTATTCTTAGAAATACTGTGTCCACCAGTAAACAATATCCATAAGATAATTCGGTTTATCTGTCAGGCATTGTTGCAAAGTCCCTCCCTCTTTCTCACTCTCCATTTAGAATAACTGCGCAATCTGATTAGTCCATAAACAATTCTCATGCATCTATCCAGGTTGCACAGAAAAAAAACCCAGACTGCTCCAAGCTGAAGAGAAAAAGATGAAGAGGACTGGACAAATGATAGACAAAGCATGGCAGGGCTAACACAGGAAATGTATTATAGATAAAGGTAAAGAGTAGTGTATTAGACAAACCTGCTGTCACACTTAAAAATGCATGGAAGCACAAAGACAGACAGAGATGAATTCATCACTGACAGCCATACATTGCTTTCTCTCTGTCTCTCTGAGCACACACATACATTAAGGATCCGACGAATCAAGGGTCATTGTGCCATAAAAATCCACCTTGACATCCTTCCCTCCAATAAAGCACATCACATATTAAAAACCATAAAGAGCAGATGAAAAAGCTAAAATAAAAACCTCAAAAGTAACAGCTGACATTATGGCTCGGTGATGGGATCATGTTTAAGGCAGAATAGAGCAGAAAAACAGCAGCCTGTACAAAGTTAAGTATGGGAATATCAGCGTTGATGTTTTTAGTCTTTCCTGTGCAGTATTAGCAGATAAGCTAATAGCGCACTGCGATAAACCTGGCAACACCTAACTACAGTAGAGGAAAAAACAAAACATTTGTCATGAGATTAACACCATTTTACCCTTTTTTCAGCTGGCCACGAAGCAGGCACTCGATGTTTATGCTGCACTTCTCAAGTCTGCTAGATCGGCATTATATAACACAGGATGATGGGATAATGCGAGAATGATGCATTTAAAAAAGCTGGAGCTGGGGGGGATGACTCATCGCTGGAAACTAATTCTCAAAATCACCATTCAGATGTGTTTGTATGAAAAATGATTCAAATATTTGCACTTTTTGTTCTTTTAAGGTCACCATACGTTAAAAAAACCCCATACACACAGATTTCTGTACTGTGTTTATGGACACATACTATATGACAAAACTGGCAATACAGATTACTTGCTCAAAATTAATACAAAGTCCAAATCAGAGTTTTTCCTGGCTCAGAATTCATTGTTAGAAGTGAATACTGGTAATTACAAAGGCATAACACACCTGGTAATCAATTTAATAGTCACATTCCTTATCAAAACACTCATTTAGTGAGTTGAAGGCAAGTGAGATCCAATACCTTTTTTCAAATGGTAAGAATCAGCGAGTACTCCAAAGCGGACCAGAGGGTATCCTCTGTGTGGAGTGTTGACTGCTGCATCAATCCAATTGGCAGCTGGTGGGTTTAAATTATAGAAAGCAATGCTGGTACTCTCAAATCTCACTCAGTACTTAAAAGCTCAAAACTAAGATGAAGTGGTGGTGATGCTTGAATGGTGAAGCCCCTCTGCAGTCATACACAGAACCTTTGCAGCCAAAGCCGGTCGGAGCGGGCACGCTCCGTTTTGCGTAACTATTTTTAAATCCCGGTAGCACTGCAACCACATAAGCTAGTGCAATTTTTTTTTTTGCATATGAAACCGGAGGAGTTGTACTTACATCTTATGTCATCAGCTTGTCCTAGGTAACAGTTTCCTTCCACATATGGCTTTGCAAAAATTGCATAAAAAGCACTTGCAGCAACAAAAACATAATATTCCAGAAACACGCTTTGCCGATCCGATCAGCTGTTCATAACACTTCCTATGTCCATCAGCACGAACTATCGCATGTCCACCATGACATGCCGAAACCGGAACTGACGTCATTTTGCGGAAATGTGGGGTTTTTTTTTTTACCATCAGGGCCTTATGAGCCTATACTGGTGTTTTTAAAAGTTGACTTTATGACTTTCTGTGTCGTTTCTGGGATGCTTAGGACTCATATTGCACTGCTGGAAATAGTTTATTTTGATGCACATGCTGTTTTTTTGCAAATTTGCATTATAATATTTATTTTCGTTTTTCCTGCAGTATATAAAAATTGGTTTATTCCAAAAATAAAACTATGAAGACACTAAAAATACATTTCCTGTGGTGGGAAACTATTTTGTGCAACTTTTTTGTATTTACAGTTTTGAGGGATAAGCCTCTTAAATTTCTCTAACTAGAAATATATGTTAAAAAACAAAAACGATTTTCAATTTTTTCTGTAGTTTATTGCACTTTTTTGCAATTTATGTAATTACTATACACTTAATGCATACATATGATTAAAATTTGGCCTATAATGGTTGTATTGATGTATATCAACTTGAAATGCTTCCAAAAATGACACTACAGCATGTAAAAATATAATATAAGCTCTGGCGGACTTGGTTCTATGGTAGGTCTTAAAGGGTTAATTCCTCCACACTGATACCCATAGACTCACACCAAAACTGTATTTTCTTTTTTCTTCTGCTGTTTTTGCAAAAACAATTGGATAGTAAAGACGGACTTTATTCAAAAACTCCATCTCATAAAGCCAAGAAGAAAACTCTGTACAGTTTTTCTGTCTTCTGTGTTGTGGTAATTCTATTTGGAAAAAAACACATATTCATATTTTCAATATTAGTCAGACAGTTGAAACAATATGATTTATTCATCAGTCTTATCCACCCAAAAGAAGAAACTCATCAACACTAAACAACAGCAAGTACACTGCCGAAAGTAATGAACTTCAGTGACATTCAATTTTTAATCCATAGAGTTTAAGGTTTAATGTGATTTTGCCCCACCCTTTGCAGGTATAACATCTTCAACTCATGGATTTTCACAAGGTGTAGGACTGTATTTGTGGGAACTTTTGACCATTTTTCCAAAGGTGTATTATTGAGGCTAGACACTGATGTTGGCAAAAGGCCTGGCTTGCAATCTGTGCTCTAATTCATCAAAAGATGTTCTGTCATGTTGAGGTCAGGACTCCGGCCTAGGATGGTAAATCTTAAAGTTCGTGAGAGAACAATTAGAAAAAGACTGAACAAATATGGCTTGTTTGGAAGTTAGAAAGCCTCTAGCTCTCTAGAAAGAAAACGGCAGCACCGCTTAGGTTTGCAAAGTTGCACACAGCATATGAGCACAAACTCCTCATCAACTGTCAAGCACCGTGGTGTAGGGGTGATGATTTGAGCTTGTTTTGCAGCCACAGGACTTGAGGACCTTGCAATCATTGACCACAAATTCCTTGGTATACCAAATTATCAAGAGTTAAACGTGAGACCATCTATCTGACAGCTAAAGCTCTGCCAAAACTAGGTTATGAACAACACAATGATCCCAAGCACAGCACCAAATCTACAACATAACTGAAAATGAAAAGAATCAATACATTGCAATGGCTCAGTTAAAGTTCAGATCGCAACATGATTGAAATGCCGGGGAGGGACCTTAACACTGTGTGCTTTCTTTTTTACCATGACTGTGTATCAATAGCCCTACTGAAACAAATACATAAATATGCCAATACATTATATCGCCAACCCAATTTTCACTGTTATGCCGATGACACCCAGCTCTACCTTTCTTCTAAACCCACTTCATCCCTCCCACCTACCTCCCCCTCAATCTTATTGAGATTAGATCCTGGTTTCACTTGTTGGTACACCATCTATCTTAACCAAATCCCACAGTTTTTCCATTAACATTGAAAATTCCCCTCCCCTTCCCTCCCCTCAGGTTAAGAGTTTGGGTGTCATACTTGATAATACTCTTTCATTCCAGTCTCACATTAATTACATAACCTGGTCTGCTTACTTCCACTTACGCTGCTGCCATCCTTGTCCATAGTCTTATTACGTCCCGTATTGATTACTGTAATTCCCTCCGATTTGGTCTCCCTAAAAGGTCCCTTCATAAACTCCAACTTCTTCAGAATTCTGCAGCTCCGGTCATAACTTGCACGCCGTTAAGAGCTCATATTACCCCAGCTCTTCAGCAGCTTCACTGGTTGCCCGTAGAAGCCAGGATAAATTTTAAAATCTTACTTCTTACATACAAGTGTATGCATAAATCTGCTCCTTCATATTTGTGTGACCTGCTCCATATCACCACTGTTTCCCGCCTTCTCAGATCATCATCTGCTATTCATCTTACTGTTCTCACACCTTATTACTATGGGGAACAGAGCTTTCAGTCGCTCTGCTCCTCGGCTCTGGAACTCTCTTCCTCCTGCACTAAGAAATATTGACTCCCTTTCCGTATTTAAGACACAGCTCAAAACACATCTGTTTAAACTGGCGTATTCGCTTTAATGCTGATTTAATCTGTTGTCAAGCTCTTGTAAAATTTTGTAATTTTAACTTATTTTATGTATTTTATGACTACTGTTCCTTTTATTAATTTTGATTTTTGTAAGGTGACCTTGGGTTTCTGAAAGGCGCCCTCAAATAAAATGCATTATTATTATTATTAACCCTCACTGACACCTCATTATGGACTGTGAAGACAGATACACAGCATAAGCTCATGATAAATGTATATATCCACAGAGTAGACAGGAACTCATTGAAACGTTAATGTGAACAATGTCGATAATGTCGCAATGCTGCCTTAAATCAATAGCTGTGACATGCCATAGTTTATATTTGACTGAAAGACTGGTGTAAAGTCAGGCTTAACTTCTAAATGTGGGGGACATAACTACGTTCTCACTGTCATGCTGCAGGGACTCGCAAAAAGCAAGGTGAGGTTAGGTAAATCATAAAATTTTAGGTTGAACACTTGGTTTAAGGTTAGAGTATAGTAAACTGGAGTAATGGTTAGTGTCAGTCTCCAGGGTTTATGTAAGTAAATACAACGTCCAATAGTGGTGTGAAGTGATGGGAACTCAGCTGTGTGTGTGAGTTTGTACGTGTGTGTGATTTGTATGCTCTGCAGTAGGAGTGGAGTCAAAGTGTTCCCAGGTCGGTGACCTTGGCTTTAATAATAGATGAATGGTGACAAGAAAAAGAGAGGGACACAGGCAGAGACCACGGGAAAGAGAAAAGCAGAAACACAGAGATAGACAGGGAGGGAATGAGTGCAAAAGAAAAAAAGATGCAGGGCTGGTCATTTGACAGACAACAGAGCAGAGAAGGGGTGTCTGATACAGGAAATGGGAGAAGCTAAAAGAGCAGAAAGGAGGAGAAGCAGGGAAACTAAACAACAGTGCATTAGAGAGCAACTGACAGAGAAAATGTTGTGATTTCAAAAAGAAGGGGATGAGAGGATGGTGGATAGATAGATGGCTAATAAGGAAAAATGAGACAGAGGGAAAAGGGGAAGAGAGGGAGAATGTGAGGAGCGAGAGGGGTGAGTGACTTGCTGGTAGAGCTTCGTTGGCTTACTGATGGAGGACCTGTCTGACACACACACATACACACTAACAGAAACCCACACCCACATACACGCATTGTTAGTGTGGCTTTACAGAAAGGCTGGAGTTACTGATAATGTTTATATTTCATAGCCAAGGTCTACGGGATATGTCTATGTACTCTACAAACACACACACAGTGTGCCCCTTTTTTTTCTTCCTCAAAAAATGAAAATAGATAAATAAAACACACATACATCTCAGGCAAGTACCCACCTTTATATTAAATCTTGTGGGTGATGGAGCTGGCACTCTGAGACAAACACATTTATCTTGTACTGAGAATTGGCGCTTTTCATAGGGTTCTTGGGGTTTGAGCAAAAAAAAAGTAATATTTAAAGTACTTTTTTGTAGGTTTTGACAATCTAAGAATGTCAAACACATTAACATAAGTATGATGTAGATGTAATTAAAGGGGGCACACTTAAAAAGTCTAATAACAGTGCAGTAGATGTTGAGCAGCAAGCAGTCCTTTCTTACATAATATGCAGAGGATTCCTTAAATTGTACATTTATGCTATTTTTTTAAGCTGAACTATAAAAAGTAAACTTGGCATCACTCCCTGGTAAGCAAACAAAGTGACTAAATAGCTAACATAGTTTAACAAAGACACCCCCCCCCCCCAAAAAAAAAAAAAAAAAGAAAAAAAGAAAAAACAACCCTCAAATATTTAAAATAAAAATTATATCATTTATTAGGCAAATAAACTGAATTTGTGTTTTATACCCAAATTTGAGCTCACACACTGGACTTCAATGAGAAGTCTGAAATTAATCAAGCATAACACTCAACCACTACAACCAATTTTTGTGTTAAGGACTGCAAGTAAATAACTGTGATTTGGCATCTCAATCAAACAAAAATGATAACGAGCTTCATTTTTCATTTTTTTTTCCAGCTTTTTAATAAAACAGTAAATTTAAAACTCAATGGATAACAGCATTAATTATATTTTAGCATTAAAAATACTACCTTGATTAAAGAGCTTGTGCACACTGGTGAATTAGCCAATACAGAAACATAAAAATGATTTTGATAATTATGAGGAATTTTAATTTGAGTAGCAGTGGCATAAACCTTACAGTGCACACAGTCTCGTATTGCTTTTCAAAGAACATAAAAGCCAACATAGCTGTGATAAGCTCATTGTGACAGAAAATAACAAAACCTTATAACATCTAAATACAAATGTATGGCTTTTGACAGTGAATACGCTCTAACAACACTGGATTGGTCTTCCACGTACTGTGCAGAATAAACTTGCTGTGTACTACTGGGTACAGACCAAGAAAGAAAATCCAGCTCTCATGCCAATGCAATGAAGCAATATTATAAGCATGGGTGCATTTAGATGGTGGCTCTCTCCATTAGCTTTTCTATTGATCTCTATGGTGAAATCACTCAGGAGAAATTAATGGGCATATGCACAATTATCATTGAGACAGGAACCTTATGTCCTTCATAAAGGTGATATGATTTCAAGTTAGTTTTTAAACTTTTTAATATTACCGGCACATTGTATTATTTGCTTAAAAAATTACCACCAATACATTTGTTATTTGCAGAGTTACTTTAAGAAAGACAGATCTGCAGTATTTCATTATTTTCTATTTTAATGATTTTGATGTTATGTCTTTTTAATAACTGTGTTTTCAGTATATCATTTGAACTTCACAATGAAACTCAAGGAGCGTAAAGGGCAGAGATATATTCAAACAAGTGTCATTGTCACACCCCTTTTGGAACTTGCTGCATTGCCAGACTCAGCACTGTGACCTCATTATGACAATAAATCCGCAGATGATGACACCCAAATGAGGTACACAAAGTTCATTTCTGCAGCAAAGCTCCCCTCTCTATGTTTCATGTACTGTGATCAAATGAAAAACTACATCAGTCACACAGGAAACTTTGGAAAGGTTAATATTTTTAGTTTGGCAGGAGCTGATTCGACAGAACACAAAAACACTTTGTTCCTAACTGATATTAAGAAGAAGGTCATGCGTTGCTAGACAAGCATTTATTTTTAAAGCAGACCAATGCATCTACAAAGATGTTCTGTTTGATAAAGATAAGTCATCGCTTAAAGGGATTAACAACGAGAGACCTCAAGAAGCCAAACTTTTCAACTTTTTTGGAATTTTGACAGAAATAAAATTTCCACTGCACAGTGTATTGAAAAATGAAGACAAAACTCCCACAGAAATCTAACCTGATATCATCCCGGGATGTTCGAAGCATCGGGATCATCCTCATACTATAATACCCTCAAAACTTGGACGATAATGTTGAGAGCTAAGATGCACTCAGACTACTTTTGAAGCCATCCACAAAGACACAAGTCATCTGTCACTGATTTAAGATCCCCTCATTAGGTATTTGTTAGTTTATCAAAACATAAGCGGCTGAGCAGTAAAACCCCTGGGTGTACTGAATGAGTGAGAAATTCTAGGATTTATTGCCAATGAATTTAAATTTCAATAGCATAATAAACTGTTATTCCTTTGTTCAGTCATACAAGTCAAGATTGAACACATAAGACACATAAGAACCGTTAGTTAGTGCCTAGAAAAGCAAAAATAAAATGCATTTAAAATGAAGTGGAAACCTATAAGAACAAAATCCAAGTACATTAGATGTGTATATGAAATAAGTAGAATCAGATATAGACAAACAATCTAACAGTGATAGAGTCGATGCAAGTGATGAGATATCAAAATTACTTGCAAAGTCACACTGTGTTACATGCAACATATCCAGTGCAAAATGTTATTGAGCCATAAAAAGAGCAATGCCAGGGCAAAATGTACAACGCACAGATTTATAATGGTTACTAGTTTATCAACTTGATATCATCTTCATATTTTTTTAATGTGACCAACAACATGTGATTAAAGAGGGTGCCACCCTGTGTTTTACTGTTTGATGTGGAGCAAGTGTGCTCAACATTACCAATATAAAATAAATCGGTAAAAACTGAGGTTTTTTTGCCATTTCATCCTTGGTATACAAACACATAGTCTGACAAGTTTGAAAATGTCTTCACAAGTTATTTAAATGCATCTAATTCACACACTTTCCTTCTCTTTTTCTCTCCTACAAAAACAAAAACATGCTCATTACTTACCTTTATAGTTGATTTTAAAGCCGATAGAGCCGACACTCTCGTCTGACTGTAGGTGGAGCCACATCTGGTGGGTCATGCTGACTATCAGGTCAGGAACAAAGCTACCTGATAGGCTGGAGCACAAAACGCACCGCTATTAAATCACTGTCACCATAATTACTACTATAAAAAAGTATCATTTTCATCATTGCAATCATAGCTATAATCAAATTCTCAAGTGATTCTCTGAACAAATTGCTGGAACATACTGTACTGGAGTTCAGTGCTTTGCTTTGCTTTTGCAGAATCCTGCCTGAGTATGGCAAATTGCTTTGAGTACTCTGATGCTATGCAACCTTTTTTCAGAGTGCCAGTCCTGTTTATAATCAAAAGCTAACAGTGACCATCTACAAAGTGAACCATAATCACCCACTTTGTAAAAGGTCTGCCACTGTTATCTTTGTGGGCACTACATTTTACAAATTCAAGAACAGTGGTAGATAATGCTGATTTCTGTTATATAATCAAATTATTTTATGCCAAAGAGATAGACATTTCTGACTTAGGTGGACGCTGATACTTTGCATCAAGCCCAGAATAAAAAATGACAAAAGCAAAAGACAAAAAGTACCTTTCTCCTTGATTATTCTCATAGAGCACTGCTGCTTATTTGCACAGCTGGTCTCTGTATCGCTACATATCAGTGATATTTACTTATAATATAGATATATTGTGTGTTTCAAGTAACCCTTCATGTTTTATATTTTGCTAGTAAAATGGGAACTAGGTGCTGTGATTTATTGAAACATGTGCAAACATACATTGGAATGCAGTACGCAAGGTACAAACAGAAAGCAAATATTTGGCATGAGCAACTTTATTGCTCAGCAAAGCCTGAACTGTCTTAGCCAAGCTTTCATGTAATTTCTTCAGGGATAGCTTCAGAAAGCCTGGGCCACCATTGTTCACTTAAAATTACAAAAAAGTACTGTAATATACCCTGATCTCTGGATATGTGGAAAGCAAGTGCAAAAGTATGTCAGTTTATAGTATAATACTTACACCTGTAGAATAGTCGTAGGATCTCCTACCTCCCCTCCATCTCCAATAGTTAGAGTATCATAGGCAATCTCTAAGTCAAACTCTTCAAAGTTGATCTGGATGACCTAAAGTTGAAAAAACAAACAAACAAACAAGCATATTCACATGCATGTGAGTTATTATTCCATCACAAGTCAAGCAGTAATATATAACTTTATTTTTTTTAAAATCAGGGCTACTCAATCAACACTAAGAAGAAAAAGAAGCAAAGTTCAGAAATCTCAGCACCCAAAATGGAACGTGGTTATTGACTTAACAAGAATCGGTTTGGAGGTCATTGCACTGAGCTGTGTTTCCTAAAATTTCAGTTTTATACCAGTAAAACCTTTGGCTCAAAAAATTCCACAATCATTTTGAAAATGGTGGATTTGATCTTCATCTGGTTATAATTGCATTTTTTTGACAAATTGCATTAAAAAAGTTTAATCTACACTCTTGTAGCTGTCCTAAAACTAGCGTGAGCTAAATCATGCTGCAAAAGGTTACATATTGTATCTTGTCATGCTAAGACTTGTACCTGTGATGACATTAAAGTCATCTCTGTCTCTGAGTTATACCTGAGCATACTGCATATGAATCATTAGAATTCATTCATGCATCACACAATGAGGCGTGATTTCATTCAGTATCGCACGATGAGGAGGGAAGACGCAAGTAACACCTCTGCTGTACACTTGAAGCAGCACACAGCTCAAAACTCTGATCGGGAATTATTAAACCAACACTTTCTGTTTCATCTAAGACCAGAGAGAAGCACATTTGGCAAAAGAGAAGAGAGAATGGGGGGAGGGTTGATAGAGAGAATGAAGAAGATGGAGGCAGATGGAAGAGGAGAGGACAGAGGAAGAGAGGAAATGGGGGTAATAATGAGCACATCTTTGATGCTAGCAAAGTACAGTGGTGGAATATTTCAAACTAAAATTCTGACTTGACCCTCAGGGGAAGACTGAAACCTCAGTCTGACTCCGCCCTGCTCTTCTTCTCTCCTTGTGAGGAATTTCCAGATTTCCAGAATGAATATTCTGCTGGAGCACTTCAAAGGCAACCAAATGCATCGCACAGATCTTATTTTCCTGTATGCAGGTATGTTAACACTAAGCATATTTGCATGCATATTGGCACGCTCAAAAACTCTGTATATTTATTACGTTTAGGTAAGACGTTAATACAGTTCTCTTTTTCCCTTCACTACACAATTTAAACACAAGAAACATGACACCACTACTCTGCATGCTGAATGGATACAGTTCATTTTTTATGCAACTTTAGCCTATGAATTTATGAAAAGGGAGGGAGCATAAACAGTGGCTATCCCTTTGGTGTCACCTGATTTGTTTTAGTTTATGGGGTTCATTTTTTTGCCATTTAATACTTGCTTTACCTCTTCTGCCACAAGCAAGTAAAGTTATCTTTTGACTGACAAAAACTAATGTAGACATACCTAAATATACCAAAAAACTGGGAAAGCCTAACAGCACGATCACCCAATTTCACCGGAAATGAAATAAGCAAGAGTGTATACAAAGATGAAGCAACAATCTGCCCACTGCTCAAGGTGCTGACTCAGTCTTATCAGTATGTGAGGCAGCAGATTGGATTAAAGCATTACCTACAAACCTGTTAAAATCTCTCTGGAAAGCATGCACCCAGACACACAGAAACAGACAGGCACAGGCTTTGTGGAGATTACTGTATCTATTGCTCTGATTACACAGTCGCCATATTCACACACACTTATCGCTGTATTCTCATGAACTTAAAGCAGGTTCTCAGCACAGCAGCAAATCTGAGAAGTAACAGCCGCATTTATATGACTGTTTTTACAGATTTTATAGAAAGACAACATCCGATCGTGCTTTTACAAGGATAATCATGATGATCACAATACTTAAAAGTCACGTTGTGCACTTTTAACATCGCAAATGGTTGCTGACATAGCTGAATGACTTTCCATAAGTGAAACACTGTTTAAGAGCTTACAAACTTTATGGAAAAAGTTTTTTTTCCTTTTTCTTTTGCACCTGCAATAATGTGTGGATGCCATTCTAGTGCAGTGTTGAAAGTATAGACGATGTGGTACTGGGCACTGGAGACGATTAATTTGACAGCAACAAGTACGGGTCTATCAAATGCAAATGGTGGAAAAATAATGGGAGTGCTTCATAGACATATTTTGATTTTGAGTTAAATGATCAGAGATTACCAAAAGCTTTCCACAGCAGGTTTGAGATAAAAAAGGAAAAATCTTGAAACTTACTAGGCACATCGAAGAAACACATCCAAATGTGCATAGAGAATTCAAAGTGAGTGGGTTTCACTTGTTCAGTGCATGCCAGAGAGAAGTGAAAATGAAATCGTGGTTGCAGTGCTCCACACACAACATTCACAGATTGATAGCTCATGAAGTAAGCTGGGAGCTGTCATTACTGTATTGTCTTTCACGCTATATTTCTGTGTGTGTGTGCCTCCAGTTTTTATAGTGCTTACAGTCAAAAAAAGTGAATGATGAGACTATACTACCAAATAATTGGTATAGTGAGTGGGTTTAAACAATCCTTCTATCCCAAGTAGGTGAAATAACTATGAATCAGGCCAACAAGCAGATACAAAAAGTTTGAAGGCTGAGGACAACAAGGGCATCGATATGCAGAAACGCTAGAAATAGCGCCTTTTGCTTAGTTTGCTGTAGGTAACAAACCTTTGCTTCAGAAAATACCTCATTCTGAAATGGACTCTATAAGGAGTATTCCATTAAAGTTGTTCTGTCTTGTTGTACATGTCCTTTACAGAATGCCCTAATGACACATCAGCACAGTTCACACAGCATTAAACACAGCTAAGCCATAAGCACATTGCACTGAATCCATGCATGCACTTACGTTTATGCATCTATGAATGCTGCACTGAAGTCAGCTTCGACTGGAACCTCATTAGTGGGAATGTGAGGGTCAGTGTTTATGTGTGTGTTCCTTTTTACTTTTAGCGTGCTCAGTGTGTATTTATGATAGATGAAGCTGAAAACTCCACATATTTCCCCTCTCTTCTAATTGGTTGGTGTTCATGCAAACATCCATCTCTCTGTCGATCTCTTTTCACTAGCTATCTCGCCCGCTTTTCTCTTTCTCTCTCTCTACCACCCTCTCTATCTCTCTCTAATTGGCTGCTGCATGTCTTCCTTCTATCCGTCTATGGCCTCTAGCCAATGAGGCGACAGAATTGGATTTCTGCTTGATAAAGCACTTCCTCTGGTTGTCGTGGAGACAATGAGGTGAGCGAAGCTCCTCCCTACTTATACCATAAAAGATCTTAAGATACTTTGAAGATATAGTTACACTAGGAATATGTGAAACACCTGGTGAGTGACACAGCCGGTGATGTAAAGCGGGCATTGACAGGGCTGGGGGATAAAAGATTGTCTGTGACAGCATTACCATAAACCCTGATCAACACGCTCCCCTTGAATGTGCTTCTCCAGTATAAATCGTGCCATTGTGATGAGACCTGGGATGCAGCTGATGAAGACTGATGGTTAAAGTCCGAGACTACTCAGTGTTTTGCCCCTTACTTATACTTTTTTCAGCTTGGACTGCCAGGTGCATCCTTTCCAGATACCAACTCTGAACAGGAACTAGTGGGAAAGGCTGTGCCTGCCCCTTACTGTTGCTATGCAACTACTGAACTATAGAAAGCATTAGAATCACTGTTCTCCTATGATAAATGTTTAACATTTTTAACCTGAGCCCTTAAAAGTGCTATGCTGTTCATCCCGTCAGGAAGATGCAGAAGCATACCATTTCTTTAATGACAGAAAACCAGTGAAGTGTTTTTTTTCTCTTTGCCTACTAGCTTCAGTGTATGCCTGATTTTTCTTAAGCCTTCAGGGCATTTCTGAATTTAATGCCTACAGTATTAATGGAAAATCTACCTAAAACAATTCCTTCCTGTCTTTGAATTGAATGCCCTTGCATGCACTTCGTTTGTGTTTATCATAGGGGTGCTAACTAAATATTCATCATCGCAGCGCTGCAGTAGTCATCTTGTATCCATGTGTTATGCATTAGACTGTGCATGCAAATGTGAATCGGGCCACAGAAACCTAGCACACACTTTATAATGTAAAAGGCTCCTGTTTTAGGTGTGTGTCCAGCTGTCATGAAAAGACTAAAAGATAGCTAAGCACCCACAGTATGTAAAGACTTTTATCCAATCTCCTGCATCATGACCAAATGATAGTAAGAAAGAAGTGTTTTGATTTGCTCATATCGCAGGATATGGAAATTCAAGGAGAAGGAGAAACCAAATGATGGAGAAAATACAGAAAAGGAGAAGAGAAGAGAAGAGAAGAGAAGAGAAGAAGTGAAGTCTAGTAATGGGCATGCTGTCCTACCATCCCCAAGGTTAAATGAGAACAGGAGAGAATGAATTGGCTCTAAAGGCTCATTCTGCCAAAACTAAATGAAGCAATAACATCAGAGAGCTATAGAACCCCATTAACACTTAACCTGAGAGAGAGAGGGTGGTGTATAGGCAGAGAAGGAGAAGGATGGAGGGAATGGGGCTTGCAAAGATCGGGAGAGAAGAAGAGTGGGAGAGCTTTGGAAACTATGTCTCTTTACCTTCAGAGTATGAAACGGCACCTCTGTGAGAATCTGTGTAAATTTGCACAATGGAGAAAGAGATAGGAGGGAAACAGTGACAAACAGATTTTTCCCCTCAAGTGCCCTCCTCACTCGCTGTATTCTCTCTTTCTCAGTAGTAATTTGATGGTTTCAGCTTGAGCTCTTTAATGAAGAATCTGGGTAATTCTGAGGACAGTGCCTCTGGGAGTCAAGGAGGAGGAGAGTGGGCAGTGTAAAAAAGAGACAAAGAGAAGGAAGAGGCAGGATGAATGAGAGAAGGGAGTACAAGTTGAAACAGGCAAAGATGTATAGAAGTAATAAAAAAAAGAGATCTTCTACTTGCTGTAGAGACAGGACTATTCCCTTGTTTGGAACGCTTTATGCTGGCTACACCCTCTTGCTCTTGTGAGTCTCAGACTGCCTCTCTTTTAAAGAGTTTGGGGTTCTGTTGTTGCCTTCCCTCATACTGAGATCAACCTACTACTGTCCTGTTTGCTAAGTTGCCCCTCGTTGCCACATCAGCTCCCTAATTGAGAACAGATTTTTACTGCCAGTACACCAGATCATCACTGCTCCCATTCTGTCACAGTCATTTTTGCCCATTACCTGTTGTTTACCTGCCAGTTCCCAACTGTGTACTTGCCACTGCCACCTGCCCGACATATGTAAGCCTGCTTTTGGACTGGTAAATTACCTTTTACTCAACAAGATGCTTCTCTGGATCTGCAATTTCCTGTTGTCACTAAACATCTGAAGCATGCAGAATGTGAATTCCTAAACCAACGAGAACTTACAAACACTAACTGAAATGTGCTCAACACCAACTGTGAGCGCAGCCTTAACTAGAGAAAGTGACTGCAGTAATTGCAGATCAATATCCTGTGCACTGTGGCAGTGTGTTTTACTTATTTAATTTTTTAACATAACGTTTAAAGTAGATTATTACCAACTTTCTTGACAGTGAGATACAGTATACACCCTTTTTTTTGTGAAATACCAAAACATTACATTATAATATCTAAATCCAATAGTCAAGATGTGATTGAAGCAGAGACTTTCAGCTTTAATGGCCAAATGATATAATAATAATAATAATTATTATTATTCCATGACAAATTAAGCAGGTAAAAGATCTGAAGTTGAACTTGTATCTGTAGCTTTACACTGGAATTCTTCGAACGAGCTCCAGAAAGATTTGGGGCTAACATTGGGTTGAATAAGCCAAACAAACCCATCAGAGACAAAGGAAAAAAACGTAAGAAGTGGCCAAATTAACAATCTAGTACATTTCTACAAAGAAGAAGTGCACCTGCCCACACCTGCAACATTCAAATCCCTGAAAGACCACAGAAGGCAACTAAAGTCAATGACTGTAAAATTCTCTAAGCCTGTCCTGGGCTGAAACAACCTCCCCCCAAAAACAACTTTAGACTTATGAAACCAAGATCACTCTGTAAACTGCATCTATGATTATAAAAGAAAAAAATGGTGGAGAAGGAACGGAAATGCTAATAACAGAAACCACACAACAATACATGTCAAACATGGTGGAGGCTACATTATAGTACGGGCTTGCATAGCTGCTAATGATACATGCTACACTCTCTACTCTGATTCAGCCAAAATCTGCTGAACGGTCCAGACAGCGTTCCACAGTACTGACTCAAGAGCTTTCAAGGAAGAAGCTCTTGGGCTGATCTCAACCCGATAAAGCATGCTTTTCAGTTCTTAAATACAAAACTGAAGGCAGAGAGACCCACAAGCCCCATAAACCATAAGCAGCAGTGGAAGATTGCTGCAGTAAAGGTCTAGAAGAGCATCTTACAGGAGGAAACATCACATTTGGTGAAGTTCATGGGCTGTAGGCTTCACACAGCCACTGACTAAAAATGATTTTAATCCAAGTATTAAAATAATCCTTATATTTAAAATTTTGATAGTTTTTCCAATTAATTTTGAGCCTCTGAAAATAGGGGGCAATGTCTAATTTTGTAAGAACCCTTAAATTGAAGCCTGCTTTTATTTGGCAAAACAAATCTTCTCGACCTTGTTGTATTTTTTAAAAAATTCTAAATGCCTTTGAAATTGATCTACCGGATTAACTGGTGCTATTATTTTTGTTTTTATTTTCAAAACATACTTCAGAGCGGTGACAATGAAAAGCAATGACAGTTATCTGATAGCATTTAAAAAGTTTGACAAGATATTAATCCACAACCGAGAGTTTTTTTTCATATTAATAATTTGAATCCTATTAGCTTTACATGTCCACACAATTCACCAAGGCAGATGAAAAATAAATGAAGGTGAGAGAAGAGTTGTGGGCAGACAAGGATTTGTCAGTCTTTACCAGACCGATTTTTTTCTCTCTTGCTTTGCTATGTGGACCTAACAAGTCTCTACTGTATGTACTCTATTAGACAAATTCAGGTAGAACCTGTGGTTGTATAAAGAAATACATATATATATATATATATATATATAAAGAAATATAACCTTAGATTTCAAAAACTATGGATAACTGGTAGACTGCAATATGAGGAAGTCAATTTCTGGCTTAGTTCATGTTTTAAAGTTGTTTTTGGGATGAGATACCAGCAGTTTGTACTATGATCTAACCCACTCTGTTGCACTGACTTTGAAGGCTCTTCAGCTTTAGAATCATTTAAATTGCTCTGCTATGCAGTATTGTTATACAGTATTTACCTATAATGTTTAATATTCCTTGGGGCAAAAGGAAAACATTTTTGTTTTTTTACCAGGAATGTGGTCTGTGTGGTATACGTCTCGATGCACAAACAGTGGGTTTGTTCTGAATGGATGTCTGTCTCTTCATGGCACGTACTGTATAAATATATAATCCCCTGAAGACCTCTGGTGTGATGTAGTGTCATAAAAAAAACATGTGTACCTTGTGGTTCTGTGTGGTCTGTGATTCAGTATGGCATATAGCATATATGATGTAGTGGGATAAAAGACATTATACATGTTTAGGATGGTGCATGGCTTGTACGTGACGTGGCGTGGACCACTACAATACATTAAGAGGCACGACCTGTAAAGTCCTTTGAGATAAAGGGCTACAAAATGTTTTTCTGCTTTACTTCATCTCGTCTTCATTTAGGTTTATGTGTTTGGCAATATCCATTATCATTTATCATACAATAGATATACAGTAATTTTCACACCTCTAACATGTGTCGCACATTTACACGCACACCTGAAACACAAAGGGTCCAAATGGCCTTAGTGTTGTAGCCTTCAACTGTCACCTACACAGTATAGCCTTCAACAGAGAATGTATTGCTTTAGACCATAAACCAGAGGCCTTGGGCAGTGACAGAGAGCACTGTGTGTGAGAGCAGGGGGGAGAGAGAGAGAGAGACAGAAAGGTTCTGAGCACCAACAAAGTGACTGCGTGTGTGTGTGTGTGTGTCCGTCTCAAAAACAATATGCAGTGTGTGTTTGAGCAGTTATATATGTAAGTGTGTGTGTGCACACGCGTCTATGTGTTTGTTCGTCCCTATTGTGCTGACGCAGGTGTTGCCATTGACGACAGAGTGGTCACAACAGAGCCCCGAGTCGAATAAGGATGCGTGTCTGAATACCAATCAGATTCCTCGTGGGACATAAAGCGGCCAATGGCAGATATCCATCTAACCTCCAACCTATCATCCGCCCCTTTGCGGGATTAACCAATCACACAGAATCAAATACGGACATGCTTTGACTGGCATATAATTTACAACACCTCCTACGTGAATTATTATCAACCCATTTCAATTATGCAAAAATGCTTCTTAACCAACTTTGTAAATGCTTGTAAGAACTGCTGATTTATATCAATTAAAATTAAAGCGAATGCATGAAATTCAAATGGAGCGAAACCTTCAAGCTGGTTCAGGAAGGAAACTTGGGCTGTGCTGCTAGGCTGCAATACTCCACATACTTCTGCATAGTGCTAATTCTTTACAGTAAGGCAGAATTTCAGCTCACATGCACTTCTCACTCCTGGCTGTGTTGGTGCTGCTGTTGCTTGTTTAACATTTCATAAGCCCCCATTACACCAAACCTATAACCTGGAGGTTTCAAGTTCCACTTTTGTAACTTGACGGGTTTTCCCCAAATTTAGCTTGGGTATGCAGAGAGAAAAACAGCATCAATACCAAGTATTGCTTCTTCACATAATAATAATGTATTGCAAGTGTACTTGCTGACTTAAATTGCTTTATAATGAACTCTACAATTAGAAAGTAGGAACTATTTTACTTATTACTTTTTCTATAACTACATGTACAGGCAATATGTCTCTATGGTTAAAGTGAGTTTGTGTACTACCAGTGATGCACTTTGATATATGTGTTTTGGAATTAATTGATCTCTCTTCACACTAAATTTGAATTTGAGAATTTGACAGCGATAGAATCAAAATGAAGACTTACCTTATTAGGATTTGAGGCAGTAATTATCCACACACACTGTGCGTTGTTCTCATATTGAATTGGGAAGTTGGGAGATGTAAAGGTTCCTGATGGCCCCTGAAGATTACTGCCACAAGTCTTCACTGTGGAGAGAAAACAAAACAAAACAAAATAAAACATAATGTCATTGTTTTAAAAGCAACTGAAGCATTAATATTGGTTTTAGCAACAGTAATTGTAGACTGTTGAGTCACCACACAACAAAAGAGTGACAATTAGCTTTATAATTAAACCATTTAGGTGATGTTTAGCCAGACATATTCAGGATACAGCCTGCAGCAAAAGTGTAACAATTGTGGGTAACAGCTGAAGTTTAGAGGAGAACAATTAAAGTGAATTTAGCACAGCTGAGAGATGCAAGGAAGAAGTACTGTGACAGAAAGGAACGAGAAGAACAGAAAGGGGAAAGAAGAAATGAGTCAAGTGCAGACAGGTACAGAAAGAGGAACAGAAGGTGACATAGATGGTATTGATATTGCCAGCAACATCTCTCTGGATAACAGTGCTTAATTGGAAGCTATTGGGTGTGAAATACCACAGGATTAGCTAGAACTGTAGTATTGAGTGACAGATACATTCACCCGCAATTTGCTGAAAGTCAACAACTTCGCTTTACTACAGGTGTTATAATTACAGTCTGTCTTGAAAAAAAAAGAAACTAAAAAAAAGAGGTGAAAAAAGTCAACCAGAGGTATGAAAGTGTAAAGTGGAGATTCTCTCTGCTGAGCCAAAGAAATGCACTACTTATATTAGTCAGTGTCTGTGCTGGAACCCCTTACAAACTCGAACACTAATGCTGAAGTTACACTTAGTGAAGTGTTGAAAATGACACATGCTAGGTGTTCGATAAACCCACTAAGCCTTTATTAGGCTTTGTGTTCTGACTAGATGTGATAGAGAACCTGCCTGTCTGTCCTTGGGTCGTCCTGTTAGAGTTGGGAGGTAATTTTCTGGTTGGTTTGAAGCACCGTTTGTTCCTTAATTAGTTTGTTCAGTGGCAGGCCATAAGAATACGTACAGTTAACAGCCGCACAAACACAAACACACACACGCGCACACACGTGCTCACAAACCCCTAAAACAAAAGAATAAGCATCAACGCTTAAACGCGACGGTCTCATTTTAGAAGCGGGCGACAAATGTACGTATTCAGCCGAGCTTATATTGACACGCACTGCACAAGAGATAAATGCACCTAGCATTGCAAAACAATTGAGTATATATATAGATAATATAGATCCTTACAAATGGAAACTTTCAACTACTCTCAGACAAAAGCCCACTCCCGACTGTAACTCGGTGGTCAGAATGAATGAAAGGGACAAATAAAAGAATAAGAGCCACAACATGTTTGTCTACGGGTCTTTTTGTGCTTTTGTGTGTGTGTCTGTGTGTGTAATGGACTGTAACCGTGAAGTGCTGTAAGAGAGTGTCAGAACAAGTACAACACCCCTTAGAGACAACCTTATATAGTTCTTTTCTGTTTCTATGTTTCTCTGTCTTACTGTCGACGAGATCTTTGCAAGAGTCCCGCCTGACCGTACCCAGTTGTTTCGTGTTTCTCTAATTCTCATAGCATCCTCAGCTGACCTGCTCTAGTGTTTAGCTCACAGCGGTTTATACACCGATAGATATGTAGAGATAAAGTGTGTGTTTGTGAACGTGTGTGCACAATAGGCTTGCGCGTGAGAAATGGTTTATCTGAATGTCTCGAGACTTGTGTGTAAGCTCGTGTTTGCGAGTGCACTGACAGCTCAATCAGCGTGTCCTGAACGAATGGCCAGCCCATCACCGTGCCCACAGCAAAACGGGCATGATGTTGCTATAGCAATAGCGCACAGAGAGACTTATCACCAGAATTACCAGAGGAGCTAACATCGCATAACTTACGCTGAACTCCATCTGTCTCTCAGCCTGCATCTGTCTGTCTTTAGCTCGGTTTGTCTCTCTAGGTCTTTTATTTTCATGTCTTAGTCCCCTTATGAGCCATTGAATGTAGCTCACGATTTACATAACGCTCTATCGTTTGTTCTCAGTGTCTCTTCATTACCTTTCATACCTATTTTTCTTGCTTTCTCTTCCTGTGTCTTTTGGACGTTTCACCTGGCAGTGGGGCGCTGTGCTGATATATATGTCCATTTAATACTACTTTGTACTACTTGTCAGAGCCAACTGTTATATTTTCTACTGCACTAAACTCTTGTAAAGGTCTCATCATGTGTTAAGTTCCTAGTAAATAATTGAAATATGACCCATATGATGATTATATACATTTTACATGTTATTGTAGATAAAACTATTTTCCAGTGTTGAGCTTAAAGCAACTAAAATTACACCTCCACCCCCCATTTTTAACTCGCTACAACAACAAACCCATACTGTTACTCACAAAAACTCACTTACAGTATATTTTAAACAAATAAAATTGATATTTGACATAATAATTTCTTCACAATACCTCAATTAAGAAAATTCCTGTACATTTAACATACTAACTCAGCAAACTGTTACTTAACTGTGCTTGCACATCAACACAATCCTGAATTTCGATGACCTTAACTGTGTTTGCTCTCTTCCTCGTACCTCCCTAACACCTGAGAAAGATATGGTTCTTTCTTTGCCGTAAAGTCTGTGTGACAGAACCCAAAGTCCATAAAAATCAATCTGATAGGCCTGCTTTAAAGCAGCCATTTTTGCATGGAATAGTAGGTAAACACAGATGTTGCTAATGACATTAATTAAAACTGTGTACCACAACACAAATGACCTTTCGTTATTACAATTACTAACACCTGTGTTTACCTGCTATTTTGTGCCAGAATGGCTGCTTTGAAGTAGGTCTGCACCCAGAGTTTTGGATCCATAGGTGAGAAATGGGCGGTGGAAACCATTGCAGCATATGTGTGTATGAGGTTGGCATCTTAGCTTTTGGATCTGGAGTCAGTTTTGTAGAATATAGGTGTGAAAAATGATTTTATTTCAAATACAAATTTCTATTTATACATATTCATATATGTTTATGCAAAACAAGCAAGCCATCAGAAATCTAATTAAATTCCTGGCAAACAGAAACCATATCACTTGCCAGTGTGTCTGAGCTTAAGGTGGCTAAAACCTCGTGAAGTTACAGAACTGGTTTCTAGAGATATCTGGGTTTTTTGATTTCAAATGTTTCATTATTTAGAAAACATATGTCATTTGACCCACTGTTAACATACACACAGTATGCTGGATTGAAGACATTTGACATGTATCTATAATAGCACAATTGTAATGCCTGTTAGTGTAAGTTGAACGTCTGTCTCTGTGTTTCTCTGTATCGCTTTCTCTTCCTCTCATAATTATTTATGTTGGCACACAGTATACAGGCTTTAAAGCCAAAAGAGCCACACTATCACTGAAGCAATAATGAACTGCAGATCAAATTAAAAAGAAGAAAAAAGTGATGATAAATGCATATTGCTGAAATCAAGAGCGTGGTTAAGTAAATGCTTTAGGCAGGAATAGTACGGAGTGTGTGTGTGTGTAACAACAACATATACACTTTGTTTTTATATTTTCAGATCAAGCAGAATCCCCAAGGACTCTCCCTCTCTTTTTCTGTCTCTCACTCTATCACACTTAGACGAACACGCTTACCCACATAAACCATTGGGATGTGAACCAAAATTAAATGGTGTTCCAGGCAAGAAACACATTGCCAAAGTCTATAGTGTAGCTCCAACGCCCTTGCAAACATCTCTCCAAAGTTTTGTTTTATGGATTCGGAGCATAACTGACGCACCCCATAAGCACTGGGAACATTGCTCTGAGAATGCTTTTGAATTTTAATACTGTTTAGCTTCAAAATATTTTGGCTCAAAAGAGCTTCCTCCAGACTGATTTGCCTTACACTCAAGGTCTATAACTCTGCTTTCTCAGCAGGGTGGCCTTTGTGGTTAGTGAGTCGTCCCCACAGTGGAAGCTTAGCTTCAATCATCCATACTGCTATACCTGCTGAAGCATACCAAGGACACTTAACCCTTAAGAGTTCCAAATTATCCGCCTGGCCCTCTACCTCACTGCACCTCAGACAGCATAAAGAGCAGTGGATGTTAGGATGCCTGGGTCGTTGACCCAGGGTTTTTGAGTTTATTATATTATTTATCATTTCTAGTCTTTGGTTTCTTTGTTAGAGTTCTGTCTTGTGTAATCCTTAGATGCTGTCTCCCCTGTCGGCTATATCTCCGTGTCTGTGTCTGCCCTGGTCCCACGTCTCTGTTCCCTCTGTAGTGCCTGCCTGTGAGTCTGTGTCTGTAAGTTCAGTCTGTGTTATGTTTCCTGTTTTACTTTGAAAGTCTGTGTCTCATGTAAATGCGTCTGGTTGTGCTTCCTTTGTCTCGTTAGGCCTGATTTGCCCCAGCTGTGTTTCCCTCCTGTTACCCATTCCCTGATTGCTCCCTCTGTGTATTTAAGCCCTGTGTTTCTCTGTGTCCGTGTCGCGATCTACCCGTATCTAGCTGTGTGTTCCGTCTGCGTAAGTGTATTTTGTATTCCTAGTTTTGTTGCCCTTTTGAGTTCAGCATTAAAGCGGTTTTGAGTTCACGTCTGTCTCCGGAGTCTGCACTTTGGGTCCTTTTCCTGCCTGCACACAGCCGTTTCATAACAGTGGATGAGAGAGAAGTCACACAGAAAATACAACCAAATCAGATATCAAATCAGATTTTTTTACAATTATACCTTTACCATTAAATTTCTATTAGTTTGGCTTACATATTGTGCACAGGCAGTTTAAAGTAAACTTTTTACTATGGAGTACCAAAGGACACTGAGCTTTGATCTCAGGAACCAGTCGCTGTCCATCATAAATTGCTCACAAGCGTCTTACCTGTGTTCTACCTGTGAGCTATTGCGGCTGCCTCGAGACTTGTTGTCAGTAAAAAGACAGTATCCCTATGACATCAGCTGCCTGCAGCATTAAACATTTAACAAGTCATTAAGTGAAGGTTGAGATGCTGTTGTCAGTCTTTGTAGGTCCCTTTAATCTCGACAAGCAAAGAATGCAAAGAGTGAACACAAAGAGGTAATACTGAAAAACGTGTGATTACTTTGGTTGCTGGCAGATTTAAATGGTTGCCTGTAGTTTACATTAAAAGATATCTACCTGTCTGTAAACACATGCCAATGGTTGTGGAGAGACATTAAAACTATAGCTAGTGCAAAACAGAGATTTTGAAGCATGCTGGTTGCAGCGGTAAGGCACAACTTTTACTATGAAAGTGAACTGGTTCGTGTAACACTTTTTCAGGATTCACTAATGCTCATCAAGTAGTAAGCAAAACATAACTGCCAGCAACCTCCAACAACCATTTGCCAACCAAATGGACAATACACATTTGTCCAAGGTCATTGACTGTTATCTAGGCCTAAAATCCAAATTACCAGTGCCAGTATTTGATACTGAGCTAAGCATGTTAAGAAAAGCTGAACAGATTCAAGACAGTTCAATTCTTCCTAATAATGAGATAAAGATTACAAATTAGATTATGATAACTGAGGAAACATCCTGAGTTAAGTTAATTTCTTGGTAAATAAATGTGACTTGATTAATTGTTGATGTAGTTGACCAAGGACACAGGTAATCTAAAACAAACTTCTCAATTGGTTTTCATGGAAAGAATCAGGGCCATTTTCTTATTGAAAAAATGGAAAAACTTCAATTTGGGAGTGTTTTTACTCAACTAAGAAATCTATCAAGTTTGAGTATAAATTCGATTTTTTAAAAGCTGTATCTGTATCAGGTTTGTGTCAGATTAGAGATCAGAAGTTTCTGCAGGATGGTCAAACTGTCTCTTTTAACAGGCTGCCTACAGGAGCAGATAGATTGACCAATGGACACAGACAATGATTGATGACATCATTAAGCTGGAACACAGTGTTCCACTGGCCCTCGTTCTGGTTGGAGCTTTAATGGGTACAAACACAAAAAATTGGGCAGACACACAGACACCAACGCACACAGAAAAACACACACACACACATACAGAGCAATGCCTGCACATTACAGTTTCTCCCCTTCTCTATTATTGGAAATCAACATATGCGCATGTGAGTCTGTGTCTATCCAGCTGATATATAGCATCCTTCATTGAGTCAGTATATTCAGGCAGATCAACTGAACACCCCTGGAGTTCACACACACAGAGACAGAGAGAAAGAGTTGGCTCAGTGGCCTTGCCATCTGTCCATTAATCAAGGTGCCACATGGACCGACTCCCTCTTTCTCTCAGTCTTTCTCTCTCTTTCTCTCATAAAGTGGTGGAAAGAGGGACATTGCAGTTTGATGGCTTATTTTATACTTTATTTATTTGGTTTTGTATTTGTTCTTTTGTATCTAATAAACTGATTACTGTTCTGTGTCCATCTTGCAGTTGTTGTTGTTTTTCTTAAAATATATATCTATCAACCTCTTTCTGTTGGTTATACTGTTGGTATACTGAGAGCAGATTTCTGCAACCACTTTATTTTGCACATAATGTTCCAAAAGAGACATTTAGCTGTATTTAAGTGTTTGACAGGAGTGACCCTTTAATAAGTCAGCTGGCTTGATGCTGCCTGACAGATTGCCTCTCTCAATGTTATTCATGAGTTTCCACTTTAGCTATTGGCTGGTTGGCTGTAAAGGTCAAATCTGAGCTGTGTTCAGTTAAACACGGCCCTTATCTCACACCGTTTTGTTCAACACAATGAAATAAAGTAACCTAAAGAGGGACACTTTTCTCCGTGAGGTTCAAATGTTTACCTGCTTACCTGTTGAACTCTCCTTTGCCAGCGGAGGTGCAAACAAAGGCATAGGGCCATTTTCATTGGGATCAAGTACAAATTTCTGCACCTGCATATATTTCATAATTGCGTGGCTTAAAATGAATGCACTGGCGCCAAAGTGGAAAGCAGTGCAGGGTGGTGTTTATATATTTGGAGGCAGATTTTTTGGTTGGCTGGTGCATTTTTTAATAAAATTTAATTGGAATTTCCACCACCTCAGAGAATCTCTTCAAACACTGTTGGTAACCTAACAGATTAATTTGTTTATCAGAATATGAACTCAATTTTCGATGATTTTCTGCTGGAGTTGTAACTCACACAAATTGCATGTTTACACAGTTGTTTGGAGTATTCATTTTACTACAGAGAAATATAGTCCACTTAGGAGCACTGTAGTAAAAACAAGATTGTTATTTCCATCTGCAGTAGTTTATATCTAGCTGGATGGCTCTGTTCTGGGACCTCCTTGCCATTCTGCGCACATATTTACAAAGCTGGATGCAGTGAGAGCAGCAGAAAGATCTCCTGCTCCGTAACAGAGCAGATGTGACACTCATTAAGACAGATTCATGACTGAAATGAGTGGGTTGCAAAGTGGCTTGCTAATGCCACAGGCGGTGAAATCAGTTGTAATCAGCTGGACTGTGCTTGACTTTGTGGCCAGCCCATACTATCCTCAATTTGATTGGCTGCAATAAAAAAAAATGTTCATTGTATAATGTTACTGAAGTTGTAACACAGTAACAAAACACATCATCACTACAGCTGTTGTTATATTAGCCCTTTTATTAACGCATGCAGACCCACTCGAGCTCCTCCTCCTGATCCTCTTGCCACTTCTTAATTTATATAGCACCAACAACAGCTGCCTCAAAGTGCTTTGTATTGTGAGGTAAGACCCTACAATAACACAGCGAAAACCCCAACAATCATATGTCCACCTATGACCAAGTCATTGGCAGCCGTGGGAAGAAAAAATTCCCTTTTAAGAGGAAGAAACCTCAGGAAGAAACAGGCTTGGACAGGAGCAGCCATCTGCCGCAACTGGTTGGAGGTGAAGACAGGGAGAAAACATTTCCACCAGAACTAAAACTGAACCAAAATGAAGCAGTCACACATGAACTTGTATTCAGTGTAACAGGCCCGAAGAATCCCCATATTCTTTGATATAGCACCTACTGCTGCACTGCTACTGACTGTTAAAAAAGGAGTTTTCCAAAGGTAGAAAATAAAAAGGTATCAAATAATGATGATAGTAACAGACCACTTCTAGACAACAGAAAAGGCAATTCTGCTCTCAGTCTATTAGCTAAAGATGAACCTGCCTTCGCCTTTAAGGCAAGCGAGAAAGGTTCAGAATTTCAATATTAGATTTTTGTCTGTGAGGGATTCTTTTTGAATAGCTTTATAGATGGAGCAGAAGTCTCTTCATTCTTCTGCCTGCTTTTCAGCTAAGCCATCAAAAGCTTTTAATGTATATGTACCATGTTTACAGTTGCAGAGTATTGTGGTTAGTGTTTTCTGGTTTTTATTTCCAGTGATCCAGGCATATATCTCAAAATAAGCCTCAGCATTGTTGTCAGAAAGATGTGATTCTCGTATTACATGCACTTTGTCCTTCAAACAACCTCACTGTGGGTTTTCTTGGATTTACGGAACTTTTGAAGATGGACGGCTTTCTGTTTCACTGCTTCAGCAATGCCGGAGAGACACACGCTGGATAACAGTTACGCACAGCAGTACTGGGAGGAGTAGTGCCACAAAAAAGTTCTGCCACCCATTTTTAACAATATTACAGTCACAATCAGCACAGGTAGTGGGTCATTCAGTATCACCTACGATTAATAAAGGTACATTTGTCAGACATAATGTACAGAATGGTGAACATTAAATATAACTGTTCCTATTGTTGGCCTCTGAACATAAGGTAGTAAGAACTGCTTTAAAACAGCTTATAAGTGGGGGACAATGTTGGAGTAACAGTGCCCTCCATTGTGAAACACTTAAAACAACAAAGATCAGCTGGCAAAAAAATGACTAGTTACTTAGCAACAGCCACGAAACAGGATGGTGCACTCTGTCACGGCTTTGTCAAAAAGTTGTTCATGGTTGGTTTTTTTTGTATTTCTTTTCTTCTTCTTCTTCTTCTTCTTCTTCTTCTTTTACTGTGTATTATATCCACCAGAGCTTTAACAATACACACCTGCTGCTCTGAAGTTACAACAGCTCTGTGGAAATGTCTCACTCTGCCCACACGCTTTTCCTGCAAATATCCCTGCTGACAAATGTCTCTGTTTCCCAGTGATAGAGGTCATCCCATTTAACCACTCACTGCTCCGAGGGACAACACCAGTGACTTAAATGTCATTGGCAGTCATCCTTTGGGGAGACTTTAGCCCATCATCACATCCAGGTAAATGTAAGGCTTGATTGGCTTAATGTCAGTAGCTGTATTTAATTGCTCATTATAAAATATTTAGTGATAATGACTCCCTGTTAGCTATTAACGATGATAAAGAGCCAATCAAAAGGTATTAGCACTGTAATATCTCTAAAAATGGGTTAGATGGTAATAAGGCTGATTGGTGGGAACTAACAAGTTATACATGATATATTCTACCTGCTTAAAAAAGGATCTGTGCTCACACAGTACCAAAAACCTTAGTGATGGTCACTTCCCGTGTTTGGTTTACAAGAGAAACCTGTGGCTGAAGTCGAGGCACGAGGTCATATGGTGTCCTTTAACCAGCGGGCAAGAGACCACGACCAACAGCTGGCTAACACCTGGAGGTCCTGCTCAGGTATCTCTGAGCAAGACACCTCATCCCTCCTGAACGCTACAGTGCAACTCACCTTTTGTCCAAAATGTAACTGTTGTTCATATGTTGCTTTTTATGTTGGATTCAGTAAGTTTTAATTCCAGCGAGATGGTGATTTCAGCCTAAAGTAGGTGTGACATTTTCCAGCGTTTCTCTACCCTCTTTCTTCACTTTTTCGATTTCTCTGCTCCCACTTCTTAGTTCCTTTTGTGTCTGTATGTTAGTAATTATTAGTTAGAGGTTCAAATATTCCACTCTCACACACACATATGCATGCCCACGCACACCCGCACACACACACGGACCCATGCCCAGAGAATATTGGTTTTTATGTTAAAGTATGTGTCTCCAGCCACGGACTGAAGCCAAGTGAAGGAAGACATGACAAACGACTTTGGCATTTAACATGACAGACGCCCTCTCTCTCTGTCTCCCTCTTTCCGTCTTTGTGTGCGCGCGTGTGTGTGTTTTAAGTATGAATCTATAACAGTAGCAAATGTTTAAAAAAAATCCAGAAAAAGAAAATCGAGCATTCTCAATCAGGTCAATGATTAAAGTCTGTAGTCACTTATGTAACCATATGCAGAGCGATTGCATAACTTGTGTCATCTAAAAATAAATTGTAGTGGTAATTGTTTTTTTTAATTTGTGTGCTATTTTAATTAAGATCAAATCTGGTGCTTGTGTAGAGGAGTGTTTACACCCTACTGTGTTTACTTCATTTGAGGTCCTAAACAATCACTATCATAGCTCCCCTGATGAAAGCATACAGCCGTAGCATGTTACTGAGTCGCTACACTGCAAACATTGGATTATACTTTGTTTTGTTTCATAATTTTATAGCTAACGGCTTGAAACAGTAATGGGATTTTCGTTCCACTGTAAACTCAGCCCTGTTCAACTCAAACTGATGATAAGCCAAGGTAACTGACTGACCACAGTTACACATGCACATGGAGTCACCCATGGACAGTTAGCAGGTTTCTTATTTCAGATTTGTGATTACAGCAGATTTCTGTATGTGTACCTGTGATGTATATGCTGGTGTGGGTACACAAGGAAGGCATTTCTTACCTTTGCAGACAGGTCTGTGGTCACTCCATGCTGCAAACACTTCTGCTACTCTCTGGCAGCTGATACTTTTGCTGCCCTGTAGAACATAGTCTTCTCCGCAGCTAAAGTGCACCACACTCCCAATGCTATGCAAAATGAAAAAAACCACACATAACATAGTGTAAGAAAATAAGAAACACAGGTATAAAATGTTTATGCTGCAAAGATTCTGTACAGATGTGCATTTGTGCATTTCTGTTAAAGAGCAACTACGTGTTTTTCAATTGTACCTGAAGTCATTGCCATGGCGTTTTCCATTCTCTGGCTCTCCTGGGTCTGGGCAGGAGTTAGAAGCCTGTCTCACACCGCCTTCATTTACTACACAGAGAGACAGACAGGTGGAGAGCCGAGGAAACACGGTTTAGATGAAGACAGACAGTAAAGAAGTATTTGGTTCACTGGATTCCACGAGCAATCTTTCTCTGAAGTAAAAGTTTAGTTTTCTGACTGCTATACATTATGAAACGCATTTTTATGCTCACATAAATACACTGTAATTCGAAATTTACCGTCAAATCAACATGGTACTGCTTCAGTGCGCCCTCTCATCTGTCATTCAGAGGAATGACAGATGCGAGGGTGCCTTTAGTTTTAGCTTAGGAAATCTGCCTGCTTTATCACTCATTCGCTTTACAATCAGCAGCGAAAGAAAAAAAAACAAGTTCGACCAGGAGATAGCCTAACAGACAGGCTAGATGGTGGGGTGGGCTGTAAAGGATGACACAGCACTCCAGACACGATCTTAATTCTCTCACAGACGAGCTAATCTTGACAGTAACCCTCCAAACATCACAGAGGTAGAACAGAGACAACAGACAGGACTGCACAAACACTTTCAGACTGCAACATCAGGACAAACGTGGATCTGACAGGATGCATCTTTACTCAGTATCTCTCTTTAATTATAAGATTGCTGTTGTACTGATTTTTTTTCCTGTTTTTTTTAATCATTTTCCTTTTGTCTTTCAGTCTGTCCCCTTTGCCCCCATCTATGAATAAAATAACCCCATAGCAGACCGTTTAGACCTTCTTCTTTGTGCAGCAAAAGTTTGACTTTTTTAATGAAACACTGCTGCTTTTTCTGTCCCAAAGTAAGGGACGCATCACGTGCCACAGAGCCGTTTCTGGTACATCGCAGCAAAAAAAAAAGTATTAGTAGTAATACGGTATCTTAATGAGCTGCATTCCATTGATGTTCTATTTCGACCCACGTGAGAGGATATTTCCTTAATGAGATCAGGGTGAGGGTAAACTTATTTAAATTACCCTTGAGTTTCTCGCAGTTTTTCATTCAGACCAGTGAATACAGAATTAGGCCCCTCTGAGGATTTTTGCGTTTTTTTCTTCTGCTTCTTCCCAGTCTGTCATCCTTTCCTAATGTCTAGTGTCAGCAGAATATTACTAGAGGCACAAATCAGCCTGGTGTGCTTATTTATTTCGGCTATAGAGCAAATAAAACAGCCCGTGGTGTATTTTGATATTCTAATGCAAGGACTGATATTCAATTTAGAGGGAATAATAGTTTAGTGTGGTATAATAATCAGTTTATTTTTAAAGCATAGAGTAGACAACAGTGCGGCACTGTTCTCTTGATTACTGATTTCATTAGGATGATTAAATTACAAGTGGAAGAACATAATTCTATTTGTGTTATTTGGATGATGAATATAATATCAAAATGTTTAGCTTTTTTTTTTAAGTTTGTATGTTTTGTTTTTGTTTTTTTATTTATGTGTATAGGTTCTGCTGCTCTAATTAGTCAGCGTCCCCCTCATCTAAAGAAAGGCTCTTTGCAATGAACACAGGTTAAACAAAAGAAAATGAAATTTAAACAAGCTTTTTTATTCAAGAACGCTTACAAAGTCAACTAGTCTCACTGTTTTGGAATTAAACAAACCACGTTGTTTAAGATACTTTCTGGTTTTTTTAAGTGTTCTGCACTGACTCTTGTTGTAAGACAATTGCTGGTGAAAACTGATAAAAAAAACAACCCAAACTTTTCTCTTATCTTAACCCCCCCTGCAAAAGCCAGACAACCCAATTAGGTGTGACAAACACTGGCCAAGTGATAATACTGCCCATTTCTGTTTTCACATAAACACCTTCCCACCCAGGCTGTCTGGGCTATCTGGCTAACATGTATGTACATGTGTAGTCTGTATCAACAAACCCAGCAGGTGGTTGGTGTGCAGCTCTGTGTGTGTGGATTTGTTAGAGTAGATACTTTGTTGCTTTGTTGGAGCGGCTAATTTGACCATCTGGACTATTAACAGTACAACAGAGGGACTGGTTACAGTATCAGTTCTGTGTACACACAGACAAACACACAAAGCCCACAAAAGTGAACCCACAAACATATACATACATGCACATATACAGAACCACATCTAAGCTCACACGCATGTGTACATGGGCACAGACTGACACACAGACAGGCTTTATGCTTCACTGACGAGTTAAACCAGTTAGAGAAGAACAAATTAGCATCTGAACCAGTCAGAGCCAGACTAATTAACACACAGCACACATTCATATGTGTAGAATCAAACCTCGACCATGGCTCTCCAACCTGTCAAGGAAACTGATGGATCCGCGATGTGCTGAGCCACCACGCTGCGCCTAGCTCAGAACATCGCCTCCCCATCAGCTCATACAGTATTTAAGGCAATTACACACAAACATACAATCACATAAACGCAAGCAAATAAGGAAAACGGGCAAAAAAAAATCAGTGATGTTTAAAAATTCATAATTACCAATCATGCAAACTAATTAACAAGAAACAAGGCCATCATCTTGGTGTATTTGCACGTACGGTATTAGTCTCTCGCTCTCGTATTAACACTTATGTACACTTATCTTCTCATGTCCTTATAGTGTGCAAAAAAATGCATGACTTTGAACCTTCATCTGCATATTTGTGAGTACATGCGGGGTGTTTAGACTAGGTGGCAAACATAAAAGTATATAACCATCAACACCATTATAGCACACAGATAACTAACCTTCGAAGAGTTGCATAATGTCTGTGCGTACGTGTGTGATGTGAGATGAGAAGACCGAATAGAGACGCTATAGTAAAGAAGTGTGAAAGAAAGTTGGACTTACATAAAAAATAAATCTATGTATCAAGTTAAATCTTGAAAAGTGCAACATGGTTACTGAGCTCTTTTTGCTGGTAATAGCTCTGCTTTTTGTGCATATTCATAGAATGTTGAAAGTTATAATTGTAGAGAAAAATGTAATCATGTAGCCAAATCGGTATTACAGTAGATGAAATGACAAAGGAACCATAGTTCCCTTCAGGATGCCTATTGTGTTAGTTTCCAAGGTGACTTATTCTTATATGTGGGTTTTTCAAGTCAGAAGGAACTGTGGTTGCCCACCAAACAAGTGCACTACATTAACAGGGAAGCTCTTATACTTATTATGAGTGCATCCTTGTTATTTTGGAAAGGTTCTAGATATAGACTGCAATATGTAATGGCAGTTTACCTTTCTACCAAATCATCACACATCATGACATAATACATTTTATAAAGTGCAGAAATACATGAAATTGTCTTGGGAGATCTTTTATAAACCCAACAATGGGTTTGAAACCTCAGTGATTCATTTATAAAGGTTTGCAGGCTGTGAGAGAAGAGAAGAGAAGAGAAGAGAAGAGAAGAGAAGAGAAGAGAAGAGAAGAGAAGAGAAGAGAAGAAGAGGCAGGAGTGGGCGGTAAACAATATTAACTACAGCTGATTCACATTCCTTGAGCCTAAAGCAAGACCAAAACAAACCATGATTAAACTTATCAGAACAAGCAATGATTAACTATATCAAAGCAAGCAATGAAGAAGTGGGACAGCATGACCAAAATGCATATACAAAATATCAAACAACAAAAACACGCAGCAGTCAAGCAGAACACAAAAGCATGGCTCTCGTAAAGGCTTCCCAACACATTTATGAGTTTAAAAAGATGTAATTTTCACATCAGCGGTCAATTTCAGCATTACGCTTTTGTAAATTGTTGCAATTAAATGTCATTTAATAAATAAGAGACAACATTAATTTTGTATTACTAATAATAAGAATCACAAATGTGTTGAACATAATAGCCCTTATTAAGAGACAAACTTAACAAAAGTAAAACCAAATTAAAAAAATAAACATAAAAAAGCCAGTCCAAGCTAACCAAGCCATTGCAAGTTAGTTCATTAGCCAAAGGGACATTAAGATGTGAACTCACATATTGAAAACTTGTTGCTGGAGTCTTTGCCAGGGAATAATTTAACGCCCCGCGATTTAAAATCTACTGATCGCTTCACTGCAGAGGAGAACAGAAAACAGAAAAGAGAAGGGAAATCAGAACAGATTGGATAAAGTGGGGAAAAAAAAATTGACCTAAAAAAGGATTTTTTTTCTTTCTTTTAAATGGCAGATTCTTCTCCCTCACAAAACTGAGAGAGAGAAGAGCAGAGCAGAAAAGAAAGTTACAAATGCAAAGTAAACTTGAAAAAATGGTGGAAACACACAGCTAAGGGGGCACAGAGAAGGCGAGAAGCCGAAAGGGGAAAGAAAGTTGGAGAAATGGGTTCAACAAAAGCATCATTCAGGATTTTTTGTTCATAAGAAGCTTAATCTTTCTCTCTCTCTGTCACTCAGACACATACATCAGAAGTGAGGTTGTTTTTGCCGGAAGCCCCGTCATATTTTGAACAAAAGCTGGTAAAGGAAAATTGCAGCTTTAATCAAAAGGACAATGATGCAGCTCTGTAATCAAAGCATTCCGATAATGGCACGTTACAAAATAGATGGTTCCTTTAATCAGAGTAACTCCCAGACAAGAAGGAACAAACTGAGGGATCCCTGTCGGCATGAGCTCTGTTTTCTAACACTGGTGACATCATTCGATTGCAAGGTTGGCGATGTTGTGCATGTGCATTAGTACAGTTTAGAACATATGATTACAAGGTATAGATGCAAAATTAGTGGGTTAATAAGTGATTTTATAAAATAGTAAAAAAATGAAAACACTGCGCTAATCTAATTTTGTTAAAATAAATGAACACATTATCAACATAAATAATGAAAACACAAATATATCTTGTCCTGAATGACAAAGTACAGTGACAAATCACTTTAATGAATGTCTGATAGAGCGGCTGACAGATATTGCTGTCATTAAGACTTGACTAATCCACTGAAGGATGACAAATGGCGAATGAGTTAATGTTCAACAATTATCCGAATGCTATACTGTACAACGATTACACATACGCACATATATCACTGCTATTATATTAAAAGTAGTTCTATTACATCATGTGTATTTTATGTCAGCAATAACCCCAACATTATTCTCTATGTAGATACATGAACATATCGTGCGTTAGTGATACATGCCTGTGTTGTCCATACTGATTAATGCTCCAGGGGTGTAATATTGTGTTACCTTACCAGCAGGTCAATTTCAAGTGCTCCAAATGATAGTGTTGTATCCACGCCAAGAGTCAGAGATATCAATCCTTATTTACAATCGATGCTAAGTACTTACTTAATCTTAAAAGATGGATAATATGGTCAATACATTCTCTAAACTGGGTAAAAATAATACTGTATTCATGCCATTAACACATTAACACATTATTACTCTAAGTCTAAACACCAGCAGACAAAAATATGGGCTAGATGAAATGGTTTAAAATAATTGTTTAACTTAAACATCTGCCTCACACAGGCCTTAAGACCAGTCAGGGATCCCCATGTAACCACTGGTTGGTAGAGAAAAGTATGTAGTTGGCAACTGGTTGGCAAGAGGTTGCTGGAGGACAGACTTTTAAATTATGTATCAATATGTCAAACTGATCACGAACAAATGTCCATTTTCCCTTAAATTTTAGAACACTTTGTGTCATAAATTCTCTCGTTAATGAGACTTCTCCAAGCAAATGATGTCTCAGAGCTGCTTAGGGCTGCCTCTGTGCACCGCACATACATAAATGCAAAAACACTGACTTCACAGCAATCCACCTACACAAAGAGTTTCATTTATTATTCCTGACAGCAGATTCATAGCTATTTAAGATGGGGGTGGGGTGGGGGGAGGGAGGGGGTTCTTGATATCTGATATAATAGCAGCTATCACTTAGATAAAAAGCAGTTTTTATAGTTTTTATTTATATAATATAATCAGCAGTGTTTTCGTGAAACTCCCCGCTCTTCCTAATATTTCAAAGTCATTATTTTTTATAAATATTCTGAAGCAACAGCTGTATTTTATGATGAGAGTGAAGTGAATACATTTTCCATTCCACTGCATACAGACATGACATCAAAGATTTAATGACTTTTTCTGACATTGGGTGGCTTATTTGATGTAGAAAAGTCGTATAAACAGTATAAAACACAAAAGGGATAAGAAACAATAAAAGTGCAGAGTTGGTGTTACTGCCTTCATATAAAACTGAGGTTTGAAAATGTCCTGATTGTCATAAATTAAGAACATTAACTGGCAAACTGGTGCTGCTTTTGACAACTGGGGAAGTTGCAAAACAGATCAAAGTCTTACAATCAGGCTTGAAATGCATCCTCTTCGGTTTGGCAGACGAATATGGGAGTCTGGGCCAAAAATAGTTAAAAGTCAAATTTGTTTTTGCCTATGCAGATTCATTCAGTGTATCAAGCCCTGTTAATATGCATCATAAAACCTGTCCTGTGTGACTATGTATCAAAGTTAAATACGCCCATGTTAATATTCTAGCCTAAAAGCAGCAGCTCTACTGCAAACAACAGATGGAAGGGGCAGATGCATTTATGTAAACCATATTTATGAAGTAAAGTATTTCATATATGGAAAACTATATTCAACAAGCAAAAGCACAACCAAGAGCTTAAGTTTCACAGCAATAAATCAGATGGTGAAGCTACATATACAAAAAAAGGAAAAAAAAAAAATCAACTGAACCATGTTGTGTGGGTGTGATGTAGGCCTGATGCTTTTCAGACCCAAGTTAAAATCTTTTTTTTTTTCATTCCTTGAGCACAACAAAAATAAATACGAAAAGCTACAGCTACCTTGTGCAGAATCCAGATCAATGAGTCACCATTTTTTTTAACATTACCAGTCTGTTACCTACAACACTGTTTGTTTTTCATACAGTAGTTCTTAAAACTGGTAGTGTGGAGCAGAGAGAGTCTCTGTGCCAATGATTCAGACAGATAGGCATCGAGCACTTTGATTGAATTTACCAGCTTTGGACTAGATGCTCATCTCGGGTATTTTAATGTACCTGCATGGGAAAGCAAACATTTACCGTTGTCTAGACTGAAAGCTAGGATTTATAACATAGATGTATCTGTGCTTGTTTCTCTACTCAAACGTTCCCATGGTTAATGTGAGACTGACATGAGGACTTTTAAATAAAACTCACTGAATAAAAAGTCAAATAGGTGATGTAGCTGACATGTACAAATGACCAATAAATAAAAAAGACCGGGTAGGCCGAGCCTCTCAGTCTTTAGCGCCAAGGCTTTGGAATAGTCTCCAACTCCAACTACGCTTTGCTGACTCTGAGGACTCCTTTAAAAAGCAGTGAAAATAATTTTTTTAAAAATAAAACTTTCTGTTGTTTTCTTTTCTGTATCTTGCATTTGTGTTGCTATTAAGTATATTTTTAAGTTATAATATTACCCTTTGTTATTCTGTGTTGCTGTACAGAGCTTTGCGCTTGTGAAAAGCACAGCAAATAAACTTTACGGTGCAAGACAGATTGAAGTAGTACCTATTGTAATTAGAAATTGTTAGATTTAATGATGCACTTTATACGATTTTTAAGTGCTGAATTTTCATATATGTGAAGAACATTTATTTGAATTCATATGTTTAATAGCAATAGCAATTGCACAGTAAGTAAAATAGGTGGCCTGAGTGTTTGCCTGTATTTGCTGGGCACAAGGAAATAATCGAAATATTGATTTGGCAGAGTTGGTTGGTAATGCTGATTATATTCTTCTCCCTACACCTAGTTAATAATAATTTGAATATGCTCAATTAAGGAGCGTAATTAGAAGACGTGAATAATTATCAGTACTGTAGAATTGCTATTTTGTAACCACAGATGAGCAATACTATTACATCACCAGAGTGAGTCTATGCAAACAACTGACATTAATTCAACAAAGTACATTCCTAGCTAGCCTTACAGTAATGACCCCAGTGCTAACGGCCCCTTTGATACAGGAACAGCAGAACACCAACTCAATAATGAAAGCCAGCACTGGTAAAATGCAAGCTCCCACAATAATATAAAAGATGATTAAGGAGTAGTTCATAGATTTATGAGCTCATATGATCCCCCTGAGGCCAGCAGTGTCTCTGTACTCAGTTTGACTAATGGTTCTTAAGCTAAGGCTGACAAGAAAAAGGATTTGGGGATTTATTTACACAAAAACCAAATTGTACGCTTTACATGTGCTAAATGCTCTCCTCTTCCTTGGCTGTAATTATGCAGAGCACTTAGAATTTCAAGATGTGTGCACTTGATCACGAGCAGGTTTGAGACACTGCAAGAGTCATATCAAAGGTACCATGCAGTCAACAATATCAAATATGTCAACCTGCCTGAGGGGTATACTGTTTCACTGCTAGAGTTGACTAATGTTTCTGCACCACGGGTTGACTGGAGTTTCTTTTGTACTGATTGACTTATTTTGTTGTCATAGCACTGGCTGACTGATAATGCCGTCAGTTGTTCATTAAGGGCCAATCACAGCCCTGCAGACACAGAAACTCATGAATACGTAATGAAGAGAGATGATGGGGGGTTGTGATTGGTGGGCTGTGCCGTGGGGAAGGAAACAGATTGCTCGTACCTGACACGTGCATAGACAACGGACAAACAGGCGTGCACACAAACATATGCTTAAATCTAAGCAGACGCGCAAACTGCCACGAGACATCGTCATACAACAGACAGATCTGTCAGCTTAAGCTGGACACTTGTACAAACAGGAACGCACACTGGTAAATCCAAAGAATTGCATACAGAGCAGAGGACAACAGAAATGGCGAGAATCCACACACACAGATGCACATTTATACTCTTAGCACACACACAGTGACACACATCTTCTCAGCCAGGTGTTGAAGGTGTAAGGTTAGGCATTAAAGCACAGAGCTGTGCAGAGAAGAATGTCAACCGAATACTTAATTAATAATGTAACACTTCAATATTTGTTAAACATCAACTGTGCTGGAGGCCTTACTTTCCCTTTTGGATTGGGACAGCTTTAATATAGAAAGACTGAACACAGGATCATAAAGAGTTATAAAGCAACAGCAAATAATGGAGGGGAAATGCGGGTAAAATAGCGCACATCTTGTGCTCCAACAACAAAATTAAACATTTCCAGTAAGCAAAAAGCCAATCAAGTGTATGCCTTGCCACAGTGTATTGGAATTACGGTGCTGTTTCTAAGCAAGTACGCAGACACAATCTCTCTACAGCACAGTACAAACAGGAGGAGGAAGGATAGCTCAAAATTCCTCATTCACTTTAACAGGCCGACAGGGGGCAGACAGGCTAATCGCAAGAAACCAAATAAATAACTATGGTAGATGCACCTTTGCAGAGTTTTCTCAGATTTAATTGGAATTGAACTGGGTTACAATTACATTTCAATTCAAGAGGGATCCTGCTAAAATGGATAGCCTTTCTTTTATTTTTTGTACCAAAAGAAAACTGTCACAGGTTGGGGTTGGACTTAAAATCCCAATAAAATGCAGAAACGGGAAGATTGTGTGACATTTTCATTATGCTGATGCAGGAGTTAAAAATGCTTTCTAAACATTAAAATTTTGGATGCAGAATCAGCCTATTGATTTAGAGGTGCTACCTAGAATTCAAACAGCCAGGGAAGGTCAAAGAGAGCAGTCACGCAAACACTCTCCCTCCGTTATGTCTTGAGGATTCATCTTTATGGATTACTCACGTTATACCTTAAACAAGCTAAACTGGCTAATTCCCAAAAACTTAGGCACAACATTTCCTGCAGACTACAAAGTGGGGTAGTCTCTTGTGTTTTGCCATGAATATAGAGGTCTTACTGTTACTGAAAGCTGCACAAGTTCAGAATTAGAGCTGATTAGAGCTTTTAAACCAAATTAACCTTCTACAGACTTTACTGTGGCATCGTGGTTTGCCTCCAACAAATATCTCTAGTCTTGGTTAGGCATTTTCATTCGTCTCATTACTAAACAGAGCATCTCGAGGAACAAAGAAAATAAACACACCTAGCCATATTTTGGCAGAAGTGCATGGAAAGCCAGGTTGTCTGGAAGCCTTTTTATGATTGTTTGGAATCATTATTCAGTCAGAATCAGTCATTACAAAAATTTGAAAATGCACCAATTAACAGTGTGATACTCCTGGACTCATAGTCAATTTTATTCTGGCAAAACAGAAAGTACCATGTGCAATGATGAAAAGAGGGGGGGGAAAGACTCAAATTCAGAATCGGGGCAGGTGCGAGCATGTCAAAGCAAAATTAGCAGGAAAAATGAAAATTCATGTATGCAGCACATTTAGAAATGATGGTATGGTGTGGACTCTCAGATCACCTTCCTCATGAATCAGACCATTTTAGTAATAATTAGCTCCGCCTCTGTTTTGTGTGTACCTACCCATTTTCCTAATATTGTGAACACATTTTCTTATATGTTTAAGATATTTTAAAACGGGAGATACTGCAGCATTGTCAGGATCCTTCCACCCTCGCTTTCTAAAATGTTAATGCTCATTAATAAGAGTCAGGTATTACTTCTCACTGTTCAGACTGAAATTTGTACAGTAAATGGAAACCCTGGCAAGTATTCAATTCACTCGATGGCTTGCCGACGGGCTTGTGATTGGCTGACCGCCGACAACATTAAAAATATGATTAACTGGATATGGATAACTTTGTGAATGACAATTAGTCTACTTGAATCTAGCTAGTTTCTATATTGTGGAAATATACTATAATAATTTGTTTCAATGGGCTAACTGAAGGGCTCCCAGGACTCTTATATGTTTTATAAGTTCTTGCTGCTGTTGGAATTTATTAAGATGAAATTATAAAATTATAAAAATGTTGAATGAGAGTAAATGTCCTGAAAATAGAGTAACTAAACAGAACTGCTTTGGCTGCAAAGCCAGTAACAATAGGTAGCCTACTTTCCTTCGTTTCCTTAATGTGTCTGTCACACTTGTCACACAGATGGCTTTTGAATGAATGAAGACAAAATACATTTACCTGTTTATGAAGAGTGGGTGAGTCAGGAGTCTGTACTGTTTTGCTGCATTTCTTTCCTTTTCTTGCATGTCAACTCCCTTGCTTTGTATAGATTGCCTTGGAGTAGCTCGGTACTCCAAGGCAATCGTTTGAATGGATTACTGAAGCATGTAAATAAATGATCAAATGCAGCTGTACCTGCAAGCTGGATCATTTGTTTTTCTAGGAGTGAGCCAACTGCGCAGTCCCCTAGCTTAGCCTCTCAGTGGCTGAAATGGCACAAAGTCATTATGGTGCCTATTTTGCATATTAGCAAGAAATAAAGAAAACAAAATAAAAATAAAACCAATAAATAAATAAAAAGCAAAAAAAACAAAACAAAAAACCTTGGCTTGTCTATGCCATGGTGAGTTGGTAGACTACATACAGGAATGTATAATAAAATTATGAAACACGTAAAGGTTGATATAGAGGTGTGCAATGAGTGACTGCTATTATAAAACATTAATTGCACAGGTTTATTAGACAATGTTAATAACTCTGTCAGCTGGATTTTAAGCCCCGTTTCGGCTGAAATCCTCAACACCCATGTGAACTCCCTCGCTTATACTTTTAATTTCTATAATGTGTAGAAATTAAAGAGAACTTGTGCATAAATTAGGCAGATGTACAGTTTTGAGTAATTACAGTTTAATTATTTTAGCCTGCTGAGAAATTGCAACATTTAGAAAAGACAACTTTGCTAGAAACAGGGCTCACATTTTTCATATTTGGGTACAGGAAAAACCTTTTAACTTAAATTCACCAAGTGGCAAGGAAATATGAAGTGGACTAATATGTTAGCTGAGTGGAGATTCATCATGTTACTAAGCCCTGTTACTGTGGTACAGTCCAAACTAGTCCCTGCTGGTCATTCTTCATTCATTACATTATATTGTGCAGTAATAAGTTTTAGATGACAAAACCATTTGCTTTACAGTAAGTTAACACCATGACTTTTCCCAGCTTTTCTTTCAAATTGCAATCAAGTACAAAACTTAGATGTTAGAGATTAAAGGGCAGCATTGTCATTGTTATTGTTATGTAAATATAGAACTTGTTAGACCTAACACTTTATGTCTATAGACATGTAAAAAGGTAGAACTAGCTGCTGTCTTTGACAAACTCTTTGAGCACTGTCTTAACTAAGCAGTTATTATAAGCTCCATATTTTTGTATTTGATGCATTTGTTTGTGGCTGACTGACTGTACCTTAGTGGCTGCATTGCTGAGTAGAAATGTGACTCACTGGTTGACTGAAACCATATGTGGCATCTGGCTCACAAGATGTCCCCATTTTTTTTTTTACCTTATTGTACTGTGAATGTTTTTCTTCAACACACGTGGTCCTGAAAATTCTGAAAGTTAATCTATTTAAAGCCTAAATTCCCTGTAACGCTGTTTGGTTGTTGCAATTTCTCTTTGGCCACTGACAACTGAGGGTTTAATTGACAACCTGATCCACTCGTTTCTAGCTTTGAGGGAGAAGAGCTGCTCATGTTCTTTTTTTATTTAACAGGGAAGATGACTTTGAACTTCCTATTTTCAGCTTTAGCCTCGGGTGTATTTCTAGGGGGTAAGAACATACTGCAATGCACTCAGTCACATCTAGAAGATGGCATGTTCAACCATAGTCACAATACATAACAGTGGAACAGCTGGGTTTCAGAAAACTTCTTCGACTTAGTCACTAATGCAAACTTGGTTACTCTTCCTCTCAGCAGTAGTCTATTTTCAAAGAAAAAAAAAAAGAGTTCTCCTATTTATTATTTCTTGTGTGAATTTGAGTATTTTGTTGTCATAGAGTTGCCACAGTGGTGCAGTGGTTGGGACTGCATCAGCAATCTGGTTAAGCAAAAAGGTCTGGGAGTTTGGGAGTAGGCTATGAGACCCCTGCAATGAAGGGATGTCCAGAGATGTGAATGTTTGTCTTTGCCAGTTTCTAGGTATTGTTGTTTTTTGCTTTTTAATTAATTAAATATGCTGTATATGGGGAATAAATGAGACACTGCAAGAAGTTAATAATAATTCTACTTAAAATCTGCTTAAAAAACTCCAACTTGATTACTTTGTTCACTGTAACTGTCTTAAGGTTTGAAACTGTAATTGCAGAATTTAGCAAATCTCCTCCCATTTTATCACCATCATGGTTTCACCTCACATATTACCCATTGTCTTGAGGGTAAATTAAACACAAATAGGTTTTGATTACTAAAATGTAAAACATTTGCTGTTTCCATATTCTGGACATTGGGTATTGGTGTATTGCATACTGTGATTTCATAAATGTAAATAGAACCAGTTATTTACAGACCAACTACAAGACCCTTATAATCATACTGGTTCAAATCTAAATCAGTAGCAATGGGACAAACACAGTGGATTTTTTTGGAAAGCTTCACATCCTGCAGTCCACAGTAGAGGCCAAAAGTATCAAATTTGGACACTTTAGTCTGCCAACAACTCAGATTAAGACACTTACTGTACATAGCTTGAGTCCCAAGATGACATGTGACATGACATTGGATGCACTTCCCCTCATGGGAAAAAACTATTACATTTTATGTCGTCTTCTGCACTACAAAAGTCCTACATTTGGATTGTACAGCATGTTTAAAACTAATGCCAAAATTACAAATTAGTTTTCTTAATTAGGGGAAATAAATCTCTAAAGGCAGTTTGGTCCTGAGGTGAATAGCATTCACATTTACCCAGGGACGCTGTCATAGCTGAATAATTACCAAAGTTCAATTAAACATGCTAATGGATACTTAATATGCTTGTATTTAGCTGTGAAGGAGACAGATAAACATGACATAAGCTGTTTTCACTCAGGCACACGCAGCTATGAACTCTTCCTGACAGTACAGAATATAACTGTATGACCGAGCAGAAATTTAGACTAAATTTGGTTGGACATTACACCGTCTTTAGATTGCAAGCGAGAACAGGTGAGCTGAACTCACAGGTAGAAGGTTGATGCCGTGTGTTGTACCTCATTCGTGCTTTTCCAAGGCTCAAATATTAAAGTACTTTATTTAGTATTTCCAAATATTTCCTGCTTTGAGCTACATCACAAGGACAACTGCAAATGATATCCCAAATGTGTAAATGTGTAAATACTAAATAGAATGAAAAAAAAAATTAAAGTAAGAACCTATGAAAAAAAGCGATTTTGAAGTGATTTTCCCCTTTAACACAAACACTCTATACTGTTAGATATGTGAATTGAAATGGTTCATTCCTTTAATTTAGTTCTATCAACATAAAGCCTATGGCATGTTTCAAAACCTTGCCACTGTGAATCATTCTGAAGCATCAATTAAGCATTTAAATGGGTAATTAACTTGGTGCATTTGGTTAAGCCATGCACTGGAGCTGCAGGCTTTGCGTCTCTAAATACACTAATTTATGAATGGGCTTTTCCATTGTCCAAGAAGCATGAAAAAAGCGATCCACACACACACGCACACACACACAATCAAGCACACATGCACTCACACGTACTTCCTCCCTCTGAAGTGATCTACAATAGCCAGTTATGACATTATGATATAAAGTATTCTTAATTTTAATATTTATACATATTTGATATTTAGCCCCACTGTAATTCCAGACTTTTCCCCTTAAACCTCCGATTCCCCATGGCTCTGTTTCTCTTCTACCTCCCAATTTGTTTTAATAACACCTCTGGATTTCCTTACTGTTTTACCATCCTCACTCTCCGACTTCCTCTTTTCTTCCTTTCTAATGTCTGTTGTTGTTGGTGCCTCTCTAACCCTTCTGCCCCTTTTCTGCAAAGTTGGATATAAATCATTAGGAGATTATTATTAATTCAGAACCTCATAATTTGGCCGCAGCAGAAGGAGAATGCTTCTTTGAGCAGAGTTTTTGACCTTCCAGACACACAAACATTCTGTCCAACTGGCTGGCGGCACCCAGAGCCAAATGAGGACCTCTGAGGTCTCATAGCAGTGTCTCGTAAACTAAACAAAACCTTGCAAAAGCATATTTGTTGATTAAGTCGTTTAGTGTAATGTTGAACTGCTTTCATCCTGTGTTTGCCACTGCACTAAACTAACCCTGCCCAAGGGTCTCATAATGTATTCTCCAGGAGAAAAGCTGATTTTTGTAGACCTGAAAAACATCTCATTTGGAACGCTCTGCAGAGACGAAAAATACAATAGCATAAAAATATGAGTTGGTAACCACCCCAGGAGTAAATTTAACAACAGCAGAGAAAAATAAATGCAGGAAAAAACAGGAAAAAAACTATACTATACAAGAAACAAAACAAAATTGCTGAATCAAATAATCTACAATCAATTATTGCAGTGATATACATAAATAATTTTGCAAGTGCTTCCACAAGACTGTAATCCAACTGGAGGTCATCACTATTGTAGCATTGCCAATCGTTGCCTTTGGCAATGTTGCATTCTCAATATCGGCCTTCATTTTCTAGTGGATATAGGCCAGCAAAATAAATTAACATACAAAGTAAATAATATGGTCAATGCTTTATCATTTCTTTCTACATGGAGAAATACTATGCTCTATTTCAAAGAAAGGAAAGCCTCATGTAGACAGCCTGTGAAGTAAATCTGCCAGTGCTTTAGGAACATTGCGTGACTTTAGGTGACTTAACAGTTTCAGCCACCCAACCCGTCCTTCTGCTAATATGTTAGAAGCAACAAAGTAATGGGTATGACTGGCAGCTGACAGACAGTAGCCAATCAATCATAATCTTGTTAAAAAGTCCACTAATTAATCAACTCACTTATCACACTGACACCCCTCATTAACATGTTGATTAACCTTTTCAACTAATTAGGATCAATTAAACCAATTATAGGTAAATCTCAAGTGGAGTGGTCAGGTTGTCAATCAGTCAGTCAAGTAATATGAAAAGAAAACCGATGGATAAGAACGGAAAGAGAAGAGAAGATTAAGGAAGAAACGTTGCAAAAGAGATGTTTTACAGAGACATATTCAAGAAAGGGGTGATAATCACTTGTACTTACTCTTACACTGTACTTACTTATTTAATACCTTATTATACAATACTTTTGTAATTTAAGAATTTTTAGTTAAATCTTAATGTCTGTTTAAATATACCATTGTCTTTTCTCTTTTTGGCATTTAACCATGGGGGGTGGGGGGTCGGGGGATAACCACGATGACTCACAGTTTGTACAAAATCACAAACATGCCCCCACCTCTGTCCCACAGTTTTAACCATTTTAAAACTCAAATACAAGCCACATTTGCAGTAAAGTATCATCTGGGGTCATATGCAGCTTAATGAGCTCATCATACCCACAGATTGCGGATTAATTGAAAATTCAGTTTCACTTTACTCGGTTTAGTTGGCCAGCTGTTAGTTGGGTCTTGCAAATCTTGCAAGTGACCAATACACTACATCAGCCATTCCCTTCAAGTCAAAGGTGCTGCAGTCCCCTTAAAAACCAGAAACTCCCATGGGGCCCACTCAATCCTAAATTAAATCTTCACTCTAATCAAAACATAAGAGAACGTGATGGATTTTCTTTGAAAATTGCATTAAAACAAACACAAACAACACAAGCTGTTGGCTATAAATGGCTAGTTATGTAATAATAACTTCATAAGGAGCAATAGTAATGAGTAGTAACAAAATAACCACCTATTATAAATGTTACTACATTTTTTATATAAATAAATAATGTATACAAATATGTCACTTAAAATAGATGTGAGTAATTTCAAACTGAACTACTTACTTAATTACTGCGACACAGCTGCAGTACTGTTACACTCCCACACATCCCACACTTTGGGAATCACTGCACTACAAAATTCATGTGGTTGTCAGAAATTTAAAAACATTTGTTTTCTTAGATTTAATGTCCAAAAGTAAAGTAGTAAATTATTCAATCCCTTGGCATTAAAAGCTAAAATGAATTACGATCCTATATTAATTTTGAAGAAAACACAGTAAAATCCATTCAGCAGCCACCTGTATGCACAGACATGCATCTATTTTATATTAATCATGCTTTGAGCTGATTTGATTAATGTAACATTACAATCTTTTAATCAAGAGTGCTACACTGGGCTGGCTTATGCCACTCTCCAAACACTTTGCTAAACGTCATGCCAGGAAGCGTGCACAGGGAGAGCAGAACAAACTCTACATTATCCAAAGACAGACAAATACTCGTTCAAAAGCATTCAGAAGGTCACCGGGGCTGCTATTCGGAGAAACCGCTGTGTTTATCAGTGTGTCTGAAAACAACACAGTTGACTGTGGAAAAACGGTGACAAAAATAGTGGGAGGGGAGCGAGGCAGACACATTCGTATTGTGTCACTGAGTGCGTACGAGTGTGTCATTTCAGACACATGCTGATTTTTTTTTTGTTACTTCTCGCGGCATGATCGTAAACACAGTTTCTCCTCGACAAACAAACTCTACAAACACGATCCAGTTAGTATACGGAGCAAGCGCTACTCCTGAGAGCTGGCATTTTGGTTAGGCGTACACCTTCTCTTTCCTTGCCTGAGTGTGCTTGGTAGTTTGGGGGCTTGTTCTCAACTTGTGCTGAGGAAAGACGCGAGTAGGCAGTTTGTCAGTAATAATCCAGTGTCAAGCATGACCAAGATTTATGCATGTGCTGGCTGCCCACTCAGATCAGGGCAATGACGCACGGACAAACTATAATGCCACTGTGCGATTAGCTTAAAGTAGTTAAACTTTGCATATAAAACATGTAAATAGAATAAAATATGTAAATATCACAAAATATAATTACGTTTCTCAACATTATGGTTGAAATACATTATTATTAAATTGAAACCAAACTGAAACAAGTACTGTTTTGTAATTGTGCCACATGTGCACAAAAAACAAAACAAAAAAAAACAAAGTCTGTGTACCTTTTGATGTCGAATGGACATTTTTGAAAATGGACTAGCAATTTGAATGCACAAAACACTTTTTTGTTTTTGTAAAAGTAGTAGAGGCAATCAAAGACTAAAACAGAAGGCTGGAAAGTAAAGAAAGCAATTTTAAACTTAGAAAAAGAAAAGAAAAAAACACTATCTCCTCCAACCTATGTGTGCAGTTGTTCCACACATTCGACTCTCATTATCACTGTTGGGGGACATGGACTATGCCAAATGAATTTCCAAGTGTTTTCCACCAGTTACGGTTTTTGTGTCAAAGAAATCTAGCTGTGCACTTAACTTGAATAGTTACCCAAGAGGGGAAAAAAACAGAAAAGAGCAAGCTATACAGGGAAGAGTGAGAGAAAGACAGTAAGATTGAGAAAGTGAGAGAAAATGTAACAGAGAAAAGGCGAGACGTTTGGAGTCAACAAATGTAATTAGAGGGAATCTGAGGGAGGGATGATGGGGACCAACTGTCAGAGAGAAACACAAACACAAAAATGCCAAAAAAAAAAGGCAAAAGAAGCCAAATCAGAACCTTGAAAATAGCTGTTATTAAAGGCAGAGATGTGCACACACTGTACATCCCATTTCATTTTTCAGAAATGAACACGCTGTGCATATACTGTATCTCCATGTGCGTGCGTGTGTGCGTGCAAGCGTGCATTTAAATAATCATCTCCGTGAAGATAATCAGATTTCACCCGTCTTACCTTGATAATGTGCGCTGAATCCACGGTAACGGTGGTTGCCATCAGTCACGAAATGCAGCCGAAGCCAGTTTTTGTTGCTGACGATAGGAGAAGGGACGTTAGTGCCCGACAACCTATGAAAAGGAAGACAGAATGAAAATGCTTAATGAAATAAAACATGGATCCATACAAAGACACATTTATAATACCTTAGCCTTCACCTAATCCTATAATACACAGAATGACTGAAATTTAAATGGTCTTTTTTTTTTAGGGAAGAAGTGCAGACACGTGCTTAGCAGTGCATGCACTCTACACAGGAGTTGACTAGGATCAAACCTGTAAGCCTGCGGTCAGTGGAAAACCCACTTTATCACCTGAACCACGCCTGCTATAGGTTAAACACCATGCTTCACCTGGTTTAGCTTTCTGCCCCCATATTGTGCTGCAGTATAACTGTAATACCAGTGCTTGGCTTTAAGAAAAGGACAAATGTCTGGCCACAGCTGTAGGGTACGAAACCTAATATTTGCCAAGTCTAGTCCACTGTTGGAGCGGATTTGAAAACACAGCCCTTCTCCTCACCATTCTCCCGGCACTAACACCAAACACAGCTTATGCAGAAGATCAGATCAGCTTGATGCTGGACTTAGTGAGCTTTATACTCGCTCATCTGAAAGAACCTGTAATTGTCTACAGTCCCTTGGAAAAATCTGGAAACAGAGCATACCTGAGACACAGAGATCACTGTGATTTCTGTTTAGTCCAATAACACAAATAGATTACTGCTCCCACCAGCTTTCTTTTCTTTTCTTTTTCTGTAAATGCACCCATATATTTGCTGCATTTATCTGATACCGATTACAGCAATTAGTGGAAATGTAGCGTTATGTTGCTATTCAATGAGTTTAAACACAATAAACTTGGGCGGATGACACATTATTGGAATTGGCACTCTACATCAAAGCTTTACAACTTCTCATTTTCTTAAAGAAAGATCGTTTGCCTTAAGAATAAAGCTTTTAAGATGTGGTTATATTGTGAGTGGTTGAATGCGATAATATGAGGCATTTCACTCCAAATATTATGTTTCCAGTATAATATTAAGGGAACAGAAAATACATGCAGCCTGCAACTTCAATTGCAGTGAATGGAAGCTGGATGGCCAGTCAGCTCCAAAATAGAAAATCTCAACTGAGAGGATGGAGCTCTGATCTCCAAATAAACACTGCTGCACACCCAAAGCTGATCCAAAACCAGACTGATGATAGTTTCAGAAGGCTGTAAAACCTTTACATAACAATTTAGAAAACTAAACATTTTTAGTAAATTAACGATTAGCTAATAACCGAAGGAACAGTGCTTTAGACTGTACTTCCACAGGATCACAAATATTTTAAAATTCATTCAGTGTTTATAAAGGTCGTGTATGTGTTGCTGTTGTCTTGGATTAAGTGAAAACAAAGCCTATGGTGAGTGTAATGATGCAGAATGAATTACACACAGTCTCTTGCAGAATTTTAAGGGTACCTTACTCGCTCTTAATTAACTGTTCACTGTTTAATTCCCAGGAGGTAGCTGGTGGATATAATGTATGAAAGTCTTGAATCACCCCTAATTTTTTATATTTTGCTTCCAAGGATGCAGACGTTCTTGTATTTTCTTGCATAAGTGGTCCTGAGCAATAATTCTCCAGACTTTCTGAAGGTCTTTTCTTTCTTTGGACATTGGCTGCTTTTTCACTCATTTTCAGTTCAGTCCTTGTAGCTGACCATATTCAGAAGAATATTTCATGTTGCTTGTTAAGCCATCTTAACACTGGCCTATAAATTATTCATCATTCAAGCTTAAAAAAAGCAATATACAATTTATATGATATTTTTTTGCACTACGTTAACAGCAGCCTGTTCAAAAACACGCCATGTGTTCTCATTTCGTTCATTCAATATGTATAAAATGTATAAAAATGTACAAAGACAACAGAGTTATCACAAGTAGCTCATGGAGTGATGAATCCAAATTTAAAGTTTTCGTTTTAAACTGTCATCCGTATGTACAGATGAAGTCAGTGAGGCTGAGGCAACAGTGAGTGTCTACAGCCATCTGTAAAAGACGATGAAGGCTCTGTCATGGTTTGGGGCTGCATTTCAAACAGTGGTGTTGGCGATCTTGCCAAAATGGATGAAATTATGAATAGATCAGATTTTGATCCCGCCCTGCGATATCTTGAAAGTGTCTGATTGGCAACAGCTTCCCAAACACACTGTCAGTGAAGCAAAAGCATGCCTGGTTAGAAGAAACTCACAATGGAAATGCTATCAGTTATGGACCAGCCTCCGCAGAGCTCGAACCTCAACATTATTGAAGCAGTGACAAAGAATGGAATAAAGTCGTCCAAAGAAGAGCTTGGAACGTCCTTCAAGAAGCCTGAAGGATTATTCATAAGGCTTAAAGGAATAGTAAGAAAACTTAAACAGTTGGGTTCAGGCTGTGTAGAAGCAAGCATAGCAAGTACAGACTTGTTAGAATGGTACAAATGTTGTTTTTGCCTAATACACTTTGTTTCCATCTATGCATGTACAGGTTTTATTAAATGATTGCACCTGTTTCCGATTTTTTTTTAGCAAAATATAAATAAAGGGTGAGAATGTAATTCAAAAAGTCAGTCATCACAGAACTTCCTGAAACTGAAGTTGGTGGTTGTTGCTATTGTACTGGTTCACATTATCTGCACATTGATTGCTATAATGATGGCAATTATTTGTCTTTTTTCCCTCCTAAGATTTATATACAGTCTACCTAACTGACTTATAGTATATGCAAATTTAGATCGTCAAATGTCAGACTTCATTGAACCACTTTTAAAAATATTACCTTTTTTGCATTTAAGCAAGCTGAATCAAGCCTTTCGGGGTACATAGCGCTACCAGATGGGACCCAATTTGCAACACTTTCATCAAGTGGTGAGAATAAGACCACTTAATTGGTTGAGAAGGTGAAGAAGGCTCTTGTGGTTGGCAAAGTGAAGTGTGTTAGGTCATTACTGCATTAGAGGAACTGAATGATTTTGCAGTTCAGAATAAAACAGCCTTGCTTCTGTATGGCTTTAAATATCTAAACCTCAAATAAAATCTCTGTTGGCAATTAACCACCTTCGATGCACCAGTTCTTTGATTTATGGCGCTTTCATCTTGTAGTGTCAAGCAACAGGTGCTGTCTTTCTTTCATTGCATTTTCATTTTTTGAGATATTTTTAGTACTATCACCTTGGCTGTTAGATTTAAGACACAGGTATACACACACACACACACACACACACATACACAAATGGTCTTGAAGGAGAAGTGGACCGTCCTCTCTCATGTTCACTTGTCCCCTTTTGAAAACAGACGCACTCCATTAATGTCAACACACACACGCACGGCATGGATAGGAGCATTATATTGTATGCACTATTATCCAGTGCCAATACACTCTAATAACAGTGGTAAAAAGTGGAACACAAGAGTGCTGAGCAGGTGTTTTACAAGGTGTATTTGTTTGTGTGTGTGTGTGTGTGTGTGTGTGTGCGTGTGTGCGTGTGCGTGCGTGTGTGTGTCTGTTAACAAAGAGAGGGTCACCTTGTGCCCTAGATCAGTAGGATTCCATGATGTCGGCTATTAGTCACATACACACAAAAAAGTGGTCTACAAAGCCACATGTGAAGTACCAGATTTTCATGCATGCTGGCACAACGATACAGTAACAGAGCTGAGGAGGTTGTTAACAGTGGTCCCAGTCCGTTCACTGAAAAGCCAAAACCATCACAAAACCCACAACTCGTCTTTAGATTTCATCATCAACATGTGGTGTGACCCTTACATAGCTCTGATCCACACATCCCTGATTTAGTCTGGCCTTAGATGACTAGAAGAGCAGCTAAAGGTTAAACCCACTTGGACCAAGTTAAAAGCAGCCTGTTCAGACTGTAACCTCTGAGGGGTGGGATCGTCTCCACGCCCTGTATAATCGTGTGGGTAGATGGATTTTTATTTTTTTTCTTTTGAATGCAACCTCACTTTACATTTAGTAGCACATTTAGACAGTAATGTTTAATATGTCGTCAGCTAAATGGACTTCACTTCAGGGAAAAGTAACTGCTGCTACTACTGCACGTTATTTAAACTATGCATGTGAGGACTTTGCTGGGATGCATCTGTTTTACACTTGCTGAATCGCATATCTCATGCTTTTGATTCTTTTCTGCAACTGTTCATGCATCCTAGTCAGCTGCAAAGATTTGTGAGGTGTGTACATCGACTTCTCTAAGAGCTGCCACTGCAACTAATGGTTACTCGTGGTATCCTTTCAGCATCTCTGACAAGACATACAGACATGCCCTTAGTAGGTTGTTACCACCTTATTAAATAGTTGTGCTGGCATAGCTTATGTATATATTAAGGTTTCTAGAAATAGATATAAAGTATCAGTTAAGCAGTGGTAAGATTGGTGGCAACTAATATCCCTGATCCTCAGGAGAGTTTTGTCTTTTAATCTGGTATAGGTTATCTTAGTTAGGTTTTGGGAAGGACGTGTTGCTTGGGTTAAATTTTACAGACAAAACCTCACTTTTGGTGCCTGACATGGTATCTTGTAGTGGAATTATGCACTATGAGACTTCTTTAGCTTTTATCCATAAAACCAGAGGAGGATACCTATGTGCTGTAGCATAAATTAGGACTTTTTGTTAATCAGTAATTCTTCTTTAAACCTTGTACCCTAATAGTGGTTGGAGCGTTAATATTATTGAAAGCATTACAGCAATAATACTTGTATGTATTATTAGTTATTATTTATTAAATAAATATGGTTATTTGGCCATGAGAACTCTTCACACTCCTCTATGTGTCCTCTTCATGTTTACAGCTGTTTACAGCTTTTCGGTCTCTTGTTCCCATGACATCATAGCACAGTGTGTGTATTCTCATTGTTTCATATTAAAACAGGAATTGAATTAGAGCAAGCCCATGTGTGTGACATTAAACCATTTAATCAAATGCTCAAGAGTCACTTAACAACTCCAAGCTGAGATTAAGCCATAATTAGAAAAACTCTTTCTGCAGCAGTGAATGGGATCTTAAAAAGGTCATTGTATCCCCACAACAGCAGGGAGCACCTCCTCCTACCAGTGCTTTTGAGATGCATTACTGCTGCTCCATAGGTCCCGAGCATGACTGTATGTGAAAAATGAAAAATGACCATGTGTGCTCACCAACTACTTACATGCATAATTAAAGGTTAAGACATAGCTTGTAGCAAAAGCCTAATACATGAATAAATAAATATATGAAACACGTCAGCTGAGAAGCAAGCTGATCTGATCTTCCCCATGTGGACAATTTGTAATGCATTATTAAACCATTCATCTATCGAGATGGATTATGTCTGTGGCTATTAAGTGTTTTCCCAAGATATCTGCTATAAAAGTACTTCAGAGTTATTACAGACCATCTTCTTTAAATATCGTGGTCTGACAGGGTATCCCAGTCAGTGATTTGACAGTGATGTGGGAGTAAAATCCAAAGGATAAATACAGGCTTGTTACAAAGGTCTACTGCCATTTTCAAAAGCATAAGAGTAGTAGTGTGATAACATTTTAAGTTGCATAAAGATCAAAAGGGATCACCAAATCTTTTCATTCAACAGACATATAGAAACACAGTTAAAGAAGTCTAAACCTGCACACTCACTATTGTATAAAGGTCAGAACGCAGATTACTGTGACAAATGTTTCCAAACACTAGATGTTAAACTCAAAGAGTTAGTGTGAGATAGTCCCTTATTTCTCCTCTAAAATCAGGTCTTCTGTGAAAGAAAATTGGTAACTTAAAAGAATTACTCCTTCTGCCTGCTAGTAGTATTTTATTCATGTATGACATTTCTGTGTAAGCAATAACAGATCAAAAATGTAGCAGCATGTTTTACAATTAGTCCTATATATTACTGGTCAAAAACATAATATAATTATGCGTATAATTTGTTGATATCGCATTTCTTTACACTGATAAACTTAGAGTGTAGGTTGCTTTGGCAGTATACTGTTGTCGGGGTCCTTATCCATTTGCACTGTTAACTGCTGTCTTTACAGAGTATAACCCTGCACCCTGCTACTTCTATCAGCAGTCACATCATCAGTCCACAGGTAAGCATAGATTCCCATACCATGAAATCTCCTCTGTCATGACTGACAGTTATGTTTCAGATCATGAGCTCTTTCGGTGCTTCTCTATATGTTTTTCTGTCCATCAGTCTAATAGAAGTTAATCTATGTTTCATCTGTCCAAAAATTTTTTGGTGTGTTTAAGTGTGCAAGCTATTTTTACACGTCTTCCAGTAAATTCTAATCATGTTCTTGAGCGTAATGAGTGGATTGCACCTCGTTGTAAATCACAGTTAACCCTTTCATGAATTATGACAACCTCAATCAGGATTTTTTTTCTTAAGTATTTTTATTCATCTTTAGGCATGAAAAAAATATATTTGTACTTTTCAAAGAGTTTTTTACATGTCCGCTTGGACACTCCATATCCATCAGTGTCCAATGCTGTGGTTTATGTGCAAGTATACCATCAACACTGACACAAATACAAGAACTGACTTTTTCTGTTGGAGCAGGTGAAGGATTATGACATGCCTACCTTCTCAAGAGTGTTTTTAACTTGGTTAGGTATTATATTAAATACAGCTACAAAAAAAAACCAATGTCAACACTTTGAATCAACTTCAGATATTAAGACTGCTTCATTTGTTGTGAAATCCCAAAGCAATAGGGTTCATCCGGACATGAAAGCGCTCTGAAAACCTCTGAAAATTGAGGAGTATGCATAAAACTAGCTGTAATTCATGAAAATATAATGCAAAATGTTTGTTAAAAAACCTTGAAATAGAGCTAAAACTCTAAATGTCAATGATATATTGATTGTATAATTTAAAATCCACTGTGGTAGCAAAACTATGTAACCCAAAAAATATGGCACTAACTATATTTGATTTTGAAAGTGATCTATCTTGCCAAGTAGGCATACTAAAAAAATAGGACACATGTTTATGTTTGAGCTCTAATCACTGTAGGTACAAATTTTTAAAAAGAAAAAAATATACGGGGATAGTAAAAGTCAGTATGTGACCGCTTACGCAGTTTTGAGTGTGTGTGTGTGTGTCTGCAAGAGAGAAAATATCAAGTGGAGAGTTGCCAGAGGGAGCGAGAGAACATAATTGATTAAATACACAAGACCAAAAGAGCATCTCTCCCTCTCTACATCTCAGGGTCTAGCATCGTCCCATCCATCCTCTGTGCCTCCTTCCTCAACAAAAACACCAACCAGCTATTCCGCTCACAGTATGGCAATGAAAGAGAGGGAGGAAATAAAGAAGCACTGGGTGGAAAGAGGGCGGAAAGAGGCTAAGATCGATGGCCGAAAGACAGAAAGACAGTGAGTCAGGGAGAGGGAGTGGAAGAGAGAGGGAGACAGTGAGAACAATAGAAGAAGGGAGGAGAGGGAGAAGGAACCCACAGGCTCACAAATGAATGATGTTAGATTTAAAATGATTCATCTTCACACTTAAAGGTAATCACAAATGAAAAAAAAAAGAATTTATGTAGAGCAGATTATAAGGGTAATGCAGAATAAAGTAGAAAACAAATAAAAAATACAAATACAACAAATACTTATTTGTTACTAATATTATAAAATACTTATTTTTCTGACGTGTTAAACACACACTTTAATCAAATAAAGAGTGGGATACTTCTGCACTTCAGAGGTTCATTTTGGAAATTGCAGCTCCTAATCTACACCAAGTGAACCTGTTTTCAAACTACCCAAAAAAGTGTGAAGTGCAAAATAAAGCAACATTGTTTTCATTTGCACATATTTCCCATGCTGAATCATAAGAATTTAATCCTAAGACCTTTCTTTTATTCATTTTCTTTCAAATACACTGTTAAATTGAGCTACTTTGTTGCTACCTGTTGTGATGTACTGTACTGACACAAAGTTTAATATGGAGACGAGATTTTAATAGATTGAAATAAAATTAATCCTTAATTAATGGACCCTTTCACTGTAGGGTTTATTTCAACTACTCTGGGACAGAATTGAGTTTTATATATATATTGGCACCTTAATATGTGATGTAACTAACACACATTGAAAGATCAGTGGCCATTTATGTTACAGTTTGTGTTTCCATTAATAATATATGTGCTTGTACCCATGTGAGTGTGATTATTGATCAGATAGAAGGGGAGTGCTACTTAATCAGACTAGTGGTCTCAATAGGCTCCCCCAATTAGGACACACGGAATCTCAAATACATATGAGCTTTCTGGGTATGGTGCAGAAATTTGGGGATGGATGCGATTTTGGTGAAGTCATCATAAATCAGCGCGCAGACGCAGAGAAGTTCTCGTTGTGCACAAGATTGTTCATATACATTGTGTATTTATGCTTCTGTGCATGCGCGTGTGTGGGTGTGTAGGGGTTGGTGCTTGCGCGAGCACGCCTGCTGTGTTGCTCTCCATCACTTTCAAGTGGGCAGAGAGTAATCAGTGTTCACAACAGGACCCTGCTCTGTCTCTCCCTCCCTTTCCTTTATCTCATCTAAATTTTTCTCCTCCTCCTTGCTCCCCACTTCACGGAGCAGCAAGGTGTTTGTTAAATTGGCTCGTTCAAGTAAAGAGTGGAGGGCTGAAAAAAAAAAAAACAGAGAGTGGGTGGCTCTGCACCATATTGCAAAATCCACTGTTAGTTTAATTATTTATCCATTTAGCAAGTAGGAGCTAAACTGCGAGAGTGTTAAAGTGATAAAATCACTTGTTGAGAACACTTTTGAGGATGGTTTCATTGCTTGGTTTATGCCCCTTATCTCCTGAAAGAGGATTTTAATACAGCAGCATGTAATTATTATGCTCCAAATTTGTGGCACCAATTTAGGTGAGCCACTTCAGTCAGCACTGACTTTGGAGCTGAGTAAAAGCCTCGACCTTAGCGCCATCAAACCCATTTTGGATAAACCGGAACATCGATGACAAGCCACGTGTCAGCACTCAAAAGCAGCAGCAGCACTTTCTTGCAGCCAGGCTCATAAATCTTGTGAAAAGCCTTCCCGAAAGTGGTGTAATAACAGATTAATGACTATAAAATTTTCAAATATAGAGCCGGTATCCATGTGTCGACACGCTTCCATCATGTACTGCACCTCAAAAGTACCCCTAAATACACAAATAAATGTCTTTGTACTTCTCAAATGTAAATGTAAATAATTATATTAAGTGACTGACAGAGCCACTTATAACAGTTAATAACCACCTGACTACTAACTACATATAATCTTACGTAAACAATGATATCTTTGTTGGCACAAACAGCTGAGATTTGTTTAGAGTAAGGCGCAGGGTGTAAAATAGTTTATACCATCTGCCGGGTAATTTATGCCTGTGTTGGCAGGGTGAGCAGGCTGCAAATCTAGGTAGCTTCTTTTGTTTGTTGATGTGGTTTAAAACACAAAATCAAACACAGTCCTACCCCAAATAAAATGAGTGAGGAGTCTTATCGAAGATTTGGGGTTTTTTGTTGTTTTTTGTTCTGTGTAACTGCCGTCTGCCGTTTTTAAAAAAAAAAAAACATGATCACTTCATCTATTTCCCCCTCTGTTTGTCTTACCCTGTTGGATATGTAGCCCTTGTATCTACAACTTAAAAACCGAATCCACCAGGCATTTTAAAAGGACAACGAGGAAATGGATGAAAAGCCCGGAATACCCATTAAATTAAATAAAATTAATTTCTTTATCATCCCCCTCCTTCTACCCTCTGCTCTTCTGTCCCTCGTCTCTTTTCTTCCTCTTGTTCTCGCCAGAGTTTGTGTCATTTTGTGTGTTCCCTCCTTTCTTTAAGCCCAGACTTTTCCCAGAGGCCACTGCAATCTTGGGCTGCTGCCTCTTTTCAAACTCTCTGTGTGTGTGTGTGTGTGTGTGTGTGTGTGTAGCCTGCAGGACACCACAGTAATCAGAGCAGAGACACACAATGAGAGAAAGGGGGACAGAGACAAGGAGTTGGTGTCATTATCTTATTATAATTTTAGCTCTGAAACTACTAGTGGCTATTCAGCCGCTGACTATCCAGCGCACGGCACTTCCAGACGTACACGCCAAGCTACAGCAATGAATAACACTGATCGTATCGCTAATATTTCTTGAAATGACATTCATCTGGATGTTTTTTGACTGCAAACTACAAAATGAAGCATTACTGTGGGCTAATCACACCTCTCCACAGTAACAATCTTCCACATAATGTCTTGAAACACCACAGAAACTACTCAAGAGCATCTAGAAAACCTCAACAAAGACCTCAAAGCACTGAAAGAAGCCTAATTGATATAGGATCCCAACTCCTGCAAACCAAAAGAGTCAAATAGTCTGACAGCATAACAGGACAGATGTCTCGTGGCCATGCCCCAAAGAATCACAGCTATTATTAAGCAGATGGGTTTTATGTTATGCCAATTAAAAACAAGCACAATCAAGTAAGGACATAAATATGTTCTCATCAGCACAGACTGGCAGACTGTGCTGATGATGGTAGAATTAAAAAGTATTTATGATAGAATTAATTTGCAGTGTCCTGGCCCAGTCATACATCACGCTCCAGTGGTCCTCGACCTCTGGTCTGCTCCCTTGGGTTTGGCTTCACAATACCTGAAAAGGTTACTTGCTGTTTAAATGGTAAATGTCAGGCATTCGCCGGCTAGTATTGCTGGAAAAAAAACAACAAAAACAAAAAACTGTCCCTGCTCTGATGACGCATGTTTGTTGTAATTAATGTCCGACCAATTTTTAATATTAACTTCATTTCTTATTTCGTGGTGCAAATGAAGCTGCGCTCAAGGACAAGGGCGAGCTGCAATGTTAGCCTTTCCTTTGCTAGAGTTACCAAAGGCAGATGAAGCTAGATGCATTAAAAAAAATTAAACACGGCACTCTATTTTGTGCATTTGTTATATTTTAATATTAAAAACTGAATGAAAAAGTAACCAAGAACATCGGAAGGGTTCATCTGTTTCTCCAGAAAAGTGTATTTTAAAATATCTGCCAGCCATAGGCAATACCTGAAGGATGACTGGAAAAAAACTAAAACTTGTACCAAGCAATCTTAAGAAATATATTAGACAGCCAATGGACAGAGAAATGTGCCAAACCATAGGTAATCCATGTGGGTGGCAATTAGTTAATCAGGTGATATGAGCAGTGAATCTCCCTCAACTCTGTGAGTAAAACAGTACCTGAATCCCAAAGTACAGTTTGTGCCAGTGGTGGTGGCTTATAAACCCAGGCAGCAGGGACTAATGGCCAGCAAATATGATGCGACCTTGTGTTGCTCCTGTGGATGGTATATGGGATTAGTGTAGCTGTGTGCTTGATGCTGTATTTCAGTATTGTCAGTTCTCTAGAAGCTCTACAGATGCTGCATGCAATTTTTCCCTGTGTAATTTTCTGCTATGACCTAATACCTATCATGACGCACAATGCCTTCAATTGCATATAAAAAATACACTCACCAGCCACTTTTTTTAGGTACACCATTTCAACTGTTCATTAACACGAATGACTAATAAGCCATTCGCAGCAGATCCTGGCATGTAGAAATTGTCACGATGACCTGCTGAGGTTCAAATTGGGCAGAAAGGGGGTTTAAGTGATTTTGAATGTTGGTTATTGAAGTCAGAGGACAGCAGCTGCATTTCTCTGAGGTACATATGAAGCAACTGACAAAACAACACCAATAATCACTCGTTACAACCAAGGTAGCCGGAAGAGTATGGCTGAATGGGCAATCAAAACCCTAACCTTTAATTAGATGGCCTATAGCAGCAGAAGACCACACCAGCTGCTACTCCTCTCAGGTCAAATCAGGAAACTAAAGCTACAGTTCATAAAAGCTCAGTAAAGCTGGAAGAACACTGAGTGGTCTTTTAAGTCTCAATTTCTGCTGAAACATTCAGCTACCACGGTCAGAATTTGGCATGAATAACATTACAGCATGGATCACGCTCAAATCATCTCAAACTTATTTCTTGAACATGACAGTGAGTGCACTCAAATGGCCTCCACAGTCACTAGATCTCAATCCAACAGAGCACGTTTGGGATGTGGTGGAACGGGGGATTCACATCACGGATGAGCAGCTGACAAATCCGCAGCAACTGTGTGACGTTATCATGTCAAAATAGACCAAAATCTCTGAATAACTTTTCCAGTACATCATTGAATATATGACACGAAGAACTAATGACATTCTGAGGTCAAAGGGAGTACAACACAGCACGTATATTGTCAGGGACCCTGGGTCGCACAGACCCAGGGTCCCTGAGCAATTATGGACATGTGTATTTTTGGTGTACTGTCCCTCGTTCTCCCTGCTTGCAGGTATATGTGTGTTTATGTGTGTGTGTGGATGCCGGTGTTTCTGAGAGCACCTGTGTACAGGCACCTTCAGGCCTGGTGGGTGTGGCCCTGCCAGGTGGTTGGCCACACCCGAAGACCATCACACACCTGTAGCTGATCAAGCTTCGTCGGAGGAGCTACTTGAGAGTGTGGTTGAGCTCTCTCCGACGCTGGATCATTGCGTGACTTCACGTTAGTCTCTCGGCCAGTCAGTACGGTTAGTCTGCCGCATTGTGTGTGTCTTACGGCTGCCTCTTTGTTATTTCCCCAGGAGAAGCGTGAAGACGAGAGGGCAGCGAGCGCGGGGTGCTCAGACACTGAGGAGCGGAGACAAGGAACACTAGCACTGGGAAGAGGACACGTCACGGGAGTCGGGAACGCACTGAGGATTTATTGTTATTGTCCGCGCCTGGGTCCTCCTTTTCCTCACATCCCCACGGTTGGCCAGCGTCAACCGTGACATATATATGTTATATGTGTTGTTAAATCAGTCCATTATGTCTCCATTACTTTTTAGCATAGCTGTAAAATGCTTGTTATAAATAATAAAATAAATCCGAACAGAAAAAAAAAACTTCAACATTTGGATCTGTCATGATCTGTATAACAAAGTGTGAAAGTTGAAGATGCCTCTGAGCCCTGGAGAGGAAATGACCTATTTTGAGTGTTTCTTAATCCTGCGTGAATGTGTATAACGTGACTTTGTTTGCATAAACACTATAATCTAATTATCATACACTAATCTAATTATAGACCTTACTTTGATTCTAAGAGTAATTTGATTAAGCTGTTTACATGCACAGCAGAGGAAGATTTATCTTAATATCTTATCTTGACTGAATTACTTTTCCCTTGTCAACTTTCAGAAATTCACAAACTGCCCTCACAAAATGGCAAATGTATGTCTCATTGGCTGGCTTTTTCTCCAGCTACTATATAAGAGTCCTGCAGGTCTGTCCTGATTTTGAGACACTATGAATAAAAATTAATGCCTCCATATAGTCTGCACACTGCACAGATTGGCAGAACTCAGATGGACAGATTTAGTCGGCGTATGGTGTTTACGTCTCTGAATAATCTTCCTATAATGAAATTAATTTCACAGCTCCACACACATTTTAATTCCACGGTGAACCTGCTGCACATGACCCAAGTCAAAGAAACCAGCGACTCTTGCTTTGCTTGCCTTTGTTAAATTGCACTGCTCTCATGATCATATTTGGCTTTATGTACAGGCAGCAACTGTCATATGAATTTAGTTTTTACACGTCTTCCTCCGTCTGTCCTTTTCTGTCTCTCTCAGCCCCACTTGGTGTCCATCTCTTTCTGGCTACAAGCTCTTTCCTCCCCCATGAGCCCCTCTGATGGCTTTATCTTCCTGTGTCTCCCCCTCCATTCCTCTTATTCTTCTTTCCACCTCTCTTCTCCTGTCAACTCTCATCTCCCCACTCCTTGTCCCTGATTCTGCACCTATGCTTTTGTCTCCTCTCTACCTCACCTTCTTACCTTTCATCTCCACTCCTTCTCCCCTGGCTCTTCACGTCACCCCAATTGCCCTTTTTGACTCCTCTTTTCTACCAATTCGTCTTTTGTCTCCTGTCTCTTTTCCTTTCTTGTCTTCTTCTACGTGACCTGACACCGCCTCACTAAAACACCATGACAAGTCCCTCACTCTACTCCGTTTTTTTTTTTTTTTTTTTTGCATCTCCTCTATTCTCCTTCTGTGCAGGTCCAACAAATAAGATGGTGTTTTCCCAAAAGATTTCGGTAATTTGTTTCAAAGCCCATCAAAGGTGTGGGTTAATAATGGAGTGAATTTGCCTTGACATGCCTAGACAATAGCCTTGTAGACCTAAATTATGCTTTGGGCCACCAGAAATTGGATTTAAAAATTGATGCCCTCAGAGGAAGAGTGTGAAGGTCACTACTATAACCTATAAGCCCTTTTGCAAATAGATTCAGTGGAAAATAGTCTGCATCATGAACTTATTTACCAGCTCTCCAAGAGAGTAATTTTGGTGCATGAATTTGGCTGATAATGGACTCTTTAAAATAAGTTGCTGATGTGATTTCAGATCATTTTGGGCAAGAATTAATTCCCCCCCCCCCCCCCCCCCCATGATTTTATTTATTTATTTACTTTTTTCACATTACAAATGCATCTTGGTTTTGGAGTCATAGTCATTACAGACAGCACGGGGCTAATCTGAAATACTGAGCTCTGTCAACACAGGCTTGTGGAATTTGATTCAAACACCTGGAACCAGACTAGCATGGCTCCCTGTTCCTCTGTATTGATATGCTTGTGTGTTCCTGTATCTTTAGATACATATTTGGAAAGATCTGATATGTGTGTTTGTTTGCTGAGTGTGTGAGAAAAACAGAGAAGGTGTGTGTTTGTGTTCAAGGTCACTGTTCCATTTCCGATTCGGGATGCTGCCGCTATCCCAGCATCCTCTCTGCCAGGAGCATTGATTAGCACTCGGCAAGCATAACATCACTCACACACACACACACACACACACACACACACACACACACACACACACACACACACACACACACACACACACACATTCTCACAGAGCTTCTTTTTCTATATTTCAAACGAATGCTAATGCTATGAGAGCAGCAGACCCCTCCTGTAACATGTGATGTGCTACGACGATTACGAACAGACAGAACGATATAAGGCTGAGCCATGTAGAAGAACAGAGCAATTTCACCACTGTACATTATGAGTAAATTTTGACTGATGATGTGGGAGAAACGTGGTTCATATCTCTGTGACTAACCTGGACTTGTTCCAGTCACACAGTGCTTAGCTGTTACTCTCCATTAAATCAAACATTGTCAGCAGGTTGGCCCTATTTGCCAGAGTAAAGCCTGTAAAAGCTATTTCTGTTATATTAAAAAAATGTCATCACAGGCAACAATGAAGCATAACAAGCACGTTATAAACTCCTGGGTGTGGATCTTGGATGTATATGGTTTTTAATGGCTTTTGTTATCAGCGAGCAAAGCTGATGCCGACCTTGTTGATCTAAATATGCAAAGTTAAAAATTTATAATATGATTATACATAATTACATAATTATGTATAATCACATAATTAATAATATATTAACTATTAAAATATGCAACAACGACATGTAGAACTTCAAACGCTATAAAGAAAAAATGAACTGTATTCCAATATAGGCAAAAACAAGTGACTAATGAGAACAAGGACAAGAAAACAATGTCTACTTTGGTGATTTTCACCTAACAACCCTATAATCTATTGGGCACATCATTCACTTCTGAGATGCTCTGACTTTACAGACAATCACTAAGGTCTGTTTTTGCAGTTCTGATGTTCAATGCATACTGCCCCATTAAATGTGTTGCTGTTTCAGTTGTGATGATAGGGCACACAGTACTGTTACATTGGGTTATGAGGGCTGATTGCAAACTGAAGTTTGTTTTTTAATGTCATAGTGTTAGCTGTTCAAAAAACAAGCACACACTGAAATGGAAGCTTCTATAACAGAAAGTGTTGTGAATTTGCATAGTGATGTGGAGCAGCTGTTTTTTGTACATCTGTATACTGTGTGTGTGTGTGAATTGCAAAATGAATATTAGGCATATTGTATAATGGCTGTGTGAGGATATCTGTATCATACTGTGGTGTCAGAGCACAATTAACTGTCTGTTATATCAACCTGCCTGCAGTGATATGACGGCAAGCACTTGGCAACAGGGTTTCGACTCCATCTCGAAGCTGACAAAAATTAAGTTTTAGTGGCCCTAAAAAGTGTTTCTAGACAAGCAGGGAATTGATAAATGACAGAGTTTGAATAGCCGAGTCCACCATTACCATGGATTTTGTGACGAGCTGTCAAGTAGGTGTACCTAAGTGCACTAAACAGTGTGCCATTTTCTGTAGTCAGGTAGACAGATATGAAAGAATGGAGTGACAGAAAGAGAGAGACAGAGAGAGAAAGAAGAAGCAAGGCAGAGAGAGAGAGAAAGAGATACTTCTATTTAAGATGCTCTACTTGGTTTCAAGGGCAACTGACTCTGAAACAACAAAAAATAATAAGTGTGTGCTTGTGTGTATGAGTGTGTAGTGTTAGGCTAGGATTACAGGCATTTAGTTTGCAGTGATATACTTTTCTCATAGGCACAAGCAAACCTCTCTGCATACTGATTAGACACAAGTGTCTGAAAAGGAGAGGGTCTCGGTGGATGTGCACGTTTGCGAATGTGTGTGAGAAGTGACAATGTGTATGAACATGGATGTAGGCTGTATCTGAGTACGGCGGTGTGAGTGTGAAAACGCTGCTGATAGCCCCAAAGCAATTGATAAACACATAGCAAATTATTCCAAGCGCTCACTATTACTGGAAAATTAGCCATTAACTTTCTGTTCTAATTGCAGTGAAAATTAGCATTTTAGCTATTAGCTTCTTGCCTAAATTGTCTATGGAAATTAGTGTATTAGCACTTGGTGTTGTGAGTCAATTTTTGAGGAAATCAGGTATCAAGTGCTGGCATTTACAAGAACTATCATGCAGCAAAAGAGTCAATAGCTTACATTCTGCCAATGCTAATGATGTCATTTAAAGTGAACTACGCCTTTGCTTGTACATGCCAAATGTTTATTTAATAACTTCTAGAGAAAAAGTAGCACCTATCAAGCCAACTTTGATGATAATTTTTTACCAGTTTAGGGATGCAAAAACACCTACACTGTTACTGATATCTGTTAGATACCCAAATATCGTTTGAACCTATTTTAAAAGCACACTCCCTTTGATGTCAAATCAGCTGGTTGTTTATTTTGCCCACAGTAAATAATAAGGAACTCATTTGCACCCTTCCAAGTCCTGGGACTTTCCAGGGACACTCTGATTAGTTAAGACACCTTCCAATGTATCTTTAACTTGGCTTCTGGATATTTACCCGTCTTAAATTGTTTCATCATAGAACTGTGTTATGGTTGTACGACGTGACATTAAATTCAGTCGGTGTATCATAATAACAAAAAAGCACTATAGCTGAACAAAAACTCAAATTGAAGGAAAAGACAAATTTCTAATAATCCAGGCCTATTTTTTTTTCTTTTTAAAGCAATGGTAATAACAATAATGGTGATTCCAAAAATTGAAGAAAAAGGAAGCAAAAGGTGCATTTCAGCTATGAAACAAATGTGAAATGCGCACATAGAAACACAATTTTATACAATCCTAGAAAATAGTCTGTCTATTTGTAACAGCTCCAAGAGCCAATTACATGTAATAGGTCAGCTCTTAAAGGTACTGCAACCTTTTTTTCAACACGGGTATATATATATATTAGGGGTGCAACAATACTCGTATCGATATTGAACCATTCGATACAGTGCTTTCGGTTCAGTACGCATATGTATCAAACAATACAAAATTTTTAATTTATTTTATCAACTTTTCTTCTGACAGTGCTGTCTGTGTTGAGAGCTCAGTGGATCTGTGCTCGACAGTGCAGCCTAGGCGGAGTATTCGAACGCAGATTCACTGAGCGCAGGGCAAGCTAGCGAGACAGAAGTTAAGCTCTCCTTGCAACATGGCAAATTGAACCACCCCCACCCTCATTCAGATCTGGCGTTTGGAACTGTTTTGGTTTTCATGTGACGTATGACACTGAAGGTAAGCGCGTCATGGACAAAAGTAAAACAGTATGTCGGATGTGCTACGCAATGCTCAATTACATTGGTGGGAACTAGTGCGTTAGCGCAGTTTGCTCGTTAACGTGTTGGCCGTCCAGCCCCACGCACTGGGCGATCCGCGGTAGCTCGTTAACGGAGATTTGACGTGTTGTGGCGTTAACGTCATTTCAACGAGATTAACACTGACAGCACTAGAGGGAACACAACGAATATGACTGCACATTTACTCTGACATCATCCTAGTGCAAAGACAAGTGGAAGCAGGCAAAAACAACAAGCACGCATGCTACAAACTTTACCCGAATCATTTAGACAGCCGTTAGCACATGATTCTCCTTATGGGGACCTGATATGTTTAATATGCTGCTGAAAATATAGCCCAGACGAAGCGTATAGTATAGCTTTAATTTTTAATTTTATTTTGGAAAGAGACATTTCTCTGTAATAAACTCTCTTTTCCAAAGATGAGTGATTTCTCAATCAGATAGATTTTTTTTTTATTACTTTGTTGTTTCAGCAACATTAAATTTAAAAACTGTACTTTTGAGTTAAAATATATATTTATAATTTTAATAAATGATAAATTAAAAAGGCATGAACATTTTTTTTTGTATCGAAAAAATATTGAACCGTGACACCAAAGTATCGAACCGAACCGTGAATTTTGTGTATCGTTGCACCCCTAATATATATATATATATATATATATATATATATATATATATATATATTTATATTGTGGTGTGTTGGAGGAGCAACTAGTTCTCTCCCATCATGCCTTGGGACATGTGTTGCTGTTTAGATGTTCTTGTTTTATTGTTTATGGTTACGTTACTTTTAACTGTTATCTTTAATGTTGTGTTTATACTACGGTACAAAGTCACTGACAGTTATTGTTTTATAGAAAGAATGCAGTACCATAAGTGAGTTCTGTTATGCTGTTATTGACGCTTGAAGCACATTGTAGCACCAGCAACTGTTTAATAAAATGCTCCCCCTACCAGCTTGGGGTTGAACAGCAAGGTCAATCTCTCTGTGGAGCTTCTTTGTTAAGATTTCTCTATATGCCTATATATATACACACACACACACATACATATATATATATATATATATATATATATATATATATATATATATATATGTATGTATGTGAAAAAAAAGAAACTCTTTCAGATCCAAATAGCAGTAATACATTGAGTGATAATACAAACCTCTTCTGAGTAACAAAATCTAATAAATTCTTGTCACTGGCTTTAACCACTGCTGTATGAATTCAAAAGCGAGCAAAAGTAATGCCTTTTTTTATTTTTACAAAGCATCTGGGCATGTTTTGCAATCTGGATGTCTTACCTCAAATAGGCTTTGGGAAAAAACCATTTACAAAGAAAAAACAACTGTCAACAGGCTCCTGTCAATTTAACCAGAAACAGCTGGCCTGATTTTCCTTCTGCTGAATGCTAACGGTGCTAATGGCATTGACATTGTCAAGATCACTTCAAAAGAATGTCTGTGTAATCCGTTCCCACAAATGCTCTGATAAGATCGGCTTCTTTGGACTCCTAATGCAGTGCATAAACAGAAATCTCTTATAACAGAAATTGCCTTTAGGTGTTGCTGACTTCAAATATAAAGCATGCTACCTGCTCAACTGTTTTAATGTTATTTTAATGTGTTCCTCCCTTCCATAATTATAATCGTTCTGATAAGACAGTGTTTACAGAGTGGGGGCATGGGAACAGTGTTGTTGACAGAGTGACTTTTTGTCAATATCAAGTTTCAAGAATTTCTATGAGGACAGAGAGGACAGTCAATGAAAAAATAATCTACTCGCATGCAAACCAGCATGGATACTTAAACAAAAAACAAAACACAAACACATGAATGGATGTGATTTGTATCTGTTCTTTGAATTGAAGCTAACTGGAAAATCTAATTTGTTTGGGCTCAATAACTTATTGGAAAAATAACTTTGCATTAAAAAAAAAGAGCGAGTGAAATTGTTATTTTGTCAAGCCACGAGGCAATCAATGTTAGACGGGAAGACTCATACGTATAGTACTCTGCAAAAGTCTTGAATCACCAACTAATTCTTTGTATTTTGCTTCCAAGAGGAATACTTTCCTGCCTTTTAAGTGCTCTTTGAAGGTCTTTCAGAGGTTTTCTTTGGACGTTGGTTGCTTTTTGACTCATGTTCACTCCAGTCCTTGTACCTGACAATTTTCACTGTGTCTTTAGGCTCTTTGTTACTAGCAGCCTGTCACCAAAACACACAATAAGATTACATTTCTAGAGCTGAATCTATGGAAAATAAAATACAACACAGATTGACAAGCTTAAAATAATATTTTTGCAACAATAAAATTATTCCCAAAGAGCTATTCGTCACAAAATTAGCATTTATCAGCATGGTCTATCTCACCGTTTCCCAACCAGTGTGCCCCGGCACATAGGAAGATTATCTGGTTCCACCTGATTAGTACACAAAGGCTACGTTCACACTGCAGATGAAAGCGCATCAGATCCGATTTTTTTGACCCTATGCGACCCATATCCGATCATGGTATGACAGTGTGAACGGCACAAATCCGATATTTTCAAATCCGATCTGGGTCACTTTCGTATGTGGTACTGAATCCGATACATATCCGATGTTTTAGAAAGCGACTGCTGTGTGAACGGTCATGTCACATTAAATCCGTCTTTTACGTCACTGACACAAGACAGATGCCAATTATCAGCTCCGGAGAAGTGCCCGAGAAGACATCGCGAAGGCTTCCTGGCCATCCAGTGTAGATGTCAGTGAAACTGTTGGGAAGACAACGTTGGCGAAACGTGAACATTTTATTTGTACTGCATAATCTGCAGATTCTGACAGAAATCTGCAACTATTCTTTGAAGCACCGCTCCTCTAAAACAGCAATAAGGATAATTATTAGGTTATTTACATTATTGTGTAAATAACAAAATAACTTAAAGCAAAAATTGGGAAACGTAAAGTCCAAAGTTTTTATATTAAGGGCCATCAGTCAAACAATACTGTTTGCTCTGGGTCGAAACAGAGCACGTTGTGTGTGACGTCTTCTTTTGCGCATGCGGGCCGCTTTGAGGGTTCACACTAGAGCGCTCACATTTTATTTGTAGTGTGAACAAGCAGACAAAAAAATCGGATTTGATCAAAAAAATCGGAATTGAGCATTAAGACCTGCAGTGTGAACTTAGCCTAAGCGACCGGCCTGAGTAACAGGAAGAACAATTACATTCTCTTCCACTAGAGGGCAGTACAACTACCTGCTCTAATTAAATGGGTCGCCAACTGAAAGTAAATGAGAAGAAGACAAAGAAGAAATTACATAATAGTCATGCTGCGAGTGAGACAACACAGCGTGTAATAGCAATTGATAAATATTTGAAAAGAAAAAGTTGTCAGTCTAACCTGGGTCCTGGAGAAAATTCCGATCCAGATGAAGGCCCTAGCATGAGTAGCGGTCAGAAGAAAGCAAAACTGGTATACTGGGAACAAACCGAGCCAATTTCGCTATGCGTGGTGTGCGGGGGGAAAAAGATCAATATGCTTTTTGTGACATTTGTGTTTGGTGGTGTGCCGTGTGATTTTTCCTAATGTGAAATATGTGCCGTGGCTCCAAAAGGTCAGGAAACACTACTCTATCTAATGTGTCCTAAAAACAGAAAACAGAAGTAAAGAAGACATGGAAGGCCTAAAACATTATCTAAAGCAGATGAACAGAAGCTGAAAGCAATGTCAAAGGTCTGAGAGATGCATCTGCCCTTTCAGTTGATCCATCTACTGTTCACGGAAGCCTTATCAGAAATGGTCTCAGTGGAAGGGTGGCTCTCAAGAAGCCATTCATAAGGAAGGAAACCAGGGAGAAAAGGTTGCGATAGTTTTGTTTTGTTTTTTTTGTTTAGCATGACAATGATCCCAAACACATCACCAATGCACTAAAAGTATACTGGATAGAAAACCCCCCAGAGCCTAGACCCCAATATTATTGAAGCATTGTGGGGTCATCTTGACAGAGAGCAGAACAAAAGGCCGCCAACATCCAAAGAGCATCGAAATGTCCTCCAAAAAGCTTGGAGAACTATTCCTGAAGACTACTTCAAGAAATTACAAGAAAGCTGCCTAAGAGAGTTCCGGCTGTGCTGAAGAATAAATAAAATAAATAAATGTGCTGCACCTGTTTCCCATTTTCAAGGCAAAAAATAAAGAAATGAGGGGTGCCTCAAGACTTTGCACAGCAATGTATGATACTTTGTTTGAAGTGCAGACCTAGAACTGACATGCTAAGTCCCTCATGGTTTTCAGCTATACATTTATCCACTGGACTGACAGATAACATGTGCTAAATGTATTGCATCAAAACTTGTTGGGCTGTCAGAAAACACTGACCTGAAAGAAAACCTCAACTGTAAATGTTTAGCAGGTGCTTCTATTGGCATCGGGACAGGTTGGTAACAGTTTTGTTCCAGGCTGTACACCAGATTGTCTCTGTTTTCCTCTCAGTAGAAAACTATAACCGCATGACCAACCTGACTGCCAGAGAAGACCCATGATATGAGAAAATCAACCTATGCAGCGACCTTAGTATGTGACTCCAGAGTTAATTCAGCAAGTAAATAACTAAACAGTAATATATGACATGAGCCAAGACAGCAGTCAGACTAAATCACACACTACCAGCCAGCACCACATTTTCCCCCAAAGGCCAACAAGCTAAGTGAGCCATAAATAGTGGTTGTAAATATTCTTAGAAGGTGAGTTTTTACAGCAGTAAGGTTCTGTATTTGCCTCTGGTTCAAAGTGAAAGCAAGATACAAATTACCTAAATGGCTTTATGCTTGCTGAAAATTTGTTACAAATTATTTAATTGTATTAGAAAATATTAGTGTTCTTTTTTTCCTCACTGTGAATTTGTGGCCATCGGGCATGATAACATAAGTACATCAATGCATATTTCATTCTATAGTACAAGAAAGTAAACTGGCAGAACACATTACTGGAGACTTCTTATGACTTTTGTAAAGCTAGTTTTTACTGCCTAATATTTGTATGCTGTTCTTTTGCTTTTAATGCATTCTTCTAAATATGTAAATATTGTTTTAATGTGCCATCTTAAAAGTTATATATATATATAGCGACTATCACAATTTGGGATATGTGTGAAATGCAACCAGCATAGCTTGACTTCATTTAAGATAATTCCAAGTATCACACAAGTGAGCACCTGTCTAGATACACCTACACTTTCCTAAAAGCAGGTAGCTGGCTATTATTACTTCCTTCCAACAACAAAGGCATGCCTATACTCCAATCCAAAGCCATGATTAGATTCAAATTGGTTACAGCAAAGGCAATGGTTGATCAATACTCTAATTTAACAACAATCAATAAACAGCCAGAGCGATAAAATATTGTTATGAGTGAACCATCTGAAAACATGGGGTTATAAAACTAGCACAGATCGGTTAATTCCTGTGAGGTACACAAGAATCATGCACAAATACTGTACATGAAACAGTTGCCCACACACTTACACAGGTCACAGGTCAAAACTGTTATACCTCCAAAACAAGCAATAAAAACTGTACTTTTATAACTATAATAATGTTTTCTTTTTATTACCTGTTCTTACTTGAGTTCTAGCTTATTTTTATTACCCATTCTAACTTTTTATTACCGTACTCCAAGTGTGGTTGAATTGAACCATAAACTCAGCAACTAAGTGTCTACACCTGCTTTTGCAGAAATGTCAGATCTCAAATGTCAACCAAATCTTTTTTTTTTTAAAGTTAAATTTTTAACCAGCACCACTTTTCATACAAGACAACAAATATACCAGGAACTTGTAATCGCTATACTCTTTATTTTACTGGCCAGCTGCAGGTTCTATGAAGCTCTACTGGTAACTGTTTGAGCCACCATTTACTGCTTGTCATAAAAGGCATAAGAGCATTTGCAATAAGAGCATCTACAGCTTGCTTTCATTTTGATCACAGGACTGATTGCATGCATCTCTTTTTCTCCGAATTTAACACTAAATTGTAGGTCATTTTCATTCTGCAATTAAGGACTGCAACGTAAGAAGTCAGCAATTCTTTTTCCCAGCAATACCTTAATGGGGACATAAACACATGCATGGCAAAGTGAATACAACGACTCACCAAATGGTTGGTGGTTCAGATCCCTCCACTTCCAGATAGTCATACTTTTCCTCTGTCTGGAAGTCTGTAAAGATGACAGAGATGGTGTCTCCAGGTTCGGCCAATAGGATCCAAGTACAGTCGGCTTGGTTACCATAGTTGCCGGGGTAACCGGGACTGGTCACCACCCCACTGCCGCCCCTCACAGTGCCCCCACATGTGTCCTCAGCTGTCAATCAAATCAGAGTGACAAATAGAAAACCTGGATTAGGGAGAGGAGGAGGGACCGAGGGGCGGACTTTTTTTTTTTTTCAATTGAATTTCTTGCTTTTGGAATAAATTGTTTTAATTTTCACAGCTATATTAGACTGGGTGAGTCAATCGACAATTTAGTATAATCGATTCTGTCTGTTTACCAAATTAGCAATTAAGATCTCATTCTCAATATAGCTAACATTATTTCTTAATCAATCTTCAGCCAGCCCAACTCCCCAACTCTCTCCCTCTAAGAAGTGATTTTTCTCAGTCACTGTAATTTTTAGTCTTACAGGTTCACTCTTTTCTCTACAGTGTGATTGTTATGCTGTGTCTGGATTGTTAGAGATGGATAACTTTCTCATGACACATCAACTGTAAAGTCATGTTAAAACCATATTTTGGAAATATGGAGCTCCCACATAGCATTTCAGATATGAAAATTAGCACGTACAGTAGATACTCTGAACAGCCCTTTATGGACTATAAGTTATCTGCCTTTAAGTCTGTACATGTCATAGAAAATTATTGCTTTTTCTTAGCCAGTTAGAATTAGAAGTGGGGTTTAAGGGTTAGGCTGCAGTTCCTGTCACACCCAGAGCTGCTGTCCTCTCCTCCAATAATAGGGTAAGTTTCCAGTTTCTCCAATTCCTGAGCTCCGCTCTCGTCTCCTCCAATCACCACCTAGGAACTTTAGATTCAAATGTTTCCCAATTGGCATTTTTAAAGTTAATCTTTCAATTAAACCTTGATTTGGTTCAAAACATATGGAACAGATGTGAAAATCGATTTGCCTGATTTTCTTTAATTGGCGATCACATCTGATTTCGAGCATTGTCAAATTGACAGTAGTACTGATTATTGTATAACAGATAAAGACACATGGATTGCGCTGTGCACACGGCATAAATTATACACATATAATTTATACAGATACACTCAGTGAGAAAAAAACATACTACATTGGACCTTGTTGTGTCACTGGGACATTGGCTGTATGGGAGGTTATTTCAGAAGAGTGTGCTCAATTCACTTTTTCAAAATACTTTTATCTACACATATGTTTTAAATACCCAATTCATTTCTGGATATTACAAAGAAAATGCTTATTTTTTGCATTTTAAACAGTATTTATCAAAAGCAAATTGAGCCTTGCCAGTATCACAGTGAGAAAAGATACAATGTTGAACCTTTTTTTCGGAGAGCGTCCAACTTTAAACATGGTATAAATTATACCTGTATAATTTATAGTTATATACATAAAAGAGGCAATACTGCATGTAGCACACTCTTAAAGCAGACATGCATTTTCGTACATACCAGCAAGTGCAATTTGGGATGACACTCAATTAAATGGAATTCCCATGTTGACATAATTCAGTTTCAGACACGACAGAGGAATACCAAATGTGCGTCTCTTAAACTGCACTCACTGATATAGTGAAAAAGACATATCCTTTACAAGAGTGTAGACAGGCACTGTCAGGTATACATGCACGCTTTTTTTTGGCTCATCCAGGCAGTGCTGCCCCGGGGGGATGCATGTACAGATGACAGAGATAAGGTAGGGACCAAACCACGCTCCACCCACAGGATGGGTGAAGAGAATAACTTTGGTCAAAGACTCACAGACTCTAGCAACAGATGGTGACCCATAGAAATGAATAGAAACATTCCTAAAAGATACTAGAAATCGGACAGAACACTGAGTAGAGACAGGAAATACAAAGAGGCTAACAGGGGAACATAAATAGATAGGAACAAATAGAGACAAACAGAAATATAGTGAAACAAACAAGCCAACAAAAAATAGAGATCAGATTGAATTAGGCAAAGTGTTGGTGCAAACAGCACCAGATAGGATATGAGAAACAGAATGAATCAAATAAGTGGTTTAAAATGAATTTTAAAACAGACCCAGACTCCTTTTTTTAATAGATCAGAGTATGAAGTTAGGAACAATACACATTTCCACTAATTCTGTGTCATTAGTAATGGTGCCTGTGTCAAAACATTAAGCGGTGTTCCACATTTGCTGAGATGGAAAAAAAATGTTGTGCATTGTCCCGAACTACAGGTGCTGATGTGCTGAGAATGAAGCACAGACATGCATTATTAATTTGTTAACAATTTATTAATTTAACACAATTCACACAGGCCCTTGAACCTGTCAGTCATACAAATAGACAGACAGACAGACAAGCAGGCAGGCAGGCAGGCAGGGCAGGCACTGACAGACAGACCATTCAGTTATCCAGGCAGACTCTCATTCCTCAGCTCGACAGGTAAGGAGATTTGTGTAAATGACCCAACACACCGAACCAAGACCTGCTGAGACCCCATCACATTTGCAGGAGTGCAATGAACAGTGGTCTGTTTGTGTATGCGTATGCTTGTGTAATTGTATGTGTATGTGTGTGTGTGCGTGTGTGCGTGTGCCTGTGTCCACACCATGGGAATGAGCTGCTTGCAGGATGACAGCTGTCACTGGTTTATCATGACAACAGCAGGGCGTCCACGAGCACCAGTGGACACACACCTGCAGCCACGCACACATACAGGCAGACGTGCACGCCCATGCACACACCTCCACCAGCCCTCCAGCTTAGTGATGTGAAGGCTGAGAGACAGGTGGAATATCCTCAAGGTGCACTGATGTGCGTTTTATTGAGCAAAAGGAAATTAACTTGTAAAAGGAAAAAAAAAAGCTTGCATTGATCTGCAGAATATTAAATTGTGTGCTTTAATATAAATGCTCGATTTAAATGAATGCAGTAAATGTTACTAAACTAGAATGTATCAACTATATTTGTCCGATGTGTCTGACTTCCTTAAAAATAATAAAAATTTGGATATTAAAGAACAATTGTTTTAAGATAGCAAAACAGCATTTTCCTGTTTGTGTCCCCTGTGTATGAGTCGCACAGCCTCCCTTATTAGTATCTCCTGAGCTTATTATTAGGCATCCAGAAGTAGCTCACTGGCTAGTTTCAGTACCGAAGCAATGCAAGATACATCAAACATCTACAGTTTGCAAAACATATCCCACACCCCTGTATACTCGAAATAGCGAAAACTTTATAACTCACTTTTAAAAGCGACACCTTGTCAAAACAAAGATAAATGGCACTCGCAGTCACAGTAAAGGAAGGTGCACAAGTAGTCAATTTAAGACCAGTAACAACAACGCTAGTCTCCAGAGCACATGAGCTGATAACTCCACAGAGTCAAACGCAATAACCAAAACCATAAGTTATCTTATTTGCAAGAACATGTGTCCGTATAGAGATGTTAAAAACGCAGGATTCAGACAAATTAAACTGAATCTAGAATTGATGAGTTTGCAGCACTCCCTGAAAAACATCCCAGCAGTGTGCTGTGTGATGATTGGAGGCAGCAGCTCACATCAAATAAAGTTTTGCTGCTGCAGCACTTCACAAACCACAGACAAGAAAGTGATTTAAAAGAGCTGGAAGCTGTCTGCCTGTTAGCATCCGAATGAAAACTATAGTATTATTGACTACATATAACAAAAGACAGTGTTATTTCATACAGTGCTGTGGTGCATTTATTTATCACACTTTCACATTTCAGATCATCCAAGCAACTACTTTTCATATTGAACAAAGATAACCAGAGTAAATACAAATTGCAATTTGTAAATTATGATTTCTCAGATGGGAAACGGTTATCCAAACCTAACTGGCCCAATGTAAAAAAGTAATTGCCCCCTAAACCTAATGACTGGTTGTGCTACACTTGGCTGGAAGAACTGCAATCAAGCGTCTGCGGTAACCGGCAATACGTCTTTCACATTGTTGTGGAGAATTTCTGTCCCACTTTTCTTTGCAGAATTGTTATAATTAAGCCAAACTGGAGGGTTTTCAAACATGGCCGAACTGTTTAAAGTCATACCAAACCATCTTGATCTGATTTAATTCTGGATTTTGAGTACAATTTTCAAAACCTTCATTTTGTTTATTTTAAGACACTCAAAGGTAGAGTTGTTGATGTGTTTCAGATTATTGCCTTGCTGCATAACTCAAGTGAGCCTGAGCCATAGGATGGCTGCAAATTCTCCTTCAGGATTTTTGGGTAGAGAATTAATGGTTTAATCAGCTACAGCAAGTTGTCCAGGTCCTAAGGCAGTAAAGAGGCCCCAGACCTTCACACATCCACCATCATGTTTGACTGTTAATATAATGTTCTTTTTATGAAATGCTGTGTTAGTTTCACATGAGGTGTAACGGGACTCAAACCTTCTAAAAAGTTCAACCTTTTTCCTGTCAGTCCACATAATATTTTTCCAAATGTCTTGGAGATCATCAAGATGTTTTTTGCCAAATGTGAGAATGTGTTCTTTTTGGTCCAACTCTCCCATGGATGTCATTTATGCCGAGTCTCTTTCTTATTGTTGAACCGTGAACTCTGACCTTAACTGAGGCAAGTTAGGCCTAAAGTTATTTAGATGTTGTTCTGGGGTCTTTTGGGATATCTTGGATGAGCCATTGATTCACTGTTGGAGTCATTTTGCAAGGCTGGTGAACCTTTCCCGCTCCTGGGAAGGTTCACCAGTTTCCTCCATTTGTTAATAATGCCTCTCAGTGTGATTCAATAGAGTCCCAAAGACTTAGAAATTGCTCTGGAGCCCTTTACACACTGATAGATGTCTCATCTGTTTCTTTAGATAGTGCATTATGTGTTCCTTTTTGAGCTCTTTTAGGCTACTTCACTTTGTCAGATAGTTTCTGTTTAAGTGGTTTCTTGATTAAACAAGTCTGGCAGTAATCAGACCTGGGAGTGGCTCATGATGCTGGACTGATGCTGTTTTTTCAAAAAATGTGTCTCATCACAGTTAATTCATGATTGAACAACCAAGGACAATTACTTTTTCACACAGAACCAGGTAGGTTTGAATAGAAAAGTAAGTGTGACAAATAAGAAATCAGAGAGGGGCAAACACATTTTTCAGAGCACTGTATATACTATGAATTTTATATTGTTTATTGTCAAAGCTTGCTGTTAGATGCTTCGACAAAAGCCTTTTTACAAATTTATCATTATTGTATGAAAATATGGAGCCTGTAACTCATTATGAAAGCCATCATTTTAGCTGACACATGATGCAATTAGGATCCTCACTAATTCTGTTGTGTGTCATCTAGTAATGGCAGGCCTGGTCAGAGACCGCTTCACGAGCAGCTGCTCTAATAAAAAGAGACATTTGTTGCGTGTTCACAGGGGAGGGTGTGATACCTATAGCCAACTCTGATTACCTTCTGTTAGTGTGCAGCAGACATGGCATGAAACTAGTCAGATTTCCTTGTTGCACCTGCTAATTTTGGATACTGCTTGCTCCTGCCTGATCAATCATAATGACACATCTGTGTGACAGTGTTAAATATTACCGTGCCTAACCTTACATCTCCTACCGCTCCCTGGTCTGTCTCGGCTGCAGTATAAAAGGAATGCAGCATAATTAATGTAAGTTTTTCTAATTTAAACCCTTTAATTGACTTAAAAAAATGCCCGATTCGTTAGTCTGCTTTACCCATTGAGCTGTCTTGGCCTGCTCTCCCTATTTCCCTTTAAGCTCCAACAGTAGCTCAACAATCCTGTGGTCCAGATTATAGTGAGACACTGGCTCAAACTGTATTCCCTTAATTATAAACAAGCACAAAACTCCCAAAATCCTTTATCACGTCTTCCCAGATAAAGGTTGCATATAATTATTTCACTTTCAGAAATTACATAATGTTCTTCAAAGACCTGCAATGATTCATTTATCCCTTTCAATACCCCGGTCAAAAAAAGTTTAACATCATTCAATCACATTTTTTTTCTACAACTGCAGGCTCAACACTTTGTCATGAAACGTTATCAAACGTTTCTATTTCCCCTCATCAAACAGCTCTCTTGAGAATGTTAAGCCTTAAAGGTTGTACTTCAGGATTATGTGATGCAATCTAGCACATCAATCCTCCGACACTGACCAAGACAAAAGATGCCTTGGAACAACACCTTAGGGTGACTACACCAGACAGCACTTGGGATCTCATTATTAGCTGCCAGAGCGTCTCTCCTCCGTTTGCATTTGCCTTGGCTTACTGCAGTTAAAAGTTACTCATCGCCTCTATTGTACTGCTGCGAAATTGTCAAATAATGTTCTTGACCTTCGCGCCAGCTGATGATATGAGCGGCTGTGTCATCAATCACCAGTGATAAAGGGCCATATGTTCTGGTTAGGCAACTCTGTTCTGTACAATGCCCAAAACTAACTAGCTTTATTATTTCATTTTGAGCCAACAACTTCAGTGAGATCGAAAATAGAATTTTATTACAAATGAGTCTGATCAAGATTGTAAATCAGTTAAGCTTTTAATTTAATATTTGCCTGATAATGAAGGAACACAGAGATTGCTGCACCTACAGGCAACACATAAACTCACATGAACACACAAAAATAAATGTGGTTGATTATTACATTATTAGTAGAAGTGACTGATAATGATTATTTTTTTAAATATCAATTAAAAACGCTGTTAAGATTGAACCAACAACTGTCTGTAACGGTCAGCCTAAAGCTATTATATCAAGAGCTATGGTTATTTCCAGATCATATCTTATCTATCCATCCATTTTCTTCTGCTTATCCAAACCAGGGTCACAGGAGCCTATTCCAGCTGTCATGGGGCGAGAGGTAGAGTACACCCTGGACAGGTCATCAGTCTGTTGCAGGGTTAACACAGACAAATAGCCAGTCACGCTCACTTTTACACCTATGGTCAATTTAGAATCACCAACAAATCTAACCCCATGCATGTCTGGACTGTGGCAGGAAGCTGGAGAACCCGGAGAGAATGCGCAGATACATGGGTGAACATGCACATTCTACACAGAAAGACCCCAGGCTGGATTTGAACCCCTTGCTGTGAGGCAACAGCAGTAACTACTGTGGGGAAGGCTGTGGCTCAGGAGGTAGTACGGGTTAGTGGATCAATTCTCCAGGTTCTCCAGTCTGCATGTCGAAGTATCCTCGGGCAAGATCCTGAACCCCCAGTTGCCTCCAATCAATTATTGTGCGTGTGAATGTTAGACAAAAGGCTTATGTATAGAAAAAAAGTGCTTGTACAAATGTGTGTGTGAGTGTGCAAATGAGGATTGTAGTAAAAAGTGTTTTGAGTGCTCATCTAAAGTACATAAGCACCATATAAGTACACATTTAAGACTGTGCCACCATGCTGCTCACTTATCTAAAGAAGAATAAATGGATGAATCAGCATCCATGAATAGATCTGCATGTAGCTAATAATTAGCAATAAGTGTTTAATTTGATGCATTTTGCACATCACGAGTATATCATGACACTGGTTTCGTTTTAGGTGCTGTGTACACTACAACATTCAGACCCATGGACTTCCAAAAAACTGCCCATTTTTTTGGCCAATACAAAATAAATGAGGGTAGAAATAAGATCCACATAAAATCATCAAATCCATTAACCTGTGCTAACACAACAGTAAGGCCCCAAGATTGTGGTTGGGTGCATATTTTAGCCTGTTGTGCTTTTAGACATCTGATGTTTGATTGATTAACACTTGCTGGTGAACTTTGTTTCAAATGACAAACTACAGGTGAGAGATTCACAAAGAACCGTGAAGAAATGTCTTATGATCCCATCACGTAGGATCAACCTAAATAAATCTATAGGCAGAGACTGCTTTGCTGTCTGTGTGCACTGCTGTGATCTCTTCTCCGCTTTTATTTCAGACAGTAACCTGGGGAGGCGCAACACATACTCATGCCCCAGTGCACTGACCCACAGGAGGAGGGAACGTGTGCGTGTGTGTGTGTATGGAAGAGGGTGCTTTATGTGTTAACATGTGAGAGGGAAAGAGAGGTAGTGTTTGCCATGTTGCCTTCATTTCTTATCACATCAGTGAGTTGGTACTGGCCTTTTCTTTGCCTTTCCGCCTCTCGCTCCCTCTCTGGTTGTTGTTGTAACACCATCTCTCTTTTCTTCCCTACTGGTCTCCGCTTGCTACACACCCCTCCTCTTTCCTTTGCTGCATGAAGATTATTTTTTGTAGTAAAACAGTGCATGTCCTCCACTGCCCTCGGTTCATTTAAGCTGTTTCTCCCACGCGCTGCAGTCCCAAACTTGTCCAGACATTATACATCAGCAGTGCATGTGAGAACACAAATGTCTAACGCGGTCAGATCAGATATTCAACAGTCTTTAACTGTCTAGCTCTCTAGTGTGATGTCCAATAGTGTCCATGTGAGAAGAGCACAAGTCCGATGAATTTACAGCTAGCGAGTGTTCAGTCTGTGTCCTTCGAGGACCAAACCAGTACAGTAACACATCAGAAGGGTTTGTGAGAAAGGACATTTTCAGACAATGTCCCAACCTGATTTTCCAGTTCATATGTGAAAACAGCTTAAGCACCCACCCACCAACACCGACACACGCACGCGCACACACTTTATACTTCATTCTCTTTTTCAAATTCATCCCCACTCACTCTACCATCTCCTTCCTCATCATCCCCCTCACTCCCCAACTCTCCATCTCACCCTCTCTCTCGCTCCTTCTCTCACATGGCCCGGGGTGCTTTGATCACTCGTTCTTAGCCTCCTTATCCTGCTTCCCTCTCTCCCATCCGTTCATCCCGTCTTCCCTACTGTGCTGTCATCAATATCGCAGTCATCTGAGGATTCCTTCTTTATCCCTCTCTGTCTCCCTGTGTCTTTCTTTAAGATCTTACTCTCTTTGCATTTCACTCTCCATCTCTTACTCTCTCGCGCTGTCTTTCTGCTGATTGATTTTACGTTTAATGGCTTTTCTGGCCCCATCTCTTTCTCTCCTCTCCTTTCACTGTCTGTCCCACCTCCCCCACCCCCCGCAACCCCTCCACCCCCTTTCCTTCCTTCTGTCCCATAACTCCATCTCCTTTCCTGCATCACTTTGATAGGCAGATCACTATCACCATCAGATTTGCGCACAGACACACACACACACACACACACACACTCACACAGACTTCAATCACAGAAGACCCCGTGTGCTGTCAGCCTCTAAGGATTATGGGCCATCTACATCATCCTCTCTTTCCCTCTGTCTTCAGGCTGTATCCATCCATCCCTTCTGCTCTCTTATCTACATCCATCCACCCATCCATCAACCTCTTGCTCCCACCCTTGTACTGTAAAGTCGAATATATATTGCCACCCCTCTTTCTCTCTCACCACTCCTACTATACCTTTCATACCTAAGCTTACCTACTATAAATGACCGAATACACATGAAATATACAGGAAGACGTCCACATAAATGGGTTAGGGTTAGGTAGTTATGTATAAGTAATTAGCCTCTGCTCTGAAACATTACCACATGATCTTCATCACACAGCTGTACTCTGTGTGCCCTATTGCCTAACTATATAGAGGATGCAATTTCACTTGCGGTCTCAATGTCACTTTCACAATTCAGTCATGCCAGAGCCCGTTAAGTGGATATGGATAAGACCTCACAGGCAATGCCATTGCGTCTGCCAAACTAAGGGAAACTTTGGCATTGTGAACAGAATTCAACTTAGCTTTTGGATAGAGTCCAGCATCGATGTGCATACAAGCTTTACAATGAAAATAACTACATAAATGCAACTTTAAACTCACACAATCTCATTTGGAAATAAAAAAATAAACCTATTTTTACTGAGGATCTACAAAATAAAATGCAACTTGCCTCCTCCCTTTATTTTAAGCACAAAGTCTCACATTCAGTTTTCCACCTAAATCCATCACAAATTGCCATTGCAAAGATAAAACAGTTTTATAATCTATACATAACTAAATTAGCTAAGGGTGGGCTAAAAACAGTATTTTAAAAAAGGTTGAGGTCAGGTGTCTGTAGAGGTGTGCAGGTGGCATTATTATAACCACCATTTGTGGGTTTGATGCAGTATCACATTTCCTCCCTCTCTTCATTATACCCTTAGCACCCTCAACAAACCATGTTTTGGATCAATCAGTAAACAGGACTATTGTTCATCTACTTAGAAAAGCCAGTGTGTCTCAGTCCACCTCAAATGACTGGCCTTGTCCCCCTTTCCCAGGTTAAGTGGTTTAGAGATCATTGCCCCTTTACTTACAGCCTTCTTTAGACAAAAGCTTTGCTGATTGCCGTCCTGTATTACTTACTTAGCAAATCCTCTGTGAGAAAGTTGCTTTTTTATCTCCATTTATTGATTAAATAGATTGATTGTACTGCTTTAACTGCCCAATTTCGCTTGCCTGAATATGCTTGGGATACAACTGATCCAGTGATTCCGCTGACATATACCTCTTAAAATCCTTTAGTTTAGCAGACAGTCTATAATTAATGTAACATGTGACTTCTGACATTTTAATTTCTCGTCCTAGTTTTTAAGTAATGTTCTGTGGAAACCTGGGGAACAGCCACATTTAACAATGAACAATGGCTGCAAGCTGATTAACTTTATAATTCTCCAGTAGATCTAATCTATCTAAGTGCCATTTGAATACGTGCTTCAGTAGAAGTGATACAACTCAAGGGAATATGACTTCCAGTGCAAAAAAGGTTAACAATCACAGTGCCACAAATTTGCTTATGTTTGATTTTCTGTGTTTACCTGTTGCAGGATCTTAACCATTTGTTCATTTCACATAACAGAGCTGATTATTTTTCAGGCTTACCTACAAACGGAGCAGATGTTCTATGTTTGCACCTTTTGTTTCATTCTTATTTTCTTTTCTCTCGACAAGAAGTATGACCAGCATTTCCCTTTGATGATGCTTCAGCATTGCAGCATGTGTAATAGGATACGGGATTATTCTTAAGGGGTAACCTTCAGTTCACTGAAGCACAAAGGAACTAGATATTAACCTTTAAAACCTCCAGGAACAATGCCTGTCATAATGTACTCTTTGAGTAAATTATGTTTGCGCACATATGGAAAGTGATGCATAAAAAAAAAGAAGAGCGTTTGCACCATGTGGCCACATGTTATTTGGCAGCTATTCTGCAATGCAGCAAACATGTGGACTAAAGTCATTGTATTTCTGTCAAAGGCAAACCATCCTGGGTTTTGTTTCTTATTTAGAGAATCTATCCTGCTCACACCTAGAATCTACCATTGTGTCATAGAAACACCAGCTTTGCTTTTAAGACGGTCACTAAGATGTTGAATCATTTCTTTACTTATGTTCTAGGAGAGGTTTTGGGGGATTTCCATTTATCTCGCTTTAATTCTGTTTGATTCTGTATAAGTTGAAGCTTGCGACCACGAGGTGCAGGAGTTTCTTTAACCTCCTAAGACGGCATGCATTTTTAATTTCTCTTTGATATTTGGGGAAATTGGGACCCGATGAATGTAAAAACAAAGAATCACCAGTTTTTTATTTTTATCCGATTTTTGTTTCTAAGAAAAATGAGCGCCACATATGAAAACATTCGTTTTAAATTTTGATAAAACAGAGGCCGTATAATGTCCTCGTAAGTGGATATCAGGCCCCTGTACAGCAAAATTTTGTATTTTGGTCTAGACAACCCAAAATGTGATGTCCACATATGTGCCAGGTCCTAGCACTCAGGTAAAATTATGTTTATGTCTACATTCAGCTTTGTATGACTCATAGCAAGCAGCTCTCCTTGTAACTTGGCTTTAGTAACTTCAAATTCAGTCCTTTGTATGTGTGGGTTCCACTACTCCTTTTTACACCCGCTTACGTCTGTCATATCTTTCTGTAACCCTTCAAAAACTTGTTGTAAACACATTGGTTGCTGTGCTCTTCTTGGCAGCATTACATTTTCGATGAACAGTTACAGCGATTAGGTCGCACACCCACCCACACACAACTAGTAACCACGCTGACCTTCAACTCCTCCCACCATCTGTCCACAAATCAGAGAACAGATGCTGTCTGCCAGTCAACTAACACCCTGACATTTAGACCAATTAGGGCAGAAGAGTGATAAAATGGTAAACCAACAGATTGAGACATAAAGAGAGACGGCACAGATTGATAGATAGATTGCTATCATAATTAGCATTCTTGCAGTCATCGTGTGACCCTGACTTACTGAATCATATTTGGAGTCCTGGTAACAAATAGCAAGTTAACTCATTATTTTGTGATTACCTCCTCCTGTAAATGTTACTCTTTGACCCCTGTTACTTACACCACTTAGCTTCTACCTCAGATTGATGATATCGCATAACTTGGCTTTTGCTGAATATACGTGAGCATTTTTCACTCCAAGAACCAAGCAGATGAAGTTAAAATGATATTCCGACAAAATGACAATGATAAACGACAGCATCGCCTACATTTCAGTGTTTTACTGAGGAACGCTTCACGAGGACTTTTGGGAGCTTAGAAGTCTGAATAAAAGCAAAATGCAAGGTCACAGAAGTTAAAGATTTGTTGAAGTAAATGACAACAGCGTGGGTGAACAAAAAGAGTGAGACTGGATGATACTTCACAGCAGAATTGAGATGGATGAATCTGTCTTATCCATTTTCTCATCCGGTAATTAAACAGAGTTTATAAATTATTAACTGTAATGACAAACTCCTAAAGTTTTGACGTATTCGGTATTACCACTCAATCATTCACATCCTATTTCTTTCGCTCTTTTATTGAGTGTGAATATGTTTAATTTTTTCTGTGCATGTTAGAAAGTGTGGAAGACTATATTCACCTGTCTCTGGCTCATGTGCTCGACTGTTTGAACGTGCCTTCATCCATGTATGCAGGAGAGACCCTGGTGAGTAGGTGTTGGTGAGTGTTAAATGTCATTCCTGACATCTTAAACAAATAGCTGTATATGGAGAATTGAATGCATCACAGCCCTGACGATATACATTCAGCCTTTCAGTCTCTTCGCTCCAATCATATTTGCTTCCCTCGTCGTGTCCCTTTTTCCTCTTATATCCTTTCCTGATTTCGGAGGCCAGTGAGGGAGTTTCTTTTATCTATTGGTTTTTTTAAACACAGTTAAACACACAGCCTAATTATGACTAAACAACTCATATGTATTGATGATTAGCAGTTTAACAGTCGTGCTGAAAATGTATGGTAAGCCATGGGTGTTTCTTGCTTTAGCGTCATGCTAAAAGGTTCTCGCAAAACTTGTTAGTCAGTGTCGTTAACGCTGTCATCGAGTGTCATTGTATCATATATAAAGCTGAACAGAGAGAGAGATTTGATGCAGTTTCTTTGCACTGAGAAGGAGGACAATAATGCAAATATGTACAGTACTTTAGCCAAAGTTGCATCAAAAACATTATAATTGGTGAAAACATATTATTGTGGGCTCAATCAAAGTATAAACAAACGCAATCATTACAGCTTAATTAAATAATAATATCAGGAAGGGTTGCGGTTTGGCAATAAGCTGACTGGCATCACATTTAGAATTGACCCACTTGCATGAATGTGCTTGGATTCATACAAGATAACTTTATAGGTTACCCTTAAACTTCCGGTGGGTGAACAAAAATAGTCTCTAAGATAATGGATGGATTAGAGAGGACATATACAAGTATGAAACACATAAAACCATAAAATGATATAAAAATGACAAACTATGAAAAGTGATGTGTCTTTCTAAAAAGACTTATTAGATTACTGTCACCAACTATAGTCACTGCAATAAGGTACTGTCACAAGGAATTTGATAGCAAAATGCCACATGTCTCTAGTGTTGACAGTCTCTCAAAAATACTTATGAGACAAAACCTCAAATGGCCACTTCCAAATAGTTTCTGACAGTCCGTCTATAGTCTAAACAGGCTTTAACGAAAAGGTGACTGCAACATGTCCTTTCATAGATCTATCACATCCATAAAGGCTCAGCGGACTACCCTAAAGTTGATACTTAGCCCTATGTAATCAATACATACACTCATCATATGTAAGGACTACCAGTAAATCACATCAGTAATTCTCAATGTGTTTCTGACCTTTTTTGGTTCACTGCTAATGGATCTTACTCATTACAGAAATGCTGACCTACCACACAAAATGTAAGCTCTTTTTGTTTCTGTTCAATTATTATGACTAGTGAGAGCTATCCTTCACTCACCTGCCTTTTCAAACTCCCACTTGTTGAGCTTTTGAACCCATAGGCTGTGATACACAGTATTATCATACTGTATTGTATTACAGCAACCAGTATGATATCTGATAAGAAGCCTCTTTGATTACAAGATTACTGCAATCAGCAAGATGGATAGAAAAGGTGAAGTATAAACCGACCAATGAAAAAAAAGATATAACCATAAATTTCCAGTTGGTGAAAGACTGTAGTTGTGTGTGTGTGTGTGTGTGTGTGTGTGTGTGTTTGTGAGAATAAAAAAAGCCTTCCACACAAGAAACATCAAGTGTTTCATCAAAAGGCAAAAGGAAAAGAAGAAACTAGAGAAAGGTCAAAGACTGATCAGAAGAGATAAAGATAGACAAAGATAGGAAGCAAAGACAAGAGGAGAGTGAAAAGTCTAACATCTAAGCTTTGACATTTTCACTCAGTAAATATTTGACTGGTATAAATGGAATGAAATCCCTGTGGTTTGTCTGTGAATGTTTAGCTTTTACGTGCATTTATGTATTTATTTGGTTTCTTTTTAAACCAGGCTCATCAGGCTCTTTATTCAGTTTCAGGAACTCAGTTTATTTAACCAGAACCACTAGGAAGAAACTCAAATGGCAAATACACACATTATGATTTGATTTGATATGATTTATATAAATTTATAATAATGTGATGAGTCGTTAACCCACGGTTTGGAGTTTTTGTTGTGGACTCATGATGTATTTTTTTTTTTGATTTAAGGCACAATTTCTGCTCAAGTCCTATATTTAGTCCTCTTGGTATGATTGTATTTCTTAGTGTTTCTAAGTGTGTTATCTTTGGTTGTAGTTCTTGGTAAGATGATGTTAATTCTCGTCAGTGTCCAGTCTAGTCTGTGTTTTGTCCTTAGCGTTAAGTCTATCTTGTCTCTGAGAAAGGCAGCCTAGTCGATTTGTCAAGTATGTTAGTCCAAGTCAGTGTTAGTCATTTCCTGTTTTATTTTGGTGACCTCTTGTCACCTGTGCTTTCCCCTACCTAATTATCTGTGATTAGTTTCAGCTAGGCAGCACGGTGGTTAGATGGTAAATGGCCTGCATTTGTATAGCGCTTTACTCAGTCACTAAGGTCCCCAAAGCGCTTTACACTACATTCAGTCATTCACCCATTCACACACAAGCTACATTGCCCTGGGGCGCACTGACAGAGGCGAGGGTGCCGGACACTGGCGCCACCGGGCCCTCTGACCACCACCAGTAGGCCAACATGGGGTTAGTATCTTGCCCAAGGATATTTGGCATGATCGAACCACCGACCTTCTGATTAGTGGCTGACCTGCTCTGCCACCTGAGCTACAGCCACCCTAGTTAGCACTGTTGCTGCTGTGGAGTTTGCATGTTCTTCCCGGGTACTCCGGCTTCCTCCCACAGTCCAAAAACATGCACTTTGTGGGGATAGGTTAATTGAAAAATCCAAATTGCCCATAGGTGTTGTATAGGAATTTCTTTTACTTATGTATTAATCACATTATTTTATCGTATAATGCCTTGGTGCCAATGGACTTTAACATGTCTCACACTCATACAGTAAGACAAATGATGGGGGTCTAGTAAGGAAGTTGGGGGAAGCAGACAACTCAACAGGAAGAATCTTTTGTCTCTTTGAGGACTCTGGGAGGTAGCAAGGGAGTGTGAACCTTAAGGTGTGAAACAGCTGTGTACTGCCTTTTGTTCCTGGAGAAGGTATTTAACTGAGAGCCATGTTAGACTCAGGGAGACTCTGCTGACCGTCTGTCCCGCGGTCATGCAGGCTCTCCACCAAGCCTGGTTGTCTGTTCTTTGTGTGTTTTGATTGAAGAATGTTAGCTACTGCTCATCTGCAGGCTTTATTTAATGGAAAACTTCCACAACAGTGTGAATGCAGGATTGAATGTGAGTGTGAATGGTTGTCTGTCCATGTGTGTTAGCCCTGCGACAGACTGGCGTCCTGTCCAGGATGTACCCTGCCTCTCTCCCTATGACAGCTGGGATAGGCTCCAGCGCCCCCCGCGACCCTGAAAAAGGATAAGCGGAAGCGAATGGATGGATAGTTTCAGCTATCCTTGCACCGGTTGCCTGTTCCCTTGCCCTGTATTGCGTCCTCCCTCTTAGCTTTGTCCCTTCTAGTTATGTCTCTTCTGTGAATAGTTACTGTTTTGGATTTTTTTTCCTCTGGTCCAGCTCATCTTCGTATATTTGTTGGAGTTTAGCAATAGGGCAATTTTTTGAGTTGTACTCAAAAATATGTCTTCTGAGTCCTGCACTGGGTCACACACTGCCTGACACACAGATCACACTGACACAATACAGTGATTTGCAAATCTCAAAAGGCCATATTTTATTCAAAACAAAATACAGAAACTGAAAGTGAATTTCATGGCAAAAAATGTTAGGACAGGGGCAACCAAAGGCTGGAAAAGTAAGTGGAAATAAAAAGAAACAGCTAGAGAAACATGTTACAACTAATTAGGTTGACTGGCAACAGGGCAGTGAAATGATTAGTAATACAATGAGCATCTTGGAGTGGCACGGTTTCTGATAAGATGGTCAGAGGTTCACCTATTTGAAAAAAACAAAGATTTCTGAAGACATCTACGGTATATAATTTGATCTAAATATTCTCCAGTACTGAAGAAATCTCTGTACACAATGAACAATGATGAAAATCAATATTGGTTGCTTGGGCTCTTCGGGACCTTAGGCATCGGCGAATCAAAAACAGGCATGAACCTGTCATGGAAATCAATGCATGGGCTGAGGAACACTTACAGAAATCACTGTGGACACAATTCACCGTGCCATCCACAAATGAAAGTCAAAGCTCTAACATATAAAGAAAAAGCCATATAATAACATCACTAGGGTTCTCATGGCCAAAGCTCATTTGAAAGTGATTGAAGTGAAATGGAAAGCTCTTTTGTTGTGAGACGAAATAGAACTTGAAATTTGTTATTGAAAATATGGACAGCGGTCCTCCAGACAAAAGAGCTGAGGGATGATCCAGCATGTTCAAAAGCTTGGATCTCTGTTATTATGGGGGTGCATCAATGTTTATGGAACTGGAAGCTTGCACATCTGAAAAGGCGCCATCAAAGCTGAACAGTGGAGACAAATGTTAAAGCAACATATGCTCCCATCTTTTTGAGGGAAGGCCTTGCAAGAACCCACATATTGCATCTATTACAACAGCATAGCTTCAAAGTAGAAGAGTCTGGGTACCTGGCTCCCGTCCAGACCCTTCGCCAACTAAAAACATTTGGTGTATCATGAAATGAAGAAGTTAGAAGCTTATAGCATCAGACAAGAAGAGGGAAACATTCTTCTCCAAAAAGTCCAGAAGCTGGTCTTGAGTTTTTACTTGCTACCGAACATGATGAAGTCTTAATATGTCATGCATAATTCAGATTTTGTGGTTAGAAATTGTTATTGTTGATGTTGCTGTCATTTTGTTTAAATGATACAATGCATTGATAAGGTGAGTTTAAGTGTATGTATGATAGAAATTGGTCACTTGAGCTCATTGGTAGGTGGTTGAAACAAGATGACAACTTCAAGGGGCCTAAAATGGACCTGAACCTCAACTCCTAATCGTGTAGGAGCAGTTCGCAGACAGACTGATTTTGTGTGTTACAGCAGGATGTATGTTTAAACACACTGAAACAGCTGTTGGAGTGATGTAAATAAAACAATTTAAGAAATATGAGGCCCTGATAAGAACAGAGTATGCCATAAGAGAGTTGGAGAGTTCTCTAATGGAGTTAGAGAGTAACAACATTCTCATCTATCCGCATCACCAGATACTGCAGAAGAAAAAATAGAGCTTTTTCAGGACAGACAAATCTATATAGATGCATTAAGTTACATTTGAGATGTAGTATCTATCAAACAGCTGTCATGAAATTCTGATGAGTCTCGATAAAGGCGTGAGAGGCAGAGGGTGAGTGTGATAGCCAGATAGAGAGAGGGAGAGATGTTAGCTGAGGGAAAGACAAATCACAGACATAACCATGATGATGACAGATTATTTAATGAAGAACTGACTGGCTGGAAGGAAAGAAAACCAATTAGAAGACATGACATGAGCACTGGGTGCAGGAGAAAGAGATGGAAAGAAAGAAAGATAGATGAATATTGGATAGAAGAGATGGATCAAGACAACGGTTGAGAGCATTAGTGAGAACAATGGTGAGATAAGCAGAAAGATAGAGAAATATGAATACAGATAATGACCAAAGACAGAGGTAGAGATGTGCAGAAAGACAAAACTGTTAAGCAGACAGAGTCAGGAAAGGAGGAAAAATGATCGACACAGAGAATGCTTTATAGGAATAAGAATTTTTGATTACATTACTGGGAGACATAGAGCGATTTGAGTGTTACTGTGTGTTAGTGATGGATGTGGGCAGGGAGCTCTTAAGGACTGAAAGATGAGGAAATGTCTTTCGAGGATAGAGCTTAAAGGAAACCTTAAAACTGGGGACATTCTTCCAGTGCTTACTTTGCTAAGAAGGAAGTTTTTGTCTGGGGAATAATGATATCACTTACCGAAAATAACTGACACAGCTGCAAAATTTGTGACAGAATGCGGCATTAGCATTCAAAAATGAAGAGGAGCATATATAATGGAAACCCAAGGATTAAGTGTGTGAAATTGTAGGTCTGCCTCTGTATGCATTTGTGCATGTGTGTATCTGGTTGATACCCCATTTTGAAATCTTCCTCACTTGTGGTTTTGTCTCATTCTGTCTCTCTTCAATGTTTAATGGAAGGAGGGAGAACAAAGTGCTGGAAGCCTTCTTTCTACAGCTGCCTGAAGCACCTTGTTTTTCTGATTTCCCATGACTTTTCGCGGTTGTTTTTCCTCCCTGTTTTTGCCTTCTCTGACCATGAATTTTACCCTGAATCAGTGTCTCACATGAATATTGCAAGTTTGCCTTTCTACTTTACAACCTTTTCTGCTCATTCCTCCTTTTGTTTTCTGTCTCTATCACTTTTTTTCCAACCGTTGATTACTAATCCACCCTCTTACAGGAATAATACCTTTCAAGCAGTTTAAATAACCAGTGATCAATACAGGAAGTGCATTTTGTTTGTGTGTGTATGTGTGCGTGGTCGTGTGCACACAAAACCCTGCATGGGCAAGTGCATCTGTGCTGTTAGTGGGTAGTGTGCATTCATGAGAGACTGTGTTATTGTGAATTATTTATGAGGCTAAAGTTCTCCTCTGGGAGAAATGCAATGCAACATGCTTCTAATATCTTATTCACAACATGTCTGTCTGTGTTTAAAACATGCATTGCTTCAGGAAGTTCACGTTTTCAACCCCTCCAGTAAAAGAGAAAAAGAATACAGACACTTGATATATCCAGCATATAGCCCACTGCTACATATATGTGTCAGCATATGAACTCAGTCATTCATTTGCAGTGCTGCACATACAATTTGAATAGCCTATTAGGCAACTTCAGGTGCAATGTATGCATTAGTGCCATTCACTGCTAAATGTTAAGTACAGCTATTAATTCAATTTCAACAATATAACAATATACAATACAATATATATATATATATATGTTATATAGAAAGAATCACTTGTCCGTATGTTTGGTTACTAGCGTAACCCCCGTTTTCTGAAAACACAGTGAAGAATCTCACTATGGAAGGTGCCTTCTATTGAGACGAATTACAGAAGTTCTACTACCACCACATCTGTTTAACACAGATTAGTTCCTTCAAGGACACAGGTTCCCTGACCCCCTTTATAATACCCCCCGGCTCCACACCAGGTGTTCTCGCTCTCAGCTTCTCAGTAGCTGAGAATTATCCATTCATATATAATATAAAAGAATCATGCGTCTGCTGTCTGTATCTATATCCACGTCGGTACTGGAGTTTATCTGGTCAGATAATGACCTAGTAAACATGATTAACAGCATTAAAAAATAACATCTATGAAATACCGAGAAGCAGTTTACTGTATGTGTATGGAGATGCAAGCCATAAAGAAGAGCTATATATATTGTTGGCATTACAACAAAACATAGCAAAAGGTAAATGAATAAACAGAGACAGGTGGCAAGGCAATCCTGATGTAAGTATTCTTAACACTTTCCCTGCCAGAGTGCTGTTTTGAACTTACCACTGACTAATGAATCACTAGTTTTTTTTTAAAGATCTACCAGAATATTTTTGTTTTGTTCAAAAGAAAGAGCAGAAAGATAGACCTTTAACACTATTGCATAATATGAAAGCACTGATTGCTGGAATATTTCATCATCGGCGGGGATAGTGTTAACCATGTGTGTCATCTAGCCTCGTGTGCGTAGCATTGTTTTATTTGTATGCGTGCAATTATTTGATCCGATGTCCTTTTCGTAAACACAGGCAGTCGCGAGCATTTGTGTGCATTAAATTGCATTTCTGCGAGCATGAGTGCGGCTGCGATTGTGACTTTGTTTTATAAACACACAGCCGTATTTGTATGGAAAATAATGTATGTGTATATGTGTGTGACAGAGGGCGTGTATCTCAGAGTCATGCATAGGCGAGCAGCCTGATTGAGAATGAGCCAGTCATGCATGTTGACTACTGATACAAATACCCGAACCCAGTGTGCAGTTGTGTGTATATATCTAAGAGACATACAGCAGTAACTGTGTGCTTATATGCTCTCGTACAGGCACGTAAATGCGTGTTTTTGTGTAACAGCATGATTGTGCATATCTACCACATTTTTGTGAGTATAAACAGGACTGTGGAAAAGTTGCAGACATTATGGTTGTTTAAATTCTTCTCCATCACAGAATACCACTGGGAAGGCATCTGGTTTGTCCAAAATACTGCATGCATATGTCTCCCAAACATACAACCAGAGCACTATTCTTTAGGGACAACAAGAACACAGAGTTTTACAGCAGATGGTATGGCCCCCTTTGGAGCCACGATTTTGACATCATGGAGTCAATCTGGGATTTATGTACATAAAGTGACTGAAGCAACTGAAACACCCTGAGTCCAAGATCTAAGGCAAGATTGCCAAGATGCTTACAAACAAACAACCTGCCAAATCTCTTGAAAACTGTGCATAAATGCACCTAGGAGAATTGATTGTGTTTTACGATAAAATGGTAAAAGTTGAGAAATGCTGCCTTTGATGCTCTTTGCATGACATTAAGGTATAAATGAAATGGTCATTTTAATACTTTTGGTAACACCTGCACAGACCACATAGTAAGCAGATGCTGATGTGCCTGGTAGTTGTCTTGAATGTACATTAAATAAGGAAATATTGAATGTATAGTAAATGGACAGTCTTAATTACCACTGAAAGTGCTTTTTACACTGCAAGCCACATTTACCCACACACAAAGATTCTCGAGAACGAATGTGCAGTTCAGTGTTTGGCCCAAAGACAGTTTGACACAGAGCCACAGCTCCCCATAGTAGCATATCCCTAGGTGTTATTTTTCTGTGTGATCTATATGCAGCACATTCATACCTAATTGGCAGAATAGGTCAACTGCCAATGAGCCTCCAGTAAGGCAGCACAAGACCACGTTTAAACCAACAGATGGAGCTTGATATCCTATGTTAGAAAAACTTTTATCTACAATTACTTTGATTCTGTCTAAACATTAAACAACCAGTGATGTTGCCTACTTGGGCACACATTTGAGTTGCTGTTGGTCTTTTAACTTGGCACCTGACCCAGGAGGTGAGACGTAACAATATTATGTATAACTTTCAGATATATGATCTTTACTTCAGTGCTTCTTTTTATGGTAGGTTTTTACTGTTACACCCGACAAAACAGCCTCGTTACTTTAGGTTTAGAACATTTGAGGGACGTAGTTATTTTAATTCAATGCCTGACTTCCCAATATTAAACCGATACAAACTTAAATGGAGGAACAATAACATATAAAAAGCAATCCTATTGGTGCATCCATCACCGGTGCTTAACATACATGAAGAGATCACAGAGCCAACCTCCCCCCCCCCCCCCCCCAAAAAAAAAAAAAACAAACAAAAAAAACCACAATTTATTCATCATTTATAGCACTACAGTTAAGGACTAAAATGCACTTTTAATCGTAAAAAATCGTAGATTGTCCATAAGTTGTCCTGTTCATGGTATTTTAACATATAGCCAAGACTACAGAAGAGATTGAGGTTGAGATTTTTAAAGTGACATATAATTTCAAATGTAACATTTCTATGTGCTCAGTAAATACCAGCAAACACACAAATTGTTTATGTCACAGTGTGTGTCCGCTAGCAAAATGTACAGCTGCTGTACTTCCCAGGGAGAGGAAAGAGTGTGAGAAAACCCTCATCTCAGCAGGAGATGTAAGAAAGACAGAGAAGGATAAATTGGAAACTTAAAGCTTACATATAATGTCCTCATTCATTTTAGAGAGTTTCTTTTTTGTAGTTTTTTGGAACAATAAACAATGTTATAGGTTATATAAAGACAACATAGCAAACATCAAGTTAAATTTAAACTGATGATGCTGATTAGATTCACTCCCTGAATTCCACCTTTATACTAGTTTTATGCTGTCTAGCTGTTGGAAATCATCCATGACAGCTCATCTAACATCAGCTTATATCTCGATGAACTGTCTTTCTCCCTACACAGTCCCGCTACAACCAATTTCAGGGCTCCTACACTACCAAACCCCACTTCAGCCCCCTTATTACACCCATTTTTCTACTTATTCATGGAGGTATTTGTTTTGCAAAACAGATGTTCGAGCTGAGTACACTGATAAAGTTAGAATTTAAGTTGAAATGAAGCTTGCATTCCCATTTATTTATGTTATTTTATTGTTATTTTAATGGGGCTACTATGGCTGAATGTCATCCAGACTTTTGTATTCTTAGTACATTATTTTAAAGAAGTTGCATCAACAGGTCAATTTAATCAGAGGATATCTGTACTTCTGCTTAAATGAAGAATTCATGTTCTTTAGCCTTCTCTGTCTAACCCTGAGGAAACAGAACTTGTTAACATACACAAAGAGCTTTATTATAGAAAAGTGAAACAATATTAAAAGCAATTAAACTGCCCACTGCAGCTGTTGTCTGTGCTTCTTATTCATGCTTTTTTGATCGCTGACATTTTCCCCTCTGTGTATCCACTCCTCAGTGAACCACAGAGGATCTTCCTGCTCTTTTTGACCGACAAATAGAGTCATAATAATAACTTTTTGAGGGCAGCACAGAAGTGCTTCCGTAGCTCCTGCAGTGGTTGAGTTCCCATTATCGCTCTCTCTACAGAGCAACAATGAAGCGAGAAAATGAACACAAATTTGGGATAACAAGTACGGCTTTACGAGCCAAACTTTCCCCAGGTTTCTCATGCCATGGTGAATCCTGCTAAGTCTGTGGTGACACAGCCACATTTTACATGCAGTTACTCACATAACCACAAGAGGTCATGTACTAGTACTAGTAGATAATTCACATGTGTAGCTGCGAATAAAGAGTGCTTTTGGAGCAGAACATAATGAAACAACATCATTCACCTCACAATATATATAATTTGTAGGTTTTTGGGATATTCTACAAATGCACACTATGTACCCATAACTAAAAAAAAAAAGAACCTCACTCATACTTTAAATAATCTGAAAGAGAAGGAACAATGGTTCTGTTTTTAGTAAGCATAAGCACAGCCCTGAGAAGTGCTTGTAAGTTTTTTTCAGGGGGGAAACACATTCCAACACATCTCATGCCTCTGAACCAACCAGGGGTCGGATCTTTTTCTATGCTTTCACTGTAAAACTAAAAACTTTGTGACAGAACTTCTGCAGATGAAGGTGTTAAAAATTCAGCACTGCAGGTGCAGGATAGTTAAAGTTGTATAATTCAATAGTACAAACTCTTTCATCTTTATCAGAGGACGTGAACTGTTTTTAACACCGACTCGCCCATCTCCCTGTCAGCCTGTGTTATCTCTCTATCTATCTCTAGGTTCATCCAGCCCAAAAAACCCTATTCCCATTTATTATGTAATCCTTGAGAAAGCTGTGATTGTAAATGTTTACAGCGTATGTGTTACACCAGCTACAAGGAGCAAACTCTGCCAGTTAAGTTATTTCTGGTTACCATAGCGCCTGTTCTCTATCTTTCTGTCAGCTACAGCATCTCTTCATGCTAAAACTATATTATGCATGCAGATAGACCGCCTAAACAGTGGTCTCCGTGGTAACCCAAAACACATCCATCATCATCACCATGACAACCATGGATAGAACTGTCAGTCAGCACTGCACTGTCCCAAGGGGAGCTGGGATAAGCCTACGCACCCACATCTGCACAGACAAATACAGGTGAACAAACACACCTGCAGACATGCACGCGCAGACAAATGCCCCCGGAATGACGCACATATACACATAGGATCTATGTTGTCTGGGTATTTACCATCACACTCGATGAGCTGTGAGATTATACACAACTTTGTGCACACGCTCACACATTGTCACACACACAGATAATAAATCTGGGCATGGGCAGATCCATCATAAACTGACATAAAGCAGGCTGGTGTACAAGGGCCTTTTACCACCAGATGTCCCCTGAGCAGATGGCTTAAAAAACAAAGACAGGGACATACTCACAGTCAAAGAGCATGCACGTTATATTAAACCTAACATTCTTCTAACTTTCTAAGCTGAGTGCGTGATTATTTAGCTGGTTCCACATCGAGTACATTTGGAAAGTATTTACAGCACTTCAATTATTTCACATTTTGCCATCTTTCAGTCTTATTCCAAAGTGTGTTAATTTTTCACCCCAAAAATATACACACAGTACTCCATAATGAGAAAGTAAAAAAAAGTTTGTGTGAAATTGTTGCCAATTTAATAAAGTTAAAACAAAAAATATGACATGAGAAACAAAGTTTTCTGCCAATACCATCCCTCCAGTGAAGCACGGTAGTGGCAGCATCATGCTGTGGGGATGTTCTTCAGAGATAAGTCAGAATCAAGGATAAGATGAATGAAGCAATGCTTCAACAAATTATCACGGCAAGGCTTTAAATATTCATAGTATGTATACATTATATATATATAAATATATATATTTTAAATGTAATATATTTGTGAGAATTTCGAGCAAACATTCTGTCATTAGGGATGATATTCAAGAACTAGTTCTTTTTAAAAACTGTGGTTCCCAGTGGTTCAGTTCCTTGGAATTGTTAGTCTGCCTGCCTATCGATACTGCTTAGCGGTTGTTGCACTCACGCTACAATTGACTCATAAGAGGAGGAAAATAGTGACACAGTCTCGAGCATGAATAAGGACACTGATTTTTAATTGCACAAAAGGACGACCTAAATGGTGGAATTACGCTGGCTCTTTGCAAACATCTGCAAAGACAGCACGCTAACGCTAAGCTAGCCAAGAATCCAGAGTGAAAGCTGAGACAATGCCGACCTCAGCAGTCAGACCCTTAACTTAACAAGCAGATGAGCACTCAGGGCCCAGCTTTCCTTTCTACATATTCACATTTCTAAAGCAGAATCACTGTGGCTGTTGCTTCTTTGTGCTGGTTTTCATCTTTGCTGTGTGTGGTCAGCTTTCTATTTTACTAAGAGAAAGATCTTAGAGATGTGTGTCCTCATCTGGGATTTGTGTCAGTGTGTGGGTTTGTAGCCTGTTATTATTGTTGTAATGGTGATTATGACACAGTGTGTTTCTACTGTTTTACAAAGTAACATGACAATAATATAACAAGTAGTATAGCAAATTACTTTTCCCGGGAGGAATTTAGTAACATACTGCATTACTTTTAAGAAAGGTGTTCTGCATCATATGTGCAATAATGAGCTCGTTGAGTAACGACTCCAACACTGATTGCTACAAAGAGGGGAAATGCCTTAACAAACACAAACTTTGACCCACAGCATGCAATTAATTTGCATGAATAAAATTTCTTTATTGCTGCTTAGCAACGGTGGTTACTCATTGAAAATCGATAAGAGAATCAACAAGGAATCTTAATCACTAAATTCTTATCAATTCCTCATCCCTATCTGTCATCAAAAGTTGAGATAAATAAAAGTGGAACAAGTGAATGCATTCTGGATGCACTGTAGTACGTAGACTATACAATATGACCTCATAACCCTAATTTGTGAATTATGCTCCAAATAAAATGCAGACAGAAGCAAAACTTTTTCTAACTTCTTGACACTCATTTTCTCTTTTTCCCCACTCCCTCCATGTTTCTCACAGAGATGTCCTAACCATAACCTTTACCCCCCTTTGTCTCTCTGTCAGCATCTCCCTCTCCCTCTTTCTTTCTCACCAACCGCCCTTCCCTCTCAGATTAAACTGTCTATCCCGCTGTCCCCCTTGAAATCCCCTGTTACACATCACCTCAGGCTGTGTGAGTGCATGTGTGTGCGCGCATAAGCCAGATATGCTAGCTGAGCATTAACCTGTCAAAGTATCAAGAGACAGAAGGAGAAAAAAAAGGAACAAAGAAAAAGATGGGGAGGGTGGTGACGGAGAGAGGGGGGGAGGGGAAAGAAGTGGGAATTTGGTCAGCAGATCCAGAACTTTACATGCTTGATAGCAAAGGTCTGTATTCTGTCTCACACACAAACTACTAAAAATACACAAAAGGGCTTGGTGGTCTACAATGCAGACCTCCATGTAGTTTGAAAATAAATACTTCCTACAATTATTATAATTAAGTAATGCACCAGGACAACAAGTTGTCCAGAATATTAGGCTAATATTAACCTTTTCCCCTGGAAAATTAAGCTTAGTTAAACCTTTCAATTTCTCTAGGCTTGTACCAATTCATAATTACTGAGAATGAGTTGTTGGCATCTTTCACTGTCATACAATAGCAGAAATGAGAGAAAATATAAAAAGCCAAGAAATACGGCTATCATGTGTCAGTGTCTTAAAAAACTATTCTGATCACTTTCAAAGCCTGAAAGGAGAAAATGTGAATGTGACAAATAGATTTTTGTATCACTGTTTTTCATGTTTTCAGGTTTTACTGACATGCTTTCTCTCCCTTTCTGTCTTCCTTGGGCCAATTAAAATTATCAGGGAAGCTTTACCTAAAAGACTAGAGACTCTTCTACCCGCTCTTGTCTCACGGTTAGGGTCATCGTAGATTCATATCAATGTTATACTACAAAAAGACCACTAATATATATAAATATATAGGCAGAATTTGCCATATTTCATTAAATGTTCTTTTTTTTTTTAAAAATAAAGTATTGAATGGCTCCAGCAAATCTCTCCTGTCGTGACAATAAAATCTCTGAAAATGCCAGTATAAACAGCAGCTTTTTTGTGTCACTGTGACAACCGTGATTATTGTCCTATTGTCCGTGCAAAGAGACTGATTCGCTTGTCACAGCAGCCATGAGTATGTTATGTATCTTACAAAGCAGCCAATTCTCTTCAACCATCACTGAAGTATATACACACAGGTTCATCCATAACCTAACACACATTTACTATAGAACAGAAATACTGCGACTCTCGAGGGCCTCGGATGTCGGACCCTCTGGCTTGAGTTTTTCTGAGAGTTTTTGTTCTTTGAGGTTTTGAGAAGCAGTTTATGTTCGAGTTTGGTATTTCTTATAGTTTTCTGTTAATAGTGTTATTTTTTATTTCCTTGTGTCTATGATTTTTGTTATTGTCAAACTATTTCTATTGGCTTTAATCTTTTTCTTATTTGTGCCTTTGGATTCAGCTGTGTTGGCTTCCCCACTTGTTTCCCTTTCCCTCGGTACCTCAAGGATTTAAACCCTCAGCTAATCTCTGTTTGTTGAAATGTCATACTGTTTCTCTGTTTCCTTGTGTAACTGGTTTCCCTGGTTGCCCCTAGCCTTTTCCTAGTTTAAATTTCAGTTTTGTTTATTTTACTTGGACGTCCTGGGCCTGCATTTGGGTTGACACATCCACAAATCTCCAAAAATGTCAGCTCCCATTATTTGCGCTGCTTTAAACCAAAAAGACTAAACACAGACTACTTTTTCATGAAATAATTCTACAAATACCCTGATTACAGGACAAACTCACACTGCAGAACCCTATAACAAAGCAAATTCGTTCAAATCAATAGCCATATATGTTTGTCCATCGCAGCCAGTTGGAAAAAGTCAAGCACAGGTACTGTTGGTGTGCTAAGATGTGGAAAATCATGTGGATGACAACAAGCTCCAGACTCTAAGGCCTGTGTTGTGAGGGCTACATTAGTAGACCAGTAGGTTTCAGAGATCAGAACTTCTAACAGGGTGTGCTTCCTTGCTTTTTTTCTTGCATCCTGCTGAGATGATATTGCTTAACATATGACAAGTAAATCATTGTGTCTATTCTGATACCACTTTCACAAAATCACTAAGAACCCCAGGAGAACCCTTGCTTAAAAGTTTATGATAGCTTGTTGTCCTCTTGAGATTGCTAAACTGAGATGCTGATGTTCGTAAGGAGTGTTTTTGCATTGTTTTTTTTTCTTTAAAGAGAACTATGGTAACGATAAGGTTGTTGGAAAGTCAACCAGCACTGGGCTGAAAACAAGAAGAGAAACCTGCTGTCCTGAAAATCTATGTCACTGTTTGCCACAAGCCTTCACACACATGGCACATGCAGACGCACACATCCACACACTCAAACTTAGACAATGTGAAGATCCTGAATCGTTTAGTGGCTAAATGAGCCCCTGCTGACTACAGCACTGTGTTTGTGTGTCTGCTTCTGTGTGTGTGTCTCTTGCACCTTGGCTGAATAAACATGCATATGCGTGTTTGGTTGCTTGTAGTGTGCAGTATCTGTTAGTGTCAGCAGACTAACAGGGGAAAAGCCATCATGATAAATATATATTTTAAACCAATCACATTAGAGTTATTGGAGTAAACTGACATAAACGTTCTGCTGGCTGCATAAACATGTAAAAGGTGGCCATAGTTACTGATACATCATCCCCTGGTTTCTAAATTATTTTTAAAGCTTCAAAATTAGTGTATTTGCAGTCCTACTTAGTTTCCAAAAAAACTGATGTGACAATAACAAGTCATTAGCCAATGAGCATAACATGGATAGTCTTCTATTAGAAAACATAATATGGAAGAGATTTGCAAAGTAGACCCTTTTTAAAAAAAACAAAAACAAAAAAACAATCCACATGACTTCCAGAGGTCAACAGAGAAAACCACCCGCCTGTAAATAGCTGAAATCCACAAATACTTGAGACCCCTTCTAAAAATGTTCATAACTGCCTATTTTAATAGTTGAAACACCAAATATACATTAAATTATCATCCTAAAACACTTGAATATCATTTCAAAGTCATCTTACAACAGGTCTCGAAGGTCTCAGGATTTTTTGCGGAAACCTCCTTGTCTTTCAATGCAATTTTCCCCATTTAATCATAAAAAATGCATTTAGTCATGAAAAAAAAAGAAAATAATTAGCAAATGTTTTAGATGTGCTCTACGAAAAAACTGGTGTATAGACAAATTTTCCATGAATAATCTGGAGTTAAGTTCTACAGAAAAATCCACGAATAGGGGAATCTGCAAATACTGAACCATGAAGAGCTATCGCCATTTGGTGGCCTTCAGACGAAAAAACAGGTTTACGTCACTTCAGCACTGGCTTGATTTTTCTGACCTGGAAGGTTTGTCCATCTTTTATACTGTCTGTAGTTGGCTGCTAAATATTAGGTACGAATATATCTGGGATTATAAACAAAACAAGCAAATGAAACTGTCTTTAATTTAAAAAGAAATGTTAGCAATTGCATGCTGTGTAACCCTTTTAGCCAATAAAGAGATAAATTCTGTAGCAAACAAAGCCAATACTGAAGGTGCAGTGAAGAAGCTGATCAAAATACACACAATTGCTTTAGCCAACTTCTTTGAGGGAAAAAGAAAAACAGTAAAAGAAAATCTAGGAGATTCCTATATGGGTTCACATACTAGCAACCAAAACTGACTGTTAAATCAAAGCTGTCTGGAGGTGTGGAGCAAAAGTGCTTTCAAAGCTGCAAATTGATTATTCCTTACTTGCTAAAACACTGATTGTTGTTGCTAACCATTCTTACATACCAAAAAGTAATATAATGGTAAACCAGTGTTACTAGTACATGTCCATTTTAGTGTGCTGTTTGAAAAATTAAAAAAAAGTTTGTATGCTAAAGACAAGTCATTTTTGACCTCTTGATTGCTAGTTGGTTGAATTATGTGATGCATAATTCATGACAGTATGCTTTTAAAAAGTGTTGCAGGTGCTAAAATGCTAAAAACAGGCAATTTTAACAGACCAAAGGTGTTTGGTAAATGTTTGCTAGGCAACACTATGATCCTACATGGATCTCACAGGTACCCCTGGGCCAAGTTTGGTTGCTCAACTTCTGATATTTCATGTATTAGAGCAGTGGTTCCCAAACTTTTTTTGCTGGGCCCCCCTTTGTTTTACAAGAAAAATGTATGCTCCAACCACACACACCCTTATTTCGCTCCATTGCGGTTTATTTCACACGTCGAACATTTAGCAAACAATTAAGCAAATACAAGTAATCTCCAATAAATTACAGATAGTAATAAAATAAACTACTAACTCTTTTATGCTACGTCCGCACCTACACAGGTATTTCTGAAAACGCAGCCGTTTCGTTCACACGTAAACGGCGTTTCAAATCACCGAAAACGGTGATTTTTTAAAACTCCTTTTTTGCGTTTTCCTGTTGCCCAGGAATACAGAGTTCCTCTGTAGGTATGTGCCTTTTTTCACATCACGCTGTGCGCATATTATTGTTTACATGAGATGAATTGCAGAATGGCAGATAGAGACAAAATACTGTTCATCTGACTATCTTCAGTTTTTAAACGCTTACATATACACACGCAGTTACTGTCCCTCCATTTACAAAGGCAGAGGCGTCACAGTGTGATTATTTTACATGTAGTTGTTTTTTCTTTTCCTGTGTAATAATATTCAACATCACTATCAATACAGTTTTCAAAAAATGCCTCTCTGTGCAAAATGGGTTTAAAAACATAAACAGCTGTGGGATACTGTTTGTCCAGGATTTGAACCGAGGGAACAAACAGTGGCAGGATCAGCCTGATATTATTTGTATCCCACTGTAACTTTACTGTATACAGAGCAAACATCTCCAACATGTCAGGAGTAGTTAGTCATTACAACAAGTGTTTGTGAACTAAAAATCAAGAATGTGGGATACTGTTTGTCTGTGATTTGGAGAGCCCAGCGCTGCTCCCGACACAGGGAAAACCAATTCTGCAGGGGAGAGCTACCTTGGCACTTGTGCAGGTGAAACTAAAGGGAAGATATGCTTCACTATATTTTCTAGTCTTTGGCTTAGAATGAAGTTGGTTTGGAAACATATTCAGCGATGCTTCATCTCCTGCTTTGCGTTTCTGTGGTCGCCCTGTGCTAGCAGTGTCCAAGCGTTTTGTTCCCCCCCCCCCCCCCCTTTCATACCGCACCCCTCCTGCAATGGCTCTGCGCCCCACACTTTGTGAAGGTCTGTATTAGAGTAAGATACTGTTGCACTGGATGGCATAATTGTTTTTGCTGAGATTTCAGGACATGTGCACTGGAGTCTGGCATTACTTTTTACACTTTGGCTTCTGTTCATTATTAGCGCAACTGGGAAATCTGGAAGAAAAGCATGACAGGACTTTAGGAAGACTAAATTTCTAAATGCAAGATCGTATTACATCATTAGTCAATAATTGCTGTGACTGGTGCACAGACTTTTTAATGTAATATTTGGGCTTTTATAACCTCTCCTGCGATAATATAGTGGAGACAACACAGAACAGCTCAGAGAAAGACCAGAGGGAAGACACGCTTTAGGGCAGATTCAAATCGAGGCCTCTGCATTATCCTTACACCATTTAGGTCACCTTCTCAATCCAGTGAGCTAAACTGGCACCCGCATATTTCTTTTGTTGAGAAGAAAATGTGAAGGCATATTTGATCATGCATAAATTATGTTTCTCCATTGCATGTTTTGTTTTTGTTTTTTTTATAATGCTCACATTTGTTCAGAGATCAGCTACTTTGTACCTTTTAGGCAATGACATAATTTTCCTCCAGCTAAATTTAAATGCTTTTACAGCTAAGATATTGTGCAGGAGTGTCATTGTTCTAAAAGAATCTGTTGTGTCTTATGGTTAAATAAATACCCAATAAGGTTAAGTTGGGGTAGTTAAGTGTGGTCAAATGTAAAAACTAGTGATCAAACACACAAAATATGTCACATGTACAGTATGTGAAAGAGAACTTGCATAATAGAAAGATTAAAAACACAAAGAGGAAAAAGGACGTGACAGAAAGCAAAGGAGCCACTGCACTCACTGCAGTCTTGCTTGTGAAAATGTCAGCAAAGCAGAGTACTTGCATATGACCTGCAAGAGAGGGCTCATATGTCATTGTTAACCCAAGTTTAGGTAGCACCCATCATCTGCATCAATGAGAGGAGGGAAGTGGCAGGGAGGAAAAAGAGGGGGGAGAGAGAAGTGGAGGGGTGAAGAGAGGTACCAAGAACTGAGTAGGTCTGCAGAGGAGAGATAAGAGTACTTCAAGTGTCACTACAAGACTGGTACATTGATCTGTGAGAGAGAGGCAGAGCAGTGCAGAGGGAGAGTTTTATTGCTGCGAACAGTGTTTTGAATATAATTTCAAATGTCAAAATATGATGCCATAAATAAAACAGACCTTTAACTACTTGCAACATAAAATGTTAATATACCAATAGTCTATATTTCTTCATAATTTGCATTTTGGGGCTTCTAGAAATCATCGGCCTTAATGTCTGGCCCGAAGTGAAAAGTCTTGAAAATGAGCAAAAACTTCTAAAACACTAAATTAAATTCTGTGAGCCAAACGCTCCGCGTGCGTCCAGAACCAATTTTTAAAATCAATCACTCTTTTGGCAAAACCTTAAACAGTTTTCACCTAGTTAGATGCAATTTGTAGATCTAATTTCCTCTGCAAAGAACTGTAAACGGGCTCTTATGAAGGAAACACATTTTCTGTGTGAAGCACTTGTGATGATTAATGGTAACCACAGGTGGCATTTAAAGCCAGTTCACTTACTCAGTGTGGCGAACTGAATGCATGTTTTCTGGTTTACACTTATTTTCTAATTACAATTTTTGCACCCCCTCCCCCCCCCCCCAAAAAAAAACAAAACAAAAAAAAACCTGCTGCTTTACACTCCCATATGGCACTCCAGGCGATAAATTTCACTCTGCCCACTTAAAAAGAACCCCGCAAGTGACATGAATGAAGTCTTACAGCCTCACACTCAGAAATTATATTTCAACAAGACTCTCCTTCCATCACAAAACAAAGTACATATCCATACTGTACACATTTGGTAAGTTTGTGTAAGTCTGTCTACTACATGTTTGGCAACATTTCGTTGCATATAAAAAAAAGCAAAAGCCAGCAGTGTTATACAGTATAACCTCGCAAAGCCGCGGTTCAAAATTAGCGGCCTCAGTCGTTCTCTGATTTTTCCTTAGAACCTAACTAATAAATGTTTAAGGAAATTCCTGCAATTTTGCAGAAACCTCAAATATCCTTCGCAACCACTTTTTTTGAGGAAAACACGGCTCAGATGTACTCAGATGTGGGCGGTTTGAACTTAGTCAGTGTTATTCATCTCTTCTTATTGCATCTCCCTCCTCATCTCCCAACATCTGTTTAATCTCTTTTTGAACAGGCTCGCTCGCTCTGTGGTATAGTATCGCTTCCTGTTCCTGCTCAAACACAGTGGTGTTTCTGAGTAGCTTATTTGCTTAGCAGTTTAATTAACAACTTTTAAATACATTCTTTTTTCACAGTATAATCTTCACGTGCTTCATCCGAAGCACACTTTCTGTGTACTCACTACCTAATTTATAGTATTCACTCACTGTCTCTGTACTGTTTCGCTAGCTTAGCTCGTAGCCGACCCGTTAGCACCATGGCTACTTCACCTGTCCCTTCTGCACTTTCTTGCTCATTGTGTCAGATGTTTAGTTACTCCTCGGCCTCCTTTAGCAGTAATGATATCTGTAACAAATGTAGCATATTTGCAGCTCTGGAGGCCAGGATTACTGAATTGGAGACTCGGCTTTGCACCCTGCTCTCACCCTTAGCTAGCCAGGCCCCTGTAGCTGGTGCAGCCGAAGATAGCGTAGGCCCCGCTAGCTGTTCCCCGGCAGACCCCAAGCAGCTGGGGAAAGGCTGGGTAACGGTGAGGAGGAAGCGTAGTCCTAACAGAAGCCCCAGGTACACCACCAACCCGTTCATGTGTCTAACCGTTTTTCCCCACTCAGTGACACACCCGCCGGGGGTCAAACTCTGGTAATTGGTGATTCTGTTCTCAGACATGTGAAGCTAGAGACACCGGCAACCATAGTCAATTGTCTTCCAGGGGCCAGAGCAGGCGACATTGAAGGAAATTTAAAACTGCTGGCTAAGGGTAAACGTAAATTCAATAAAATCATAATTCACGTCGGCAGTAATGACACCCGGTTACGCCAATCGGAGGTCACTAAAATCAATATTGAATCGGTGTGTAACTTTGCCAAAACAATGTCGGACTCTGTAGTTTTCTCTGGTCCCCTCCCCAATCAGACCAGGAGTGACATGTTTAGCCGCATGTTCTCCTTAAATTGCTGGCTGTCTGAGTGGTGTCCCAGAAACGATGTGGGCTTCATAGATAATTGGCAAAACTTCTGGAGGAAACCTGGTCTTGTTAGGAGAGATGGCATCCATCCCACTTTGGATGGAGCAGCTCTCATTTCTAGAAATATCGACAAATTTATTAAACCCCTCAAAACATGACTATCCAGAGTTGGGACCAGGAAGCAGAGTTGCAGTCTTACACGCCTCTCTGCAGCTTCTCTCCTCCTGCTACCCCCCCAAAAACCCATCTCCATAGAGACTGTGTCTGCTTCCAAAAAGACAAAAAACAAACTAAAAACCAGCAACAAACAACTTAAACAATCACAAAGAAAGAACAATACAGTATCCACATCTGAACCAAAGAGTAAAACAGTGAAATGTGGATTATTAAATATTAGGTCTCTCTCCTCCAAGTCTCTGTTAGTACATGACTTAATAATTGATCAACAAATTGATTTACTCTGCCTTACAGAAACCTGGTTGCAGCAGGATGATTATGTTAGTTTAAATGAATCAACACCCCCGAGTCATTCTAACTACCAGAAATCTCGAAGCACAGGTCGAGGGGGCGGTGTGGCAGCAATTTTTCACACCAGTCTATTAATTAATGAAAGACCAAGACAGACTTTTAATTCATTTGAAAGCCTGATGCTTAACATTGTCCACCCCAGCTGTGAAACTCAGAAACCAGTCTTACTTGTTATCATCTATCGTCCACCTGGGCCTTACACAGAGTTTCTGTCTGATTTCTCAGACTTTATATCTAATTTAGTTCTGAGCTCAGATAAAATAATTATTGTGGGTGATTTTAACATCCATGTAGATGCTAAAAATGACAGCCTCAACATGGCATTTAATCTGTTGTTAGACTCAATTGGTTTCTCTCAAAATGTAAAAGAACCCACCCACCACTTTAATCACACTCTAGATCTTGTTTTAACATATGGCATAGAAACTGAACATTTAACAGTGTTTCCTGAAAACCCTCTCCTGTCTGATCATTTCTTGATAACATTTACATTTACAATAATTGATTACGCAGCAGTGGAGAGTGGACTTTATCAAAGTAGATGTCTTTCTGAAAGCGCTGTAACTAAGTTTAAGAATATAATCCAGCCACTGTTATCATCGTCAATGCCCTGTACCAACACAGAGCAGAGCAGCTATCTGAACGCTACCCCAACAGAGGTCGATTATCTTGTTAATAATTTCACCTTCTCACTACGTACGACTCTGGATACTGTAGCTCCAGTGAAAACTAAGGTCTCTAATCAGAAGTACCTGACCCCGTGGTATAATTCTCAAACACGTACCCTAAAGCAGATGACTCGTAATCTGGAGAGGAAATGGCGTGTCACAAATTTAGAGGATCATCATTTAGCCTGGAGAAATAGTTTGTTGCTTTATAAGAAAGCCCTCCGCAAAGCCAGAACAGCTTACTACTCATCACTGATTGAAGAAAATAAGAACAACCCCAGGTTTCTCTTCAGCACTGTAGCCAGGCTGACAAAAAGTCAGAGCTCTTTTGAGCCAACCATCCCTTTAACGTTAACTAGTGATGACTTCATGAACTTCTTCACAAATAAAATTTTTATCATTAGAGAAAAAATTACCAATAATCATCCCACAGATGTAATATTATCTACAGCTACTCTTAGTTCCATTGATGTTAAGTTAGACTCTTTTTTTCCAATCGATCTTTCTGAGTTAACTTCAATAATTACTTCCTCCAAACCATCAACGTGTCTTTTAGACCCCATTCCTACAAAACTGCTCAAAGAAGTCCTGCCATTGATTAATTCTTCGATCTTATATATGATCAACCTATCTCTAATAATCGGCTATGTACCACAGGCCTTCAAGGTGGCTGCAGTTAAGCCTTTACTCAAAAAGCCATCTCTAGACCCAGCAGTCTTAGCTAATTATAGGCCAATCTCCAACCTTCCTTTTATATCAAAAATCCTTGAAAGAGTAGTTGTCAAACAGCTAACAGATCATCTGCAGAGGAATGGTTTATTTGAAGAGTTTCAGTCAGGTTTCAGAGTTCATCACAGCACAGAAACAGCTTTATTGAAGGTTACAAATGATCTTCTTATGGCCTCTGACAGTGGACTCATCTCTGTGCTTGTCCTTCTTGACCTTAGTGCAGCATTCGATACTGTTGACCATAATATTCTATTAGAGCGATTAGAACATGCTGTAGGTATTACAGGTATTGCACTGCAGTGGTTTGTATCATATCTATCTAATAGACTCCAATTTGTGCATGTAAATGGAGAGTCCTCTTCACACACTGAGGTTAATTATGGAGTTCCACAGGGTTCGGTGCTAGGACCAATTCTGTTTACATTATACATGCTTCCCCTAGGCAGCATCATTAGAAGACATAGCATACATTTTCACTGCTATGCAGATGACACCCAGCTCTATCTGTCCATGAAGCCAGATAACACACACACCAATTAGTTAAACTGCAGGAATGTCTTAAAGACATAAAGACTTGGATGGCCACTAACTTTCTGCTTCTTAACTCAGATAAAACTGAGGTCATTGTACTCGGCGCTGAAAAGCTTAGAAATATGGTATCTAACCAGATTCTTACTCTGGATGGCATTACCTTGGCCTCCAGTAACACTGTGAGGAACCTTGGAGTCATTTTTGACCAGGATATGTCCTTCAACGCACATATTAAACAAATATGTAAGACTGCGTTCTTCCATTTGCGCAACATCTCTAAAATTAGAAATATCCTGTCTCAGAGTGACGCTGAAAAACTAGTTCATGCATTTATTACTTCCAGGCTAGACTACTGCAATTCATTATTATCAGGATGTCCAAAAAACTCACTGAAAAGCCTTCAGTTAATCCAAAATGCTGCAGCAAGAGTACTGACAGGGACTAGAAAGAGAGAGCATATTTCTCCTGTTTTGGCTTCCCTTCATTGGCTTCCTGTTAAATCCAGAATTGAATTCAAAATCCTGCTCCTCACATACAAGGTCTTAAATAATCAGGCCCCATCTTATCTTAATGACCTTGTAGTACCATATCACCCTATTAGAGCACTTCGCTCTCGCTCTGCAGGCCTACTTGTTGTTCCTAGAGTATTTAAAAGTAGAATGGGAGGGAGAGCCTTCAGTTTTCGGCCCCTCTTCTGTGGAACCAGCTTCCAGTTTGGATTCAGGAGACAGACACTATCTCTACTTTTAAGATTAGGCTTAAAACCTTCCTTTTTGCTAAAGCATATAGTTAGGGCTGGACCAGGTGACCCTGAATCCTCCCTTAGTTATGCTGCAATAGATGTAGGCTGCCGGGGGATTCCCATGATGCACTGAGTTTTTCCTTTCCAGTCACCTTTCTCACTCACTATGTATTAACAGACCTCTCTGTATTGAATTGTATCTGTTATTAATCTCTGTCTCTCTTCCACAGCATGTCTTTATCCTGTCTTCCTTCTCTCACCCCAACCGGTCGCAGCAGATGGCCGCCCCTCCCTGAGCCTGGTTCTGCCGGAGGTTTCTTCCTGTTAAAAGGGAGTTTTTCCTTCCCACTGTCGCCAAAGTGCTTGCTCATAGGGGGTCATATGATTGTTGGGCTTTTCTCTGTATCTATGAAGCGCCTTGAGGCGACATTTGTTGTGATTTGGCGCTATATAAATAAAATTGAATTGAATTGAATTGAATTGAATCTCGGGCTATCTATCCATCTATCTTTACTGATTGGTGACTAGTTTTTGTGACCAACTGGTCTCTGAAATCGTGAATGTACAATACCCTCAATCTCTACATGTCCACTTTCAATTGCAAGGTGACTGCATATGGGAGTCACATAGTGGGAAGCAGCCTGTCCCCAAAAAATCGTGGTCCAATGATGAAGGTTTGCAAAAACTTAAATGGAGACAGATTGCCAACGCGCTGCAATCAATTGGAGTCAATTTGCACAGATGGGAGCAACGCATCTCTGTGCAAAAGAGGAACTGGCTCAGACAGGTTGTTGTATTCTGGTTATATTCCTATATACAGTAAAAGCAAGGTTGCAAAGTTCCTATGTCATTTTGGTGTCTCCAACAATGCTTTCCTTAGTGCATAAGAAATCTTTAAAGAGATTACTTGAATTTTCCTGAACAATTTGTGGTTTCAAGTTGCAACTTTTAGAAATTGTAAATAACAACATGTAGTTAAGTGGGTATCCTAACCAGGACGACTGTAATTAATTAAAAAGCCATTTTTTTTAAAGTTTGGAAATTGTTGCATATTGGGATGTAAATGGCAATACATTTTGAGAAATGAATCCCCTTTAGTGCTTAAGATCCTGCTGTGTCTGCAAAGTGTTTTGCAACAGACTTCCAAGCTTTTCATGTTCCTTTTCATGTTTTTCATGTTTCTGATTCAATCATTGTCATCTCTGTAGTCAGTGATGTCTGCTCTGATCTGTATTGGGGGTCTGGATGCTGCTGGGTGGGTAGGTCCAGAGAACAAAACCAGACTGCCATGGCTGCAAATGAAATGAACTTTTTCTTTTTTGATTAAAATAGTACTGACTGAACTTTTTTTGAAGAAAAAAAAAACCCTAAACTAGCTATGGGGCACTCTACTTAAGTTTTAAGAAATTAAATGTAAAATATGCCCACAGAGTTTAGGCCAATTTATTAGTCTATAAATTGCTGTTTCAGTACTTTAGGATATACAGTATCAGTACAGGACATATTACAGAATTAAATCCCCGTACTTCCACAGAGATGGATTAGCAGTATGGTCAAAATGAATCTGTGTTTGTGTGTGGTGAGAGGTAAGGAAGGGCATTAAATTATTAAATGTGTCAAATTTTTTGCACTGTTGGGTACATATGGTCCTGGATTAACTTACTCTCTACCTGGGCATGCACAATATACAATGGGCATGTGTGTCTGCTTGGCGTGTGTGTGTTTGTGTGTGTGTGTGTGTGTGTGTCTCTAGCTGCTTGGATCAGCAGAGCTTTACATCCACAGGGAACCATTAGCAAGATAATAATGAGACCATGGAGAAGCTGAAAGAGAGTGTGTGTGTGTGTGTGTGTGTGTGTGTGTGTGTGTGTGTGTGTGTGTGCGCGCATGGGTATATGAGTGTGAAAGAAAGGGACAGAGAGACAGGAAGAAGGAGAAACAAACACGTTCCAAGTCAGTGATGTAAACATCGTGAGCAAAGGATTTTTTCCAGGTTTGTTTTATCCTGCTTAGTTAGCCATTAGAGTTGTTGTCACAGTCAAAACTAAACTGTGTCAGGATGTGTGAAAGAATCTGCATGAAAAGGTTAAATATGCCTTTATTTCTTCAGATACTGTCTCTTGGTCACTGCTTTTTAATTTGATTTCTTAATTTTTGGAAAGATAATGTCTTTAATTTGGGACTTATATGCAAACTCATCTATACCCACCTCTAGGATAGTCATTTATTTTCAGTGTTTTATATCGACTCACCTTCCAGAAACATGAAACTGGCTTCATAAATTCTAATTTATGTTCTCAATGCACTTATAAATAAGTGTGCTTTGAAATAACTAGCTGGAGTGACAAGAATGATGACCAGACGCTTAACAGACACTGATCCAGCTGTAACATGGAAGCCATTGCTCTGATAATTTCTCTAAGTCTCCCTTATGCAGCCAGAAGAGCTCTAACCTATTGGGGCATGGGCATGGGACCTCTGTCCTGTGGTGTCTGGCACAATATGTTGGCAGCAGATGCTTAGGGCCCTGTGGGCCACAGTGTTTGGCCTCTGTAGATCAGGCCTGCTCCAGTACATCCCAGGAATGCTTGTTTGAATTGGAATGTAGGGAGTTAGGAGGCTGGCTGAATGCCTCGAGCTCTTTTCATGTTCCTCAAGTTGTTGCTGAGCAGAGTCTGCAGGGTGGCAGGCTGCACTGTCCTAACAGGGGAGGCGCCTCTGATATTGGAAAGAGCTGTTGCCATGGAGGTGGGGGCGGGAGTGTGAAATTAGCACCAACATGAATATTAGGATCCAAAGTTTCCCAAAAGACCACTGATGTAACAGGATTATTGATTAGGTTAATCATGTCTGTGGCTTTTATTTGAGCTAATTAGAGCTAGAATTAGTATTAGACTTGATTATCTTAATTATATTGGGTTTTATACTTTGACTATTGCTTTTTCAGATGAAACCTTCTCCTTGTCATTGGTTATGTTCACCACAATGTCTTTCTTTTGCCACTTTACTGGTTCTTAGTAGGGAAAACCACATGTTCACTCTTTAAAGTTTGTGGAAGTTCTACTCGTTAGGGAAAGCGATATTTCTAGAACTTTTAGATATTCCACAGTATAGAGATGTAGCACAATTATAGACACACAAACACCAGTGTGCAGAAGGCAATACGTCTCAGTGAGTGTGTGCGTATGTTTGAATCCATATGACAGCTCAGCTTGAAGCGTCTGTGCTGGAAGGGGGAGTCTGAATGTGCCCGAGTGAATTTAAATCTGTGTCTTAGGCTGGAGAAAACTACCTGTGTAAACACTGTAATCTGTCAGCACTCACTTGAACTTGTTCATGCTAGCTAGTGAACATGCACATAGAATTATACGGTGCAGGGTTGAATCATCCCTTATCTCCTGCTGTGAGATGAGATTTTTCACAGGTGGAAACAAAGACAAACAGCAAAGGTTTAAGAGAAAAGTAAATTTTCTTAAATATTAGAACAATGAATAAATCATCAACACAACTATTTATCCAGCTATATCTATATAATACAGTCACATTTCTTTTACCCTTTAACAGATATGTTATATTTCCAACCAATCCCAGTCTAAGTCTTGGATCTATACAATAAACTGTACTTGAAAGCACTTCATCTATTACATTGCTGGATAACAAAGCCAATTCTCATTGCTAAGCTCAGAATTTGTGTCAGACTGCTATGTGGCACAAAGAGAAACTAAATAAGAAGAGAGAGAGCAAGAAAAAGAAAGAAAATGAAAAAAGAGGAAGAAAGCATAAAAACATGCTACCTAGGAGCTAACACTGTAATGAAGATGGCAGTACTACTGTGACAGTGTAACCACTTAACAACAATTCTAGTAAGCCTTGAGCAAAGCACACACACACAGACACACGCAGACAGTATACACTCAATAGCACAAACACTGAGATGCACACTGTGGGAAGCAGTCACACTTTGTCCCACTCTGACACAAGCCACCACACCGAAAGTCAGAGAAAGTTTATGTGGAAGTCAAACAACCAACTTCAGCAGAGTTTAATTCTGTAATTCATCTGTGCAGTAAACACTGTGAGACTTGTTTAGCTAATTTTGTTTCTAGGTGTTGTCTGTACATATGGAAACTAACCCACCTAGAATTTCAGCAACTTTAGAAAGAATTATGTTGCTGATTTCTTTTTAACTTGCAAACCCTCATTCTCTCCTAGACACATGTTAAATGATGGCCAGTGTTATCACACCTGATGTCCTTGTGGTGGTCTTTTAGGCTTGGTATTCTGCTGACTGTTTATGTCAGTAATATATCTAGAGGTTTTATAACTATAGCTGAGTAGTAGACTGTAGCTTTCATGTGATGCTTTTGGTTTGATCTATTGGTTTCATTTTATGCTTTAAGACCATGATTCTGTGGGTCAAATTGAAATTTCTCCCCTGTGCTTCTGTTGTCCAGTTTGAGGCCACAGTAAGTACTTCAGTGATTGCTGTTGCTTGAGCACTATCTTTGAAACTATAGGCTATTTTTTTGCAATGATGACTGTAAAATTCCCACATCAATCTAGCAAAACAACAACAACAACACAAAAAAATCCCTGTGTAATTTTCACCAAAATGCCTAAAATGACTAAAAATACAGACCTGAAAAACCCATAAAAACAAAACAAACAAAAAAAACCCTGCAAAACAAATTTTCAGTTCAAATGCTGGTTAGAAATAAGGAAATACGGCCTGAAAAACTACTTGTGTATGTAAAGGAGGTTGTTGAGGTTGTTTTGCTTTGAATCACTATGCCATTTTCTAGTTCTGCTTTTAAATGATCTGATTCCTGAATGGCACAAAACTAATTCCTCATCATCAGTAGTCTCATTTGCAGAGCCCTTGTCATTAAAAACACTCCAGTGTCAAAGAAAAGCTAAATCGTTTGTTCTTCTTCTCTCACTTAAAATGCTGCTCTGCACTAAACCTCAAATTCAGCTGGAAAACCATTATGTTAACGAAAAAATACACCCGGCAGACACATTACTATATCATTATGTGTGGTTTAGTCTTTGTTGCACTGCCAGCATAAAGTAAAGAAAGTAAAGAAACACTTTTAAACAGAGTATAACATCATCTCAGTTAAACCTCTGGGGTATTGTTCTGGTCAGTTAAGTAACAGAAGGGATGTTAATCAGGTTTTTTGGTGCTTTGTTATCAATGAAATTAACAACAGGTACACTAGAGGGGCAACAACAAGACAGCCCCCAAAACAGTAGTTTTACAAGTTTAGGCCACTGTTTTTTTCCCTGCTCATTTTCTGACTGTTTTTCCAGTAGTTTTGCGTTTGTCTAGGGTAAGAACCTACCTGGACCTTACAGAGGTTACACAGGTATCCTCCAGGATGGCACATCAACATGTTCTATTGCCAGAAGATTTGCTGTGTCTCCTCAGCACAGTCTCAGGAGTGTGGAGGAATATTGTAGGAGACAGCCAGTTACTCTAGGAGAGTTGGACAGGGCTGTAGAAGGTCCTTAACCCATCACCAGGACCAATATTTGGTCCTTTGTGCAAGGGGGAGCAGGATAAACACTGCCAGAGCTACCAAATGACCTCCAACAGGCCACTATTGTGAATGTCTCTGACCAAACAAACAGAAACAGACTTCATGAAAGTCCTCTAGTGGGCCCTGTGTTCATTGCTTAGCATCAGAGAGCCAGATTGGCATTTGCCATAGAATACCAGAATTGGCAGGTCCAAGCCGTTATGCTGCCTGCAACATTGTTCAGCATAACTGGTTTGGCGGTGGGTCAGTGATGGTCTGGGGAAGAATATCTACAGAGACCTTTAAAGGCTGGTATAGACTGCCATTAGGCATCAAAATGAAATACCTGGACCAGTGCAACCTCATAAATAACCTTTAGATTGTGTCTGAACACACCATAGAGGCACAGAGTAAAGCTAAAGACTAACCACTGAATTCATTTTCCTTGGTGAACATTCATTTTTATTTCCCTTCACAAGGAAAAACAAGTACCTGATCAGACTTCAGCAGAATTACTACTATGAGCTCAACCAGTAATCAGCGCTCTCCTGTTAGCACACAAAACATGGACACAAGCTGTAGCAACAGCAGCAGCAGCAGCACTAGCAGCATCAGTCTCGTTATGCTGACTGCACACACTCACAAACAAACACACTCCCCTCCACACACTCATTTCATTTCCGTTTCTCAGCCAGTCTAATTTCAACTTTTGTCACATTATTACTTTTTCAATTCCAACAACAACCCCCTACTTCCGTTCCTTCTGGCTCTTCCCTTCTGCTTTGCCCTCTCTGTCTCTCACTCTCACTCTGTGTGTGTGTGTGTGTGTATACATGTGTACGTGTGTGTTTAAGTTATACTTGCAGACATTGCACCACCATGGGAAACATGCACAGGACCAATTTCTCTTAAATTCCCACATTTTCACCACAGAGAATCTTTGTAACATCGAGGTATACCCTCTTCTCACTGATGATCTTTCACTTAAACCACCCCCACAAGAGACAAACAATCTCCCAAAATGTGAATATTAAATTTTCTCAAGGGAAGCTTTGCTCATGTGTATATGCGTGTGTTTGTGTGAAGGTGTATGCCTTGGATGCCCATGGATGCTTCTGTCCTCTAAATAATTCTACACAAACAAAGCATGCATACTGACAAAGCATAAATGTACATATGAACTCAAATGCCCCAACACTTGCAATAGCACACATAGAATATAACCTTACATGCTGTTCTACAGTGTGTGTTTACAATACTATGACTGAGCAATATATTGTTATATTTTTGTTCAACTAACATAGCCTCTGTACATTAAAAGTGCATTATGAGAAGGAATAAGGATGTACTTCTACACTATTCAGCATAAGTGTTATAGTTGAGTTCATGCAACTATGAAATGCACTAATATTACTAATGTAAAAGCATATAACGGTTGCGGTTCTTGACACCGTAAACGGAGACCAATTGACAATTGGATGTTGAACCCCCACCCCTTGATGGGTTAAACTCCAGCTATGGCAGCTGGGATTGGCTACAGGGATTGTACAGCCTTCAATAGTACAGTGGAAGGAGATAGATGGATGAGATTTGGTGTTAATTTAAGTATTTATGACTTCTGAATGTCGCTTGTCTGTCTGGAACTTGAATTCCCAAAGGACCTTAACCCTCTTGCTCTAAATCGCCTTCGTAAGTATCACCTGTTGGGACTTGGGGACTTCTAATCCATATGCAGCACAGATGTTCCTGTACACAATGCCAACCACTTGGTTGTACCTGTCAGTGTTGACTGCCCTAACTTGCACATTGCATCTTGCTATAATGTGCTGGACTATCTCCGGGGCACCTTTGCAAAGTTTACAACTTGGATCCTGTCAATAGTTGTAGACTCCTGCTTCTATGGAGCTGGTGCTTAGGGCCTGATTTTATGCTCCCATGATCAGAGCCTCTGAGCTGTCGTTCAGCCTGGTCTTTTCGAGCCACAAGTAGTATTTCTTGATATCAACCACTTCCTCTGTGTGTTGTTGATACCATGTATACACACACACACACACACACACACACACACACACACACACACACACACACACACACACACACACACACACATACACATATATATATCAGGAAGTGCATCCAGCACTAAATCTTAGCCATGTACATCATTCAGAATGAGATTTTAGTACCAGATTAGTCAGAGCACATGTTAATAACAAGTGCCTCCAATGCAATTGGCACACAGGGTACAGTTGCAAATTGTGCTAATGGTGCCTGAAAAGGATAGAATAGAAGATGGGAGAGGCAGGAATGTCTGGTAAAAGCGATGAGCTGGTTGATATGAAGGACAGTAAAAAGGTAGATATATTATGTGTGCAGGAGACCAGGTGAAAGGGAAACAAAGTCAAGCACACTGGAGGTGGATTCAAGCTGTTCTATCACAGTGTAGATAGGAAAACTAATGGAGCAGGAGTCTTAAAGGTATGCATGTGAGCAATCTTGTGGAGAATGACAATTGTCAGACAGATTCGTGATTTTGCAGCTGGAAATCGAAGAGGTGATGCTGAATGTTAACATCGCATATACCCCAGAAATTGGATGGATCCTCAGTTAGAAGAGAAAGACATGCTCTGGGTGGTAGGGAGGAGTTACCAGATGACTGGGACAGTGCAGCTGAAGTGATCAGAGAACTGAGGAGATGGTGGTGGAATGAGAATGCACACACAGACACAGAATGATAGAAACAATAGTGAAAGGGAAGGTTTACGAGATGGTAGTGAGACCTGCTATGATGTGTGGTTTGGAGGGGTTGGTAGGGGGGTGTAGGCATGTATGTATGTATGTGTGTGTGTGTGTGTGTGTGTGTGAGAGAGAGAGAGGTAGAGAAGTATAAGCTAAAAGCAGAGCTGTATAGTTGTGTATCTGTGTGCTTCAAACTTGGTGTGAACATATTAATAGCTTAGCTCCTCTTAGCCTCACTGACAGAGTGACAGAGACATTACTAATCCAGCAATGACAAGTTACTATTTCCCCTGCTTCCCTCTCACTCCCTTCCTATCTATGCTTCCTTCTTCCCCAGGACTCAAATCATAGTTTACTGTGCACTGAGGTATGTTGTGCAGCAATTCAGCACATTGTTGGATGTATTTGACTTGCTTTGATGGTGGGTAGAGCACAAAGGCAGTGCTAATCTGGAAAACTGCACAAACATGACACATCTTTGCAATGCTCCATTCTTAAACAGATGGTAAATGTTTATTTATCTATTTATTTTGTTTCCATTATATCATAAATACAGATGTTGGGCATTAAAAGTTTAAGAACGAAGCCATCTTATGAAAGTAATTAAAGACCACCATGTTCTTATTATAATGAATCCTCTCAGAGCTGGAAAGGCGACATGTTTCTTGTAGCTGGTGTAAATATAGTCTGACAGTGCTTCGATTCTGCTTTACTTGATGGTAATTACTCTGTTAGTCTTTTTAATGGGTTTCTTAAATGTTTCTGCTGTAAAAAAAATAGCATGTAAACCTGTTGTAAGGAATGTTTTATTCCTTCAGTATATGTGTTGATTAAAATTGAATAAACTCTTCTAACTTTTCTATCCTATCATTCCTTTTCGAAGAATATGTTTACTTTTGCAAATGCACAAACCTACAACTACATAATCAACTTATTATCATTATTAAATCATTTTCTACTTCATGGCTCCCTGAAGTCTAGAACCCACAAACAAAATATGTGTGCAAATTTCTGTTTTCAGTTTAGACCTAGTTTCAGTAGCTAAACATCACGTCATGTTGGCTTCGATCAGGTGACCAACTTGGTGATGGAAGAATATCAAATTTCTTTAAACTTTATGGTTGCTTTTGTAGTACGCTTACGGTCATTATCTATTTGGACAGTGAACTGCTGTCGGATCTGTTTTGCACCATTTGGCTGAATCTGAGTAGAATTCATTATGATACACCTATTAGCAGTCACCAACAGTATCAAGCATCATCATCAGTAAACACTAGAGACCCAGTTCCACTTGTAGCCATACATGCCCCTGCCATAATGTTGCCTCCACTATCTGCTAGATGTCCCAATCCTGACCTGCGTCTCTCTTTTTCTATGCTTTTTTCTTCCCATCATTCTAGTACATGCTCATCTTGGTTTCATACTCTAAACGAATTGTCTTCAGAATTGTGCAGCCTCTTTAAGATGTTATCTGGCCACCTAGCCTTCTTGTTCACGAGTGTAATCAGAATTTAGCACCTTCATTTAAACCCTTTCCATTAATTCATAAAGGTGCCAGTTAATTAAAGACATGTAGACAATGATGCACCTACCTCGTTGGGAGTATTCTTGGTTAGATGTTAGAAAATGAAATTCTCTTAATCATAGAAATAATTCTGCGATCATCCACTTCAGTTGTCTTCTGTGGTCTTTCAGGGTTTTTGGTGTTTCTGAGCTGGCCAGTGTATACCATATCAGATGTACCAGATTGTAGATTTTTAGACTATTGTTATTCCTTGTTTACTTGCTTAAGTAATGCCTCCCTGCAACGACTGCAGGGTGTTCAGAATGCTGCTGCTAGGCTTCTGATAAAGCATCACAAATACTCCCATGCCACTCCCCTGCTGATTCAGCTGCATTGGCTCCCTGTCAAGTTCAGGGTCCAATTTAAGATCATAATCATGACTTATAGGGCCCTGCACGGTGTAGCCCCAACTTACTTAAGTGATCTTCTTCTTTCTTATCACCCCAGCAGGTCCCTGAGGTCTTGTGACCAGGGGTTGCTGGTTGTCCCGCATACAAGGTTAAAAACAAAAGGTGACAGAGCGTTTGTATCAGTGGCTCCCAGACTCTGGAACTCGCTCCCTTTGAGTTTGAGATCTGTGGACTCAGTCATGTCTTTTAAAAAATCTGTTTAAACTCGCTTTTGGTTGATTTTGTTTTGTTTTAGATTTTAATGTCTGTTTTCTGCCTCTGTAAAGCACTTTGTGATTTTATCTTGAAAGGTGCTATATAAATAAAATTTTATTTTACTTTTTACTTTACTGACATTACTTCACTGAAAGCTTAAATCCCACACTTCAATCACATCTTAACAGATTACTTAAAATGCACTGTAGCAGCGTACAAAGTAAAAACTACAGAAGTTGTGTCTTTGTCCAACAATGCCATATAAATGGACTTGTTCTTATATAGCGCTTTTCTACTCTGTCTGAGCACTCAAAGCGCTTTATACAACTAATTCATTCACCCAATCACACCCATTCACACAAGCACTTTTTTTTATCTGACCTAAGTGCTAAGTAATCTACCATTCATACACATTCACACTCCGATGGATGCATCGGAGAGCAACGCGGGGTTAGTATCTTGCCCAAGGATATTTGGCATGCAGACTGGAGCAGCCTGGGATCGAACCACCGACCTTCTGGTTAGTGGCTGACCTGCTCTGCCACCTGAGCTACAGCCACCCCATAAGGAAATACATTTTTTAATTATGTTTTTGGAGGATGTTTACATATCATATAATAGCATGGATTGATCCAGGCTCCAAACTGGACAAATCCCCAAACTTGATAATGGTATACCTTCTGTTCTTTTAGTGCTTCTAAGTAACTACTTGCCTTCTTTCCTTGTAGCACACGGTGGTACAACCTTTATCTCACCTAGTTTGTATTGTGGCTGCATTTCTAAAGAGATATTTTACCATGAACTGATAGTTATTTGTGCTGAACACGGTGAACCCACCCACTTTCTCATGGGAGGATGATGATGTCTGGGTCCTTCATGAGAAGTGTAAGCGATTTCTCCTATGGTTTCTTCTTATGGATGACTGACTCTGTATTGCTTATCAGATCTACAACCAGAAAGCTTTCAGGTGGAACAGCAAAGTTCAGTTTTATAATTAAGTTTGTGCCTGTGGAAGTTCAGGTCACCGATGTCACTTGGCAGTCATGAGTATTATTGGACTAGATTGAACACAGAAGAAGGTGTAAAAAGTCACTGATTAAACAGCTTGAAATGAACTGAAATGAACTTTACTTTTTAAAAATTAAGTTCATGGTAGAGCTGTATTTATGGGGAAATCCCTGTAGTATCTCTGTGTATATCAAAGTGAAATTTATTTATACAGTTAATTTAAAAGTGGCAAAAGCTGGAAAGCAAAACTGCTTTACAGAGCCAGAAAATTAGAAGACACTTAAACTAGTCAAAACAATGCAATGACCAAATAAAACAATGGCATAATGAGAGAAACAATATCCATAAAAGCAGTAAATAAGTAGATACAATTGCAACATAAACATACATAAATGCACAGACTAAAAAGAAAAAGTCCTTAAATAAAATGCTCTCTCTGATATATTTATGAGGATAATTAGAAAAGGGACAAAACCTTAAAAAAAACCTCCTAATGCCTTTGGATGTTAACAGTACAGAAGAGTGACTAGTCAGCACAAGTAATAGATGAGAAAGTGGAATAATGGATCATTTCAGAGATGTCACCTGCTGCTAGTTTTCCGAGCAACTTAAAAAATAATATAAAAGAACCTTAAAATTATCTCTGTATATTAGAAGAATTGAACCCAGTAACATGGGAGGGCATGTCTTCCCTGCACTACTAGTGAAGGGTGTTTCTGCTGCACGTTAAACCACTACAGGCAAGCTAAGGCAACTAACTGATTCATAAACAGACAACTGAACTAGTCAAAGGACACAAAACCAAACCAAAATCTAAGCCTTTAAGTCTTTAACCTTGGCTAAAATGTGTAATGTGTAATTGGTCTAAGGAAGTCAGAGCTAGACTAAAACAGAGCAGATTTGTTCATTACAGTAAGATAATGCTGTCATTTCCTGGATTGTTTTTTAAAATTCAGTCGCAGGGGGTTGGCTGCATTGATTGCATCTACTGGGTGTTCTTGCCAATTGAAAAGACATTTATTTCAAAAGCATTAATTTTTTTAAAATATAACTTTCCTCTGACAAATTAACCATACACATAAGGCTACACTGTAAGGTACAACAATGTACAATATGACTTAAATGTCAGTATAACATTCACTTGAATAACTTAATAATCATAACGGTATTATCTCCCTATAAGTAAGTTGACAAACTGAATGTTTCCTCTCGTGAATAATCAAAAAAGCATGACATTAAGACTGGACTATATGGAAAATACAGGCCATAAGCCCTTGATTGAGGATTATATCTGTCAGTTGTCTATCAAAATAAAAACTGTATAATTGTAATCATTTTCTTTTTTTAAAAAAAGAAGCCTGATGAAAACTGGAGATATATTATCTGATTGGATAAAACCAATATTAGTAGTAGTACCACAGTGAATGCATACTTTCAACAGTGAAGGAAAGAGAAAGTGTGATGATGTTGGGCTGTGTGAATGCAAAAAAAATTGAAATATATAGCGAAATATAACTCCTCCGTTGCAGCTAAATATCTGAAAAATGACAGGTCTTTCTGGATGGGGATTATATCTGTCACTGAAAATATAGGGGCCTAAACAGAGTTTGAAAATAAACAAATAATAGATTTTAATCTCAGTAATGAAAGGTGGAGTGACTTTTACTCCAGTGAGTTACTGTTGTGCCTACATTACCCTGATGTTCAACTTCAAAATAATGTATTTTTTTATTAAAACGTTGTCAGGGTTCCTGGGTTGTTGACCCAGTGTTTTCAGTTCTTACTTTGTCACGGTTTAGTTTTCACATTTCCTGCTTTATTATGTTAGCCTCGGTCTATGTGCATTATGTTCTGTTCCACTTCCTGTGTGTGATTAGCCAGATTCAGTTCAGCTATGTTCTCACCTGTCTCTTATCATCATCATTAGCCAGTGTATTTAAACCCTCAGTTTCTTGCAGTTCACTGTCTTGTCATCGTCAATTGTGTGTGTGAGTTTTTCATTTCAGTTCACTTCAGTCCAGCCAGCCATTCAGCCCGTCCATCCATCTCATGTTATGTTTACCCTACATTTATAATAAACACCATCCACATCCTCAATCTGCCTGCGAGGCCTGTGTTTGGGTTCTCTTTCCACACTGCAATGCCCTCACAAAAGTAAGTGGCCTTATACTTACTTTTATACTTATCCTTACGTATTCATGTACCCAATTAGCCAATATCTAAATATTATATAGATAAAATAACTTAGTTTCAGTCCATTATCAAAATAAAGGCGTAAACCAGTTATAACACCCAATTTAGCTCATGCTATGCTCAGTGGTATTGGCATGCCTGTGCCTGGGTCCTTTAAAATGAGTGACAGAGTGCCCCTGTCTAAATGATGGTGTGTGATATTTTTAATTAGGACCCACGGCAAACATGAACTCAGTAGATAACTCCAGCAATAAATGACACAAACAGAGTGCTTTTGATTCAGGTCCCCTAAGGCTGCACATATATGGAAACATCTTTGAACTGTCAATTGTACCTCAGATATACTATTGCCTTAGTTCCTCAAACTGCCAAGAAAAGTGTGTCTATGTTGCCTTTTCCATGAACTTTCAACACAAAGTTTTATAAATAAGGGACAACAAGAGCCATTGGGACTCAACAACATTGATTGGCAAAGTAAAATAATGAGCTGTCAGCAGCTAGGGATCTGCAGATTCTACACAATTTACAGCAACAGTTTCCACTGTAGATTTTAAGAAGGGACAAAGAACACTGAGTAACATGGGAACTTCCGGTAATGGCGTTTACTGGGTAGACGTGTTTTAGGTCCGCTCCGCTACACGGCTCAGCATTTACCTAACAAACCTACTTCTTTGAGATTTTGATTCCCAGTTTTGGATGTCTTTTGCCTTTGTCAATTACTGAAGATCCAAAGAATGTCAAAGTCAAAGGGCAAACAAGACCGAGACCGAGAAACCTCGACACCTGCGGCACCTGTAACTGCAACCGAGATTAGCTTAATGCTTGAGTAGCATAGAGCTGCATTGCTAGCGGACTTTAAGTCATCCTTTGAGGACTTGTCCTTTGTATGATTTGCCCTCATATCATTTGTTCCGCTACTTTCAAATAAGACACTGTGCATCTTCTATCTTGCCAGAGTTTTCAAGTCAGCCTCTCAAGTCTTGGTGGGAAGACTTATTCCAGTTGAAGCCTCACAGTAAGGCTTTAATATCACAAATATATACTTTAATTATGGCATCAAACAATTACTCAACCAAGAAAATTGCTTCGAGTTAGGAACAGGAACTGGGTCTTCAGTTTGTTGAAGGTTACTGGGACAAAGTAATTGACAAAATTCATTCCTCAGCCTCATGTGCAAGACTCTCGCTTATTCAGTTTAAGACTGTATACAGATTACACTTCTCAAGATTTAGGCTATCTAAAATATACCCCGGCATTCCTGACCTCTGCAACAGATGCAACACCTCCCCCTGTGATTTAACTTATATGTTTTTTGCCTGCCCGTCACTTCAATTATACTGGACTTTTTACTTTGAAGTGCTCTCTCGTGTTTTGAGCGTTACTCTCAAACCATGCCCACTAGTTGCCATTTTTGGTGTTTCTGAAGATGCCACCCTAAACCTTAGTCGTAAGCAACTGGATATTACCGCTTTCACTTCACTGCTGGCACGACGTCGAATTTTGCTGTCTTGGAAAGCTCCTTACCCTCCAGCCCGATCACGTTGGCTGGAAGATGCTATGTTCTTTTTAAAAATGGAGAAAATAAAATTCAGACTCAGAGGAAATGTTAATAAGTTCTCACAGATGTGGCAGCCTTTTATCATTTACTTGAACTCATTGAAAACACTTGTATCATGGGGTTCCCTTTTGTTCTGGTTTTGGAGGGGGGGTTGGTTTTGTTTTTTTGTTTTTTGTTGTTTTCTGTGTGTGGGTTGTTGGTTTTTGTTTTTCTTCCTTTTTCCCTTTTCTTTTTCTTTTTCTCTTTTCTGTTATATTGTTATCATCCGAATTCTAATGGCCTAATCTGTCTTGATATATGTCTTTGTATCGGTTGGTACTTGCTGTATTGGGCCTGTTATATCAAATTACATGTGTAAAACTTTTTTAATAAAGGGGGGGGGGGGGTTCCACTGAGTAACATAAAAACCTGGATCATGTTAGTGTGCCAGATGTAGCCAAACATGCTCTTCCTGGAATCCCTGGAAGGTTAACATAGATATTATTACCTCCCTATATAATTTGATCAAGTTTAAAACAATCTGAGATGTTTAATTATAAATTGGACCTTAAAGGAAATATTCAAAATCTTTTTTGGACATGCATTGTGTCATTTTTTGAGTCTACCAAAGTCATCAACCCTAAGAGGATTGCATTCAAAATCACACCTAAACTCCAAACTCAAATTTTTCCAGTTGTTCCCTTAATTTTTTATGTTTAAAGCAAACTGTGCATGTCTGCTATAAATTCACATAAATGCTGCAGTGTGGCATACAGCAATAATTAAAACATTTTAAAAACTTCTACTTCAGTAAACTTTTGCTTCTGTTCCACACACATATCTGACACGCACACACACACACGCACGCACTATATGCACACTTTACACACCCTTGCCTGTGTCACTCTGTGCCTGCACACATGCATGCATACAAGCCTTGTTCTGCCCACATGCAGTCTGTCTGTCTTCCTGTTTCTCTCAGGGACACTTAAACACAGTACACATAAATATATGAAGAGTTTTTTTCCCCCATAAAATTCCACATAGAGGTCAACATTTCTGATATCTTGAAGATTGTTTGAGTCTTTTTGAACATTTTCAGCATTTTTTTCCCTTTTCATTTGACACATGTATAGTAGTAAAGATCTTGAAAATAGAGGTCGATTTTGAATTTATTTTCAAATTGGACAAAAACTCTTCACATCTAGTCATGCACACACATAAACACGCGCCTGCACACGCACGACACAAAAACACGTGGAGTCCGTACCTCGACAAATGGGAGCGGGAAAGTCCCAGACGGCGGCATTTCCGGCATTGGTGATGCATGTGAGTGTCGCATGACCATCTAAGACATAACCAGGGACACAGCTGTACCGCACACTGTCTCCCACTGCAAATCTTCCTCCACCACTTAACACCGCTTTGGGTGGGACACCAGGGTTTCCACAAGATGAACTGTGCAGTTCTGCAAAAGATGACAGAAAAAGAGAAAGATGAAGGCTTTTATCATTTTTGTTTTGGGATTCATTTGATTAAAATATTAAAATATACATTTTTCTATCTCAGCCATCACTCAGATAATATGCTCAGCCCCTTTTTTATAGTGATGCATGTAATTCAGTCTGTCAGATCACACACACATCTAACTAAACAGGCGATCAATTTCAATCAATCCGGGTGAACCTTTTAGTTATGCTTACCCCCATAATCCAAACAGTTTTTTTCTGCTTCTAGTCTGCGCTCCCATATATTACACACACACACGGTCTCACCAATGCTTATTTTATTTTGTGTTGTGCTCTGAGGGCTTTCAAAACACAGGTGACCCACAGCTCAATACTGTGACTGAATCAGAGCTGCTGCTGCTCTGCTAATGTGCAGCTCACACTGTGTCTTCTGTGTAGACATGGTGTTACAGCCCGGTCCCATCGTCTGTCATTAATAACAGTTCTGGGGTCAGAAAAGCAAGACACTTGCATTGTGGTGATGCAGTTTAAATACCTCCATTACAACCTATTCCAGAGTATTGCTCCAAGCGCAGACATAGCTGGGAGCCTACTGGTCTTCACAAATACATACTGCCGAGCGTGATGGCTGTAAATGGGCAGTTGGATTGCCTTTGCAATCAAAGAAGAGAAAATTCAGCCTCGGAGAAAGGGCGGAAATGCTAAAGTTTCTTTTCAATCCCCCCTCTTCCCGCTAGATTAATTTGCAGTTCTGTGCCAAAGACGTATGCACAATTGTAGGCTTATAAACATCCGCCAACACAGACACACAAACAAGCGCGAGAGGGAGTGAGAGAGTGAGACAGGGGGAGAAGGGGTATTACAAGCCATAAAACAGGAAGTAGATGGGCGCACAGGGAGCAACTCTGGTCTTATTGTTTGAACTTGATTGATACAACTATGAAACAGTTCAGACAGATGCGGGGTTAGGGAGGGGGAGCAGGAACTAGACAGATAGGGGCGAGAGGGAACTGTGGATTGGTGAGGGTGGTGGGGCAGAGAGGGAAAGGAGCAGGATGCCCACCATGATAGATAGAACTATGAAACTACTAAGACACGGAGAGCAAAAGAGGTAAGAAAGGAAAATGTTAAAGGAAGAGAGAAAAGATTAGAAAAACAGAAATCAACAGCGGTGGTGAGGAAGAGTATAGCAACACATATTCTTTAAATGTCATGAGAAACTCTGGAAATCTTTCACTTTACTCCTCGAACTGCAAAAATATCCAGAATAAGTTTGTAAAAAGCTCTAGTATAGCTGCAGGGAGCTCTCTGTCATACTAACTGCAATAATTTGTAATTACTATTCACAAAGCAGGTAGAGAAGATTTAATGTCAGTAAATGAATGGATGATATGACTCTTGAATTGGCCGGCTGATAGATTCATTTATAAAATGACTTTACTGTCATACCTTTTCAATTACATCCCATTCCTTCCCCTTTAGCCACAGTGCGGGTGATTATGTGGACATTTATATTTGGAATTTTCATGTGGCCACAATCAACCTGTCTTTTCATTTTCCTTTAAAATAAATCTGTCAGCTTTCTTTTTGTTATTATCATATCTCTTAAATGCGTATATGCATGTGTATATGTCATTAAGTCTGCCTGCCAGCTCCCTGACACACACACCTCTAATTGCCATTCTCCTTATCTCCACACACAAAGTGACCGGGAAACACACACTGACGAGACACACTTGGACATTAGCGCACATGCACACACACACACAACCATGGTCATCCATCACTGTGGCGAACCCCTGTGCTGTACTGTGATTGGATGTCAGGTTGGCCTAGTGTTGCGACCCGTTGGCCTATCGATTTTACCAGTCAGCATGGCCCCAGGATGTTTGTTGTTGTTGAGCATCCTATCAGGCACACATTTACTCTCATCCAAACACACACACAAACATTAACATTGGTGGTCCAGAGTGCAATCCAAGGCACACGCTAACCAACAGTTTCCCATTTTAGCCACTTGGAGCTTGACTGGTATTTCCATCACTTTTTCCATTTATCTATCTTTTTGCACTGTTTCCCCCTTTTTCATTTTCACTATTACTATTTTCTGTCCAGCTTCTTTACTCCATCTGTTTCTGCTGCCTTGCTAGGCTTTCATTCCCACTTCTGGTGTTTTTACCCCTCTCCTCTGCACCTCCATCCACCGATTCCCCCCTTCTCTTCCCTTACTACCTTATCCTCAACAAAAAACCTTTGACAACACCTCCCTCCTTTCTATTTCTCCCTTGTTTTTCCATACTAATATATCAACCCTTATGTCCATCTCCCTGTTCCTCCTTTCATTCTTTCCTACCTAGTTTATTGTGAACATCACACACTTTCATTACACTAGTTTATTCAGTAGCCAGCAGCTATGCCACGCTCTTCACCGTGGTTTATTGCTGCCTGCCCTCTCTTATTTATTCTCTCATACCCACACTTCTTCTTCCTCTCATTTCTCTCTCTTTATCTATCTCTGCCTCTCTTTCGCTATCTCAGGCTCTCCCCAGTTTACCATAACCATGATTTCAGTCTCAGTTGCTTCATTACAAGCTGCTGCTTTTATGGGCCATCTGTAGAACTATCTGCATTTGTCACACGCACACACGCACACACACACACACACCCCCACACACACACACACACACACACACACACACACACACACACACACACACACACACACACACACACACACACACACACACACACACATTCAAAGGCCTGCATGTAAAGGACTATACAGTTTCTCTCTTTCTACCACACATACACATTCTCACACATGTAACCATTTACCTAGCTTTTATTTCTCCCTAGATAAGCAATTACAGCCGAGTCCAAGTACAGAGAGCACAAGAAAGAGGGGAAGAGGTGGGGAGGAAAGAACTGAGCAGAGGGTAAAAAGCACGAGAGAATGCTGCCATGCTTTTAGACTTTTTAGTGAGACAAATGGCACTGCAGACTGGAAGACTGGCGAGGGGGAGTGAAGGACAGTGAAGTGGGCGAGGGGGACAGAGAGCGGGACAGGAAAACAGAGGCACAGAGACGGGGGGATGATTCATGGAGTTCAGAGGTTTTACACCTCAGTCAGCAGTAATTTTTTTACAAGATGAACTGAGTTTCAGACCTGAACAGAGTACAGTAGAAGGTAAAATGCTTGAATACAAAACATAGAATATGCGGTAAGAAATCATATACATAGATTAAAGGGCAAAAAATAAAAAATAAACCAAAAAAGTGATTTTGAAGTTACTTTTTAAAATGTATAACACAAAAAGATTTTGTTTTTAGAGAGTTCTGTAACAATCAGGTGTCTCTTCTGGGGCACTTAGATTTACCGCCTGTCAACTTCCGAGTCAGTTGCCTGTCAGCTTGATTCATTTATCACTGTGACCAACTCTTTTTATAGACTTGTGAAGGACTTGTATCATAAAACACTTTTTGTCTAATAAGTTAGCACCACTTTACAGCCTTAGTTGTACATCATAAACCATACTGTATGATACACTGTGCCTCTCCTGACAGTGCAATCATATTGCCATTTTACACAACAAACATATTTTATCTGTTTAATCTATTTCTCTAATCAAAGCAGAGGCACTATTAAGTCATCATAAATAAATAAAAAAACCATAAGAAAATAGTTTTATATAACAGGCCCAGAATATACATGTTGTTACTACTTTTAAAGATCAGCGTGAATGTTTTGCACATTTATTTTCCAAACCTTTATTTTGCACAAGGTGACGTTATGAATACATCCTTTTCTTCATGTCAAATTTTCTGCAACGTGCACGTGAGGCGGACATTAGCATTCTGATACAGCTTGTCAAAATGTGATTGGCAGTTTCCTGTCTGCAGCAATAGGTTGCCATTACCAAATAAATGAGACGGGTTTAGAATTGCTGGAGTTAAATGTCATTTCAGATTAAATGTAAACCAGTTGGGGGAAAAAAGATTTCAAGATAACACTTCTGTAAAACTGCCCTTGCTACCTAAGGATGGGGATTTGAAAATAAAATAAAAAAAATAAAAAATTGTGTCATATTATACTACACTTGTTATCCATTCAATTTTAGATTATTTTAAAATCTACAATAGCATGCAAAGATCATGAGTCATCCCTCGTTTTTGTATAATTTATCCACATAATCATTGTCAGTATGTACAGAGGAGACAAGTAGAGAGGTACATCAGTGATACAGTCATCTGTAAAACACAGCGGAGGCTCTGTCAAGGTTTGGTGCTGAACTTCAGCAAATGGTGTTGGGGATCTTGTCAAAATTATGGAATTATGAACACAGAAACATACGGTTAGATTTTAATACCATGTAATACTATCTGAAAAGCATCTAATTGGCAACAGCTTCATTTTTCAACATTTATCCCAAACACAGTGCCAATGCAATAAAAGTGTACCTGGACACAAATTTTAAAAAAGCGCACAATGGAAAACTCTCAATGGACTGACCTCGACAGAGCTTGGACCTCAACGTTACTGAAGCAGAGCAGGATCATGTTGACAGAGAATGGAACAAGAGGCAGCCAACATCCAAAACATCCTTTTAGAGCTTTGTATGTTCTCCAAGAAGCCTGGAGAACTATTCCTAAAGGTTGCTCAAACAGATTGCAAGAAACCTTGCTTAACAGAGATCAGGCTGTGTACACACTATGTTTTCATAAATTGCTGCACTTTATATAGAAATGACGGGTTGCTCAAGACTTTTGACAGCACTCCATGTACATCTATCTGGATTAATTAAAAGATTATAATCTTGATTCTAAAACAAAATGCTGCTTGTGGTAGCATGCATCAGAGTCGCAAGCAGGTATGTGATCGAAATTGTTAATGTGTCCTTGATTGTACAAACAAAAACTTTAAATGGTTATGTGGTAGTTTTGGAAATACTCCAATGTTGTGGTTGAAAAATGTCAGACGTGTTTTTGCCCATTTTGTTCAAACATAATACATCCATATATTTATAATATTGACAGTGGAACTTTCCCCCCAAACAATCCCTGTATTGTTAGAAAGTTGCTGCAGAGCTGTCAAGTAACTGTCATACTAGGATTCGAGTTATTTTCTGAAATTCTAACTATGACAGCTTAACAATCACGAATGGGATAATGTGAAATTATTCTACATGGCTTTGTGCTTTTTAATATGAAAAGATTAATGCCAAGATGAGATATCCACCATTTGAAAAATGTGACACCTTTCTGTATAAACGCATTAAAAGAATGAAAAAAAGCAGTTAAAAGAATTGTGCTGAGCAGAAGCTGAGCAAATACAAAGAGTGATGGGATGAATGGTAAAAGTTTTCTCCTTGATGTGGTTATACACCAAGAAGAAAGCTTTTCTGTTTATGTGACGTATTGTAGGTATCAACTACATTTATTTCTATACAGTGTATATGTGTGTGTGTGTGTGTGTGTGTGTGTGTGTGTGTGAGAGAGAGAGACAGGAATCAGCAGTTAAAGAAGAACATTGGAACTGCTGTGTAGCTCCTTGTAATAAAATCTTACAGCGTGTGATAAACAAAAGGAGCTAAAGTGAAGTTCACAGCTGGGCACTGCTTTAAAAGAGTAGTTAAGGTAACCCCCTCACCTCCACGCCGCACCACACACACTTCTATATAACGTTTGTGATGGCGAAGAGAAGAGAGTTGACATGATATATGATAATGGAAATGGAACAACAAGTACCAGCAGTTCTGGCCTCCTTCACCTATTACCAGCCACAGTCCAGAATGAGGAACAGCAGGGGTAGGACTAAGATCTTTTCCAGACAAATTCCCTTTTCAGCCTCAAACTGACTCTCGGTGGCGAACCGCTAGCAACAAAACGAGCCATTCATTTTCACATTCATTCACTTCCTGGTCAAAATGACAACCTGTGAGACTAGATTGTCTGAACCCTCTCAGGTCCAACTCATCATTGGTGATAACCCTAATCCTAAATTATGTCATAAAAATATGTAATTTTTATCTTTGTTTAACTCTAGGTGTTAAAACTGTTCTCCACAGTCTTGGCAATAAGGTGACAAAGAAAGCAATCTGACTGTGTCAAAATAAATAGGCTTGGGGTTTGGGGTTGATGATGACCTAGACCTTAATAAAAACATACATTTTAAGTATGTGTGGTGGTAAGAGATGCCATCTATAGATACAGCCATTTAAATTGACCAGCAAGTCTATGGCAGATTATTATTATTATTTTTATTTATTATCATTATTGTTTACTTTTAGTCACATATTCGCTTATATTTTGGTAATTTAATAAAAGAAATCAGAATTATATATATGTATATATGTTTTAAACCTCTCAGTAATAGGAACTGGAGTCTAGCTCTGCAGTGTTTGTGTAAAGGTAATGGCCATTTTCACCTTTATCGATTATAAGAGATAAAGCCTCAGGGGCTGCTGTCTTTTATGACGTCCCTGTCCTGCAGCAATCATCCACTTGAGTTGTGATTACATGACCACTTAATATTGAAAGTGTCATAAGTACTCCGCAGCTCTGCATTTGGTGAAACTGACAACCTGATGATGTTGGCGCTATTTGTCTATTCTAATCATGTTGCAAAAGTACATTGGTAGCTTAATTGCCTCCTAAGGGACTAAGACAGAGCCATGTTTGGAAAGCAATCCAGCAAAATTGAAAATACAACTGAGAAAGACCTAGAAAGATTTTCTTTAATGTTTTGTATGGGTAGCCCATTAGACTTTACACCAGAGACCAGCATTTGTGGTTTCTCTCTAACATGAGCAGTTCAGTACCCGACATAGAGTTTTCTGAGCCAGAACTGGCATTTTGGCAGTTTGAATGTGCACTGATATCAAACGCTAGCCTGGCATGCAAATACTTATAAAATAGAGAGAGTAAATAGAGAGCAAATTTGGTTTATATCTCCATTGTATCTGCGAATCAGCCATTTTGTTAGGTAGTCCCGGCTTTTGCCTTCAGAACCTTTCTAATTCTTCATGGCTTAAATTCAACAAGATGATGACACCTTGATTTTCGTCCATACATGACAGGGTAGCACAAACCTGCTCCAGATTTGTCAGCTGCACATTCATGATGCATATGTCCTGTTCCATTGTATCCCAAAAGTGCTCTACTGGATCTACTCTGAGCCTTGTTCTGCTGGAGGTTTCTTTTTTATGTTAAGAGAGTTTTTCCTTCCCACTGTTCCCAAGTGCTTGCTCCTAGGGGGTCATCTGGTTCTTTTCTTCTGTATTATTGTAGGATCCTTACCTTACAATATAAGGCACCTTGAGGCGACTATTACTTGCGCTGTATAAATCAAACAAAATTGAATTTAATTGAAACTGATGTGCTGTGTATTCATAGCTACACTTCTGCCCACCTTGGCGCTAACAAATGGATGAGTTATTCTGGCCTTCCTATCAGCTCCAAGCAGACTGGCCATTCTCCTCTGACCCTTGGCATCAAATAGACATTTTTATTTCATTTTTTTCCTTACACTTACTGAGTAAGCACTGCTTATTGAATATTTCTCAGACCATTCTCTATAAATCCTAGCGATGAAAAATCCCTGTAGATCAACAGCTCCTGAAGACCAAGCTGCCTGTCACCAACAACAATTCAAAATTCACTTGAATCACCTCTCTTCCCCAAGTATGTTTGTTTTGAACTTCAGCAGGTGATGTCACGGAGCCCACATGCCTAAAAGCACTAAGCTGCTGCCATATGGTTGACTGATTAGCTGTTTGCTTTATAGAACAGTTGAACAGATGCACTTAATGAAACAGAGGGCAGGTATATAAGCCAAGCATGAAATAAAAAAAGGCTACATTTCAGTAGATGCCCTACATACTCTTTCATTGTACTTTAACAATTAAAACAGACACAATACACAGGTTAATTAGTTGTTCTAATATTGTTAGTAACTAACATGGTTGATATTATGTCAGAGTAAGAATAAGAATAAGAAAAAATATGTGTTAACATATTATTTAACTGTCTTCTGTAATGTCACTGTTGCATATAATAGAGAAGACTAGGGCACTAGCAAGCTTTAAGGCAGGTCATGTGTGTTAAAAGATGAACTGCTTGGTTTTAACTGGGTGATGAGATGGCCACAATGGTCTTCCAAACTATGAGTTACAACGCTAAAACAAGGAAGACAGCACTTAAGTTACACGTCAGATCTTGAAGATTCAAGTTGAAAAGCTTTACTGACATACATTGTGTAATTTGAGTGTACAGTATAAGGAAAAACACACACAAACACACACACAATTTGTGCTAAGGGCTTTCTTGCACCAGCGCTGTCAACACTAAGCTTCATTTCACAAATTGTATAGAACAGATGACAAGAGTGCAAAATGCATGCTGCGTGGGGATGCACATGCTACCTCTTTTCATTTCTATATGTTTTTAATGTAACCTTTTTTTGATCCTATTTGTACAGCCTAATAATGGTCTAAAATATACAATCCAAGGCTATCCGCTTTAATAATTTCAGCTAGTACTCAAACCCCATCACATTACATAATTCTTATCTAATACATAACACTAACGGCTTAAGCAGTGAAGAAAATGAATGGCTCTACGAACTGAATTGACGAAATATAGGGCTTAGGATTCAGGATAGTCATCTTTCAATTGAAAGCGTCCTACAAATAATGACTTCATAAATGTACTAGGCCTGCTGCTATCGCAAATATTACTTTAATAGATAATAGTAAGATCTTTTTAAAAAGCTAAGATTTTCTTTTCATTTTAAATTTACTTTTGGGTTGTGTGAGTGCACTTCACAACAAATGTGTAAAATAGCCCAAGTTTGATTACTTCTGAAAACATTTATCGTGGGGCAAAGTGGTAGCAGAACATGCGTGTGTGTGTGTGCGCGCATGTCAGAGGGAGACAGACAGACTGTGAGGCAGAGTTAAAGCGGGAAGAATGGAGAGCTCTCAGATAAACTAACAGTTGTTCAAAGCTTTAGCTCATCTGGCAGCTGTGAAGATCAGTTAATACACACAACTGTGTTGCTAATGATTGTAACTTCTAGTGTAGATCAGACATTATGGACTCAGAGCAACAGACCACTAATGTCTCTCTGGGTTTATTACACCCCAGAACACAAACAATCGAGCACACAGCCCACTCTCCCTAAAGGTAAAAGCTGCTGTGAGGGTTGTAATAGTGGTGCCTTGATGTTCAGGCTGAACAATAATTATCTGTGTTCATTGAGATCATGAAGTAGCTTCCAGGAGCCAGTGTCAGTGTATACTGTCTGACCATAAATGTTGCATATACTGGCCTGCATAAATGCTATTCTGATACAGAATTGACCATAACCTGCTTATTTGGCAATTAAAATATCACAGTAATGAAGATATATTACTGGAGTGGATGGCGGTGTGAAAACTTTGGGTTCTCCAGTAGTTAGGCTTAAATTAATGCCTCCTTCTTCGGCTACTTTTTACGATACTGCTCGGTAAATATCACATATATATCACTAAAGGGGCCGCTGTAGATGCAATTATTGGACATAATATTTAATCAACATTACTAAGAAGAACCCGCATTCATAATAAGCAGAGTGAGTAGCCTGGTTTTCCTTTGAAATATATTGCAGCTGACTACAAATTTCCATATGCCAGAATTAGACCCATCCAAGGGAGGATGCAATTTAATGTGGCAGGGTAAAACAAGTTATTCATTTTGAGGGTAGACAATAACCCTGTCCAACACAATTACCTCATTTTTGTGGATGGAGTATCCATCTAAAAATGTTAGTTGAAAAGATGTGCTTAGGTTTTTTTCCAGCCTTGCAATTTCCCTGTATGTAATTGAATGAGCAGATAATGACAGCAGTCTGACTGCTCACAAAGAAACATGGGGATGTCAATTATAACCTCTTTACCCCCACTTCACCGGTGTGTGTGTGTGTGTGTGTGTGTGTGGTCGTTCGCGTGCACTCTAGTGTGAGTGTCTGTGTGTGGGCCTCTTGCGTGCATGTCACCGCACGTGCATATACAAGGATTGGTGTGTGTATTTTGGGTCCATGTGGGTGTAACTCCTTGATGCTGTGATCAATGTTTCTCTGAGGTTTGGTTCAATAAACCATTAGATATCTCCCTAAAGACATCCTGCCAACAGAACTTCATTAGACTGACACACATACATATAAAGAAAAACAAAACATGCCACACACACACCTGTTACCTCAACATTTATCCTATTTTAACAGGCTGTGGGCATCGGAAATGAACATAATCAAGTTCTAGTTTGTTTGCGTTTGCTTCTTTTTTTTCTTTTTTCTTTTACTAAAGCAGTACTCTGCAGTGTCAGCTATCATTTGATCTGACCTGAAAGGGCTGACTCTGACTGGAACAAATACGCTTGAGCAGACTTGATCAAACAAAATAGTAAACCGTCCAGTGATACAGGCAACACAAGAAACGGACACGTTTTCTTTTATTGAAGTGACTTACTGTAGATGATGGTGATACATTGCTAAAGGAACACACTGTGTGTTATGGGGAATTCTTTGATATGCTTTTTGCTGAGAAGTATAGCTGGTGGATAATCTTTGTGTCCAGCACAGTGATTATTTACTTCACTGCAGTTAAAAGAAATATGTTACACAGACTGAACTGCATCAAGTAGCACACAAAAGAGTAAACACAGAGAAGCAAAAGTAATAACAATTTTCTCAGTGCATGAAGAAAAGCTTGTGTGTATTACTAAAAACCAGTAAACCAGCTCCGTCTTAGCCTTAGCTCTTATGTCAGAGTCCTGCACTGATTTTAGTAAGAGTACTTTCCACTCAGCTTTCCACTTCCTGTAGTTTTCTTCTCTGTTTCACACATTCATCTTTCACTTCTACCTCTGTCCCTTTCTTCCTCTCTTATCTCTTCTCACAGCCACCCCTCTTCTTACTATTAATTAAAAGTCTGTATCTCTCTGTGTGTGTGTGTGTGTGTGTGTGTGAGAGAGAGAGAGAGAGAGAGAGAGTTTGCTTGTGTGCAAACATCAGGCTTCAGTATTAATTAAAGGTGTGAATGCTAATTGGTCAGATCAATAACGGGTCGTTAGGCCTCGGGGGCTGCCAGCCAATAGGAAATCATTATGTGTCTGACATCACTGTCACTCTGCTAAACTTGCACTGCACAGTGACACCATGCATACGCAGACATGTGCGTCTGCACTTGCGCACAGAGATTTGCACTTGCACTGGTGTCATCTGGAAGGATAGGTTTACTTCAAACACTGTGACAGAGAGAAAAGAGCGAGAGTAAAGAAACAGAAGCTGTTATCTGAACAGAAGAAGCAAATTGGCACAAAACGTAAGCAAAGAAAGAAATTGCAGCATGTACCCAAAACAAAATCAATATCTATTAAGGAAAACAAGAGATAGCGTGAGAGAGAAGATTTTCAGAAACAAAATAGATGCAAAGCCAACATTGGGAGGAACTACATAGAGCGGATCATCTCAGAAGGCCTTTTTGTACTAATCAATACCACAGCAACCTTTGTCTCTATGGCATTTATGACACTACTACTGCTTTCTCTTTCTTTGCAAATCCCAATATGCATCTTTCAGTATTATTTTATGTACTAAACCCTTTTATGTGCCATACATACATATAAATACATTTTGTTGATATTAAAAAAAAAAAACACGCAAGAAAAGAGACGAGGATAGTATTTGATGAACTGTACAGGACTGGTGGCTTCCCTGATGGGATAAAGATAGCAGACAGTCAGTTCAATTTGCCATTTCAAACAAACTTGCCTAGTACACTGACACCTTCATGCCCCAAGTAACATCCACTGTCACATTTCCACAATATAAGCTTGTTTTTATATTAAACTGTCCTCTTCAAGACCTTCTACCTCTACTCTTTATACAGCTTCACAGGCTGAAGCTGAGACAGAGCCTTAGATTTAACAGTGTAAGCACTACTTCATGCTATACAGTAAATGACTTTTTGCCACTGGGTTTATCAACTGGTATTCTTGCTCTGAAATCTGATTTAAATTTAAGATCCTCAGAAATAATCCAGTTAACGATATTTCTGATGGCTGTGCTACTAGATGAAAATGCGATGCAGTGAAGTTTGCTGTCTCCAGGGGTCACTAAGCATGTTGTCACTTGTCACTGAGACAGTATATATTTAATTCTGTCAGACAAACCTTTCACTTGTCCACAAACAAAAAAGCAATATGCGAGAAGACAGCAAATTAGAGGTATGCAGGGGTAATGCTGTTAAATGGTATAGCAAACACAAACTGTTGCCTGCAGAGGCAAATATTACCAATTTGTATGTGTATGTGCGTGAGAAAGAGAGTGAGAAATGATCATTCCTGTGCTGATCAAATCTGTATGTGCGTTTCTCCTCAGTTGAGACAGGCTAGCTAACTATTTTTTGTGTGATATCTAGTAGATGTGGTTACTAAAGTATAACATATTGAATTTAACATCTTAAGATACCCTGGAAGTGACTGACAGATACTAGGACACATGTACCCACACACAAATGTAAACAAATCTCACCTTAACTGTGTATCTACCAAATGATGCAGTCTCACTGAAAAGTTGCTTTGAGTTGTTAGCTCCCTGTTGTTAACATTGTAAAAAGATTTAATTTTTTAGTATTTAATTAGGTCTGGTGCCTCAAACTAAACAGACTTCCTCCATTTATATATATATATATATATATATATATATATATATATATATATATATATATTTGTTTTCAAGTAGACAATTGGAAAATGATGTGGGCTCAGCAATACAATACACACAACATAATATGGGTTGATAAATCCACAGTAAACTTACTGGTTGGTGGAGAATTTGAACTAATGGCAATATACGATATATGATGTAATAATTTCAGATGCTAACAGACATTCAGTGGAATGGTAACTTCCAAAAAGTTGAACTACAAAGCCCACCCACAGACACACACGCATTAATAACACTACATACGTCGTATATCCCTTCAAGGTGATCTTTTGATGTTAAGTAGTTTTTCACCTTTCTTCTGCAGTTACAATAAAAGCTTAAAGAATGTCATAAATACACATTTCCAGAAAACGAGCAAACAAAAAGCCATATTATTACCAAATCGATGGTACCACAATGCACACAGCTGGCTTGTTATTGAATTTAAACTATTATTGTTAATGACTGCTTCTGGGGAAATCAACAGGTTCTACCCTGCAGAAAAAAAAAATGTTTGCCTAAGGCTCCACAAAAACATGGATTCAAGGACTACAAGCCATATTTTTATATGACAAGCTACTAATGCAGTTTTCACTGAATGGTTTACACACCAGACGTAAGTCCTGATCCAGAATTTTCCAATGGAAGCACTCATATTGGCTTTTAAAACTATTACCGATGAAGTGATATCAGAATGTGTAGTTTGGTGCCAGCTTTTATTTTGAAGTGCACTTCACAACACCTCAACATTAAAGTTCTTTCAACCTGTATCAGTGTTGTCCCTTTTAATCTCCTCTCCTTTCATCTCTCTTCTCGCCATAATACTCTCCTCTGTCACTAGTCTTTTTAACAATTGTGTAGTATCGTCTAACACCAAACACAACCCAACAAGTGGTCCTTGTGTAACTTAAATATTTTCCCTGCCAGTACATGATGGAAACATATTCATGTTTGTGTGGGCACAATTTGTCTCTGGTGTGCAATATCACCAAGGAATCAATCAAGGAATAAAAGTTATTTTCATCATAAAACAGAACCTAAATTATTACAGATACTATCTGCTATGACAGAAACTTTGTTTCTCAGTGAAGTACTTATTTTATTGAGTTAAAAACATAAATATATAGATGTACACTAAATGACTGGTTTATTACATACACCTACCGGTATGAAATTGGACACCTTTTTCCTTTCAGAGCTACCTTAATCTTTCATGGCATGGATTCAAAAAGGTGTTGGAAACATTCCTCAGTGATGTTCGTCCATATTGATATGACGGCACCACACAGAACTGTAACTGCAGATCTGTCAGCTGCACATCTCAGGCTTGTTACATCGTGCATTATCTTGCAGGAAACAGCCATGAGAAACTTGGCATACAGCACCAATACTCAGGTAGGCTGCTAAACAATTCTAATTTGGTACTAAAGGGCCCAAAGTGTGCTAAGAAAATATCCTCCACACTATTAGACCACCACCTGCAGAATCTAGTAGGTGCAGTACACTGGTATAGCCCCTGTACTACGAGCGGCTATACCACATTCAAAATCACTTAAATCACTTTTTCTCCCCATTGCCTAAATACACTGGGTGGCTGCCATGTGATTGGCTGATTAGCGTTAACCAGCAATTTGTTTTAACAAGCAGTTGAACAGATATACCTAATAAAGCAGCAGGTGAGTCACAGCAGATGACTGTCCCTCCCTGAGCCTGGTTCTGCTGGAGGTTTCTTCCTGTTAAAAGGGAGTTTTTCCTTCCCACTGTCGCCAAAGTGCTTGCTCATAAGGGGTCATATGATTGTTGGGTTTTCCCCTGTATGCATTATTGCAGGGTCTACCTTACAACATAAAGCACCTTGAGGTGGCTGTTGTTGTGTTTGGTTCTGTATAAATGAAATTGAATTGAAAGTGAGTGTATCTATTTGTATTAACCTCAATACTGACAGTACTGATAGAGAAATCAATTTGAAATGAGATCAAGACCTTTAAGACCTTTAAGAGTTTCTCTTATACTGACGACTATTTTTAACCCGTCATTTTATCTTGAAAGCTTTTAGCAGGAATGTTTGTTGACTAAATTGGCCCATACTTCACAGCAAGTAGTCAAATAAGTAGAAATGGTTTGATCAGCAATCCTGTGTTCTTTATTACAAGGTCCATTATATTGCTAATGTTAACATTTTCCCTGAAAAGACTTCCCTAATCAAATGCTCAGGCATCAGTTTTAGTGGGGAAAAAGCCAAAACTCAATGCTGCAGATATTCTCACACTAAACTAGGAGTGCTGTGTTGCTATACTTTCCACTGTAATACTGCTGTTCACTTTATTAAGAAACAGTAGTTGAGATATTAAAAGCAGTGGAGTAGTTAAATAACAAAATCTGCTGAACAAAAAGCAGAGCACAGTGGCTGGAGAATACAGGGCTGATAGTCATGTTAGCAATTAATTGGATGATTAAATATTGAGTGAAAAACCCAGTGGAATGCCCTTAAATAATGAAATCTGCTGATGAGAGGCCACTGAAAGAGGTTAGAGACCAGTCTGCTGATGTTCCTTATCACATTTTTTGGGATAGTTATACATTTGGTGAAAATCCTAACTGGCTGACAGCATTAAGGGATGTGTTTTGTGTAAATGCTGCCTCTGAGTTCTGTCTAACTCACGGCATTAAGAACTGCTCTGTCAGCATGACCCTGTTCATTTTTGCTGTTATGCTAATCAGGTGACATTCCTTCTTCCTTGGCAGAAGGAGCTGATTGGATGGGCCGAGGTGGAGACCCTGAAGGGAGGCCGTTTGATTGGTTGGCTCATATAAAGCTGAATGATGGACTGACATTGGCCAGGTGGCCATATTATTATCAAACCACACACGCACTCACACACAGACAGACACACAGAACTGCACACCTATATTAACTCTGTACCAGGATATATTTTAGTCAGGTGGCCAGTGGTTGTCTGACAGACCTGAATATCAAATCAATATATCATTTGATGTAATTTCTATCCTGTCCAGCACAGAGGGGTTTGGCAGCTATTCCATATATTTTCATCATAAAGGTGTTTAATATAATTCAGATATGAGGTCAATATATCATTTGCTGGACTTCTTTTAGTGAGAAACCTCTTCCTTGCCAATTCAAGTGCTGAAAGACTTTTATTTAATAGTATTAATCAGATGTCACAGTAATGGCTCGTTTGTGGACAAGCTTTGATGATAGACATCTATCCTTTCTATGCAATAAAACACTTGGAACCTTCTTAATATAAATACATCACAAAATTTGTTAGTTTTATCCAGGTATCACATTAAATTGTCACTTTCTGGGCTTTGATAATTAGAGGAAACTACAGTATACTTCCTAGCAGGAAAGTGAGATGTCTGGCAGCAATTTAATGTAATTATATCACCCAGACATCAAACTGATACATTGTGCGGAAATTCAGTGAAGGCTTGACACTGAGAGATTTAAAAGTTATTTTGTACTATACCATTACATAATTACATGCAGTAATCAAGATAATGACCTAATACCACTTGATTTTAACAATGATATGACGAGTACCACTTCTTATATAAAATATCTATATATTAATGATAAAACCAGTGAGCTCTATCAAAACCTTTGCAACCTTGTTGTTGCAAAACATACAGATGGCATTGGTTACAAAATAATTTCTCAACTGCTTTGGAATACAGGTAGTCATTGGCATGGATAAAAGAGAAGCCATATATATATATATATATATATATATATATATATATATATATATATATATATATATATATATATATACATACACACACAACACCCAGCACGCCCCTGCGGGCGCTTTATCCTTCAAGCTCGGGTCCTCTACCAGAGGCCTGGGAGCTTGAGGGTCCTGCGCAGTATCTTAGCTGTTCCCAGGACTGCGCTCTTCTGGACAGAGATCTCCGATGTTGTTCCCGGGATCTGCTGGAGCCACTCGCCTAGCTTGGGAGTCACCGCACCTAGTGCTCCGATTACCACGGGGACCACCATTACCTTCACCCTCCACATCCTCTCGAGCTCTTCTCTGAGCCCTTGGTATTTCTCCAGCTTCTCGTGTTCCTTCTTTCTGATGTTGCTGTCATTTCGGACCGCTACATTGATCACTACGGCCGTCTTCTCATGTTTGTCTACCACCACTATGTCCGGTTGGTTAGCCACCACCATTTTGTCCGTCTGTATCTGGAAGTCCCACAGGATCTTAGCTCGGTCATTCTCCACCACCCTTGGGGGCATCTCCCATTTTGACCTCGGAACTTCCAGGCCATATTCGGCACAGATGTTTCTGTATACTATGCCGGCCATTTGGTTATGGCATTCCATGTATGCCCTGCCTGCTAGCATCTTGCACCCTGCTGTTATGTGCTGGATTGTCTCAGGGGTATCTTTACACAGCCTGCACCTGGGTGGGGTCTTGCCTGGTGTGATAAACCCCAGCCTCTATGGATCTTGTACTCAGAGCTTGTTCTTGTGCTATCTGCCGGTGGTATATACCGTGCAGGGGCCTTTCCTTCCATGATGGTTCCTCGTCTCCCTCCTCTTTCTTGGGTTTCTGCTGCCTGAGGTATTCACTGAGCACTCGGTCAGTTGGGGCCATACACACACACACACACACACACACACACACACACACACATACATATATATATATATATATATATATATATATATATATATTAAACTTTGTTTCACACAATCTGGTCTCCACATCTGCCATCACTGTACGTTTACGTAAGTGGGTATGTGTGATTGTCTCAGCTGATGCCACTTTACTGAAGATGACCTTGCAGAAGTTGTAACAGTGAGGAGCTGAATGTACACTCTAGATGGTGATCACAAAGACACACACAGAAAACATTGATTTCTCCTGTTCACCTAGAAAGCATAGAGCACATTACATTGTTAGACTCAGCTCTTCTTCCTTCCCTATAGCCTCTCTATTTCGCTTTTTCCGATCTCAAGGTACATATTTGCTTTTCTCATTTTATTCTTCTCTCATTTTTTCTCCCAGGTTTTTTCCCCCTTTTCTTCAGTTTCATTATTTCAGTTTTCCATTCCTTCCACTCTGCCTTTTGGTACTCTTACATGTTGCATGGTCCTCATTCATCTTACTCCTTTTGTCACCCCTTGTATGAACAACAACTCGCTGCTATGGGAATATATAGGACACTTACACTATACATTGTACTCACACATACACATACATGTACAAAGACACACAAATACAGCGTACCTCAGTACATGACTATGAAATGTAATTTTTTTTCATGGGACTGAGCTGATATATTGGTTCTCATTTTAAATGTATGAACTGAGCCACAGTTGTGTACAAATGCGGGCACACCCACATGCTTACTTGTGTGCAATGTGTGTTAAATATATGTGTTACACCATGCACGATCTGTGGGAGAAAATCACTAAAATATAAGAACATACACAGAGAGATAAAGAAAATGAAAGAAAGGCAAAAGGATGGTTGAGTAGTGACTATTCATATTGTGATTAGCTAGAATTGAAGTCAGTGACAGGTGCTGTCTATAGCCTTTACTTCTAGTCTGGAGCTGCTTTGGCAGCATCAGGACAAAAAAAACAAAACAAAAAAAAAGCCCCACAGGTGTTCACAGGAAACCACTCCAGGGAAGTGCAGAAGAAGGAGTCCAAGCTCCCCTCCTGTTGCTTCATAAAAAAAACTACATCTGGGATTTTTTTGTATTTGTAAAGTATCTGTAAATTAAAATACAGTTTAAAAAGTTTAACATATTGCTAAGGTGGAAATTATACACTGACTTTATATTTTACCAATCACTCGAAGAGCTTTACATTACAAGCTGCATTCATCTTTTGACACATTCATAGGTGACGGTGTCACGCCTTCAATCAACCTCCACTGCTAGGGTCACCTTCTCCTTTCCATGATGCTATTACCTGACCTGGATTCAATGAATTGAGTTGAACTGAACTGAAATAAAATGAATGAAGAGAGCAAAAGACTGAATGACAAAAAATGAGAAGGCAAAGAGACAGGCAGATGGAGGGATGATAGATAGAGGAGTGGGTATTGTCAGTCCCCTCAGGTCTCTTTGATAAAGATCAGAGCAGCCACAGCCAGAACCTCAATCACATACGCATGCATGCGTGCGTGCACGCGTGCACACACACACCAAAAAACATGAACACTAATCACATTTCTGGAAGAAACACTATTAATTCACCCTCTCACTCAAACACATACCAAACACACACACTTGTATTTGACTTCTACACTCAGATCATGTTCAAGTTAAAGAGGCTGGAGTCAAAATCAATCATTCAAGTGCTGATAAGGGATCAAAGACCGAGAGGAACAAATGGTAGAATGCTCCATAAGCCGGCGCCTCTAAACATGGATGCAAATGGTTTTAACAAAAAATTGAAGTGACTTTCCAGTGTTTAGGTTTTACTAGAACTTTATCCACAAGCTGGACAATCATCAAAAATTCATATTTGATATTTAAGGGGTTGCCTCTGAGGATCTGGTTTCAGTGGTAGTGCATCCGGCAGTCTGATTAGACTCATCAGTCTGCTAACTGAATGTTATTGGCTTGGGCTTACTGCTGTGAATGGTAAATAGTTATAAATGCTAAGATATTACTGATGCGGGAGATGAAACATTTTGTAAATGTGACTCAAAGATGTTTTTGATTACTGAATTATAATGTGGGAAACAATTAGATGATGTTCTAACTCAAATTTCATGCAGGGAGGAAGGAGCTAAATAAGATTGAGACCAGAAAAGCAACAGGCCTAGATGATATCAGATCTAGACTGCTCAGAGGCTGTGCAGATCAGCTCTGTGTGTGGTGGTCATGCACAATTGTAATCTGAGCCTTAGTCTGGGGAAGGTCCTTATCCTGTGGAAGTCTTCCTGTGTGGTTCCAGTGCCAAATTCTGTACAGCTCAGGGAGGTTAAACACTTCGGACCTATGGTCTTAACTACTAACTTAAAACCTGAAGAACACCCTGATGAGGATAATCATCAACAACCTGCAACCTCTGGTAGCACACTACTGGAACCTCTGCACGTTGCTTACTGTCCTGTTATTGGGAAAGATGATGCTAACATTTATCTCCTCCACCAATCACTGTCACACCTGGAGAAGGTCTGTGAGGGTCATTTGTTTTTGACTTCTCCAGTGCTTTCAATACAGTTCAACCCACACTGCTGAGGAAGAAGCTGTAATGTGGTATTGATAATGTGGCCCATGTCAAGACAGTGCTCTCTCCGTTACCCTTCCGCTCTACACATCGGTCTTCAGATTCAACATCCCTAACTGTCACCTCCAGATGTTTTCTGATGATACAGCCATTGTTGGATGTGCATTTCATAAGGGAATGATCTGGAAAAATGGTAAGGCCATCACTGACTTTATCATCATGGTCTAAAGTCTACATCAACACCAGTAAGACGAAAGAGATCTTTTTAGTACTAGATAAAATGGTAAAATGTCAGAAGGAAGTTACAGACAAGAAGAAGAAGAAATCTGAAAAGCTCCATTTACATTTAAATCACAAATAGAGACATTTGGGATTTTTACCAAGGATGGTAAAAAGATTGATTTGACATGTGGAATTTGCAAGGAGTGTCATATGAAAGTAAAATATTCGGGGAATGTTACAAACATAAGGGATCATCTGACGCACAAACTTCTTGCGGTAATGTTAGCCAATGACAGCAAAGTTAACCTTAACTTAGATTAACTGACAAAGCAGCCAGCACTGGACACGTCTAGTTTGACTGACCTACCTCCAAGTACCTCCAAGTGTAACGACGATGCCCATACAGTACAACACTGTTGAAAATGAGTGCTTTTGTTATAGGTTGAGACACTCCAACTGAAGAAAAGGGTTGCACGCTTTGATTATCTGAAAGCTCATTATCTCGTAAAGGTCATTTAATACATTAAAAGTATAGAAATTCTTGAATGTTGCATTTGCGATGTAATTTACATTCAAATAAGTGAGTATAAACTCAAAATTTATGACAGACTTTTAATCACAGGAGTCGGTCTAGAATAGAACAAAAAGATCCAAATAGTTTAAAAATGTGTTCATCCAATTCATTTTATTTCCCACTTATATTAAGTGTTTGTATTTGTGTCTGCACTTATTAGTTTGAGGCTTTGATCTGACTGAAATACTCACTCAAAGGTAATTAAAAATGTGAAAACGTCTGTTCACAATAAGTGTAATATTTTTTCCTAAATCAATGTCACACTGAACAGTCAGAAGCTATCAAAAAGCACACAGGACAAATGAATCCAATTAGCAGCTCTGAAATCAAAGTCACACATTTCATACAGTAAAAAGCCAGAGTAGTCAATATCAAAAAGCTGCATTCAGTTTTACTTTGTCACAGAAATCAGTTTCTTTTTTTTAAACCCTTGCAATGTACACCAAGCATTTGATAAACAATACATACTAAATGAGGAAGCTTTAGTAAACTCTTCTTCTAAAACAAAAATGTGAATCCTGGTTCATACGTCATGATGATGGAACAGTAGGTCCAGAAAATTAGTGCATGACCAGAGGGTCAGTCAGTTGGCAGCAGACCTATGGTAGCAATGTGGAACTGATGGATAAATGCCCAGATGGGCTCATTGGTGCTACTGACATCTGGCCAGTTAGAGCTCCCAAAGTACCTAACCACCTGGCACCAGCTGTCCAGGTGGGGGGCTCTCTTCTTTTCTCGAATAAAAAATAACTGTCATCTTACAAAATAATTTAGCCTGATATAGCTGTTTAACTGATATTACTCTGATACTGGACTTCTTGGATAACTTTCTGAGTGTGCCTGAAATAAAATAATTTTATGATCTGATGTTTCTGAACTATTTAATGTTTTGTGGTATATAAATGTTTTAGTTTGTAAAAAAAATAGAAATAAAAACCAGCATTGGAAAATTGTGGTGCTATAGTTAACAACACCAGTCAAAGGTTATAGAAACTTTTGTCATTCAGGCATTTTTGGTTGGTTTTACCCCTGAAGAGATGTAACTTGTCTTAATCCAAGAATGCTACAAAAAGCAATGTAAAATTAATTTTATACGGCTTAAAGTCCAACTCAGAGACTCGATTAATGAAGGCTGTTTCTATTATAATGACTCTCTTCACCAGACCGCCACCATGGGTGCACATTCAACGTGCACGTTAAATTACCAAGCAGAGCCTCTCCTGTTAGTAAATTACCAACTGAATATCATCCCTTTAGTTCGTGACTGTATCTATTCTCTCTGAGGTAAACGTAAAAGGTGAAGGTATAAGAAATATGTTACATCTTAGTAAGTTAAAACACAGGCAGTGTAGACACGATAAAGCAAAAGCTTTGAGGAGAAAATAGCAGTAGTAAAGAGAGGTCAGCGAAGAGCGGAGTGAAATGAAATCTCTGCTGACTTATTAGCTGCATAGTAGCATGTTCTAGGATGAAAAACATGCTCTCTCTCCCATGTTCTCAAAACAATGATTACATCAGGGAACTGTGTTTAGAGTTAGGTAAGTTTTCCTCAGATTTTCTTTTGGAATTTTCAGTCAAAAAAACAAATAAATAAATAATAATAATAATAATAATAATAATATATATATATATATATATATAGCTAAAGCCCCCCATAATCCTGATAAGAACAAGGAGAAAAGTATGGATAGATTGTATTCTATGTTTTAATAAAACTCATTGCTTAGTGTTGATATTTATTCTTCATTTTATGTTATTTTATTATATTTTTTTACCCTTTTTTGTTTCAATTGTTCCTACTAATTTTTCCTTACCTTAATATGAAAGGTAATATGAAAAGCAAAAAACAAATCTAAACATATAAACCTCACAGGACACCAGTACTTGTTTAAAATCCAGTTTTATTCTTTTTGTAACTATTCGGGATTTATGTGTTTTATGTTTTTTTGTAAATATAGAAACTGTTATTCTTAAACAAAAAGTTTTTTAAAAGTACAAAAAAAATTATGGAAGTGTATGAGCACTAGTTTAGCAAGAGTTTATTTTACACAATAACACAATAAAGTCCCCATTGTGTAAAAAAACAAACTAACTAACAAAGACCTATGAAATATTTTAGTGAGCAAAATTAGGTTTAAGGTGCAGAAAAGCCTGGATTTAATGCCCCCATGTGAGACCAAACGGTCTTTAGAGGTCAAAAGAGGAATTAAAATGGGTGACAGAGGATGAAAACGCACAAGGTGGCTCAGTAGACGAAGGAGAAATAAGAATAAGAGGGAAAAAAATGATTTCAACACCGATCATGCTGGGAAAGAACAGGGTGTAAGTGTGCGTATGTGCGTCTCTAAGTGCTCTGATAATCTGTGATTCCGTCTCATCAGCACAATATCAAACTGCCTCCGACATCATGCTAAATAATACATCACTGTCTTTCTCTCTGTCTTGCACGGGCACATATACACACTGTATGGTATGTGCTAAAGCATGAATTAGTTATGACCTGACAGCCTTCAGAGGAAGAGGAAGAAATGTTCAAGGAGTCCAACAATCACATCAAAGTGTACCCCACCAAGCAGGCAGGCTGCCAAGGCTAAAGCAGCCCAACTGTATCTTTGCCATGCCGAACGCAAAATTCGTCCTATACAGCAATCTGCTTTATAAAGTGGGCATAATCATGCTGCTTTATTACAATTTATGTCATGGGTACACAGTTACACGTATATTAACTGATCTATCAATTCAATATTATCCATTCACCCGTATCCACAATACACTGAAGCAACAGGCAGGGCAGTTAAGTTCAGACATTCTTGTCATCATACGTGTTCTCCAATTTCTCTTGCACACCTGATTGAAGAGTTGCAAGGCATTTTGAGGCCAGATGGGATTAAAAAAAAATCCCTGAAGTAAATAATCAATATTTCAACCTAGGGCTGTTCGATATAATGATATATATGGGATGACAATATAAAAACATCTATCGTTTCATTTTACGCTATCGTTTGTTTCGTGGTGTCGCAAAATAAACTGTTTACAGCAATATGTTTTCATCGTTTTGATGGTCACTGTAGTTACACAGCACGCCGTGTAATTAATACTCACAAAGAAAACAGCGGCTGTTACAACTTATGTCTAAAAATGTATAGTTTCATGCATCGGTTAAAACACTAGACTCCAGCTACATGACGCGCAGCTGGAAACACTTCCCGCAAGACGAGCTGCCCGAGATTCACAGAATTTACATAAAATGTTACATTTCTGTGATTTATATCGTTATCGGGATGATAGAATTCTTATATCGGGATATGAGATTTTGGTCATATCGCACAGCCCTATTTCAACCAACTAAAAACAGTCTTGTTCAGGCACGTGCAGAGGGGGGTCTAGAGGGGCTTGAGCACCCGCCCCTTTCCTGATGGGTGCCCAAAGTGCCCTTTTGTTGAGGCAACTTTTTAAAAAAATTATTTATTTATTTATTTTTTTATGTGTGTGGGCGTACAGAGTCCTGTCAGTGCTCCTCAACAATAATATTTAACTATTAATCACAGTTTTGCTAAATAAAAGGATCTGGCTTGCATCAGTCACATGATCACATTTAACCAATGATCGCCCTTGACGACAGAACGCGCTGGTTATGAGCCGGGAACGAGCTCACAAAGAGCACGCGCATTTTTAGCTGTAGGAGAAACACAAATTAACTCAGAGACAGACTGACGCGACAAAACCAGTAAGTAGGTGTACAGCGTACACTGTAGTGTATAGCACACAGGAGTATTAGCTTATTACGTACACGTTGGTAAGCTGTCTTGTTGCAACTGATGAACTGAAACAAACGGTGCTGTGTGTGCAACAGCGTGACAAACATTACCTGTCCTTTTATTAACTGCACAAGTAGTGCTGGTCATAGCTGCTGGCTACCTGTGTAAGGCTGTCATGGGTCTGTAGCTCTGTCCACCGTTTTAGGGAACATATTTTATTTTTAAAGTAAGTTTCTGGGCTTTTATTTTAGTTTTAGGGATTATATTTCACTAAAAATGATCTAATATGCATGTCCACATAATTATGCATTACTATAATTATAATATATTTAAAAAACACACGCTGTGTTTTAAAGAACATGTCAGGCGTTGTGGAGTGGAGGCGAGGAAGAAGGAACCCAAACGCAGGACTCGCAGGTAGGTGAAGCTGGGTGATTTATTGATGACGGAATGAACACACAGAACAGAGGAAGGACATGGCTGGCTGGACGACTGACTGAATGAACGAAGGAGGACTGACTGACTGGCTGGCTGGCTGGCTGACCGAATGCTGGCGGAAACAACAACATAACCTAAACATCATCAATGACACGACAAAGCACGAGTGGAAACAGAAGACTTAAATACACAGACTGATGAGGATGATAATGAGAGACCGGTGAGTACACAGCTGAACATAATCTGGCTAATGGCACGAGACGAGGTGACACAGGAACAAACAGGAAATGAAACAGGAAGTGGCAAAATAAACTGAACATGAACAAAACGGAAAGCACTGGGTCACTGACCCAGGAACCCTGACAGTACCCCCCCCTCCAAAGGCCGGCACCCGACGGCCAAAAGAAAGAAAAACCAGAACAGGGCGGGCGGAGGGGGCCCAGGACGGAGGGACGGAGTCCAAAACAGAAACAGTTCAGGTGGGCGGCCGCGTGGCCGGCGGCCGAGACGGGACAGTTCAGGTGGGCGGCCGCGTGGCCGGCGGCCGAGACGAGACAGTTCAGGTGGGCGGCCGCGTGGCCGGCGGCCGAGACGAGACAGTTCAGGTGGGCGAGGAAGACTGCGGCGGCCGCTGAGCTGGTCCGGTGGGCGGCCGCGAGGAAGGCGGCGACGGCCGCTGAGCTGGTCCGGTGGGCGGCCGCGAGGAAGGCGGCGGCGGCGGCCGCGAGGAAGGCGGCGGCGGCTGAGCAGGTCCGGTGGGCGGCCGCGCCGGCGATGACGTCCAGAACGTGGCTGGGGCGACGGTGCGGCAGCCGCAGGACCAGGCGAAGCAGAGGCTGGCGACGCGGCAGCCGCAGGACCAGGCGAAGCAGAGGCTGGCGACGAGGCTGAGGCCGGACCAGGCGAAGCTGAAGCTGAAGCCGAGTCCGGACCAGGTGAAGCAGACGCTGAAGCTGAAGCCGAGTCTGAGGCTGGCCCAGGCGAAGCAGACGGTGAAGCTGAAGCCGAGTCTGAGGCTGGCCCAGGAGAAGCAGACGCTGAAGCTGAAGCCGGAGCTGAGGCTGGACCAGGCGACGATGATGAAGCCGGAGCTGGACCAGGCGACGGCGTGGGTGAAGCTGAAGCCGGAGCTGGACCAGGCGACGGCGTGGGTGAAGCTGAGGCCGCAGCTGGCGGCTGGACGGGCTCCTCGGGCCCTCCAGCTGACGAGGCAGAAGACTGGACGGGCTCCTCGGGCCCTCCAGCTGACGAGGCAGAAGACTGGACGGGCTCCTCGGGCCCTCCAGCTGACGAGGCAGAAGGCTGGACGGGCTCCTCGGGCCCTCCAGCTGACGAGGCAGAAGGCTGGACGGGCTCCTCGGGCCCTCCAGCTGACGGGACAGGAGGCTGGACGGGCTCCTCGGGCCCTCCAGCGGACGGGACAGGCGGCTGGACGGGCTCCTCGGGCCCTCCAGCGAGAACAGTCTCGGGACCAGCGGGCACAGGGGCCCCTGGCAGGCGCAGAACAGAACCAGCAGGCGCGAAGACCTCTGGCGGGCGCAGAACAGAACCAGCGGGCGCACGGGCCTCTGGCGGGCGCAGAACAGAACCAGCGGGCACGGAGGCCCCTGGCTGGAGACAGGCAGGGCCAGCGGGCGCGGAGGCCCCTGGCTGGAGACAGGCAGGGCCAGCGGGCGCGGAGGCCCCTGGCTGGAGACCGGCCGGGCCAGCGGGCGCGGAGGCCCCTGGCTGGAGACCGGCCGGGCCAGCGGGCGCGGAGGCCCCTGGCTGGAGACCGGCCGGGCCAGCGGGCGCGGAGGCCCCTGGCGGGAGAGCGGCCGGGCCAGTGGGCGCGGAGGCCCCTGGCGGGAGAGCAGGAGGGCTCACAGCTGGCTCTGGGTGCTGTGGCTGCAGGTCCGGGGACTGAATCGACTGGATGGGAGGCGACTGGAGGACGGGAGGAGACTGGACTACAGGGGACTGGAGGACGGGAGGAGACTGGACTACAGGGGACTGGAGGACGGGAGGAGACTGGACTACAGGGGACTGGAGGACGGGAGGAGACTGGACTACAGGGGACTGGAGGACGGGAGGAGACTGGACTGGAGGACGGGAGGAGACTGGACTGGAGGACGGGAGGAGACTGGACTGGAGGACGGGAGGAGACTGGACTGGAGGACGGGAGGAGACTGGACTACAGGGGACTGGAGGACGGGAGGAGACTGGACTACAGGGGACTGGAGGACGGGAGGAGACTGGACTACAGGGGACTGGAGTGGAAGCTGACCAGCAGGTGAGTGAACCGACTGGAGTGGGGAAGCTAAGGGATGAACAGAGGTTGGCGATGCTAATGGCTGAGCTAATGACAGAGTTACCGAGGGGGATAAGATGGTGGCCTGGGCTAATAAGGCTGGTGCCTGAGCAGGGGACACTTCAGCTAGCCTAACCAGGGACAGTGCGAGGGCGTGAAAGGTTGGACCAGGAGGTGGATGAAGAGGTGAAGCAGTAGGTGGGCCGGTTAGCTCTTCCAAGCCTCCAGGGAGGTCAGGCTGGGTTGAGGCTGCCCTCAGCCTGGGCGCTGGGACAGGCACGGGAGGTGGCTGGACACCACTCACCCCCACCCGGGAAACAAGAGTGGATGTGGAGGTAGACTGCGTCGCAGCTGCCTTCCTCCTGGGAGCTGGCACCGGTGTGGGTGTAGGCCGGGCCCTAGACATCTGAGGAGGTGAAATGGCTGAAGAAGAAGGCCAAATCTGGGCTGCCGTGCTGGTGGGGAATGGCTGAGTGACGGGTGTGGAAATGGTGACCGGGTGTGTGCTACTGGCAGGTTTATCAGAGTTCAGTCTGTTTTTTCTGCCACCACGATTTACAGTCTTTGCGGGAGCACAGCAGAAAAACTCTTCCCAGTCTACATCATCCAGGAGGAAATCCCCCCATGGATCGGTGGTGGATCTGTTGTGTGTTTTATGTGAATAATCAGACGATGGATGTGGAAAACAGTTAGTGGAACTCACCACCGGGAGTGGTTGAAAATAGTCCATATTATGGCGGCGTGTGCGCCGCTTTCTTCGGGAAGAGGAAGCGGCCGGGGTAAACAGCTGAGCCCCTGGCGCGTTAGCCTCCATTGAGCCGAGGTGGGAGGCGTAGCCGCGGTGCCGTGGCGAAGGTGGAGGTCCGGCGAATGAGGCGGCGGGTGTGCGAACGAGGAGCGGAGCGGCGAGAGAGGGAGCGGCCGAAACGCGGCACGAAACGTCCGCTCTCCGCGGCAAATGCTCCGAGGCAGGTGTGGCAGCAGGTGTGGCAGCAGGTGGGGGAACGCGGCGTCTCCGAGGCCCACCCAGAGCCAGGCGAGTCCCCTCGAAGACGTGCTCTCGCTCCGCGAAGAGCCGCTGTTTTCCCCTGACCAACTCTGCCCAACGGTAAAGCGCTGCCACCTGCCGCTCGTTGAGGTCCGAGTCCGCTGGGTCCCAATCGTGTCTTCGTGGCACGGTTCGTGTCATTCTGTCAGGCGTTGTGGAGTGGAGGCGAGGAAGAAGGAACCCAAACGCAGGACTCGCAGGTAGGTGAAGCTGGGTGATTTATTGATGACGGAATGAACACACAGAACAGAGGAAGGACATGGCTGGCTGGACGACTGACTGAATGAACGAAGGAGGACTGGCTGGCTGGCTGGCTGGCTGGCTGACCGAATGCTGGCGGAAACAACAACATAACCTAAACATCATCAATGACACGACAAAGCACGAGTGGAAACAGAAGACTTAAATACACAGACTGATGAGGATGATAATGAGAGACCGGTGAGTACACAGCTGAACATAATCTGGCTAATGGCACGAGACGAGGTGACACAGGAACAAACAGGAAATGAAACAGGAAGTGGCAAAATAAACTGAACATGAACAAAACGGAAAGCACTGGGTCACTGACCCAGGAACCCTGACAGAACATACATTAAGAAGCAGATTATATTAGATTTATATTTTAAATAAGACAAAATTTGGATTTTACAGCAGTAAAATTATTGTATCTCTACAGTTTAAAAATGTAATAAGCTTTGCCCTGCACAGAGTGGATAGTGAAATAAATGGAATCATCATAAATACTTTATTTCATATTTATTACTTCCCCCTCCTCATTGCTTTATTATTGTAGCTCTAGTAATAAATAATAATGTAAGGATTCTGGATCAGCACCGTGATGCCCATAGTATATACAGTATTCTGAAGAAGGTCTAAAATGTCACTGTCTGTGCGTGCATGTGTGTGTTTTATTTAGATGGGTTTTTTTTTAAATTATTACTCATGATATAACATTGTCCAGACATGCCTGGTAAGGACATGAGGAGGAAACAGTAGGAGCTGTGTGAGGCTACTAGGCAGTGCTATAACATTTTTCTGTCATCATTTTATTATAGATTAAGTGCAAGAGTTGTTAGGTGTGGATAATTAGATTATAGTTTATTTCAATAGCAAGTTGTGCCTTGTTCTCAGATAGACAGCAAGTGGAGAGTGATGGATGAAATGATGGGATGGAAGGAAGAAGAGAAGCAAAGAGTGATTCACAGGCAGAGCCTAAATTATTTCTCACAGTTTTTGTTGCCTTATGGTTCCAAGCGCTGTCACCAATCTTTGCATTTTGTTATTATCTCATGACACTTGTTTAATCAGCTACCATCTCTCCTATGGACTTTTTAATGTCTACAGTCTCAGATCAACACAGCCCTGCCCTCCAGCACTATCCACAGCAACCCCTCAACAGCAACATTGTACCCATCAGGTAAAACATCGGCTACGTTTGCTTTGCCTTGTTGCCCATATTAGATTCTTGATGAATGTGTGTTGTTGTTATTCAGCCTGGTTCAATGTGCCCCTTTTTAACTTTGAGCACCCGCCCCTTTAAACGTCTCTGCACGGCCCTGGTCTTGTTGGATCACATCAGCTGTGAAACCATTAAGTTCTGGGACCATCTTCAAACTCGTCTTCGTGTTGATCTGAACTGTGCACCTGTAACGTTTTGAAAATGCATCTGTCATGCTATAGTGTTGACAAAAATGCATTCACAAACAGCCTATTTTTAAACACCTGCCAAATTATTCAAATCTGCCTCTGTGAGGTGCCTGCTTCAGGATGATACTGCCATGATGAACTCACTTTCATGGCTTGTAATAAAGATAATGAGCAGGTATTTTTTGCTCCTTGTTTTTCTGTAAGCATAAAGTCAGTACCTGCAAAAATCAAAACTCTGCGATGGCTCCAGAAACAGATTAGGCGGAAGGATTACATGGACTGTTAATGACTTGCCAAAAACTGTCCAAACTTGGGTGGATAATTCCTTCAGAGAAAATCTTCTACTTGCTGTATAAATATACAGCCTAGGTGTCTGCTGTGGACAGTCTAAAAAGTTCAAATTCAATAGAAGAGCGACCAGAAGTAAGTTTAATTTTGCAATGTGGTCTGCTGTTAAAACCCCCCTTATTCACACAGAGCAAGTCAAACATCTGAATGTATCAACAGCAGGGGCTGTTCAGCTAAGTCCCATGGATGCTCTCACTGAGAGCAAACTCCTTCTGTATCACAGCTACACACACATGCCCGCATAAACATCAACACAGAAACACACTATCACGCAGGATGAACGCGGGCCAAGTAGCAAGTAAAAATTTGTGCCAGTGAATAAATCTGGGACAACTGCTTCGACACACGAGTGGCACCGGCACACACATAAACATGCACACAGCATGTGTGGAGATTTAGATCCAGACACTTAGCAATCAGTGATATTGTCATCTTGCAGCACACCAGACACACATATAAATAAGATATACGCCAATCAGCTATTGTACCTACACAGAGAATATCACGGAAGGCCCACAAAAGAATGCACAAAGACGAGCATAGGCAGTTGAGAAGTGTATACTTCTGAACAGCAAACAGCTGTGACAAACATATTTATGCATTTAGCCATCTATATTTGTGAGGACCAGTTTAGACCTTGGAAGAGGATATTTTTTGGAAAGTGGGGAGGACATCTGGATGGTTTTATGTTGGAACGTATTTTCCAGCGGACTGGGAATTAAGGCTTGAGATTCGGTTAGTGGTTTAGGTTGGACTAAAGGTTAGATCTAGATAAAAACAGGCCTTTATTTGGGTGCGTCAAGCTTTTGACAAGGAGCTAGGTATTTGATGATCATAATAAGGTGTGTTTGAGGTGCATGTACAGATTTACACAAACATGTAGTTTAGAATGACAAGTTAAAGGTTTACAGGTAACACTGCCTGTGTGGCTACTGGACAGAGGCATGGTGAATCATGGAGTTGGTGGGTCTTTTTTTCCTCTGGTAAGTGACTTTAATCCATTTATGTAGGCCATTTTTTAACCTTGTTTCGAGTAATAAAACAGCTGAAATTACCTCCTGTTTGTCAGATTATTCACAGGTCCTTTTGTAAATTAAATTTACCAGCTGCGGCCCTTGTGTTTAAAAATTACTCTCTGAGTTGTTGTTTTTTTGGTTTTGTTTTTTGTTGGAAAAACAAAACAAATGTCCCTTCTCTGTAGGCTCATATGCATGTTGATATGACAATATGAACCCATAGATGGTGTCAAATATGGATGTTGCTGTTGTGATGTCACCCACTAATTAATTTTAAAGCGTGGAGACGAGTGTCTTCATCATCAACTTCTAACAACTTGTCAATCTCCTAATGAGCGTATCCTGGATATTCATCCTTTCTGAAACGTATAATGACAAAAACATACTAATTAATCAGTGTTTCATTCACTATGAGTTAAATGTGTGACTGAGCCCATAAAGGCATCCAGGGAGTGTTTACTGAGGCCAAATGTGAGGGCTGCTTTCAAAGAGACTTCTATTTTTGACACCGCAGCTATTGCCCTCAGTGGCCATTAAAGAAATACTGGCTTAAGGCACTTCTGTGTTGGCTTCACTTTCAAACCTATGTCAATCCTTTATGCCAGGTGTGGACAACAAATTTTAAAATTCATTGCCCACATCTGCTTTATGCTTTTCATGCATGAACTAAATGCAGTGTGTGTCTGACTACACAAGGTCCCATCTTTAGTAACACTGAGAATACTATTAGAAAGTAATCTAAGTATTCCAAGTCATTTATAAATAGCTTCATAGAACAAAAAGTAAAAGCAGGTATTTTGATCTGACCAAAGTGCTTTTTTAATAACACTCCAGGTTTCAGAGGGATTTGGGGAGACAGCATTCAGACATAGAATCAGATAAATGGAATTCATGCAACATTAACCATGTTATTATTTTTACCTGTTCCTATTAAATAGTATCCAAATTGCCATTAATCACAACCACCACTATTTCAGGAACTAATTTGTAAGACTTGCTGTTGTAAGGACAGCACAGTATTTCTTCAGAGGCTATATTCACACTAAATAGTATTAAAAAGTAGTGTGAATGACTATAACTTACACTGTATATAATGTTTTTGGCATTTTACTTTCACTGAACATTTGTAGCCACTTTGTGATAAATGGTGGAAAAGAAAGCAGAGGTATAACATACAACAAAGAAGCTCATTCAAAGGTATAGCTGCTGAGGCATTTTTGCCCAAGTGTTGTGCATCATCACCACCTATAACAAACACATTATGATAAAGACAACAGGTTTAATTGTAAATCATGTTAATTGTTCTTGAATTATTTTAAACACCTTCTTCTCACATTCTCTTCTCTACAGTATTTTTGCATTGTTAACTGATACATTGCAAATGATTATGTTAGCGACTCGTGTCTGATTTATGTCTACCTAATCGACACCTTGCGTCGATAATCTTTTAGAGGGCATTTAGGGTTACATATTGAGACTATAGTGTTGCCATGCAATCTGTTAGCATGTCAAGAAACTATTCAGTCAATAAGAATCAAGTAATAAGTGCTGCTAGTTTTCCTAGTGTAATGTGGTTGCCTCAGTTTGATGCTTTATGCCTTGTTACTCACTGAATTGTTGAGGACATCAAAGTCTTTCTTATCTGAATCTCATCTCAAATCTTTAATGCTCCCAGCATATGGTGTTGATTCACAGTGAGCGCTAAATTTAACTAACAAGCAAACTTTTACCTCTCCTTATGTATGACTATGGCACCACAGTGTTTATTTGGGCCCTAAGGGAAGGGGGCAAAAGCAGCTCCCCTCGCGATGACTCCACTCCTCCACAGCATGACCAGAACGCTGCATTTTTCAACTGGTAAATTCTTCCACCATATTAAAGTGGTTATGTAAAAAGGACAGATTGACTTGTCTGTTTTTGTTTAAGTTAAAAAGCATAAATGTATGAGAAAGATTTTAGTGCCCAAACATCTGGGCTCTGCTCTTTCACATCTACATTATATAATCTTTAGTAAGCTCACATTTTTGTCATTTTTGTTTATCTATGTTTTCCTCTCTCTCATAACAGCCTACTTTAAAAAAAAAAAAAAAAGTATGAACTTGTCACCCACTAGAGAGTCTCTTCCTGTGCTGAGTGGGAAGGAGTCAGAAAATGCGTATTGAATTCAGGGCATAGCAGTCCTTCTTGGAAACTTTCTGCATCTGGATGGCTCTGAGTGGGACTGACTTAAAATCATGTACTGAGTGAAGACACGAGGACGTATAAACCTTACGTGTGGTATTTTAAGAGTACACTATGTCTAACAAATAAACAGGGATTGCTTGGGGTAGACAACACACAGTGGACCACCTCATTTACTTCTTGATTGAAAAACAAGTGCTCACTCAAGGTCGAGTGTTTGTTGCGAGTGTCCATCTTTCCTACACGCCTCAGTACATACCCACAACGAGATGTGTCCTATGGAATTTGACCTGATATTTAGTACTCAGAGTGGGTCTCGGCTTATGCTATTAATTTACCAGATATATAAAGGTCAGCAGTGAAGCATAGCATATTTATGCTTTACATACCAGCCAAACACGCAAACACAAACACAGACACTTTCTGACCTTCATAGTTGAGTTTGAAGCCATGTGCAGAAACCGCAAAGTCACTGGTCAGTCTCAACGAGAAGACATTTCCTGTGCTGGTGACCGGGGGTGGAACCTGGAAACCTGTTAACCTGTAGAAACAGAGAAAATAATATACTGACATGATCAACACATTACACATTAAGTATGAGAAAAACAAGCCACTTGCTTTTGTGGAATAAATAAAAGCCTTGGTGATAGTAACCTAAAAGGAAAATATCAGGAATACATAAATCAGCAGAAGATTAACAAGAACCCATCTTGTACTTACAGGAGAGAGGAAAAAAAAACATCTTTAACAGCCTTGGCCGTTGCCCATTTAGCAATGAATGGCTTTTACATAATAAAAAACTTTTCATACACTCTGTGTTTAAGTACGTTGATAGATGTTTTTTAGGATTCAGAAAGAGGAATTCATTTTGCTGAAGTCAGTACCACAGTGACAAGGAAGACAAATGGAAAACAGTAAAGACAGTATAAAACCTCTTCTCAGTCCTCACCAACACCACTGCCTGGCATCGAGCCTCTTATACAGAGCACAAAAACCCTCTCCATTTTCCTCTAAAAAACATCTACTTTAATGGGGGCTTTCAAATAAGTCAAAGCATCAGATCAAAGTGTGCTATGAAATCTGGTCAGCCAGCTAGTAATACTGAAATGGATCTGTGTGCAGATCAGTAAACAATAAAAAAAAGGAGTCAAGTAGGAAGCCAAGGCCCCCTTTAATGTGCACTCAACGTGTTTGAGTCTGACCTCGAAAAATGCGCTTACCCACTACCGCTCGTAGGTGGGCCTTTAGCTCTCAGAATTCCTTGAAATAAACAGGGAGGAAGCGAAGAGGAGGAATGGAAGGCCAGCGCTTTTTCAGGTAGGGAAAAGAGCCAAACTGCCTTGCTGCCACTGCGACACATTTTTCTCGTGTCCTGCAGCTACCATTCTTCCTTCCATTTCCTCCCTTCCTCTTTCCTTCGCCTCCTCCTTCTCTTCCCCTTGCCTACATCTACTCATACCATCCTCTCCTCTAGCATTAAGTCACCAAACTCATATTTTTTTGCCTTTTGCCTTCACTCCCCTCCCTATGTAGTTTCTCATCTCCTCCATCCACTTCCTTCTGTGGCATTTATCCACCTAAATCTCTTTTGTTACCCTTCCTCTTCAGTCTCTGAATCTCTTTTTCCTGGCCTTCTTTTGTATATAGATATATACCCTCTCTTTTGTCTCACCATCTTTTTTATTTTTTAAAATATAATCTTTCCTTTGTATCTATATTTCCTTTAGCCATACTTACCACTTACTCTCTCCCCTTCCTAACAATTAGGACACAGCTTATTACTTAACTGTGTTTTGTTCTTCCCCACTCTTTCTGCACACATAAACACGACACTTGAAGCATGTCAGGATACACCTGCTATAACACAGAAGACAAGTTCAGTGTAGCCACTTTTGTACCTGTGAGCTGTTCAAAGTAATCTGCTTCATGTTACTGCAACAAGAGAAACGATGTCTGACTGTGACCTCTAACTAGTATTGCGACTTTAGCATAACACGCTTCCCCAGTTATGACAAAGTGCTTTTACATTTTTAAAACATTCACAGCACGCAGAGACTTGCTTTAATTTTGTATTCTCCTGCTACATCCCTGCACTCATCCTTCTTCTCAATATGTCTTCCCGTTTTTCTTTCTGTCTCCACATATTAATTTATTAAGCTTTCTATCAGCAAAAACAACCACAGTTAACTCTAGAATCCTTCCCTCAATCTATCCTTCCTCTCTGCCCTTCTTTCATTTTCTTCTTCTGCCACCTACCTTGCTTTTATGCTCCATTATGAGTTTGCTTTTTTTTTTTACCTCTCATCTTTTAATCTCCCTATCCTACTTCTTTTACCCTCTCACATCCTCCTTGTCATATTTATTCATTGTCTGCTGTCTCCTCTGCTTTCTTCTCATCTTTCTTTACCTCCATCTCACCTCCATTTTTCCTCCCTGTTTTAACCCCCAATGCTCCACTTTTTTCAGTCGTTAGTTCAGATTTGTTCCCCTTCTGTAAATTCACTCTTCACTAATCATTCTCCCTACACTTCTTTCTGCTCAAGCCGACTGTCCTGCACCAGCTTCCATCTCCTCCATCAGCTTGCTTTCCATTGCTGATTGCTGTTCGTCCCCCCTGAATCGTTTTAACTCATCCAGGCTCACATGTTGATTCTCATTTCTCAACTGACTTACTCCCTTTCTATTTCTTTGTTCTCTCCCTTCTAATCCAAAACCACTCAAAGTGCAAATGGCCACCTTTTTAAAAGTACCCAACCATCTCTTTAATCTTCCTCTCCATTCCTAATCTATTTCTCATCTATGCATTTCTGCCTCAGCTTCATTTCTATTTTTGGGCTTTTTCTGATCTCATCTCCAGTCAGTAAATCTCTGTCTTCCTCTCTCTCAGTTCTTCTTCTATTTGTTTTGTTTTTTTCTTCTCAGCATTATTAAACTGCCCTTTTTTGGCCTCACTTCCCTCTCCATTTTATCTGTCTTTACAGTAAACGCAATGCTGTTTATGCATGTGTGCATGCAAAGTTTGTAAAAGGAAAAAGCCGTAAAACACAAATTTTAGGCAGTAGTCGCAGGAACCTTAGTAATATCAAGTTATTACTGTGTAACGTGTTTCTGTTCGTCTAGATGCCATCTGAGTGACGTCTTCCTCCAAGTGACGAAACGTTTCTCCCACTGAAAACGGGGATTACTGTGCAACAATCAACATATCATTAGCAAACTGAGTGCATGCTGAGTGCACACATGACATAGGTTTTAGGTTTTTGATCACTCTAGTAAACAATATATATGATTCAGTTGATTAATTAGCAACGTCTTGTATAATTAACTGTTTTTTAAGCACAAAATGTCCAAGTGGCTCAGCACTTAATGTTTTTTCTACTGTTACTTGTCACTCAAAGTTCTCTTTACACTATAAACCACATTCATCTATCCACACAATGCTTTATTCTTGGCATTAAATTACCTCCATTACACACTAATGGAGGTAATTTGAGGATCCCTATCTTGACCAGGGACACTTTCACACAGAAACAAGAGGTGCTGTAATTGAACCACTGGCCTTATGATCTGCTAACAACCCGCTCTACCCCCTAATCCACAGATGCCCCCCTTGCATTATCTGTGTGTGTGATTTAAAAAAAAAAAAAAAAAAAAAAGAATAATAACAGTTTCCCTGGATGAAGCACCTTAAGTCCTATTTCAGTTTAACACAATCTGCTATTACAGAAGGAATTCTACCCCACAAGAATAACAACATTTTATATGCTCTTGACACAAAGAAAATAAAATCTCTGACCACTCCTCCTCCATCCCATTTCTAGGCTTCTAATATCTTACTTGTAATGCATCACATCTTGCAGAAACAATCCATCAATACACATATACCCCCGGTACTCTATTTTATTTTATGATGAAAGTAATATCTGGACTCCAGAGCTGAACCAAATGTCATGGTAATAAATACAAATCAGTACAAACACACACACACACACACACACACACACACACATACACGCACACAAACAAAAAAAACCCTGCCTTTTAAATATGAGATTATTCATTTGTGATGTGGCTGATACTTTGGTGCGTCATCTTACATTACCAGCGCTCATAGTGCTGAGAGTTACAGAGGTTGGCCACATGACAGTTATAAGAGATCACAACAGGAAAATGATTAAAAAGTCGATTATTATGAATAAGTTGAAAAAATTAGAAAAGGCGATGCCGAAAAAAATTCTCTCAGATCTGCCAATTTAGGAAACATGTAACTGAGCAAAGAATATGCATGCATCACTCTTGGTTAGCATATTGACTGCATCTGTTCAGAGCACAATGGTTGTTGGTGCAAGTTTATTAACTGTGGCTATTGTATTCTTCCTTAACAGCTGTAGCCCGCCATGATGGATAAAACATAACAGCTGAAAGTGCAAACAAACACTCCCTTGGTCTTGTTCCTGACTGTTATATTAAAATATAATGTAAATTACATCAAAGACTAAAGTCGCCATTACCTTTTTTCTTATTATTTATTCATTCCAAAGACCTATTGTCACTGATTTTCAGTCCAGTACCTGTGTAAACCTCAGCCTTTTCTTGCTGTTTCCCATCATGAATGGCATCTTAGCCATAGATAGATTTATAGCTCAGAGACTGTTTTCTTAAGCATATCTTTCACAGATTCAGTTAAAAAAATGGGGAAAATTAGACAACAGACTGCTGCTAGCAAATGTCAGAAAGTTACTATTTAAAACTGGTTCTTTGCCAAGTTGACTGTTATGTGTAGACACAACACTGATTCATCCCTTGAGTTAGGTACCTGTCTTATACTCGAATGATTCATAGGTCAGTGTTAAGTGGCTTAGCGAACCAAAAATAATCGGGGGGTGGCTGTAGCTCAGCAGGTAGGTGGTTCGATCCCTGGCTGCTCAAGTCTGCATGCCAAATATCCTCGGGCAAGATACTAACCCCAAGTTGCTCTCTGATGCAGCCATCGGAGTATGAATGTTAGATAGAAAGCAATTGCATGGAAAAAGTGTTTGTGTGAATGAGGCAAGTTGTGTAAAGCTCAGAAAGAGTAGATAAGAGCTATATATGAACCAGTCCATTTACCAGGTAAAAGGGCTAAACTGAAAATGAGTGAAAAAGAAGCCTAAAGAAACACTTTGAATGACCTTCAGAAAGCCTGGAGAACTACTGCTCAAGACTGCTAAAAATTATAAGACAATCTGGCTCCTTCCTAATTTAAAGAACACAGTAGTTGCTCATATCCTTTGGACTGTATTGTATATATGGAGCACAAATTGAGAGTTCTGGTTCCAGAGAAAACTATAAGCCAAATCACCTGAAAACATGTAAGTAATAGCTTTGCCATCTGGAGAATGTGACCTGCATATTAACAAAGCAGACTTCCAAATCTGGCTCTCAGATTATTGAAGGTGCATCCCCTGCCCTGTTTTCCACCCACCCACCCCCCGTCCTCAGCTGAATCTTTCAATATGCGGGACAGCACAGCGGCAGCATTTATGTGTTCTCAGATTTATGAGGTAAAACCAAAATTCTCTTACGGAAACTGAACGAAAGATGGAGCAGTGGGCGCTCAAGGTCTATTCCCATGGGACCGTGTGTAGTAGCGTATGCCCGTGAGTGTGTGTGTTTTGTGTGTAGCGAAATCACATTAGCGAGCGAGTGAATGAGGCTAATATCAGCAGAGTGCCTTCTCTGTGCTGTCACACACAAATACAAAAACAGAAGGGTAAGAGAAAACACACACAGACACACACCGTTTGCTTTAGTTTCTGAAAAAGAAGCAACAACGCAGTATGGCTAATGTGATTGGCAGACTCCCTCCTCCTGTTACCCGTTTCATTACCATCACGGCCATGAAGAAAAGAGAGAGAATGGAAAAGAAAAACTGTAAATATTAAAACAAAAGGGGCTTGATGGAGTAAGTAACAGTCAGCTAAAATTTTGTGTTGCATGAATAGTCATTAATGATGTAAATGTCATCATTCATCGTATCAATAACTTATCTGATGTCTATCATGGGTAGAGATTCACATGTGTGAATTTAAAAATCCTATGCCACCTTCTTCTCAAGTTATCCCATTCATATGAATTGTTTTAAAAGACCTTGACCTCTGTTCTTAAGGTCAAGGGCACTGAGATTCAAACTTGTTTTTAGTAGTATGGTATCAGTCTGAAACTCCTACATTACTTTGTTCTTGAGTTATTTCATTCATAAACTTGGGTGTCCACGTTGCCACGGGTGATGACAATACCCGGGCAGCCTGTTACAGTTGAAGGGTAATAAAAAGGGTTGCTGTACATCATCTGGCGGGTAAATATCACTTGCGGACCACAGTGCAAGACTGATTGAGGTGCTAGTTATGTTTACAGTTTGTTTTGATGCTTTTTTTTTGTGACACAATGGCGCATCGACATTATCTCAGTAGATTCTCATCTGACTAGCTAAGCATAAATATCACAACAACATGATCCAATCAGTAACCTAATTTTATGGGTCAAAGACACTTATTTGCCTTCTGGCAACCCAAGCATCAAACCACAAGCTCAAAGGGAGTGAAATAGACCTGCAGAGGAACCCAGTGGGATGAAAATAAAACACAGTGCTTTACAAAACAGTGGAAATCTGGACTGATCTGACATAGACCTGTCAGCCAAAGACACTAAGTTTTATATCAGATCATACTTAAGGCAGTCTAGTGGTAAAAAAAAAAATACAAAATTTTAGGGCAAAAACATTTATTTAATGGAAAACAGTACACTATGCCAAGTTACAGGGGTTTAGGTTCCAAGATAGAAGTTATGGTTGAACCTCAAATAAAGAGAATTACCCTGCAAATATTGGGCATGCCATAAACAGTGTCAGGTTTGTTTTTCACAGCAATCTGTTTTATTTTGACCCACAGAGCCTTAGAAAATTATAGTATACTGACGATGCTGTTCTGTTTTCATTATTGTTAGTTAAAGTCCAAAATGAAGTCAATGTGTAAAGAGAATAACTTAAAAGTCACGAAGCATTATTCATTGAAATTAGAAATGCCACTTTCTTTTTTTACATGACTTTAATCAAATCTCTCCAGTATTTTTTTTGATAGGCGCATTTACTTTATGCCTTGAAGATCGGTTTCTTGTATTTCAGTGTTGTGTCATCATGCAGTCTTTAGTTGATATTTATGTGATCATCACACAAGCTCACTCTCTTACACAAATGCACACAAAGGTCTAGTACCCATGAAGCTTATTCAGTCCGTTAAAAGTATATTATTTTATGAAAGTTTTTTTTTTAATTCAATTTGCACATATATTTTTTTATAGCCAACTGTGGTGACAAATAACAAATGACACTCAATTAATTTGCAAAAGTAAAGTAACTATCACATTAAGCTACAGCATTTGATGGCACTGCATCTTTTTTTATGAATATGTTTGCATGTGCTCGCTGTGTGAGCACTGAGTGTTCCTGAGTGGAGTACCAGTGGAAATAGACAAAAACCTAAATATTTTTACCAGGCTTAGTTCATTCGCTGAAGGTCAGTAATCAAATGAATAGTTCGGTCTGACAGAGAAGAGGACAAGAAAAGCCTAATCAAATAGGCAGACAGGTGTATACTAGGAACAATTTGAAACAGGTAGGAACAAAAAATACAGAAGAGAAATAAAAACCTAAACAAGATAAAACTGCGAACACAAAGAATGACTGCAAAGTCTGATTATGTGGAGAAAAAAGAGAGTCTGACAGGAACAAAGTGAGGAAATATGTGAGAAATAAGAAAGTTAGAGGGAAACTGAAAGAACAAAGAGAGAAATTACAAACTTAAAACATAAAACGATTTAAACAAATAATCTTAATGATCAGAATGTGAGACACAACACAATGAGTTTAACACATTAAATTTAAATAACCTTTAAATAACCTTTTTTGATCAAATGAAGTGAAGACAGTACATCACATTTTTGCGATATTTATTTCTACTATTTTGAACCTAGAACATTTATCAAGGTTTAAAGTTGAAAATATATTTGCATTTTAATTAACAGTAGTGACAGTATATCATGTTTTTTAAATGATGTATTTCTGTTGATATATTTTTATTGGATATTCTGATTTTTTTCTAAGGAAATCTGAGCACTGTCATGCTTTGCTCTGGACTTTGCTGCTCTTTTAATGAGATAAACCTGAGGAAAACCTCCAAAATGCAGCTCAGTTAGGGCTGCCACAAACGATTATTTTGATAGTCGACTAGTCACTGATTATTTTTGCGATTAGTCGACTAATCAGATCATCATCCAGTGGACGTAAAACATACAGCTTATTGAACCAGCATGCATCTGCTCTTATACAACTAAAAAGTTAAGTGTTTACAGCTTACAGCTTTAAGTGTTTAAGGTATGTGCTAACTAAAAATAAAGACAAGATGATAGTTTATTAAATTGTAATGAAATTTGCAGATTGTTTCGGTGAAGTTTAATAAACTCCTTGCTATCTAAAATATAACAGGACACCGAAGTATATTCTCAAGCATCTCACACTTTGATAATCAGTTGTCTGCTTGACTATTCAGCTGTGTAAAAACTATAACTTTAATCTCAGCCAAACCGATTTACTCAGGAACAAATAAAATACTAAAATAAAGCCAAACAATAACATTTTTAAGTTATCTAAGTGACTTATATATGTTTAACCTAAGTAGCGAAAGACGGCGGTGGGTTTGAAAACGATTTGCTGGGAGTCCGGTGTTCTTATGGGCTCTAGTGAGCCTTGCCCCCGGCTAGCTATCGAGCTAGTGGATAACAGACATCTCCAAAAACGTCGAAGCGCTTTTGAGAATATGTGGTGTCTTGATACACTGAGCAGATGTTTGAGGTTTATACAGTTACATTCTTGCCTGAAAATATGTTAAACGTTTATTTTGTGACCCAGAAAGAATAATAAGAGTAATATTAAAACTAACTAGCTGCCGCCATTGTTGGAAACTGAGCTGGGCTGCGCTATGAATTCTGGGACACAGCTTCTTCTTCTTCGGGGTTTAACGGCAGCTGGCATCCTTGTACATGCAGTGCTGCCATCTTCTGTTTCAGTCCGTTATTACACTCTTAAATCCTACTACTTATTCCTGCGTCTTTTGGAATCTTACAAAGCTTAAAACGACGCGTCGACTATTAAATCAGATTAGTCGACTAGTCACGATTACGTCAACTATCAAAATCGTCGACGTAATCATGACTAGTCGACTAATCGTGGCAGCCCTAAGCTCAGTACAATAAAATAATGTATATAAACTGAAAGATTACAATAAATTTTAATGTTTAATTACAAAAAAATTAAAATATTAACAAAACTGACCATACTGATCCATTATTAATAACTGTAATGATTTGGCGTTACAAGCTTTTTATCATCTTTTTTTTGTATTTGAGAGACATTTGTAAATTTGTAATTTTAGTGTATGATTTGCTGTTGTGAATTACAAAGCTATTTCAGAAAAAATTAATGACCTTATCAACTAAATAACAAAATCAGCCTCTTCTGCTAAAAGTAAAAGCAAAACTAAACTAAACAAAAATATACCCCCCCCCCCCCCTTTTCAACTTCATTCCCCACTCCTCCACTTCTTGTCTAGTAGATTTATTTCCTTTTACTAGTGTTCAAAGTTCAGGGTCTGTAGTGAGTGATTGATTAGCAACACTTGCCTTTGTGACACACACACAGCCATTTTTCAGGTTAGAGTACATGTGGTCAATAGTTGCTGGTGTGTCTTGTAAATCAGTCATCCTCTACCCGCCCCGAACTGTGTGTGCATTTTGGTGTACCCGTTTGATTGTGTATTAGCAGGTTGAATATGCAAGCCAATAAAATTAGCCTCATATAAGTAAGTTCACACATGGACAACCACATACACAAAAGCACATAGTAAAGTCCCCCCTTGTCAGGTTACGTTTGACCGTTTCCATTCATCACAAAGAGAAAGTGAAGAGAAAGGATGCAGTGAAAGAGTTATCAGCATACAGAAAGGTGTCTTCTGAGTTAATCTGCAAACCCGTGAATAAAAATAATAAACCTTGTTAACCTTTTCCAACAAACAAGGACTTCCTGTTCAATATTTTGATAACTTTAAACTGACTTAGCATTTGCCAGTAGTCTAATATTAACCAAAGGTCACTGTTAAAATTTTAATGACATTGCAGTACAAACCTGAATCACTGAATGAAACAAGCTTTGGCTAATTGCTATTTTCAAATACACGCATTGCTTTGTACAAAAAACATTCATTTATTTTCTTCTCTGTTTTCCTTGTGTGACAGCCTAGACAATAATTACATAACTAAACTGAACATGGCTCCTTTTATAATGGTTCACAGGGTAGTTCTGGACCTCAGGCTGTACTGTGCCCACAGTCCATGCTCATGCTCACTAACAAACATCACTTAAAGCTAAAAACAGGCAAAACCCTGCATGTACAGTCTCTCTTTTTTATCTTCTCTCATGCCACCTCCATGTGTCTGCTCATGTGTATCTCATCACATCTGTGAGACTCTCTTTGTCACATTTATTGGCATCCAGCAGTGCAAACATTCACTCTTTCCATTCTCTTCCAGCATTGCAGTGATGTCCTGGGATGATAAATCCTTTTGTGTTGCAGAGGCAGGGGGTTCTCGTCTATGGAGGTGACAGGGGGCATCAGCGCTCTGTGTGCACCCCCAAGGAAAGACACTCTGACTGGGGTTGAATAGTGGATTAACCTTCCTGTCAGCGCCGGAGGTTCCTAGACAAACATGCTGAGACTCACACTGATAATAATTGTGAAGTGGAAATCTGCTTCCTCTAGCTGTTTAATAACTGTTTAATAATTTCTGTTTAATAAATAAAAGTGTCAGTATTTCGTGCATGTTGAGTGTAGAATGGCTGGCTAATAATTAGAATTTCATAACAGCATTGCAACATATTAAACTTAAACTTATTCTTGTTGGCTTTGTGTTCCTGCTTCTCCAAATTGATTTAACTGGAAGGGCACTCTGAGTGCAATCTTCTGCCAAGGCCAATGCCCTATCTCACAATTTTAAGAAAAGTGATCTGCACTTTTTTTTTTTTGTTCTTCTTTTGCACGTTTCACCTTTCCAGCAAGTTTAATCAAATTCACCCTGGCAGTTTTTGCATAAACTTGCCAACAGACAAACAGAAATAACTACAGAGAAAGGGGAGAAATGAAAAACATTTTGTTTACATAATTTAAGGCTCTGTTTAAGAACTGCTTTTAGAAATAATGCCAGTAGAGTACTGTCGTGATACAATAGATAACATATGCAAAGGATATTCACTTGCCACCTTCATACTAAGTAGAAAGAACAAGGGCTTTTAAAGAGGAATTGCTTACAATTACTTACACTTACACTACTTACTTCCCTCACGAGTCCTTTCCCTAACAGAAAACAGCATCCTTGCAGTGTTACAAAGTTTCAAAGGAGATGCTGCTTCCACTATTAAATGATAAAGCTCCACCCACCACACACACTTCTCACCTCCTCACACACACAAATATTTCCTCTGTTTGCCTCATTCTTTCTCTTTTTCAGACAGCTAGACAGATAGTGAGTGCTGCCCCTGTGAGCTAAAGCTTGTTTAGGCTGCTGGCTACAGCATCGCTTACCATTAAACCTGACTCGCATACACAGAAAAGGGCAAACAAACACATGAATGCATATAATGGAAGGGGCACACATTAACACACACACACAAAGAGTTTGTGTGCTTGCAAATGCATACACCTGTATTTTGTAGATAGGTAGAGACAGATTGCAGGTGTCTGCTGGCATTTAAAGGGGAGGTGTCATGACTGACAGCACCTTAAAGGGACAGTCGTTAGAGAGATATATGGATGGAGGGAGACAAAAAGGAAAGACGGGATGAGATGGGATGTGTGAGAGAGAGAGAGGGAATGTAGAAGAAGAAATATGATGGCGGAAGAAACACGTGTGCATCACATTCTTCAGTGGACTCGTAAATTCATTTCCACTAACTTTAAAGCATAACCACTAAAGCTACTCCTAACGTTAACCTAAATATAAACTTAGGCTGAATCTTTTTACCACAGTAACCTAACATAACATTAGGAGTGAAAGTGGTAATTAACATCTTCAATCACTTTGATGCTGTTTTGCTGCCTTGATGCCATCGAGCTGTTTTTTTCAGTAAGTCTACTCCACTCCAATCCCACATCTTGTAGAGACAGATGGAATAGTGTGATGGCTTCCTTCTTCTACTATGCAGCCTTAGTGAGTTTGATAAGGTGTAGTATGTAAACCACCTCCCAGTCAAGTTCTGGCAGCATCGGTCTTCCAACCCACTGCTGCACTGATGTCTATAATGTGAGAGGAGAGTCATGGGAAAGGTAGCTGAATATCAAAGATAGTTACTTAGTGTAGGTGCACGTAGGGAAAAATGAGATGGTACAGGAGAGGCTAGGTTGGTTGGTTTCAGAATGAAATACTTAAATTTAGTTCCATTAATGACAAAATCTGTAAAATTCCTGATCGGCGACAATATCAGATCATTCAATCACTCGCTGCTAATGGGTAAAATGTAGCTATCTATATTTGTATTTCTATTGCAACTGTTGGGAACATATGCAGATACTTTTATTCAGTTTTGACAATCATGCCATCCTGTCAGATGAATTAATATCTCCTCTTGCTCTGCTTTTGAGTGCAAAGCTTGTTTACTAACACAATAATTGTGCAGCAATGTGAATCCACAATTCTTAAAATATACTAAACTAAAAAGAGAGTGCAAAAGAGGCATTTCAGCTGGAAATAACTGAGATAATAAAATGTGGGGTTTTTTTTAGTGTTGGATTGTAGAGGCCAGCTTATGGTTATCTTAGCAATTTTTCAGGTTTCACTGCAACAAACAGCCTCGTATTCCTTTGTGTGTGGTCTGTCTGTACTGAGGTGTATAACCTTGCCTGTGGTAATAACTATCTTTTTCACTTGTTGGAGACAGCAAAAAGCCACACAACACAGAGTGTCACAAATTCAAACAGTCGACCTACGCAGTGGACACACAATAAAAAAAATAAATAAATAACACACACACTTGGCAAACACTTGGATGTACATGTGTCTAATGGTGAGGGGTTCATTGTTATCGCAGCATCTTGCCTGAAGGCTTTTGGCCCTTTTTGGTTGATTATAAGAACTTTTATAAAAATTCCAAATTTAAAAAGTGATTTTGTGTGTTTCATTTTCCCAATAGATTTTAAGTTTAAAGAACTACATAAGGTACCTTAGTTTAAGTATGAGGCCACCGTGCTGGTTTTTCGGATGTCTTTTACTGTAGGCTGTGGCTTTATTACACTTTTTGAGGCGTCTCAACCACCAAACACACAATACTGAAGCTTATTCCAGACATATTGAAAAATCATGTTAAAAGTTTACCCAGTGGTTAAATTTCTATACTTGTGAGTCCAGACTAAGTGTCAGTATGTAAATATAAATCTATCAGTGGGCCGGCTGCGTTTTTACTGCATTAGTACGACTTGAGCAATAACCTGTAATATGAGCAACCATTTTTCTCTTTTTAATATATAGCGTATCAACAAAGGTATTGGGGCTTATCTTTCTAATCTTTGAATTCAGTTGCTTTCGGTTAAATTGCAACAGCTGTATAACAGGTAGAGAAAGGAGTGAGGTTGCAAGAATGCTGGGGCACATAGTGCATAAAAATCACCAACACTTTGCTGACTCAATAACAACAGAGATCCAAAACTCCTCTGGCATTAACATCAGCACAAAAACGATGTGTTTAATGGCATGAGTTTCCACACAGCAAATCCAGCATGTCCAAATTAACACTGTCAGATTTGATTTCAACACTTTTAAAGTGTCTATATGGGTCCACACCAGAGAGTGTTAATTTAACTCTTTTTGGAGAGTTGGTATGTTAACTCTGATTTAGTGTTAAACACCAAATCTCTCTGGAGTTGATAATTTAACACTTGGTGTTAAGAGTTTATATATTAACTCTCAAAGAGTATTTTAGTTTAACTACGTAAGAGTTATCTTCTAATTAATTCTAAAAAGCGGGAATTTTACTGTTCTGAACTTCTAGAAATTTATTTTGGAAATAAACATTTACTAAAAAGACGCAATGGTTTTTGAAAAACATTTATTCTGAACTGTGCACCACAATTTCAAAACATTTTCTGAAAGATGTAACAGTGTACATGTTCTCACTTTCATTAGAATTTCGTTTATCAAAAGGTCTGACATAGGTGAGCTGGTAAATGCAAATAACAGCATTCTCATCACTTATTTCAATAAATACAAAATACAATATGCATGTCCTTCAGTCATCACTTTGTGGAACTTCAACGCACTTCTGCTCTCCCCCATATTCCATCTTCACAAGCATATCCTATGTGGAGATTGAATAAAAATTAGTTGACACTAATTAATGGCACAAATCAATTGCAGCACAGTAAAAAAAAAAAAAAAAAAAAAAAAAAAAAAGGAATCCTTTTTGAGACATTACTTGTGTAAAGTATTTTCCCAAAAGATAAGGACACAGGCAACAGGTAGTACTGAACTAAATGTAAAACCTCAACCTTTTTCATTTTTACCTAAACCGTGTGCACAAAACTATGGAGGAATCTAAATGCTAACGTAGAACTCAGTCGGGACTCGGGACATCTGCTACTGCTGTTTGCTCGTTTTTTATGGGAGATCGTTTTCAGGCTTCAAGTAGCACCATTATATCAACATTTCACATTCTAGACATTGTTTTAGGTGTATTTGACCAAAAAATTTAACCGAAAATTCACATGCAAGCTTTTTTTCAAGGCTGTGGTATTTGCCGAAAACAATACCTTTCAGCTAGCTAAAACAGCGAGCGGTGCTATCAGCGAGCAACACGGCTAATGCCTTTCACACAGCTTTGTCTCAACTCCAAAGAGCCACAGAAGTAAAAGCTAATAATAATAATTGAAACAATCTTTGAAAACATGACTTACCAAGCATGGCAAACAACTCAAATATGTAGAGCAAAATGTTCTGAAACGGCTTCACTTCAGCTTCGATTGGAGCCGTGCTGGGGGCGGAGTCTGTGAATTTACTCTATTGGTGTCATAGCCCCTGTAGGAGTTCAGAGTTAAGAGGTCAAGAGTTAATGTTTCCATTGTAACACCTCCAGATTTGAAATAGAAACACTCATTTTTAACACTCGATTTTAACTACTATCATTTTACACCTCAGAGTTACATTAAAAGCATGTGACTCTACTTAGAGTAAAATTAACTCTAAGACTACTAACACCAAAACATTTAACACTTTTGAATTTGCTGTGCATGGTTAAGCAGCTCCTATGGGTGTAATCTGTAGGTGGCCCAGTACTTTCGTCCATATAGTGTACTACTTATATACAGAAATAGTTGCTTAACTTTATTGTAGAAGTAACAAGGGAAAAAGAAACACTAAATTAGATGCCTAACTTACACAAGACCCATCTAAATCTGCAGGTTGAAGTGCAGAATTGATACGGCAAACCCTTGAGTGCAATATTAAATTTCACATATCAACAACTTGGCTCAACTTCTTGCTCAGCTCCCAACTCAGTACTTGTGACAGATGGCTCATCCGTTAGTTTTAATATCCAAATGCACTTTCTTTTTCGGAAGGGTTGTGAATCAGAAAATGTAACTTCTGTCCATAAAAATCCCCCTTGGCTGCTCTAAACCGCATAGTCTCATTAGTTTTGGTAGAGTTTTGGACAAGTATAAATATTGCTGTTACAGGGCTGAATAAATTCATTAAGATTTACAGCATATATGTGGGCATGGGTATAATCTATTAAACATAAAATGTGAATAAAAAAATGTGCATTCAGTGTAGCATGCTAAATAAATGAGACTGTTTATTTAATTTATCCTTACAAAAGTGGAATGGGTATCTGGCGCAAAGCCAGTGAATGTCTTCAGGTCCTGTGCAGACCATGACATCAATAGCAATGGGCCAACCAGAGTCTGTGACTTTAATTCACAGCAGTGTGAAAATAAATAGCGTTCTTCAGTCAAAATAGCAATTTTAAGAATCCACAATAAAATGACTTTAGCCTTCGATGGAAATTGAAATAGACATTGAGAGCATATGTCTTCAGGGTTGACGGTGTGAATGTGTTTGTGTGTCTCTGATTGTGTCAGTTTAATGTTTAGCTTTTTGTGTTAGTTTAAGCCCCAGGACTCAGGCCATATTCAGTCATTTCATTTCAATGCCTAATAACATAAGGCAAGTACAGAACAGCACTGCATACTAATGAATCGAACACACACACACACACACACACACACAAATCCTATTAAAGGGCCTGTTGGCACAAACATTATTTTAAGGGTTGGGAATAACAATGGTCATTATAGAGTGGAAGGACATTTTGCACACATGGACATACATGCGCACACACAAACGGTGTATATATATAAAATTATCATGGCCTAGTGAGGATACATAGTCTATAATAGTCAGGTGACAGACAGTGATTAATTGATACATCAACACTGTGTGTGTTCACGCATGTGTGTGTGTGTGTGTGTTAAGGTCAGTACATGGTCTTTTAATTGAATTCTTGTATTTCTGTCTGAAGGATAATGGAGAGCGCAGCAGAGCAGACAGGAAAGCATTGTTCTCAGCCTTTCAGTGTCTGGGCGTTTATGTATCCTTATATCTGCCTGTCTCTGATCTATTCTCCAATCCCCTCTCCTGGGTGGAGATTGAAATTATTACCAGAACATTACTTGTAAGCTTTAAACATGTCCTACTGCATGTCCATGTATGCATACAAGCAGTTAACCAAACAACTAAATGAAATGTCAAACTGGTTTCAGTGCATATAGTGTTGACTGGAAATGTCGAACTCATTTTGCATTGTAAGCCACATAAGCCACTTTTCCATTAGTACCTACTCAGATCGACTCGCCACGGATCGCCACAACTTAACTCAGATCGACTGGTTTTTCATTACAACCCAGTACTACCTTGTATGCGTGCTTGTCATCATAGCAATGCATCTGCGCGTCCCATGACATAATTAATATGCAACAGGGACGCTATACAACAAAGGTGGACATCAAAGCGACAATATACCAGCTGTTCGATCTGTGGCTTTTGGCCCAACTCGGGAAACACAAAAATGGTGGTTTAGATTTTCGTGAGTGAGAGGCTCCCATGACTCATTGAATGACTCTATTGACCAGCCAATTGGTGGCCTGCAGTCTGATGACATCACATTTTAGTACCTGCTTCTATCCCTTGGAACCCCGGGCAAGTAGGTACTAAAAAAGTATCCAGTACCAGGTACTATTACCAAATGGAAAACCCTAAAAGTCCGTGGCAAAAAATGCTGAGTCGATCTAAGTAGGCACTAATGGAAAAGGTGCTTTACAGCCCATTTTGATCTTAAGTGAGTAGAACCAGTGAAACTCCCCTTTCTGTCAGAGTAAAGAAATTTAAATACACATTTAATACCTGAGATATAATATAAAAGAAGACAAGTGCAATTTCAACACTATATATTAGTTTTTCTGTATGATAAAGAAATGCTGCCGTAACAAATGAAGGACAACCAAAGAGTGAGAAAGATGCTCAAAGAATAACCATGACTCTCTGGGCACAAATTCTAAGAAATAAATGTATAAAATTATAGAATTTCTTGTAGCTCATTGCCCAGATTTTTTTTCTTTAACTGTTTCTATGACAGCTATTAAAAGAGAGAATAGCTTTTATGTCATTTCTTTATTAACTACTTAATTATTTTTGTGTAGTATGAATGGCCACGGGGGAGGTCAGCAATTATTAATATCTATGTTTTCCAATTCCTTTGAGTTTTATATATGTTAATGTTAATATTAATATATTAATATTTTAATATATGTTAATTTCACAATTCCCTTGCAAATGCAATGTTATGTTATCCATTTGTGTTTTGCTCCAGGATCAAAAAGATAAATTAACTGTACATGTCAGTGCCATACATGAGTGAAGCAAAAAAAAGGAAGCAGGCCTGGCAAAACAAAAATGCTCATAGGGTGGGTTTTTGCTGATAAAGAATAACTGATGAAACACTGATAACTTCAAATTAAAAGGAAAGTGTACCCAAGGTGGTGCAGTTTCATAAGTATTCTGTTAAATCAACTTAAAAAGATACTGTACATGTAGCTTTAGGGACCAGGCAACCATGGACATGTCTGCTTATTGATGTATAGAAAAATCATCACATTTATGAAATGGTCAGTCTGAGACACTTAGACACCCCAAGGAAAGAAGTAATGAATCGCTTTGGAAAAAAAGAAGATGATTGATTTTCCTTTGTATGCGTTTTGCTTTTGCTTGAGTTCACTATTGATTATTATGTCACATCATAAAGATCAAAGGAAATGACAGAAGGAAACAATGGCAAGGATAGAAAATGAAAAAGAGACTACTGTTTACCTTTCAGCAAACACTGAGACTGAGGTAACGTGATGCTGTCATGGACAGCTGATATACAGTGTGTGTCTGCTGCAACATAATTGGATTCCCATTTTCCAAACAAATGTTTGGCTTCTATGGCACAATGTAATTAACTTTATGGTATTTAGCTCATTTGCACCAATCATAGGAACGATAAAGTCAAATTTTACCTAAGAGCTTAATAAGTTAATTTCCAACTGAATGCTTTATAAGTGAAATTACTTACTTCGCTTGGGTCTTTTATTAGCATAGAAACTCTCAAGTGGCTACGTAGCCCTGTGCAAAAAACAATGTATAAGTAGGTGGAATAATGTACCATAACTATTTATTCATTATTGTAGCACAAGAATGATTTGGTCCTTAGAAGTCTGCTCCTGTAACAGAAAATACAGTCATTGTGAAAATAAAGTAACACCTCTTTAAATTCTTAGGTTTTAGGTATTAGGACATAACTGTTGTTCAGAAGCAACTTTGCAAACCTAGGCCATGTAGCTATCTTGTTTTTTTAGAGAGAAGAAGCTTTGTACTCTAATTCCTTCGAAACAAGCCATACTTTTTCAGTGTTTATCTAACTGTAATGTCATGAAATTTCACATTTAATATGCTAAACAAAACCTATAGAATCTGAGTTGTAGCTCTTGCGTTACTTTCATTTTCTGTGAGCACGGCATCTCTGATCTTGCTGTGAATTTGCCAGGATTTTGCTAAGCCTTCTCAGATTGATGGGCAGCAGTGATCACTGCTTTATGTCTCTCCTCCATGTCATTTTGTCAACACACAGCCAAATACCCCAGACCAACATCAAAACTGCAAACATTTCTGATGTTAGAGAAGAAGTCACCCTGATGATCAATAAATCTAGTTTCACACCTCTTAGCTATTTACCCTTATTTACCTTAGAACTGAAACATGGTCTGCTTCTTTTTCACCAAACTGAAAATGGTACACCAAAAGCAGAGATATAAAGCGATGTGAGTATGGTTATGGTATTTATGTGGATTCATGGTCTCTGTTACAATTCTTAATTTCCAGTATACTTTGTACTAGAGTTTTCCCTGCTTGCTCCTTATTTCTGTGTCCCTCGTTGACTTAGTGACTTGTTTTTATAGTTATAGTATTGTAGTTACTTCCTGATTTTGAAGGTTAGATATTTATGCAGATTTTGTATTTCCACTTTCTTACTCTTTCCCTTTTTCATGCCCTTGTTGTTGTCTTTATTTAGTCCATCTATACTTTGTGTGTGTGTGTGTGTGTGTGTGTGTGTGTGTGTGTGTGTGTGTGGCGCACATCGTTGTTTGATCTTTTATTTCTCCACTTAGTTCCTGTGCATTTGGTTTGTTTAGTGTTTTCCAACTTAGTCGTTTTCCTGTCAGCACTGTGCAGTAGTTCACAGCTTTTTTGATTCACTGACTGCCAACTTGTTTTTTTTGAGGCCTTTTTGTTCATCTTATGAACCTGCTATGAAAATTAATGATCCAAAACATTAAGACCACTGACTGTAGTTATACAGTGAATTATGATGATTGTCTCAAAATGTAGTGCATGCGAGATCTTGAAATCAATGTGAGTCTAATGATTATGGCCAGATGATTGGCTCAGAGCACCCCAACTACCCCTGCAGTGCCAAGTGTAATGGTGCAATCTAGTCTGCGGTGATGGGTGCATCTAGCAACAGTGCTAACTCAAAGTCTAAGCATTCATGTGAAATTCACTAAGCATCACAGCATGGCCTCTTTCAACAGAACAATGTGTCCTACCACACTGCACACAGTGTCCTCAGTAGAAGGAAACGGTGGCTTGGCCTCCAAATTCCACAGATCTCAGCTCAATGGAACGATTGCAACAGAAATTTACACATCTTTGTCTTCAGTAATTTCACCAAACCCCAATTGAAGCTGAGTGTCTGGAGTAGACCAGTTGCAAGACGACTAAGGATGACTAAATAAAGAAAATTTCAATCACTCTCTACACACAAACACTATAACTCTACTCTAGAGGAAAGCTGTTAGGGGCCAAGCACTGTTTTATATGTTGTACTATTCAAGCCATGCTGTAGTGAAATGGGTTTATGCAACTGGATTGTGACTGAGGAATCCAAAATAAAGAAAAGAACCTTTATAATAAAATTCCTTAAAAAGAAGTAACAGACAGAAAAACAATTTAGAAAATCCATATTTCATTTTATTGGAACTGCTAGTATCCTGGTGACCACAAATTATTGAGTAGGAGCTATTTTTATGACATAAGGAGGAAAATATTAGGCAGACGGTCAAAATGTTTTGGCTTATTAGTGTATGTTAAAAGAAGGAAAAGAGGAAATACTACAGACACAGAAGCCCTAACTAAACACAGAGGAAATTCAAATTAGGCAATGCTGAGCCAAGTGAGAACACACTTCTAAGATTTTGTCTAGAAATGATGTTGGAGACAGGAGTGCAAACAGAAACAGCATCCCTGCTTTGGGAGTCTTAGTTCCCGTGTCCTACTGTTTCTGTTATGTGACATACTAAAGGGAACAATTCTTCTGTCGTCCCACATCAGGGTGGACTAGTGATATGTTCAGCGTTCAAACTGAATGACTCATAATAGTAGAGCTTTAATGAGAAAAACATGCTTCTTCCTGCCTACATGGTTCAGTGCTGAACTCCAAAGAGATGGTGGATGGCTATGGGATTCCATCAAGGCAGTGTTTTCTCACCATATGTCGCATACCTATAAAAAAGTTTCCCGAAATGCACAAGTTGTCTTGCTTTATCAATGACAAGCACACAGGTAAAACTATCACAAGCTCCTGTGGGAGGAATTGATAGAGCAAAGACAGTGTTTCCACAAAGGCATTATGCTTTTCAAAAAGTCCATTTGTGGCGTAGGTGAACCACCGGTTTGAGGATACTAACTCAAAGGAAATGTTGCTGTAGAGATCACCTGATGTCATTTCAGAGATAGAAACAACATCAGGGCAAACACAGAAATGGAAAAGAAATGCTCTACACAAGACAAAAAAAAATCCAGCCAAAACAGAAATCTGGTGTTCTTGTCCTGATAGCGGAGGGGGGAGTATTTCAAAGCTTCAAAATCTCTAGATAAGATACCATTTGATGCAGAGGCCAGTTCAGCAAGCAGAAACGCACCGAAAAATAACTTTTCCTTTTAATTCTTTGTCTTTGCTTGTTCCCTTTGCCAATCATCTAAATCTGATTTCCCTCTGACATCCCCTTTTCTGTTTCTCTCTTCATCTCTTGCTCGCCTTTTGTCTCCCTCTCTTTAATCTGTATGTATTGCCAGCCACTGTCTCCATTCCTTCTCCAGGGGCAGTGGGCCAGCTCTGTGGCTGATCATAGTGATCCCTCCCTGAGGAATAGTCTGTCTGACACCTGGGTGACTGGCCTGGAGGTAGAGTCTGTCTGTGTGTGTCTGTGTGTGTCTGTATATGTCTGTGTCAAGGGGCTAATGGGCAGCTTGAGGGGATTACCAGCTTAGCCACTGGGATTACTGGAACTTCATGCACACACACACACACACACACACACACATACAGACACACACACACGCACAGACAAAACAGTCATGTTTTCTGAAGCCATTACACTGACTTCCATCTATTTCCTGGAAATCTAACCTTAACCATACGTACTACTGTACCTTCCTTATCAGGCTAAACTGATTTACCATATGAGATACTATATGATACTCCCCGTCCCTTCTCCATAGTAAAGACACATCCCAACATCTAAGTCCCAAAACATGAGTAAGACTCGAGCACATAAACAGAAAAGACGTGCACGCACATGTGTGACCAAGCACTCAAGCTCACAAAACAGTCAATATTATCAGGCAGGCTGACTTGTTTCATAGCCTTGGTTCTCATCGGTTTGCCATCCAAATCAAACAAAGTTAAGAGGACTGAACCATGACCAAGGCAAAATGGGTTTCACCAGGACCTTGAACAGCTCAACAGGTTTAGCACAGAATAAAAATCAATTTATTTTGAGTTTGAGTTGTCCATGGCCAGTATCAGTCTCATGGATGGAATAAACTAATGCAATAATGACAAAAAGTCTGTCGCTCTAAAGTATAGTGGTTACCACCTTTGCCTAACATGCATAAAATCCATGGTCTCAGACACAAGATTTAGGATTTAAGTGGCTGAGTATCCAACTTAAAAATCTGCCAAATCAAACATGTGGATCCGTCTACTGTGGACACCCCTTGTGTAAAAGGGAGCAGCTGAAAAAATGAGGAAAAATAAGCCAAATCTGTAAAATTTAGACATACAATAAACCCATACAGCACAAATGCATTTATTATGTTGCCACTGCTGAGAAAGCTTCCAAAAAAGACTTCCAAGTAAACACATTTGCATTGCTCTGAGTATTGAAACACTCACATTTGCATTGTCAGGCAAACATGTTTTTACAGTGCTGATCGTATTTAAAGACTCCTATGACCTTTTATGGCTGCAAGTTCTAATTGTTCTTCTTTCACGTAACTGATCAAACTGTCAAGAAAAGGCAACCTGACATCAGGCTATAGAAATGTAAAGTTCAGTACACAAAGTATGCAATAGACACACATTACTCACTTACATTATTCTATCAGTTATTTCAATCATTCAGGTATGCATATCGATCCACGTTTCTATTTGTTCGGTCACCCTTTTAGGACGTTAAGATTTAAAGGCTCTGGTAAGAGTTGTGGTGGATATGTTTTTGTTAATGTTTTAAATTAATTATAATTTTAATAAGCTCTACAATAAACTGAACCACATGTGAATAAGCACACAGGTCACTGATCTGGCAGTTTCTGAAGTATTGCCCTCATCAAGCACTGGCAGGTAGCCTTGTTAGTATATAAATGTAGTTATTGTAATGAAGATTTTATTGCACATGACTGATGAAACCGCACCTATTTTCTCTCATAAGACCGAACACACCATTCAGAAAAGGACGGGGAGGAATCAATTAACACCAACCCCTGGTGTAATAAACGCACACAGACATAATCTCAACAGACTACAGTGTCCACAGGATGACACAAAGAACAGGAGCTCCAAAGACTCAAGAGAGCTCAATCACCAGGGGATTTGACTCCTGAATATTGTATTGCACTGTTAACGTTACTGTAATGATTCTAATTATAATATGTGCCAGACTGAGCTGAAAGAACAGAGCTGGTTATCAGTGCCGAATTAATGACATTTATTGGAAGAATTGAGAGAGAAACAGATTAGGTGGGGAGTGGTGGAGTCGAATTGTGAAAGGAGAGAGACACAGAGGACAGTTTAGAAACAGATATTAAGTAAAAGACAGATGAAGTAGTGAATTACATCTATTCAATAAAAGGCAGGCTTAAGACAGAGACAGATTGTGATAATGAGAAAAGATAGAAGTGAAGGTGTATCAAGAGAGGAGTTCGGAGACACAGACAGTCACTGATATGAAGTAGAAATGAGAAATGCTTGGAATTATATCAATTTTAAGTAAAAACATACTGATTGTTGAGGTAAATTATAGCTTAATGTGTATTTTAATGGACTTGGGACACCCTTCTTTCCCAGAGTTTCCTTTGTATAACAGTAACTTTTGTCATGTAAAACTATAAAAAAAAAACCTTTTTCAATCATACTTTGCAAAAATAAATGAGAGAAATTAACAAAAAAGTAAGAGGCACAGATGTAAACATGCAGTGATGTAATTGCTTCAAGCAGATATGTTTCTGATTTCTGAAATCTGTGTAACTTTCAATGAAAGGATCCCTCGATGAAGCACAAACGCACTCACATCACAAAGTGTTTTCCTGCACATTGTGCAAGGCCCACCAATTATGCACAAATCAAAACAAGGCCACACAATAGTTTTGCTCAAGTTTTCTTGCAGTGATTGTTTACCCCAAATTGGCTACCTGATGGACACCCACAGTGCCAAAATGTTGTTTACTGCAGTAAAAGTTGGAACAGTTTTCCAGAAAAGGTTTATTTGTTTTGTTGCAGGTTTTGGTTTGTCTAAAGAGACTCTCGCTGTTGAGACTGTGGCTATTATTCCTATGTGTTCATTTAGAAGAATACAGAAGAATTTCTTCTGCACAAAATCCCTTTAGTATTGCATGTTTGCCACTACAGCCTCCTGTAGTGACCATACAGAGGTCCTGCTGTGTTCTTGTTTAAGTTAGTTTTTCATGTTTAAATCCTCAACAATCTCTGTCAAACAGCAGGCTGGCAACAATGAACCAATTCAAATTTTCAGGCAACAAAAAGTGGCATACACAAGGGCATGCAGGGAAAACAACCTTGGCAAAAAAAGACATGCTAAGAAAAAGACTTCCTTTTCTGTTCCTTCCTGTCTTTTTAACCTGAGCAAAGCTATTTGGATCTTCTAACACACACACACACACACACACACACACACACACACACACACACACACACACACACACACACACACCTCTTACCCCCTACAGGGCAGAACTGATGCAGGAAGAGATGAAATACCACTACCTCAGGGATAAACACACCTCACAAAACCTCTCACTCACTCACACGCTAAAGCACACGCACACACATGTACCTGTGCATCTACATATACACTTCTCGCTGTCTTCCCCCAAAAACGTGAACTCGGTTTTGCTCAGGAATATTGTCCCGACATCAAAGGCCATATTTGTTTATTTTCACACCAATCACACATTGCTGTTTCCCATGGCCCTTGTGTTTGTTTGCCTTCCGCGCCTGTGTGCAGCAGGTGCATGTCTTGCTGTATGGCTGTGTATTTACGTTGCCTGTGTACGTTTACTTTGTGGCAGCGATCATGTGTCTCTCAGTTTCCGTGGATGTGTCCTGTGTGTGTGTAGGGAGTGGGTGGGTGTGACTTAGCCAGGTGTAAAATTGGTGCTGTAAAGGATTGAAGATACAAACTGGGTCAGAGTAGGAATAGGAAGCAGGGAATAAAGTAGCCAGTATATGGCAACCCTAAACGGGTAAAAATAGAGTTAACAGACACATCCAAGCTTTTCCTCTCGTAACATTTTTTTTTCTCTGAGTGTGTGTGTGTGTGTTAGTAATGTGGCTCCAAGCATACATCACATTACATCACAGATTTATGTATATATTTTGCAATGTCAAGATCAGTTCTTGCTCAAGAAATGAGATCAAATATATTTGGGAGTTACGTGATCAGATGACCATCATAATAAAAACATTTTTTTTGTGCTCTGTATTCAGGCTACAGCACTGCTACTAGTTAATCTGCTGCATGTCTGCATTTGTATGTGCCAAGGTACACTAACATGAGCAAAATAAGGCAACAGTGGGAAGGAAAAACTTCCTTTTAACAGGAAGAAACCTCCAGCGGAACCAGGCTCAGGGAGGAGTGTCCATCTGGGTGAGGGGAGGAAGACAGGACAAAGAGACACTGTGGAAGTGAGTCAGAGATTAAACATGCAACGATAAGAGAAATACTATATATAAGGAAAAAACAGTGCACTCTCTCTTGGCAAGCTCTCTTGCATTTTCTTTAAATCTCAGGAATAATTCACCTGGTTCTTTGAAGGACATTTAAAGCTCTTCTTTGGATGTTGGCTGCCTTTTGTTCTGTTCTCTGTCAAGATGATCCCACAGTGCTTTAATAATGTTAAGGCCTGTTAGTGTTCCATTTAGTACTTTTCTACTCAGGTATAGTTTTACTGCATTTGGCATGTGTGTGGGATCATTGTGTGGCTGAAAAATGAAGCTACTGTGGTGTGTTGAGTGTAGATATAACACTGGTTCATCCCTTGAGCTAAGTGGCTTTTTTATGCTTGAGTGATTCATAGGTCAGTGTTAAATGGCTTAACAAACAAACAAAAAAACCTAAAAATGGTCAGCAGTAAGTCCAAGGTCTGGACTGAAAATGAGTAAAAATTTGGCTTCAATAATAAAACGAATGACACTTATTACACAACCTCCTTCCCGTTTTTTATTTCAGAGCAAGACAGTCAGTAACCTGGGTTACCAGGTCATTAATTACCACCAGAGGAAAAATTACACATTTACTAAATTCAAAATGAAAGTCTTCTTTCTCTCAATTTGAAATTTTCAATTAAAAATTACAAATGTGAAACATTTTTCCAAGTGTTTTTAGAAATTTGAAATCCAGTGTAATAAGGGTTAAATGAGAATGCAAAAAACTAATGGTAACGCATACGTGACTTTGATCAGAAATGTTATAGATTCAAGCTCCATAAAGACTATTAATATTTTCAAGCTGTTGCTGATAGTCTGCCACTGAATCTGTCTGATATCACAAATACTATGTTTAGGTTTCCTCCTGTGGCTTTTATTGTTGAAATGCATCTGCACAAACCTAGTTTACTTGAGTAAATGGCTTGAAAACAGATTTGCTTGCACACAACAAATCTAGCCACAGGATGAAATGGACAGACTGACAGATTGCACTGATCAAATATTCATGCAGTGACCTGCTACAACCCCACATTTCTTTTTTCATTTTGTGAACATGACTGTGCACTTACTCGATGGAAAACACAATTGTATCTGCATTTTGCACATGTAAAGCTACCATGGTATCTGAACCAGCACAAAAGTCCAAGCGAGTTGAATGAAAGCCACTAAGTCATCTGTCAGGATCCTACAGATAAAATATACACACATCAACAGTTTTGCCTGGACATTCGGATGAAGAAAGGATAACACGAAGAGGGGGGAAAATCAAACAAGAATTCATGTATAATGTATACGTTTACATTAAATCTGAGTAACTGTAAGAACCATGTAGTCACACCACAGCGATCAAATCCTAAATCTGGTAATTTCGCATTTTAATCCTGAAAGTCTGGTGACGAAAACCCCTTACTGTGTCTTCCATCATTTAATACTTGTATTTTATCCATCTATCCATGCATGGCCAAAAACTCTCAGATGCTCTCTTGGCGCTCACACATGATTAATTTTCAGACAGCTGGTAAAGTCTCTGAAGTCCCAGTCACGTCTTCTACTCCAACAGTTTATGTGCCACCTGATACCTTACCATGGTTTCAATTCAATTCAATTCAATTCAAAAAAAATATTCAGTCACAGAAAGCTGGCCATTTCATTTCAAACTTGTGACCCAGTATCCAAAGCTATGCACTGTGGGAAAACCGGTATACAAATATTGTGCTAACCCACGTCCTCAATGACAGAGATGTTAACAACATGCACCATGGGTGGCCACTGCCCTGTCTGTGCACTGCACTGTCCAGTGCTTCAAATGTATTGTTCAGCTGAGCAGATTCAAAGGGAAGCATTTGGAAGGAATGTTGAGCATGACCCATGTTGCTCTTGATGATGACCCACTGCTCTTAGTTGCATTAAGTAAAGCAGATTTTTGACTTTGGTTTATTTGATTATCTGGCCCAGAAAGTCTGAAAACCAAGGGTATTTGGCATGAACTGCATGTTGCATGAATAATTGGAGTAATGTGTTGTTCATGCAGCATTCCTTGAAAGAAATCAAAACACAGAGAAACATGTTAAAGTACTGTTTCCACTGACTGCCCATGAAGTTGTAGGTAGTCATGTAAAAAACAAAAAAGAAAACAAACAAAAAAACCCTCAAACCTTTTTTTCAGAGAAATAACATGATTCATAGTGTATTAGAAAACATCTCAGTTTCTCTACCAGAAAAAGACTATATGGACGAAAGTACAGTGACACCTACACCTCAGCACTCAGCGACCCCACTGTACATTTACATGGTCTGTAACTTTATGGCTGAGTTGCTGTGTTTCCTAAATGGTTTTGCTTTGCAATAATACTACTTCACTTTGTCGAGACACTGTGGATCATTTGTCAATTAGAGTATTTTTTTTTAAATAAGATATGCAGAAATTCCAGCCTGAAAGCCTGATTTGAGCCAGTTACTAATCGCATAAAAATGTATTGAATGTGCTCGTCACAGTGTGTGATCCCCAGATGTTTCCTGGCTTATATGAACTCCATTCATCATATCTATTTGTTGCGCCAAGATCAAGAAGAGAACAGGCAGGTGAGACCATCCCAAAGTTCAAAACCCAGTTTATCACAGTCAATAATTGTAACTTCCAGCTAGAGTCAATAAATAATCGACTGGGGCAGAGGGGAACTGTTATTTCAAAGTTGCACTGGGGCTTTTTTTTTATCATGCAGAAATCAGGGAAGGTGACCTTTACTCACTGATGGCAACTTGCAGTGGGAAAAATGTTTTTATACCTTGATTAATGTGATTCTAGAAGAAATTCACAAATAGATTTAATTTCCAGTTGACAGACAGCATCACCTTTGATGTTGTCAATAATAATAGTTATTTAAAAAGAACAAACATTTACTCTTAAAAAATGCTTTTACTTTCAGATACTAGTCAAAGTGAGACAGGTGGTGACAAAAATGTCAAACTGTCATTTCAACTTTACCACAAAGAAACCCAAGAATTTAAGGCTTTTTAACTGAAAAAGAAAAAAAAAAAAAAGAACGGTGACAGTTAAGGATGCACCGATACCGATACTGGTATCGGATATCGGGGCCGATACTGTAAAATTTGTGTGTACTCATACTCGTAAAAGTTAACCGATACCATGAACCGATACTAACTTATTTCATTAATCAAAGGGTGGCTTGTCATTTTTGTTGTAGTTTTTTAGATTGGCCACTAGGGGGGCATCCCGCGCTAAACAGGCACAGGGTTAGACGAGTCAGACTGGCAGCTCCAGATAAAAAAAGAGAAACTGGAGGCTGCTGTAGCTAGGCTAAACAAAATGTCAGCAGTGTGGACCGGAACAGCCAACTTTAAAATGTCAAGAGAAAATCCACGGGCAGTTAAAATAACGGAGGCTCTGACTCATTTTATCGCTCTGGATGACCAGCCAATGCCAGTCGTGGAAAACATAGGATTCTTCTCAGCATACTCGAGCTGCGATATGAAATTCCCAGCCGCCCACACATCAGGGAGATAATGGTGCCAAAACTTTCTAAAGAGGTAAAGACAAGCAGTGTGTGTGCGATGTCAGTGCCTCGGTTTAACGGCACAGTGGACTGATGATCCACGGGCAGATGGGGAGTTCGTTTGTCAATGCCAAATACTTTCGTTATTTTGTTTGTTTGTTTACAATATGGACACTCTGCAACAATTTAAACGTTTATTTTATTCTCAAACCTAATTTGGATTTATTTTATTCCAAACAGAAGTGTTTATTTATTATTCCGAAAGCTCGAGACAGTGCCAATAGTTCAGTGATATTTTGTTAAATTACAATGTGGAGAGACTGCAATAATTTAACAGAAGTGCTAATTTTTAACTTGAATTTTTTTTGTGGTCATTTTTATTAAGATATTATTTATTATCGACAGAGAATAAAATAAAACCTGTCTTCCAATTCATTGCATTTGTGTGTGTGTGTGTGTGGTAGAAGTATCGGTTTTTGTACTCTGTATCGGCAAGTACTCAGATCCAAGTATCGGTATTGTATCGGTTTGAAAAAATTGGTATCGTTGCATCCCTAGTGACAGTTTTAATGCACTTTTTTTTAAAAAGATTACTTTTACAGCAACGGTCAAGCTTGAACCATGAAACCCAAAATAACTGATTTTAGGCTAAAAACTATTAAAAAGTCAAATATTTTAATATTTATATTTTCAATAACACAAATTCTTCTTATTTTTTATGTATCGATTGTGACACCTATATAGCTGAGACGCAGTGCAGGGCATTTTCCTTTTTTTTGCAGTTCTCAAATTGTAAAGGATGTGGAAAAAATATGAAAAAAAACAAAACAAAAAGAAGAAATAGAGAAATGTGTCTTTTTCTAAGCTCATCGAATATTTTTCTATCCAATTTAGGGTCGCAGGAGCCTAAACTGTGTCACAGGGTGAGAGGCGGGACACACCCTTTACTGGCTGGCTGTCTATTACAGGGCTAACACAGAGAGACAGACAACCTTTCACACTCACAGCCAATTTAGAATCACCAATTAACTTAACAAGCATGTCTATGGACGGAAGCCAGAGCACCAGGAGAGACCGCCACACAGAAAGGCCTCAGTCAGCTGGAGGACCTTACTGTGAGTGACTACTGCACCACTGCACCACCCCATACAATAAGTTTTTACTGAGCAAGGTCAAATATTTGCATGTGTGTGAGTGGAAACAAATGACTTGCAGCGTATCGTGCAGTCTTCTCCAGTGTATTTAATCACTTAAATTTGTATTATGTTGACAATGAAATTACAATTTGTTGCTATGTGTCTATGTCTGTTTTAAGTAATGAAAGAGTGAAAAAGAGACTGCAGGAGAATAAGCCACAGGTTTGGCTTACGTAGCAAGGCGACTGGAATTATGCACGCCATAAATCTTTCCCACAGGCATGAGCGCACACACACTTACACACATACACACACAGACAAGCACAGACAAACCTAAGGACATGAATGCATTCACACAACACTCACACAACACATTATCTTCTGTTATCTTAGATAAGCAAAGAATCCTAATCAGCCAATAAGAGCACAGAGGGCATCTCTGACTTTCTCCCAGCTCCAGTTTCATTAGACTGGAGTCGGGAGAAAGTCTCTTTGTCTTTGTGGAAACAAGAATTTTATATAACCTGGCAAAAATCACCTAGTCACCTTGTTTCCTTTTATATTCTATTCTGTTTTGTTCCATTCTTTTCCTCTTGTGTTTAATTAACTCTGTATGGCAATTTGAGCCCTAAACGCCACGTCCGAGAAAGGTTGATTAGTGCAGCTCGCTGATTAGAAATTATGCCTGTTGAAGCAAATGAAAACGGTTCATTCCCCATGACAAGTATCAAGGCGACTCATTTCATTTCTACATGACCCAAATCCTTTTTCCTCAACTGAACCAAACCAGATTTTCTCTCCTGGCACTATATTGTTGGTAGTTGCCTCACACATGCCTGATGTAATTAAAGAAATCTTTCTATCAACAGTGGAAGCTTCTGTTCATAATTTGTCCGATGAGATATGCAAAACGAGGTTGTGATATCAGACCTTACATTATATGATATGCGGATTATCTGATTTGAACGAAAACTAGAAACTGCTTTGTTGGGACTGCGGGGGTGTGTGGTTTGATCAGACTTCACTATAAGCCTTTTAGAAACCAAGCTTAGCCAACTTCAAATCCACTACAAAGTGAAGACGAAAAATTTTCTTTTGTGTGGTTGCTTACCTTACTTTGGCTTGGATAGTCTTCACTGAAAAAAAAAGTCGTCCCACATGGATGACCAAATCCACATAAAAAAATAAAATAAAATTCACTTTCTGAGTCACAGTTGGTTTCTATTTTTGCTTGTTTATTTAATTTGAATAACTGATGTGACCAAGACATAGAAAACTTAGTGAAGCATCAAACAGAACAGTTAATAACAGCTATGCTCTATAAACAATGTCTTTCTTCCAATACTAAATTGGTTGCAATGTTTGTTGTCTGTTATTACTTTGATTATTTTTACTCACCAGATTTGGACGTGAGATGTTATTGATTAGCTGGCTTATAACAATAAGTCCATCTTTAACGGATGATTTTGTGTGAATGAACCACAAAAAAAATTAATTTGCATTTATATAATTGAGTTACTTTTTGTGAACCAACACTTTGTACAGTGTGCAGTGACATTTAAACATTTAAACAGTGTTCTCACATTTCACAGTTAATAAAATAACAAAAAAAAAAATCATTTCAGGGTTAAAGGAACATGTTGAATGTGAATAGAGTCACAGACAGATGCTATTAAGCTCCACTGATTGACTGATAAAATCATACAAGTAGAGTTTAATAGCTTATCTAAAACAAGATTCTTTCAGGGTATTGTGTTTCTTGCAAGAAGAGCTCAATAAACTAATTCAATAACTAAAGGAAGCCGCAGTGGCAGTGATTGCTGTCGCAAACCAATTGTGGATCACCCTGTTGCTATCAAAGGTCATTTAACACCACGTGAACATTGCTTAAAAGAATTCGGGCAACATCCGTAGTGTCAGTATCTGTCAGAAGGACGTTTTCTTTTACTTAAACAATTTGTATTGATATTAATACTCAAAATGTGAGATGGATCTCTGCATTTTTGGTTTATTCAATGCTTAATTTTTAATGAGATTATAGGATGAGAACAGTTTGAAGCTTTAAATGTTTTCATATTTCTCTCCTTTGACAAAATGAACACTTGCTTAAATGAAAAAAGAAAAATTGAAAAGAATAACACATAAAAACTGTCCTACCTGGTCCTGAAGTTAGCAGGGTGGGGATGTCCGTCGTACAACGACAGGAAGTCATATTCTTCTTCTATGGCAAATGACAAGAAGATGAGCTGGATTCTACTTCCTTCCTCCCCAACAATGACCCAGGTGCAGTTTGCTCCATTTGGGTAGCCATAGGGAAAGCCAGGAGATTCTATACTGCCATTTCGACCTTTCAGTGTACCCCCGCATGTGTAGATAAAACCTGAAAGAGAAAAGAGATTTGAGCACATCTTCAGTTAGAGGGAGAAAACATAAAGGTGTCAAACTGAAGTTGTGACCTTAAGACATTATAATAAATCAAGATAATTGAACTCTCAAAATGTTTAATGTTCATTATTCAATATTATAAAACGTGAAAGAGTGATGATGCTAGAAGTTACACCTCTGTATGTCTGCCCATTGTGACAAAAGGATTTTGTGACTTCGTAACTGTCGCACAACTATTTATTGTAAGTGCAGCCGTGAGTCTTCCTCAGCACATGCAGTTGCAACAGCATCAGTGTGTAACTGCCAGTGTATTAAAGCTGGTACAGTTGTCATTATGACAGAGTAGTAACTGCATAGCACATTCATACTGTACACAAAACCACACATACGCACACTAACGAGTACTTATTACTGCCTTTTTTAAACACAACCATCAGAAGTGACGCTCAATTATTCATTATTATTTTATGTAAGACCACTAAAAAGCCAAAAGAAAAAAAATATACAAAACATTGCTTTTAATGAATGAACTAAGAAGCCACGAGTCAGCATGAGTGATATTAAGTAGGTCAGCTTCGTTTTGATATATCCTGGTCTTTGATGCTGATCTATGATTATGTATTAATAGAAATATATGAAGATCATAGAAGTAAGTACTTCCCAGAACTTCTTCTAGGGTAGCGCTGCTTATCTATAGTTTGTGATGCACTCCTTCACAGTGAGGGCATGGGGCAGGGGCAGGACTTCAGAACAGCACCCCAGGAAGTGGTATTCACATTCAGCATGGGGTGCTTGAACTCGGGTCCCCCGAGTGACTGGAAACTCTTTTGCCACTGAGCAACCTTTCCAGCTCACTTAAAAGGTGAAATCAATGAGAGACCGGTGCATTCTCCTGGATTCATCCTATGGGCATCTGCAAGATCAAAAGCTGGCAATTCCTTTGTTTTCTGCTAATCAATTACTGACATATCAAAATGCACAACAAGCAAAGGGGTGTGTCAGTCAGCGGCAGTGCCTTTGAACATGACTCGGCAATTTATAGCTGTACAGAATAACCATTTGCTTTGTTTTGTTGAGACATCCATCTACAACAACTGAAAATGAAAAACGACACCGATTACGCTCTTGCTCGCACCACACAACATCAAAAACAGTTAAGGAATTCTTCAGGGATGGAGAATATAAATACTACTTGATCTTAATGAGCTCCTATAGGCTCTTTAAATGACTTTGTTTATGTGGTGGCAGGCTGGTAGAAGGAGGAGACAAAGAAAGTGGGTTTACGGGGTTGGAGGGGTGCAAACCTGACATCTAAATCAACTACAGCACAAAATATGGGAGCAAAATATGAGTCTAGAGGGACAGGTGCAAAACTAACTTCTAACATCAACTACAACAAAAAATCTATATTTTTTGTGACAACAGTAAATATGCTTTTCTTGCTTGCCAATGCTTTTTTCCCTGTGAGTAAAGCACTGGATAATCAAGCAATTGTGGATGATATTAGTGCAGTATTAGACTTAAACTATGGTCAGTCATTCAGGACTCTGTTTGTTAGAAGTTATTAAAGTTCAGGTTTGTTTAGAGTCATAATCCATGAGTTAAGTAGTCATAAAGGATGACGCGTTGTTGCTAAGAAGCACAGCTTTTGGTATTCTACTAAAACAGTAAAACTACGAGAAGTGTACTTCCTGCAGACATTTTCTAATGATATGGCAATAAGTTGAAAGAAAAGTTTAATACAGCAACAGTGATCCTTTGCACTTTCTTTTATAAGGTTCATGTACTGATAAATTAGAAGTGAAGCTAATCCTGCTGCTGTACTTATTTTAAATCTCTCCGGGTTACAGCACCTGCTAAATGCCTAAATTATAAAATGTAAATGTAATTGATCTCCTTGGACTTTACAGTTCACATCAGTATCATTATCTTCTCCCTTTGATCTTAATGATCCTTTTATATCAAATACACTACAGGTGCTAGATGAAAACCTTGGAGTGTCCAGGACTGAAGTCGGTCCAGGCTACTGCTTGCAATGCTCTATCGATCCCCGATGGAGAAACTGTTCAGTTCTTGTACTTCACAGGGAGGTGAGATTGCAGAGTAAGCTCACAGAGGAGAAACCATTGTACCTGGTAAGGATTTAACATTATTCTGTTGAAGGACACTACAGCAAAGACGCTTGCTGTTATAAATGCGGGTCCTCTTGCCAAGAAAAAATATTACAAATTGCTAAACATTTATGCCTGTTTTATTTATTTTCCCATTAACCTATAAAGGTGTTGTTAGTCTTTTTTTTTAACCATATGCAATCAGCAAACATTCAAATGAACAGAATAAGGAGGAAAAAAAAGCCTTAAAATAGTTTTCAAGAGCCTTTAATGCCACAGCTGTTTGGCTTTGCTGTGCTGTTTTAGCTATAAATGAAAGTGTTTTGCTGAAAAATGCTATTATTGGATGTTCAAAGTCCTTTAAACTTCTAGGCTTTCATCAATCTCATCTGAGTGCAAAGCTCAAATCAGGATGATCATCCCCCTGACTTTCATGTTTATGAGCCTTGTTATTTACCATGGCAGCCAGGGCCACAGGGACAGCAGGGATGATCCCGCTGGATGCTTTTCGAACCAATTATCCAAGACAGCATCCCAACCAAAATGATGTGTGTCTGTCTGTGTGTGTGTGTGCGCGCGCATCTGTGTGTGCTGATGTCTGCTTGTGTGTGGTGTTTGTCCAACCCTCATTTACCCAGACTATTCCAAGGCTATCACAGTGACAGATGTAATCACCAATGGCAGCCTTGGCTCCAATTAAGGGCTGGTATCTCTATCCCTTCACAACCAATCAGAGATGAGATGTTGGGCAACCGGGAGGGACAAGCTAAGCCATATGAGGGGATACCTGTGCACAAACACACATACCTACAAACCTAACATGCCGCTGGTCACCCTGTCTACATATTTTTAATGAGGTCAAAGGAGTGAAGAAGAAAAGGAAAGAAAACAACAACAATAAAGAAGAAGATTTTGCAAGGTACAGCAAGAAAACAACATACCTATCTGCCATTTTCCCAGTTCAAAACTAGAAGGCCCATGTGGTTCTTAACCAGCATACAATGAAATGTTTCAAGGAGAGTTTAACAGAAACCACAATTCATAAAGGGAAAAGATATGAACACAAATACAAAGAGCAAATGTCTTCGATTTCTTTGAGTCTAATCAAGTGATAACTGATTCAAATGACTTTTGGATAGTACTTGAATTTGGATTTGTCTGTTTTTTAGACTTATTTGCTTGGTGTAGCTTATCTTGCTTTTGTTTCTAAACAAAATTGAACATTAAATCCTGTAGATCAAACAGGAATTGACTTGTTGTAGTGCCATAAACCAGCTTACAGTGAAGACAATGCAGAGAATAAAAAAAATGTTTCATTCTCAAGCAAATCTATTAAACTAAACAATTAAGTAACTTGGATCAATTTTCTCCATTGTTACAATGGTAAATAGACTGTAAATAGTGCTTTTCTACTCTAACACTCAAAGCATTTTATACAACTTGCCTCATTTTTTTTTCCATGTAAGTGCTTTCTATCTAACACGGACATACTCCAATGGATGCATCAGAGAGCAACTTGGGGTTCGCATCTTGCCCAAGGATATTCGGCACACAGACTGGAGCAGACAGGGATCAAACCACCAACCTGATTAGTATGTGACCTGCTCTACCTCCTGAGCCACATTCACGGTGAGTGCACGAAAGCAAGGAAGTGTAATGTATGCAAGCGGTTAAAAAGAAGTGGTCAATGCATCCCTAAAAAAATCCACTTTCTGGGAGGCTGACATAACCAGCCCTCTACACAACAATCAAGGGAAGATGATTCAGGTGTGGCTCATCCTCTAACACTCCGACTGCCTCCCACACAGGAAAAGGAAATGGCATGCACAACTGGAGTATGTGAAGTCATCACAATATGCAAATATGACTTACAATTCTGTGTGTACTTACAAATCTAAGGGTATCTTTGCCTAGATTAGGCAACTTCATTATACAGAAAACCGAGGACACAAGGTGGGGTGAGTAAAGAGCAAAAAAGAGACAGAGGGACAGAGATGGAGAGCTGAATAAACAAAGAGAAAAGGACAGATTTCCCCCTCGTTCATCACTGCGCAAGAATGAAAGGATGATTTAAAACTCATCACTCAGAGGGTGCGAGAGAGTGTAGGAGGAGGAAAGAGGTAGAGAAAGAATTGAAAATATTGAAACAGAGAAAAGGGAGAAGTAAAAGGAAAAGAAGGCTAGACTCAGCGGAGGAGAGAGAGTGAGAGCGAGAGAAAGGGAAAAGCAAGCAGGAGACAGGGGTAAAAGAGAGACTTCTAATTATGGTGACTACCAGACCGAAACTGACAGCCCCTCTACACACATGCACGCACGCAGATGCAGGCATAGAGTCACAGACAGACAAGCATACATGAACACACACGTAAACACATAGCTTCACATGCACGGGGCAATTCCGAGGAATATACACACAAATCCATGCATCATTCACACAGCTTATTGAATATGCTTGCCATTTAAACCTTTTACACGTTATTCCATTTACTTTGTTCACAATTCTTAGCCTACTCCCCTCTTGCTCCCCTCACACACAACACACATAAAGCGTCCTCTCAAACCCTAACCTTGCTAGTTAACCACACACATTATCTATAATGACATCCTGAAGTAGCATTTATGCTTATCTGACTAATTGTCTGTTTGGTTTTAGTAACTATATTGGGTTTATGTACTCCCATAGCAAGATCAGGCCAAGTTTGTTTTTGTTTATAGCAGACTTATTACTGGATAAGTCGGTGAAGCAGACAGGAAAGGAGGGAAAGAGAGCAGGGGGAATGACACGAAGGAAATGGCTCGGGGCAGAATGAAACCCGGGCCTCTGCAGTGGCCTTGCGGTGTATGGGTCGCCTACTTAACCCAGTGAGCGAAACTGGCACCCGATTAGGCTGATTTTGACCCATAGCAGAGGAGGTTAAAAGAAGTAGTGAGACACACTGAATTGAGTCAGATTTTGGCAAACACTGTGAAGATGAAGTGTATTTTTTGCCTCGAAAGTGTGTCACAACTGGACCTACTTGTTGTGCTAAGTCATTACATCCAATATAACCATGCCTGTGGAGTGACACTGCCCTCCACAAACAATTTAGCACATGCAAACTTTGCTTATAGTCAAATACAGGCCAGGTGTGTTTAATTCTTAAAGGGATTTTGAGTAGGAATTCATTTAAAGGAACACATATCCCCCTGAAGACTTAAAACGAGATGCTAATTGGCAAACAGTAAAAGATTTGTGGCTGGACTGGGTAGCTCCCAGGTGTGAGTATCTGCGCTGGTGCTAATGAGGAACAGGGTTTAGCTGGAAAAGAGCATGCGTGCTCAGCAAAACCTTCCCTGGATAAAGAAAGCTTAAAGACAAAGAAGAAAATCTGCTTCGTGAATTGAGTGGATTTAATGAACCCTGGTCTACAATATAAGCTTGATCTCTTTTCTCAAAGCAAAATCTCATCTTGAATGTCTAAGATAATACACTCCAGAAAAAAAAGGAAATGTGAGATTAACAAGTGACTTACCCCAGCACTTGTCACACCATTGTGAGAGAAGTCCAGTTTTATGGACAGCTAATTAAAGATATGGTGTAAATTTTGGACTTTAAATAGCATGTCAACAAATATTTTGAGAAGTCTAATTCAATTCAGTTCTGTTCAATTCAACTCAGCCCCACAATAACACAGAGACCCCAAAACTCAGACGATCCCATGTGAGAAAGTAGTTGGCGACAGTGGCAAAAAGAAAAACTCCCATTTAATAGGAAGAAACCTCCAGGAGAACGTTTCTCAGGGGGGATTAATCATTTAACTAATGATTAAATGCAAACTGTTTGCAAAGTAAACACACAGAAAGTGAAAAGAGGTGAAGAACAAAAAAACAAATACACTGTCACGGGAAGCCCCCAGCAGCCTAGTCCTATTCAACACAACCAAGGCAGTGTTTAGGGTAAAGTGATCCAGCCATAACTATACACTTTATCAAAGATTTTAAGCCTGTGCCAGTAGTCTGAGAGCAAAGTGCTCTATTTCTTTTCAAAAATAAAATTGTTCTGAATAGCCAGTGAATGTGAATACAATTGTCTGTGTGCATGCACCCTCTGATGTTAAAGATATTTCCCAAATTACATTGGGCAGAAATTCTGTTTCAGTTTTTTTAGGCTCAAAAGCTTTGTTGACACTCTTATGTTGTTGCAAGATTAATCTGTGGTGTGGAAAATTTCTAGATTCATAATAGGTTGGACCATGTACCACTGAGCAATGATTTGTGATGGAAGAGTAAATTTATGCAGTCGCTAAGACATTCAAAATTGAACTTGACTGTGGCGTCTTTGAGCTTGCAAAATAGACTTCTGCTTCGCACTTTATTTTCTCAAGAGTATCAGTAGCAACACCCACACACGCCCTGGTCCAGAAAACTAGTGCAGGCTGAAAGACTACTTGAGCCTTTAAAGTCAGTGAGAAAAGCATCGTCATGAAGCTAGGGAAATGATATTAGTCAAACTGAATATATAAATTAATAAAAATCTGAAATTGCCATTCAGTAAGATAATTTGACTTTACACGTTCTGAAATAAGCTTGATGATTCTGAAGGGGTGAAATCAATTACTAGGCTTGTCATTTTGCAAAGGGAACCCTATGATCACTATAGCTATTTCCACATGGTTCTGACTGCTAAATGAAGAAAATGTGAAATTATCCTATTTTTCATTTGAATGCAATCTGCACTACCCCCTTAAGGTTTCTGGGCATCCCCATTTCCTGCTAGGGGGTGGCAGCAATGTCTCCATATGAGACATATCTGTGTGGGTGTGCACATATCCTGTAAAATAAAATATTAGCCATATCCTGAGCAGTGCAGTGAAATTACACAAATCCATTCCTGAAGAAGTTTAAATTCCTTTCCACCTCTATGCCGTGCTCTGTGTTTGTCTGTCTCTCCTTCTCCTTCTTATTGATCTCTTTCTGTCTCTTTCTCCCTTCATGTCTCTCAGGACCTCTGTGGTACCAGATTCGCTTAAAGGGATACTTCGTCTAATCTCACACACACTCATTTATGATTAAAGAATGGATTTCCCAATGGAGCAAACTGACCAAAAATAAATAAATAAATAAAAATCCTTGCAGACATACCAATCATTCGGTGAGTATTCAGATCACAACTGCACTCAAAGCGCCAGAGGACAAAATGAAATGCATGTATTTGTGTGCACACGTGTGCATGAGTCCAATGTTAGTTAATTTAAATGAGCTGTGCATGGCTCTGGAAAATGATTGTATCTGTAATTTTCTTGTGGTGGTTTGGGATGATTGAGTGAAAGAAAGATGAAGAAAATTAAGGAGCGGTGGCAGAAAGGTAGATAAACTGAGAAAAAAAAACGATGACAGAATGAAGAGTGGAGTGCACAGGAAGGGAAAATGTGAGGAAAACGAGAGATAGCAAAGAAAAAAAAATTGTAACAGAGAGAGACATAGCCAGAGAGTTTGAAACGTCCCATTGGTTCCTGCTGTCAGGAATGCTTGTCAGCCAAGAATTAGACTGCTCCACACTGCCACTGACTGACAGTCGGCCTGCGGTCTAGACTATACCCTGGAGTGGTAGAGGCTAAATAAGGGAAATGCCTAGAGAGAGACAGAAGGAACACACCGGGCTGAAAATCAATTTATAACACTGTCAGTCAGGGGAAGGAGGGGGGCGATGGAGTAGAGATAAAGAGAGAGAAAAAGAGAACAACAAGAATGAGACAGAGGGACACACATAAAAGTAAAGACAAAGACAAGATTTGAGAGAACAGTAAACAAATGGGACTGATGGAGAAAAGATGAGAACAGAGGGGACTCTTGCTGCGTTAAGGGAATCAGAAAGAAAGAGATGATGAAGCGGCAAAGAGGAGACGTGAAATATACAGATGCATGCTACTCTGCTTTTATGCAGCCACTTCAGGAGGCAGAACCTCTTTATATAATACAGCGCTGTGGGGACATAATCAGCCTAAGATAATTTAATCACTACTGTTCCAAAAAAAGGAAAACAGCACTTGAATGCTGTGACTGCAGAGTCAGCATACATTTGTTTAGCTATTTCCTGGTGATACATTTTGATAATGTCGTTATAATTATCTATCTGATCCAAAAACATCTTAAACGCTGGCTTGTTACCACTAAATTCATTACACAACACTGCATTCTGTTACTTTAAACGGGAGATATTAAAGGAGACATTTTTATTATCCCAACTTGTCCATAACATACGCAAGTATTAGATATTACTAAGAGTCCAGAGATGAGCAGTTTTACTGTCTCCCCACTAGAGCAACAACTTCAACCAGAACCAAGGTTTAAACATTAAATGACAGCAGAAATTATCAGACTAAGGTCCTGTAAAACTGCTGTAAGCGTTTGTAAGGAAGCATGAGGCAAAGCTGCACTAAACTACCCGTAAATCATATTTTAAGATCGTCAATATAGGTTACTGAAGAAATGAAGAAAACTGAGGTATGATTTATTCAGCAGGGTCAGCCTTTCCATCGTTGCCTTGGTATAAGATAAAATGGTGTGAAACCTAACAAGTCTGCTGTCCCATGTGGCTTTTGTTGTCTAGAGTTATTTTGAGGATGAGCACTGTCTGGTGAGATGTGAGTTAAGCAAAAGCCTGTGTGCAGGTGTGACGCCAGGGCAGTGGAAGGGACAGAAGATGAGACAGAAGACGATGTACGCTGATCTTTGTGGGTGGTTACAATTTTCAACAAAATAGGCTCTTTCTAAGATAGTGTAAAACATATTTCCGCTCACCTATTTGGACTAAAACTTAAAATCTGCTTGCTGCAGTGTGTGGGCGCACATTGTAGTTTAAAAGCACAAAGTATGGTTACATCACTCCCTTTGTAGTGATAAAGGAAGCACTTTGTAATGGTTATTATATATATAAAATCTAAGCAGAATGAAAATCTGAAATAAACCAGAAAAATACAGAATGACTGTTGAATAATTCTTGAATGTATTAAAAAGCTTCACCTGTCAATCATAGACATCTTTAGCAATCCTATAGCCTACTTTACACCACTGAGCTCAAGAAAGCCAGTCTTTATCACACTCAAAACTGGCCAAATGAGATTTCTGTAGAGTGCAAATGTATTCAAATTGAATGGAAACCATTAGTAGTCCATGCTGTTGGTGACTTGTAGAAACACAGATTTACTGTTGAGGCCATTTAAAACTGTGAAGGGCTTTTATGCCCTCCTAGAAGATTATATGTAAATGCAATAAATAATCCAACACCATCTCAATTCATTGTTACTTTCATCTTTATGCTTTTACATTTTGAATGTGATTAGCCTTCTATAGTCAAAATGCATCTTCACAACTGACTTGTTCCTTTAAGGTGTCTTCCACATCTTCTGAATGTTGATGGCTAATGACAGCATGTTTTTAACATACTAGTGGAGGGATTGAAAATCCCCAGCATAGTCCTTAAGTAGTTAAGTGACGCAGGGTAGGGTTTTTATTGCTTCTATCACCTTTTTGTAGTTCCTACATTAGCTAAACAGTTTTCACTGGTGTGAAAACTCATGCCAGGAAAACGTCATCATTAAGAATTTTAAATTATGGATCAGTGTCAGGTCTCCTGACATGAAAATATCATGCAGGTTTTGCTGCACATCTTCTACTGGAGCCAATTCATCTGTTGCATTTGTTTCAAATTGCTCCAATAACCAGCAACGACTGTGTGACAAAGTGGCTAGGACTGAATTCGTTTACCATTTGTCACTTGCATATATTGTTAGTTTGTGTTCTGTTATCTTATAGTCAATCATAATGCTTTAATATAAACACAGCACATGTAACCTTGCCTCTGCATACTATCCTGGGTCTGTTTGTGGTAGCATTGGTTCCATTCATTACATCTGTGCAAATGTTCTTAAAGCTAAATGTCACTTCATCAATAATTGGTTTTAAATCTTTCATTTGTTTATGTAGTTTGTTTATACTTACCATTGTGTGTTCCTTTGTGCAGGTCCTATATGTGAAACGGGTATATGGGAAGGGCCGCCCCAGTACTTCCTGTTTTTATAGGACATGATGTCATTGATAATGTCAATTGGGTGTAACCAAATGAAGGGGTGTTTCTTTTGGGTAAAATTGTTTATTTCCTTTAAAATAACCTCATGAGTCAGAGAATGAGTTTGTTAAGTGAAAGAATGATTATATTCCTGTTTCTTTGTCTAGACTGTGTTATTTAGTCTACCCTGTTTTCTCAATGGTAGAGGTTAATGAGGTTGAGATGTGAATGGAATCCTGTATAAAGCAGGTGAGATTTTGACTGCCAGGTTCTTCTGTTTTGTGAAATAACTGTTGAAAGGCGACGCCAGAAAATAAAGAACACTTAAAAGAAACTTGAACAGTCTGCAGATGCTGTCTCCCTATCACTTTCCATGCTGCTTATGTTATGCTACCTCACAGACTGTACAACAGACTTTTTTCGAAAGCGGAAATGTACAAACTTTCAGTGGTGTTTTCTTAAAATGTGATGCTGGATATAGACAAAGTCCTTCAAGAAGCAAATCTGACCCTCTTCTTTTTTCAGCTGGTGCTTTTAGGGGTCGCTACAGTGGTTATTCTGCCTCCATTTCATCCTATCCCTGACCTCCTCTGCATGAACTCTCTCACTCATCCATGACTCTTCTCTGTGATTTCCCTCCTGTCTGGCAGCACCATATTCAGCATCCTTTATGCGATATATGCACTATACCTCCTCTGCACATGCCCAAACCATTTCAACCTTCCAGTTAAGTACCTCAAAAGCTGCATTCTTTTTAATGGCCATCAGAGGGAAATACTTGTGGGTTCTTTTCCTACAGAAGTCTATATGAAAAACGCCACTAGAACTCTGTAAGGACTTTCCCAATCAGTTTATGGTCTCTGTTACCAGTGTACCAAATAAAACATTAACTCCATTTGGCAATTTATGTGTGAGGCATGAGAGTTACACAGGATAATCGGTTTCACAGTCAAATCCATCGCTTGCAAATCAGATATGGTTTCAAAACACCAAGATAGCAATGGGGAAAACACTCATTGTGATGCTTCAAAACAGGAACCCAAAGACCAAATTGGTCATGTAATGATAGCTACAGCCATCTTTTATATTATCTATGGTTTAGAATGACCAATAACCCCCCCCCCCCCCCCCCCCCATGCACACACACACACACACACACACACAAACAGCTTAAAACGTTTTTGACTGCTTTTAAAAAGCTTCTTCCTCAGCCTGGAAGTTATACCACTACCATTATTTTGGAAATTCACCTATTTCAATTTATGATTCCTTGACTGTCATCTCTCTTTTTGGTAACATTAGAATCTAAGTAAAAGTAAAATCAAGTAAAATTTGTAACAACTATAAATGGGAATATCAATTCTGTTTTATTCTATTCTACTCTATTCTATGAAAAGAAATTACAGCCGTGCACTGGAAATGAACATTAGTATTATGCAAAAGCACAGTGATAAGCCATGATATTTGAAGAGTATGTTTCTGACTGCAGCATGCCGACTTTTATGGCGGCTGGCGAAATAGCAGCTTAGAGACACTCTGGCACTCTGGGGTAAGGGAAGGGGAAAGGCACAGTAAGCAGTGAGGACAGGAGGTGGTGGGAATACGCAAACACTCACATTCCCTGATAAATTAAGAAATAACTTCTTTCTAAGAAAGTGGGTCAAAGAGAGCAGGGAAAGAATTTTAAGCAAAGAAGAGTTTTTGGTAAATACAACCTTGAGTGTGTGCTTCTGAGCAGTGAGGTAGGGAGGGAGTAAAGCAGCGAGACACTGAATGACTACTTGGCTTTGCCCCTGTAAAGATTAATACTGTACTTATTGAGTTAGTCCCTGTGTTTTAAAAATCTGAAAAGGAGAAAAATGGTAGTACTACTGGAAAATCTAAATTACTGACTGCTGATTACAGCAGTCAGTTGTTCTATTGACCCTACTGCATGCATGTAGAGAAATGCAAACATACAGACATCATATTATGGGCTTTCATAAAACCTTTACTGAAAGGTAGGTAGATAAAAGCATGAAGAATTAATGAGACAGAAAGAAATGGGGATGAAAGGCTGTCTTAGGGGTTTACTATTGATTTGTGTCTGCTAAGTGTCATCACCTCCAATGTGACTAATGAGGTCGCCCATGCAAACCCACACTAAGAGTACAGTCTTCTCTCCCACACTTCCTTCTTAATACAAAGTTGCTGAAGTTCCTGAAAACATTTCAAAAACAAATCAACAGAATCTTTTTCCCTCCCTTTTCCTATCTATCATCTTCCATACACCAACAGCTGGAAAATTAACATGAAGCTACTGCTGGAGTCACAACAGCCATTTTCAGACATACAATACATAACACTGATGGCTTTAGGGATGATATTCATACTTTCATAACAACTTTTTGCAAATCCTTTTTCAAATATTTTCACAGCCATATGCTGAAAAAACTAGTAGCACTGGTAGCAACCAACATTTTCAGCATCAGCTAAAGTGTAGTGTGAACAGCTTGTTTTTGCAGACATGAAGATGGCACATTCAGATGCCATCACAATAATGGAAAGGAGTGCATGTCTGAAAGGGGCTTAGGGGCCACTTAGGGGATTCACTCCCAGGATTATGATTTCATTTTCAGCTGTCAATAAATTTTGAGTATAAAGAGAGGTGAAGCAGAATGGGCAAACACGGCAGCAGGCCAAACATTTCCTACTATTCTATTTATTTTCCTCATATAATTCTTATTTATTTTACATTTGATATAAAACAAACAAAACAAAAAAAACAAGAAAATTGTTATAAGTTTACTACTTATAGCAAAACCACACTCCTCCTATATTATACCTTAGCATTTTGTACTGCATATAACTAAAAGTATATATTTATAAAAAGGAAAAAAAAAGTAGAATAGCTGCTTGAAAACGTAGCTTCAAATAGCAAAAACAATTTCAATGCACAACTGAGTCAGAAACACAGCTATCAGCCTCCCTCTTTGTGGGATTTGTTACAAACATAAACATGTGGTCATGAGGAAAATAGTCATTAAAAATGATTACTCTCATCTTTGTTTCTGTGCATATGACTTCCTTATCAGGTAAACATTAGCCTGATTTTCTTCTATGCAATTCAACTAACACAGAGGGTTTTTCTGGTGTGTCACATGCTCTGCAACTGTAGCATTTAACATTTTAATTTTACTATGAATGTATGAAAGCAGTTACTTCATGTTAGGGTGCCTGGGTCATCGACCCAGTGTTTTGCGTTTTTGGCTCTTTGATTTTGTTTATTTCATTATTTTCTAGTTTTCTTTGTCTAGTGGGTTAAAGGAATATTCTCAGTTTAGGTTCTCTGAGTGGTTTATGTTAGGTTGTTTATTCCTTGCTGTTAGTGATTATGTTTTACCTCCCTCGGTGTCTAGCAATGCCTTGCGTTTTGTGAATCTTGTCTCTGGTTTCATTTCTCCATCCGTAGTGTTAAGCTCACGTGTTTTGAGTTCAGTTTGTGTGTTTCTTGTTTTATTTTGATAGTCCTTTTCCTTTGTCAGCATGGTCTGCTTTGCTTCCTGTGTCTCGTTAGCTCTGATTTGTCCAGGCTGTGTTACCACCTGTTCCCCATCTTCTCGTTATCCCTCTGAGTATTTAAGCCCTGTGTTTTTCTTGGTCTCTGTTGTGAGCTCCCTTACATCTTGCTGTGTGCGCGCTGTCTACTTAGCTACCTGTTTAGTTTAACGTACATTTCCAGTTATTTTTTGTATTTTTTCGCTGCCAGCGCTAAAGCTGAGAGTTTTTGAGTTTATCTTTGCCTCCTGCAGTCTGAATATTAGGTCTTCCATTCCTGCCTGCCACACAGTTCATGACACTTCAAGAGGTAATTGGACTCTAATAAAAATGTATAGAATATAAAATGTATATTCTAAGATTTATGCTAGGCTTATAGAAGACAATGATAAAGTTAACACATGGGCCAGCTTCTGAAGACCCTCCCATGTCTTCAGTTACCCTCCAGAGTACGATAGGGTTCCCTCCGAGACAATGAGAGGGTTGACACAGTTCTGTTCACATGAAGGCTGGAGTTGTTGAGACTGGCAACCTGGGGTTAAATTCACACTGTTTTCCTCACACTCTCATTCACACGCACACTTATTGTTCTCACTATGCTGTTGTGAAACAAAGCATTGATAAGTGAAAAGAGGCTCAATTTGTAGTTGAGTAATCATCAGTTATATAAGCAAGGACATTCAGACATACATTTAACACAGGTCTGATGTGTGAATGTAGTAGTAAATGTAACGAACCCAAGGTACATACAAGGAGTTAGAAAGGTCATTTAAAAGGTTGGAGTGCTGTACAGTCACTGATTCATAAGGCTAAAACTTGACTTATATGAGACTGCTACTTCAAGCAGTATCATTTGGATTCACCTAGGCAATTCTCAACAGCAAAAGTACATCGCAAATCACAGACTTATTCACATGAATATTTTTTTTTTAAAGTGTGTGTGTGGGGGGGGGGGGCTGCTGACAACTAACTGAGGATTCAGTAAGTTGGGTCTCATTATGAGGATTAAAATAAAAGTAAATGGGTAAACAAATGATCACATTCAACCACAGAGTACGGAGTGACAGGGCACAAGTGCTACACATGTGCCTTTACTCATCTGTTCCTGGTTTTGTGTGTGTTTTGTTGTGTAGTAGTTAGAATCTTTTATAGTCCATCCTGGGGCAGGCACATAGTACACCAACTTCATGATTCCTGATTTTTAATGATGCCAGCATCATGGGACATGTTGTGGATTGAGGCCAATAAGAACATTTCTGCCTGTTTATACCTGTTCTATCTGCTGTTTCAGCACTTGTTGAGTTATCGACATTGTTAAGGAGGCATATATTTTACTTCTTGGTGTTCTGATCACATAAATTTACAACCCTAAGATTTTGCTGATTGATTAGTAACAACCCAGCTTCTCTCTTCTTCTTTTTTTTTTTTTTGGATCAGTCAATAAAAGAGTTCAATACCAGAACTGGAAACCCTAAAATAAGTTTTCAAAAACTGACTTTATGGCTGTTTTAAATCTTGTATTTTAAGTGCCTAAGTGTACAGTGCCTTATTATATGCGCTCATGCTATTTTTTTCAGATTATCAGATTATTGAATCGTGTCATCTCTTTTGATCACAACACAAGAGTTATTTAATAAACTGTTTACTGTGACCTTTTATTAGATATATTTTTAGTCTTTTCTGCAGATGTTTAAATGATTGACACAAATTGCAGTTATAAGTGTTTTTCAAAACCTAAGTGGGCTAACTCAACTCACACAAGCAGAAATTCTTGTATGAGTATACGCAAAAGACACAACTTAGTCAAATATTACATATTTGACATCTTTCAGGCTATAATATTTATTTCAGAAAACAGAAAAATTCCTTTATATAGACACGATTAGGCTATGTTCACAGGATAGCATTGTCTAGACATTAATACATTCTTTAAAGTAAAAGCATCCGTGTTCCCATTGCCAATAAGTGCTACCTCAGATTTCTTTAGTAAAATATTAAAGTCTAATACGGCCATGGCGAGACGTGGAATCTCGTTCAACAACTAAAACTTTTAAGTCATACGTTGAAAAGATGAGGGAAGGAAAGAGTAGCTCCCTTTTAATTCTTCAGAGATGCTAAATGTATTATTCAACTGTCATGCATTTAAGTGAGGCAAAAGTAGTGTAGAATCTAGAGTTAATATAAATCCTGTGCATTGTGCCAATTTAATCGAATTGGGAGACGGGGAATAGTGGCTCAACATAATGTTTAATGCATACTTGGAAGTGCTAAAGCATGTCGCCTGGCATTTGAGGGGCACACTTTACTTCTTCCAGGCAGTGTCTATAAAATTCACAGGGCACCTCCCAATCTCACCTGTCAGGAGACTTATAACTAGCTGTGTCATTAGTGAGTGCAGTCTTATCTGCAAACACGGTGATTGCAGTCAGCTAAATATGTACTGAGGGAGGCTGGAGAATATGTTCATTTTTTACAGTATCCAATTTAACTTCTCAGTTAATACCTAGATAATAACTGTTCAGATGCTAGTTAGACTAGCAACTACCAATAATCCTGTGCTTGAAACAATGAACACTACTTTGGAAAAACTAAGGGTATGCTCAATTAAGAGGTACATACAGTATGGTGTAACAATGTGGCTTGGATGTTAGGCAAACAAGTAACTACAAGGATTCAAGTATGTAGATAATTGTTCTTTTAAATATGAATGGACAGACAAAAATCCTTACCGTCATTCCATGACAGCAGTTCAATGCATTTAGGCATGTAGACAAGGTCGAGAGAAATTGCTGAAGGTCAACTAAGCATCAGAAGGTTGAAGAAAGGTGACCTTTAACATGGCATGGGTGTTGGTGACAGATGGACTGGTCTGAATATTTCAGAAACTGCTGATCTACAGGAATTTCCCTGCATAGTCATTTCAGAGTGGTCCAAAAATGACAAAATATCCATAGTCTGATGAGTCTCAAGTGCTGTTGCATCAGAGTTTAGTCTAAATAACATGAAATCATGAGTCTCACCTTTTATCAAGACTTCAGGCTGCTGGTGTTGGTTTAGTGGTAGTCTACAAGATATTTTGACACACTTTGTCTGCTTAAGTGCCCAAAGCATCATTTAAACACCACAAGCTACCTGCGTACTGTTGCTGACAATGTCCAACCTATTTTTTGAGAACAGTGTACACATCTTCTGATGGCTGCTACTTTCAGTAGGATAACGCACCATATTGCAAAATTCAAGTCATCTTCAACTGGTTTCTTGAACAAGCCAGTGAGTTGACTGCAGCCATAGTAAGCAGATTTCAATCCAGTAGAAGGTTGTCAATATGGATGTACAGCTGACAAATCTGTAGCAACTGTGTGATGCTATCATGTCAATATTGACAAAGTCTCTGAGGAATGTTTCCAGCACCTTGTTGAATCTGTGCCATGAATAATTAAGGCAGTTCTGTAGACAAAAGAGGTGCTCACTGGCCACTTCATTAGTTACACCCTGTACCAGCACGGTGTAACTAATGAAGAGTGTATGTCATCACCCTCTCTGGTGCCACTGGCAGAAAAAATGTCCCATAGCGTCTTTTCCCCATCCTCAGGCAATTTTGTACCCGTTGGCTGACAGAATTGCAAAATAAAGGCAATGCCTATAACAAACCAGTCTAAATGATGTTATTATTCCATAACGTTCATTTGAAGCAAAACTTCAGATGAACATATTTGTTTTTTTTAATTAAGAAAATGCTATTTTTACTGTTCCAAGTTCTTTTGAAGACAGACAGAAGGATTCAAGGAGCTTTATTTGTCATTCGCATCACATGTTAACATGAGGTGGAACGAAATTATGTACACACGGTCCGGAGTGAAAAGAAACAAAAATAATGAAAAATAATAAACAGAATTTTTTCCTTAAAGTTTTGCAGTGGAACATTACATTACTGCCAGGTACTGTATCTGAATTGTTGGTCCAATGTCATGTCTTTGTGGGCTCACAATATTTATATTTTATAACTCGAGAGATCGTAGCCAAATAAGTTCATCTGTAGGGCTTACAGCTTAGACGTCTTCTCATAAGTGTGGCAAAATTACGACTAGTGCCGTGACAGTGTCTTGGGACATATCATCATCTACTCTCCGCGGACGAATTTCTTTAACCATTTATCTGTGGTCGGCATCATCTCCACATCCTGAACCCACTGTTCAGCTTAAGAAGAAACTCACAAATTCAATTATGCTGTGAAATACTACAGAAATAAAACATCTGACTGACACTTTAACCGTGTTGCATCTGAATAAAATAAAATCCTGCAAATTAATAAACAATGACAGAAGATTCAACACAACTAATGTGCGCCTCCTACTAATGTAATTTGCTTTTATCTATTTAAATTAAAAAGCCCTCGTTAACATAACAATGGGGGAATATGGACGTGAGTGAGGTGCAAAAATGCTAAAAATAAAAGAAAATCAACAAACATCATTAACGTCGGTAACATCAAGGACGGTAACATATCTTTGCATACAGAACACTGGTAGAAGACTGAGCTTAGGAAACTCTTCACTTTGTACTTAAAAACATTTGATGCCAAACTAACAACAGTGAACATCTGCTGCCATTAAAAAAACACTGCAGCAAATGATACAAGAGTGTTTCTGACAGACATGATCCTCTGTAATGTAACTATTGTCCAATTACTTCTTAGATGGTCTTGTAGGGAGGAGAAAAGGCATACACATCTACGGCCACAGTGTGTTATATGAAGCTGGCATTGAAGTGAAACTAAGCAGTCAGGAATAAGGAGTCAGTGTTGCTCTACAGGGAGCTTCAGCAGGGTCCATGGATGCTCTAACTGAGATATAAATCCCTACCATACCTAAAATCTGCCTTGATTCCAGGAATATGGAGGAAAATATTTTTTTGTAATCCTCAACCTCTTTCCAGCAGAGACAGACATTTCCATTATCTTCTAATATTTGGGTCTATTTCTGAGTAATCTTTCTTGGCAATTTAAAAGTGTAATTAGGCCACATTACTGCTTTCCGTAATCTATTTCTTTTTTCTTTTTTTTTTTCCCACCCTCGGGGTTTATATTTGGTGTTCATGCTCAAACCTGGCAACGATCTGAAAGCCCTAAAAAGAATGCTGGAGGTTTCCAAATTTGTGAAAGTATTTCCAGCAGGATTGGCATGTTGGAAAGAAGCACAATTATGACATTTTGAAGACTTCTCGGATTAACACAGTTTAAAAAAAATTAAAAAGCGGCTTTCAGTGTGAATGTCATAATAGCTCTCTGAGCACAAATTTAACCCAATTTTATCATTTTCTCTCTCTTTTTATTCTGCCTGATTATTTTATCTAAACTAATAAAGCAGGTAGGCTATAAAACTATTCAGTAATAAACATAAAAATACATCAGTTCTTGTCCATTATGGGTTTAACATAGAAATCTTCACTGTGATCTCTGAGGCACAAATTCAGTCCTGCCAATCTTTTTTAAGTACATCCCTACTGTACTCTAACAGCTGACACACTGACCTTATACTTGAAGCCTACATTTCTATAAATCACTTTTTGGGCTAACAAGATGAGAACTGAGCTCTGGTTCCAGACAGCAACAGTACTTTTAATTAGACGGGGCCATCTGTTAAGACTGCATCGGAACCAGTCACATACTGTACATGGATAAACCAAGTCACTGATTGATCAAAACCAGTCGAGACTTAAAATTGATTGTTTCAGGCGATGATTAATTCACAGGACCGAACCACATCAACAGCTGGGGCTGTGCTGTCACAGTGATATGGTTAATGAGTAGAGTGCAGTGACACAAAATGAACAATTCAGCGGTGTGGATCAAATTTAGTTACCTCAGGAACCTCTGCTTTGGGAAGCTCATTACGAACTCAGAGAAGTATTCGACAATATTGATCTCTGTTGGGAAATTATGTATTTACTTCAAACCCTCCGGTGTGGAAAAAATAGATGCATTCAGGGAGCAATGCTAACCAGTTCAGTTATTTTGAACTCAAGATTCACATCAGTGCTGCCCCAAACACCTGAGGACTGTGGAAAGTTTCGACGTTGCATGCTCGCTTTAAAGTGCTAATCCAAGGATTTGTCAGTGCACTTCAATTAAGATTGATTCACACTGTAGTATCAGGGGGAAGGATACCTTCATTTTTAAGAATGGGAGGTTTAAAAATAATCCTAGATTTCATATACCAATTACGGTCTTTTATTAAACCTATTCTGCCCTGCAAACACAGGCTTTATATTACTATTAGTAGTCACTGATCTCAGTGTGAAATAGCCCCTATCAATTTAATTCAATAATCAATAATTTAAAAACCCCATCGTTTTAGACATTTTTAACTGGCTCACTCATAAGGGGAGCATCATGTTTAAAATGATTGAACAGGTGCTTTAAAGTAAAGGAGTTTTCTACTTTGTGGATAGACTTTTCTATAACTGTCACTGAACTGATAGTTTTGAGGTTGAAGTATATTAAAGTCCTCTGCTGAGCCTGAGTCAAACCAAACATTGCTTATATAACACAGAATTGTCTGCATACAAATAAAAATAAGGAAACACAAATGCCAAACCTGTGTATAGTGTACATGGAAAGAGCTAAAACAATTAGGTGATATTTGGCTGAGAGAAAATAAATACACCATTTACTGTGCTTAACAAATTTAACAAATGCATCAGTGTATTAAAAACAAGAAAATCTGTCAAAACCTTGTTTGTAACTAAAAATGTTATTGCTAAATATTAGGCAGATAATAAATTAAGCTTCATGTCTTTATACCCAAATTTGAGCCAACACACTGGAGTTCTGTGAGAAATCAGTAATTAATCAACCAGAGCATTCAACGACTGAAACTAATTGTTCTGTTGAGAAATGCAAGTAAACAACTGTAACAATAACTGGCTTCTTAATGAAAAAAAAAAATCATGTGCTTCGCAATTCTTGTTTGCTTTTTTGCAAAACAGAAAATTTGAAAGTTCATGGATTTCAACAATAATGATATTGCAGCATTAAAAATATAATTTCAGTTAACAAGCTTGGGCATGCTAGTGGATTAACCATAACAGAAACATAAAAAATTACTCTGGTAATTGCCAATATTGTTAATTTAGGACAGCTTTAAATCTGTATTGGGTGGTGGTCTAATAAACTCAGGTCTTTTAGAGCAAAGATGCCAAGTATTTGTGGGTTTTATCTCCTCTAATTCCAAAGCTAAAAAGTGATAACAAAAAAAAGGGATCCTGCTTGACACTTAATTAATTGAACAAATCAAGCGATTGTGAAGAACAAATTCAGGACCTTGGACAGCAACCATCCCCTAGTTTGCAGTATTACTTCTTTTACTGCCCACTACAAAAAATCCACTAATGCTGTTTTGGCAACTTTTCAGCAATATACAAAAAGAAAACAACTCACCTGGACTTCCATTTAATGATGCGGTTTTACCGTTTGCTCAAGAAAGGAAAAACCACAAAGACGGGAATCTAAAAAAGCTAAGCAAATGAACGCATCAAAGTTTATTCAGGGCACAGTGAACTCTCTCTATTCTTTTAAACACTGGCTCAGTGTCTTTTCTAAAACAGTTAAGTTTGAGAGTTTGTTACTTTAACTGTCATGATTGTTTAATCTAAATAGAAAGAATGAGCCCACGCTGTGACATCAGTTCCATATCACTCTCTTCAGTTTACACACACACACACACACACATACACATAGTGTCTCTCATTACTCTCTCTTCTTCCAAGTTTCCTTGCGTACCTTACCCTCCCTCCTTACTGTCTGGTAACCTTAGCAACTGGCAGAGAGGTGGGCTGCCAATAGGAGTGCAAAGAAAGCTAAGCGATGCAAACACTTGGGAAAGAATTGAGTGTGTGTGTGTGTGTGTGTGTGTGTGGGGGGGGTAATAAACAATCAACAAGAAACTATAAAAGACAACATGCAGGAGTATCAAAGTAAGGTTTGAGAAAGACCATAGGTCAATAGTCAGGTGTGCAAGGGTCACACAGGTGTGCAAGGGTCACACAACATCTTATACCAACATCTTGACATTTAACACAGACTGCACTGAACTCCTGCTGATTGGTCCAATGGGTTCTCATCCAAATGCATCAAATGCTGCCATTTTGTCAGAAACGATTAAGAAAAAACAGCCTTGTTTGAAAGGCAAGTTTATTTATATAGCACAAATCAACAACAAGGTGATTCAAAGTGCTTTACAGAGACATTAAAAAACAAAAACAAATAAAAAGCATATATGGAGCATAAAAGCTGAATGCAGCTTCTCTGTGTCTGGTTCTGACTCTGGGAACTGATAAAAAACCGGATCCAGATGACCTGAGGGATCTGGAAGAGCTACAGAGGCCAAAGAAGAAGGCAGGAGGTTCATGTCCTGTTGAGGATCTTTAATATTTTTTTTTGTCTTTTTTAATTAGTTTTACTTTCCAATGGTAATTTCACCTCATTTGTAATTAATATATGACGTGTTTACTTTAATCCAGGCTATATTTAAATAAAAAGTGTGCTTAAGCTATTGAACATTTCCTTGAAGTGCTTGCGTATCTCTAATCAGGTTATGCAAATTTCCCAGTGCAGGTACACTGTCACTCAGCTCTTGGCCCAAATGAAACAATATTCCACTGTTTCTTTTTTCAAGACCCCAGTAAAACATTTATTTTATTCTGTAAATGATGAATGACTTGAAGAAATAGCCTGACTGAAAGCATTGTTAGTCTGGCCAAAGAGTGACAGACATCACAGACACTAGCAAAAAGCCTTTGTAAAACTGTTGAAGCTCTCTCTCTCTCCCACACACACACACACACACGTTTTATAATTTGGTTCTGCCAGTATCACAATTTTACAAGTACGGGATTCCTTGTAAATCCTTGAAATCCTGTTTATTACATTAATACACATTTCGGTCCAGACTTATTTAACATTGGATTTTCAATTCAATTTCCAAAATTACAATGTTTCCATTTAAGACAAAAACTGACAAAATCCTGGCAGAAAGAAGCTCTAAATATTTAACAGCTCGCCGTACCCGGTAGCTTTTTCAAAGACATTGGGGAGGACAGCGTTCTATAAACTGAAGCTATAATTCTTTTTGCTCTTATTAAGCTATAATACCGACGTGGCTCCGTTTGCCAGGAGTCCAAGTTAAGCATTTCTCCACCATGCACTCTTTCCTCTTCTGTACTCACTTCACATGGGTCCTTAGAAGATACAGACAACAAATGAACGGGCAAAAGGTTTCCAGTGTTTTCTCTCATTGGTTTTCTTGTTCTCAGCTGGAATGCACTTTGTATCCATAACAAGTGTATCATTTAGAATTAAACTTTTATAGTTTTTGGGACACCACATCATGAAAATTTCATGGCAGTGCTTTCATGCACAATGAAGCAAATGCAAAGTGATTTCTATCTGCTCTTGGTGTTGTTTGTGGACAGGAGGTTCCAACAATAGCACCATATTCCAAGTTCAGTCAGATCCTTTCTGACATTTCTAACCACTATTTTGAAGGTAGAAGTATGCAAAAACTAGAAAAATGCATGGATGCACTTACACACTGTGGTGGGGCGTGGTCTGCGGTGCCGTGCGGACGCACCTGCACGGCATCCGCAATCACCCCCGCCGTGTTAAAACACAGGGACTCAGGGGTTGGTGGGGTGTGGTGTGAGGTGCTGTGAATAAATGTCTGAAAACACTGATCCCTGGACCCGCCGTGCCTTATTCATTCCACAGTGGTGCCGAAACCCAGGAGGAGGCACGGCGGGTTCTTATCGGAGCCAGGGAGTGGAGGAGCTGGCCCAGAGGGTGGCCGAAATGGCGGCCGCCCAGCGGGAGCAGGCGGCGGAGGTGCGTCGCCAGCAGGCAGAGCTGCAGGACCAGTCCGAGCGCCACCTGCGCTGAGGCGCGCGAGGGTCTGCACCGGCTGGAGGAAGAGGAGTCGCGGGAGGGGCTGCCGGAGCCGCTCCCGCCAGCGCCCCAGCCAGCGGCGGACGAGCCGCTCCCGCCAGCGCCCCAGCCAGCGGCGGACGAGCCGCTCCCGCCAGCGCCCCAGCCAGCGGCGGACGGGCCGCGCCCGCCAGCGCCCCAGCCAGCGGCGGACGGGCCGCCCCAGCCAGCGGCGGACGGGCCGCGCCCGCCAGCGCCCCAGCCAGCGGCGGACGGGCCGCGCCCGCCAGCGCCCCAGCCAGCGGCGGACGGGCCGCTCCCGCCAGCGCCCCAGCCAGCGGCGGACGGGCCGCCCCAGCCAGCGGCGGACGGGCCGCGCCCGCCAGCGCCCCAGCCAGCGGCGGACGGGCCGCGCCCGCCAGCGCCCCAGCCAGCGGCGGACGGGCCGCTCCCGCCAGCGCCCCAGCCAGCGGCGGACGGCCCAGCCAGCGGCGGACGGGCCGCTCCCGCCAGCGCCCCAGCCAGCGGCGGACGGGCCGCTCCAGCCGGAAGAGGTGGAGAAACCGGGAGGGGAGATGGCGGTCCCCGTGCCAGGGGAGCCTGCTCGACCTGTGCCCGAGGTCGAGGATCGAGCTGCCCCGGAGCGTCAGATGCGCCGGGTAGTGAGCCCCTCCCGGGGCCGGCGGGGTCGTGCCGGCTTACTGGGTAGCCGGCCTCCGGACCGGTTTCACCGCTGCTGCTGGAGGCGTGGCCGACCCCCGGACAAGGCTCGCCGCCATTGGAGGTGTGGGCGGCCTCTGCAACGGACTTTGCTCTGTGCCAAGGTTGGGAACCGGTGGGGGGGGGGGGGGGGAGTAGGTTCGGCCGGATGACTCCCCGGCCTCAATCGGGCGATGGGGGTGTGTGGTGGGGCGTGGTCTGCGGTGCCGTGCGGACGCACCTGCACAGCATCCGCAATCACCCCCGCCGTGTTAAAACACAGGGACTCAGGGGTTGGTGGGGTGTGGTGTGAGGTGCTGTGAATAAATGTCTGAAAACACTGATCCCTGGACCCGCCGTGCCTTATTCATGCCACACACACACACACACACACACACACACACACACACACAAAAGGGCAGGTGCTGCAGAAAAAATGAGAAGTAGTAACATAAATGATTTAATGGCTTCCACATTGCAGGGATCCATTATTTTAAGTAATAATTGCATGGCAAAGAATATGACATCCACCAGCTGGGGCCCTTTTTTGTGTGTGCATGTTCTTCCTGTGCCTGCTACAGTCCAAATACGGGCTTATTAGGTTAACCAGTGACTCTAAATTGGCTGTAGGTGTGAATGTGATGATGAATGGTTGTCGGTTTATGTTAGGCCTGCAATAGACTGCCGACCTGTACAGAGTGCACCCTGTTTCTTGCCCTGTGAGAGCTGGGACAAGCTCAGCTGGAAGGAAATGGATGGATGGAGAATAGGACATTTCAAGAACCATTGGTATTTTTCACAGTGCAAGTCGAAGACATTTATTTGAAAAATGATTACCCTAATTCTATAACTCATGGTAAGATTAGAACTTTTTAAGCTATCAGCAGTGCGAGGCATATAAACCAGGGAATTGTGCGTGTTTGAGGAGGAAGGGGCATAATTTCTTTGATAATATTTCATAAACAAAGAAAAAAACAAAATATATGCAATCCTGATTTTTGTCATCCCTCCAACCTAAAAGTCTGCTAGCTAATTGCATCCCTCACATCTTAATCTCCATCAGTTCCATATTTAACTGCAGAAATCTTTTTCTGGGCATAACTTTTGCGCACTTGGTTGAGTTTCTTTTCTTTTGTGATCATCATCTATGTCTGTCGGTGCCTTTGCATATGTTTGATTCAGATTGTGAGTCTTCTGTGTGTGTGTGTCTATCCCCCTTTATGTGTGTGAGTTCAGTAAAAGAAGAAGGTTGCCGCTGATGTTGGTAACGTGGCACTTTGCCAATCTCATTAGCTTAGCATGCAGTGGGCAGCCTGCCCGGATAGACACTGTGTGTGTGTGTGTGTGTGTGTGTGTACGCGTGTGCACTTGCGTGTTTGTGTGTGTCTGTGTCTGGAAGCATCGGGGCCAGTAAATGCCACCACTCTGGCTGATGGTTCAAATAATGGTATTAGAGAAAGAGAGAAAGTGAGAGCAAGAAAACAGTGTGTAAGACAGCGCATATGCGTGTGTGTGTGTGTGAGAGAGAGAGAAATATAGTGGATAAAAAAGTATAGACACTTTGTTGACAGAAGCATAAAGAAAGAAGGTTTTGTCTTAAAGGGGCAACATCTGAGCCTTATGTATGCAGGGATTAATTTCCTCTTTGACCCTCAGTGAGAGTGTGCGCTTTTTTCTGAGCACTGATGTGCAATACAAAAAGCTTATAGGTAATTACCATATTGTAAAGCTTGTTGTTGATGTGACTGATAAACCAAAGTGCCTGACATTACAACCCCTGTGTGTACCTGAGGATCCATGTGTTTGTGGATGGTATGGCATCTATAAAGTCGAGAGAGGAAGAGGATAAAAAGTGAGTGTGTGATTTTTGGTTTGACATTAGCTGTTTATATGACTCAGAGAAGGATGTATGAGAGTGTGTGTGTGTGTGTGTGTGTGTGTGTGTGTGTGTGTGTGTGTGTGTGTCATACAAGCCGGGCTGAAGCATTAAAAACACTGCTCGTGACTGTACTGGATGGCTAATGGTCTATGGGTCAAACAGGCTTTTTTGACACTTGCTGTGCTCTGTTTTTTTTTGTCTCTGTTGGCTTGACTATAAAAGCTTGGACAGAAAACTGCTATTTGAACCATTTTTAGTCATCTTGAGAAGTGGAGGGTGGGATAATTTTCAGAGTCACTACAGTTGATGTTCACAAAGCCAGGGGCATTTTAATTAACCTAAAATGGCAGAGAATGGGAGATGTGACATCAAAAGAGAGTAAAGGTTAGGAAATCTGCCTGTTGATGTGCACATGGAATATTTCAGTGAACAGGCCCAGGATTTCTGGCTTTCATGAAAAGTTAACTCCTCCCTCTGTTTTATTCATCTCTTCATTCTTTCATCTCTCCATTCAAGAGTTTAACATTGCTGTCTCTACACGCATCCATCATTCTACCCTTCATGTTATTTAATAATTGATCCATCCATTCATGCATCCAGGAGACAGATGCATTCATTCAAATCATTTGAAACCAAGGAGGATTTGGACAGAGGCTGAGCAAAGTGCAATGAAGGTAATGGCATGTGGGAGGGGATGATGGGATAATGGATTGTTTCATTAACCAATTAATGTAATTAACTTCATTAAGTCACAAACTACACCTGTGTGGAAAACACCTGCCTGGAGTACATCCAGCATCCTGCCCCAGACACACTGCCTGTACAGGAAAAGCTGCTGAAACAGCATTTTAAATACAACATCTTAGTGGAGTAAAATTCAGTACTTAGGTAATTATATTAGTCAATAATAACAGGTAACAGGATACCAGGTGGATGGAAACTGTGTCTGAATGCATACAACCCAGTCGTTTCAAAATTGTTTGCTATGGGAAAGACCACATTAGGAAATTAGAATTAGGAAACAAAATAAGATTAATATTATAAAAAATAATATTAAAAACACACACGCGCATCCACAAATGAGTAGCTGTTGACTGGTTGTAATTTTCAGTTGTTCATTTAATGCCTAAATGCCCCTCTGAAGCCACTACAGTCGAAGCAATTAAATGCAGCATTTACACAAAGTAAAACTCCCCATTAAAAGGAATCCTAATGAAATTCTTTCAAATAGCGCTCATGCTAGAATATCTGTTACTAAGGCCTTCACTTAGACATGTTTATAAAACAGCTAAACACTTTTTTTTTTTACCAATTCCAATATTAATTATATAATTCCATAATAAGAAATTCATGCATCACAGTGAAGCTAATACTAATGAATTACACCACATTGGTTTTTGCACCTCCTGACACTAAACATGCTGAACAAAACATTTTTTAAGAGAATAAAGTTAATGAAGACAACTGTTTTGAAATAAGCTCTGAAGCCACCATAAATATGGTAACACTTTATGCCTGCTTAACAATGTACACAAGGAGGGTTGGTTATAAAGGATAAGTGCATGCATATTACATCAACTGCACAGGTACAAAATTAAACAGAACAACAAAAAAAGGTAAGATAAGCTAATTTTGTAGAAAATGTTTGTTTAACTCGGTTACAGAAATAATTAGATTAGTATAAATATTCAGTCAGTCCTGTGTTATTGATGACAGAACCTCTACCTAGCAGAGGTCACACTGGCCTGGGTAAAATTTCTATTCTGATTAATTCTATTAATTTGTGGTTCTCTTCCATAGCATGCCTTTAACCTGTCTTCCTTCTCTCACCCCAACCGGGTGAGAGAAGGAAGCCAGAAGGAAGCCAGGCTCTCTCACCCGGAGCCTGGCTCCGGCAGAGCCAGGCTCCCTGAGCCTGGCTCTGCCGGAGGTTTCTTCCTGTTAAAAGGGAGTTTTTCCTTGCCACTGTCGCCAAAGTGCTCATAGGAGGTCATATGATTGTTGGGTTTTTCTCTGTATGTGTTATCGTAGGGTCTCCCTTACAATGTAAAGCGCCTTGAGGAGACTGTTTTTGTGATATGGTGCTGGATAAATAAAATTGAATCGAGTTGAATTAAGAGTAACACTTTGGTCCAAAAGTCTTTGGATGATGACACAAATTTTATACTTTAGCCTACACCACCAAAATCATACAATTTGGCTGGTGCCCAGGGGGCACTCTGCAATTTCCTTGTTAGCAGCACATGTTTTTGGAATGCAACAAACATCTGAGCAGATCCGGTTTTAAACAATCAGTTGTAACAGGCTCATATTGCCCTTTATTCTATCATTGCAGCATTTTTTTATATTGCACACGTTACATCATAACCAGTTTTTGAGTTCATATCTTGACCTTTTGGTTGGTAGATGACCCATTCTATTTCCTGAGCCACAGACACCCTAAATTATGCTTATTTAAATACACAGTAATACACTATAATTATTTTCTGTAGATAAGGATTCACATGACCAGCTTAAGAAGCTAAACATACTGCACTGGATAATTGAACTGTTGCTGGCACATATACACACCGATTGTGCTGGTGTTGATTTAAAAAAATTAAAAAGTCTTTCCCTCCTATTCTGTGTAGGCATCATGTTGTCAAAGAAGCTGCGGCCTATGCCCACAAATGCATGAACTTGCACACAAAAATGCACTCTTCCTTAGCCCCAAATACAGACACACATGAACATCGCCTGCAGCAGCGCAGGGTGCCAGACATGAAAACAGCTTCAACTGACTGGAAGGAAGCTTTGACTCTGGAGGGCTGAGAGAGAAGACGAAAGAGAAGGCAAGAGAGAGAGAGAGAGAGAGAGGCCATGAAAAAGACATTTTACATGGGCACACATAAGCACACAGCCAGGCATGCCGAAACACTTAACACCCAGACACAAACACCAATGCTGCACTTTGAATGTTGTGCCCATTACAGATAGCTGCTGAGATAGCAAAGGGTGAGTCTGCTATGATGAGACTACCAAAGAGACAGCAAGAGACAGACTAAAAGAAGTGACAGTAAGAGATAAAGACTCTACTTCTACCTCTATCTTAAAAGTCAATATGTATTCTAAGGGCAAAATCAAAATCGCAGCTGTTAACTTTTCCTTGCACCCAGGTATCACTTTATTCTCTGACCTCAATTTCACAGTTTCTTTTAAAGTGAAACTTATAAGGCTCAACACGCGTGCCCTTACACAGCAAATCCCTGCTTCGTTTTAATATGGCTAAACATATTCAGACCTGGGGGTTGCCCAGTAGAACCACCAGTTTTCCACACTTGTAATTGGTGTGCATTGCAAACTTTCACTGAAGCGTTTGGTGGTAAAGTGTTTTGCTTAGGGGCAAATTGAAGGTAGGTGTTTGGGGGGGCTGGGAGGGGGAAGTGTTTTACCGGCACTTTTCACATACCGATTTTACCACCTTCCTTGAGATTTGACACATATTTCCTCACTGTCTGTTGAACCCACTCACCACTCCCACACACATACTCACCCTGTGATATCGGACCATGGTTTACATGTATTGTATCATTCGAATGCTTGGGATTACACACTGCAGCCCTTAGACCGATTATATTACATTTTTCTTTATTCTCAAATTTAATTTGCTTGATTATTGTTACAAATATGAAGTGTTGTTAATAATTAAACTGAAAGTAGTCTTAAATGGCCCTTAATTACCATTTCACTGCAAGATTATAACATTAACGTGTAAAAAAAATCTATAAAATGCATACATCTAACTTAAGGCCTACACACCTACACATTAATTTATCAGAATACACCTACACATTAATTTATCAGAATACACAATTAACACAATGCTGATAGGAGGTGATTACATGCTTATGTACAATATGTAAAAGATGTGATACTCGAAGAAAGGGAGAGAGAGAGTGCGTGCCATTTCTTCTGCAGATTGTGTGGAATGACTGACTTATGTTCTTGCTGAAACAATCATCAACAATCTCATATGATCTGCCTTAAAGGCATGCAAGAGTATGTTTGTGTGGGGGTGTATGCACTGTATAAACCCCACTATTGTGGTTGTGGGGGGCATGTCAGATATGTTTATTGAAAAAAATGGGATTAAAATGGCAAGATAATCTTTATTTGATGCTGGACACACACACACACACACACACAAACAGTTGGTCTGTATCCTTAAAGCTCAGGTCCAAACTCAGCCTGGGACCTTGAGGGTCCTGCACAGTATCTTTCCTAGTACTGCTCCTCCTCCAGGATGTCATTCTTGGGATCTACTGGAGCCACTTGCCTGATTTGGGGGTTACTTCCCGAGTACTCTGGGATAGATGTTTTTGTCATATATCACTTCCTGGGATTTCACAGAAAAAATTGGCGATATGCCAGGAAAAAAAATATGTACACGTGCAAATATTTACACATAAGAGAAAACACACATAATTTCCTATACCCTGCAGGACCATCCCCAACAAGTCAAAACAATGTGCCAGAGCTGACAGCTCACATTAGACCACAAGGCCTTAAAAAGACCAAGTGCGTGTGCATGTATGTGCGTGTGTGTGTGAGTGTGTTTACTGTGACTCACTCTTACAGATAAATGTCAAGGGTTAGTATAAAGTCAATGTCTTAAGAGTTGCCCAAAGCTTGCAGCTCTATTCAGCAATGATTTTAGATCCTAAGTCACAAAAAAAAAGAAAGTAGATAAGTGAACAGTACAATACTGTTAGATTATTCTTATTAGTGGTTTATTAGTGATTCAGATTCCATTATTGATTCTCTTATCGATTTGGGTTCACATTTGCTCTGTTTTGAGACTAACCTCTGTTGCTAAGCAGCAATAAAGAAATTCCCTTCATGCATATTAGTTGCATGCTGTGGGTCAAATATTTGTGGATGTTTATTGAAGTATTTCCCTTCGTATTTTGTGATCAGTGTTGGAGTCATTACTCAAAAAAGTCATTATTACATGTATTACACAGAATACTTAAACATAATGCAGTATGTTACTTTAGTCCTCCAAAGATAAAGTAACTCCTTATACTACCTGTTACATTACTTTCAGGTTACTCTGTGAAATAGCTTAAACACACTGTCTCATAATCACCATATAAACCTGAGGCTACAACCCCACAAACCAACATAAATCGCTAATGAGGACACACAACTCTAAGATCTTTCTCTTAATGCAAAGCTGACGCAATCGCCACAGTGATTCTGTTTTAGAAATGTGAAGAGGTAGAAAGGCTGCCTGCTAATCCGCTTGTTAAAGTTAAGGGTCTGGCTGCTGGGGTCCGCATTAAGTCAGCTTTTCCTCTGGGTTCTTGGCTAGCTTAGTGTTAGTCGCTGTCTGGCTAGCTTAGCATGAGCATACTGTCTGTGCAGATGCTTGCAAAGAACCAAAGTTGTGTTAGCAGAATAATGCAGTTGTTTCTGTCCTGGATGCAGTTTTCCACTTTACCATTAATCCCACTCTTTTGTGCAATAAAAACAAATATCCATATCCATATATTGTAGTGCGAGTACAAGAACCGATAAGTGGGATCAACAGGCAGGCAGACTTACAATTCCAAGGAAATGAACAACCAGTTCACAGTTTTCTACAAGAACCAGTTATCGATTCCCATCCCTAGCCTAGCAGTAGTAGTAATAATATTTGACTGTTTTAAAAAAGTTTGAATTTGCATTACTTATTCAGTAAAAGGACTAGATGTTATAGTCCATGATACTGCATTGCTTTAAATGGAGAGAATCTTGAAGGATGGCTGTTATGAGGAAAGGCAGCCCAGAAACTTTACCAGCAGCACACATCGTTGTGTGCCTCAGCTTTCGTTCTTTTACCCAAGCTAATCTGCCATTTTTTTGGGATTAGACATCTGGGTTATCATATTAAGATTTGGGACACATCGGCACTAGTGGACCTTGGATTCATCGGGTGTTTCGGCCATTATCACTAGACACCCTCATCGTAGGAGGCCCTGCCAGGGTTGATCAGGCGTGTGTCACTGGTTTATGTTAATTTTTTTATTTCTCTTCTTCTTTCTTCTGTTTAGTGTTTTACAGTTTATTTTCTCCTATTTATACACTGCAACTGAGAAATAATACTTACCTCTTTAGCATTATGGAGCCTCACTTCTTCAAAGGGATAGAAAAGGTGATAGAGAGAAGTAAGACAAAAGAGACAAGATAGGAGAGAGCCGAGAGGAGAGCCAGAAGAAAGAAGAACAAGAGCAAGTAAATTATTGGTCTCATAATGTTGTTTCAACTATTGTCTACCAATAGTTGTAAGCTTAACTACCAAGTTAAGTTTAACCTTAAGGTCAGGTACCTTTCCATTTTAAGATTATATGAAATTATTGTATGAATCAAAAGTGAATTGGGTTTATTTATAACTCAGAGCTCTTCACCGGTGGCGCCAGTGTCGGGCAGCCTCACCTCTGTCAGTGCGCCCCAGGGCGGCTGTGGCTACACTGTAGCTTGCCATCACCAGTGTGTGAATGTGTTTGTGAATGGGTGGATGATTGTGTATAGTGTAAAGCGCCTTGGGGTCCTTAGGACCAAGTAAAGCGCTATACAGATACAGACCATTTACCATTTTTACCATTCAAAGTCATAATTGAGAAAAATTGCATGGTTTTGCAAATATCCAGGCACTTTTTTCTTAATGGGAACTAAATTCATCGGCTACATCATTGTGATACAAAGCCCTGCCATTTGCACTCTTCCTAGAAAATGTTTTTATTGGAACTTGTGTACAAAGTACACAAGTTCCGGCAGCACGGTGGCACGGTGGTTAGCACTGTTGCCGCACAGCAATTTGTGTGTGAATGGTTGTCTGTCCTTGTGTGTTAGCCCTGCGACAGACTGGCGACCTGTCCAGGGTGTACCCCGCCTCTCGCCCTATGACAGCTGGGATTGGCTCCAGCACCCCCCGCGACCCTGAAAAGGATAAGCGGTAGCAAATGGATGGGATGGATGGATTGTGTACAAAGTCTGTCTAATTATGTTCAATTCATAAATAAGCAACAAAATTACAAGAAAAAAGACTGCAAATGCTCACTGTCAACCTCATTCAATATAAGGTCAGTTCATGAACCACCGCTGGAAACAGGGTGACTTATAATAATTACTGTACTTCCCGCTCTGCTCATCATCCATTATTATTTACTGTATAATCATAATTAGCGGTAAAAGAAAAGAATCAAAGAAAACTGGAGAAACCAGAAATTTACTGTATACCAACAGACACAAATATTATTTGTTTGTTAATCTTGAGTTTTTCTTTCCAAAAATAAATTAAGTGACCAAAGGACATTTGCTTTTTATGTAGTTTTTATTTTTGTGAAAGCAGGAAGGGTCTTTAAAGTTTTAAATAAAGCTCAGCCAGGCAAAGGGATAACAAAAAGCAATTTAGTCTTTCTTTATCTAACCCTAATTCACAGAGTACTTAAAAAAATGTCAATTAAAAATAATTGTGAAAGCAATTTCCACTATTTTCTTTAACACATTTATCATAAATATGTTGGAGGATACCTATTTTTTTTTTGGTTGTTGAATTGGTAAATATTACAGTGCCATATGTGGTAGCCTATAAATAAATATGTCTTGGATTTGGCCAACAAGGTTACAAACTAATTTCACAGTTTCATTGTGATTTAGTATTCTTCCTTAGTGACTGAATCTTACAAAAGTTCATTCACATCTTTGTTTTCTTCTTTACTTTCATCAGGTTTTTTATCTGTTTTCTATAGGGCTTTGATTACCACTGTGTATCAAAGATCCACAAGGACAAAGAAAGAAACACTTACATTCTTTGATGTCACTCAGAGAGAAAAAAAACTGCTGAATATGTTGATCAAACAGCCTTGAGTTGTGATTAATCTTCAACTTTGTTGAATGCAAAGTTGCAAATTTTGAATGCAAATTTTGAATGCAAAATGCTGGGTCAAACCGACCCAGCATTTTGAGTTTCTTATGTTTTGGTTTATTTTTGCATTATGAATTATTTATTTTTCTCTGGTGCTTTGATTATGATTATAAATATGCCTTATTCTTGGTGAGGGATTAGTTCTTTTGTTCATGGTATTTCTCGGGATTATGAGTTATATGCTGTTTACTTTGTGATACTGGGTTTATTATTGTATTAGTAGGTTTTGTTCAGTGTCAAGTCCGCCTCTCTGTCTAGCCCATGTCTTGGTAAAGTGTGGATTCCTGTTTTATTGTGAAGGTCTGTGTCTTATGTTAGTGTGTCCAGCGTCGCTCTCCCTGTCTCGTTAGCCCTGATCTCTCCCAGCTGTGTCTCCCTCCTGTTTTCCATTCCCTGATTACCTCCCTGTGTATATTAGCTGTGTTTGCCCTTGCTCAGTGTCGCGTCGAACCCTCAGATCCTGTCTGTGTGTTCCAGTTGGTGTTTTCATGTTTGGTTTCTGGTTTGTTTGGTGCCAGCAATAAAGCTGAGGTTTTCAGTTACATTTCCATCTCTGAGTCCTGCACTTGGATCCACATCTCCACCTGCCTGCACACAGAGCCCTGACAGTCCTACTGTGGAACACGTTTTTTGTTTTTTTTTAATCTATGTATGTCATGTTTGATGTTTGTTATGGTTGTTTTTGGGATTTTCTACTTTTCCCTCAATTTTTAGCAAATCAATTAATTACACTTTTTTTTTCTTTTACAAAACCTAACTTCCCTGCGTTGCACTTAATTACTGAAATGCAGGCAATACTTTACGCAAGTTACAAATAGCTGGTAAAAGAAATAAAAGCCATTTTCTTGAAATGGCACATGATGTGGAAAGCAGTAGCCAGATGTGGTAGCAGGAATAATACGCATATAACTCAAGAGACTATGAAAAGCCCATCAAGTCAGATCATTGTATGCCATGTTCTCAGAATGCAGTAGATAGTACCTTCCAAAAATGGTCTAAGAAAACAACCAGTGAACCATCAACGGGGTCACTGGTGCCAGAAGCTCACTGATGCACGTATAATGGACTATGTGGTCCACCTGCACAGAAGAACTACTGTGGCATAAACTGCTCAAAAAATAACACTGGCTATGACAGAAAGATGTCAGAACTCATGTGTATCCCAGCTTGCTGTTTATAGACCAGATAGAGTACATAACCTTTATCCACAACCAATTCACAGTGCAGCGGAAGAAGGTGGTTTGGTGTGACGAATTATGTTTTCTGTAATGCGATGTGGACAACCCGATATGTGTGCCTCATTTAACTGGGGAAGAGATGGCAGCTGGATAGACTGGACAGCCAGCAGAGGCAATGCTCAGGGGGAATATCCTGCTGGGTAACATCAGTTCTTGGCACGTGGAGGAGATTTTGATACATAGCTGAATATTGTTGCAGTTTGATGCAATGGCATTTGTTAGGGCTAGTCGGTAAGTTCAGCAGGGTAATGCACACTATTATTCTGCGTACTAAGTTGGCTGGTCGCTTTATTAACTGTTTTGATCATCTTTTATAGCAATCGGTCTCAAATCAATGCAGTTCAATTCAATATAATTTAGTTTACAAATTAGAGCCTAATCCAAAGCTGCAGATGTGAAAATTATTAACTAGCAAAGATGATTTTTATTACTACATTTCAGAGTCCACGGGAACATATTATATTATATACCTGTAATAAATTTTCCCATATACTTATTTTTTTTTAATAAAAATGTCCCATGTGATAAACTGACATTTCAAAGCCTAGCCAGTTAGTCAGTTACTGGGCTTCAGTGAAATGTAGTCAAAATTTCTATCTGATATCTCCATTGAGGCAATCCTTTAAGACCTTGTGACATTTTCTCAGGTAATTTGGCATTTAAAGACTGTCAGCATTTTCTGAAAATACTCTTCTCCTTTAAATCAGTATTACTGCAAACTCTCTCAAATTTGCTCCATTTCTTATTTCTGTAATTCCATTTTCTACCCTTTTTTCATTTTCAGTAGCTCTCAGCTCTGCTTGTTTTTCTCTGCTCTCCTCCTTCCTCCCCCTTTCCTTCACCTAGTTCCCCTCTTTCTTTCTATGAATAGTAATGTTGCCTTCTACGGTTTTTAAGTTGTATTAAAAACTTAATTAGGAAGGGAGTGAGGACGATAGGCGAGGAATGTCGGCCCCTATAGCTTTACCAAGGGTATTAAAAGCTCAGTGCTCAGCCACATGCTGATCCTAAAGAGATATGCCTTAAAAGGCTGTGTACACACTTTAGGGCACGCAGACAAATGGCTGACTTGCACACAGACACATTCTTGTGTGTACTCTCATGCACAACGAGAATATATTGATCAAGGACATTGTTATCTGATGGCCAATGCTAACGGTGCTCCCCAAAGTCATCAAGAAAGTTGGGGCTGAGAAAGATGGAAATGAACAACAAACGGATAGAAGAGAGCACAGACAGAATCAAAGAAAGGTGCTCAATTATATCAGATACACAGCAAAATAGAAAAAAATGGAGTGGAAGCTACGTGCCTGATTTTTCTGTGTGAAAGAGAGGAGCAAGTAAGGCAAGCAGAAAATAAAGACCATTATTCAAGGCAGGTTGACATTTCAAGGGTTTGTCTGCTGTCAATCAAGACTTTACAACGTGGCTGATTGTGAAGGACTTAAAAATTCCAAATCACTTTGAGATTGACAACTAAGACATTGCGGGAATTGCCCTGCAAGAAGCTTTGAAGGGTATGGAAATGTTTTCACTGAAAGTTACACATGCCCACTCCTGGGAAATGCTAAGTACAAAAGATGGTATTTTTCAGTTGGCTGTTGACTTAGCTTGGGGAAGTTTCCTTTTACATAGAAACCATTATAAACAAGTTTCACTTTGTTCTAACCATTCTGGCAATAAAACTGAACTTCCAGATGATGAAGCTCTTTAACCTCAAATCTACTGCCACTAATGTGGTTCATTGTCCTTGGAAAGGCCTAATTACTCATTGCTAGCAGCTCTGGCAGATGTGTTGGGCAGCCAGTTAACTGGCTATGTTGCTCAAAAAAGAAATCTCAAACAAAATCAAATCTAGTCACTCCTGGATCTACCCACAAAACCTGTTCACATTAAATTGTCCTTATGACTTAAAACCCTCATTAACTTGCAAGTGATGCGTTGATGTTCTTACTAAAACATATTTCCTATATTTTGTACATTCAAAAGTTAGAGTAGTACTCTTGTTTTTATTCTTATGGTGGTTTTGGACCCTGGCAAGTATTGGAAACTATGCCTGACCATTTAGCTTCCACTCTCATATGTCTACAAGCTAGTTTTTGGTTGTTGCCTGTTTTGCTAAATGAGGGCTAAGGGCTTAAGAGTTTTTTTTAAAAAAGAGCTGCTTCCTGCTACTTAAATACCAAAGCAATCCTAAGGTGAATGCTAAATGATGCTGAAATGCTTTGCAGGGTTGAGGGGAGCTCCTTTGAAGTCATGAAGATCTGTTCCCTTTAAGATGCTGTTTGAATATAAGAAGACTTTACTGGAGGGTCAGGCTCATTGCCTAGATCACGGATATAGTGGAAAACTTCAAATTTTATGTCAAGTTCCCTCAACGTCTGGTTAAATTGTGCATGTAAACTGCAGGGTTAAATTTGAGTTTAACACAGCATTGAGACTACCAAAATCTGGCAGACGTGTCAACTTGGCTAGTAAATGCCTAAAAGTTGCCAAAGCATTTTGGCAATCAGTCACTACGCTCAAAATGCAGTGCCTAAAATTGATTTTAAATTTGTTAAATATTTTCAGCCTAAGACTACCATCCTCCAAACAAGGCGTTCCAATTACTACAAACATGCAAGCATGTTTAACACTAATTTAAAATAAATTAGAAGCTTTCATGAAATTATACAAAAAAAAATACAAGTTTCTTTCTGAATTAATTGAAGGAGCTTTTACTGCATCAGCAGGAAGATCTTTAAATGACTTTACAACATAAAGTATCAACTTTTTATCTAATTAGAGAAACCAAAGCATACGATTCCATTAGGGATGGCAGCTCTGACTCCAATCACACATATTCAGTGAATAAGCTAACAGTACCCAGTTCTGTCACCTCTATATGTAGCGAAGTAGGTAATTACGATTTCTTTCTTACTATGCTGAGGCAATTTTGTGGATTGCATCATCTGCAGATTTTCTGTTTGGGAATGAAAATAGTGCCTGTGAAAGGAGGTTATAAAGGCTTACACATTATTTTCTGTATATAAAATTTTCATCAGGCTGCATATTTTTATTCTCACGTCATTATGGCATGAAACTGAGAGAAGTAAATCAATCTTCCCACAAAACAAAATGAATTGTAGACCCTTTTGCTGGGAACATATATTTATTAACTAGTTACTCTGATAGTTGTTATGTGGGCCAGTTTCTTAGCATCCACCTGCCTCTGCTTCAATCTCCCGCCTTCTTTCTATCTCTCAATTCAATATTAATTCAATTTAATCTTCTATTTAATTCAGGAACTCTCTCTGGAGTCTCTTTTTTTTCTTTGATCGTCTCCTTGCTTTTCCCTCCCACTCGTCTTCACTGCCCCGTCCCCCCCTTCAATCCATCCTTTTCAGCTTTCTATTCTCTTTTCAATTTCATATTGCCTTCAATTGCTCTACCTCTCCCCTGCATTTCCAGGAGAGACAGGGAGAGAAGTAAAGCGAAGTGTAAGGAAAGGGGAGAAAGTAGTGAGGAATAGAAAAGCTTTATGAAGTAAGAGATGAAAGAACAAAAGAAGATGAATGCAAAAAGGACCGACTAAGCAGAATAAGTTTAAAATGATAGAAGAGAGTGTATTTGAGGATAAACAGATGTGATGAAGACTAAGAAGGGGGAAATGATGGGGAGGAGAGAAAAGGGACTGAGAGCCTTGAGAGGCACAGAGGGGAGGGAGAGACAAGAAGATGATAAGATAGGAAAGAGGGGGAGGAAGAGACAGCAGCTTTACCGGATTGCTGATATTTCTCTGGGTTACATCATTTACAATCCCCCCCTGTCAGCCCAGTGGCGAATGTGCATTAACCCCTTGCCAAGGGAAAACCAATTAATCTCAGTGGCCCCTGCTTTCCACCATCCAATGAAATACCTGAGTACAAATATTTAGTGAATTACTTTATTTGGTAACCATAGTCACCAACACTGTTTATCTTATCTTACATACTTATCTTAATTATGAAAATTTATAAAAATGACAGATGGCGGATTGTTCTTTTACAAATAAATACCTTTGCATAAAAATACTGAGTGTATTTAAGATTTAAAATCGCATGCTAACACATGCACACTCACAACCACATACTAACATGCCTTTAGCATGGAAGCTCTTAACTGGGAATGAAGACACAAAGCCCATCAAAGTGAACACTGGGGGACCATCATGAAAATGTTTGTACCTAATCAGACACTTCCTCCATCACCCAATTTAATGAGTTGAACTTTTAAAAGGAGTCAACAAAGGTAAAGCTGTTAAAGCTATGCATAGTTCAGAGCCAGCCACAAGTTAGTGGCCTCTGTATAAACAAAAGAACCAAAGGATTTAGGAGGAAAATTATGGACGAATAAATGTGGATAACTTGTTATGTCATGAATTTACATTGTGAATTCATAAACACATTGAATGTCAGTTAGTTAATAAATTATTAACTATCTGACATTTGATTTGTTATATAAATCTGTTGTACCTGCTTTTGGTTGGTAAGTTAAATGCAGCTCATATTAGTTTGATTATCTGTAGCTCTTTTGAGCAGCAGAGCCCTTTATTTTCAGTTGTTTAGAGACTTTCATTAAGAGAACATTTATTAAGAGAGCTTTAGAGCTTAATTATTTATTCTATTTATGATATTTTGTATTGAAATTGTTGATTTTTGTTTTGTTTGTGCTAGCACATTTACAGAAAAGAATTGGTATTGGCAGGCCACAGCCAAGAAAACTGCAATTCTTACATCTGTGCTTTAAAGCCAGTGTAGTGATAACCATTTTTATGCTATATGTTCAGTCACGTAATCTTTGGTATATTCCTTCTTTCTCTTCCAATTCTACTTTTTCACCCTCCATGAATATAAATCTTGTCTATTAGCATCGCTAGTGCCTTTTTTCAGCATGGATGCTTGGTGGTTACCTTAGTAACTGTCAGATATACATTTTTCCCATTTTCAGTATAGCTATCTGTGAAAGCATAAAAGCAAGCCATAACACTGTGCTGTGATATACCAGGATGTATATAGAGCTTTACAGAGAGCACTTTAGACTACAAGCCATATTTAACCATGTATTCACACAGTGCTTTATTCTACACACTTCTCTTATTCATAACCACTTTGGAATAACCAATTAATATAACATGCATCCAGAGTTCCCAAACGAAAATCACACCACTGTAGCAAAAACATGCAAACTTCACAAAGAAAGGTCAGGATATTTAAACCAGGCAAAGCGACACTGCTAACTACTGCGCCACTACGACACCCATTCTCACTCCCAACTTGCAACATATGCTGGATGGACAATTTAAAACAGTTTTTTTCCAAGTGTGATGTAGTTGGAAAGACTTCATCAGGTCACTGTGTCTGAAAAGATTAAATGAGACTTCGGGTATGTGATGGACCGAGCAGTGAAGGAAACTTAGGCACAGGTTAAAGTCCAAAAAAATGATTTTTTATTTAACCCAAAAAACATAATTAGTTAAATCATGCCAAAAGAATCAAAATTTTGGGCCCATAAAAGAGGTCAAAATAACAAAACTCTACTCAAAGTTGACAACAGTACTGATAACTCAAACAAACTGACCTAACTTAATGAGACAAAGGGGAAACTTAAATAGTGGCTGATCAGCCCACAAAAACAGGAGAGGGGGTAAAATACACAAAACCTAACTAAACCTAACACAATGAACTCCAATTCCCCCCCATGGTCCCGAGTTATGGCATGAACCAATTTGTAGACTTCCTTTAAAACTCGCTCCGCCCCTTTTCCACCTCTTGGCTCCTTAATAAAGGGACTGGAACAGCTGCAACTAAGGTAACTCAGAAAACAAAAGATTAATCATACATAACAGTGTAAACTAAAATGTGCACACTTATTTTAGAATACAGTGTTATGTGGGTATGTGAATGAATTCTAAACCAAAACCAGTTATTTATTGTCCTGTAAATTAATTCCTATATTTAAAGAAAGACAAATGTGAATGCAATGTTACTTGTAAGCCTCTACACTAACATGGTGGGTATTACCACTGTGTGGCTGTAAGTGCAGCCATCACAGGGTAAATGTGCTCTGCTAGTATCGTCACTGTTGAGAGATGCATAACTGTGGTTACCAAGAAAAGCAAGCTTGCTGTGAGTTGTAACACCTGTATAATATTGTGAATTGACTGACTTAATCAGAACTAGATAGTTTTGGAGCTTAAACCTAACCAAACAGCGACAGAAAAGTAAAAGTCAAAAAGTAAAGTAAAGAAAAATGTTTGTCCACCATGAGCAGCATTCCCTGATTACGCTCAAACGTCTGTTTCCTGGTGTTAGGTTGTGTGACTTTGTGTGTGTGTCTTCTAGTAGGGATACACGCTGTGTTAAAATGTGATGTGAAGGGACGTATGCAATTTGAATGAAAATAACTTTCAAAATCCCCGGATTCATAATCCAATTGTCAAAGCCAAATGACACATCTGATGACTGGAAACTGTCCAATCACAAGTGGATTTTCTTTTCTGTCCCGCAAGTCTAACATAACCTATGAGGAATTTCCCTTTTACATATCACACTGAATAAATGAATTACGATTGCAGCCATTGGGGCACCATTCCACAGACTTACTTGGAGCCTCAGTACTAATTTTCTTTTCCATCAGTAGACTCCATTACATTCCCTTCTCACAAGTCTTTGCTGTGTTTGATGTGTCTGCCCAAGGGAATCTCTTAAGATATGGGGGGAAATTGAGCACAAGAACCTCCCATACTAGGCCAAATAAAACCAGGAAGGAGATCATTTGATTAACGCAATCATTTTTTTCTTTTTCTTTTTCTTTTTTTTTTTTTACATTTTCTTTTGCACCACTAGGGTGCTAGTTGCCAGTGAGTATTTCAAAGGAGCAAGGACAGCAGGGAAGGAGTGGTCCACATCTCCTTCACAATTAAGATCATAAGTACAGACAGAGACCCTCTTAGCACACACACACACAGACGAGTTATGTTTTTATTTTATTTTTGTTACATTTCTTTACGATGTAAGGATTTTACTGTTATTGCCGTGACTGCAGTTTATTTTATTTCCCCTCCAGTTTTATTGCAAGAAGTAGGACACCCTCCCTCTCGCTCACTCTCTCTCTTTATCGCTGTCTCTTGCACACATACATTAGCCTAAAGCTGAAAACAAAATATACCTGGTGAGAGAGAAACATGCATGTGGTGAAAATAAAAGGGAAAAAGAAGAGGCAGAGGAAAAAGAAAAGGAATGGCTGCCAGGAAATTGAGGCCAGAGAGGAGGAGAGAGAAACAAACACACATACTAAAAACATGCTTCATAAAGCACACACGCACACACACAAACACACATAGACACTGCCGCTCACACACATTAGCCTGAAGCTCAGCACAGCTACACCTGGCAAGAGACGGAGATAGAGACACAGAGAGGCAATAGATGTGAGCTTGCCTGTGAATTGAGGTCATGCAGAGAGAGACACAGGTAATGACAATAGGGGGTAGAACAAGTTAAGGAGCAGTGATGGTGCACGGGAACTTTGCAGCATGGGGAAGAGGGGGAAGGGAAAGGAGGCAAATGCAGTAAAGCTTCTTCAAAGGTAGAAGGTAGATTTCTAGCAAAAGGCTGCTGGGAACAACTGAAAAATGTTATGCTTAGATGCTTAGAAGAAAAGCAAAATATCGGTTGGTCGTGATAATGTTGTGAAGTGAAGATAATGAGAAAGCATTCAGAGAGCTAGAGAAACAAAAGTAAAAAAAAAAAAAAAGCTCACAAACAACTAAAGATGCTTTAAAAAAAAAACCTCCTTGCACAACCGAAAATATTCTGTGTGCAGTCACACTGACAGGAGTGGGATCAAAGTTTTGCGCAAGAATGTCGGAGGCGTAAGAGAGCAGAGTGTCAAAGAAATTAAGAGTCTATTCTCAAAAGCAGTATAAAAGGACAAACGTGAGATGCAGAATAATGGGATAAAAGATTTCCACGTTGTCTAACAGAAACTGGAATCACACAACAGAAAACAACTTCAAATCTTTGGATAACACGAGCAATTCAAAGCCAGTGATTTATAATTTACCGATGACCTGAACCGTTTCACTTAAAAATCATTGTCAGTGCCCTGATGTGTGAGCATATGTAAGCATACATATGAGTGAATGCAAGTGTAACATCCCGTGAGCATCCCATCTCCATGTTTTCTCTTTGCTCATCCCCTCTTCTCCCATTCTTTCCAATGCCAATGTTCCAATAGAGCCTCTATGAATACTGGTACTAGCTTTTAATATACATGGAGCCATTACTATCAATCGTTTAGCCCCTAGGTATTGTTTAACTTGATTTCCTGTGTTGAATCTCTGTTGAGTCGCTGGAGACTAAGTCATGGAAACAGAAGGCGTGTTGCAAGATCTTCTCTTGACTCTCTGAAACATGTTGACAGCACCTTGATGGTTTTCCCCCTGAAGATTATTATTAATGTTTAAATGTGTAAAACAGAGCAATTCATCTCGCTTCCTCATTTTCTTCCCCACTGTCTCATTCTCATGAGTGTACCGTACTGTGGTCTCCCTTTTGTCCTCCATATTTTCCTCCTCTGTCTCGAGTACACTGCACTGTGATCTGCTCGCTGTTTGTCTTTCTCCCAGTCTTCTCCAGTCCCTCTCAGCCAGGAGTGCCCACAGCTTGCTTCTCTTATTCCTTCCTTTTGCTTTGGTTTATTTATTGAGCATAATTACATCGTAAAGCCCTCACTTGTATCTGTCATGGTGAAGTTTACTCTGCATTCTTACATACTTGCTTTATAAATAAAAATGCATTTCATTATGTAAAGGACTACAGTGGAAAAAAAACATAACGGCATGCAGGTCTGCAAATCCAAACCTCAAACTTCCTTCCTTTCTTTCTCTCTAGTGCTCAGATGCACAAACATGCATAATGAGGGAGCAGCTTTTTACCTTGAAGACACAAAGAGGGGGAACATAGTGAAACAGACAGAAAGAAGGCTGGCAATGGGCCTGAAACATACAGAGGGATTGTGGGAGACAGAGCTAGATGAATATTTCTCTTCCATCTCTTTTCTACTTTCATCACAGCTGTCACAGTTTTCAAAAACCCTGAAAGGGAAATACACACAAACACCAGCACATACGCACAAATACTGTGCACACACAGGGACAAAATTTCAAATCCTTGACTTTTTTTTCTTTTTCTTTTTCTTTTTTTTTTTTTTAGAAAATGTGCTAAAAATAATTTTAAAGATTTCAAAAAAACTTCACTGTACAGCTCTACATTACAAACAGCTTTGAACATTTCCCTTAGCTAAAGTGAACTCGGAACAGCAAAAGAACAATAAAGTTAGATGGCATCATTTTAATACTACACCATTTTCTAGGAAAATATTACAATTTAATGACTCATAAAAAATTCACAGCAAAAAAATAGGAGCTGCATTGAAACTACGGAATCACACGCACTTGGTAATAAAGGCACATTTGATTCTTGCCGTTCTGGCAAAAAAATAATTTGATTACAATGAAATGGAAAATTAGCAGAACTCTTCAGTCTCCATTTATTAGCAAACTTGCCTCTGAGAATGAAAAAATATTATTCACTGTTTCCAACAGATTATAAGAGACAGAAATGTGAAGGAGGGCTTATTGAAAAACGAGTTCAGCTAAAGTTAAATAAGATAGAAGTGGAGAACTTTCACTTATTAGGTGCTGTTTGTGAAAGGAAATACCTCTTCCCTGTCACGTCTTAAGAAAGCCTAGCGGCACCTGTCCTCCTCACTTTTACAAAGGTGCAAAGTCCTCCTGAAAGTTCTTAAAGTGCTGAGTCGGTGCTGTGACCCTATAGGACCCATCAACCACAAACCAAACATGCACACAGAGTAAAAAAAAAATCATACTTGCAAACCCCAAGACACAACCAAAACTTAAAACTCAGGCATGCACACATATTAGATGAAAGGAAAACAACTCATCTGGTCAGCACAACTTTGGCCCTCAGGCATGATGCTATCTCAATGTTTGTGTGTGTTCACATGACACCTTAAACTAGGCTAGCTAATACCTGGGGCTTTAACACTGACACACACACACAAATGCATACGTATACTTGCAGGGTGATGATTTGTTCCTTTTCCAGAGCTTTAAATTGTAATGTTGACTTTGGGATTCAATATTCTCCTGCACTCCACATGTCATATGTACGTATAGCAAATAGCTTTTGCATGTTTTTCTGTGCTTATTTGGATTTCTCCACAAGTTTAAAGCAAATGTGGATATTTTAATCTGTGCCAGTCACTCATGTATATCTTATAAAGTCCTAGGCTAAATGAGCGATCAGTACATCATACAAGAAACCGTCCAACGCATTTCACTCAGCATCACAGATGGAGGTTTTATACAGTGTCTTTTATAAACAAGCAAAACACCATATGAGTTTGCTGCTGTCGCTAAATAAAGCAAACATGTGTTGTTACTTGGATTCCAAACTTCACACATTTGGTATTAGTACTGAGCAGGGAGTTAGGGATGTTCTAACATTAAAACTATTTAGAATCTGGCATAATCAGCTACTCATCAGTTCACTCACTGAAATGGCAACAATGATTTTATGCTAAAGACACCCACATGAAACCATACACAGCTGCCCCCTGCAGCAAGTTAATACTTTTAGCAAACTCAATATTACCCCTGCCCTTAATGCTGGTTTTGCCAGTAACTTCATAATAATGCTAGACATTGTAGAGCATGGCTGTCATGCACAGTTTGATCGTCATCATAGCCACTGTCAAACTGAAGTAGCTGTCTGCAGTTTGTCGCACTGTTAGTCATGCACTTACATAAAGTCAGGACTTTCTAGGTGCTGTTTACTTTTTATGGCTGCTTCATACATAAAAACATTGTTTTGCATAATGGGCTAGTTTGGAGAGCTCTATATTGGAAAGAAAAGTCACACGGTGCCATTTTTAGAAAGCTCTGACGTCCTTTAGAAGGCAGTTTGGAATAAATATGCAGTCACGATACACAGAATGTTCAAACTATGTCATCTGCTCTAAGGTTTTCCATATCAGAACATAAAGGCAAAAAGTTTGGCTTAGTTCTATTGTAGATTTGTTGCTGTGCTTGAGATCATTTTTCTGTTGCATGATCCAGTTTAAGCGAAGCTTTAGCTGTCAGACAAATGACCTCATATTTGATTTTAGAATACTTAGGTATATAGAGGAGGACACGGTGAACTCAATGACTGCAACATGCTAAGATCTTGTGGCTGCAAAATAAGCCCAAATCATATTTGGCTTTCACCAAATGTGATTCCAGCATCTCCACTTTGGAATTCTCTATCCAAAGGACATTGTTCCAGAACTCTTGTGGTTGGTTCAGATGCAACTTTGCAAACCTTAGCCATGCTGCCATGTTCTTTTTAGAGAGAAGAGGCTTCCTCCTGGCAAATGTCCAAACAAGCCATCCTTGCTCAGTCTCTTTCTAATTGTGCTGTCATGAACTCTAACATTTAACAACTGAGGTCTGTAGAGTCTGAGATGTAGCGCTTTTTTTATGAGCATCGAATTTGCTTTGACATCAATTCCTGGGAAGATCAGTCTTGAATGTCCCACTTGTGAATTAGATTGAAAGACAGCAACAATTGCTTCTTTGAAGATCATTACTGGTATCTTTAATTCTTGGCATTGTGTCAACACCCACCTGAATGCTACAGATCAGCAAACTGGTAAAACCTCTGCTTTCATAGAGGTGTTCACACTTACTATCAGCACCTGGCTGCTACTTACCTTCCTAATTCCTGTGGAAACAGTAAACGTGTACTCAGTTTTCTGCATATTGCGTTTGGATTTTGGCTGAATTTTTGTTAAATTAACTAATTTTACAACATGTAAAATTAGTTAATTTTACAAGTCCAAATAATGACTTTTATTATCATGTCCTAATTGGTAAAATCTTAGAATTATAAATGGTGTACTTCCTTTTTACCATGATTTTACCTAGAGTTGTGTGTTATTTTGTTTGCAATCATCTATGCTCATCCTTTACTCTTCACTTTGCCCTCACCTGCCAACAGATTGAGGCTGCCTTCCCTGAACCTGATTTTAAAAAAAAGTATTATTACTGGTGTAGGTGTGCTTTTTTTCTCCCCACTGTTGTCAAGTACAGGCTCATGGGGGATGTTTGGATCATCGGGGTTCTCTCTTTAATAAAACACACATAAACAAACCCACGCAAATACACAGCCAGGCAGCCACAAGCACAGGCAAACACATCTGCCCTCATATGTACTGTCACATGTGCACACATAAATAGACACACATACACTGTCATCATAAAACGCAAAAAAATTTACTTCGTGATTTTTATGAGAGAAGCAAAGTGGAGTAGGGCGGTTTAAAGAGGGGAAGGAGAGCCACGGGAGCGTCAGGTGAGTGTGGCAGATTGGATAGAAGAGCCAACATAATGAGAAGGTTTAGTTCCCAGTATTACTAAAGTGCCCTTGAGCAGTGACACGTAACACCAGTTTCCATATAGTGTGTGCCAATTTGATATAAGCACGTGGACACTCAATATAAACTCAATATGTTCATGTTGTCTTTCGTCTGTTAGATTATGATCACACTACGTAGGCGCATAAAGAAAAAATTAGACAAAAAAATAAAATTAAGCAAGCAAGCGCTGATTGCAGAGGCTGTAAATAAAGTGGTTTTTAAAATGTTTTAAAATCGCTACATTTGGACATAGCTGAAAAAAATGTTCTTTCGCAGGTGACTGCTTACTTCAGAACATTGGTAGAGAACTAGGACAAATTAGTGCTCTTTAACATTCAAAGTAGTCAAACAACGTGGACCAGATATGGTAATAACCTCCTTCCAGAATATTTCCCTCAGGTGGACTTAAAACACAGTGTAGGGCTTATTCCAAATACTTTGTCTAATTTGGCTTGGGGATGCTTTAGGTTGCCTTGGAAAGAGCTGGAGGACACATCTGGGGATAGAGACATTCGGGCGTCGTATAGTGGTTTAGGAGGAAGGTTGATTCAACCACAGGGTTTGTGTTTTTCATCCCCAAGGGAGGCTTGAGTGCCATCGATGTGCTACTATCATAATTACTGTCAAATTTCTCTTTCTACAGATGGAGCCATTTGCCTTTTACTTAGACTTGCTAACATCGCAGCTTGTCATCCAAAACATCAATTTGAAGGTAAGAACCCAACGTGTGTAATGCTACACTCCTTTATTAGATAGTTTTGTGCACAAATCCATTATTTAAGTCAAACTAGCAGTCTGCTAAATGTACTTAAGAGTCCTTAGCTCCTTTGCACCCATAAAGAAAAGCCTGTAGCTCTGGAGCTGAACAGCATAATCCAACAATAATGAAGACTCCTAATTAGCTTTGTGTGTGTGTGTGTGTGTGTGTGTGTGTATGTGTGTGTGTGTGTGTGTGTGTGTGTGTGTGTGTATTGATGTGAGCTCGTCAAGAGGCGGGTGGTATGATTCCAGTTGTCGGGGGGTAAGTGAGTGTGAATCAACCCTGCTGACATCAAATACGCTCAGACACAAAGACACGCGCACACACCAAAGCCCAAGTTAAGCTGTACATGCCACTCATTGCACTATTCATTGTTCCGTGTGCCATGAGCCATATTGTGTGCGGAAAAAGGAAGAAATGTGTATGTGTGCGTGTGTATGTGCATGTGTGTGCGTGTGCGTGCACTCGAGTGTGTTTGTGTGGGAGAGAGAGACAAAGAGAAGGAGCAAGAGGGGGAGGATATCTGAAAGTTTGTAGAGTAACACGCCAAAATATTTATGCGTCTGTGTCTTGTTTTTGTGCATCGTTTGTGTGGGTGTGAAGACACATGAGTATGTGAGCGTAGGTGTGCGTCAGGTTGCTGAGGATCGCTGAGTCATCTGGCCCATTTTAATTCACTCCGTCTCTTCAGGAAACACCTGCTATGACATGGTAACCTTGAGTAAACTCTATTGGCTGGCGCCACCGTTTAAAAGAGCACAAATAGCCAATGAGAACTGACAGTGGAATGAACTTCATGTGTTAGAACCAAATGGGCTCTCTAGAATGAACAGAGGCAGGTGATAATATGGAGACTAACATATGTAACCTGGGATGTTCACATAACAATGATCGGTGTAATCAATGTGGTCTATGGGGAAACAAGAGTGCGATAGCAGTTTATCATTACTGCTCAACCCATCGGCAGTTATTTTTCACCTCACATAATTATTTGCAAAGGGAGGCATTAAAAAAAATCACATCACTCTGTTAAAACAAAACCCGATCATCTAATATTTCATGACTCATCTTAAAATGGATTTATTCATCATAAAATGAATTTTGGGATGTGTGAAAAAAGAAAAAAACAAGCACTCATATCTATAATCACAAATCAGTCCCACAGAAATCTTGTTCAGCATTCACACCATGCCTGACTGCCAAGCCATGTTTATTGTTTACAGAATCAGAGTATTTTGATATGAATTATAACACGAAACAGAGGTAGCTAAATGTGACTGATATATTATTTAAGGCACCGTTAAAAGAAGAACAATTACTGCAGCATTGAACAGTTCACGAATGGGATGCTGGGCATGTGTGATGTGTGGAGAACTTGGTAGGTTGCTGGCTGTGCAGAGCAAAAGAACCAAATGGGTAATCGTGGTTGAACTGAGCAGAGTCCATAGTGTGGAGAATTCATCTGAGCAAATAAAGAATGAAATCCAGACCAGAGCACCCAAATCAGATCGTCTTCAAGCCTGAGGAGCGCTGCAGGATGGGTGAAGTGAAGGCAGACATGGATGAGATGATGTACTTTCAATGTTCTAGTTTTTTTATTTATTTGTGTGATGAATTTTCAAATTTAGTCAATGACTATTTCAATCTGTTTCACAGCCATTTAGATAGGTAACTGTTGGTGCGTTCTTTGCTTGCAGGATTTTATTTTTGTTTTGTTTCACAAAGATTTATATCAATAGTCTGAAAATACCACAAAAAAGAAAATCTATTTCTCATTTTATCAATTAAATTATAGTGGATGGCATTTGCAAATAGTAGGTAGAAAATTAGATCCACTCCTTTTCCCCACATGTTGTTACATGACTGTCTGATTTCACTTCTCTGAAATTCTCCAATATCAATGGTCTCATTACATTTACTATAAGATCCTGATGGGATACCAGTCTGTGTATCAATGCAACCCTGTATCCTTGTGTTAAAAAAAGCCAAGTGGAGTAAATGATACTCTACTAGAATGTGTACACTATCTTCATCCTTGAAACTCCATCTATCTGAGATTTTTTTTTTCTCTTCTTTGTTTCACAACTGATGCAAGTATATCTACAGTTTAAGGGTAGCATTACATTTTCAGAGCGCCATTAGCAGTTGCTTGTATAAGCTGTTTTGCTCTCAATCTAATGCGTTTTTATCTCATATTACAAAATTGAAAAGGATTTCAAAGAGTGCTGTGCTGTCCAAGAATTCTAAGACACACACTATGTAACCATAAATTTTTCTCTGTTCTACAGCAGGTGGCTTTACGTCTTGAGGCGACTTTTGTTGTGATTTGGTGCTATATAAATAAAATTGAATTGAATTGAATTTACACCAATGCAGTAATTTACACCGACTGATTAGACTTACCAACTCTGTCATTCAAGTATAACAGAAACAAAGCACAAAAATTCAGCCATCAATAGAGTGTTCTTCAGGAGTTTGGAGAGGTACACATTTGGCTGAGACACAGTCAAGATTAACTAGAACAGTTACAATCTTCACATAGTAAGGCAGATGCATCATTTTAATTGTGGTAGTGATCACACTGACAAGCTGCTGATTGTCCCACTGCAGGCTTGATTTGATCCAGCAATTTTCTACCCACAGACGAAATTATCACAGTCAACATAAATTGAGTCATTTTTGAGGCAAGTTGTTCAGTAAATGATGATTTTTGTACTCGAATGCTGAGAAAGAAATGCATGAAATTTTTCAAATTTGTCTCCTTTAAACAAAGTTGTCTGAAATCTAGCTGAATATATGTTCTTATAGTCGTATTTACTGCGACAAGGGTTGCCTATGGGACTGGGACACATCTCATTTTAAAGTTGATGGTCTTACAGTTTGGACTATACTAACATGTATACATGCCCTCCCTGTTTCCCATTGCACCCTCACCTTACCAACCCCCTACACAAACCTTTAAAAATATGGTACATCAGTATATTACTAAAGTTACTTCAAACGATAAATCAACCCTTCCTTGCAAGCTGATTTTGACATCGCTGACACTATTAAAGTCTGGAAATAATGGTACCTCTGCCAAAAAAAACAATGCACAGTGTAAATATTCATCCACACTTTGATATGTGAACTTGATTTTGATGCAATAGTTTGCTTTTATCGTGGTTTCTCTAAAGTACAGGAAAAGTGTGTTCTTTACATCTTCAGAAGACTCTTCTTCTCTTTTTTAAATTCTCTGATTACTGTATGACCATCAGCTACATTGCTGTTATTCTCCAGTTTTGGTGTAACAATACATTAAAATGCTTTGGAGCAATCTAATAAATCTAATAAAGCAAAGAATTCAACTAGAAACATAACTTAGATAATTTCCAAAATATGTTGTTATGGAGCTTAAAGCTGCCACAAGTCAAAATCAATTTCAAAGCATGGATTCTAGACATCCACTGTACTGAGTTCAGGGAAAACATCAAATACACTATTTTGCAAAGGTTTTGAACTACAACTTATTTCGTTTTTTAGAGGAATGATTATTTTTTCTGTAAGTCATTTAATACCGATGAATGAATCATTTAAGCATAAAAATGAACTCAACTTAAAGATTGAGCCGATGTTGGCAAACAATTTTAAACTGTATCTTTTGGCACTTTGTTATTTTTGTTCCTTTATTTCAGTTTCTTTAATGGAATTTATGAAAAGATAATGCATTTTGACAGCATAAAATAATATTGTGTATATTGATCTTCTGTTTACCAAAGCCTCATCAGCAATTGTCTCAGTACAATGGAAGGAAAACAGGAAGAAAAGGCTTAGGTATCTCAAATTTCACAAGACCTGGACTGAAAATCAGAAGTAACAGGTTTTATGAAGTGATTAAACCAAATCTGAAAGCTTGATTCACATCATTGTTAATATGTACAGAGTAGGTGAAGAGTGAGCTACATTGAGTGGCTCAGCCAACTGTAAAATCTGGTGGGGCTCTGTGATGATTTTCCAGCCAGTGGTGTTAAGATGTTGCCAAAATTGATTGAATTATGAATGCAGAAAAGTGCTGTCAGAATTTGATTCAAACTTCAATCTGGAAACTTAATTTTTCAATATGACGATGACCTCAAAGCCTAGAAAAACACACGGTGGAATGCTATCATTCATGGATTGGCCTCCCCAGAGCCCACATCAAACATTATTGATTTAGTGTGAGGTCATCTTGACAGGGAACAGAATAAAAGGCAGCCAACATTTTAAAGAAGAACTTTGAATGTCCTTCAAAAGAGTTCAGGATATGTTGACAAATAAAGATGGTCAGCCAATCCATTCATTCACTTCCGCTTATCCTTATCAGAGTCACAGGGGGGCTATAGCCAATCCCAGCTACCATAGGGTGAGAGGCAGGGCACACTCTGGACAGGTCGCAGAGCTAAGACATAGAGACAGACAACCATTTACACTCTCATTCACACAATTTAGAATCACCAATTAACCTGACCCCACAAATTTCATGTCTTTGGACAGTGGTAGGAAGCCGGAGTACCCGGAGAGAACCTGCAGAAGTTTTGCACAGTACTTTATGTATGAATGTAATAGTTATAAGTTATAATGTGTTTTCTTTTGAGCAACGAACTACCAGGATACCAAGTGAACTGGCAAATAATCAGCATGATTTGAAATAGAAGGTGAAAATAGTGGGGAGCAAGGCATATAAATGTGGAAAGACAAGACAAAGAATAGTAGAACCAGATGGACCAAAACAGCACAGAATGGAAAAAGACAGAGAAAAGCAAGAGAGACAAAGAAAATCAGAGAGACATGGAGAGTGAGACAGAGACGGCCTTATCAGTGTAGTGCAGGAGGCATAAGATGTAACTGGGGAGTCTGTGTGTGAGTATGTGTGTGCGTGTTTGTGTTATTGAAGTGACTTTGGTCAAGTTACAAACTGGAAAGTCCAGTCGACAGATGGACAGTGAGAAAAACAGGAACATGAACTGTGTATTTATGGCTCTGCTAAATTAGAAAATTCAAGCTTATGCAGCGTAAATCTTAGATATATTTATAATCCTTTTCTTAAAATATTTAATAATACCATTCAGTGGGCTCGCAGTGATTCAACATTCAAAACAGATGTCTGTTTTACTCCAGAGGTAAGAAACTTGACAAAGTCAGAGGTTACACTGCCTCAAAATCAATGAGAACCACTCTCAAAAGACTTTCCTGTTGTTCCCTGTGTCAAATGAGACAATTGATTTAAAGACAATCCAATCAGTCAAAAGGTAAACAAAGCTGGGAGAAGAGTGACAGTATTTTAAAGGTTGTTTTTGTGGCATTTAAATATGAGGCTTTATTTCTATTTCAAACTGCTGTCCCTCTCTCTCTCTCTCCCTCCATCAGCTTTCAATTATTAAACAACAGATCAAATCATATTATTCATGGTGGCTCAGAGGATAGCTCACCATTGCCTCACAGCAAGACCGTCTGGAATCTGAACCTGACCCAGATGGTGCCTTTTTGTCTGTAGTCTGCTTGATGGTCCTGGGGCTGTTGCTTTGGCATTAGCCTTTCTACGTTTAAAGGTTTGATATGGGTTCAAAGTTGCGTCGTCTAGAAAGCCATTGTACAGTTTAGATCAGTATGCGCTACAGATTAATTCTGCGAGTTCCAGTGGTGTCAGGGATCCTTGCTAGCTTTTTGTTTGTCTGTTTGTTTTTCCTAATTTGAAGTCCATTAGAGGTGACATTGAAAATTCCATGCATGTTGCATAATAGAAAAGCAATGCATTGACCAGCATCAAACTTGCATATACTTATATATCTGATGTGCTTTAACTGGTGTTGGATCACACCTGAATTCCTTAGCTCTAGCATAAACATTAACACATTAACATTTGCGTAACAAGACCCTCTCCTGTAACGATGAGATTAGAATTTATAATTCAAAGCCAAAAGCAGTAGCACATTTCATGAACACCTGAAACTCCAACACCTGCTTCTGCATAAGGGTGAGCGATATAGCCTTAAAATTATACCACAATATTTCAATACATTTGAAATTAGAATTAGAATTATATATAATTATATTCATGACAATATACAAAATGTTATACTGATGCTTGCAGCTTTCGGGCAGCAACATTCGTAAGTGTGTGTAAATGAGGGGTATTTATATGATATATATATACCTCATTTGCAGTGTAGTATATTGCATCAGGCTGCCAACAGCAGCATTATAGTGCAAAAGTAGTGACCCAGCATTATAAACAGTGACCCAGCATAAGTTAAATGTGAGCACAAAAGTAGCCTCGGCAGTGCTTGCCATGGAAAATTTACGTTTAAGTGTAACAAAACTCAACACTTTATTTTAAAAGTAACCTGCGCAACCTTGTCATAGAACATACATAAAATATTTTCTAAATGGGAACTTTGGAGTCTTTTTAACCAGCTGGTATAGCCTTGGTTTTCTACCATGTAACCTTAATAGTAGTTTCCAGCCACAATTTCATTTAAGTGGTGAGGTTTATTGCTTCCATATTTAATGATAACAGGGTTTTTTTGTTTTGTTTTTTTGCATTTTTTGCCAAATGTTGTGTTTTGACAGGGGTTGTTAAAATAGTTCCCTTTTGAAGTATCATCAGAAGTTGATCGCTCTTAATGTAAATGCATTGTCATAATTTTATTGCATTGTGACAGTTTTGCAGGACGTAAACATTTTTAAAATATCGGTATTATCACAGAAGATATGATACAGCACAGCCATACTTTGGAGGGAAAAAGGCTTTTTTGAGAGGAAAGACTAGAAAAGACTTTCAAACTGCTGCTGTTAACAAAGTTTCTCTGAGATAAGCCTAAAAGAGCTGTCATTACTGAAAGCCTTTTCTATGCCTCTAATGAAACATGGAATGCAGTAATATGTGCAACCCACACATGGACTTTCCATCACACAAATTCACACTCTATCCTATCAGACTCTTGGAAGTAGTTAAAATAATTTTCTTTGACAGTTAGTATTTTTCCAGAATGTCTTCTTGATCTGATCATCCATGACAGCCATGATTCTTGGCTGGGTAAGGTTTCTTACAGATTCATCTTGGTAAAGACATCAGAACAGGAACAAAATGTAGTTTATAGTTTTTTGTGGTTAATTGTCTCCATGGCGCTGTTGCAGAGTAACCTGGCCTAAATGAACACCACTGTGGGTTTTCCTGTACTTTCGCATTCCAGATAAAGTGGCACGTCCAGATTTGAAATTACAGAATAATAAGGACCCCCTGATGATCCTCTAATCGCCTGAGCCAAGGTGTGAAACTGGGTGTGGGTCCCAATCACCCAGAGTTTCGGGTGAGCTCATTGTGAAACCTGGCCCCACCTTATCATGCAAATTCCTGAGGTCAGATGGCCCAGGATGTGAGTGGGCGTTAAGGCGTCTGGGGAGGGAACTCAAAACTGGATTATAGATGGCAGACAGTTGGTGTCGTAAACCACCGCCTCTGTTCAAAGATGGTCGCTCACAGTGGACATAGATGGCTTCTTTCACTCCTCTTTCAAACCATCTGTCTTCTCTGTCCAACATGCGAACATTGGCATCCTCGAAAGAGTGTCATTTATCCTTAAGATGCAGATGGACTGCTGAGTCTTGTCCTGTGGAGGTGGCTCTTCTGTGTTGTTCCATGCACTTGTGAAGTGGCTGTTTGGTCTCTCCAATGTAGAGGTCTGGGCATTCCTCGCTGCACTGTACAGCATACACCACATTGTTAAGTCTGTGTTTTGGAGTTTTGTCTTTCGGGTGAACCAGTTTATGTCTGAGCATGTTGCTGGATCTGAAATGCACCGGGATGTCATGCTTGGAGAAAACTCTCCTGAGTTTCTCTGATACACCGGCTACATAGGGGATGACAATGTTGTTGCGTCTGTCCTTCTTATCCTCCCTCGCTGGTGTCTGATCTTCTTTTCTGTGCCTCTTTGCTGACTTTAAGAATGCCCATTTAGGATAGCTGCACGTTTTGAGATTATATACAGTTTTTTGCTTAATGTTCAGCCATAAGCTAAAATGATAGAAATTTTGAATGATTTCCCTGCTACTACTGAAAAAAAGACAATATTAAGGGAATTAAAAAGGAGTCTGATATATGGGAATACCTAAAGGAAATCTCTGTGGATTAGGTTAAAAAAAAAACCATTTTCCATCCAAATCAAACTATTTAATTAATCCTGTTTTCCACATGAATCGTTGGAAGTGATTAAATAGAGGGCCAGCATAAAACCATATTTTTTAAAATTTTTTCTAATACTAAATATAAACTTGAAGGAAAATTCAGATGTCAGACAGAGTGACTACACACTCGCTTTCTTTGGCTCAGATAGTTTACTCCTCACTGATAACCAGTCAACCTGCATTCTTATCTGCTATGTTTGGTGTTTGTATCTCCTGAGCAGCTTCACAGCCATCACACAAATATAACCTTCTGTCTCGCTGCTTTAATGACGCACGTACACACCTCTGTGTCTGTCTCGCATTCTTCCACTTTGTGTCTCTCTTTTAAGTTAAAGTTATCTATTTTCTCCGTGTCCGTTTGTCTTACTCGCCGAGTGCTTTTGTGTCTCTGTGTGTGCGCGTGTGTCGGTTAAAGTGCCAGTGTTTCATTCAGGGTGGTTGTTTGTGTGTCTGCCTGTGTTCAAGAAGCAGAGTGAAAACAAATCACTTCAAAATCCCCAAGCTGTTTTTTTTGTGTGCATGTGCATTTATAAGTATGTGTCTCCCAGGACAATTTACATTGATGCTGTTGTCAGATTGGAAAAAGAGCATTAGAGCTCTTTAAACATCAGGTGTCTGCAACAATAAAAACACTCCAAAAAAAAAAAAAACCCACACAGACACACAGAAACAGCGATGTGTTGTCACATTTAGAAACACACACATTTAGAAAACACTGTTTGTCTCTTGATTAAATATAGTCCCCTGGCATACTAAATGACTTTTTGGATTTACGTGCATATGTATGCATATTCCCTCAGCACTTATGGATACTTTCACTCGGAAAACAGCTTCCCTTGTAGCTGTTTTGATATCAGACACACACCTCATCAAACACACCAACACTGAGATAAAATTCGCCACAAAGAAACACAAAGAAGGAGGAAGCCATCTTTTATGCATCACAAACATCCTCTATGAAACACATTCAGCAAGACAATCAGCAAGCTGCTTTGTTTCACCTCCAGCCAGTCCTCTACTGCAACACTCAGCCAGTTGGTCAGCCAGAAGGTAAAAAGCTTGTATGCCGCTCATTCACTCAGTAATCCACTGACTCATTCAGTCAGTAAATGAATAATTTAAGGAATCCTCTCTGCATTCACGCTGCTCCCTCACACCTGTACTGCCCCCTCTAAAGCCCTTTTCTACTCTGGCCGTTAAAAGACATCCAGCTAATTGCTGCGATAAAGGGCTTAGTGTAGGGATCACTATATATTAGCAGTGCTTTTTGTATAGATACCAGGATAGGTCCTTCGGATCCCTTTACTGCTGTCAGAAAGCCAATGAATGAAGACAGTAATAGATGTTTAGTCTATGACCATATTTTAGCTGCAGCTTTTAGGCGGATTATAAGGAGTTGTGAAGCAATCGTCATCAATTTTAAGCAAGTTTACGTTTTTCTTGACTTAAAATTAATCAATAATCAACATGACCCTTTACAATTAAATGTGCTGTATCCTTACTTCCTTTGACTAAAGGCTGACCACCTCAGTTTTTGTAGTATGCTAGATTCTAACTAGCTAAGGGAACCATGGTGTCAACAGTACAAGCTAACTAAATCCCAAAGCTCTTCTTTGGATGTTGGATGCCTTTTGTTCCCACCTGTCAAAACGATCCCACATCAATAATGCTAAGGTACAGGTTCTGAGGCCAGTCCATGACTGAAAGTGCTCCAGTGTGTGTTCTTTTATCCAGGTATGCTTTTACTGCATTTGCAGTTTGTCTGGTATCAAAAAATGTAAGTAAAGGAAAGAAAGCCGAGTGAAAAGCAGTCCAATGTCCACAGACTAGACTCTGTCATTGGAAGCCAGAAATTTTGAGATTAATATGGCTTGTGATGAAGAACTTTCTGAACCATGAACAGAATCATGACAGTAAAAAGACCCTTACTTTAGTTAAATTTGCCCAATCTCACATGGATGGCCATCTTTTTGGGCATGTCTAGATAGCTTCCACAGCTCTTATTTTTTAAACCACCCCTTGGAAGTGCCAACAACTTCTTGTGTGTGCCCCAGAATGTTCACTTCACCTTTTCTTTCAAATGAAAAGCATGTGACGGATCATTGCTGAGCATTAGAGCTTAGTGTCTGTGATATAGTTCTATATCAGCTGAAGAGCCGACAGTTTGAGGAGACAAACTTGAAGCATTCGTGTTATATTTTTTCCAAGATTTACCAAATTATAGACTCTGAACTATTTTCCAGGGCGTGACGTCAATGTGGACTTCTATGTAATATCCTTCTGATGGAAAACATTCAGAGGAAAAAATCAAAGTTGCAGGTGTGCCAGCTCACTGCATTTACCAAAAATAAAAGTCAAGTTGAAGGAGCACTGTTTTGAGACACTGGAGGAGAATCGGTGCACATCACATAGGCTCATATTTAAGGGGACAAAACTGGACTTCCACGAAGAGATCTAAAAATAGCAGCAACACTGAAAACAGTCCAGAGGTGAATGAAACAATGACCTTGAATGTGGAATCACCCAAATTACATAAGGCTGTAATATAATAATAATAATAATAATAACTTTATTTATAAAGTGCTTTCAAACAAAGTGCTGTACAACTATTTGAAACTAAAAAGATAAAAAAAAAATAAAAGCGATACATAGCAATACAGGTAAAAGACACAATACAAGTTAAAAACAGTAAAAATTTAAAAACCAAAAGCCATAGAATTAAGACTTGTAAGATAGGGTGAATAAATGTGTCTTCAGCTTAGTTTTAAAAACCTCCACAGAGCATGCCTGCCTAATATCTTGAGGGAGGGTGTTCCACAGAAACGAGGCACGAAAAGAAAAAGCACGCTCTCCAATTGTCTTTTTTCTGGCTCTAGGAACCTTTAGAAGGCCAGAGTCCTGAGATCGGAGAGCACAGGATGGAACGTAAAGATGTAAAAGGTCGGAGAGGTATGAAGGTGCCAGTCCGTTTAAAGCCTTATAGGTGAGCAACAGGACCTTAAAATCTGCTCGAACCTGACAAGGTAGCCAATGAAGAGAGTTCAGTACAGGGCTAATGTGCTCAAATTTCCCAGTTCTTGTTAAAATGCGAGCAGCTGCATATTGCACCATCTGTAGACCTCTAAAACTTTTCTTTGGTAGCCCAGAAAGAAGAGCATTACAATAATCAATGCGTGAGGACACAAATGCATGGACAAGAACCTCTGCAGTGTCGCTTGACAAAACCTGTCTGATTCTGGCTATGTTCCTCAAATGATAAAATTAGGTCTTTGTTATCTCTTTTACATGAGACTCGAAAGACAGCACCATGTCCAACCACACGCCCAAGTTTTTTACCTTGTCCCAAAATTTCATATTGAGAATTGATGACAGTGTCATAAATTGTAGGGACAAGTGCTGAAATTTGTGTGGCCCAATGACCATCAACTCTGTTTTATCAGTATTTAGGAGCAAGGAATTATCCGATAACCAGCCCTTAATTGCAGATGGACAAGATTCTAGTTTAGAGACTTCAGCACAATTTCCAATGGTTAAAGGAACATAAAGCTGCAGGTCATCAGCGTAACAATGAAAGGTTACATTAAAAGAACATAACAGAACACCAAGAAGCAGCAGGTACATAGAAAACAGCAATGGTCCAAGTACAGAGCCCTGAGGGACCCCATGCCTCACTGCACAGGTCTCGGAGAGATCATTTTTTAAACTAACAGTCCGAGACCTCCCAGACAGGTAAGATTTCAGCCATGATAAAACATTTCCTGTAATTCCAATAAAATGTTCAAGCCTATCTAATAAAATGCAGTGATCCACAGTGTCAAACGCAGCACTTAGTTCCAGCATTAATAAAACTGTATGCACCTGTTCTCAAAAGCTTTTGGCCACACCTTATATATTACAGACTGACATTTCCAATTAAGTATAAAGATAGGTGAGAGTAATGTATATGAGCCACTGAAGACATGGGGTTAGCATAAGATTTTGTTGTCAGTCCTTTCAGAATTTTAAGTTTTCGTTGATGCTCACCAATCACACAAATGAAAGCACTTGAACTATTAATCTGTTGATATTAAAATTCTCAGATGTGAAGGTAATTCTGCTGAGACAGTAAGCTGTAAGCTGTGGGACTTTTTGTCTTGACCAGAGACAAAAAGTCTTTCAGTCTGTTGCTACAGCTCTCTCCACCTACAGGTATAACGCTCAGCTGAGCAGAAGAAGTTCCCTCCTATTGTCTAGGGACTGCTGAAAGGCATTCTGTGTAGTCAGTCACTAAGTGAGAGAAAGTAGTTGAGGCTGTCAAAAGGAAAGAAGATTCCCGTGAAAGTAAATTACAACATTTCATCACAAAAAAACTCCTGAAATGCACTGGAAGTACAAAAGTAGGAGACTGGTGGCGCTGGGGATGTCATCCTTAGAGACAATGAGCAGAGGATCAACTCATTGGACTCTGTGACAGCAGATCAAGTCCTACTACTTTGCAGTGACGGAGTAGCTCCTACAACCACCTTTCACTGGAAACAGGACAACATAAGCTGGAGAGTGATATACTTTACAACGTGATCGCTATATTCAGTGGTATGGCACAACTTTGATAGGTGAACACTATTTGTTCATTTGAGGGTGTTTTTATGGTGATCTTGGCCTGCATAATGATTAGGACTCATAATGAGTATATGCAGTGTAATGATTATGCAAAAGCTGTCACTGGCTCCATTTCCAGACTGCATATTTACAATATTTCAGTCCATATGCGCAGGTGTAGAAGATACGTCTGGTGAGCTGACCGGTAAAGAGTGTGAGTGGCAGCCACCACAGAGTCTACAGTGTGCTCAGCATGCATAACAGCACAGTCATGCTCACCGCAGAGATTTCACACATAAAAAACTAAATAAAAACTAACACTGTACTTGGAAACTTACGCACATTATCAGAAGACTGGAAACTATTCTGCATGTTTAATGCTGTTTGTTGCTATGTTGGATTTTCCATAACTAATGGTGATCATTTCATTGGTCCTGGCTGATTTAGGCTTAAATTATTTCACTTGTGATTTAGTCGGAAACCTTTTATTGCACTGATCCCACGTTTATTTACTTTCCTTGAGAGGTGCACATACGTGGAAAGCTATGTTGAAGGATTAAAAGGGGTTTTCAGTCATCTCATAAGTTACAATGTATTTTCTGGACAAGTCTAAATCAGGCATTTGACCTCACAGGGTTAAAGCAGACCTTGATATTTTTTTATGTAATATTTTTACGGTCTGAATGAATCTGTTTATCTTTTCAATGAATTCACCTAGATGGCTTCTCTTAATGGAATTGTATTAAAAAATAAAGTTTAAGTTGTTTAAGAAAGAAAAGGCCACATTACGTGCTTTAATGGCTACAACAGAGTGTGACAGATTCTATCTGTCATCACTTACATGACTACAAAGTTTTGAACACGGTTGCTCATTTTTGTTTTGGAACCGTCTTAATTCGGTAGTTTCTGCAACTCTCTTGTGACAGTGCAGAGTCCGCTTGCAAAATTGTGTGGAGGAGGATTTTTGGCGTTTCATTTACCTGTTCACTGTTTATGTGTGTTGATATCTGCAAGCTCGGGTAAAGGAACAATTAAACAGCCGTAAGCCTGGAAGAACAAAAACAACCAAAAAGAAGAGTACAAGAACTGTTCTGGGCGAGAAATCGCAGCCACAGACAGACACACACACAAGCATACATACACAAACAGCAACAGAATGGGAAGTAATGGAGTGAGAAGCGAACGCTGCTGTCTGACATGAAAATCAACATTGCGTGACATGACCATTATGCACACACACACACTCACATACACACAGATCAATAGCCGACTGCTTAGACCTCAAGCAAATCATTTGGAAAAAAAATCAACACACAGACATATCCAGCATACATGACATCACTGATCACCGATTTACAAATACCACACATGTGCAGGCAGATCGTGACTGTCAGGTTAACCTAGGCACTGACATCTTTATGCAAGTTTCAGCCTTTTAACATATGTATTTTCTATATATAAGTATATAAATTTTATATCAGTGAAAACCCAAGAGTCATTTGAAATTCATGAAAAAAGGATGTCACTCTTTTAAGAAAAAGCTTGCTTTTGTGAACAAGAGATTGCATTACTGTGCAATATGCTGTCACTGAAATGTGACAAATGTGTAGATCAGACCGAGATGAACCAATCTGAGGACACATTAGTGAGACTTAGTCATGTAATACTGTAATATAACTACATGAGTGCATGCATACGAGTTTCCACATGTGAGATTTTCTTACTGCAAGATGGTCTCTCGTTTTCCAGGTCAGTAATCTCTGTGTATGTGTGTGTGTGTGTGTAGGTGTGTGTGTGTGTGTGTCTTAACTGATCTACTTGACCTTTCAAGGTAGCGTTTAAAACTCTTTCTCCAGGACGGAAATAGAGCCAGTGAAACATAAAACATGACATTATATGTTCATCACAACCTTATATAAAAACACACATACATACACAATGAAAGCTAGCAATACTTTCTGAGTGATGAAAACAACGTGGCAGCACTGACATTTAACTGAGGGAGTAACAACAATAATCTATGTTCATACAGGTTTTCCTCTGTATTTGAAGCGCCTCTGTTTTCTTCTATCTATCCTACCATTGCTCTTGTCTATTTGCCTTTTTTTTTATATCAGTGTATTTTGATTCTAGGCACACTTGTATAACTGCACTTAACTGGATAGTTTGCCATCACAAAAATACTCATTGGATGTAATCATGATTGAATCTCTTAAATTTCCCATTTTCTCAGTCAATCATTTCACTGTTCTTAAAACTGCAGACTGCGGAAAAAAGGAAACTGTGGGTAGCTACATGAACAAAGAACCAAGCACATTTTCATTAGGATAGAAACTGTATCTGTGATTTATATGGGATATATCTGTATACTCTATCCATGTTAGTCTACTTAAAACGAAAATGATGGCTGTATACAGCCTGGATTATATTTTACTAAAGTTGATGTTGAAAAAACATGACTGCTCTCCTATAGTGCTTGAGGTGAAATCACTGTACAACATCTTTCTTATGCAAACGCTGCAAGACTTTAAGGCAGAAGAACATTTAAACAAGAGGGGGCTTAAGGTCATGATAACCATCCCAGGGATGGCAGCAGTATTCAGCTAATACCTTGTGCACCACACTAGTTTAAAGTTTTATATCCAGAGAATTAATGAAAGTAATTTTCGTGGCTTGTATTTTTTCACCGTGTTCCTACTCGAGCACACTGTGACAGCTCTTTAAGTGAGCTGACACTGAAGAAATATTTGCCTATGTAAACGATCCTCCTCAAGGTTTCTATCTTTCTGTCTCTCTCCCTCTCTCTCTTTCTCACACACACTCCCTGTCAGCTATAGTAGGCCAGTTAACAGTAATTATGAGGTTCCTCGTTAATTAGCGAAGAGCACCCAGCTGTTTCAGCCCCACAAGACAAAAGGCCTTCAGCACATACTCGAACACACATGCACACACAGGCATAGACACTAGCTCATGCGCACACCTGGGGGAGTCTTGGTAAAATGTCAGGGCTGTTCAGATTGTAATTACAGGGAGATTTGCTGCCTCTCTCACAAAGCTGAGATAAACCACCTGACTGACACACAAACAGATATCCACACGTTCACACAAACGTAGCACATACACATTCACAAGTAGCCACACACTCAACTTTTACAGAAAATCAATACTAAACTCTGTCTTTGGCACCCACCACATTAGGGGTGACAGAGTAACAACTAGTACTACTGAGTTCATTTTTCAGTCTTTAATCATTTAAGCTACATGATTTTTTTCCAAATAAAAAAAATAATCAAAACCTAAAGAAAGCCTAAACCTTTTTATAGCTTGGTTTTTCTTTTGCTTTTAGGCATCTTCAACTATAGAGTAGAATCAATATGTAGGTCTTCTGCAATTAATACAACAGATTTGAATGGTTAATGTACATATCTTTTCATTAACAAATGTATTTAGTAATCCAGTACATTGATGACTGACTGTATGTGAGCCAAGGTGATCCAAGCATACTACCCAACGTCAGACTGTGATGATGATCAAGTTTTATAGCCTGGTTTAACCTATCATCAACAGACCAGACAAGCTGATGTCCTAACTGTCCAAGGTGACTTGAAGGCCAAAGCGTGAAGAGACTGACAGAGTAAGAAGATGTCAGGAAAAGGTAGATTTAACACTATGCAGAGTTCTACAGCTTCAACATTACTGGGGATCCAAAAGTACTGGGTAGGCAAGAATTCACAAAAGAAGATGACTTCCCAATATTACAAGAAGTTGAGACAGCAAAGAGAAAGCCATAAAAGGCGACAACTGCAGGTTTTGGCAATGTTCCAGCAGAACCTTTAAGAAATGGAGGAGAAGCAGTGATTAACATTCTCACTGTTGTGTGCAATAAAATCTAGCAGATAGGAGAATAGAGGACATCCTGGGTTCAGTCCATCATCATTACTCTGCGTAAGAAAGGGAACCTCCTACTGTGTGGACATTACAGCACCATAAGTCTTATCAGCCACACAAAGAAAGTGATGCTGAAGATCCTTCTCAACAGGCTGAAACTGTGGGCCAAAGATATCCTTGAGATAAAAAGCAGGGATTGTTCAAAAAAGGAAGAAACACCATATACCAAAGTTTCAGCATTAATGGTCTACATGAGAAAATTCTATAGCACCAACAAGAACTTTTCCACATCGCAAACTTCCAGCCATTTGAAAGGGTTTGGTATGGGGCCCTGTGGGACACAATGAAGAAGTACAGCATGAGCGATAGTCTGATTACCATCATTCAACAGTTCTACAGCAAGCCCACCAACAAAGTCCTTGTGGAAGTCACCGCAGGGGACTGGTTCCGTACCTCAGCTGGTGTCCTACAGAGCACCTACACTATTCAACATCTTCCTAGAACAGCAATAAAAGAAAACCTGGAAAATCTAATGGTGACCATCAGCACTGCAGGTCAAACAATCACCAATGGATAACGTGCTGATGACACTGTTAGAATGGTTGGAAATGAGCTGGAAGAACTGTTTCTGTTTCTGGTGAAAATAAGTGCAGAAAACAAGAGCTAAACAAATACTAAATACTGGCTGTAACTGTAAATGGCAGTGATTTTAAACCATATGTCTGTTGTTGATTGGAGAGCCAAAGCTCTAGCCATTGTCTTCTTTATTTTTCTGATGAATGGACAAGGCTTTACATCCTTGACAATATGATTTGGTTACAAATGGTGGTTCAGACCGTGAGAAGACAGAAATTAGTATTAGACTTAATGCATGCATGTATGTGCTTACAGAAGTCTAGGAAATTTTGGCAACAGCTGTATTATTGCATAAATAAAATGAATTTCCTTCTGCAATGCTAAATAACATTAAAAAGTATAACATGTTGACTTCCATTTGCAATATGGAATCAAACTGCAAAAGACACTTGATTAATGTCTAAAAACTGAACATTCATATTGCTTTATTAGGACCTCTGTGCTTGTGTTTGTTTGTTTGTGTGTGTGTATGTGTGTGTGTATTCATACAGACTGACTATCAGCTGCTTTCTATATGGGTGTTTGAGTTTCTAAAAGTCTCTGTCTATGTGTATGTAGTAAATGTGATCTTTGCAGGTTCCTGAAAGCCCACTGAGCTGTGAAGAGGAGGTGTGATTATAATTTCAGCTTCCCGCTGTTTCCACCATAGTTACATCAGTACTAAGTACTTCCTACACCTATTTCCCCCGGTGTTCCTTTTCATAACTCTTGCCTCCAAGGGCACAGACAACAACAAACTGGCAAGAGTCACTTTAATCTTCAATCCAGACTAAATTAGAGTGGCGAATGCTACAGCTATCAACAAACAGGAAGTACTATCCATTCACTTCTTTTCTTTTCACTGAAATCTTAAAATGACATTTGCAAAATTATTATAAGCTTTTGTAAAATGATATTAAAGTTTCATCTACCCCTACCTCTGCAATCAACATGTTTACATTTCCGCTTTTGCATGATTTAGACTTTTCGTGTACATATGTACTCATGTGATATCTGGTTTTAATAGTTGTGCTAAGCAATAAGCAAATACCGTAGGAATGTGCTGTATATAGAACAATCTCAGAGCGGATTTCAAAAATTCTGAGTTATTTCTGTGGGGCTTCACACAATTTTCAATCAAAACAAAAACAAAAGTGTACTAAACTCAATCAAATAAACCATCAGTGGAAGACATTCATTAAAAAAGGCTATGTGTGAGCTTCTTTAATGGACTAAAAATATTGGACTAAAAATGTAGTTGGTTTTATGAAAAACTACCTGTGATTTACTGTTTCATTCTCAGTATTCCAGGAGAATAATAAGCATCCATAGCATGTTCTGAAATAGTGAAGAAGATGCACCTGTGCCTCATCTACTGTGGATATGGTTGTCGATCAGAATTCTAAACGAGATTACACTTTTTATGAGGCACTAAATTAAGGCCAATCAATTTTCTGTGTGTTGTAACCTGCCCAGCACGATGATAAAAATGCCGCATTTGCCAACAGATTCTCAGAAGTTTTGCAGTTCAAGCAGAGCTCAAGCTCACTTGACACTTCATCATTGTGCATTAAGCAAAGTGACCGCACATCCACAGCATCATAACATTTCCAAAAGCAATAAAAAACACATTCTCTGTAAAACCAAATGTGACAGCTGGTTCCCACTATTGCTCAAGGCCCACGAGACAGTAAGACAGCCTTTCAAAATGCCATCTCTAACACCAAGTTCACCCAATGTTTAAATTCCTCATAAAAAATGATCATTCCATTATCAATATTGTTGCTGACATCACTGTATTTTCACATGAAGTTTTAATTACTAATTACTAATTAATTAATTATTTCACAGTTCCTGTGCTGCAGTGCGTTATTATGAATTTATTCTGTCTGTTAACCTCACCCATCGAACACGGAAAGGCTAATGCTGGCATAACCAAAACCATTGCTTTGTTCTGGAGTTGATTTTTTCAGTAGCTGGTCCTCAACACCAAGTACACAGTCTGTGTTCCAATTCAGGGCTTGCACCCTTCAAAGGCCATATTTAAAGGTTGATTATATCACAAGTAGGTTCCTCCAAACATGACCCACAAATGCATTCTAGGATTTGGTTTACCTGGGATATGAACAAAGCACTGGGTGGATTCTTCCCAGCCCACCCTGTGCCAAGATTCATTGAACACCAGTGTTGGTAGAGCCCAAGTAAAGCAACTGAGGAATAAACTTTAACAAGATGTACTGGGTTTTTTATCATTCTAGTAATTTAACTGTTATAATAATCTTAAAAATCACTAAACCTGAGCAAAGTTACAATAGTGATGCAAGTGTCTGTGAGGCCCCGCATCCTTTAAAAGCCAGTACCTGAGCCTGTCACCTTTGCTGTGAATACCAACATCTCTGCAGGATTTTGCATCTGTCCTGTTTCCCCTTTGTCTAATTTCCATAGGCCGAATACATGGGTTGTACTCTCTATTTAAGGGACTGCTAGTAACTGCTAATAATATTTATCTGAGATTTTGCAGAGCAGAAGAAGGCGATACAAGGTGTATTTAATATGTTGATATGTTTATTGTGGGCTCTATTATGTTATTTATATCATATTGTCCAGGTAATAATAAACTGTACCCCAGATCGCCCTTAAAAACATTGCACGTGCAATGCTCATGAAAGAAAAAAACAGACTAGATGTTATATTTTTTTATTATTTTTAGGAGACTTTCAAAATCATCATATTTTTAATGTTAATTTTATTGAATAAAAGCTGCTATAACTAACATGTATGAAACATCTGAACATCAAAAAATAAAAATGAGAGACTAATTCAACTCAAATTTAATCTAAAGCACTAATTAATTAATTATTTAATGGTGGATTTATTTATTTATTTTATTATGGCAGCCCTCCCCCTCCATAAAAAAGTTCATTAGATTTGGTACTCACTGCCTGTGCAAAAGTTTTGGGGCCACTCCTCATTTATATTTCTCTAGGAAAATGGGAAATAGGTCCAGCATATTATTGAAACATGCAAACATAGACGGAAGTACATAAAGCAAAAACAGAATCTCTATAATTCCAACACACTTGAAAGTCAGTATTTGGTACAACCATGTTTTCTTCAACAACTCTCTTGGTTTAACACAATTTAACCATGGCACACATTTCCACGTAATTAAATTCTTAAGTACAATAACTCATTCTTTATCATGTCAAATGAACACATTTACATAAAACAAACAAGAAATAATGATTTAAAGGCATAAACACAAAGCGTACATGTTAAATAAACATTTTTTTTATGTGCGCCATGATTAAATTGCAGTATCATTTTCATACTCCTTTAAATGCAGAACCAACTGTAATGGCAAATGGAGGGGTTCTTGCATAGCGCTTCTCTACTCTGAGCACTTAAAACGCTTTACACAACTTGACTAATTCCCCCATTCAAAGCCATTCATACACGCACTTTTTGCTATGCTTTTTCCATGTAACTGCTTTCTGTCTAACATTCACACACATTCATTCTCCAATGGATGCATCGAAGAGCAGCTTGGGGTTAGCATGTCACCCAAGGATATTTGGCATGCAGACTGGAGCAGCAATTTGGTGTCTATATTGTTTCTTTCACTGTATTATAAAACACATTTTACACAAAAAAATATAATGAAAATATAAAAAAGCTATAGTTTTAAACATATATTAACATGTTTAAATATCTACATATCTGCTCTCCATCGGAAGAAATGATAGGAGATGCAGGTATGATAACATCTGAAACTGAATTGCTCTACACAAATCCTTAGAACTCTCTCAAGGTAATATTTACATCATTAATTTGAGTTACTGCCCCTCATGACCATAGTGGGCAGATTAGTGCGAACTACATGGCCAACACATAAATCCACATACTTCGCCTTTTTATGGCCTGTGGCCTGTATTTGTATAGCGCTTTTCTAGTCCCTAAGGACCCCAAAGCGCTTTACACAACCTTTCATCCACCCATTCACACACACATTCACACACTGGTGATGGCAAGCTACATTGTAGCCACAGCCACCCTGGGGCACACTGATAGAGGCGAGGCTGCCGGACACTGGCGCCACCGGGCCCTCTGACCACCACCAGTAGGCAACAGGTGAAGTGTCTTGCCCAAGACACAACGACCGAGACTGTCCGAGCCGGGGCTCGAACCGGCAAACTTCCAATTACAAGGCGAACTCCCAACTCTTGAGCCACGATCGCCCATTTTATGGCAATACCAGACCTCTTATTCACTGTATGAATAAAAATAATTTCTTTTTGTATCTAAAACACATTATCAGTCCAAATGTCACCCATTACAAATGACAGCGCACCAGTAACAAATGTGACTTTGGTTTGATCCGTAGCTTTTCTATTAGATCGGCTTGTCTAAACGGTGAGGCCTATCGTGCTTCCAAAGTTCATCAAACTCCAATTAAGAATGTCTTACACACATCTGTAGGACAAATGAACAAATTAATGGATGTAATCCATATAATCCATAATCCTATTCAATTTCATTATGTGGGGAAACAACTGGCTTGTATATTCAACCATAATTGAAAACATAAAATGAACTGCAGAGTAAGGTTAATGGCTTAACCAGACTAGCATGAAGGCTTAAGGGAACAGTCATTTAAGTGAAACACTACATGCACATGCAAAGGGCATCAAATTAATTATATTAAATAAACTTTTCTGTGGTTTTCTTTACATTTTAAATATCTGAACACTTAATCAGAGCAACCTTTGTTTTATTTTGTGACACTGCAATATCTACTGCAAAACGCTTGAAAATTGCAAATAAAAGTAAATGGAGCTTTTATTTAGTGTGTTTACTCCTTTAATTTACAGTTAAAGTGGCTTTGAGATCAGAACAAACTGCTCAGCTGGCTTGTTTCCCATGCAGGCAGGATTTACTCACGTTTGACTTTTAGCAAACGTTGCCTCCAAACCTTGATGTCAGCCAGCATGCATAACAAGTAGTCCATACAGCCTAGTCTCATAAATAATAAATGAACAGATAAGGAACATAAAAGAAATTCCAACAACCTTTGAGCTGGTTTTGTATCCCGGTGTCATCACCTCTTTTCCCATTATCTCGGTTAACTCCAACAAAAAAATAAATCATGAAATAAGTGGCAAACTACACACATGGCAAACACTTTTACTTCAGATATAAAACTGAGCAGAGATCCTTTGTGGAGGCAGGCTTTGATTACTTCTGTGGCGGAAAAAAAAAAGAAATTTTGGTGAAACTGAACCTGATCAGTTGTGTGAAGTAGAGCGAAACATCTTTTGAACACGCTGACCTCCATGACATATGTGGAGTCCAACGTTGCTTGTGGTCGAATGGATTTTAATTCTGTTGATTTCAGTTCTACAAAGGTGTGATCCTGATCCAGTGACTCAATTCCTTTTATCTTTCAAACCCTTTTATCCTTTTATCGTTCTATTTCTTTTGATCTCAGAAACTAATTTCAGCTCAACCTCTACCAGGCATTTGGACATAGACTACTCCTTAGAATAGCCTTTTCCTTCCTTTGTTTGCTGGAAGATATACAGTAAATTACCTCGGACAGACTTTATGGAAAGGCTGGGAGTTGCTGTGAGACCAAATTACCAGTACTACTGAGTTTTTCTTTATCTTTTAAATATATTCTTATGTTAAGTAATTGCTGTTCAAGTCCACATTGAAAGGTCTCTAAAAGAAGATTAAATCATATCATATGTTGCCATATTGTTCTATTATTTTCTTAAGTTAAAACATTTATTAGCACATAATGTAACATAATAGATAAAATGTAATTTTATAATATGTAGTTGCCAGCATTTAACTTTAGACTTTTTTGTGTATACGTGTTTCTTCAAATGTAAGTGTGAATAAAAACATACTGCAATGTTTTGCAAATCTTATAAATCCACATTTTGTTGAGGATACAATGTGTACCACTTTAACTAAAAAATGGCAATGTCTCAAAATAGTTGGTATGGGACCATGTTTACCACCATGTAGCATCCTGTCTTCTTTTAGAAAGTCTGTAAATGTCTAGGAGGCGAGAAGACCAGCTGTTAGACTGTTTGGAGAAGAATGTTCCACTCTTGTCTGATACAGGATTGTAGTTGTTCAACAGTCCTGGATCTTCTTTGTCATGATACATCAAATGCTTCGAGTTGAGGAAAAGTCTGAATGCTGGCCAGTTTAGCACCCAGACCTTTCTATTATGAAGAAATGCCGTTATAAAAGGTGCAGTATGCTAAATTATACAAGGCAAAGCAAGTTGTCTGATGGGAGCATATATTGCTTTAAAATCTGTATATACTTTTTCGCATTCATAGTATCAGATGTGCAAGTAACTAATTCCATAGGCACTAATGCACAACCATACAATCAGAGAGGCAAGATTTTGTACTGAGCACTGACAACAAAACAGATGGGTCATGTACTCTTTACTCCAGAGGATCCAGTTTCTGTGTTTTCCAAAAAAAAACCCAATCCAAATTTTTATTTGTCTAGTCACAGAAGAGTTTTACATTTGCCTCAGTCCATTTTAAATGAGCTTTGGTCCAGGAAAGATGGCTGTGGATCATGTGGCTTCTTTTTTGAATGAAAGACCTTTAACCTGCATTTTTGATGGCACAGTGAATTCTGTGATTTCTGTAAGGGTTCCAGTGATTTCCAGGACAGACTCGGTTTTTAACGCAGTGCTGCAGGACCATCATGGGCACACAATACATATTTTTGTCCTTATATCTAGCGCACAAATATTTCCAGATTCACAGAATCTTGTGATGATTTTATGCACTGTAGATGATGAAATGTTCAAAGTCCTCACAGTTTCATGTTGAGAAACCATTTTTTTCCTTAGTTCCACAATTTGTTGATTCAGAGTTGTGAACCTCCACCAACCATAACATCAAAAAACATTTATATCCATACTCAAATTATTGATATTTGTCACATAAACCTGATTAGTTTTCAGATGTTCCTGAAGCTGTTTCTAGCAAACTGTTGCTGTGTTTCCAACTTTCATTAAAATAATAAAATACCTCAGTTTAAACATTTTATAGATTTTCTGTCTTCAGTTATGAATGAAATATGAGTCCATGAGTGTTGCAAATGATTGCATTCTTTTTTATTTATATTTTACACAGTGAATTTTTTTCAGAATTGGTATAACCTCCTAAGACCCGAACTCTTCCACGGCATGCATTTTTAATTTCTCTTGGATATTTGGGCATATTGGGGCCCAGTGAATGTAAAAACAAAGAATTACCAGATTTTTGTTTTTTTTTACCTTAGTTTTGTTTTTATGAAAAATAAAAGCCACATATGAGGATATTTGTTTAAAATTCTGATAGAACAGTAGCAGTATAATGTCCTCGTACGTGGATATCAGTATTTTGGTCTAAATAACCCAAAATGTGATGTCCACGTATGTGGATGCCAGGTCCAAGGAGGATAAAAACAATGTGCTCAAAAATGTCATAGTGCAAAGAAACCCGAATGTGTTATGAAGAACACACTTTTTGATAAAGGAGAGGTATGATGTTTCAACCAAAATTATGGTTATTGTTTTCTATTAGCAACAAAATTGTGATTAAATTGCTTTCTATGACTTTCAAGCCAAGGAGGCACTTAACTACATCGTCATTTTTTGTAAAACCACATAAAATCTAGAGGAACATTGGCAGCAGATACAACAGCAACAAATTGTATCACAGGAAGCTTGCCAAAGAAAAAAAGACATTTTTAGCTTATTGAATATCTATAGCACTTGCTGTATGCTGTAGTGTTACACGAGCCTGTCTTTTCCAAAACCAATGCAAAGATTGAAATTATACAAAGAATTATCGTATTATGTGGAAAGTAATTGTATCAGGAGTTCCACATTTATAAAACCTACAAGACACCATATGTGTTTTATATTGTTTGCTAAGTTTAGAAATACAAAATCGTTTTGCAAAAGTGAATAAATGCACCGTGTCTCAAGTTCCCATGAGTTTTTCTTTCACTAAAGCAGATCATGAGCTTACCAACCACAACCAAGTCCTGTGAGCACAATAAAATTGCACTATACTGTGCTTAATCCAACTAGTTTTCCTTCCTATTTGTTTGACTGCAAATTCAAAAAAGGGACAAAGACATAGGTGAAAAAAAACTTTCAGGGAGTCACATACATTTAACACAGACAGGTGCCAGAATGGGAGTAAGCATGGTGCGGTGTCAGGTTTGGTTGTGGTCATGCAGTTAAGCATCTGTTCTCTGTCTGACCCAGTAACCCTGAAAGAAAGTGGGAGGAAGACAGTGAGACAGAGAGAGGGGTAGGGTTAGGAAGAAAAAGAAACAGACGGCAAGGGTCAAAGTTCAAATCATTTACTGCTCTCCACTTCAACACCCTGCTAAGCTTTTGTCTGGACAAAAGCTCGCTGCGCATACACCTTAATTTAGCTGATTTTGCACTTGATTAGACAGATGTCAGAAGTTTAGAAGTTAAGGTTTCATGCATGCACAGTATATATGGCTCATGTATGTCCCTGTGGAGTATTAACACACATGAGCAGCAAGTGAAGCTTTTTTTGGTTTCTGTCTCTACAGACAGCTATTTTAGAATAGGCTTGCACTAAATACTGCTCTAAAAATACAACTTCTGGACTCACAGTGCAAACATTAGGGTTTGCAGTCTCTTTGGAGTAATTTTATTGCCTATTTTAAGGGACCAAATTACCTTCAATTTAGCTGCTTTGTAAAAAGTTGCACCACAGTGAATCTGAGTGTTGCATGGGGATGCATAGTTCACTGATATTATGACTGACATGAGGGTAAGCAATAAAAAACTGAGGAGAGGAGAGGAGAGGAGAGGAGAGATGTTAGGTAAGCAGGTGACAGCAGTTGCCCCCAGCTGTGAACCGAGTGCGCCCAGAAACAGCCTGACAGGGCCTGCTGGGGAAATGAGTCTTCTCTGGGAATAAATCCGACAAGCACACACTTGCATTTGCACACACACACGCACACACACACACAAACATGCATGCACACGCACATACAAAGGACTCCTGTACACAGGGGAAAATACACATACATAGACAGAATGAACAAGAGTACAAAAAGGCTCCCAAGGCGCAAGACTCAGACAGGAAATACATCATCACTCAAGAAGAAATGCATCACCTGCAGAGGTCTGAGACTCCTAGCTTAAAAGACTGCAGGATAAGGTGATAGTGCTAACGCATGCAAATGCAGCTTAATGATGATAATAAAGATAATAATCCATGAGCTATATTTCTTGCTCATTTTGTGCAATGTTGCATCAGGATACAAAATCCTGTAGGATTATTTACGAACAGAGGAGTTAATAACCATAATTCTATACTAAAAACACAATCTTCATGAGCATAACAGTATGAGGTGTTGAGGGAGGGAGATTGTGTGCTTGTTTAGATAAGGTTTGCGTGTATGATCTTTGCTGACAGCCTGCTTCTATGAGCACTGTCATCACATGCCAGGCCTAAATGGGAAAAAAGCAATTCATTTCCATTCTCTGTCCCGTGTGTATCCATTTATATATTTTTAATACAAGATAAAAGTATTATTTTACATGATAATTATCAAATGCTTCCCACAGAATCAATTAAGCTAAGTGCCACACTTTCTGTCTTTAAAAAAAAGAAATAAATGTAAAACTTGCATGAAATATTGAAGGGTTGGATTAGCTCCAATTTAGGGCAACAAATGTAGCTGGGTTCACAGACCACTTCTTTGTCTGCTGTACACCCATCAATTTGCAATTTCACTTTTTTTAATACCAATACTTTAGATTAAAATAAGATTTATTGGGTTAAAAAATTATTTAAAAAATAATAAATTAAATTGATTGAGTGTTCTATAATCTGACTGTACATATTTTACAGTCGGAATAACAAAAGAAAGACAACTGCAGTAATTGTTTAGTACCAAGTTCTTTAAGGCACTAAGTTAAGGTGATAATTGGTAAACATCCATGTCAATTGTTGAGTTTTCTCACACCTAAACTGGAACAAGTTATGTTTAACATTTATGTATTTGCATTTATTAAAAATAGCTCCATTTACCTCCGGAGCAAAACGAGAAGCTTAGCAACTAGACACTGGGCTTGTCACGATACTAGAATTTCAAACTCAATGCCAATACTCGAGAAAATATTTAACACTCAATACCATACTCAATATCACAGAACAATTCTGCACATGTATTTGACACCGCCCTGTTTATTTCCTGTGCTTCTGGTGATCTGGTACCATCTCTTCTGATAAACAGAGTTGGTAAGTTGGCTGTCACTGTTTCTGCCAAGTTGCTGACTTTTCTCTGCTTTAACCTGAGACTTTAAGAGAAACATTTTTAGACACAAATAATTGTGTTATTCTGTTATATTAACACTGTATATTAACAAGCAAGACTGATATTGTTTGCTGCCTAGCTCCAAAATTACATTATGGTTTTATTAATTAGCAATAGCTGCTAGCTGCTACCTTAATGATAATTCAACAGACAGCTAATGTGGCCGCTGGGTAATTGCTAATAGTTATACAGCTAACATTAGTGTGTGCACCAGTCAGGTTACAATTTAAAACTGTAATGTTGTTGAAACACAGGCTTTGGTGACCTCATGAAACTGCTTGTACATACTGGAGTGTGAAGTTGTGTTAGCTGGAGGAGGTGAAGAATGTTGCAATTGTGTATCTAATATGATGGTAATTTTTAGTTTCCATTAGTATCTTAGTACAGATTTTTTAAGAATATTATTTACATCACGACTATCTAAAATGTGATATATATAACAGTGAATTGATGAATTTGCAAAAAAAAACTGAGTTAGTTAAAAAAAGATAGAAAATTAGTTAGAAAAAGCAAGGCACAGAACCATACAGAATTAAGTACTTGTATGAAAATTTCTAACTACAGCAGAGAAATAAATATTTCTATTATATTTTGTGACTCTAAAAGAAAAGATCACTGTGAGCAAATCAAATTCTAAATAATTCTCACTAACTTATGTTAGTTTAAGCTTTGCGTTATATTTATCAGTAACATGCTTTACACCTACAACAGTGTTCCTTGAGTAGACATGACGTATATCCAATTATTAGGACCTAACAACTATAACAGGCCTGCTTCAGCTGAAGATATACCATAAAATAGGATGAATGATAAATTCTTAATCAAAATTGCATTCAAGTTTAATATCCTCAAGTAGATTTTAAGGCTCTTTGACAGAAAAAAAGAGCTTGCTCGCCCCCATCATTTTTACCTGGAAGATAAGCAACCTACAAGCCTGTGAAGAAGACTGCAGAGCTTCTTTCTAAACAGTAATGAACAACCATCCCACTTGTGTCTTTTCAGTTCTTCATTGTTGTGGTTGCCTGGGTCCAGACATTCAAATGTGTCCACTCCACCAAACTGACTCATTGTCATAGTAACATTTCATGGCATAAGTCTAATAAGTGCCCCAGGAAGCCTAATGAATAGCCAATCAGTACCATGCCTCTGACAACCACTGTAAGCCATGCGTTATGACAGGGGTGTTTTAAACAGCCGGTGCTTACATGTTTTTGGTACCTATGAGACATGACTACTGTACAACAAATGCAGGAGCATGCAAAAATGTCTTTTCTTTACCCATAAAACCTTAAGACAACCAATATGTTGGCATGGCTACACATCAGTGTCAAATTAAAGTTTATTACATGTAGATTTTAGATTCTAGCAATATACACAACAAAGTATAAAGTTATTTTTTTAATAACTTAGTAAGTAAATGTTAATTTATTGTATATCCACTACATGCACAGTGAAAACCTTTCAGGACTTTTTTTTATTATTATTATTTTTGGTAACAGCTCATTGTAGCTTATGAAAATCAAAATCCAGTATCTTAAATTATTAGAATATTTCATTTCAAGTTTGAGCAAATTACTGTTTAAACAGTATAAAACTTGTTTCAATACATGCAACTTACATCAAGACTGCTGATTCAGCATTTGTCCAAATGATGAGGGTTAGCAACAGAAGGTCATTAATGAAAAGGGTGGCTATTCACAGAGTATTGTATTATCTAAGCATATCAATGGAAGGTTGACTAGAAAGAAAAATATTGGTGGGAAAAGGTAGACAAGCAACAAGGAAGACTGCAGACTGCAGCGATGATTGCCAAAAAAGTTGATTCAAGAACTTGAAGAACTTCACAAGGAGTATACTGAGGCAGGTGTCAGTGCATCAAAAGCAGAAAAGGGGCTACAACTGTTGCATTCCTAATATCAGCCACTCCTGAGCAGAGACAACATCAGAAGTTTCTCACCTGGGCTAAGGAGAAAAAGAACTGGACTGTTGCTCAGTGGCCCAAAGTCCTCTTTTCAGATGAAAGTAAGTTGTGCATTTCATTTGGAAATCAAGGTCCGAGAGTCTGACAGAAAAGAGGAAAGGCATAGAATCCAAGTTGTTTGAAGTACAGTGTGAAGTTTCCACAGCCTGTGATGATTTGGTGTGCCATGTCATTGGCTGGTGTTGGTGATAGTTGGTTACTGTGTTGTATCAAGTCCAAAGTCAGAAACCTTCTACCAGGAGACTTTAGAGTACTTCATGTTTCCATCTGCTCACAAGCTTTATGGAGATGCCGACTTTCTTTTTCAGCAGGACTTAGCAACTGCCCACAGTGCCAAAAGGACTACCAAATAGTTTGCTGACCATGTTATTACTGTGTTTGATTGGCCATCCAACTTATCTAACCTAAATCCCACAACTATCATCAAGAGGAAGATCAGAGACACCCAATCCAAAAATACAAATGAGCTTAAAGCCATTATCAAAGCAACTTGGGTTTTAATATCTCCTCAGCAGTGCTTTACTTATTGGAAAGTAGTCCAAATCAGTACTGATTATATCAACATATTAAAAAAACTGAATAATTTGAGATACTGAATTTCTATACTCAATAAATATTTCACTTTACATGTCATGAATTTTTTTCACAGTATTCCTTTTTTTAAAGATACAATATTAGTGATTAACAGAGAAAATTAAAATCCGCCCATCTATGGAAATTTGTTAGAGTAGATGCAATATCTGTGAAGACAGAAACAAAACTGACTATTTTTTCTTGTTGTAATTTCATGTCAGCTATTGTATGTACTTTCCACAGAGAGAACAGTCATTAAGGGAATCAGTTTCCTCCTCAAGGACTGTCTGAGAGGGGCACACTCTGGCTGTCACCAAGGACTGAACCTTTGACCAACTTTGCTGCTTATGCATCCACACGTCTATCCTTCTCCAATGCCATTTCCCATGTTCCTTCAAGCATCCATCTTTAACGAAATATGTCCTCCTACCATACCAATATTGCATGTTTCTTTACATAGATTAAAGCAGATCACACAGACACACACACACACACCAAGAAGGAGCACCAGCTGGATCTGAGACTGTCTGTCTTTGTTAATTTCTCATCTGCCTTTCTCGTAACGCATCAGAGTGTGTGTGTGTGTGCATGTGTCTACCTCCTATGCCTGCGTGTCCCTGCGTGTGCGCACTTGTGTGTTTGCAGTTACCCTTAGGGTAACACATGCTATCTCGGTGTGCCCAATATTTTTTGTGTATTTATAAGTTCCTGTGTATGTGTGTATGCGTGCCTGCTCTAGCCTGCTCAACATGTTCATGTCATGTCTACTTCGAGACATCTTTGAAATAATGAAGAGGCTGCAGTGTGTGTGTTTGTGCCAGGTTTGTGTGGAAATCTCATATCTTCTGAACCTCCGTTAATTATTAGAGAAGCAGAGATTTCTCCAATTTGATTGCCCTTTAATCTTATTTTTTTTCTAATTTGAAAAAAAAAATAAAACTCTCAGGTAAATTAAAAACACACTTCCTAGACTATTTCTTTCTCTTCTCACTTCTATAGGAAGCTGCCATACCTTTCAGTTTAATTACAGTGAATTATGATTGAAATTGTTACACTTGTGTCACCATTCTGTCAAATGAGTATTCATAACAGACCTTGGAGGAAAACAGGAATTGTATATATATAAAGCTGTTAAGGATCCACAAGACCTTAAAACAGCTGAAACAGCTAACCAGAGTGCAGTCTCCCTTTTTATTCCAATTTACATGGCAAAATGATCACTTCTTTCAATTTAACAAGCCTGTTGATAGCAGAGACAGCTCAATATGTGCAATCTGACATTTTTAAAAGCATACCAGGCAGAGATCTGAAATACATGAACAAATTTGGCTCCAGCAATTAAAAGAAAACACAACATTTGGGTGGCAATTTGTGTTGCAGGGAATAAAACGTGTTCCCAGTTGGAAGGAAAAAATGCAAGAGATTAACACGGCTGTATCATGTGCGTACCCAGATAATATAATCAACACTTATAACAAATTCAAAAAGAATAGAGGTCAGGTAGGAGGGGAAAAGGAGAAGAGAATAGGTAAGATGAATGGCCAAGAGAAAAGAGAACGAAGGGGGATGAAGGAGGTAAGAGGAGAGATGCCAGATGTGGGAGATGAAAGAAAGGTGGCCATTACAAATTCGGCATGGGTGGAGGTCAGTAGGAGGATGCAGGAGGAAGGAATAAAGGAAAGGCAGGGTTTGGATGGAGAGAAAAATGCAATTGAATATGGATCAGTCAATATAAAGAAAAAATGTTCTTGGTGACCACTCAAAAAGTAGGTTTCACTAAACTGGTTTATTCAGAAGTACGCATAAGCCAGGGAAGTATATAGTTTTCAGTAAATGCTACAAACTAGATCCTACAGATCTAGTTTGTTTGTTTTGTTTTTTGGCTTCAATTGGGTCATGATTTTTGGGTTCAATTCAAAATTCTTCAGAATAGAGTTACATCCACACGGGTGCCAAACTGTTTTCAGACAGCCTTAGCTATGGTGATAACATAAAAGTATGCAGGTTGTAAAGGAATCAGAGGGGAAAGAGAACAGGCGAGAGCACAATTTACATCAAAAGTAGCGAAAAGTGATACCTCTAACTGAAAGTTCAATCCCCTCTAATGTTATCAAAGGTAAAATATCAAAGGTACACAAATCTCACATATGTTCATGGGTTTAGGGGTGACAGTTATCACAAGATTACATTTATATAAAAGTAACTTGCATTATAAAAATAAGCTTTCTGGGGAAATCAATGCTACCTGTTTGACCATCAGGTATAACATAATGAAGAAAATCTCAAGAGAATGTTCACAACACATTTAGCACCTTAAAGCTGGATGATATACCGATAACAGCAAAACATTGTGATACTTTGGTGTTAAAAATGGTGAAGGCCAGTGTTCCACACCCTGAAGGCACAGTGTGCATGTCAGCATTTTGTCATTTTCTCTCCCATGTTTTCTGTACCTTTGAATTGACAAGACATGGCTGAAAATACAAGTACCTATGTCAACTGTCAACAGCAAAAACGACGGACGTATGGAGTAATTTTCTTTCACAGTCGACAGTGACAGACAGCCAGGAGACACTACAAGTCCGTTCTTTAACACAAAAAACTTGGCAAAGCATCGGAAAAGCAGTCTAAGAGCAATGACACTCATTTGGATTCATCTTTCAGTTTGACTGGCAAACATCTCAATATGCAAACCCAACATTTACACTAGTAATGTTAACTTACTACTACAAATGGAAAGCTGCTGCAAATCACGTGTTCGAAAAATGCAGATCATGAAAACCACCTGCACATTTATACTACCTATACATCTTTGCACCCAGTAGAACACAAACCTCTGCCAAGGAGATGTACGGAGTCCTACCGCCGTTTAATAAGTGAGAACTACTTCAAATTTAGAGTTAACTATGAAAGAAATCAAATAAATTCAGGTGTAGGTGGCAGCAGCAAAAAACACTTAATAGAACATAAATAAGAAGGTTACTGGGCATGAAATAAAGCAAACATAAATGGCAATGACAGCACGTCTGGCACTTCAGGGTAATAAAAAAACCCAAGTGAGGATTATTAGCCTGCACACAAGTGCATTAAAGTAGACTGGGTACAAATGACTCTTTACCTGCTTGGTGGAGGTCTACACTCTACTGAGCACATTTTCTTTTTTCATTTTGTCAAACTAGATTCCCACAGGATCGTTAACAAAAACTGGATCTTGGATGTTTTAATTATTAAAACTGAAACATTTCAAGCTCCATGTCACTTACTTTTCTTGGTGCTTTAGGTTTAGTCATGTTTCAAAATAGGCACTGAAATATTTCTATAGGTAAGGCTCAAACAAATGAAGAAACAATAAGCACAACAGTTAAAAAAAGGTGGTTAGAAGTAGGAAAGGACACAAAAGACACCAGCACAAAGGTTGAGAATGATCAAGATTAAACAGTAGGAAAGGGTGAGATAAGAAGTGAGACAATCTGAGCCCAGGTTTTTGTTAAAGAAACCGAAATTGGTAATTGCCTTACATGCTTACCATTGAACCTCGCCTCATCTTCTCCTTCCTCTGTCTCTGCAAGCCAAAAGTATTTATACGATCAAGAGGCTGACTCTACGACAGACACATCTTCCTCCCTGAGAAACCAGCCATGAGCCACAGGATTAAATGTGTGTTAGAAAGTCTTTGCTGTGTGAGCATGCTGCTCTGGCTCATTATGAACACAGTGTTCTAATAGTCCAAATGTACAATGTGTCTAGCAGAGACCAAAAGTTCCCTCTGTGAGTTTCAGCAATAAGACATAGTATCAATAGACTATCAAGTGATTTTTGCCCCTAACTAACACAGATAAATGATCAGTTGGGGCATATTAATAGACAACATCAATCAATGACTTATAATCAGCATCAGGGTTGTGGACTGCTCCAATCATTCTTTGATATGCAGAGATGAACTGTAAAGCCTGGGTGGTGGACCGTTTCCCCGTGCCTTAGAGCCTTTGCAATTTAACACTGATGACCAGCATTAAATTACTAGATGCTACCAGAGGATGTCTGATAAATTTCAATTTCTTCATGTTGCAAGAACAAAGTACTACATGGCTAATCAATATAAATTAAATTAGCTATTTTTAGCCTTATGGGTTAATTGCATGGTCACATGCCTGAGTCTAGCTATCAGCAGAAACAGTTTGCAATTCTACACCTTACTGATGACTGGAAGACAATGACCCCACTGTCTAATTAATAATTGGTCGTATTCAACTAGTCAGTGTTGGTCCTTTAAATTGGGTGCTGATGAGATCTATAGTGTCATTAAAAAAAATCTCTAAGGTTATATCTCTGGTGGCACTGCTGAAAAACAGCTCAAATCCAAATTTGCTGTGCACATGCAGGTTGAGAGGTTGGACACAGCTCTCGTTTTGATTCTGACAAGTTGAATGTAGCCCAGATTACATTTAGGTCTGGGAGACGGTGAAAAATGTGTGTGGGTTTTTCCTTGCGTGCATGTGCACATGTGCAATTTAGTATGTTTGGTGAGTAAATTAAGCCTCTGGAGCCACAGGACAAATCTGACAGATGAAATGAAGAGAGGGAGCCTAGAGGAGAGCTGAGAGCACAGAAGAAATGCTGAGCGGAGGAGAGAAAAATAGAGGAGCAGGCGACAGGAGAAGGGGTGAGAGGAGAGGTAGAGATGAGCTGAGGAGAGCAGAGCAGCAGGGAGGAGGAGGAGAGCTGAACAGATGAAACGGAGAAAGGACAAGTGGCGAGAAGAAGAGCAGAGTACGAGTACAGCAATTTTTTCAAGATATACTGTTAAGAAAAACTTAATTTTAAACATAACGAAAGAGTAGCACTTTTATAATCACCTCTCAGATACATAGAGTCCAAAGAAATCAGGAGTATTGAAACCTTTCATCAGCTCTCTCCATGAATGACCTCTTTAAAGTCTTTTCATTGCACAAAGACTTTGAGGAACACCGACTCCTCAATTAAAGTCCCGCATCATGACAAAAGATGCTACTTCTCTAGAAATGGCATTGTATCTTTGTGTCAAATGTGTTAAGCAAGTTGAGAAATTAATGTTTTTGTCCACTGGCTACAGCAGCGTGTGAATCCATTACTGCCTTGTTCATTACTTTACCTTCCAGATTGCTTTTTAGAATAGAATTGCAGGTCCATACAATGATTGGTTACCTGCCAATGGCCGGTGGAGTAGACTAATTTGCCAGCCACAGCCAAAATGTAACAGCGTTTGGCTGGTGGCTGCTTTTAATTTTCCAGCTTCTTTTTAAAGCCTTGGTCCTGAAAATGTCAGCATGGATCAAGGGGACATTTAATTACACATTTATTTACTTTTTATTCCAGCCTCTGTACGTTTAAAGAAGGCTTTATTTGCCCGCTTGCTTTGCCAGCTTCTATACCTTTGACATTCGATTGATCCTAATAAGAATTAGCATTTCTCTAAAGATACTCTTTAGACTGCTTTAAATAAAACAGCTATCCCAAGAAGTATTCTTAAAAATATCTGCTGCTATGAGGTCTATCACAGGCTTGACAGCTGCGAGGAGATCAGTGCCAGGATCTGTGCCCCCGAGGGTTTAAAATTAGATCTTCTGCGCCTGAGGAAATCCTACCTTTCTTGCCTTTGTTCAGTTGGCACCCTACAAATCACAATCTCTCATCTGTCCATCAAAGTGAACCATAACAAAAAAAAAGTATTTTTGAAAACGGCAACAAAAAAAGTCTGGAGTTTCCTGGGTGTTATTTTTTTAGCGTTAAACTACAACACTGCATGCTGTGATTGTGCAAAACCGCGCGTCTAGACCGTCCCTGTGTTGATTCGCTTAATCGCTGTAGAAATCCATAGTATTTCTGTTCAGTCAGCCTACACACAATCTCCCCGCACTGGAGGATGATACAGACTTTGCAATGACAATGACAAACGGTTCTCAGTAGCTTCCACTGGAGCTGGATTTTTGAGGTTTCCTTTTCCTTCTTGTGCAATTTTCAGGCTTAGTCTATCCCCTTGAAGCCATATTTTCTTACGAAACTACCTTGGCTGGGTGTTATCAGAAGCCCATAGAGGGGGCAGGCTCAGTTTCAAACCTGGTCCTGCTCGAGTCTCTAAACTTGTTCTGTCTTCTTCCTATCGTGTTATTTCTCCCTCTCTCTGTCACTCAGCTCACCTTCCCTCTTCCCACATCCCTACTTCCTCTACTTCTTCTCTATCCATCTTTTCCCTCTTCTACACTATCCTTTCCTCTAGATGCGATGATTAAGACTCGGTTACTCTAAACACCACAAAAGCCTCACCTGACGCAGCAGTGACTGCGTTTGCCTGGGTGTGTGAGCTCACTCAAATGTGCGCGTTCATACGGCATTTTTGAAAAGGATCAGAAAGACAGGACTAAAAATGGAAAGCAGGGAAAGACAGACAAAGAAGGCAGGAGAGGGGGTGCCACGCTGTGAATATTTTAACATTTTATTTCACTCAAGAAAGGAAAGAGTGGGAGCAAGTGAAACAAGGAGGAGAGAGGGAGGGGGAAGAGAAAGAGCAAGGACAAGGACAGAAAGTGTCTAAGATAGAAAAGAAAAAGAGGTGGTGGGGGGGACACCAGAATTATATAACATCTTTTGACTGAAATGCAGTTTCAGAAAAAAAAGAAGAAGAAATGGTCATGGTGGAGGAGGTTTGGGAATAAAATGCTGTGTAAGGCTTGGGCCTCACCACTAGAAGCAACTCACGTTCACACTCATGCACACACCCACACACACCCACACACACACAGACAAACACACTCCCGCACACACTTTGGTATAAGCAACTCACGTTCGCTGCCACAGCCCAAGAGCTACCGCAAGAATATTTATTGGCTACCAGCTCAATGGCTGTATTGAAGAGAAGGATGAGAGAGAGAGAGAGAGAGAGAGAGAGAGAGAGAGCAAACTGAAGCAACCAGAAAACGAGGAAAGAGGGAGAGAAGCTGTTGCCTGTTCCACTCATCTCTCCCTCTTTCCCTTCATCCTACCTGTATGCCAATTCCTATTTCTCTGCTTTGCCCCGCAACACACCATACATCCACGCATACATCCCCAACCCCTTCTCACTCACACTCTTGCACCGACACCTCGCAGACACCTCTCGCACACTAGCAGAAGCACACCCACACTTTCCTCTTTACAAACGCGCGCGCGCTTGACTGCATCAGTGAAGAAAAAGAAGAAAAAATTAAAAGAAGAAGAAGAAGAAAAACTGTACTACCGCCCATTCTCACTCAAACCGTGTGACTGCGTGTGGGTTCGCTTATTAACTGTCTGTGTATGCGCGCGTGTGTCTGTGTGTTTGCGGGTGTCGCATCCCCTTACCTTGGGCGCGCGATGAGAGCGAGCAGAGAACGAGACTCCACAGAAAACAGCGCATCGCCGTCATTCCTCCGTCCCTCATCCTCTCGTTCGTCCCCCTCATCCCCCTCTTCGTCGTCACCCTCTTCATCCTCCTCGTAGCCGACGAGAGGTGCGTGAGACAGCGTTCCGTGCCGCTATTAGTAATATTATTAGCATCAATACATCTTCCGTGAGCCGAGCTCGAGCCCTCTAAGCTCTCACCGGGCCGCATGCTGCTTCACATCCAGAAAACGGAGGGAGAGAGAAAGAGAGAGAGGGCGAGATAGAGAGAGAAAGAGAGAGGGGGAGAGAAACGGGAGACGCGTGCGTTTTCTTTGCCGCCTTCTTCTAACACAGACTAGATAAATCCTTCATATCCGAAAAAATCTAATAAATTCAGTCAACATCCACCGAGGGAGAGAAAAAAAAGCCCAGAAAAGCAGAGGGGTGGAAGGGACGGGCGCACAGGTTGCCTCTCTGTCTTTAAATCCACTCTCCGCTAGGTTTTAGCGGTGCTTGTCGTCAGTATCTCTCTATTCCGTCCCGTTCCATTGCAGAAAAGTGATAGAGAGGGAGGGAGAGCTTCAAATCCACACTTCCCCTCAGCTGCATCTCCTCTTCAGTCTGAAAATATTAGGCTCTGTGGCGTTTTCCCTTCTTATATGCCTCTCCTCCTGTGCTCTTATGTATACTGTGCGTCCCCTCTTGTTCTGTCTTTTAAAAAATATGTATATCCCCTTGACTTTTTTTTTCTTACCGCTGAATATCTCAAAAATGAACAGGGATATCTGTTTTTAATAGGGTATCTGTTCGGAAAATCTTCCTCTCTTCCGTGCGTCTGTCAAAGCTTCTTTTTCTTTCCCTTCTCTGCACCTCCTTTCGCTTTCTTTCTATCTTTCTTAATTTCGTTCTTTCTTCACAAACAATTGCGCTCAAAAAAATGTATCTTTACCTCCCCAAACAAGAGAAATTGATCTCACCGTTTCTCATTCATTCGACTTCTTTTCAAAAAAGCGTCACAGTCACTGCGTCTCATTATCCTCACCAAACAAGTCAAACCGGAGCTCGCTCGTGATGTTGAGCCAGTCCTTAAGTTCTCTTGGGGAAACCAAACGAGGAAAGGATAGTGAAAATCCCTCTTGTCAGAACCCCTAGGAGACGTGCATCGTTCCCTCTGCTCGGTGTGCTGTGGTCTTCTCTCCTGGTGTACTGGTTGGTGCGTCTCTTCCCTCTGCGCTGATACAGGGATGCTGCTTTCAAGAGCTCATCGTAAGCTCCCGCTTCTATTCACGTGCATTTGGTCGGAAATAATAGCCTAAAATTGACTCGGTGTCACTCTTTGCCACTGCAGCTCTGTGAAAAGGACAGTGTTCATTGGTTTACACCGGTGTCAGGGAATGGTTTCTTACCAAAACTAAACGTCTAGTCAAAATTTATTCTAAACGGGGGAAAAAATAACAAATACTCAAAAGGTACATCTTAAAGCAAATGGTAATTAGTTATAATTAGTAACATGGGCCAACTAATGATCAACTAACAGTCAACACTCAATTACTCCATTTGTCTTTTGAAATAAAATCAATACAAGGAGGAAAACGTGGGCATTTGGCGGTAAATGGTAGACAGAAATATTTGAGTGTATCTAATGCCGACTGAAGTGCACTGCTGATCCCTTGAAGGCATCTAAAATACTTTAAGCTAATGCCTTGAATATGTTTAGAGGCAATGCCCTATTTTGGTATATTTGCAGAGCTCCTTGCCTCCACTTTATTTTAACAAAGTCCACAGGGGAAATGTGTAAATGCACCAAGTCATTACCAAAGAATGATAACCTCATAATAGTTTGCAAGTGGGTATAAATAGCATGCCACTTCAGGCACATTTAGCTTACAGTAAATGTATCTTTTTTTGTTTTTCCTCCCCCCAAAATGGTAGGAAAGAAGGGTAAGAAATAATGGACTAAATACAAAGTAACATGGAGGCAAGGCAAAGAGATGACCATGACTAAACACCCAACAGGTCAGCTCCCTCCAGTGTGCAGTTTTAGAGTTTATGTATTTATTTTTTTAGATTCGTTTCTTGCTTTTTTTATATGCTGAAGGGAAACAATTGGCATAGGAAAAAACACATCGCTGTGTCATGACTTTTATCTGTTAAAGCCTGGATTAAAATCAGAAATGTCCAAAAAAGAAAAAAAGTCTACATATGGTTTTATGATTTCTGTTACAGCCTTATGTTCATACTTAGCAGGCTTAAAGAGGCTATGTGGGTGGATGAAGACCTTGATGAGCCAATGCTGCTTGCTCCATTGACATCGAATCCAAATAATCTTTAAGCCTGCTGTCTATATTAAAAGAATCCAATTTCTCCACCTTCCAATTAACAGGCATTGTCCATTTCACTGAAAGGAAGGTTAATCCCATTGAGTGTTGTTAACCCACTGTAGGACATAATGGGGAATTTAGATTGAATATTTCTGCAAAAAGTTCATTTTCATTAGTCTTTGTTAGGTTAAATTCCCATCTGTGCATTTCTGGGTTTTTCAGTTTCATGTAATGGTTTGATAACAACCTGATTATTTCCGTAAGGAATTATAATATTTCCAACTTACTCACAGCAAGGATTCTAGGTTAAAATCCAGGTATCCAGGCATGTCTGTGTGGAATTTGCATATTCTTGCAAGGGTCCACAGTGGGTACTTCAGGTTGCCCCAGTAGTCAGATCCATAGTGTTTGGTTAAGTGGTGACAGCTGTGACAGACATCTGCAACCCTGAATTGCATGAAGAGAAGAAAATGGATAATTATGCAGTTTTTTTTTTAAACAGTTTGTGTTGTCACTTTTAATATCACAACTTTCCAGCAATCCTCAAAATTTCTTGGATTAAACTTTTTTGTCTTTATTCAGTTGAAATTTGCAGGCAGCACAAAAAGAGAAGAAGAGTATATGTTGGCTTGTTGTCCACTCTTGTTAGTCAACATTCACTGTGTAACAAATCCCAATGGTCAAATTGTTGTTGATGCCAAACTAACAAAAATTCTACATTTAAAATGTGGTACAAATATTCAAATGTACAAAATATTTGTGCAAACAAGTTGGGAAATTGATACTGGCTTCATTAAATGAATTCTGTCTGCCAATTATCCAGCTTAAAAGTTTGTGTAAGTTGATTTGTATTCAAAACACAAACAAAGAGACAGAAAATTGTATACTGGCATCAGTGATTCTACATTAAATCATGACATCTGATGTAAAAGTTTTTCTAAAATTTATTTTAACGACCAAGTGTACTCTGTGGCTATCCATTTTTCACGTACATCCATTTTTTATTCACCCTTTAGAGGAAGGAATTGCATCAGAACTGATCTCACCCATTACCTCATGGTTTCCCTTCAAGGTTAAGTTGTGTTCAGACTTGAGATTTCTGTGAGATCTAGCTCTTGAAGCCATACCAACTGACAGAATTTGAGCTTGTAGCTGAAGTTTTTTGAATGGTTGAGCGTAGATGTATGTACTGTAGATGGGGTTACTTACTTAGATAACTACCAAAAATGAAATGTTAATCACACCACTCTTTACAATATAAAGTATCGATGAAAAACAACGCTAGAAGTTGCTGAATATGAGCAGTAAAAGCTACCAAACCCAATCTCCAATCCAGAGTTCTGTTTTCTGTTAACTTTTGTGTCAGTTAGTCTTCTGACATCCTCCTTATCTTAAATTTTCTTTTCCTTATCTTCATTTTTTATGTTGTTTATCTTTATCTGATAATCAAATGTTATTAGATCCAGTAAAACTTAGTTGCAACAGCTCCAAGCTGAGATATGCACACACACACATCCAATCCAGGGCTCAAAAAGTCTTTCAAAGCATCTAACTGCAAAAACAATTATCCTTTGCCAGACAATATTTAACACTTACACTTCCTAGATGGCACTACTCTTAAAATATATAAAATATAAATAAATTTAGTTCATTAAGTGTTATTATAGAGGCTCAAGTGCTAATATGCTACCCCCATTTGGGAAGCCATTATTTTTGGTCTGTTTTACTCCCATGTCATTAGTAGAGACCATCTTGCAATGGGTTTATGTTAGTCACAACTACTACATCTGTCTGTCTGTCAATAGGGAGTTAAAACGAGCATGTGGGACGTGCACTTCTGTCACCACTTACTCAGTACCACAGTGTTAGACTACACCCATCTTCAAACTCAGCCTTCATAGTAATCTAAACTTCTTTTCTGTAAGTTCATCCTGCCATGATCATATCTGCACATTGCAATCCTGCAGTATATCCACCCATCTACGTGGGATTCATTCCTGCTACTGTTGGTGTTTGGCACAAACACATACACACACAAATAGAAAAAAAAAAAACAATACAAGCCATTCTCTCTCAGTAGGTAATTAATAGTATTAAATTAGTAACGGTGCTTTTGATTTCCTGATCATTGATTCTCAGTTTGAGTGCAGCTCTGGCGTAATTTACAGCATCTGAGTGTGCGGCGAAGAGGCGAGTAAACGGGGCATGTGTGCTTTTCTGTTCTGAAATGATTTTAAGAAACGTTTATGTGGTAGAGGAATATCCAACACTGGTGAAATTGTGTACATGCATCTATGTGAGAGTTAGCAGGAATATGTGACAGCGAACTGGCTTGCATGCCTCAATGTATGTGTGTGTTTGTGAAACCTGCTCCCAAATGCTCCCTTGAAGCACTCTTCTGCCATCTACAGGCACCTTCTCTCCCCCTTCTTCTCTCTCACTTTCTCCCAAACAAAAACTTGTGTTAATCATTTTGGCATCATTTCAATATTCAGTGCAAAACCGCTGTTTCTTGGAGTCTGGGTGCGTATCTAGTCCATATGCATGTACGTGGATGACTTGAATCCTCCGTGTGCACAATTTCGGGGCCCTACATTAGCTGTCTGTTGCTTTCAGAAATCAATAAGGCATACGCGAGTTTCATGTCTGGAGAGAGAAAGAGAGAGAAAGGAGAGTAGAATGGAAGTAAGAGTGGGATGTAAAAAGGGAGAGAATGGAGGGAAAGGTGTTAGGTGGGAGATTTGTAGGGGTGTGAAAAGGAGAGGAGCAGAAGGCAAGAATGCACTAAAAGATGCAAAAAGGAAAAAGAAGGCTGTACAACAAAAGAAGAGCCAAAAGGAGCAGAGGAGAAGAAATGAGAAAAGGAAAGTGGGTGAAAAGGCAAAAAGGAAGAAGACAGGAAGGAAAGACAAAAAAAATTCAGGTAAAAAACACTCAGGTTAGAGAAATGCAGATAAAGTCCAGGGAAGGAGGGAGACAAGAGGCGGATGGAAGGAGGTCCTGTGGCTAACGAAGAAAATGGGTTTGGGGGGGGTGGGGGCATGGAGGGGGAGAATGCTAGAGAGACTTTCATGAGTAATTCACTATTCACAGCGGTTCTTTGCAATTGCCCCAAAAAGTAGACATACACAGCAGACAGATGTAATGTATTCCAGCATGTCCTAGAAACCCAAGAAACTAAGATTCACATTACATACTTTACTTATTCTGCTGCATACTAAGCTTTATCCAGAAAAGCTTATATATTGCGAGCAGGTAGAGGCATCACTGTCTTGTTCAAAGCAACGTTGTTGACAGACCTGAACCTGATTTATCTCTGTAGGCTTTCCTACAGAGTGGTACCAATGGTTCAAATGATGTGGCATATATCACTGCTGCATTTCAAAATCCTATTTGTTTGTATCCATTACTTTGCTATTGTTGTGAACAGTCAAAGTTTGTTTTTGATGATTAGAGGCGACACATCCAGTCTATTTGGATCCAGAAGCCAACAGCTGGCTTCAGATTATATCAATTGACAATTTTCTTCTCTGTTTACAGGCCTTATTATGGGAATTGTGAATAGGACAATGGAACATCCTAGGTTTTCTTTTTTTTTTAAACGGCCCTTTTTATACAAATTATGTTGTATTGTGTTTGTCATGTCTGAATTATCCTGAAGCAATAGCGCATAGAAGCAAGTAAAGCTGAAAAAAAGGCAATTCATTAGTAACCTGGGAGAGACCACACCACTGTCCTTCTGTTCTCATGCAATAATCATTTTCAAACTCACATACATGGCCCAAACTCTGCATTTTGACTATATTCTAACTGTTTGTGTCTCTCATTTTTACAGTAAAGCAAAGTGTCAGCGTGGTATACGGCTGTTCCATGCTGTAAAATTTAAATATGCTGTAAAAGTGTACTCAATATGGTGATTCAGAAAATCACTAAACTTCAATTGTCAGGTTATACAAATTCTTTTAGCCTGAGCACAGATTCAGCAATAATTTGCTATTTCAAAGATCAATTGTCCTTTTAACACTAAAGTATTAAAGCCAACAGATGAGTGGTAAACAACACCGGGTTCCCTATTACCAGATCCTTTCATCTGTACATTCACACAGGTGTTGAACAATCATCTTTGTGTATTTGTCTTTTCTATTCATTGACCCTACCCAAGAGACAGATAAACTGTATAATGACTAGACTGAGCCTGACAGTCATGTAGCAGTGGCAGGTTTGATTTAAATGTCTTTAATATGGAGAGGAATCTCACTGAATGTAATTGATATGCTCAAGAACAGCAGGACGCCCCGGTGCTAGGAGCAGTGCGCTGCCAGATGTGCATTCTGACTATTTGACTTGAGCCCTTGTGGGACTAGCAAAAACCGGTCATGTCAGTAAATGAGCAGACGGCTTAACTGCAAGTGTGGGACATAGGAATCCCATATGTAAGGAATCTTGTGAAGAAAAGCATCCAAGCAAAACAAAAAGATGGATTTATTTATTTACTTTTGTCACTGGAGCATGATCCCTCAATGGGACATGGACTAATGAGGTAATTGACTAACGAGATATCCAATCAGGAGCCACAGTGCCAGAGGGCGGGAAGGCGGCTGCTGTTGACACGATCGAGTTATTCCCGTTTTGCAAACACACACACACACACACACACACACACACACACACACACACACACACACACACACACACGCACAGTTATGCAGGCAATAATGTCCACACACCCCACAACAGAGAGAATATTTGTTCATCACCAGCTGCCTGTATACAAGCAATGTTGCTCGTGGGGTGTGTATGGAGGGAGACAGATTGTATGAGAGTGTGTGAATGTGTGTGTGTGTGTGTGTGTGTGTCTGTCTGTCTGTGTGCAACGGGGTAGTGTACAACAAGAAGCAGCATCATTGACTTTACAACAAGGTGCCAGTGGCTATTTCAAGCAGACACACACATACACACACACACACACACACGCACACATACAAACACCAGGTTTTGGCTCTGATTAGTTTCACACATGGCAGACAATATCAAGAGTGTTACCCCTGGTTATTGGGATGACAGATACAGATGCCATCTGATTGAAAAAAGTAAGCGGGGAGGAATAGTGTTACTGTCAGTGTTTAGCAGAAACCTTGTATGTGCAACATTCAGTCACTGTTCGTATAAGGTTTCACAGACACCCTGACATTTTGTTTATTGTGTTCACGCAGAGTTGAAGGCTATCATAATGCTTTGTTTGCTGAGTAAGTCCAGTGACTAGAGTATAGATATAAATACGACTCAGTTTCTTTTTATTCTTGAAAACTTGACTTTGGTAATTTCATAACTGTCCACCCACCCACATGTAAAGTGGCATCCTTGGATGTGAAAACAGAAATTGAGTAAAACATATGGCTGCTGCACAAAAGCATTGTTTTGTTTAGGCATTCAAGCATTTTCAATACATTAGAGACAGTGTACATTCTTACATAAAAAGGAAGCTCCCTATAGAATTTAAACATAGACTGGATATAAAAGATGGACAGAGCCACTTCCTGTTCAATAGTGTCTTTCTGATCATAATTTTTGACCCAATTTTGAGTTTTTAAAAGCAGATGTGACTCACACTTTGTTTTTTTATTCAAATGGTGGCTTTCTTCATTTCTATTGCAATCTCTCTACGCCTCATATTTAGACTTCCAGTGAATGGGTAACAATTTAAAGATAAACACTTGGAATCAGTTTCAGATAATTTGTCTGCTTAATTTGTCATGAAATACTGAGGGAGCAGGTGTTGTGTGACTATTACGCTGTCCAGTTACTTCTGAGCCTGTGAAAATGAGGGACTGTGTATAAAAAATGGTTATAATTGTAAAATAGTGTACAAAGGCAATGTGAGAAAAATTGTGTTATTATCCAAGTACTTTTTTCTGCGGTTGTAAGACTTGAAAATAGTGACTGAGATCATAAATTCATCATTAAACTTTTTGTTAATATAATTTTATATATATAATAAGTATATTGTGTTCTCATAGTCTGGTATGCAATCAGACTTATTTTTGCAACCAGGGTAGATGCCCTCTGCTGGCCATTGGAAATAATGCAGGTTTAAGGCACACTTTGCCCATCTTTTCTATACAGTCTATGATTTTACCCCATGGTAAAAATGTTCTTTTGCTCTGAAAGATAACACCCACTTTACTGCTGTTTATGCACACTGCCATCTCCGTCAAGCAGCATTTATCTTTAAGTCTTTCAGCTGATAAAACAAAACTTTAAACGAGTCTGAGAGCAATCCTCTTAGTATTATTGCGCCCTGAAATAAGATATTGAAATGCCGTCTGGTTTTTAAGGGGTGTACTGGACATGGCCCTCAGCCACCGGCTCCCATTACTTTCAGATGGCAGTGATTTGGATGAAATCTACTGCACTCAACTGAGCCGTGTGTGTCTATGTGTTTGTGTGTATTCTCTAATAAAGCAGTGATAGATTGTGGTCTGGAGCCATTTTGAGTGAGATGGACTGAATCTAAGTATTGTAGTGCCTGCTTTTATATTCCCTCTTTCAATCTGTATCTACCTCTCTGTGTCTCTCTCTCTCTCTCTCACACACACACACACACACACACTACTTTACCCTTTCTTCAGTCTCACACACTGCCTGCAGGAAAGGAGAAATCTTCTGAAGTGGTTATTTATCTACATCTCATTCCCTCTTTTCACAACGTCTTTCCTCTCTACACTATCAGAGCAGGACACAACCACATCCTCAATCACAGAAACTTGCACACACAGGCAGGGCATTTTAGAGTTGTAAATCCAGCACCAACCGAGAAGCTGTCACTAGCCACACCAGATAAATAAGGAGCAATTGGGAGTGCGCGCGTGTGTGTCACTATGCAAACTGTGTGTGTTTGGGATGAGAAAAATTGAATTTACAGCTTTCAGTCTAATGAAGTAAACAATGAGGTCACATTTAGAAACATCATCAAAAGAGAGAAAGTGGAGTACAGTGGTTTTCAGACCTGTCAAAAAAAAATGCATTCATCCAATCTTTCTGTTTATCTCCATTAAAAATTGCCTCAATTGAATTAAAAACTGTTAGAAGAAGAGAAAAAAGCAAATTTTCCTTAATGATTATCATTTTTTAAACAAATTAAACTTTGATTTTATATATTTCAGCTGCGTTTAATCATGTTTATTGAGGGTTTGCAGCAAAGAGTACATGTAGAAGAGTCTACATGTTCAGATTTACTGATGAGAGTTTCCATTAAATGATTCTTCATTTTTCACATTGCAGTGATTTTGAAAGTAGGCACTGTACACATTAAAAGTTTAGGGAGCCTGTTCTGGAGTTAGACAAGAGGTGTAAGTGACTCAGCTTCAGACTTGCAGTTGCATCAGAATTTGCAGGAGCTTTTAAATATGTAGGAGTGGATAGAAAGGCTCAGTGTGCAATGATATGTCCAAATTACATAAATTAATTAGTCATTTTGTTAATTGAAAATGTTAAGTTAGGTAAATTTATTGACACATCCATTCACCTCAATCTCCTCCTTGTGTGGTGCTCTTATGGTACTTTTCTTCCCAAGGTGCAAGGAGTCCTTTGTGTGACACAGATATGAGTAAATGATGCTGCTGTTTTCCCTGTGAGGTCAAACCTAAGAGGAATTACTCAAACTATTTAGAAACAAATTATTTTTAATGAAAACCTAGACCAGTCACAGTATTATGATAATAAACCAGCACAGCCTGTTCCATGTTGCGTTTAGGTTTGTTACCTCTTCCTCTTCTCCCCTATGTGTCTCCATAAATGTCTTACTAAGTGTCATGGCTGTGTGCAGGCAGGCAGAGAGGAAGGACCCAAAATGCAGGACTCATGGAGGCGAAAGTAAACTCAAAATAAACTGCTTTATTGCAGACTGCTGATCAAACAGAAGACTAACTAAACTGGAAAATATAAACTAACAGGCAGGCACAAACAGGTAACAGAACACAGAGCAGAAACTGAGGGTGAGTAGACATTGACGACACGACAGAGAACAAAGGAAACACAGGGCTTATATACACACGGCAGTAATCAAGGGATGAGAGACAGGAGGGAACACACCTGGGAGAAATCACAGCTGACAGGACAGGGGAAACGTAAACTGAGCACACTCACATAAGACACAGACCTTCACAATAAAACAGGAAACTCAGACACAGGGAACCAGACAAGACGCTAAACTAAACAGACAGATTCACAAACAGACGGAGTGACACCATAGACAGACAGAGACACAGACGCAGACTCAGAGGCAGACCGAATATAACACATAGAACAATAATAGTAATCATCATCATCATCAAAACACCAGAGAAACAAAACGTTCATTCAAAAATAGACCAGAACCGCCTACTGGTATTGGCCAGAAGGGCCGATGGCGCGATATGGCAGCCTCGCTTCTGTCAGTCTGCCCCAGGGCAGCTGTGGCTACAACTGTAGCTTGCCTTCACCAGTGTGTGAATGTGTGTGTGAATGTGTGTGTGAATGGGTGGATGTCTGGGTGTGTAAAGCGCTTTGGGGTCCCTAGGGGACTAGTAAAAGCGCTATACAAATACAGGCCATTTACAATATTATTACAGATCTAATGGAAGAAAATAAATCTGAAATGTATTTGAAGCACAACAAGAAGATGGACATCAGTGTTTTCTTGATTGGAATGAAGTGGATAATGTATGTCGCCAATGTGCGAATGTGTAGGTTTTCTGGAACACCTCTGCAGTGGAAGCAATCAAAACGTGCCACACGCATGCCAATTAAAGAAATAGCTTAACATATTGGGAAATGAGTCTATTTCTTGCCAAGAATTAGTTGAGAAAATCCCTTCTGCTGTTTTTTTTTTAGTGTTTTTTTTATAACTTTAAATATTAAGCCAGCTTGGTGTAAGGATTTGTCATGCTCAAATGAAGGATTCTGATTTACTTGAGTCAGATCAAATTTGTTAAAAAAAAAAAAATCATAGAATTCACGTACAATAAAGAATTTGCTGTCATGAAAAAGTATTCACATCACAGTAATAACACAAATAAACCTTCATTCTGGCCAAAAAAGAGAGGTCAGAGACTTAGTGTTGTTCAAAAAAGATTATAATTTCATACAATGTCAATATTTTCCATTAATCCTATTTGCTGTTTGAGACATCATCCATATTCAGGTTAAGTAACTGTGATGTGAGTAAAAGAAAGCACAGTCGGGTTCAAAGGCTTATGAGATAAATATGGATTGTTTTGAACTGCAAGAGATGCAAAGCTCCTCTGCTAGAGTCCAAATTAGTTCTCCTATCAAGACAAAATGATGATGAAAAAAAGGAAGAAAAACATTATTTCTCCTTGCTCTTCATGCAAATGGAAGTATGAGTGCATGCTGTGCCGCATGCACTCATACTTCCTGCACTCACCAGGCAGTTGTTTTTGCTGTTACTGCCTGGTGCTTTGTGTTGGTTTGGTGATGACCTATCTCAGTTCTTTGGTTTGTTATAGTATTTAAGTAAAAGTTGGAGCCTCAGGGGAGGACGCATCTGTCCGTGTCCCAGATAGATGGCTGCTGGAAATATGAGTTTTCTTTTTGTAACCCTTGGTGACAGGTCACTGAGAGAGACATGTATTAGACTCATGCAGATGTGTTGTTGGCCAGGATTCCTGGCGGTGGGGGAAAACTTTTGTTCCTTGAATTATTTGCTTATGCACTGTTTACCCTTCTATGTCACTGTTATGCTCCAAATTACTTGGAACATACTTGGCAATAAATGTTGATTCTGATTCTGGGTCAACTTTGTGCTTGTTGACTCACAGCAGTCTCAAAAGCCAAATGTATGTGCATGTTACAGGCTTATGATCACAATACTTTGCCCCAACAGAAGAACTCAGCATGGTTTAAACTGACCCAGTTCCATTCCATACATATCAAACTATCTGTAGACTGAGGAAGCTTATTATAGGTGCTCCGAAACTAATCAGCAGTAGGTTTCTTTGCTTTGGCGTCCTTGAATGAGTCCTGCAGCAGATCTGTAAATTAGGCTTATTGTGCTACTGGAAACAAATATCCATTCTGTTCTCCCAAGAAGCTATCTTTTTGAGCATGTGGCAACAATCTCAAGGACATCACCATATAGAGATAACCTGCATTTGAAAGAGCAACAGGCAAAGGACAAAAAGTTACCTAGCAACAGCCATGGTGAAAGTTAGAATCAAAGTGCAGCTAATGACAACTGGAAAGCATTTTATCAACAGCTTGGGAGTGGATAGAGTCACAGAGTTTGCCAGATGGGTCCCCGTTTTTTTTTTCCTTTTTCTTGTTTTAGACCTAATAATTCAGTAAACAAAAAGGTTTTGTAGTTATTGTTTGCATAGTATATGTTGTACAGTATGCGTATCAGGCCAGTGAACATATTACATGTATTTGGTAAGACACTCCTGACGCACAAAGTTCCACTGATTCATATTCCATACCTGCATGGTTTTTCTCAATTTGATCTAGGTCTATGAACCAATAATAATAATTGTCCATAACAAATTTTGAACAATAAATTTGGAAAGTATAAATAGCCTGTTTGGCTTATTAATCCTTAATTAATGTTTCAGAAAGCAAGGAGGGAGTATGTTTAGATTTTACAACCCACATTTTTTGGAGAAAAACATTTATAATCACACAAGATAGTGTTCTTTTTTATGTAACACATGAACACAAAACAGTCATAAATGATTTAAACATATTTCACTGAGAGTGAAAATGACACCAGCATTCTGTAGCTCCTGATTTCTCATAAGAAATCTCCATAGCTACCATTGAAATTTAGCAACATATTGTTTATTCCAAACAAGTCTGGTCATTCAAAACAGTGGTGGGAAACCTTGTGTGTGTTCCACACATGTTTGTTACAGTGCTTTGTTCTATATACTTCAAGGACTTTCCCTGCCTCACATACATGGCCCATTTAGCATCACCAATTAACCTGACATGTATGTCTTGGGACTGTGGGAGGATGCCCACTCCAGATTTTATGGAAACCTCACACAGAAAGGCCCCAGTCAGGATTTGGCCTAGCCAAGTTTGGAGTCTTTTTTATTGTGAGGAAACAATGTTAACTACCCCACTACTGTGCCACTCTATTTCAGATCTTGTTTTTATGTCATGGCACCATCTCTCAAGACATCCTCTGACCTCTGCATAACCTTTGTTCTTTATGAGCACCATATTTGATCACTACTTTGCTGTTTTATTTTTTCACTGTTCAAAGATTCCCCCATGATCTTTCAAAGACCAGCAAATATCTCTCTGCAGGAACCTGGGCAAATGTGGTGGAAACCCAGACAGTGCTCATAACAATGTCAAAGTTCCCATTGACCTCTATCACATAACCATAATAAAAGCACATGGAGACAGCATGTACAGTTTCACAGTTTCAAGATTCCCTAAAACTAGCATTGTCTTTAATTTGATTCACACTGGCGGAAACCAAAATTTATCTAAAAAAATACAGATCGAATTTGACCCAGAACAGCTTCAAGGTACAAACATTTGTAGGTCTTGTAGTTGAACTCCATAAATTGCTACAATATTTAAGTTTTTGTTTATTTCTGGTCACTTTAGGCAAAGTCAAAATTCTTCTAAAAGAATTCAATTTAGGTATTTACGTTAATGAAGCGATGCTTTGAAATCTACCTCCATATGCACAGATTGCATTTTATTCCATGTTTTGTATTCTTGGAAAACGCATCATCATTTGAAGGATGGCAGGCTTGAAATTGTTCTTCATTAATGAATGCTGTGTTTGAGTGTCTGAATCAGGGACTTATGAGAATTATCTGGAGACAGAGAGAGAGAAGAGAAAAAGTGGTGAAGTAACATTGTGATAGACATAAAAGGAACAGCCAGGCAAAAGAAAAATAGAGTCAGTGAGAGACCATAAAAAAGTCTGATGTAGTGTTGGGTTGTCTGTTCATGTGCTGTCACGATTGAGACAAAGGTCCCTTTTCACAGCAGGTATTAATATGTATCTTAGATAATTTGAAGTAGACATGTGGACACCTTTAAGTATGTCAGTTCCCAATAGTTATTTCAGGTACGCCAGTCCAGCCGTAAGCACAGAAGCCTCACTCACATGCTTCTCGAACCTTATGTTTGTGCGGGGTAGCTGGTCAAGCAAGCCATGAGCTAAAACAGCTTTTTTCAGACACTACATAAACTACACTCGGCTGCACTGAATCCGAGTGTAAGATAGAGGAGCATCACAACTTTCCTTTTCTGCTTTTATGTTTTTTACCTTGGTATTCTTCCTCATTGTGATGTAACAAGCGACTTGGCGAATGCTTGGCAGTAAAGGGCAACTATAATTCTATTGTTTCAACATTGTTCGTCATTAGGCTGTGTCTCTCTGTGCATCTTAGGTGAGCACTTGGTGAATCTGATCTAATGTCCCTGCATTTTCTGTATGTAAACAAATGCTTTCATAAACAAATTTCTATTTGTGTTGTTTCTGAATGGAAATGAAATAAAAAAAATATCTGGGTAGCACTTTCTATTACAGCTTGGTAATAAAGGGGTAATAGGAGGGTAACAAGGGGAAACAAGAGCATAACAATTTCTAAGTTATTACCATGCAATTAACAATTTTCAGCAGAATCAAAATTATTTATCTTTATTAATCTGTGCTTTTTTAAAATATACTATTATATCTTTGCAACTCTTCACTTGCTGTCAAAGGGACTTTTAATGAACTCAGAAAAAACTGTTAGGTAGGAATGACAGGTTCAACCAGAGAATAGAAGGAAAAACACTGCCTTGCTGTTTTGGTGTTGTAGCTGTCTTGGCTGCACCCAGATGGTAGAACTATGTTGGTGCATGGTTGCCTGACACCTTATCACACAGGACTGGATCCTTATATGAATGACACACTGTTCGAATTTCTCTAGCCTTACATATCTTACAACATTTAAACCAGATATTGAGGTTTTATTTCTATTTTTCTCTTGGAAGACTAAATACAACAACAGAAAATAATTTCCCATTATGTAAAATTGGGAGAATTGTCCCATGGGCAGAAAATGTATATTGATTAATTAATTTTTTTTTTAGTTTTTAGGGTTCTTTTTTGTTTGTTTGTTTGGTTGTTGTTTTTTTAGTATGTTGTGCAAATGTTTTGAGCCAAACACTTAGGAAAATAGCCTGAAGTCTCCTAAACAACCTTTTTGTAATTTCCTTAAGTAGTCTTCAAGAAAGTTGTCCAGGCTCCTTGACGGACATTCAAAGCTCTTTATTAGATATTGGCTGTCTTTTGTTCCATTTTCTGTCAATTCACCACTGAATTGACACACACTCCATGTGAATGAACACACTCCATTGTGTGTTCCATTGTATGTTTTTTTTTTTAATCACATAATTTCATTAATATTGACATCACTGGCTTAAATGGAACCATAAACATGGTATATCCTCCACAGTGTTTTGGAGATGCTCTAGACACTCAGTTTTGAAATTCTCTTGAATTCCTCTGTATATATTGATGATTTGAACCAAAAAATCATATTTAAATTAATCACTACTTAAGACCTGCCCTTGAGTTTCATTACAGTTCCTGTGGAAGTCCAACCTCAGGGTTTTCTCTCTGTTTCCCATTCTTAAGAATGTCTTCGTGCAATAACTTCCAAATTAACACATTAATGACATTGCATTTTTCATTAACACAGTAATGCAATGAGTTAGTGTATCAAATGTTCACATCACATTTAAATTTGTTACTTGCATGACAAACATTCTTCATTTATTTGCACACTAGGTGGATGGAGCAAAAAAAAATCTTCAGTTTTTGTGGATTGGGGATCTGGGCTTTTATTCTATTTCCACAAAAGATCCTAAGTCTGATGATAACATGCAAACTGGATCCAGGACAGAAATAACTGCATACTATTATTATAACAAGCATCTGCGCAGACAGCATGCTAATGCAAATCTAGCTAAAAACCCAGAGTCATGTTGAGAAATGAAAGCTGAGTGCATGCAGACCCCCAGCTCAGCAGCCAGAGCCTAATTTTCAAAAGGTAACATTAAAAAAAAAGATGGGCAATCGGGCTTGTAACATTGTGGCCTTCATTTCTACCTGTTGACAATTATATGGCAGACTTGCTGCGGTCGTCAATTTAAAGTCACTTTGGACATATTTAAACAGTAAAAGCTGAGATTAGTGTGTGTGTGAGTGAGGTTTTTCAGATTTGCTTCCCTGTTTCTTTGTTTTTTGTTTGTTTTAATCTTGTAAGACATCGTTTACAGTTCATTTTCTTGAAACTGAAGTCACCACCTGCCAGTGTTGTGCTACAGCCAAAGACTAAGAACAATAATCACATGCATAATAATTTAAGTTCAATTTTAGATATGTGCATTTTAAAACTCTGTTCCCAGGAGTGTCGTCACTGTTTGTGACGACACTCCTGGGAACCAGGTTGAGAAGCCCTAAGCCACTCTTCTACAGTGTTTGCAAATACCTTAAATATCAAGGTCAAAGTCAAAAGAAGCTAAAGAGGAAACTGACCAGATAAAAGTCTATCACTGATATTTTATCCTGTAGTTCAGTACATATTATTTAGCAAAGGAGATCTCAAGGCACGAGACAGAGATCTAAAGTTTCAATGAGTACGACAATCGCATGGGCAAGGTGACCTAGTGGTTTGAGATACCATCCAATTACTTAAAGGTCACAGGTTTGATCACAGAAAAAGCCACTCTCTGTCTATCAGCAACCATGTATCATGTCAAATGGTCCTTGAGGTAGACACTGAATATCAGGCTCCTTACTCAGTTCAAGTTCATCAGTGTTAAACATGACAGTATACTCTGTCAAAATTAAAATCAGGGACAACTTTTATTATAGAAATAAAAAGGTCAAGAACATACAAAATACAGGTTTAATCTCAAAGTGTGAACTAAAAAAAAAAAAAAAAAACGTTAGCAAAACAGGCAGTTAGTTTTTAACAGAACAGAGCAATTCAATCCTGAATATGTCAAAAAAAGAGGTAACCCTTAGGTGAGGCTATAAGGATTTACTAGTTCACTTTATTTTCCCTCTTTAAACTTTGTGCTTGCTCACATATCTATGCCGAGAGAGGCTTCTTATTTAAAATGTGTCTGTGTTAAATGCAGCCTCCTATAGTAATCAAATATGGCTAAATGTGCAAGAAAGAGTGTTTGATGTCTCACTACAGAACTAGAGGGCTTTCTAATGTTAAGGACACATATTAGATATCCTATACCTGGCAAGCAGAGCAGTAATGTGTTGCACAGCAAGAACCACTTTTAAGGCTTATTTAATAAGGAAAACTTCTCAGTTATAGTTAGGATAATTTAGTCAAATCAGAGAAATCATATTTTAACCATCATAGTAGCAAGACAAAATTTCTTGGGGTCTGAGAATATAGAAATAAGAGCAAATTATCTGTATCATTACATCGGGTGCTTTCTTTTCCTTAAACGTGGCACAATAAATATGATAAAGTGTAGACGCTGATAAACAGCAGGCTTTCTACTAGTCATTTGAATGCAGAACTGGTACACACCTAAATTTGAACTGCTTTACATTTAGAGTGCCACTGTTAATTAAAGGAAATGATTGGCTTTACTATTATCTAATTTTTCTATCTACACAACAGTCTCCATCTTTTTTTCTCTAGGTCAGAAATCAAAGAACTTCATCTGAAAATGAAAGCTTGTAGAATATCTAAAAAGCAAATAATAGCTTAATATCTGGATTGTTGAAATTCCCTTATACTAACTACAAGAAAATTGACTTGGATTTCTTTTTTACAAAGATAAACTAATGCACATTTTATACCAAGCTGCCATCATTGCCCCAGTGATGCCAGCAACTCTTTTGTCTTTTGCCTAAAATATTTTAATCAATTACAACTAGTTCAGAATTCTGTATCTGCAATGCTTACTTGAACTGGCTGCCTCTCAGTCCCCATATATATCTTAGAGTCATTGTACAAAATAATTGTTTTGGAATGTAAAGTGCGACTTTTACTTTGAAGCTGAACAATTTCCATTTCCACATCACACTGTCAGTTTGACTACCGCTTGGAAAGTAGTTTGCAAATGTTTGCAGTCAAGTCAGTGTCTTCATTGAAAACTAGTTTTGATGTCAGCAAGGCTTTTGGTGCAGCAGCAAATACCTCTTTATGACCATTTTCACACTAGAGACTGCCAGCAACCTCCAGCAACCACTTGCCAACTGGTTGCAGAATATGCACTTTTACAACCTGACTGGTGGTTATCAGAGGGGGTCACTGTATGATTTCTAGGCCTGGGTGAATGAGGCTTTAGCAAGATATTTCACAGTGACTGACAGCTACTTTCAGGAACTACTTGGAGCTGGTTTGGCTAGTCGCCAACAGGTCTCTGGGCGCTAGATGACTTACCAGAACTGTTTAGGTGTGGTACAGCAAAAAGGATGAATGGCCAGGTAAAGGCACATGAAAATGAACAGAATACAGATATAACAGCTGTTCTACTGTGGAAAAAAAAATAGAAAAGGGTATGTGTCTTGCCTGGATTTAGAAAAAAAAAATCTCATTGTTGTTGAATTTCTAACACAATAGAAGTGACTGGTTCCCACGATGCTATAGAGGGGATAGGTGAATACTATTAATAATCTGGCAGCATAATAATTATGGTACCAGCTGGCTGTTTTAAACCAGTACTCTACTGCAAAGCCATCAGAGAAAACCTCTAAAAGAGGCAGCACTGATTTAACAAAGCAGCATTACACCTGCCAACACATGTGTCAGGCCAAAGGTTGGTGCACCGGAGACAATGGAACTGACTATTATATTCCAGACAGCCTTACTGCAATGTCAGAAAGTGTCTGACAATGACTGAAAAGGAACAGTGCTTTAAAGCAATTGTAGATATAGTAAAACATTCAATAATGTTCGTATTTGGCATATTATTGGTAGTCTACCTAATATTTTAATTAGACTGCCAAAAACATTTGATTTTCAGACAGATTTAGTAATTTTGATTTGTTGTCACACCACATCATTCAACGATAAACTGATCATCTATTTTCTTCTTTTTGTTGTCTTTTGTTTTGTTGTTTTTACTGAGGCATTTTTATGGTTTAGAGATATATGCACAATATGCAAACCTTGTCACTCACATTAAACAAGTAAAAAATATCTTAGATTATGAGGGGATGAAGAATTGACTAACAAATCCCAATAGCTTTTTCTTCTAATTCTTCTCCAAATGTAAGTTTTGTCCAAGAATCCCACATATTCCGAAGATACAGTACAGCACCTACTCATTGCATGAAAAGAGTGTTGGACTAACACAATAAATGAATTTTTTATACTGTCTCTTTGTACGGACGAGTTGCCTTATATAAAAACTGACAAAATAGAACTCAATTGTGACACATGCTGCTTTGCTAAAACCCTTACATGCTATAGAATCCTGAGCTGGAAGGTTGAGTTGCTAGCTCTCATAACCCCGATCTCTGTTCAAGGCTGGCTTTTGGCATTGGTTATAAATTGCCTCCTTGATCTTTCTCCAGCCATCTTCTGATTCATGACCTCTTTCCTCTCACTAGTAAAAGATGTGCTCACTTTTTGCCTGGAGTTTGCAACAAATATTATCTGTTTCCAGTGTCTGTGCCATATTTTGCTCAAGGTGGCAATTTTACAAATGTAGCTTTATATTGCTCATTGCATGCTTGAATACTTCAAAGATGCTTTGAAAGTTCAGTCACATAAGAAAATCACACCAAGCCCTTTATAGTGGAAATTCAAAAATACTACTGTACTGTTATTTTCCACATATAAAATCTAAACCGATTAAGGCATCACCTCACAAAGTGTCAGGCCAGTACACAAGTTGTGATATTTGTGATATATTCATCCAGTTGAGTTTGCTCACTTGATCTCTCCGTGGCCTATTGAAATATTCTTAATTGTATAAATTAGCTATACAAAACTCTGAAGTAGTCAACCAAAGCCTTATGAAAACGTATGAAATGAAAACAGAGGTTGAGGTTGTGCTAATGTGTGATTGGTGGGGGTAAAGCTCAACCCGCAGAGCTGGTGCAGACCACATCATAAAAAGAAAGCATTTCTCTTCAGACAAATGACTAAAAAGTGTGTCTCATACTGATCTGGAAGAAACAAAACCTGAAGGGCGTGAAGAGTTGTTTGCTGCAGTGGTCAAAAACTTCACTACAGTATTCAAGAGCCTCGAGGTTTGTGATCAGTGGCAGATGTTTGCCACAGAGTGCGCAGACAGATTTTATAATGCCTGTGTAAGAGACAAGTGATCCACCGGGGAATATTATTGACTCTAGCTTCCTATTGCTGTTTTCAGAGTTTTTTTTTTAAAAACACAACATTAAACCACCCTTTCATCAGTCTTTTTTCCCCTTTATCCAATTCATGGTTATGGGGGGATGCTTTTCCCAGCTGTCATAGGGCAAAAGATATGAAAAATTACCTAACCCTTATTTGTAGTACTGCATGAAGTTTGATGTTCAGTTTGTCTCCACAAACAAAGAGAGGGAACAAAAACATGTAAAATTACAGAAGCAAATGCCGCTTTATGTTTTTTCAATGTGTGGTATAATGGAGCTTCTAGCTCTTTAATATATATATTTTTAATTAAATATCTTATAAACTACGGAGTGAAAGTGACTACGGAGGAGAAAAGTGCACACACGTTTACACAGAGTCATTTGTGCAGGTTGCAGTGGGACACCCCAAATGTGTCTGCAGCAGAAACCGAAAGAATTTTTGTCATTTATTGGCATGAAAAAATTATACATTTCACTTTGCCTAAAATGGCCTCTTGGCATTAGGATCATGTCTCATCCAAATCAAAGGCACACAGCTGCAGGCGCCGCTAACGGCAAGCTTGTGGGCCAAGCAAATTGGAATAAAAACACTAAGATCACAACCTGACGATGAGAAACAATGTCACTTTTACTTGCTTCTTTAACTGGGTGTATATATATCCGAGTGAAAGTATCTGAATGAGACAGCACAGAGATGGAAAATTTAAATGTTACATGATTACTCCTTAGATTTTGAATTAGATCATTAATATAGACTTGCCTCTGCAGTATGCAAGGTCCCTACTCCCTTATGGTGTATTCACTAGCCAGCAACTCTGACTGGTCGCAGATACTAATCAGCATAGATACTATGAATGCCACATTTAGCTGTTGTTTACCGGTGTTGTGCCAAAAAGTGATTGTCTGCCAAAAACTGATTTCCGGTATTTGCCAAAAACTGATTGCTCGTATTTAAACTGCTATAAGTAACTTGTTGGGCTATAATATGTTAAACATATGTCAAATGCATCCCTTATGGGTGACATAAAGTCATCTTGAGCCACAAACAACATTCGTGTAACAAGGTAGAAGCCGCGATCAGTTTTTGGCAGTGACTTTTATATAACCTTTATTTATGCAGTTAAAAAAATCTCATTAACATTAAAAATGTATTTTGTAAGAGTAAGCTAGCCAACAGGACAGCAGAAATGTCAGCAAATATTGCAATAGTTCTGTAAAAATATTTTAAGTGGGGATAAAGGACCGGATTGGCTATAATGTAAGTACATTAACACAGAGTTGTAAAGATACTTGAAAAACAGATATTTTTTTTATTTCTATATGTAACCCCTTTGTAATCCCTGTTCACCGAAGTCTATTTATGAACATACGTAAAGATATTACACATAAAAAATACACAGAAACATTGGAAATCAGTTTTTGGCAGACAATCACTTTTTGGCACAACACCGGCCTCCACTGACACTTAAATAACTTACTAAACTTAAATCTGCATTTAATCTGAAGGCCACCAGATGGCGATAGCTGTGATTTAGAAAAAGGCTTATGGCCCTGTAAAAATCTATGGCAAAACAAATTTCTGTCTTGACCTGTGCAAACCCTTTGTTGTTGAATTTATGGGCTTAGTCACTCATGCAGGCGGTCTATCCTTCAAGTTCGGGTCCTCTACCATAGGCCTGGGAGCTTGAGGGTCCTGCGCAGTATCTTAGCTGTTCCTAGGACTGCACCCCTCTGTGCGGAGATCTCAGATGTTGTTCTTAGGATCTGCTAGAACCACTTGCCTAGCTTGGGAGGAGTGACTGTACCTAGTCTAGTTGTGTATATATATATAATTTTTTTTTCCCAGGGTATCAGTATCAAGTCTGAAATTCTAGTAATGTGACAACCCTGACCCTAACCTAGCCTAACCTCAGTCATGAGCGTAATTTCACTGACCTTCTGACCTTAATGCTAAAACATTGCCTCGAATCCATCCATCCATCCATTCGCTTCCGCTTATCCTTTTCAGGGTCGCGGGGGCGCTGGAGCCTATCCCAGCTGTCATAGGGCGAGAGGCGGGGTACACCCTGGACAGGTCGCCAGTCTGTCGCAGGGCCACACAGGGACAGACAACCATTCGCACTCACATTCACTCGCACATTCACACCTAGTGGCAATTTGGATTATCCAATTAACCTATCCCCACAAGCTGCATGTCTTTGGACGGTGTGTGCCTCGAATCATTTTCAAAAATACCTTCAAATGCACAAATTATCTTCATGAAAACAACAGCTAAAACAGAATCGTTAAGGATATAAAAGCAGAATTTCTCTTCAACTTTTCCCCATCACAACTTTTTATTTTACATCTGCATAAGTATGATCTGAAATGTCTGTTTCTGTTCCCATTTTTATGTTTGTAGACTAATAAAAGATATTAAAACAGAAAAGAACATAAAGAATTGTAAGGAAGGTCAGGAAGCTCACATTAAGTGAAGCAAACAATGATCATACTCATACAGAATGAATATTCTTTCACTTGGGGAAAATGTCAACTGACATGCTGGCTGACATGCCTTTCTCTCCATTTTATAAGATTAAGATGGATCGTTTTTGATTATGCTGTTACTATATTTATGAAGGATGACAGCAGCATAGTGACACAGGTTAAGAACAAAAAAGGTGTGTCCTTAAACAAAGCACAACCTGACTATTGTAACAATGCTAAAGCCCTACCATGTGATGTCATGGATTTGTACTCAAGGATTCTGAATATTATGCATTATTTGTGTTTGCGGCTTAGTTTTGAATAATGCAATGCAATGATCTGTGGGAATCCACCCTCCGCAAAACATTAGATTACAAACTCACATAACAATCAATCCATCTCTGCGTTTGAAGGCTGTAAGAAATCCACAAGTTGGTCATTAGCATTTCCTTTAGGCTTCTGTATTGTTTTGAATAAAACATTGCTTAGGTCCCAGCTTGTATAAAAGCTGCAAAATTTTGTGTGATGGTTTGAATAATTTGTATGTGTGGCTTCAGGGGGTGTGTATGTGTGTATCCTTTGTGTACAAATCTATTGGAATTCATTGCTCCAGGCTGCATGTCCTTTACTTGTTATCGCACGCAAACACACATTCACATACAAACACACATACTCAGAGTGGCTTTGAACGTGACCTAGCATATCAGCTATTATGTCAAACCAAGGGACCTATGTGTGTTTCCAAGAATTACGTGTTTGGCATGGCATCTACACTTTTTAAACATTTAAAGACTGCCAAAAGACCAGTGATACCCCATACAAGTAAATATGCTCTTTCCTGGTGCAGTCACATTTGTTTAACAAAAGCACTCTGGTTAAATGTAACATATTCTCCTGAGTGGAGGTGGATAAGATTCTTTTACTAATTTTGCAATCATTACAACAAAGCTTTAATTTTCAAGAACGTGCATGTTTATCAGTGTAAATTTGTGCTAGATTTTCTTTTTTAAAAATCAGGACATAAAAAAAATCTGATCTTCATCAGCTTCAAAAATAATTTAAATATAATGTCAGATCAACAACAAAACATATGACACTGTGACACTATTTTATTGTCAAAAAACTGAGCCAAAATGAAGAAGCAGTATGTGAAAAACTAAGTACACCTCAGTAGCAATATACCTCGAAGTAATTGTTTTCTATATGACTTTATCAGTCTCTGACATCATTGTGGACACATTTGTTCCACTCTTGTTTAAAGAGCGGCTTCAGTTCAATGATGTCTGCAGAGATTTGTATATGCACAACTATCTTAAGGTCTACAAAATTTCAACTAGGTTAAGATCTAGATTTTGACTGGGCCAATGCAACACCTTGATTCTTTTTCTTGACAGTTGGCAAGGATATGCTCTGTTTGTTTTTTGGCAAAGACGGCGCTGTACATTATGACCAAACATCTCCACTTGACTTGTCGTCCAAAGGACATTGTTCCAGACGTCTTGTGGTTTGTGGTTTCTCACTGTAGAATGACGGATCTTATAACCCTTCCCTGACTGAAAAGCAGCAAGAATGCCAAGCAAAGGCCAAAACTTTTGCTATATAGAGGTGCACACTTGTTGATGATCAGCAAAGTGCATTTAATACTCAGCACCTGGCTGGAATGTACCCTCCATGGAAACAGTAAGAATGGAAAATTTCCCATGCAGTGCTTTGACATTTTTAGATTAGTTTTTTAAAAATAGATAATGACAGTTTGATATCTCATATATTGTTGTTCATCTACGGTTTTACAATATTTAAGTAATGGTAAAGACCAGATAATTGTATTATTATGGCCTGATGCATAAATCCTCAGTAGATTGTCTCCCAGAAAGTTGACTCAGTTTGTCTGTACGTAGCGTTTTCAGTGGCTCTTACCCAAGTTTCTCCCACTGAATATGCTATGTCCAGATGAACCAAGTTAACTTTCTGGGATTCCCTTATCTGGATGACTGAGCATGCATCAAGAAGGTGAGTGTACTTCCTATTGTTTTTTTCCACCATAACTGCAGTTCCATCTCTGTTTTTAAAGCACCTTAAATCAGAAAAGAAAAGAGCAGGCTTCCCGAGGAGCTAAACTTGATGAAACACAGCTGTATGGAAGAGACCTCATTTAGAGAAACAAGAAGTCAAAATTTATTTCTATAGCACATTAAAAACAACTTTGGTTGATCAAAGGGCTGTACATGCAATTCAAAATACACAAAATCGTTATAAACACTATAAATATAAAATAAGAATCCAATATATAAAAACATCAAATAAAAAAATGATGAAACCAGTGAAAATAGTCTATATAAAGACTGTGGTGAGCAGCAACCACCATCTGTCCAAACTAAACGCTGTAGACTAAAAACCAAACAAAAAACCTTGTAGCTTTCATTTTTGCTGAAAAAGCCAAATCTCTTCCAATAGCTGAGTTTGCTGAAGATTGAGACTCGCTACAATCTTAAACATGCTGTTTTTGTCTCTTGCTTTTTCACCAGCTGTCTCTCATACCATCCGTTCCACAATTTCATAATTTATTTGTGCCCTGAAGGTTGTGAGATGTCCACCCAGTTGTACAAAGCACTTTTACACTATAAATAGCATGTGAAAGCATATGATACATACAAAAACCCCACGTATCACACTTATATAGGATCAAGGCAGATATTTCATCACAAGATAAGGTTGATTTTGATGATCACATCCCTCCATATATATATTTTAATTTTTTTACTTTGTGCAGCACTTCTGTCAACCTGTGTTATTTGTAAATGTGTTTATTGATAAACTGATTGATTAATCGATTCTTGTGAACATACAGTCGTCCAGACATTTTAATTTACTTTGCTGTAAGGATGAAAATGTGTCATTTGATTAAACAGCACCTTACTCTTATAATTATTTCCTTGATTGATGGTATTTAATTATGTCATTAAAATACTTTAAAATACTTCTCCAATAATTTATCCACATTACTTCTTTGAAAAAACAAGAATCTGATGCAAACCGGGGAGGAACATTTTTAAGGTAATTATTAAAACATGCATTCATGATTTATTAACAAGCATATGGTTATTCATAATTTTAAGATTTAATACTTTACACTCACTCCTCTCTACTCTTGTTGCCTAAGTGCAGTGAGAACCTGTATGCCCCATGTTAATGAGCACGCAAGGCCAGTCGGGTCAAACCTACAAGGTCAATATATATAATTCCCGTTTAATGTCTTTTGAATGAAAACCTTTTTTTTTTTTTTTTATCCTACATGTAATAAATGAATGAACAAAGAAAATGCACTGACAGGCAGTGGATTCCCCATCTTACCTCCTTTCCTCCTCATAAGCCTTCCTCCAAGAGCACTTTAAGCTCAGTGATGTGTATGAGATGGATTGAGGCAGACTACAGCACAAGGTCTACCCTGAATTTTGTTTCAATTGGGAAGCAGAGCCTTGGCCTCAGTGAGCCACTGCCTACCAGTTGTGTGCCCCAATAAGCCATCTTTTGTGCTTGCTGTGGCCAGTGTGCCTTAACCCTCACCATCCACGACAGTACCAAAAAAAGAAGGAGGACATAGAAGATGCAAACAATTCCCATAAAATACTAAATCATAATACTGTATATTTTATTCTGTGTTATTGTTCTGTTGTTTTTTTTAATCTATCATATTCCACAAAGACTGTTCAGTTTAGTTGTAAATGAGTTTCTAATATAAAAAGTGAAACACTAGGTATTTGTTACAGTACCTTAACACTGGAGTCATCAAGGACATTAGTGTCATCCATGGAGTTTCACTTGCTTCATTTCCTGTCTCGCAGGGTTTAGGCACACAAGGTAATAAAACTAATATTAGAGTTTGAAATGGAGCACATATATTGTGACTTAAAATAAGATTTCTCAATTTTCCAACCGGGAAAAAGCTTCCCCCAGCTGAGAGCAATTTCACTGGACACTGTGTATACTTGTCTAAGAGATTTTATGTAAACCTGACTAAAATTACAAAATTAATTAAGTGTAAAAGTTTAAGGTGAGAATGTTTGAAAGAGAGTTGCATTTATACTACAAATAGATTAAATAGCAAATAGGCCCATCTCCTTTAGGACGCTCTTTTGTCTTAACTTCTAAAATATATTGTTGTGAATTTTCTATCACATTGCTGCAGCCAGTGTCCTTTTTGTGCTATTGTCTAATATGCAGGGTTGGCAACATCAACTCAGGGGACAGGAGGTCTGCAAAAGGCTTCAGTAGCTCTGAGCCTGGGCTTACTGGCACTGTTAGAGGAAAGGATGTTAGCAAAACTCTGTGATATAATGGCCAATGACCTCCACCCCTCTCCATGACATGCTATCAGTCTAGTAAAGAACCTTCAGTCACACACTTGACATGCTATGCCAGAGAACCCGGCAGGTGCACAGTATGCCAGCTACCAACAAACCCTCCTCCCAAGGCGAAAACATCATCAGCAGTAGCTATTGCCAACTGGGATGGTGTTCAGAGATATTATAAATCCAAATCTAACTCACAGCTTCCCCCTTTATATAGCCACTGTTATATCCATTGCTGTTATATAAACAATGAAACAGACAGTAAAACAGGTACAATATGAGCACTGATGTCAATTTTGTAACATTATCATTTTATTACTGCATTACATGAAGTTTTACTCATGTTGTCTCAAATGTAGAGTAATTTTAAAGTGAAAGCGTAAAATACAGGAGATTAATTCATCATTCAGGAGATTGGGTTTGAATTGTTTTTCTGTTGCATGAACAAGCCTGAAATTATTTTGGGTAGATGAGTTTGTAGTAAATGAGAACACTTCAATGATCAGCAAAATGTTTCCAAAACAAGGTATGAGATTGTTTCAAATAACGATCTTGTGAAAGCTTCTGAAAGTGCAAGGCCTCAGTTGCACAAACCTAGGGAGTGGTTGGTGATGCACTTGGCAACTTACAGTTGCTAGGGGAAAATATTCCCTGTTTTCTCCAATGGGTTGTGGCTGGAGGTTGTTCCCTGTTGTGAGGGGGAATCATAGAGGGTATTATACAAAAAACCTTCCTGTCAAAACGAACAACCACGCATATAGGTATATGCATTTTTTCCTTGAGGCCTGTGCTTGCCAGGGGAACACTGACCAATCTCTAGGCCTGTGTGTCCGGGGCTTTAGCAACCAATTTTACAGATAGTTAGCAACCTCCCGCAACTGCTTGCCCATAGGTCAGGAATACAAATTTTCCCTAGAGAAAAATGAATTACCAGGAGGTCACTGACCAGTCAGTTTGAGTGATCATTAAAAAACAGTTGCCAAAATTTTGTTTGGAAGGTGTTTAGAGTAGCTTCTTTTAATCTGTTGAACATTTTCTCTTTCTTATTCTGAGAAGACAAGCTTTTCTAGTTCTTAAAACTCCCCTTTAACTGTGCTTAAGGTGGAGACAGAGACTTTTAGCACCTGAAATCCCATTTTCCAGCAAGAGATTTAGACACAAACAAACATCATTATTTTGTATACAGTAGAAAAAAAATGCTGAAAAGGCAATCGAATGTTGGTTTATGGGTGAAGGAGATGAGATGGAAAGAGATTAATAGAAAGAAAATGGGTGACAAAAAACAGAAGTGAAAAGGGATTTAAGATGTGAGACAGACAAAGCGGAAACAGCCTGAAAAGAGGAAATTGATAGTAAAAAGATGGAAGGGAGAGGAAATGAGGAGATAAGGAGATTGTATTTCCATCATAGTCACATTTTTTCCCGTCTTTTCCAGTTCTTTTATTGTCTGCTTCTAATAGCCACACATTAAGATTTGTATTATCTAAATATCTCAGTGTGTGGGAGTATGTGTGGTGTTTTTCTTTAGTTTTTTCAGTTGATTTATATACTGGCTGAAGGTTTCTTAGTGGTTAACATTTAAAAGATCACATTCAATATCTGTTTCTATTTGTCACCATTGTTTATTTTTGGTATCCATTTTTACCTTCGTGCCTTTCATTCTTCTAAACTTGTCAACTAGTATTTTTATGAAGCAGCAGTATTTGAATTTATATTACTAGCATGAAACAACATGGTGTTATTCAAAGTTCTATTCTACCGAATAAAATGGACCATTCTGATATTTATAGCTGTTGACAGAATAAGTGTCACACGTGGGCAAGAAGGACCCAAAATACAGGACTCACAGATCAACATGCAAAAACAGAAATTCCACCTTTCATTAAGTTGAAATTTGAAGTACATTAGAAATCCATAACAGAAAACTAACAGCAGAAACTCGCTTACAAAACAAAGTCAACCACAAAATAAGTTTAAATGGCATGCTAACATGGGACAAACACAAGGTCGGTACTATTTATGCTTAAAGACACACTGAGGGCAAAGGAAGAGGACAAGCAACAGCTGAAACTAATCAAGAAAAAAGATAAGAAGGAACTCAAATTAAATACAAAACAAAGGAGACAAATAACTGTCAAAATAAAGCAGGACACAGAAGGATGGCATGGATGGAATTTCAAAAGAAACTAAAAATCAAGGACGAGCAGCAACTACAACTAACATAGATTAAAAATCAAATGCATACAGATAAAAATAGAAATAATAAGCATGGCAACCAGGAAATATTTAACAAACAGAAATTAAAAGTTGAGCAACTTAAAACTTAAAGTGACATCCATCCATCCATCGTCCGTCTTAGAAAAATAAAATACACATCTTTAAAATTAACTACCACCATATATTATTATTATTTTTATTATTATGTTTTTTATTTTATCTATGTCGTCTGTTATGTGTTGACACAAACCTGGTTCATCCCTTGTGTTAGGTGCCTTTTTTTATGCTTGACTGAGTCATAGGCAGTGTAGGGACTAACGTTACTGGGATTTAGATAGGGTCGTTAATCGTTACTTCGTGAGTTGCGTTCGACTTACCTCGGAAATCGGAACACGGACCTGGGAATAATGTCACACTCGAGCGTTCTGGTTAGCCTCGTCAGAGAAGTCAGGATTCCAATATGGCGACGCCCTTGAAAACGGTTGTTTTGCTAGCCCTCTACAAAAACAAATTACTACTAAACACATATGGAGCTCATCTGCAGTCTGGAGTTACCTACATCTTCCTACTCGGAAGGCAGAATATCCGAGTTCCGAGGACATTCGAAAGTACCACGACTGCAGTTTCCGTGTTGGACGGAAAAAGTGCATGTGACGCTGTTACGTAGGCTAGAATCATGGCGGCAGTTGACGACAGTTTGTTTTGTGATCCACTGCTTCTTCCTAGTGATATTATGTACAATGATTAGATTTATAACACTGCTGCATCAACCCCAAAATGATGTGTTTGCATTTATAGAGGGTTGAAGCAACAGAAATAGATTAAAACAGACAGATAAAAAAGTGACACATAAAGCAAACATTGTTAATTTCTAATTTAGTTTCATTCATTTCATAATTAACTTGCACTCACACTACTACACTGCCATTTTAGGTTCAGGCCATTAGGTGGCCCAGTGCACTTGTGGCAGGATAGTGCTAACATGTGAGCAAGCTAGAAGACTGGCATCCTGGTGGGTATCCAGTTAGGGAAGCAACACATTAACAAGAGAATTCTGAGTAAAACCAAAGTTACTTTCCCTTGTAACTAGTTACTTTGAAAGTAACAAGTAACTTGAAATAACTGAGTTACCTTTGATAGAAGTAACTAGTAATGTAACTAAGTTACTAATTTAAAGTAACTTACCCAACACTGGTCATAGGTGAGGGTAAAGTGGATTAACAAATAAAAACATTCCTCTGAAAACGATCAGATATGAGAACAGCATGAAATTTGTGAGAAAAAAAAAAAAACATTTGAAAGACCGCTCCTGCACCTTGGAAACAGTTTTGCTTAATGATTTAAATGATTTATTTAAAAAAAACATTATCCCCATATAATTTTTGTCCACAATGAGACACAAGCAACTGCAGTGAAAAGGTGTCCGCAGTGTGAACTCCTGAACTGGTAAGAGAGGATCACAGACACACAGGTAGGCAGACAGAAAATATAGTAGGACACAGTAAGTTTGTTATGTTTAAATGAATTAGTGTAACTAAGGAATTTCCTAACTGGCATATATTCAGCACATCTTATCTTGTTTAATGTTATCTATAATTGGGGCTAACAAACTAGATTTATTGAATGGGCTGTGCCACAAAGCAAGCCATTATATTTTGTCAAGATAAGTCCATTAAAAATGCTCTACACATGGTGTGCTACCATGGTGGAGAGGTGCAGTTTGGAGACTCTAATTAGTGGATGGGAATCCCAGCAGAAACCTACTGGCTATAGCTGTTTGTGTCTGGACACCTGTCAATCAAGTGTGCCCCTAACTCCAAATAAATAAGTTATATAACAACAACAACAACAACAAGAAAGAAAGAAAAAAAAAACACCCAATACACAGTTGTTATGATGAGGCAAACTATCCATAGAGGGCAAAACAGCTTGTTTGTACCAGGATGTAAACATGCTTTCTCATGCTGTAAAGTCGAACATTTTAACATATGGGGATTGACTAGCTTTTGAAGCCAGTCTCAAATGACTGTTAGAGAAACTGCAGTTTTTTGTTTTGTTTTTTTGTTTTCATTTTGTACTTCCTTATTGATTTCATTTTTCAGCTCTTAATGTTGCTGCTTGTTTATAACACCTTAGGACTGCAGTCTAGTTGCACTGGCATGTTCAAGTGTTACAAAACTAAGACTGCACATCTATTTTTTGCTTCATCACTACTTATATACACAGCCTTAAAGGAAACTAAAAATAAAACATGTATGACACTATCATTTTATCTGTTTTGTTTTTCAGGTATTAGGGCATGTTAGGTTCATGCAACCACCCTTATCTAAAATGTAGTGGATGAGATTGAGATTGAAGTTCTCTATTGATGACTTTCTGCTTTTATCTGTTTTTTTCTCTTAATCTTCAACTTTCTTGGTGTTTCTTTCTTTTTCTGTATATGCCCATTTTCGTTAAAGTCAGCCACTTAACTAAGTTGTGGACCACTGCCAGCCCGCAACCAGATCAAGAGAAGCAACGACGGACTTAGATAAACTAAGGGACACAAAGAAAAGGGTTGAGAAAAGAGATGCTCGAGAGAGAAAGAAGAGTAAAAAAAACCCCAGCACACAACAGCAGAAGGAGAAATTGATGTAAATGAAACTTAATGACTATTAATGTATTTTTCCTGTGGCAGCTGTGTGTGTCATATTGGAAGGTCACATCACTGTCAAGATGTCATATGACGTTAAAAGTTTGTGTGAGTGGGTGCTATGAAGAATTTGACTTCTACCGTATATGGCATATTTAAAAAAGAACCAGTGAAAACATCTGCTAAATTCAGAAAATATAGCTCAACAAAGGGTTCGTTCCATTTCTACTAACCGAGATACATAAGAGTTCATCACTCTTTACCATTTATGACAATTTATTCACCATTTTCACATCAACAGATTTTTCACAAAAACATCAGCCTGCAGCTTTATACTATATATAACCGTTACATTGTAGCAGAAACTGTTGGTGGTTTCCAGTACTTATTTTTCCACATTGTTCCTCATATAGCCAAAGCTTAATTACATGCACAGAAACATAATGTTTGATCCACAACGTGAAAAACTGAAGAGGCACACCAGAGTTTTTAAGGTCAGTGATTCAAAATACAGTCAGTTTACAGCCTGATGTAATGTACAGACGTATGAGTGCAAAATAGATGGCAGATAATTCTGGAAATGCATCAAACGGAGGAAAGGTTAAGTGAGGTGTGGGCCACATATCAAAAATTAGTAAAGCCCCACTAAAGCAGCTGTGAAAGCACATTTTGGTCTCCACCTGTGTCTTTTCTCACTTGGCATTTAAAGCAGAGCTTCACATGACAGCGAGAAACACCTGATTTCTCTGTCTTATTGTTCAAAAAAACATTTAAAGGATTTTGTATCATTTAGATCTCAGCTTCAATACAGCCCTCTATTCTATTCCTTTTTAAAATATTGCATTTACCTCTGTTTTCTTCCTTTTCTTTTTTTAATTATTTTAACAGATTGTAAGAGGCAGTATGTTTGATCTCGGTTAGTTAAGAAAAGGCGAATACACTTTGGTATTTAAAAAAAGGACTGTCAGGATTTTATTAACAGTATATGGACATATCTGGCTTCATGATGTAGCTGTTAACACCTCTGCATTCTATGCAAGTGGCTAGGGAGAAGACAAACCTGGCCTTAAGGGGTCACAAGCTAATGTACTATTCACTCATCTTGTTTCCCCGAGGATGGTGACAAATCAAATATGGAGGTCTATCCACCTAGTAGTATCCACCTTAGAATTGGGGGAATTTGGGGACGAGTGTGTTTCAATAAATATCATGTAAATTAGACTTTAATTTAAAGTTGGAAAAAAGCACGTCTTAGTTGAAAGAATATCAGAAGGAAGAAGAGAGTGGACATCCAATACAAGATGTTCAAGTCTATGGATGCAAAGGGTGGATTGCTTGTTGTTATATGATTTCTTAACAACGTGAAACACAAAGCTCTGAAACATCACCAGTAAATTCAATTTAAACAAAAATTGTTTTTTTGGGGTTTAAAAAGTAAAATTTTTAAAAATGTTTTTCATATCCAAGTTAAAGCACACTGGACTCATCTATAAAATTAGAAATTAATCCAGCTTAATATTCAACCACTAAAAAGTTTTTCTTTAACAATTTATAAATTACAGCTATTTACGAATTCAAGTAAGCAGCTGTAATTTGGCATCTTAGTCCAAAAATAATAATCTGTTTGACTGCTTCTAATTTGAAAATTCATGCAAAGCAACAGTTATATTTTAGCCCTAAAATAAAATTTTGATTAAAGAACTTTCAAATACTGGTGGATTAACCTTTGCAGAATCAATTTCCAATACTGTTAATTTGGGGCAGCTGTGCAAAAACCTTACACCAGGTGATATTTTAATTAATTTGTTGAGCACTGTATATACTGAAATGAAATAATGTACTAAACTGAAAAGAATATAGATCGATATAGATGTGTATCTATTTGTGACAGAAAAAGCAGGTGACAGAAGGTATTTTCTGTGAATATTACCATACCTACTGGTGCTCCCTCGGGAACGACAGGCAAACTATGAGTAAGTATGTGTGTCACTGAGCGCATGAATTAAAATGCAAGCGAGATCAGTAAATCAGAAAAAGTACCCAGGTGTGGATGGAAAGGTTTTCACACACCAACACTCAAACGTGTGCTTTGGTCTAAGCATTTTGAAACCTTTAGTTTTAGGTTGCTCAACAGCTGTGACTCATACAGTGCTTACAGGAAATGCCACAAACTGAAACGTACCTTTCAGGCCAAATTAGAAAGCAGCAGCTATTTAAATAGGCCAAAATGCATAACATGGCCAACAAGTTAAGTTGTTGGTGGTGAACTGGCATGTATTCCAGGCAGATATGGCAGACATGCATGGTGCATCCAATCAAGTGCCAGGCAGCAAAATTGCTTTTTAGGGCCAACTCTGCCTGTCTGATAGAACAGTGTCTGCAGGGTAGTTAGCAACTATTTTGCAGCATTCTGATCTGTGCCTAGTTTAGGTTTCTAAACTGGGATTTCTCAACTGTCTCTAAGTTAGTGTATGTGTGCATTTGTGGTGTGTGTGTGTGAGTGGGTGAGAGAGAGAGAGACGGGGGGGGGGGGGGGGGGGGGGGGAGAGATGAGGGGTTGGCAGGATGCCAGCACCCTTGTTTGACACAGTGAGACACTGACAGGTCTCAAGGTCTGCCAACATACACACACTCACGCACGCACGCACACACACACATGCACAAACACACTGAAAGCCAAGCACACAAGGTCTGCCAACTCACATCTGTAAAACTTTTCATGGCCAGAGGCTGCTTTTGGGGGTGTGGGGTGTGAGGATAGAAGGGAGATAGTGAGGGATGAGGGAAGAGAGGAGACAAGATAGAGAGCATGAGAGACAGACAGCTGAACGTGTATACACACAGGAGGAGCTCTAATAAGGCTTTAAGGGTAAAACTAAAAAGCTAAGGGGATTTCGGAGGGATGGATGAATGAATAGACTGACAAAAAGAGAGAGGGTACAAAGGTTTCAGAGAACAAGAGCAGGATGCACAGGAAAATCCAACACAATAAAGCCTGCTTCAAAAGCTTTAGAAATTAGAAGAGTCCATTCTCATTTTATAAACAACTATAAAGAGATGCACAAGTGCTAGACTTTGATTGAGTGGTCTGAAAAATAAAGCAACTAAGTACTTAGAGAGGCTTAGAGAGGAATGTGAAGATGATACTGAAGGGAGAATTGGCCATTTTTAATCAAGGTATTATCTTTGCTTTATATGAATCCCTAAATTTTGACATATTTGACATAAAAATGTTAGTAGATGTGTCATTTTTGAAGTAGAAGAAATGCATCAAATGAATACAAAGACTAACATATTCAGTTGTTTCTATCAGGAAAAGGGTTTCAGTGGTCAATGAATACAAATAAATGGATACTGAAGGCGTTTTTGCTTTGTCTTGTGTGTGCACATGCACTGTGGAAGGCTTATGTATGAAAACAACTTTCTATATGTAACTTCAAGTGTGGCTGTACGCATTAATGTACAGTGACTCTCCCTTTATAAAGGGCCTCATTTGAGCTATACTGCTTAACGAGCAGTTCCTAAATGTCAGCGTGGCCCCTGTAGGGCTTAACTTCCTGGTACTGAAGGATTATGGGAAAAATGTCAGGGAGAATCGGAAGCACTGATGAGAGCAAATAAGTATGAAATAGAGAGAAATAGAGAGAGAGACAGAGAGGGAGATAAAAAGCCAAATGCAGAGAAAGGGTTTGGGGAATATGGGTGTGAATGACAGGAATTAATCATCAGACATACATTTGCATGGGGCGCAGACATTTACACACTCCAACGCATGCATACACAAACAGACAGACAAACAAACACAAAGACAAATGCATGCAGGTGGCACATTACATAGCCCCTGGCAAAATGACTCATTGAAAGACCAATGTGGATGTTATCTGTTTCTGGGACATTGTGTGTGTGTGCATGTGTGTGTGTTTAATATATCACGTGCATCGTATTCTGTGAGTGACAGAGTGAGTATCTATTTAGCAGACCCAACGGTCAGGCTAGATCAATAAACAAGTGATCAGGGGACAAACAGCACACAGACGTCAAAAGAGGAAAGCTGCAAATAAGAGGAAGACGTAAAATTAGCAATCAATGTGTACTGAACATGACAACCTCTTAAGAGACTTTATTTAGCTGGAGGGTATTACCGCTGTGCCTTTATTTAGACATGGTACTGTAGCAAAGAGACAAGTCTACTTTAAATCTTGGATGGCCTGCTTGAAGTGCGCTTAGATTAAAGCTTTCTTAACAGGGATGTAGAGTGAGATAGAAAAAGCTGCTTTATGTTGATTTGTGAAAAAATCCCAAGTAAACTTTACACTATATGTGGAAGTTGCAAAATAGCAGTACAGACACATTAGGCAATGATAATAAAAAAAATGATGCGTGAATGTGAGCAAACATCTACAGAAGTCAGGACAGCACTTGAATCTACTGCCAGGTAGAAACATAGTGTCAGATAGGACATCAGCCAGCGCTAACATCTGTGGAAGATATGAGATTGATCCACAGTCATCTAGAACTGCTTTATTGCTGGGAAGGAGAAAACACAGACACATATTCAATTAAATTCAATTCAATTTTATTTATATAGCGCCAAATCACAACAGCAGTCACCTGAAGGCGCTTTATATTGTACAGTGGATTGTGCAATAATAGATACAGAGAAAAACCCAACAATCATATGACCCCCTATGAGCAAGCACTTTGGCAACAGTGGGAAGAAAAAAAGGAATACACTTAGAGGGTATACACAGCATATGGATGTAGGAAAAACCTGGAAGAAAAAGAAAACATAGAAAAGACATACCGTGCTAATGGTTGTGAAGCTCTATAGAGTATATTTAATTTCCAAATTCCATCACGTGTAGAAGAGAGACATAACTCTCTTGAGAACAGTAACTGATTCCTTTGGATGAGAATCAGCTACTGTTACTTTTTCTGCAAGTTTTCCAGAACCAAGAAGAAAAAGGGACTGTAGAGCTGTTTACGTATTCACAAACCTCCATGCTACTGAAAAAAATTCAATCACTCTAGTTACAAAGATCCCTCCTAAGAAAATGGAATAAATCAATATTAATTCGAGAACCACAGAGGCCCAGCCATAAGTCAACTGCTTCTAGTAATTTAAATCTCCCACTCACAGTAGCGACATGACTCAGATTATGGTCACCCTTTTTCTGTTTCTTCCTTGTCATACCCTGAAGTGACCACATTTCTAGCTTCTTGCTCTGAAACTGCCAACACTTTTTCTCTGATGCTCACTCCAGTGCTACAAAAGCTTTTTGATCAATGTGATTAAGAGGTGATTGTCATGCCCTAAATTGACTGAAGGACTGAAAACATATACTTACAAACTTATGATACGGGAACATTTTCAAAATACTTTCAAAGCTAGTAAGGGCTCTTTTTGTATTCTTCACTCTAGCTTTTCCATCATTAGGAATACTCAAACTCAAAAGTTTAAATAACAAACAAAACATAAAAAAAAACCCCACCAAAAAACAACTTTGAACTTTTTGTACTGTGAGAAAGATCCTTCGCTGGACTATTTATCGTTCTTAACATCATCCAAAATTCAAGACAGCTGCCAAGCCTACTGTCTGCATCAAAATGACCATTTAGGCTTGATTAGAAAGTAAAAGGAGCAATTAGGTCCTACTAATCACGTGCAGGCTGCATACTAGAACTGTGCAGGCTGAAGACCAGAACTGTGTCAGTATAATCAGTGTAACTAATGTGTAAGTTGTCTGTGAAGGTTCTGAGTCATCCAGGTCATCTTAGTCAAAGGAGCTTGCAAAGAGAAGTGTCTGGACTTCTTTAAGTTGCTTGAAGATGTTTCACCTCTCATCCGAGAAGTTTCTTCAGTTCTAAGGTCAAATGGTGGGGAGTCCCAGATTTAAACCTAGTGGGAGTTTCCCCCCAAAGACGGACAAAAGGACCCCCTGATGATCCTCTAATCACCTGAGCCAAGGTGTGAAACTGGGCGTGGGTCCCAATCAGCCAGGGTTTCGCGTGAGCTAATTGTGAAACCTGGCCCCACCCTATCATGTGATTTCCTGAGGTCAGATGGCCCAGGATGTGAGTGGGCGTTAAGGCGTCTGGGGAGGGAACTCAAAACTGGATTATAGATGGCAGACAGTTGGTGTCGTAAACCACCGCCTCTGTTCAAAGATGGTCGCTCACAGTGGACATAGATGGCTTCTTTCACTCCTCTTTCAAACCATCTGTCCTCTCTGTCCAAAATGTGAACATTGGCATCCTCGAAAGAGTGACCTTTATCCTTTAGATGCAGAGGGACTGCTGAGTCTTGTCCTGTGGAGGTGGCTCTTCTATGTTGTGCCATGTGCTTGTGAAGTGGCTGTTTGGTCTCTCTGATGTAGAGGTCTGGGCATTCCTTGCTGCACTGTACAGCATACACCACATTGTTAAGTCTGAGTTTTGTCTTTCGGGTGAACCAGTTTTTGTCTGAGTGTGTTGCTGGGTCTGAAATGCACCGGGATGTCATGCTTGGAGAAAACTCTCCTGAGTTTTTTCTGATACACCGGCTACATAGGGGATGACAATGTTGTTACGTAAATCTGGGACTCTCTGCCATTTGATCTCAGAACTGAAGAAGCTTCTCCGATGAGAGGTGAAACGTCTTCAAGCAACTTAAAGAAGTCCAGACGCTTTTCTTTACAAGCTCCTTTGACTAATGTGTAAGTTACATAAAAAACAAAAAGATAACCCACATCACCTGATTCCCTTCTGGCAAATCTCATATAATTTGATGTGCACTAATAAAGTTTCTTTACCCTGCCTACAGAATCTGTAAGCTGTTTTGCAACCCATCTCCATCCCCCTGTTCCTCAGTTCATGCTGTGTCTGAGTTAATCAGTGTCATATCCGTTGTCCTTTGTGATTGCTCTGTTCTGTAAGACGGTTTTGCTGTTGCTCTGATTTCTTCATACTTTCCACATATGCACATAAATGGATAGGAAGGTCCCTAAAGAGGGTCATACTTTATATTCAAAATACTGCATTTAGAAAAAAACTGTATTTACTTTAATGGTCTTGAACTTTATTTTCCATTTTGCCAACAAGCAAACAATGTCAAAGGGCTGAGACATGATGTGACATACTATATGTAACGTCTTTACAGAGAGACGCTAACATTGAAGGTTTTTAAACAATGTCCGTTGCAGACAGCAAAGAGATACGACCCAAGTCACTTTACTCATGTACGCTTGCCTCAAGGAGTGGAAAAAATATTAATTCTTTAGGAATAGATCTCTATGAAATACCAAAATTCCCATTGACATTTATATTTTTACTAAACATTTGGAAAGAAATTGAAATGAATGAAAGTGTGGTTTATTGTTATGTGCAATTATCGACTGAGAAAGGATAAGCCTAGTATAACATTTCGTATTTATGCAAAAAAAAGAAGATTCAGATTCTGTCATACCTAAAAATGCTTCTGCAATTTAATGCACAGATACATAAAATAATGCTATATCAATATAAGTACACTAAAAGTTTTATTTACCATGAAGTAACATTTTTAAAAGTCTTACCCCAATTGATATAATATTTAATTTTAGCCATAGGAACTAGGATTTAAATTATATACAGTTATACATAGTTAATATAATTATCTGCATAGGGAATATGATCTGCATAGTGGGCTATTGCAATTAGCAGACATTTGTTTACATTTCCCTGCAGTGCTATATGACGCATGCTATTTTATAATTTTGTAATTGAATACTATAATTACCATTCCCAGTGGCAACAGAGGCAAGCATTATATTTCTGTCTCTTTTTATTCATACAATGTGGAAATCTTTTCATTTCAGTGTAGCATCAATCAAGGTTCTTTATCAGCCAGGCTGTGGAACATTTCTCCTCATTAACAGTATATGACACATAGCAAAGTCTGTGACACATAGTATATTGTGAGTAATACTAAAAAAGCAGCATGAAGCTTTTTAGTATATCTCATTCATTCTACTATACACTAACATTTCCAGATGATCACTTGATTCCTGTGCAGCCAGCTTGATAAAAAAAATAGCATATGAGCATTTTTGTATGCTTTATTTGCATTTTTTTAACAATTCATTTCTTTGATCATTGACTATGCACTGTAAAACATTTACAATGTCCTCATTATTTTCTGCCAGTATGTAATGTTTTATTTGTTAGTTTGTTTTCAGTGGAAACCTTTGGCCTTTTTCTTTAAATGGTAAATAAAAATGTAAAAATACAGAAAAAAAAGTATGTTGTACTATATTTTTACATTTTCATTTATTTGTTGTTTTTCAGAGTAAATGTAGATGCCTGAAGTATTGTGTTATTTATATTCAGTTCCCTGATGTCCTGATATGTACACTGACTCCTTGTGACTCAACTATATTGATTAATGCTAATGGTTAAAAGAAAAGAAAACACAAACTGCAGACATTTATGTCTTACAAAACACATTTCAAAGTGTGTAGGGGAAAATCTCCCAGTCCATTGGTATTCAGGTTAGCTTTAGGTGATGCAACGTTGGCATCTGACGTGTTCCTAATGCTAACTATGGTGAGGTTTAGAGAGGGGATGTGGGTTATTTCAGTATAACTTGTATTGTTGTTAATTTATAGATCGGAATTTCTTTTCTATATTTTGTGAGCTTTTCACTTTTAATATTTTACTCCTCTATGTGGTCTTTATCTCGTATCCTCCCTCAGTATTTATGTGGGTCCTAAGAAAAACCCACTGACTACCACTAACCTCAGTCACTATCACTGTTTTTCAGCACTAGATTCAACTTTTCCCCCCTTCTTTTTCGAAATATCTGTGTTTCTTGTACTAATCCAATAACTATTACAAATTGAGTTTGAGCCTGTATGTTTTGTTCTTTAATATTACACTAAGGTGTTATCCACAAATCCAGGATATTCCTTTCATCAAATTTCCCTAAAATGACTTATTTTATATCTTCACTTTTTTCACTTTGACTCATTTGTATTGAAATTCTGAAGAAAGAACCAATGCTAAGACCCTTATCAAGTACCATCAACCCAGTGCCAAAACGTGCAGGTTTTTGAAACTATGCATTGTAAGTGTGTGTATGTTTCAGTGCGCTGTACATTTGTGTGTGTCCCATTGTCTCAAAGTGGTGGACCATCCATCACCATTAGGCTGAAGCGGAGAGCCTGACTCACACTCAGGAACAATCTAATTCCACTAAAAACACCTCTCTCCAGCACTCTCTTCTTCACTTTCTCTATTGTCGGGTTTCTCCGCTTCACCTTCTTGTTTTCTCCCCTTCCCTATCTCTCTGCAGGATTTAGGGAACAGACTTCAGCAGATGAAAACCTCCCAAGCATGTCTGCAGTAATACCTCAGACACACACTTGCTGTGCCGCACACACACAGAGGACACAGTCTTGCTGTCAGTATATTGTTCTAACTCGGCTTTTGGTGTGTGTATGCGCGTGTGTTTGTGTATGTGAGTGTGTGTGTGGTTATCATTCTGTTAGAGGAGCCAAATGTGAGACAAGATCCTCTTCAACTTTTTTTTTTGGTCTTAGACCCAAGGAGAGGAAACCATGCTGCAGTAAACTGAAGCTTTCCATAACGCTATAGGATTTTGGGCTTAAAATTGGGCTGGAACAGTTTTGGAATCACAATTACTTAAAGTTTGTTCTCACTGCATAACATATACCTGCGTAAACTTAGATGCCCACAGACTGATGAAGAAGATCAAGATTTAGATAGGTTTAACGCATATCGGCTGAGAAAGTGAGCACATCCAATGCAAAAATCATCAAGTTTTATTTCATTTATTATTTTATTCATTTATTTTCTTTTAAAAGAAAAGAAACAACATCGCTGCAAACAATGTGACATGCTCATCAAAAAGGGCAGACACTTTGACTGGCCTTTTGATTGATCAAAAGAAGAGCTTTTGTTACGATTTAAACAGTTATCTACAGTTCCAGTCACAATAACAACCACTCCTTTCCTCCGGGTTAAACTGGCCTGCAGAAAGTCCTAGACACTGATTCATTACCAAAAGGGTAATGTAATAGTCTTACAGACAACACCATGCACAATTTAATAAACGCCAGCTCTATAAATGATTGAGAGTCAGAGCTGGGTAAACAGAAGCAGTGACAAGATCACAGTTTTTTTACTGATACATACTAAACTTTAGATCAATAATAGCTCTGCCAGGGTAGAAAGAAATATACACTTTCCAAATCAGTGAACAACATTACACAGCTTCAGTAACAACTGTCTAATTAACCCCCACCCCCCACCCCCCCACCCCACCCATAAAAAACCCCCAAGTGTTTGTGACCTACTCTTCAAACTCAGAGCTTAAATCTTTTATGAATCGGAGACACCAAAACAAAATGTTTACAGTCTATGCTGTGAAAATCTGCATTAGAGGATGTATACCTACTGGTCATGCAGATGGATGCAAATTTAGTAACAGATGGAAGCTAGCTGGGGCATTTGCACAGTAACTTCTGGCCTGTGCATATGTGTAGCAGATGTGCTCAAATAGTTTGGTTCTAGTAATGTCAGTGAGGGTATGAAGAGAGCTTATCCTTCTATGGATATTTTGTCCTACCACAGCTATCTTCCTAAATTAAGCCCATTATACACGTGGCTAAGGAGTGATTCCAGCATGGGTGCACCACACCTTTGACAGCTACTCTAATCAGCCTGTGCTCATGACTGCACTGATCTGTATTATTCTGGAAAGACCAGGGCATGCTGGTCAAATAGTGATTTCCCTGCCTGCATGCCAGTAATTCGTACTCTAGGAGTATTACTTAAAGCGCAAGGTTTACGAGGAGGTTTTAGCCTCGAGCTGTTTTTCTAATCAATACAAATAGTTGATCTGAGTAAGCGCACTGAATGTCATGACAAGCTACTTTTGCATTAAAAGAATACATTGGATGAACTTAAAAATTCAATTTGTATTTATCTTTTTAAGTAACTCCAACACTTGCATACACTTTTTTATAATTAAAGCAGTCAAATACATGTACATGTTTAAAAGCTCGAATAAAAGTGGGCCAGCTTAATTTCAATTCTGAAGTTTTTACCACAAGTTTCCAATTTAGCTTATTTACAATGTTATAAATAAATCGAATTATTTTTTTCTTCCATTTGCACTATATATTTCTACTTTAAGAAGAATGTTTACATTTCACTTTAGAATAGATAGAGCACAGCATTCCAATTTTTAGATTAAAGATAGATTTTTTTCAGCCACGAACCATACATTTTACTTGCACAAAATAACCACTGCTAAACCAATCACATGAATTCAAACTCCAAATATGTTTAATTATCAACATTTAACATCTGTTAAATGTTTACTTCGGCTCAAACAGCCTACTTGCTGACAAAAATGCATAAGCTTTGATTTAGAAACAGTAAAGCACTTGTTTTATTATATCTGCTGTATTAAATGGTCAGTGCCAGTTAATGTAATTCACCACAAACTAAAATTAAAAAAAGAAAATACCAATTAGTTTTAGCCAGCTAAGAGCTTTTTAAATTTACAACCAGTGAATTAGTTTAGAACAATATGTAATTTCACTTTTAGTGTTAAGCATATTTACTGCAGTGAGTGTGCTGACTTCAATATTTCATGCTCCTGCTTCTTTCATTTCTCCCTCTCTTTTCTTCTGTTGCTACAATTAAGTCACAATAATTTGCTGCTCCTGTGAAGACATTATTTTTTTTATTAAACCTGCTATATTCAAAATTCTTCAGATAAATCCCGGTTACACCGGGTAGAGTGATTTAACTCCTATGCAAAGGGCATGTAAAACCTTCCCTGAAGACACAAAAGCAGGGTGGAGGTGGATAGGATGTCCTCTTATCTATGTCGAGGAAAAGGAAAAGAACAGGAGGGAGTCATTTATTTTTCGTCTCTCTTCTCGCATGATTAGTTCTTCTTAGAGCATGCTGTAACTTTGTGTAGGTTGTGCCCAATTTCAGAGATGACAAAGATGCTGGGCAGAGGTAAAAGTCTCTTTATATATGAGTCAGCAGGACAACCAGTACAAAACAACAAAACACAGCTTGCAACACGACAAGAGCTAGGCGAACAGTTACTGTGGACGAGGGAAAGGCACTAAAAACAGGACCGTACCAAACAACTGAACAGAAACTACTACTGCCTTCCACTACATAAAGAGAAACTGGCTTGACTGGTGTTATCTGGTGTAGCTGAGCCCAACACTGAGCAATTTGTGACACACTGCAGGGAAAAAAGGGGACTGTGAAATGACAAGCAAATTGTTTGGCAATGTACTCCAATGTGCAACATTTCTGCCTGCTGGCATTAACAAAGGCTAGCACCTTGGACAGCTCCTCACTGACAGTTCCTGGATCAGCGCTCCAGGATGGCAACAATGAGGAATCAAGAAACCTTTCGAAGTTACATGTGACATTGAGAAATTTCAATTTACATCTAAAAGTGATGACATTTAAACTGTTTTTTCTCCATATAACTTCTGTTTGCGGTCACAAAATATCTTAAGCTCTGTTATTTTCCTTTCTCTGCACCTTCTCAGTGTCTAAAGCCTTTCAAAATTCAGAGGGCGAACAGGTGTCTCGGCAGAGCCCAAAAGCTGGTCAGACATTGCTGTAACCATCAACCCAGTCTAACTTTGCCTTGATCCAGTTGGTAGGATAGAGTCAGCTTTCACAAGATGTGACAAAAAAGTCTGAGAGGCATGTGACAAAATCTTTTTTCTTTTACTTTCAAAAATACAGTGTTAACACAGACTAAATGTACATACTGTAGCATCAGTAAAAACCTATTGCTGACTTGGATTTCTGATATTTTAATAATGCAGTGTTTGTTTTTCAGCTGGTAAAAGTGATTCTGTGAGGAGTTAATCTGAAAGTCATTTCTCCACAATACTTGAGATAGGGGCTGTGCTTATGTGTATGTGTGTCTGTGTGAGAGAGAGAGAGACAAAGGAGGAGTAAAAAAGAAAGAGACTGCATGTCCGCGTGTGTGTTGTAGAGTAAGGCAAGCAAAACACTTCAACTCTAAATTCACTTCGTACTCCTTGGCTCTTTCTTTTCTCTCTTTCCACCAAGGAGTGCCTAAGAGGCAGTGGTGCTGGATTAGTATGGGTGTGTGTGTGTGTGTGTGTGTGTGTGTGTGTGTGTGTGTGTGTGTGTGTGTGTGTGTGTGTATTTCTTACCATGTGTGTAGAATTAGATTTTGAGTACAGGTGCTTGAGCATGTCTGGGCTTCATAAAAATGAATCATCTATCTATCTATCTATCTATCTATCTATCTATCTATCTATCTATCTATCTATCTATCTATCTATCTATCTATCTATCTATCTATCTATCTATCTATCTATCTATCTATCCATCTATCCATCCATCCATCCATCCATCCGACATAGATAGAAACCTGCAGTAGACAACTCAGCAAACTGGCCACTAAAAATATAATAATGGACTGGTAAACTTCTCTTGCCCATTAAACCATGAGGTCTGTTTTATGGCTCACATACTACCCTGAGGACCTAAACACTCATATAAAGCCACGTACACACATTGTTATCAGGTGCAGTTGTGGCCCATGTAAGCCATGTGTCTAAATAAAGACAAAACAACACGCTTCAGTGTTTAGATTCAGCCAAGCTATGCAGCAGGAGCGTGTGTGTGTATGTGTGCCTTTTGAGCAAAGTGTGTGGTGTAGCTCTCTATGGAAGTTTTTCTGACAGTGCATGTATGTGTGTTTGCATGTGTGTCTTTAAAGCTATTGTCTTGCTTCTCCTCTCAGCTGAAGCCAATTAACTTTGCTGCTCTGCTGGTGATAACACACACATGCATGTGTTGGTACGAGCATGCACACGAGCTAAGATCAGAGCACACATACACTCATAGATGAATGTTTGGAAAGAGGAAGTTGTTTATAGAGCACCGCTAATGTGAGGAAACAACATTTAAGGGTTTATACAGAGGTAGGGAAAACAGCTAAGAAATGGCAGAACAATCTGTTGCTAGGTTACAATAACAGGAAGCCTTGTAGGTTACCATAGTGGAACAATTAGCCTTAAGACTTTTCTGATTAATCAGAAAACAGGTTATATGACTTGAAAGATTGTGCCATTTATACCTTCTCCACCTTCTCCACCTTTCCATTATCTACCCACTCCGCAACAAATAAACGTGTTAAATAAATGACAAAATGGGGCTGTAGTGTATGACATCATTGACTGAGTGACAGTAGTAAGCTATCAGCTGTAGACATGAAAAAAATGAGTCAGAGTGAATCATGAGTGAAGCAGCTAAAGGAACCCAGGCAAACATAACTCACGGTATGTTTTAATTATGACAGTTCTTCACATGTAGGTCAGGAGACATTAATGTACCTATGGCCAGACTGGTCAGAAATTCATTTTATCTCTATACTGTATGGTATAAAAGTCATCATTTCATTATATTTTGGTAGAAAAATAGTAAATGGTTCACTGAATTTTTTTAATACTTGCAAACTTATACAGAAATACAGTATATAAAGAAAAATAATGTCTGTACAATACTAGTAACCGTGGCAACTGATATTCTTCTACACACTGTTAAGATGGTCCCACACTTATTCAGTCATGTTGATGTCCAGGCTCTGAGAACACCAATTCATGATAGTTTTCCAGTGTGTGTTTTTCTATCAAGGTACGCTTTTACTGAACTGGATCATTGTCATGCTGTAAAATGATGATGCTGCTGCCAATCATATGGTTTCCAGATGGTGTTGCATGGATTTATCACTCCATAAGACCTGTTCCCACTGATTTGTAGTGCAGTTCTTGTGTAATTTGACAAACCTTCACCTTTTCTCACCATTTCCTTTCCTTAACAATGACTTCTTGACAGCCACCCTTGTACTGAGACCGTTTCTAATGAGGCTTCTAATACAGTAGATCAGGGGTGGGCAACTCCAGGCCTCAAGGGCCGGTGTCCTGCAGGTTTTAAATCTCAACCTCGGTCAGCACACCGGAATCAAATGTTTAGTTCATTACCAGGCCTCTGGAGAACTTCAATTAATATTTAGGAGGCCATTTAGCCATTTGAATTAGCTGTGTTGGATCAAGGACACATCTAAAAACCTGTGGGACACCGGCCCTCAAGGCCTGGAGTTGCCCACCCCTGCAGGAGATGGATCAACAGAAGGTACTAATGCATTATTTTGGTCCTGTGTCAGAACTTTTGTATTTTTTCCCCTATTTCTTAAGGCTATGACTTTGAGAGTACTCATCTACTGTTGATAGTTTTTTTCATTATATGTTTTTGCAAAAAAAACATATAATGAAAAAAAAAAGAAGTTTTTTTGCTATCTATATATATATATCTATATATATATATATATATATATATATAGATCTATATCTATATATATCTATATAGATATAGATAGATTTTCCAGTTATTGTCATCTTACATTCACAGGCATCAAACTGTAGTGTGTGTATAAAACTAGCAGCAACTACTGGAGCAAAAATAAATTAAGGCAACAGAGAAGTGCCAAAAGCTTCCTGAAATACCCATTTGAGGCTCGCTACAAAAGTGAGTCAAACCTAAAGACTCCCATGTTGAAACGCTTGACTAAACAGAACTGAAAAGCATCTTTACGACCTGGAACAAAAACAGGTTGGCCTCTATGGATAGTTTCCCCCTTCATAACAACTTTATAGTGGTGGACATTTTTATAACTTGTAATCCTGTTAAGACTGAATCATGAGAACCCGGCTTCTTTGAATGACTTGCATCCTGAGTGCACTTGTGCTCTTTGTGTTATTCTGAGCATTTTTAGTGAATTGCATGACACATAATATTCCTTACTGTGTGGTACTTCCTGTTCAAAACATTTGTGCTTTGGTTTCAGTGAGGGAGATCATAATATCTCTGTTCTATTGTGTTGCCCTGTTTATTCTATGGATACAGCCTAGTCATTAAGAAGCAGCACTAGCAATCCACTCTCTCATCCATCCATATGATAACTTCTGACATCGGTGTGTGATGTCACAGTGGCCCTACACACATATTTTATCGATCTACTGCCTTTGGTTTGTCCACAAGTGCAGCGTATAGGGACATTCAGTATATAAAATATTTTGTGAGAAACATATCACACACATGTTGGGACACACAGAGTCACAACCAGTCATCACTGTACAAAAGGAAAGTCAACCAAAGTTGACAAGAGTGTGACAGCTTATCTCAGTGGTTATTGTGGGGTCACACTGTTTATGTCTCAGTAAAAGCAAACACAGTGTAGGAATATTGATTCTACCTCTCTGTTGATGTCTTCTGTTGATGCAACACAGCTGTACACCCCTGCCTACCTTTTCTTCTCTTTTCTGTCACTCACTTCAAATGCTTTTTGGACCATAGTACAATTACCTTTCTCTTCACCAGCCAGACAGGTGTGATTCCACTTGTTACACTGCACTTGAAGAAAACAGAGAAAATACAATGTCAAGGACTGCAGAATTCTGAAGTGGTTTTAAATGGCAAAAAAAAAATGTTTTTAAGGGTCCCATGAGATAGATTCAGAATCAATGGATATTGTAAAATGACCAAAACAGTTCTACAGGCACTCATTCATTTATGATCAGAGGCAAAAGAGAAACAGAAATAACAAATATGAAAAAACAAAATCCACAGAGCACAGACATTAGCACACCCTAATTATTTTATCCTTTGTCAGGCTAAAGGTGTAGCATTTTGGCTGCTGTTGTCTTGGATCACAAAGATTTCCTGACCCTCTGGCCTCAGTCAGTCTGACTTGGCTCCCAACTCTCCTCCTTCCCTGTCATTGGATCCCAGCAGGCCTGCCTCTCAGCCACCTACACCCTGTACAACTATGACTGAAACCAACCCATCCAACCAACGTCATTGTCAAGTATGCCAATGACACCACCTTGGTTGGGCTCATCACTGATGGATATGAGACAGCATGTAGGGCTGAGGTAGAGAAGTTGTCCTGCTGTTGTGCAGAAAATAACCTGAAGCTGAATGTCCTTAAAACACAAGAAATCATCAGGAGACACAGACAGGTCCACTCCCTTCTCATTGTAAATGGAGAATGGATAGAATCTGTCTCCGCCTTCAGGATTTTGGGCACCCACCAATCACTTGGACCCACAACACCAATGCCCTGGTAAAGAAACCCCATCAGCGGCTGCACTTCCTCCATGTGCTGTGGAAGAATAACCTGGACCAGAAGTCGCTGCTGGTCTTCTACCAATCCTTAGTGGATAGCGTGCTTTTCTACTGCCTGGGTGTTTCATATACAGGGGCCACAAGTGAGAACAGGAGGGCTGTGCAGAGAGGGATTAACACTGCCACAGGTAGCTCCTTCTATCTCAGGAAAACCAGGGCCATCATAGGTAACCCCTCACTACCTGTTTGAACCCCCACCCCACTACTTCCAAACATTTGTTCTGAACTTGCAACTTGTTCTCTAATGTGTGCCTTCTATTCTTTTGTATATATTCCTCTTGATTGTATATATTTCTATTGTTTGCTATTCATTCCTGCTGTCTACTATTACTGTTTAATTCCAGCACAGCTGGTGTCTATTCTATTCTATTCTATTCTATTTATGGATGCTAGCTTGGTTATCAAACTACATTTGTAGTTCAATTTAAATAGGATGCTACAGCTTACAAATACAAGCTCAAAACAAACACTAAAAACAACCAGTAAAAATCTTCACAATTTTTCTTTTAGGACAGCTGAAAGCTAGCTATAGTGAATAAAACAGCAGGCACCTGTCACTCAAAGTGGCCCCACTTCTAATTTTGGGCATATTTGGCCATCTCCAGCTTGCATGTTTTTTTTTTTCAGCAGTAACAGCTACTTGTGGCTTACATCGCTTCTGGCACACTGGTGTCACTCACTTTCCACAATAAAATATCTATATCGTTTAAGGACCATGGTCCGTAAAAGGAAATGCCATCCAGGAAACCAGATAATCATACTGCCTCACCTTTCTAATTCTCTTGTCACTTAACCAAGTTGTCATGTGGTTGAATCAATCCCCATCTCCAGTCGATTCAATGGTCTATGGCGTCTTTAATACTTCATCTTTAAGGTGGCAGCCTTTTGATCTGCACAAATTGTATATTAAGTGATCAAAATTTTACAGAGTAACTAGATGTTTTGTATAGCAAAGTGCCACCATGCTTGCTTTCTTTTTCTGTGCAACAAATTTAGCTTTGCGTTCTTTAGTCACAGCCCAAAATCTGTCTCTCTTGTTGTTTTATCAGTCTAGGGACTTTGAGCATTTAGCATTCTATATATACTATAGTCAGTGAAAGAGAGATGTAAGAATAGAAACTATTTGGAAAGGCAGAGACATTTGATAATATATGCATTCGCACATGAGAAAAGTGTGAATGTGTGAAACAAGGGGGAAGAAACCTAGAAAGGCGAAGAGGCTGTGTGTACGTAAGAGAGACATTTCTGTGACCTTCTGCGTCGCAAAGCCCCATCTGACTAAGAAATGAGCAGGGGTGGAGTGATGGGGGAAGGAGAGAGGAGACTGCTAATGAGTGGGGAATGGGATGAAGAGGGGAAGGGATGGAGAAAGGGAAGGATGGGATTTGACTGTAAGTACTGAATATTTGACATTTATCCAAATGATAACACAATCCCCCGCCTTTTAAAATTGCTGTTTTACACAGAGAGGCAGAAAAGACACACAGTGGACTAAACTGAGGAGCCCAACATCTAACGTATCATTCAGACAAACACTGCCAAACACCATAAGCATTGTTTTACATATTAAAACACTTGAGTGCATTTGATTTGAATGCCAGAACCATCAGACTGATATTAACGCACTGCTGAGGCTGAAATGTAGTCTGCAGATCACATACTGTAGCGCACAGGAAATATTAAGCTCCCACATACTTTTTTTCCTGAGGGGCAGAACTAATTATGAGCCCACAACTTATATGGCTTCATTAACCACAAGCTCATCTGACAGATGCTAAAGTAACATGTTTTAAAGTGCTTTTACTTAACCTGACCAACTAACAATACAGCTTCATCCCAGGTGACTGATTAAAAGCGAAAAATAAGAGAACAAAAAATATCTTCATTTACAGTTATAATCAGCAGCACTTCTGTATTAATGTTATTTTTTTCCTTTCCAAAGACATTACATCTGTTCATTAAAGGTTTCACAATAATGTTCTGAACACCCACATTGGTAGGTGAAAAAGCTCTTTATAAACAGAGAGTGATCTGGGTATTTAAAGTGGGCTGAAATTCATTCACTGCTTGGTAAATCTGATTTCTGAATCAGTATTCAAAAATGTTTTGTTTGACAAGATCTATCAAAATACTAGTTCTACAGTAAAGCATAACATAGCGTCAAAACGCCAAACGGTCTCCTTTTCATAAGCTTGGTTTTAGTTTAAGGGTTGGCTGGTTGTAATGATAGTTGGCCAGAGGGCTGGTTGTACTGTTAGTGAGCTAAAAATAATAGATAATAGGCAATTTGTGCAGGACAAAGCCCAGATCTACAGCTATATTATGATTGTCATCATTATTCCCAATTGCTAGTCTCATTAGCCGGGGATCAGTCCGCCAGTCTCCTCCCTTTGCTGGTGCCCAGCACACCCCAACCCCTACGGCACCGCCTGCAGGGGGTGGGTCTACAGGGAGGAGGCCAATTTCCCTTTTTCGCGACTACCACTTGCCCCCGGGCATCCTTACCACATCTGGCTCCAGGGCAAGGCTTCGGTCGCCATATCACAGGTAGGTTTTTGAATGGCTCTTTGTCTGGTCCCTCACCTAGAACCAATTTTCCCTACCTATAAAAAGTAGTATAATGTATTGTAATAAATATAGTTTATATATATATATATATATATATATATATATATATATATATACATATACAGTGTTGGGGAGTAACGGAATACATGTACCGCCGTTACGTATTTAAAATACAAAATATGAGTAACTGTATTCCGTTACAGTTACCGCTTAAAAATGTGGTATTTAGAATACAGTTACTTTGTTGAAATAAATGGATTACACGGCAGTACTTCCCTGTTTCATATTGTGGCGGGTCAGGCCTGTTTGGGTTTTGTTTGACAGCTACGTTCTGTTGTTCCAGGTGGCAGCGTTACGGTTGTCATGGTTACAGGGTGACGCACTCTCTCTGCGTGTTTCCAGGGTGAGAGAGGCCTTTTTGTTGTTGTTGTGCTAAGCTAATAGGCAGAATACTACCGGTATAGCTCTAAAGAATGTAGCATCATAGGCAGTGTAGTCCATGCTGCAGGGAGAATGGACTGCCATACACGTTATGTGTCTGTGAGCGAGGGAGGGAGAAAAAGGAAAAGTACGAGCTGTCATCGAGCAAAAACGGGAGCTGGAAGCATGTAAATATAATAATAACCACTGCAGCCAAGAAGAGTGCTTGACGAGCCCAGTTGTAAGTAAGCTATTAAGACTCGACTGTACGCTGTGTTCGTGTTTTCCTCCAAAAACAATAAGTTCCGTTGGAGCAGCCTTTCAACGCCTCTCTCTGTCTCTCGCTAGCAAAGTTGACCCATACAAAGTAAAGCTATTTTTTGTCTACGAGCCCGACACCGAACCGAAGTATTAGCCAGAGGTCCCTTTACTGCGGTTCGGAGCCGCGGACCTTCAGTAACAGTAATAAATCACAGCAATAGTACATTCACGTAGTTGTAAACAGCATGATAATATATTAAGTAATCCAAAGTATTCAGAATACGTTACTCTCATTGAGTAACGTAACGGAATATGTTACAGAATACATTTTGGGGCATGTTTTCTGTATTCTGTAATGGAATACATTTTAAAAGTAACCTTCCCAACACTGTATATATATATATATATATATATATATATATATATAGTTATAGTTATAGTTAATTGTTAGAAAATAACAATTGCCTCTAAATTGCCTCAAAATTTAAAGCGTGTCTGTAAGTGTGTGCATTACTTATTGTGTTGTTCTGAGTTAGTAGTTGTCGATTCCTCTGCTGCTCAAACATCTGGTTAAACAATCTAAGACATTGTTTTTTGACAAATTGGGCAGGTTTGGTTGGGCTGAGACTAGCCATAGTTAAACCAACAACCTTGGCTGTCCAGCCTAGAGTGTTAAACAAGTGCAGAACTGATTTGAAGGTTTGCAGCTTTAAACTAAAATGCTGGCCTCTCATTTTTTGACTGAATAAAAAAAATAAAAAATGAAATAAAAGGGAAACCACAAATTGAACAGTGATGTGTTCAACATACATAAGTCTGAGTGGCATGTCTGTTTAATATTGAGACTGTGTGTGTAGTCAAGGCAGAAAGACTTTATTCAGTGTGGCAGAAGGTTCAAGCTGCTTCAGAATTGCTTCAGACAGAAAGGAGGCGGTGTGCAGTGGTGTGCCTTGAGCAGATAGGTTTGACTTGACTGTCCCTAAAGCAGGAGCTGTCACGATTCTGGGTCTTTGACACAGTATTTTGAGTTTTGTTCTGGACTTGATGTTTATTTCAAGTCTTCCCAGTCATGTCATGTCTCCATGTCTGTTCATCGTGTGTTCAGTCTGACTCTCAGTGTGTGCTGCTTCCTATTTTATATTGTTAGTCTCCCTGTCTTGCACGCATATGTTCAGTTTTGCTTCCCTTGTCTTGTTAGTGAGATTTAGTTTACCTGTGTTCCCTGGTATATTCCATCTCCCAGCTTAAATTGTGTCATTTAAGCTCTTGGTTTTAATCAAACAAACACAAAAAATATGTTTACATGTAAATTAAATTAGTGATATGAATTAGTATAGTTCTCTTGCTGGGATGCGTTGCTATGTAACACAGCGTGTTTATGGAAGTGAATGGATGTAGATTACAAAAGGTTGAGGATGTTTATATGCATTTCCCTCAAGAAAAAAAAAACTTATGTAATAGACAGAAGTTGAGCTATGAATACACACACTCTTACATACATTTCTAGTTATAGTTGTCACACTTCTATGTTTCAAACTCATTTTAACATTAAATAGTAAAAGGAAGAAGTTTTCAATGATTATTTAATATATTAAGGGGTAAAAGCAATGCGACCATATCTGTGAAAAAGCATTAAATGAACATTTTTTACAAATCTAAGTTCAGCCGGTAGACCTGTTGAATCAAGAAATCACTTCAAGACAAACTGTCTGAAGGGTGAAGTAGGCTAAAGGATCTCAAAACTCACTTCATGCCACGATCTAATAAAACTCAAAGAAATAAAAATGAGAAACAAAGTCTCAGGCTTTGAGACTTTATCAAACCATTAAGTGCCATTATCTACTAATGAATAGAGAGAGAAACTTGGAAGAGTGGTGAACATTTCCAGGAGTGGTTGGCTTACTAAAAATTACTCCAGGAGCAGATTTGCACCTCACAAAAGGACTCAGAACAACATCTAAAGAACTTCACGTCTCATTTGTCTTAGTTAACCCATAAGAACCCACAACCCCTTTACACACTGTAGACAGTTCCTGTTAAAGTTTTAACACTGATTCTCCCAAATTTTTCCTAAAAGTAAAAATGGGTGTGGACTCTTATGTGTTAAGGTCAGAGTTCGTGATTCATCATCATACGAAAGAGACTGGGGAAAAATGGGATCCTTGGCAGAACTCCAAGTTGAAAACCACTGTGGACCTAAAAGAACACAAAGGCTTGTCTCACATTTCCCAGAAAAACATAATAAAAGTATTCTGTGGACTGATGAGACAAAGTTGAACTTTTAGAAGATTTGGGTCTCATTACATCTGATGTAAAACTAACAGAGCATTTCCAAACAAGAAAAGTTTTCCAACAGTGAAACATAGATGTAGTAGCGTGATCTACCGGGGCTGCTAATTGATGGAACCATTAATTCTGTTCTCTCCAAGAAAATCCAGCAGTAGAATGTCTGACCACCATTTTTTTTTTACTCTTGAAACTCAGTAGTACTTGGGTTATGCAGCAGATTTAATAATGATTCAAACATACCAGCAGGTTGATCGCTGAAAGGTTAGAAAAGGAGCAAAATGAAGGTTTTAGAGTGGTCTAGTCAAACTCTGGATGTAAATCTAATTGACATGCTTTGGCATGAGGAGGCGATTATTTTTTCACAAAGGGTGGGTGGGTTTGGATAATGTTTTCCCTTAATAAATTAAATAATCATTTAAAAACTGCATTTTGCATTAACTTTGGTAATCTTTGTCCAGCATTCAAATTCATTTGATGTTCTAGAATATCTGAGGGTGCAAAAACATGGAAAAAAAGACAGATATTTGTTCACACCACTATATCTTACATGTCAAGCCAGAGAGTCCCTATATACAACCATCAAAATTGGATGCTTGCAAAGATGCTACTGAATCTTGATTAATTATCCCAAAGGTTTATGTACTTATTAAGACAGATTGCTATAACTTCATAAAAGCAGATAATTGCCAGCCTTTTTTTAGAATAAATAAAAGCAAAGACCTATTTAATGCATTGCAGCTGTTTATTTCTGCCTGGCTTCACCCCGAGGTAAAGGTGCCAGAGTTTAAATTGCTACTGCAAGTCACTCAAAAGGTAGGGTCACTGAAAAAAAGTATCTACTGTCAGATAAGTATATGGAGTTAAATGGAGCTGACTAGTCTCAGTGTGTGTGTGGGCGTATGCAGTGATGAGGCCGCTGCCATGACCAGTAAACAGATTGATGCTGCTTATCATGCTGAAAACTCAGAAAGAAAGTCAGATAAAACTGACAAACTGTGCAAGCGCCACACAACCCACTCTTCCCGCTAAAAAGGCTATCCATAAACATTATGCTCTGTGCTTCTGTCTCTTGCGTTATCCATCTGTCTCATTTAAACCTCCATTTTGGTCATAAAGTATTCCAAAAGAAAAAAAAAGAAAAGCAGAATGCAGTAACCTTAATAACTGGGCTCCATCTGACTTGCAAATAAAAAGCTAGAGAGTGGCAGCCTTTAGCAAGCTGCATGCTACATGGCTTAATGTTCAAGTCAGTGTCATGGCAGGGGGTGCAGCTATCAGACTTGTTGCAGAGCTGATTAACAAGTCACCCTGCTGTTTCACTAGTCACAGAGGACACTGTGGATGAAAAGTAAGCTTGTTTGCTTTCCACAGGGTTAGCCACCATTCAGCTGAATGGGGTAATCCTGATGTTTGTTCAAAATATAACTATGCAGGTTTTCAAAAATGAATAGCTAAGCCTACAGGGCCTTTTTATGTAATCAGTAGGCAGTTTAACATATACATATCATGTGGGTTAGGCTTGCTGTTCACTTTTCTTTAAAAGAGGCCTATTATGCTAATTTCTGACCCAATATTTTGAGAATTAACTTTGCATGAAACAGTCAGTTCATCCAATGTTTTAAACAAGGCATTTTAGGTCTATTTCCCTTCCATTAAGCCCCAAATAGTAAACAGAAGATTTGAACAGTGCTAGGCTGGGCCTCTATGCTCATATTTAGAGTTGGGACCCTGAGATGAACACTTTAAGGGTATCTGCTTTCACTTACATCATGCATGGCCAATAGAGGAAAAAACTGTCTGAAACCCAGCATTTAGAACAACCTGAAGCTTGACCTGTGGGCTCATAGGGACAACTCATACACTGTCCTTGTTATTTGCAATGTTGACCATATTTAATAGAAACATCCACATTTTATAATAAAGTATAAACACTCACTAGACGCTTTATTGGTTATACCCATTAGCAAGTCAGTGCATTTAGTGATGTTAAAACTGAGGATAAAAATAGGGAATGTGATTAAAGCATATGTGATACTATTATGTCAGTATGGACCAGAAATCTCTGAGGAATGTTTCCAGCACCCCGTTGAATCAATGCCATGGACAATTAAGAGACTTCTAAAGGTAAAACAACCAGAAAACAGGGACATGCATGATGAGTCTTAAAATTCATTGAGAAAATCTTACTAGGTCAGATTTGGCGTTTTTGGAAATTTTCAACTACAACAAAAATATCATTATATACATTTTACTGTATATTCAAGTCACACAAAGGATTTGTGTAAAACTGATAAGGATATTCATCAAACATAAACAGAAGAATCACATATCAGAATCTAGAAATATATATCATCTAACTACTTTGAATCTCTGTTTTTAGTCCATTTAGAATATAAATAACAGAGCCAAGCCATGCACCATTTATTGCCTTTGTAGAGGGATCAAAAAAGCTGGGCTTGTTTCTTTTTCCTTTTTCTTTTTCATGTTTATACTGTGGCAGAAAAAAGGAAGCTGAATCAGAACACATTTCTATTTTACTGAGCAAAGTCATTTAACACATTCTTACTCAAAACAGCAGACTTGCAACAGAGCACACAGCAGTAGAAAGAGGGGGAAAAAAAATTCAATTGAACCTGCAGGTGCCACATACACACACATACACAGAAATATGTACACACAATGAATCACAAGTCCAACAATCAGCATGAACATGCACCAGTGCTAAGAATACATGCATGTGGACGTGGGTGTGCGCTTTCTTGAGTTGTGGCTGTGTCAACTCTCAACAGGGAACCCTGACAGCTGTCCCTGTGTGTGTGTGTGCGCGCGCATATGTACATACACACATGTGTGGGTCTCCCAGGGGCATCGTGACACTTCATCATTTGTTAATTAGCCAGTTAAGTCACCTAATTAACATGCCAACTCTTTTATTCTCTGTCAGACTTTCTTGCCTGCTTTGTCACCATGTGTTTGACAAACGGTAGGTGAAGTAAAACATATGGACTTAAACAGAAACAAAATCTGTTTGGTTTCAAATGCACATCTTCAGTATTTGCCAACTGCTTGAAAATCGTATTTTGTATGTATTAAATGATTTCTAAAATAAATTGTGCAGTTACTGATAATACAGCCACACCCCTGTTAAGTAAAGTATAACACACAATTAATTTCCATAGTGTCAGAACGGTATGCAACACTGTGCCACAATGACACTGATAAATCCCTTATTAACATCTTTCTGCCTATTAAAAACACACATTCCCTCTGCCACACACGACTACATGAGCGAAACATTAATATATGTGACATAAAGACCATTATAACTTGCCACTGTGTTTGTGTGTGTGTGACTCAGAAATACAACAACAGTAATTAAGAAATCATCTCAGTGAGTTGATGACAATCAGTTACGCATGGCCTACAGGGCAGTGCACCATTTGTGTCACCATATTTTAAGTTGCCTTTGTGTGTGTGTGCAACACAGAGAAAGAAAGAGAGAATTATATGAGCATATTTTGATGCAATGTATAAGTTATGACTATTGCTTTTAAGGCTTATAATACATACTTAAATGGAACATGGACAATGGACATATTAATACATAAGAAGTCAGTTAAATAACACTTAAAAGTTGCTCATATTCAAGTTAGCTTTATCAACAGTAGAAAGGTAACTATATATTTAGTCAGACCAGGTGAGCCCAGAGTAGTGTGACACTCACTTTGCCTTGTGTGCACTCTGAATAAAGCAAATAGTTTTTTAATACATGTCTACATCCACACTTTCTTTGTTCTCACTACGAAGGTTTTGACAATACAAGAGTTGATGCTTCTAGGTGTACCAGAAGGGTTAGTCCTTAACATTTCTAGCTGTAAATCCTAATATAACTAGTTTATAAGTGGTTGGTGTGCATTTAAAGTGCCAAACACAAATGGCAGTTCCTTTTGATCTACTGCACCTAAAAACCAAAACTGGAAATTGGTGGATTGAAAAAAAAAGTATAGTAGAATAAGTTTAAGTGAATTTTTGTCTCTGAAAGCTCATTGAACATATCAAGTCTAGGGACACTTCATAGTGTTTCCTGTTAACACATTCTTATTCACAGATGTTCACATACTTACACTGGTCAGGGCCATTTCTCACAATTCATTGCACTGGCTACTTCTTCAGTGACAGTGTTCAGCGCACTCCAGAATAAGATATTGCTTTGTGAGAACATCCATTGAGGGGAGCAGGGGTTGTTGACATACATTACCTTCAAAACATGAATTTAAATTCGATTTAAATTACTATTATTTGCTTTCTTTTCCTGGTTGCATTTTCTTTTCATTTCGGTGCCACAAATAAGAGATCATGGTGAGGGTTAAATTGCACCCTTTCATAAAGGTAACCATATGTTAGAGGGCAAACCCCCATTTACAACAAGTCTCTTTTCAGTTGTCTTCATTATAAGCATCAAAACAGTGATTGAAAATATTCAGTGGAAAATATTTTGCTATAGTTTGACTGTGGATAGACAGTACAATACATAAAAGTAGTGCAATCTTAAAAACATGTTACTACAAAGCAATGTTCCTCCATCAGCTGATGCAGAAGTCATCCAAATGACTAAGGGTAAGGAGCTATGGATAATTAATGGATGCTAACACCCCTCTGCACTGGACATGCGGCTAAACACGGGGAAATGCATAATGACTCAGCTCTGGAAGCATAAGAAAAGATACAGAAATTCTTTACCACTGTACACCACAATAACTGCATTTGTGTTAGATTTACTATAAGCTCCTTATTGTGTCATATTTAGATTGGGATTTATTGAGTTCTTTGATTATGTTGTATTTTCTGTTTAGCTGAGCTCCTTCACCAGTAGTATTATCTCCAGTATTTTTTTTCCTCACCTTTCCTGATGTTGTTTTTATTTTATCGAGCTCAGTTGTTTTTATGTTTTGGCTCCTCTAACACAGTAATTTACCAACTTTGGGGATAAATCAAGTATTTCTTATCTTATTCTGTTGAAGTCCTTTCTACAACCCTGGAAGCTGAAAAATATCATTGAAGTAGCCTGTATTGCAAAGAAACACAGAGGGATGTCATATGACTATGTGATGGCTTGGCTTTCTAACCACCCTGTTACTTTAGAATTTAATTTAGCGATATGAACCATACCAAAGCATTAACTCTATCTAATGTGAGGGGTGTTTAGCATTTTAAATAACTATAATCAGCAATAGTTATGCATGTGCCGGTACAATAGTAACTGCACTTTCCTAAAATGCAGCCAAAAAATTCATGGCATTTCTGCTGAAAGGATCCATGGAGAATGCAGAGGCCACCTTAACTGCACACCAGACCGACCTCATCGTAATTTCTACCTCTAAGTATCACAGCCAGGGCTGTACTGCTGGCCCACTCTTTATGTCCGTGGAGAGACACTAGGCTGCTTTGCTCCAGCTCATGAAGGGGTACCATACATGCCAATTGTACTGCATTTCCCTGGACTGCAACATACTTACATAGTGGAAGATTCTCCACAAATATCTCAAGAATTTCAAAAGGAAATTGAAAAATGCAGACTCGCTTTAAAATAATCTTGGCTGAGGCTGATGAATAAAGCAGGAAACATGTAAAAAAAAAAATATGGATATACGTAATGTCTGCATTTAGCAACATGCACAGTGACGCATCCTGCATTTAGTCCAGCTAATCTGATCAGTCAGTGCTGTCTGCTTATTGAAAGTGCACTGATGCTTTACAGTTTCTGACAAAGCATTAAGTCCACCATTTTATAAAGGCTAGCACATACTCGTGATTATAAATATATGTATGTATATATGATTATAGACAGATACATCTATAGATAGAAAAAGGTTAACAAAGTCTGGTTTTGTTGTTTGGAGTGGATCTATATCACCAGTCGTCATGTGTGTCTGGCATGGTCAATTCCTCTTCCAAATGACCTTTCTCTAAAGGTCAGACTGTGACACCACTCACATGCACAATACTATCACGATGGCTCAGAGACACAGAGTTGCAGGCAGGCTCAAACCTTGGCACAACATTAGAACTGTTATTCCATGCAGCTCCCCAAGCCTTTTTAACCTTTTCACGAGTGAATTTTAAATTTTCTAAATTTAGCACTTATGACCTCAATTTTATAAGAGTGTTAATACAGCATTTAATGCAAATAATAACTCTTATTTGTGACGAGATCCTTTATATGTTTTTTCCTGACCGAACGTGAAAGTGTAGAAATTCTTGATTACTCTTGTTGATCTGCTTGTCATCATGGCCTACGAACATGATTAAATATATTTTCATCTGCATGAAGCAAATTTACTTCTGCTTTTCTTCAAGGTCACCGTGTTTGTGTCTTATAGAGTGGTGCTGCCTCACTGTATTTCAAAAAGGTAACAAAGGTGACATTTTTCAAATAAAATAGCAGCTCTGGATGTGTTCAGCCCACTTTATATCAGAATGCATTTTTTATATTGTAAAATAAAAATAAATGCAGAATGTGGAAAATAAGACCTTTCATCGCAAGGCAAGGTAGTGGTGTATGGTGGTTCAGTTATAAAATGCATGGACATATTTCCTGAGACTTAAGTATCACATCCATTAAATATGAAGTAATGTGTAGGGCTGAGCCAACAGCATTTAGGCAGCAATAATGAATGAAACATTAGCCTTATAGGGAATCCTGAAATTGACTAATGTGTGATATCTTTTTATCAAGGAAGCTGCGGAGGTGGGTGAATGGGCTTCACATTAAATATTTGCAATCCCCACCTCCTCCTCCAAAAAAAAAAAAGCACTGTTGAAACAGGTGGTTGCCTGGCTGTGCAGGGCAATGCGGTCCTTCCTGCCCTTTTACTCACCCTTCAGGAAGGGTGCCTGCCAACCAATCAGCTGCCCAGCAGGATAAACAAGTTGGACCTCGTCCTTGTAAATGGAGGAGGCAGAGGAGACGTAGACTGCAACATAGTGTCAGGTTGCATTTGAAGGTTGATATGTTGATGTGACAGCGTCTGCAGCACACAGCCCACTCCTTAGCTATTCTTAATTATAAGCAGAGGTGTTCACATCTCACTTTCAAGCGCTGGTAATTGGGACTATGAAACTGAGTTTTATAGTGTGATTTAGCTGTATTTACAAAGGGATGATTGGCTCACCAACAGACAAAGGTAGCAAGGAGGTCAGACTATCACTTCTGTCAGAAAAATCTGCAGAAATCTGTTCTCAGGAATAAGGAAAAGAATACCTGCCCATCCCTTCACTTTTGCGTTGTCAGTAACATCTAACTCAATAAATAATTTCCACTCATCATGTAAATTGTCAGCCTGAAGATCTTTTTTGTTGAACTGTTGTTGTTGTCATCATTGTTGTTTTTCCTAAGAGCAGCAATATTCATTGAATAAATTATATTTATTCGACAGCATGGAGATGGAAAACCTAATCGGATTTTTGATGAGGTGCACTTCTTTTCGGAGGTGTTGTTTTGCACGATGTTCCATAAATGACATCTTGTTTAAGATGTAGGTGTAAGACAACAGCAAAATTTTAAAATAGGTTGGATTTCTGAAATTGACGGCTGCGGATTTAATTGTTTCCTTCCACTTTTATCCATCTGAAGTAGTAAAATGATGCAACAAATAAATAAAACTACATATTTTTTTATATTCATTTGCATGCTATGTGCATTTTCCAACTTTGTATTTGTGTTTCCATGCACAAATCAGGTCTTGCTGTCTTTGAAATGCTGTCTAACTCCTCTGTCTCTTAATGACGGATTAGGGTTCTCATAGTATGACTGCTCATCCAGCAATAATCCGCACAGACTCTGAGCTTGAGAAAGCAGTAGGCTAGACAGGAAAGAGGTAGAGGCAGAAAGGGAGAAGAAAATGTAAGTGTGAGCAAATGATTAACTCATGAAGAATGTTTGCTAACAAGTCCATGCAGACAGAAATGGCAAAAGTGCATCATCAGTGTCTCATCCCCTAAAATTCTCCATTCCTTGACATCTTCTTTTACTTTGTATTTCCATATAACAATGTTTTATGTAATGTTTTACTTTGACATTCCTTCTGGTGTTTCCATGTTGACAGCAACATGATTTGCATAAGCAATTGAGGACCAGAATTGCGCTACTTTTCCTCACTTTCCCAAGGTTAGCAATGGTGATCCTTTGAACCCAGACTCTGTCACTACGGAACTCGGAACATTAAAGTTCAGAGTGCTATTACTGTTTCATGGCGATCCACAGAATAATCAATGACTATGAAATTTACACAATGTTGATCTTCAGAAAATGAATCCTAATGAACACCTAATGAAAACCAACACTCTTGCATGCAAACTGGGGTTTCTGACAAAACTTTTCAAAACTTTCTCTTGACAACTCAAAGTTATTCATTACTATATAACTACATTTCAGTCGCATCATTTAGAAGAACTGAACTTGAACTTGATTTATCCAGATAAAGAAATCAATTAAGCTATTTGGTGAACAGACTCCAATCATCCGTCATAAAAAAGTAGAGTACAGTAAGTACAACATGCTTAAATAAAACATATGTGTGTTGTACAGTATTGTTGAATGAATTATTGAATTTTATCTTTCAGAAACTGAGTTCAAATACTATTGATTGCCACATATCTTTTTTTAAACATCTGCAACTGTGACAGTATGTTAATGAGCGGTCAAGGCATGGTAAAAGCTGTAATCTTTTGCAGCTCATTACTTACAATAATAAAGTTTACTTTTTGTTCATGGTGCATGAACAACAGGATAAGGTGTTAACATCTTTGGTAAACAGACTGGTCCATCTTGGTCTAAAGAAATGTCAAGATATCAGCAAAATTTGTGGCCCAGCAACTGAGGTATTAACTATGCTTTTGGAAAATTTGATAAAAATTGATAAACCCCCAATACCCAGTATTTGAATATCTAAGCACATCTTAGGTGATCAACGTGAAATGTCCATGTTAAACAAACTAATAATGCCACAACTTTATTCTTCAAAGGCAAAGAAGACACACATACTGAAAACAAAAGTGTGTGTGGAAGTGTATCTATACACTTCAGTTTCACCACAGTAAACAAGAGCAGTTAAAACTTGTACATCCATTCAAGTTTTACTAACAGTCAGTGTGGTTGAGTGCTGCTCAGACAAGTGCAAAGTGCATGTGGATTCACTGACAAGGAGGTGCACATCCCCTTATCTACAGGGTTTCCTCATGGGAAAATTAGTCTTCTGTAGCAGAAACTCAAAAATGCTTGTTATGTTACAGCTTTGAAAAAACATATTAGAACAAGTATAGGGCGATGTCAGATGAAATGAGAAGCTTTGCTTGTCGTCAAAGCAAATCTTAATTTTTGCAATAAAATTTATGAAAACTTTACTGAGCTCATCAATTGCTAGATGTGGTTTTTGTAGTGTGTTATTGTCATTAGCTTTTAATAAACTCTCATTGTCATGCTAAATTTCAGTTAAAAAGATGGTGATCGTGGCTCAAGAGTTGGGAGTTTGCCTTGTAATTGGAAAGTTGCCGGTTCGAGCCCCGGCTTGGACAGTCTTGGTCGTTGTGTCCTTGGGCAAGACAGTTCACCCGTTGCCTACTGGTCAGAGGGCCCGGTGGCGCCAGTGTCCGGCAGGCTCGCCTCTGTCAGTGTGCCCCAGGGTGGCTGTGGTTACAATGTAGCTCGCCATCACCAGTGTGTGAATGGGTGGATGACTGGATGTGTAAAGCGCTTTGGGTCCTTAGGGACTAGTAAAGCGCTATATAAATACAGGCCATTTACCATTTAAATACAGGCCACACATACACAAGTATTTTTAAAAATGCCAATTTTTTTATACGTTTGGGCCTTTCGTCCACACCTAAATGGTCTTTTGGGTCACTGAAAACCGAGATTTTTAAAACTCCTGCCAGGGTGGAGATTTTTGAAAACTCAGTTTTTGTGTTTAGGTGTGGACGAGGAAACTTCAAAGGTGTGTGTTGTTTTTGACGTCACGCTGTGCGCCATCTTATTGTTTACATAAGATGAATTTCTACAATGGCGGATATAGACAAAATACTGTTGCTGTTAATCTTACTATCTGCAGTTTTAACATGCTTACATATACACATGCAGTTACTGTCCCTCCATTTAGAAAGACAGAGGCGTCAGAGTGAACTTTGGACGTGGCTTCTACATTCAACACAGACGTTCTCACAACCCAAATCCCGACTTCTGTTTGGAATAAATTTAATTTTTTAAAATGAAATTTATGTATGCTGCATGCTGTATTTTTGGGTTAATAACATTAACATTTGAAATGATGGAGGTAATTGAAAAGTAACACAAAATTAGCTGCCTTTCCAGAAAAACACAAAAACTTTTCAGAAGTCCTTTTTTTGTCTGGGCACAAAACCCTGTTTACTCTTTCCCTCCCAGGATTCTAGACTTATGATTGGCTAGCATTTCTACATGGTTAGGATTTGGCATATTCTTGACAGGGTTTTTAGTGTTTACTTGTGGATGGAGATATTTTTTTCCAAACTGCACGTGTGGACAGGATCTCCGTTTTCAAAAATACCCGTGTACGTGTGGACATAGCCACTGTGCATTGTCTTTGCAAGATTAATGACTTTGCCTTCAGCCTCACCTGAACTTATTCACCTTGTAAGAATGTCAGAATGCTAAACTAAAATCCTGATCATCATCAACATTTAAATGTTGTATCTGCTTCAAAAATTCAGGCCAATGTTCGCATGTTAATCCCGCATGAAGCCCAAAGCACAGCTGTGTATAAGTATACCCTCACACAGCCGTTAGCATGGCTGTAGGCGCTTAGTCTTTCTGAGTCTAATTCACCAAGAGGAAAGAATGGGATTTGTCGTAACCATTAAAACACTTCTCTTCAAACACCTCGGGCTTACATCCAGGCCACATGCACAAGTGGATGAACAGCACACACACATAGTCATGCTTTGTTGACCAAGTGTGAAAAACAGGAAGCTTGCTGTCCCTTTGAGATAGTCATAGATGTTGCACAGAGCTACACACTAGGAAAAAGAAAACATGTATCATTTATCCACAAAAACAGCAGTAATCTCTCAAATATACTGAAACCTACCCAAGAATGACATAGAGACATAAGTGCAACTACACAGTGAATCACAGACAGATGGGTCCGGAGACGATTGCCTCTGTACCTTCTTTGTAATCAACTCTGATGTGATTTCAGTGACACAACAAAACCAGCAACTTTGGAAGTAGATTTTTTACTAAAAAGAAGGGGGTGAAAAAGTGACAATGATGCCTAAAAGATGCTCCCTTACACCGTTGGCTGAAATACAGTATCAAGGCATCTGCTGTAATTATCAGCGCAGCTGAAACTGAGCCATGCTAGAGCAATTAAAAAGTCTTTATTCTGATTCATAATTATTTCAGGGGGTTTATAAAATATGGACCTCTCAAGTCCGCTTCATCCAAATTGGGTTTAGTGACTCATCTGGCAAATGAGTTAACTTCTAAAAAGCCTGGAGAATTACTTTTGAAATTGCTCTCAGACAGAGGGCTGAAATGTGCCAGCGCCAATGAAAAAGTTACCACTTTCCTTTACACGAATGGCATGCTGCAGACATTTGCGAGTTACTTTAAAGACAGATGGGCAGGCGCACTGCTAGCTATTCAGACACTGACACTGGAGGGAGAATCTAAGATGAAGAGCAATCTAGTTTTCTTTGGGTATTGTGCGGTGACTTTGCGCAACCTTTCTTTTAAGCTCCAGGGGCCAGTATTGGTGTAACCCTGGTAACAGCACAAAACAACCCACTAGCTGCTATTGAAGTCTACATCACACATAAACAAATCTTATACACACCTAGATATCATCCTAGATTTCATCTTCCCAGACAGAAGCCCACACTTTTGCTGTCTTTTAAGTCTGGCTTCTTAGGTAATGCAGGTCTAATGGAAGCAGTTTCACACCCATATTTGTGGAAATTATTTCCTGGAAATTTGGTGGATAAACAGGTATTGTGCCAACGAATATTTTGACAGATTTTTCCAGGATTTGCCTCATCAAGTTATTCCATTTTTAGCAACAACTGTGGAACTAACAGGGATTTGTTTCCAAATACCAAGGTGGGTGTTTTCAGAGCCAATTTATCAGTGAGTGTGTGATAGGAATTTAATGGATGAGTGGTGTTCGGGTCTATTATAGAAAACTGAAATTCTTAATATAGGATCTATCTATACCTGTACCTACACACACAGCCAGCAGCCTATTGTTTTGTATAAGATTAAAATAAGCAACATTATAAATAAGTATATTATTAAATAAGAAAATTAAGAGTTGGTTCTGAGAGGGAGAGAGTGTGTTTTCCTACTAAGCGTGGATTTATGAATCATGAAGGAAAAAAAGACAGCTTGGTTCACTTGTGGTATATGCCGCCTACTTACGTGCCAGTTTCTTTTATTTTTTGACATATTGCTGATAATATTTACTTTTCCTAGTGCCTGCACCCAGTAGCTTATTCAAATGGGCTCACAAATGCTCAGAGTATTGTCAGCACCACTGAATTGTGCAATTATTTCCCAATTGCGGGCCCACTGGCTTCAATTTCCAGCACTGCGCTGAGTGTCACAGCAATGGCATCTCCATCTTCATTTGTCTGTCTTTCCATAATACTTTACTGTCATTTCCCTCCTCTTTTGAGTGTAACATCTTTCACGTCCAGTCATTCCTCACCTGTCCACAAGGTGTCCTCTGAGTGTTTCCCCTGCTCTGCACACCTGCTGCTCATCTTATCACCAGCCCTTGTGCTCTGGACATCTGTTTCCACAGCTGGTTCGTATTATCTCATTACGTTCTGTGTAAGTAATTATACTGCAGTGGCCATGGCTGTTTCCTCTTTTATTACTTTATTATTATATATGGAATTCTAAATAAGACTAGACTGTGCCAGGAAAGGAAATCAGACAAAACAACTTAATGGTCATACTAAAAACAGATCTGTCTACATCATGTTAATTGAATGAGGCTGTCTGCACCACATTTTTACCAGGTGCAAGAGCACGACTGGTATTGTTCTCACCCTCTGAGTCTGTATGTTTGTTTGTCTCACTATGGTAAAATGTGATCCTGGAGACACCTACTGTAGCAGGAACTGCCTCAAAGATGGTTTTCAGTGTTCCAAATGCTGTCTGTGTCTCCGTTTAGATGTCGGTGCACAGATTTTGTCATACGGAATCCAATCTCAGCATGTTTTCTAGATTATTTACTGTTTTTCCTTAGGTGTATGCCTAGTAGAATAGCACTGAATCCTGTTTACACCAAGTGGGACAAACAATGCCACGCTGCTCCTGTATTCTGAGCATGCTTTTGAATTATTTTCCTCATTTGTAAACTGAGTTTGTGTGTGTGCTGTTACTTTGGGCCAAGTGCTTTTGTGTTTTGCATCTAGATCCAATGTGACTGGGTTCCAATATTAAAGTTAGATCTACAACAGATTGTATGGCTTTACCAAAAGCTGCTCTGTTTTCTGAATCTGTAAAGCTTAGAAAAATTAAAATGTCAGACATTATTATTAGACTAGTCATATTTCTAATTTCCACAGTCATTCTCGTTTTCCTCATTCTCTTATCATTCCTGCAGCTCTCTCAATCTCTCATTCTTTAATTTCTGTCTTATTTCATGTGAATAACATTTTATATTCATGAATGATAAACCACTGCCTTTGCTGAAGAAATATTTTTGTGTTTGAAATGCATCCAGAGTAAAAAGCTTCCACCTAGAGCTGCATGTGCCTATGCATGCTTGAGAATAATGCCTTTTTACACATCATGCATATTTAGGTGTCAGTATACCTGTACAAATGCTAATGTAGATTCCCAAAGAGCAAAACAACAATAAGAATTAAACCCATCCAAAAAAAAGAGTATTAGTACATTTCTGCTCAGATGCAGTGCTTTGAAATTACAAAAGAGTTAATTAACCATTAGAAGCTTTTCAGCTTATTAACAAAACATGACTTTTTTTTGTATCATAAGACTGCTGTCTGACAGCTACGGTATACCATATGTGATCTATAAGTATGTTTAAAATTTCTCCTTTTCTTTTACTAATTTCTCTTTCTTTATCTTTCATATATTTATCTTATAGACATATTCTTTAGCATGTGCTAAAGCATATGTCTATAAGTGCACTGATTTGACCTAAACTGGCTTGCACCTAATTTTTTTTTTTTTGATTTTGGAAATGCTATTTTTCATTAGTCTGTCGTTTCTTTCTAGGTTTGTTCATCACTCCAGCATCCACTGAAGAGTAGGTGGGCACGTTAATGAATAAAGTGGATAATGTGAAACCTACTCAGGCCCCTAAAACACTGTTGTCCCTTCATCATAGTTAATTAAAATATTATGAGTTGTGTAACAACATGCCAACTGATTAATGGTAACCAAAAGAATATGTGTGTCAGGAAACACAAATGCTCAGGATTGGGGGGGAATACCTCCCATAACAAAGTTAAAGATGTGTATTTAAATGCACTTTAATAATGCCAGCAATTTTCTTTTCCTTTTCTTTTTTTATATGACCAAATGTATTTTATTACATTTGATGATAGGGAACAGCCCATTAACAGTAACCTCAATAATTACAACTAGCACCTACCTGAATTACTGCTGTCAGTTAGTCAGCAGTGTATACCTGGTGTTAGTCTTCACTAAAGAAATTTGAGAAATCTTATAACGCCTAAGTCCTCCTAAGTCCTAATGTTAAATTAGGACTCAATGATGTACACATGCTTCTGGTACAGTACACTACAATTATTATGGGTCACTACTTAGTGGGGCAATTAAGTGGAAACAAGAAGGTAATAGTATGAACATAGCGTATTACTAACGCCTTAACTACCAAAGTAATATCTAAGTAATAACCAAGTAATAGCATGGATTAACAATGATTATACTTGAATAATATTGTTTTACTAATGGTGTGCTATGAGGCAAGACATTAGGTGCAATTGTGCGGAAACCAAAAAAACAAACAATTTGTAACACATTTGGTCACATTTTGATTAGAAGATACTAATAACAGTATAGTTGTAATAGTGCTTGATGCTTTAACATAGGATGCCATCTATACATCTACCTTTTGTCCCCAGCCTTCTTCAGTGTTTGAAGGTAACTGTGTACATATTATGTTGTTGTGGCCTATTACCTTGAAAGATTTGCAGCATTTTCTGTAGAATAACAAGAAAACAGGGCTGAACTGTCAAGCTATATATTTCTGCTAAACTTCATAGGTTGGCAATAGAAGACCTATATCCAGAAAAAATTGCAAAATGTAAAATGCTCATTTTCTACATAAAATACACAGGCACACACAAGGTTTTTTGTTTGTTTTTGTTTTTTGTTAGCTCAGGGGGCAAAAGATAAGGCTGTACATAGGTCAGTTTGTGTGAGTATACGTGTTGATTTTGTGCATGTTTTAAAAGGTTAACAATCAAGTCAAATGTAATTAAGGGCAAATCAGGGTAGTCTTGGTTGTTATAGCAACATGTTAAATAACTACAAAATGACAGAGAAACCATAAATGGAAGATGATGAAGTCAGGTAGCTCAGGCAGGAGTAATGTAAAGTATGCAAAAAGAGAAATGCTTAATTATAAATGCATTTTGAGGATACCCTCCTTCCCCTGTCTTCATCATTTAAAATCTCCAAAAGGATCAAATCATTCAGATCTCTTGACATCTCATGTGGTTGAAGAAGAAACCATAGATTAAAACTCTGAAATCTAATCAACAAACTTTATTGGTTCTATGTAACTGCTTGACAAAGTGCTCAGAAAGTTTGAATACTTTTGTCTCAGATATGTTAATTTTACACACTACAGCATATTGTGTGTTTGCTGTATATTCATTTACTGTGATTTTGTCATAACTAGCGAAACACTGCAACTATTGTTTGTTCCTTTGTTCATATACTTAAAATTAATTGCTCATTTGTTCCGAGCCTCCATGGAGGTCTCGTGTTGGGAAATTGCCCACTCAGCATTTCCTGCTATTAGCGCTAGTGATGTCATGTCTGTTTGGGCCCTACAACCAAATTGTACATAGCACATCACTGTTCTTTCTCTCTCTCTCCATCTCAGACTAACTGGATAGCTCATGGATTTCCTCATTCACCATCATTTCTAGTGGACCAGCTTCTAAATATATCAAAGATGTAAGTGGTAACAATGTTTCAGTCTTTTACAAAAGCACAAATAGCTCACCAATTGGAGCTTATCTTTTGGGAATTGCACTTATCAAAGCTACAGATAACACCACTAAAATCCAAGTCCCAGTGGTACAGTCATCTTCTTTTCTTCTGTCCTTTTTGAGCTCTAATTTTGTTTTTCTTTCTTTCTTTCTTTCTTTCTTTCTTTCTTTCTTTCTTTCTTTCTTTCTTTCTTTCTTTCTTTCTTTCTTTCTTTCTTTCTTTCTTTCTTTCTTTCTTTCTTTCTTTCTTTCTTTTGTTGCTTTGGCTTGCTAAATATCATTTTTTAGTGTGCCAAAACTTGCCAAAAAAACAACTAAACAAACAAAAAAAAATGCATAGTTGATGTCATGAAGTTTATGGGCATTTAGCAAAATTTACATAGAGCAAGTCCAGGGAACACAAGGAAGTAAATGTCCCAGCATGCCCCTCTGCCATTTAAACTTTTCAGAAAAAGTGCCAGTTTAAGTCAGTTGAAGATGACTGAGAAAATATTTTCAGAGCTAAAATTCAATTCAATCCATAAACTACATATAAAAATATGATGTTTTTTTTTTTTTTTTTTAATGATGCTGTGGATATGAGCATCCAGTTCGTCATTACTACTTATGACTTGGTACACTAAGGATCAAAACTCCTGTGCGAGTAACAAAATTAGTTCAATGTTGTCCTATATTTCTCAAATAATAAATGCTACCCTCTAAAACCACAGCAAATTTCTATATTGAAATGCAGGGTACATTAATAATCTTTTAGTATTAGTATATATATTCGTATTTTGTATAGCCTTTTAGGAAAGAAAATCACTTGTCAGTGTAGGGCATTTTGTATTTCACAAACTGTTTTGAGACTTTTGAAATATCAAACAATAACCTGCAAGAAATTAGTGTAATTTTTTTTTCAGATACAACCAAAATCCAAATCAAGAAGATCGAGGGACTTAACTGGCTACTGAAAGCATTTGCACCTTGCTGTTGAAGGTGCATTTGCATATTTTTCACTTATAATATTACTATAATGTGGATTTTCCAAATGTTCAACCAAGCTTTTTGTAGTTAACTAGCTCAAAAGTGTGTTTTAAATGTAGGAGATGAATAAATATATGTAAACACCACAAAGCTATCAGAAAATAACATTTTATTTCTTGCTTTGAACTGCACAGTTATGGCGCTCACGTGATTAACTCTCCAGGCAGCTTGATCATTCCTGCTTTCTCTCAATCACTCAGCCATAGAGTAGGGAACATGTTTGAATGTTTTTTGTTTTTGTTTTTCCAAACAATAGTTGTGGCATGTGTAATTTTACAAGATTTTAGCATTCTGAATTGTTGCTTGCTGCAAAATGGCTGCTCGGGTTTACTAAATGAGTCGCCATTTCAAGTAGTTTAGTACAAAATAACTTTACCATCCAAACTATGTTAAAAAGAAAAGAACAAAACAAGAAATATTATTTAGTTTTGGCCTTTTTGTGGTTGTGAAACTGAGGATTGCTGTTTAAATCCAGTCACACTTCAAATCATTTTAACTCTTTGATTACATCATATCATCTTCCATTCTTTTTTTCTGTTGTGGGAAAATGAGATGCAGCAAAAAGATGCAAGGCAAGAAAGAGCTGAAGATATAAGAAAAAAAATAGATTTGTAATGATTGCTATCAATCTGTTTTCTTGACTATGCCTATGTTATGTGTATGTGTGTATGTACTAGCAACAGGGTATTGAAAATGTAACATTAATGTTTTTCTTATTGCTAGATCCTGAAACGTTATTGATTTTCCATTGAAAGTAGATGGTCTTTTAAGAGCAATTCAGACCCTACCGCTTGGAAAGACAGCTGGCCCAGACGGATTTGGTAATGAATTCTATAAAGCCTTTCAAAACAAAATTATTCCTCTCATGCTTAGGATGGTAAATGACTTAAACGATGTTAAAAAACAAAAAAGGTTACCAACTTCACTTTATGATGCTAATATCTGCTTGCTTCATAAAACTGGAAAGCAGGAAGGTGACCCACCAATTATAGACCCGTTGCTCTATTAAATTGTGAGCATAAAATCATAACCAAAGTCTTAGCTACAAGATTAAAAAAAACACATTTCCACAATTATACACCCCAACCAAACAGGATTTATTCCTGGTAGATGGTCATTTAATAATGTTCGTTTATTATTAAATACAAATTATTCAAGTGAAAAGAGGCAAAAATAGCTGCGCTCTCTCTTGATGCCCAAAAAGCGTTTGATCAGATTGAATGGCCCTGTATATTTGAGACCCTTAAACGATTTGGTTTCAGGGAATATTTCATGGATTGGATTAAAATGATTCATCTGTGTCCGGTGTCCTGCATCCTCACTAATGCAGATAAATCCTCCCCCCTCTCAATTACAACGTGGAGTCAGACAGGGGGACCCCCTCTCATCTCTTCTTTTTGACATAGCTCTGGAGCTCCTTGCTATTAACATAAGAAACCACCAGGCATACAGGGAGTTAAATTTGGGAATGCTGAAAGTCTTGTTAATATGTATGCAGATGATTTATTGATCTGTCTTTCTGAACCATAAATTTCACTTCCTAACCTTTTAAATTGCATTAAACACTTTGGGAAATTATGATTATTTGGGACAAATCTGAATTCATTCCGATAACAGATAATTTATGCCCAAAGTTTCTCAGCTCACTCCCATTTACATTAGTGACTACATCCTTTACCTATCTTGGCCTTAAGATTCCTAAAACTCCAAAACTTCTTTATAAATTGAACCTCTTGGAAATGCTGGATAAGCTCAAAGAGGATATTAGAACATGGAAACTGCTCCTTTGATCTTTGATTGGTCGAATAAATGCAGTTAGAATGGTGTCGCTGCCACAATTTCTATATCTTTTTCAAAACCTCCCTATTTACTTGCCACTTAAATTTTTTAAGCAGCTTGATTCATTGATTCTCTCACTTACCTGGGCAGGAAAACCCCCTCGGATATCCAAAGCTCATCTTCAAAAAAGTACTTCCAGTGGGGGGTTGGGTCTTCCTGTGTTTAGACATTATTCCTGGGCTGCAAACTCATGAGCTCTATTACACTGGCAGTGGGGTCCGCCTATTGACCACCGGTATGATAATCTCCTGCTCTGGCTTCAGGTAGAGTCAGCAACAGTATTTGAAACCTCATTACCGGCCTTATTGTTTTCTAACACCAGTTCCTCTAAAAAATGGATCAGTTGTAATTTAGTTGTTAAACACTCTCTAAAGATATTAAGTCAAATCAGGAAATAAATTACCTGATCTCTCAGTAAGAATGACAATAACACACAATCATTTGTTTAAACCAGGAAAAATTGACAGGGTGTTTTTAGAATAGGGTGGAAAAGGGGTTGAAACATATTGAGGACTTATACATAGATGACAAATTTGCTTCTTTTTTTTCAACTCCAACAAAAATTTCAGTTACCTCAATCACATTTTTTCCGCTATCTTCAAATAAGGAATTTTGTTCAAAGAAACTTTTCAGACTTCCCACCGAAACCACTAAATCATACCTATATCTTACCTTGAAACAATTCTGAAAGCAAACTCTAAACATCTGATATCCCAGGTTTGTTAAGTGCTTTACAATTCCAGGAGATTCTGATCGAATCAGGAGTACATGGGCTGAAGACCTCGGTGTCCCTCTGTCTGGGGACCAATGGTGAAACTGCTTGTCCAGCATTCAGAAAGGCTCAATAAATGCCAGATACAAAATAATCCAGTTTAAAGTCATTCACAGACTACATTTTTCTAAACTCAAACTTAACTGGATTTATAACTCTCTATGTGATAGATGTAACGCTGATGAAGGTACACAGCTGTTTCACACCTTAAGGTTCACACTCCCTTGCTACCTCCCAGAGTCCTCGAAGAGACAAAAGACTCTTCCTGTGGAGTTGTCTGCTTCCCCCAACTTCCTTACTAGACCCCCACCATTTGTCTTATAGTATGAGTGTGGAACTTGTTTAAATCCAGTGGCACCAAGGCATTATAGAATAAAATAATGTCATTAATACATAAATAAAAGAAATTCCTATACAGTATGCTTGCTGCAAAGAAACTCATTCTTTTGCAGTGGCGGTCCTCTTCGGCCCCGTGTTTTAAGAGGTGGCTTAATAAGATGGTGTCAGTGGCCAGGGTGGAACAGATTTGACAGAACACGTTTTTGTACGATTTGGCAGCCATTTCTAAAATTCTTAAAAATTAATTGATCTTAATCGTATATCTCCCCCTCCGCGTGCACCTCCCCATTTTATTTATTTAATTATTTATGTATTCATTATTTCATTATTGTTATACACACACACACACACACACACACACACATATATATATATATACATATACATATACATACATATATATATATATATATATATATGTATGTATGTATGTATATATATATATATATATATATGTATGTATATATATATGTATGTATATGTATATATATGTATGTATGTGTATATGTATGTATATATATATATTATTTTTCTTCTATTCTTTTACCTCCTCAGTTATTTTACTTTTCTTTTCTTTTTTTGTCTCCATGCTTACAAGTCTACATATGCTAACTGTAGTAATTGTTTACAATTGAATCTGTATAAGTATGTTGTGTTCAGTTGTAAAAGCAAAAAGAAAATATAAAAAAAAAAGAAAAGAAAGAAAGTAGATGGTGAATCTTTGACCATTACAGAACAGCAAAACAGGATGTACAGATAAACATTTACTATATACATTTTTAAAATGTGTTGTTGAACATATATATATTAACAAAGCACAAACACTTACATGATTTTAATTCACACAGTAAATCTGTTAAACTGAAGAAAACACTTGGAGTGCTTATCTAAATGTGAAACACAGCTATCACAATTGAAATAGATTTTCCCATGGGGGATTAGAAGCCCCAAAATTTGAATTGTATAAAACACTTCCTTAAATGGCTCAATTACTCCCACCACGTCTCAGCACCAATGATGACTTCTGGATTCAAATTTGCAATAATATCTTCAAAAACATCAAAAACACATATTTACAACAGATGCTAAATAAAGTCATCCATAGAAGACACTATACTAGTGAAAAATTACATCAAATGCGATTTTGCAAGATAATTACACACACAGCATGCAGACCACCTCACCTCTCTGGCGCTGCACCTCAGTTAGAGACGTTTGGGTCCAAATCACAGATCACCTTTCACACTTACTTGGCTGCCACATCCAACTGTGCACCTATGTGAGTTATCATCTTTGCAACTGCATAGTCCACTGTATGGTTGGTACTCTTATTTCTCTTAAATGTCTATAATATGTCCAAATTCTAGAAAACAATTTGAGTGTGTAATTTAACATATATATAATATATACTCTATTGCTAGATCCAGGTGGGTTTTTAAAAAGTATTCTAATTTGCTCAAATGTCAACACCCACATCAATGCCTGCCCAGCACATTTACCTCCATGCTCGTCTCATGGTAAAATATGAAATAGTTATGAAAAAGCAGACTGTTCAGTTCTTCACATGGACACAAAATTGTCCCTTTTTTTCATTACATTCACATAACTTTGAAGATTGACTCTGCTCTGCCTGTGTCTGACCTCCTTCTATTCCATCTGCTCCGTGTAGCTTGATTTGGCTTCCATCAAAAATAAATGGAACGTATGCCACACATTTTTAGCAGAGTGGAGCACAGAGCCACTTCTGGGATGTTTCCGAAAGGTGCCGAGGCACATCTGGTGGACACACAAGTACTGTCTTAAACGCCTGCAATCAGCTTCAGTGGCTGCCATGGGCACTTCCTAGATTCAAATTGATTTTCTTTAAGGTACTCTTTAAAGGGCTGTATATACACATACACTTAAATAAGTTAAGTAAAATAAATAAATAAAAATCCAAGACGCAATCTTTAAAAAAAAATAAATCAAATGCATGTATTCACAATATTCTACTAGTCAGGGTGTCAGAAGATAAAATTTATTTAAAAAATTGTGACATTTAAAAGTAAATGTCACATCAGTCAGATCTGTTTTGTTACATTCCAGTGATATTATATTACGCAATAACAGATTATACAGATTCTGTATTTTTTATCCATTTATTGCTTAATTGTTAAGTAAAGTATGGTTTAGCCATTCTTTATTTTACTTAAAAAACCATTAAATTATATGTAAAATTGAATGACATGTGTTTCTTGGACATAGGCTGGGCCTACATGGTGCAGTTTAAATCATCGGTGCCTAATTCAAGCCAGTAAGTAAGGTACGGTGCAAAGTTTTTTAGGTCGACAGATTTTTAGTGGTTTTTGTTTTCCCTTTCTCTGTCCATTCACTTAAATTACAATGGATTACTGTAATAATAAATAGATATGATGTTTTTGCAATTGATGTTTGCTTTGTTTATAATATGTGTCTCTTGTTGGGTCTCAACAGAGAGGGCAAACGTTTGAGGGAGTCTCCAAAAACTAAAGACTTTCTTAATCTGCACATTGAGATCCACTGGAGCTTGTAGGCATGAAGAAATAGAGAATTACATTAAAGAGAATTACATTGTTAGTAGGCAGTGGTTTGTATGTGTTGATTTCTTTTTCCAACCTGCTTTAGTATAGATCAGGTTTGTTACCATGACAATGTACCTGGGTAAGAAGTGCAGCACATTTCTAATTGGGACTGCTGAAAATCTAAGGTTAAGTTATCTCACTAAGCCCCAAATCCTGTTTCATAGAACATTCCTTTCAACTCCTGATTAACCCTGAGATCAAAAACAAAGTTTTGAGTTCAGCTGATCAAACTTCCTTCAATCAGCCTTTGAGTATGTTAACTCTTACTTCAGCATGTGCATGAAGATGATAAGTCATTATCAATGGACCTGCGACAATGATTCACCATGGAAAGTGTCTTACTTCACCATGCTCGTTATTTTGGCACAAGAATGGAACACACAAAAATACAGAGAACAAATGAAAGAAAAAACACTAGAATACTTCAAGAAAAGAATAACTTAGGCCATCATGAAAGAGAGTTAATTAACCAGCAAATGTCAACACAATGTGAGTGTCAGGCTAATTCAGTGAGTGTCAGGCTAATTCTCAGTTTGTGTTGTGTTTTCCTAGTTGCCAGTAGAGGTGTTATACAATCTCATCAAAAGGGGCCAAAAACTGACAAACAAGTAGTATAATTGGAGAGCCAGATTAGAAGGATAGAGCTTTAAATTGAGTTACTAGAACACTAGTTATAAGTAGGTTTGCTGCATTTGTATTTTTAAGAACAAAAGAATGAAATTAGCTATCTTTATTTGACTACTGCAAATATTGTTTGCTTAATATGTGAACTGATTCTAGAAAATTGTGTCCTGGACATTTTTTCCATTCTGAAAATCTCCAAGTTGGATTACATAGTGTTCTTCAAGCTCTTTCATGTGTCCTGCTCTCATCTAATTGTGGCAATATAATGAAGAACAACACATGCTGCAACAAAGTTACATGCCCTCTGGAGTCATGCTGACTGCACAGCCATTATACTGACATTGTTTGAGTGTGCCTTTGTTATCTTAACCTGTGGTGGGGACCAGCTGTTTCCACAGAGGAACACTGAGGGTAGCTAAGGGTCTAGATAAGGAGTAAGATAGTCTGTGGTTACCATGCAGATTGTTATAACTTTCCTGAAAATATATAGTGGACATATTTTAAATGTGTTAAAAAAAGAATACATTTTTCCTTTATTATCAAGTCTTTCAGCCACTGGAAGCTCTTTGGTGACATTAGTGTCCTTCAGTAAATGAAGAAGAATTGATATTGATATGAGCCATCAATACAACTTATCACATTGGAAAACTGCAAAAAAAGAAGAAAAAAGAGGGACTCTTGTTTAGTATAAAAGTATAGTATATACATAAATAGAACAGGAATTACAACTAAAGGATTTCAGGAGTTCTCCCTCCGTAGAGGTTTGTGCTCAGGGAACACAACGTAATTATGATCTGGACATTTTAGGATCCTTTTATTACATCTGTATGAACAGTTTCCCACTATGCTCTGTTAAAAAGGAAACTGGTTGGAGAACATTTTTCTAGTAAATGATGGATTGTGACAGAAAAACCATAAAGTTCACATCTGTAGTCATCAAGAAATGAAAGTACAAGAAATGCAAAGTCTATGCAAATTAATTAATTCAGAATTGATTGTCCGATGTCTGACATTATTAATGTCTGACACCTGCTTCAGTCTCTGCTAGATGGAGGAGACATGGAGAAACTCAGGGAGAGTAAGTGTTACAGCGGGGTGGCCAGAGCAGGTGAATGGACCCAAATGCAGACACAGAATGGAGGCACTGGTTCAGATGTTAAAAACTTTATTTACCAATAAGGACTTTGACTGACTGACAACCGTTGCAAGAGCTTGGTTCGCATTGCTGGCAATAAGTCGGACTCGTTCCCGGTGGGTGATGGGCTCCGCCAGGGCTGCCCTTTGTCACCGGTTCTGTTCATAATTTTTATGGACAGGATTTCTAGGCGCAGCCAAGTGGCGGAGGGCTTTCGCTTTGGTGGCCTCAGAATCTCATCTCTGATCTTTGCGGATGATGTGGTTCTGTTGGCTTCATCGGGTGAGGGCCTCCAGCTCGCACTGGAGCGGTTCGCAGCCGAGTGTGAAGCAGCGGGAATGAGGATCAACACCTCTAAATCTGAGGCCATGGTTCTCAGCCGGAAAAGGGTGGAGTGCCCACTCCGGGTCGGGGATGAGTTCCTGCCCCAAGTGGAGGAGTTCAAGTATCTCGGGGTCTTGTTCGCGAGTGATGGGAGAAGGGAGCCGGAGATCGACAGACGGATTGGGGCTGCAGCTGCAGTAATGCGGACGCTGCACCAGTCCGTCGTGGTGAAGAGGGAGCTGAGTGTAAAAGCGAAGCTCTCAATTTACCAGTCGATCTACGTCCCTACCCTCACCTATGGCCACGAGCTGTGGGTAGTGACCGAAAGGACGAGATCGCGGATACAAGCGGCGGAAATGAGCTTCCTCCGAAGGGTGGCTGGCCTCTCCCTTAGAGATAGGGAGAGGCCAGCCTCCCTCCGGGAGGGGCTCAGAGTAGAGCCGCTGCTGCTCCACATCGAAAGGAGCCAGCTGAGGTGGTTTGGGCATCTGGCAAGGATGCCCCCTGGGCGCCTCCTGGGTCAGGTGTTCCAGGCATGTCCCACCGGGAGGAGGCCCCGGGGCAGACCCAGGACACGCTGGAGAGATTATATCTCTCGGCTGGCCTGGGAACGCCTTGGTGTTCCCCCGGACGAGCTGGAGGAGGTGGCTGGGGAGAGGGAGGTCTGGGCCTCTTTGCTTAGGCTGCTGCCCCCGCGACCCGGCCCCGGATAAAGCGGATGAAGATGGATGGATGGACTTTGACTATCAGATTGGCACTGTGAACTATGATGTCAAACGGAGGCTGTGAACCATGAAGGGGGATAAACATAAAGTGGCAAAAGGGGGAACTCAGGGAGAGGGTTGTGGCAATGGTGGCGGGGATCAGTGTCATTGGAGCACAGAGAGAGAGAGTGAGATGTAAGAAAAGTGAAGAGTGTTTTAACGTTGAGCATCTTACTGGTTTTGCAGGTGGAAGCCAACATACACAACGTCCAGAAACATATAATCCGGGTGGAGCGTTTCAGAGATTCCCTTTGCTGTGGCAGGGAGGCAGGCAGGTGGAGCAGATAATGAACAGGGCTCGAGCTGTGACCGTGATTGCTGTGAATACCAGCGTCCTGAAATGGGTGAGTATTGCCTAGAGATGGCACGATACCACTTTTTTATGTCCGATACGATACCGATATTATAAATTTGGATATCTGCAGATACCAATATGAATACAATATAGTATTTTTTAATGAATAAAACTGTTTTTTTAATATCTTGCTGCATTTTGTATATAATACTCAAGTTTAAATAAACAACAACACTAAAGCTATTCTGTTATACCTGTATGTAAAAAAAAATACACTGCACCCAAAATATTTTATAGTTCAGCAATACTGATCAATCTAATAAACTTAAACCTGCTCCATCCTCCCTATTCTGGTATTTTAAAGAGTACTTAGCAGAAATATTAAGCAACCTAACTAATAGGGTTGCAAAATTCCAGCAAAAAAAAAATAGGGAACCACCCCCAACCCTCCACCTCATGATGTTTAATCGACGTAATCAACTTTAATTTGATGCAGTGTGAAAAAAAATGCACAGAAATAAATAATTTTTCAAGAATAATTAAATAGATTCAACATCTTTCTTCTACAGAATTGCAGACTGCACAGATGGTACCTTCCCAAAGGAAAAGGTAGTATAGCTTACTAGGGTATATTAGACTTAACAGTTACTATATACAGTAATGGACTTCTATATATTTTACATAAGATTAAAACTTTGGATGTAAGATTCAGACAATTATTTATTAAAAGCTCGACATTTTAAATGAGAATAAGAAAGAAAAGTATGTCTTTGTGCCACCTAATGCCCTATTAACAGGGAACAGTGCCACCTTTTCCCTGTTAATGCCCTATTGCACCCCCCCCGGGGGATCCCCCCCCCCCCCCCCGGGGGGGGGATCCGGCCCTGCACAGTTACCAGCCGTCAGCTACGTAGAAAAGGATCCTGGTCTAGAAAGTAATATTATTACGAAATTCGAACAACAGCTTATCAAGCTTAAACGTGCTGCTGTTGTTCAGCTGCTGATTTCCTCTTTCCGTTGCAAAGTGGGCCAAAAACAAACAAGAGAGACGGACAGAAAGCCGATCAGCTGATCATTAAGCAGTTTCATGATTGAAGTAGCAGCAGGAGAGGGAGGGAGAGAGAAGAGGCAGTCGCTGCATATATCGGTTGTTAAGCTTAACATGGGAATGCTTTACAAACATTCAGAGATGAACTTACACACTTGCTTTACTTATCTCTGGGATAACTTTCTCGGAGATGAAATGCTGGTTTGGTAGCAAGGCTACAAATACACACAGCCGCTCTATCACGTAAGCACACTGCTCCGAGGTGCTACGGTTATGAGCCGAGTTACGCTGTGTTGCAAGTTTTGTGAGGTGCTTTTTTGATATTTAATGGATCGGATTACATTTTTTTATTTCTCTCTGATATCCGATCCAGTAATTTACGTCAGTATCGGACCGATACCGATACGTAATGTCGGATGGGTCCATCTCTAGTATTGCCCTGTGTGGAAGTGATGAACAAGAGGATTCCTGGGAACCGCAGGGAGAAAACACCAGGTAAGCATAAGCAGAAACTATGACTAAACGTGAAAGACTGTCATGGTCATCGTTACTCTTGTTCAGAGATAATAAGTTGTTAGGTTTATAGTTCAGTTGCACAAGCTGAGTTTACCCTCATATTATATTAGTGAAACTGTGACCTAAGGAATGCAGTCAGTGGAGTCTGCTGAGATGATGACAAGATAGCTCTTTTTTTTGCTTAGGAAAGTGCTGTGAACCAGATCTCTGCCATTTTGCTGTTCTCTTTTGAATGAGACGATGAATTTCATAATAGCTGCATGCAAAAGTAGTAAGCATACCATTTAAAGTTCAGTAACCTTTTCATTTCATTTGAAAAAAAGATAACTGATTGCATAGCATGCTTGTGTAATGGTTCACTTACAGAACAGAACAGTATTAAGCAACATGTAGTTATACACGTGATTTAGGTGTGGGTCTCTCATTCTGTCATGACCGAGATGTTTGTTCAATTTAGGAATGAACATTCAGTCCCTCTTGGTTTCTGGCCACTTACTCGAAGCTCTTACAGGCATCAGTGGTTCCTGATAATCTGATAGAAAGATAAAGATTATAAGTACATCAAATGGGAAACTTTAATCAGTACAATGTGAACAGCACAGGAAGCTGAAGCAAAAAGATGAAATGACTTCAGTAAGAATTCATAAAATGTTTTAAAACGTTTCTTCTGTCACTCCAGCTCTCCCTTTTATCAGTGTGGATTCCTTTGAGTTATGAATCAGTCTCTTTCCCTCTCCAGAAGCCCTTTCTTTCCTGTGTGTTCTCACCCCCCACCCCCAACGCTTGTCCCCTAGTTGAACTTTTGTACCGATTATACACATAAAGGAGACTATACAATTCATTTAGACATACAGTGACGCATACAATTACTTCTATGTGCGACATGAGTTTGTATTCTGTGAGTTTGATATCTATGAGTATTAGCCACCAGCACCATCATGAAAACAGCATAATTTTCTCTGGGCATAGCACAGATTGGAAGGCAAGTCACACCTCTTCAGTGAATATTTCAGCATAAATTAAAAATAATCCATTTTATTGTACTTATCAAACAATGTGTGCAACAATTTACTGATAATATAGCAAAATCAGCTGTATTTAAAGAGAGTATGTGAGACGATTGAAATGTCTGAAATGTTCTAGGTGCTGAAATTTCAGAGCAGAGTCACACGGTGAAGAAGAACGGGTTACTTTAAGTTTCTTACTTAATTTTACCTTAAAGTAAGCATAAAGTTAAAACAGACATTTCCTTGGATGATTTCATTCACCTAAAAGCATCAAATCACAGGCAACCTTCTACTAAATGGTTTTTGTTCAAAAATGATTGGACCTTCTTTACACATCTATGTACACTATAGTGCCAAAAGTATTTGTTCATCTGCCTTCACACCTATATCAACTTGAGTAACATCCCATTCTTAATTCATATGCTTTAATATCATATTAGCCCACCCTTTGCAGCTATAACAGCTTCAACTCTTCTGGGAAGACCTTCCACAAAGTTTAGGAGTTTATGGGATTTTTCTGGAATTTTTTCTAGAAGCGCATTTGTGAGGTCAGACAATGATGCTGGATGAAGGCCTGGCACACAGTTTCCACTCTAATTCGTCCTAAAGGTGTTTTTTTGGGTTAAGGTCAGGACTCTATCCAAGCTGGTCAATTTCTTCCACACTAAACGTTTTCATCTAACATTTTATGAACCTTGCTTTGCGTTGTGAAGAACAATTTTGTTGGAACATCGTAATCGGAGTGCTTGGTGCAGTGACCCCCGAGGTAGTGGGTCTAGCAGATCCTAGGAATAACATCCGAAATCTCTGTCCAGAAGAGCGCAGTTCAAGAAACAGGACAGCAAAGATACTGCGCAGGATCCTCAAGCTATATATATAGAGAGAGATGTTATCATTATGTAAACAAGGCTTTGACATATCTCATCAATGTTGCACAAAATCTCGGGAGAATACTGATCCACGTCTATGAGATGTTATATTTTAGGGTTGGCATGGATTGAGTCTCACACAGGATCCCATATCCCTAGTGGCACCCTGAGCTGTCATTGCTTTTCTCATCACATTTTCTTCTGTTTTCCCCACTTGCATGCTTTCTCCTCTTCTCTCCTATCTAATCAACGGCTTCTTCTCCGATTTCCATTATATATGACCAGTCTAATCTGCTTTTGTGGTGCCGGTGTTGAAAATCCTCGTTTTCTCTTCATCCTGTGATCACATCGGCCCCTTTTTCTTTTCAAATCTATGAAGCCACATCAGTGTTTCTTCTCTCCTTCCGCATTCATCATTCAATGCTTTCCTTTATCCTCTTTCAACAGCTTTAAAATCACTACAGGTTTGCCAATCAGCGAACAGCAGTCTGGATTACAATGGGTTCTGGCAAGTTTGAGATGGGTTTATGTTAACATAGTAGTGAACCTGTTCTGGCTTATGTTAAGAAGTAAGTTCTGCAAGCGATCACATGTAACTGCCGTTAAAGCGACACTTGCACCTAGATTTTCTTCAGCTCAGTCTTAATTTGATATTCAGTAGACATATTTGTTGTACATTGAAAGAGATATTAATTTTTGTAATTTCTCAGTCGAAACAAACATGCACCAATTGACTGATAAAACACATCAACCCTGTCTTCTCCAGCCTCACATTACAACAGGGCTCCACTGTTTTATTTAATTTGAGGGTGTGTAGTCCTAAAATCTCTGGATTCTTTTCTGGAACAAGAATTTATCACCTTATCTTGTACAGTACATCTCCTCCCCTGAACTTCTCCACCTTTGTCTTGTTCATCAGTTTTCCCCCTTCATCTTTCTGGTCTTCTTCTTTTTGCTCCTCCTCTGTTGTCCTCTTCACAACCTGTTACCTCCTCGCCTCAGGTAGTTATTCCCACTTTTGTTCTCTCAGGCAAACTCGTCCCACCCTTCGTTAGTGTCTTATTTACCTCTTGTGTTCTTTCAGTTCCTTTGCACTTCTAATCTTGCCTCCCTGACCTATTTTTAAACTCTTCTTTTACTGTATCTCCACATTCCCCTTGTCTTATATTCCTTTACAGTCTCATTCATAACTCATGCTGTTTCTCTTCATGTCTTTGTCACCACTGCTGCTGCATTGTTCACTTTCAGAAAGTACTCAAGCTGTTCCTCTCATCTTAATTAACATTACAAATTCCCTTTCCTCTTTCCTGTTGCCTGGATTCAACCGCATGAATCATTTGTCTCTTCCACAGCTCATTCCTAACCATGTGATATTTTGCATTTTCAGATTCATATTACTATAATAGCTTTCTTAGGGGGATGTTTCCTTGACTTCATCATCTGCTAGGGCATTTATGTTAAGTTCACAGCATAAACAGCTCCTAACCAATCATGGAAAGAAAGGTCTGCTTTATTCATATGTTTAATGTGATTAGGCTATATACCATTGGTTTGTCCAGTTAGAGAGACTGCATATTCAAGCTGCTGTCACAGAGGATCCTGTTAAAACAAAAAAAGAAAAAACAATTATTAAGGTCAGTGAGTAAATAGGTGTAAGTTGAGGATTGTGATTCACCCAGCTGATTTTTGGTGACCTGTTTATTTTAAAACATCAGTTCCAGAAGAAGTTGGGATGCTATGTACAATGTAAATACAAGAAGAAATGCAAATCTTTACATTTTTGTAAAGCCATATTTTAATCACAGTAAAATACAGAAAACATAAAATGCTTCAACTAAGAAAACGTACAATTCAAAGAAAAATATTATCTCATTTTAAATTTGATGACAGCACCTCAGAAAGTTGGGACACAGTCATGTTTACCACTTGTAGCATCCCCTCTTCTGTTAACAACATGCCATAAATGTCTGAGGACTGCGCATAGATACTGGGTTTTTAAGACTTTTGGGTTCATCCCATTCATATCTGATATGCTCTTCAACAGTCCCTGGACTTCTTTGTTGTATTTCTTTGTTACATAATGTGCCACCAGCCAAGCTGGTGAAAGGTCTGGTCTGGACTGCTGGTAGGCCAGTTCAACACCCAGACTCTTCTACAAAGCCATGCTATTGTAATACATGCAGCATATGGTTTAGCATTGTCTTACTGAAATATGCAAGGCTTTCCCTGAAAAGAAGGCCTTGCATAGGCCTTGGATCTGGATTAGAACACATTGTTCTAAAATCTTTTAGCACTGTTGATTTTCCACCTGTCCAAGCTGCCACTTCCATTGGATAATTTGATCTCCATAGTTGCATAGTTGAAGCCCCATACAATGGGCGATGCAGACTTCTGAGTGCTGATAGCATGGTAGTTCCTCCCTTCTTTGGTTTTCTTTTCTTTAGTTTTCCATTTTGGCTCAGTCCATTTTTAGTGATCCTTGAACCAGAACACTTACACATACAGTTTCTTCTTTGCATGACAGAGCTTTAATCGCCTTCCCCCCTTCCTTGCCCATGCAGTGATTTCCATTACAGAATTATGTCTATTTCTAATACGATGTCACAAATAACACTACTGATTTTTGTCCTTGATTTTATTTCCCTTGTGCACAGAGATTTCTCCAAATTCTCTAATTCTGTTTTGATGATATTATGTACTGTAGATGATGAGATATTAAAATACAATTTTACATGAAAGAACATTGTGAAATTTGCAGATGCGGTCTTTGCAGATCTTTACATTTGAGAAACTCTGCCTTTCTAAGATGCTCTTTTTACAGCCTGTCATGTTATTGATCTGCTGCCAATCAATGTAATTAGTTGCAATATGTTTCTTCAGCTGTTGCTTGTTATGTTTCTACCCTCCTGACTTTTGCTGTCAAATTCAAAGTAAGAAAAGAATTTTCTTAAATTAGTATATATGATATGTTTTCTGTGTTGCACTGTCAACATGGGTTCAAAATTTTCAAATCACTGCATTCTGTTTTTATTCTTTCATATTTTCCCAACTTTCTTAGAACTGCGGTTGCATTTCCATCCCCACTTTCAATCTTTAGCACTCTTTAAAGAAATTGGGTGAAATATGACTTTCAGCTAATTTACTGTATCTGAAGGTCTATTTTCTTCCAAAGTTTGTGTGTTCAAACCATGTACTTTATCCAGTTTAAAATGGTTTTGCTTTTATAATTTTGTTTTTAGCAACTTAACATGACCAAAGAGTCTCTGTCTCTTTTATATATATGTGTAAAATCATTTAGTCATGGCATAAAAAAGGCGGTTTAATCAGAACACTGGCAATAATGATATTGCTATAATATGCAGATCATATTCCATCCAATCTACTGTGGAATTGAATAGAACTGTGAATTGACATATCACTCATAAAGAGGAAAAGCACCGTGCTTCAATCCATGTTGTACAAAATAACACATTGGCACATACACACAACAGTAAATCTAACAGCATACATATGCAACTGCACTCCATAATGTATGTGCACACTCACAAAGGCTTTTATGCATACATTCGTGTTTGTGGGCAAGTTTCTACACACACTCACGCACATCTATACGTGCTGCCAAATGACCTGTTGGTGAACTGAGGCTGATTGTAGTCATCTGTCTGTTAACTGCACTTTCTATAAGAGGATGGCACAGTGATTAATGAAAGATGGAGAGAGGCAGACATGGAAATAAATGAAAGATGGGGATGGGGGGGCACCATGACGAGCTAACCATTGACTGAGAGGGAAAAAAGAAAGTGAGGCAGGAACAGAATGAGAGCGAGAGATAATCAAGGAGGGAGAGTGTGGGAAAGATAATCATGATGAGAGAAGGCGCAAAGAAAGACAGAGATAATCATCCCACTTTCCACTTACAGTGTTAGATGCTGATTGGTTGAATGACCTCTGGGCCAACCCTCTCTTGGCGCTATTAGCAACAGGATGACTGATGGGAAAAATATAGTCCAGCGAAGGCCAAAAGAATTTGGATGATGAGATGGTGTTCCTGCTCACTTATGGACAACTCTGAGTCTCATTTCTGAGACCGCAGGTCAAGACCAAAAATATTTTTGAGTCTGTTATGTTCAAAGTCTATTTTCTAACATGAAAAAGCTGTAATATGCTTTAACGAGCCTTGATTCTAGAATAGCAGAATACCTGTGCTTATTGTGGGATCTCTCATGGTGCGTTGTATATTACACCAGCTCACTCTGGGGCTCAAACGCTTTGAGTACTTTTTAAAAAAAATAAAAACCTTGGAAAATAATACAAAATCACTCAGTGAGCTTACAGGTACTAAGCTGACTACTTATGAAGGATCTCCACAGCTTTTGTGGAGCTTTTGTTTAAACAAGTTTGGCTCACTTTTGCTTATTTCTGTCATTATCTACTGTTTTAGTTGAGGATCCTCATGTAAAATATAGTCACAGTTACAAAAAATGACCTCAGATTATGTACAAGTAAATCATATGAGCAAACGTTCAGGCTTCAAACTGCTCTAAAGGGTTTTTAATTCTTCTTTTCACTGTATGCCATTGCAGGGAGATACTCTTCATATGTTCATCAAAGGTGCACAGCTTTGGCTGTGATCACAGCAGCCCCACCCACCGCAGTTCAAACTATCTGTTTTCAAGTGGGAGCTGGCTAGAAGAAACTTGCCTTAAAGGAAGAGTGGCCTTAAAAAGAGGTTGGAACATAAGAATTTATTTTGTCAGTCCATCAAAGCTACTCCAGTAGAGCTGAAATTTAAAAATATAGAGTTGAAATGAGCGTGACAGATCCTCTTAAAATTTGAAGTCTAGTTAACAATAGATTTTTCAATTACAAGCAGTCAGATCGGAGATAATTCCAAAATTACAGCCTTATTGCTTTTCTAGTATTGCTATGACTGATAAGGGAGAGTGAAGTGTTACTCTGAAGAAGTCAGTTCGATTCAATTTTATTTCTATAGCACCAAATCACAACAACATTCGCCTCAACGTGTTTTATATTGTAAGGTAAAGACCCTACCATAATAGAGACAAAAATAAGACATTGTAAGCTGAGAGTTAGCAGGTTTCTTTTTCTAAGAAAAAGCAAGCAGAAATGTGTGATAAGACTGAGGAGGAGCTTTCATTCTGTTAAGACCAATTTTACTTCTGAAGGTGTGCGATGGAGTGCAGACCTGAATGTAGTTTTAATTTATTATTAGATTTTGATAAATAATGAGTATTATGTTCAGTGTCTCATTATTATTATGGGGACAGAGTCACAAACTCATTTGCACATTTATGACTATTTTGATTTACTACTGTGCACTTTATTCACATTATGTGCCCAACCCAACACATTTTCATCACATATTGGCCTGTGACATTTTTTACTGTCTTGTTTTGTAACCAAAATAATAATAATAATAATAATAATAATAATAATAATAATAATAATAATAATAATAATAATAATGCAAGGTCCAGACCTCTGTGAACCAAAGTTGGTTATGGACATAACCAGATAGTTGTTATACTATCATCCCACAGTGTGCATGAATATGCAAAGGAGGGAATGCATGATGTTCTTACCACTCACAGATTTCAGGCTTATTATTTTAACAGCAGCATGCTTATTTTTCTATCAAGGATCTGCTAATCTTTTTTGGGGCCTAACAACACAGTCTTGCTAAAAAAGCCTTTAAATCAAGGATGAAGATCAAGGACTGAAATCTGGCCATAAAATGCTATGGTAACCACCAGTGACTCATGTCAACTGCTTTCACATCCTTTCTTTTTCTTCCAGATGTAGTGACACATAGGGGAGACCGGGGATAGTTGTAACATTTTTGACATTTCTGTCTGTAGCTTGGAGCTCTTTTAAGGTAGTGGATTCAAAATGTAATGCAAAGTATTTACATGTCTCTGCTATTAAATAGTGCAGCTATTTTCTCTGCAGCACAATTACCCATTGCGTGGTATGGTCTCAAACACAAAGAGTGAAATGTTACAATTAACCCCATAGTCTGGGTTAGTTGTAACATATCCTGGGGTGAAATGTAACACAATGAAATAAGGGTACTAACAAAACATTAACATGTAATCTTTTTTATTCAACACATGAATGCACTTAGAGCCATTTATGTAGCTATGCGTGTGTATGACAGAATGCAGAAATCTAGCTTTTGAACATATGTCAACCCCCCAAAAAAGACAAATTATGGAATTTTCTGCAACTGAATATTTCATTAATTTTGGTTGGTCTTCCTTGAGTTTGGCCTCATTGGCTCAGTGGGCATTATAACCTACAACTCTTGCACCAATTTTGAACATAACAATGAAGCTGAAAAAATGTAGTTGTTCACCAGCATCGCAATTCCATTACTTTTTATCATGGCTTACCTTGGTGTGGTTTGCAAAGTGCTTCAGAAAGATGAGGAAATCTGTTTCTTGAACCCATCCTGATTTATTTCCACTACCAATATTTCCTACTGGTCCATCTCTGACACCAGGGCCGTGCAGAGAGGTTTAAAGGGGCGGGTGCTCAAAGTTAAAAAGGGGCACATTGAACCAGGCTGAATAACAACAACACACATTCATCAAGAATCTAATATGGGCAACAACGCAAAGCAAACATAGCTGATGTTTTACCTGATGGGTACAATGTTGCTGTTGAGGGGTTGCTGTGGATAGTGCTGGAGGGCAGGGCTGTGTTGATCTGAGACTGTAGACATTAAAAAGTCCATAGGAGAGATGGTAGCTGATTAAACAAGTATCATGAGATAATAACAAAATGCAAAGATTGGTGACAGCGCTTGGAACCATAAGGCAACAAAAAACTGTGAGAAATAATTTAGGCTCTGCCTGTGAATCACTCTTTGCTTCTCTTCTTCCTTCCATCCCATCATTTCATATATCACTCTCCACTTGCTGTCTATCTGAGAACAAGGCACAACTTGCTATTGCAATAAACTATAATTTAATTATCCACACCTAACAACTCTTGCACTTAATGATGACAGAAAAATGTTATAGCACTGCCTTTAGTAGCCTCACACAGCTCCTACTGTTTCCTCCTCATGTCCTTACCAGGCATGTCTGGACAATGTTATATCATGAGTAATATTTTTTTTTAAATCCATCTAAATAAAACAAACACATGCACGCACGCACAGTGACATTTTAGACCTTCTTCAGAATACTGTATATACTATCATGCCATCACGGTGCTGATTCAGAATCCTTACATTATTATTTATTACTAGAGCTACAATAATAAAGCAATGAGGAGGGGGAAGTAATAAATATGAAATAATGTATTTATGATGATTCCATTTGTTTCACTATCCACTCTGTGCAGGGGCAAAGCTTATTACATTTTTACATTACATTATTACATTCACTGTAGAGATACAATAATTTTACTGCTGTAAAATCCAAATTTTGTCTTATTTAAAATATAAATCTAATATAATCTGCTTCTTAATGTATGTTCTTTAAAATACAGCGTGTGTTTTTTAATATATTATAATTATACTAATGCATAATTATGTGGACATGCATATTAGATCGTTTTTTAGTGAAATATAATCCCCCAAGAAAGGCAGGAAAAGCCCGGAAACTTACTTTAAAACTAAATATGTTCCCTAAAACGGTGACAGAGCTACAGACCCATGACAGCCTTACACAGGTAGCCAGCAGCTATGACCAGCGCTACCAGTGCAGTTAATAAAAGGACAGGTAATGTTTGTCGCGCTGTTACACACACAGCACGCTCGTTTGTTTCAACATACCAACGTGTCCATAATAAGCTAATACTCCTGTGTGCTATACACTACAGTTTACGCTGTACACCTACTTACTGGTTTTGTCGCATCAGTCTGTGTCTCTGAGTTAATTTGTGTTTCTCCTACAGCTCCGCACCGCAAAAAATGCGCGTGCTCTTTGTGAGCTCGTTCCCGGCTCGTAACCAGCGCGTTCTGCCGTCAAGGGCGATCATTGGTTAAATGTGATCATGTGACTGATGCAAGCCAGATCCTTTTATTTAGCAAAACTGTGATTAATAGTTAAATATTATTGTTGAGGGGCACAGACAGGACTCCGCACGCACACACACATTAAAAAAAAATAATTAATAATATTTTTTTTAAAAAGTTGTCTCAACAAAAGGGCACTTTGGGCACCCATCAGGAAAGGGGCGGGTGCTCAAGCCCCTCTAGCCCCCCCCCCCCTGCACGTGCCTGTCTGACACAGTGGTCTGCATAATGTATTTGTGGGAACACAAACAGTGGAGGAATTGTGTTGCCAATGGCATTAACCGCATATACAAAGGTAACCAGTGAACCTCTCTGCTGATGTCGTTGCCCCAACTTGTTTAATATAAATTAAAGTAATAGTGTGGTAAGTTTTAACATCTGCATTATTGTTACAACTAACCCAGACTGTTGCTGTTACAACTGACCCAGACTCCTATAGCCATGAACTAGCTAACATTACAGCCAACGGCTAAAACATTAGCACTAAAGACCTACACAGAATATATCCTCATAGGCATACAAATAACATAATTTAAGTTTGATGAGTTTAACTGCAAAGCAGATAATGCTATTAGAAATTCAAATAAAGTAGAAAAACTTACTTTTTGGCATACAAATTACTTTTTTTCGTGTTAAATTGTCTGTGTTTGACAAAATATGCTGATTTTTCACATGTGATAGCAGAACTGAATTGGACGTGTACAGGATGAATCACATCATTTGAAACTTAGCCCTGATTGGAGAAATTGGAACTGACCCACGTTACAACTATCCCCGGTCTCCCCTACCTCTTTAATCCGCGACAAGAAGTTTAACTACAAATGAGAGATATCTCACAGAACAAAACACACCATGCAATAAAAGGTATACTATGCTGACAGACAATGACAGCCTTTGAAATTTTAACTATACAATACTTTTTGATATGTGCTACTTTCCAGCCTGATACTGCGGCTAGCAACTTCTGGTTTGCACTTATTGGCCTATTGACCAGCATGTATACTTAATTAACCATGTTTTTTAAAGTTTTCTTTTATGTCATGTTTACTGTGCATAATGTAATGACATGAATATTTCACCGGATTACTTGGGGAAAACATTTTATAAACTAAGAAACTTTGAGAGAGAACAACCCTTTCACGGGACACACGCTCATCCACACAAAAGGTACACACTAGCTAAAGGATAGCACAGCTTTTGCATTAAACTTTATGCGTATCACAACTACTGTTTCACATCATTACAGTGGCTAACAATATTTAATATCATTTGGATTATGTTTTTCTTTGCCACGGGTCCATGCTTTAGATTTAAAACTAGATGATTTTTTCCCACCCTGTGTTTTCTGATAGCCTCAACAACAAATGAGCTGAAACCCACCAAATCACCCTGAGTTTAAATTAAGTGTTTTTTATTGCTTAGCCTTTTTACTGCATATACTTATCGATTTATATGGATTTCTTATGTGTCACAGATTGCTTATTTCTTAATTTATTATTTGTATTTTGTCTCCCTGTATTTATTTTTTCCAAACTTACTTACGCTTATTGCAATGGCAAGGCACCCATTTGGTGTAACTAATGTTTAATTAATCTTTGCTCCTCATCCAATCCCTTGAAACTTATACACACACAGCTGACATATTATGGTGCATAATGTAGCTTGGGTCAATGTCCTTAATTGGCCCTATCTTGCAGGAGACATTCTTAGAAGTCATAGATCCAAATCTATGATATTGATTGATGCTGTCCAGTAACTGCCCAGTTTGTCAACCGCTTCAATCAAAAATAGAGGTTGGTTTAAGAGGAGAGTCTTTGAAAAGCTGGAGTTTAAGTATAGCTAGGGAATTGAAGTATCATCATATTTCTTGGCTGTATACCAAACTAAGCTTCAGATAAACTATATTATTAACTATATCCTTTGTTCTTGCTGCATTGGGATGTTTTTGCTATCACTGATTTCACCTGTTCGATTTTTTCATCTGCTTTGTTTTGCCAGTTGCATGTCTTTGAGACACATACAGAGCAAAACAAAAAGTCAACACAATAATCATAGTGATGCATTGAAAATAAGACTTTGTATGATAGTCATACGCAATTGATTTCTTTCATTAGAGCTTCCAGAAACACTACACAAGATGGATCTCACGCACCAGAATGTGCATCTGCTGAGTATGTTGTGTATTATCTGTCTATGTTTTTGATGTAAACTATCATATGTAACAATGTGAATAAATTATGCACCTCTTATATATCAATATATAAAGTATTAAGACTAATAAAAACCTGGAATAATAATAAAACCTGGTAAACGATTACCAAAAACTCAAGGTAATGTCCTAGGAAAACATTTGTATTGTGCAGGAACTTTGTTCTTCTCTCTGTCTGAGTGGAAAACCTCTTGTTGACCTTGTTCTTAAAAGTCTCTGTCGAGTTTCTTCTCCATGGAGAGCATAACCAGAGCATTAAGACAATCCTGTGTCATGGTGATTCTCAGCAAAGTTTTGATCCTTTACAAAGTAGAAAAGCACCTCTCATATTCAGCTGTTGTGTGGTGGGTGTGGCGAGGAAGACCTTGAGAAGACGAACGGCCTCTGTGGAAGATGTCTGTAGGTTGTTGATACAGAGGCATGACACCACTGTCACTCTTGAACTCACTGTTCTCATAAATGAATGGCATTTCTGTTTTTGAGCATTTGCCTTGTTCAGCACGAAGTATTCTTTCACCGTTGTTTCATCAGGGAACTTTGCACTGTGTTGTGGGAACAACTCACCATGTTACACCAATGAGGTGCTGAGGGAACAAGAACTACTCCTTGGCTTACTTCAGGAATGTACTACACACCTGTAAAAGATAGACCATTAGCTTAAATTTTCAATAAAGCTGGTTGATGGAAGTAATTCTGAATGAACACATGCCCATGTCTAAGTGAAGGTTATGAGTGTTAAAGTTTGAACACCATTGTCCCTAATAGCAATTTTCAGTATATTTACAGTAAACAGTTAGTTCATTAAGTAAACAATTTTTCTGTTAAATGTTATGTGGGATATAATAAAGATAGCTATCTCAACCATATCATTTTTTGATCATCTCCACAAACTGGACAGAAATCCTGTCTCCTGAGTGTGAACTCCACTGAATGAACAAGAACAGGAAAGCAAGTATTACTTGCAGACACTTTGTTGCATCACATTTTTTCCCTGGCTAAATACCACCAGACCTTAAAACATTTACAGGGAGACACTGACCACATCACAGCATCACGCTTTACATATTACACAGTCTCTATGGTTCTCCCAGTGCTACCATTCTTATCCAATCTCAAATCTTCTAGAAGTTATGAGCTGAGCTTCTCACCTGACCTTAAGTCCTTTAGCTGTGTTCTTGTGTCATGATCCCGGGTCTGATTGTGGGGTTTGGGGGCTTTGTGGTTTTGTGTGGGTTTTTTTTCCTGAACTGTTTTTGGTATTTTGGAGTCTTAGTTCTTCATGCGAGTCCTAGCTTTAGATTTTAGTTTGTTTCCTCTGTGTTTTCAACCCTCTTGTGTCAACTCGACTACAGACACATAAAGTCCATTCATGTGTCTGTGTTTTCCCCATTTAGGTCTCACTTCTATTTTTATTTTGAAAGTTACTTGTTACAAAATCCGCACACTAAGCCAAGACTATGTAAGGGTCAAAGTTCCAGTTGTCTCTGAAGGACTGGAAAGCAATTCAATTGTAGCAGTTCAACTCAGTTTTATTTGCAAAGGGCCAAATCACAACAGCAGATATCATTATATTGTAAGGTATAAAGCAAGAAAGTCTTTGGCTTGAATCTTTGGGCCAGTTAGGCTTTTTCTATGAGATTTCATGCTTATCCTGTGCATGCGTGGGTTCCCTCCGGGTATTCTGGTGTCCTCCCACAGTCCAAAGATATGCATGGGTTATGTTAACTGGCAATTTTCAGCCATACATAGTTGTGAATGGTTGTCTGTCTCTCTATGTTAGCCATGCAACAGAATAGAAGAAGCACCTTAAGACATTTTATGGTTTTCAAAGATGGTCAAAATCAACCTGTTGGACTGCATGCTGTCTCTTTTAAATCACTCAAGTCCTCAGGAAATGTAGAGTATTGATATTATAACCATGCAAGCAGATGAGAATAATGACATTTCCACTGACTCATAGCTGGCACTTACATTAGAGTGGTTTTTTTTTTTAGTTAATAATCATCCAGAGTGCAAGTACCAGGACCATCTCTACAGCACTGCTGCTGAGTACAACACTCCCAAATGAGTACAAGGCCAAACATATCAGCCAAGATTATAACGGGGTGGCTTTAACGAGAGGAGCTGCCAATGGGCTGCAGCTTAAGATAACAGATGTCTACAAAGATGCTCACTACAGTCACCACTATGTAGATCAGCTGAACCTCCACCTCTCCGTTCTTGTCTTGGCCACCCACAGGAATTGCTGTGCTTGACCAGGTAGTTGCCTGGAGACTCCTCAAAGTAAACACTGTGAATAAGGACATTCATGATCTGCTATCACTCTCAACCAGATGGCTGCCCCGTCTCAAACCTGATTCTGCTGGAGGTTTCCTGTTAAAACTGAGTTTTTCCTTCCCACTGTTGCTAAGTGCTTACTCAAAGGTGATTATTTGATTGTTGGGTTTTGCCTGTATTATTGGTGCCCTTATTAACATGACTTTGGATATTAATAATGTATTAGTTTTTGTTGTTGTGCTTAAAGAAGCAGCACCTTACCGGTGACTCTCTACAGTGAGACCATAATTGTACAGCCTTTTCTTTTCCTCTATCATGAACCCTTGAATGAGATTAAGAAAAAAAATATTAAAGCCCACAACAAGCACTTAGTGATCTCCCTGGAGGATCCAACCCGCTAGGTTCAACTTTGCTGATTCCCTCTTTTAATGTGTCCATTTTATGTTACAGTAAGCTACTTTGAACCCTGTATGTTTGTAAGTATACTGTGTTGAAAGGGTCTGCACAAAACAGTGTTATACTCATATATAGGCACAAATACAGAGGCATGCACACATTTCCACACTTTGTAACGTTTATTGGCTCAAAAAGCTTGTGATGGGTTTTCAAATGCTCACGCACAGGCACACAAACATACACACGCAGATGCATGCTTACTGTGTTTGATGTGAAACAGCAGAAAGATTGCACTTTATTGTGGACAGTCTCCCTCATACACACACACATACGTGCCTTGATGAAGGACAAGAAAGATGAGATACAGTTGCAATATTAAACCATCGATATTTCGAACAAGAGACAATTCAGTTTTTCAGACCCAACATAAAAACTTTTTTTTTCCCAGGGATAAATCCTTAGGTGCCAAAACCTTCTTCCACTTACTCTTTTATTTCTTTTACTGAACTTTTTTCCTCTTTATAGAAACACAGCTACACATCTAAAAACAGTAAACCTACACATGGACAGAGCCTTGCTGATGATGTGGTTCATAATTATGGTGTTCCAGAAACATGCAGAAGATTTATTAATTGCATATTAGTTGCATTCCACATATTAATTATTAATATCCATTCATATCTGTTGATCTGTTAAATGTTGTGCAGTCATGTGGTTTTAGTCACTTGCCAGATATTTGCTATCTATTTTTCTATACATATACATATGCATACACACATGGATGATGGATGGAAGGATGGATGGGTGTCTCATTGCAGACTAATTTCAATCAAGCGAAATCAGCCCCTCACAACAATATACTTCAAAAAGGTTTAATTAGACAACACTATAAAAACACCTTTGTTTCTGTAGTGCACATAAGTAGCTGATCAGAGGTATTAAATTAGCAATCAATCAAAAATCAGCTTTTCTAATTAAAATTAATTTGGTATGTGAGAGGACAACAGGCTTTTAAAAGTTGTCTCACTAAGCCAAAGTCTAAACTCATGCAAAATCGTTTACGCCAGACCTTCCCAAAGTGTGGGGCCCACCCCCTAGGGGGGGCGCAGAGCCATTGCAGGGGGGGCGTGGTATGAAAAGGGGGAAAACACCCCAAAAAAACAACACTTAGATACTGCTAGCATGATGGACAGGTTTTTTGACGGGGCTCCCACACAAACGCAAAGCAGGAGATGAAGCATAGCTGAATATGTTTCCAAACCAACTTCATTCTAAGCCAAAGACTAGAAAATATGATGAAGCACCTGCACAAGTGCCAAGGTTGGTCTCCCCTGCATAATTGGTTTTCCCTGCATCAGGAGCACGCGCTGGGCTGTTCAAATCACGGACAAACAGTATCCCACATTCTTGATTTTTAGTTCACAAACACTTGTCGTAATGACTAACTACTCCTGACATGTTGGAGATGCTAGCTCTTTATACAGTAAAGTTACAGTGGGATACAAATAATATCAGGCTGATCCTGCCACGATTTGTTCCCCTGGTTCAAATCACGGACAAACAGTATCCCACAGCTGTTTATGTTTTTAAACCTATTTTGCACAGAGAGGCATTTTTTGAAAAATGTATTGATAGCAATGTTGAATATTATTACACAGGAAAAAAACAACTACACGTAAAATAATTACACTGTGACGCCTCTGCCTTTCTAAATAGAGGGACAGTAACTGCGTGTGTATATGTAAGCGTGTAAAACCTGAAGATAGAGACAAAATACTATTAATCTCACTATCTGCCATTCTGCAATTCATGTCATGTAAACAATAACGTGGCACACAGCGTGACGTGAAAAAAGCACATGCCTTTGATGTTGCGTGACGAACTCCACACGTAAACGCAGAAAAGGAGTTTTAAAAAATCTCAGTTTTCTGTGATTTGAAACGCCGTTTACATGTGGACGAAACAGCTGCGGACGTAGCATAAAAGAGTTAGTAGTTTATTTTATTACTACCTGTAATTTAGTGCAGGTTACTTGTATTTGGTTAGTTGTTTGCTAAATGTTTGAGGTGTGAAATAAACCGCAATCGAGCAAAATATGGGTGTGTGTGGTTGGAGGATGTGTTAGTGCATGTGTGTGTGTGCGCGGGGGGGGACACTACTGTGCAACTCAAAGTGTAGTCGCAAAAATAAATAAATAAACAAATATATACGTGTGTGTGTGTGTGTATATATATATATATATATATACAGAAAATACATGACATATCCTGTAAATATCGTATATATATATATATATATATATATATACGATATTTACAGGATATGTCATGTATTTTCTGTGCCATCCATAAAATATTTACAAGATTTGACAAGGGCTTCAGCCAGCTGGCAGAACTGTGAACTGCCATGTTGTCCAAAGACAATGAGAATAGCAAAACACCACCAAAAAACCCCAAACAAACTAAAAGTACTACACATGGAAAATGTTATAATATTGCTGTAGGTGTGTGTGGCAGTACTCTGCACTTAATTCTAAGCAGTAACCACTTATGTGTTTGACAAAATTAAGACACTTTTTAGCCAGTAATTAAAATTTATAGTAAGACGCCTAATGATTCAGTAGCTTGTAAAACCACCTTGAACAGCAATAACTTGAAGTAATCATTTTTTTTATAACTTTATCAGTGTCTCACAGTCATTGTGGATTTTTGTTTATGCACCACTCTATTAAGGTCCTGCCACAGCATTTCAGGCAGGTTAAGCTCTGGACTTGGACAGGATTGCGACACCTTTATTTATTTATTTATTTTTATTGTGTCAACCATTCTGTTGTAGATTTGCTTCTGTGCTGTGCAGCATCATTGTCCTGTTGCATGAATTTCAACCAAGCTTTAACTGTCAGACAGATGGCTTCAGGTGTTTACGGACAACACAATGATTGCAAGGTGCTCAGGTCCTGTGGCTACAAAGCAAGCTCACCCCTCCAGTACCATGCGCAACAACATGTATGAGGTGTTTGTGCTGAAATACTGTGTTTGGTTTTCTCCAAAAAGTAATGTTGTATACAATTTTCAGTCATCTCCATTTTGGTCTTTTCTGTCCAAAGGACATTGTTGCAGAATGTGTTTATTAAGATGCAACTCTGCAGTCTGATCACACGGTAAATTTGCTGCTGGGTTGTATCTTTTAATGCACACCTGAATGTTTCAGACAAGTTATCTTATCATATAGAGTCCTCTGATTTTTTTATTTTTTAACATAACTGTATAAGTGCTAAAAGACTGTTTGTGTAAATGGTAGAGTCTGGTTATGTGAGGAGATATGGTGTTACTGTTTTACAAAAGAAAACAATGTGTCATCAGGAACACTAAGAATATCATAAATACAGTGATTTATTCCAAATCAGCTCCACTGAATAACTATTTGATTTTATTATTTATTGAAACATTTTGTCATTTAATAAATTCTGAACCAATACAAATTTAGATATTCAAGATAATCAGATGTATATATCTTTACCACATCCGATATAATTATGTTAATTATTAACAAATTGAATATCCTTATAACAAATACTTCTCAAATTACTGAAAATTTAGGTTTTACAGTTAGTTAAGCTTTCATCTAAAAGGGTTTTGAATTATTTTAAAGGTAGATTGTCTTTATAGTCAAAGTATTTGACATCTAAAATGCAGCTGAAATGAAATGTTTTGCATTGGGAGTATAACCCACATTGCAATTATTTTTACAGATAAATAATTTTTCATCCAACTCTAGGTCAGGCCAACCTGGCACCAAATGAAAAGTTAGTATAACAAAGCATGAAGCTCATAGTGAAACATGATAGAAATATTCAGGTGCGCAGATGCTCTGCCTTTTCAGGAACTGGAGACAAGATGAACTACACACTGACAAGAAAGGAGTTCCACTCTATTCTTCAGTGGCATGCCATCCCCTCTGGCTTGAAATTGTCTGAAAAAATGATTCATTTTCCAGCCGGACAATTGGCCTAGACATACAGGGACACTGTGCCATGCCTGTTTGAAGTCCTGGGAAGGCAAAGAGTACTGACATGCGTGGCTTTCCCCTCACAGTCAGTAGACATCAGGCTCACCAAACATCTTTGGGAATATTTCAGAAGGCAATAACTAAAAGCTACTCAAATCTGACTTCCACTCAAATGAGCAGAGAAAGAGGCTTGAACTATTTGGATTCCTATTTTCAGAAACTTGTATAATCAATCAGTCTGCTAGGAAAGAGTTTTTTAGTGTTATACAGTACTGAGGGATTCCGAATTTTTTGAAAAAGTGAAAGGCTTTTGAGATATTAGAAAAAAATCTTTTATTCACTGAATATTTAGTTCATTTAAAAAAAGGTAGGCAATCGGTAAAACTCCAACAGATGTAGCAAAACTACAGACATTCTGTACTTAAGTAAAAGTACAGATACAAGAATTAAAAAATACTAATAAAGTACAGTGGCTTGCAAAATTATTCGGCCCCCTTGTACTTTCCCACATTTTGTCACATTACAGCCACAAACATGAATCAATTTTATTGGAATTCCATGTGAAAGACCAATACAAAGTGGTGTACACGTGAGAAGTGGAATGAAAATCATACATGATTCCAAACATCTTTTACAAATAAATAACTGAAAAGTGGGGTGTGTGTAATTATTCAGCCCCCTGAGTCAATACTTTGTAGAACCACCTTTTGCTGCAATTACAGCTGCCAGTCATTTAGGGTATGTCTCTGCCAGCTTTGTACATCTAGAGACTGAAATCCTTGCCCATTCTTCTTTGCAAAACAGCTCCAGCTCAGTCAGATCAGATGGACAGCGTTTGTGAACAGCAGTTTCCAGATCTTGCCACAGATTCTCGATTGGATTTAGATCTGGACTTTGCTGCAGTTGATATTCTTAATGTACAGGCCTAGATCAGCTGACCTGTGCTGCTGCTGGTCTGAGGTTTACTGTTACTTGTGGATTTACAAAACTGTATTTAACAAGTTGTAAACAGATGTTTCATAAGTTGTCCTGGTTGATTTCCATGCTGTTTTAATACTACACTGCATAATGGAGGTATGATGGTGAAATTCAACAAATGAATGTAAGCATCATCAGCTTAGCTTCAAACTCATCTCTCTATGTCATTTACTTGATGTAACCTAACTGAAGCACCACAGCCACTGTGCACCAGTAACACACTGTTCTTTACTTTCACTGTACAGCAAACTAACCTGCACTAACTTGCATAGTATTTTATGGAACATGTAAATAACACACTATAGGGTTTTTTTGCAGCATATTTCACAATATGAAAAACATAATGTCACATGTACAGACCCAACATCTGATCTCACAAATGAGGACTTACATGTAAGCTTTAAATCTCCAGTTAATCAAATACTACCGAGCAGTCCTTAACTCTCTTCTATAACCTCTCTTCTTGCTTTCCTCTTATCTTGCGCTCCCTTTATGTCCGCTCCTCTTTTATAGGGCTGCTAGATGCTAAAGTACAGTGACCGCAACCTATGGACATCTGCCGTTCTAGTGTTATGTCAAAAAACAAACAACTTAACTCCTGACTATAACATGTGGTTTTGACTCTTTCATCTCTTTGTATGCCATAACCCCTAGTGATTAATACACAAACAGATTGTCTTGCATGTGTTACTGTTTAGGCTCAAATCGGTTTGAAGTTTGAAGGCCCACAGTGATGTCAAATAATAACTCCCTTCAAATGCGTGAAGCCAAAAGTTTTTAAAGATACAAGGAGTCGTAAGTATAGATACTTTTTTCTCTGTTTTTAATAATTCAGCTCATCTTCATATTGGCCCTTCATATCTCACTTTTGTATTTTTAATGAGACACCAAACAATATTTTGGAGGCTATCAACATGCTAAGAACCTGGTGTACACTAGAATCTTGCTAATTCTTTTAACACATCCATCATTTTGATTTGCACAACTGCAAGTGAATGACGGTGTTGCACTAGGACATCCTTGTTAACATGATAATTATATACCATTAAAATTCCTCATGCATAAACACAACATAAACACGCTTAAGCAAGCTTACCCCACTTGACAGACAACAAATGTCACTTTGCATATTGTCACGTACACTAATGAGTCACTGCATCACAACTATACTTTTTAATACTGCGTGTGTGTCACCCTCTGGCCACCAAAATAGTTCTGACACGTCATAGCATGGACTTCACAAGACCTCTGAAGGTGTCCTGTGCTATCAGTCACCAAGATGTTAGCAGCAGATACTTTAAGTAGCAATGTGGGATCACCATGGATTGGACTTGCTTTTACAGCAAATTCCACAAATGCTCAACTGGATTGAAATATAAGGAATTTGGAGGTCAAGTGAACACCCTGAAGGTTCTGTCGGGTTTGTGGAACTTTTCCTAAATAATGCTTAAAGTGTCTCTGGGGACATTAGACACCAGTGCCATTAGGGAATATCATTACCATGAAGTGGACAATATGGACTGCAACAATGAATAATGGACATGGAGGTGATCACTACAAGTAACATGAATGCAGGACCCCTCATTTCCTAGCAGAATAATTGCTCAGACCAGAGCTCAGAGGTGTCCTGTTTCTGTTTTGTTTTTTTTGTTGTTGTTTTTTTAACAGTGCCTCCTGCTGCCATTTCCCCCCATTTTAAAGGACATACCAGCACCCTGCCATGCACATGATGCAAAAGAAAATGTGATCCAACAGAATAAGCTGCTTTCATGCCCGTTTTAGTTACTTGGTCAGTGGGAAGGTGTCAGCATGAGCATTTTGGCTGGTCCGTGGCTATGTAACCCTAGGTGCAGCAATCTAATACAAATACAAACAATCTAATATCTTTCTATTGTTGCCAGTTCACTGGTCATCCTTTCTTAGACCTTTCAGCGCTAACCACAGCATACCAAGAACATTTCACAAGACACATTATCTTAGAGATACTTTATTCTCTTAAAGGATATCAAAAGATACCCATGCAATCAATGATACCTACTCTGCCTGCCTTACTGTAGTGGTTCTAATGTTGTTTACGTGTTTTATGTCATTTCTTAAAATGTCACAGTGTAGCGTTCACAACTTCCATATTCTATTTCACTGGTTGAAATGTGGGTAAATGTTAACAAATATTTGCTTTTGGGAACAATGATATGTCATATCAGCCCTGATTTGGGAACACCTGCATATGTCACAGCCCTGTGTTGTTGTTGTTTTTTGTTTGTTTGTTTGTTTTTGTTTTCTGGAGGTTTTGTCGTTATTGGTTTGTTGTGTTGGTCAGGTGATTTGAAGACTGTGAATATTTTTGAGTTTGCATGTCTGTTTCGGATCTACTGTTATTCAAGACTTTGAAGTTCTGTTTTCTGTTTGTTTGTTTTTTAATCTTGGAATTCCTGTTTAGAGTCAGTTCATGTGATTTTGTGTCTGTGATTTTTTTATTTTACTCTATGCTTATTTTATTAATGGATTTTACTTTTGGCGTTCCAGTTGTTAGTTCATGTTTTGCCTTTTATTGAATCCAAAATCCAATTTATTTATATAGCACAATTAGAAACAGAAGCCAAAGTGCTGTACAGAAACAAAAGGGTAAAACACAACATAAAACCACTGACACTCACATTAAAACATAATAATACACATAATAAACATTAATATTAGTTTCAGTTCCCTCAGTGTTTCCCCATCCACTCCTACCACTGTCGCATCTTTCTGTGTTTTGTCTTCCCTTGTCTCTATCCATGTTTATTGTGAGATGTCTTGTCTCATGCTTCTTCAGAGTTTGTTATCATTATAGTTATCATCATATTAATCTTTTTTATTATTAATTATTAATCAATCATTTTTTATTTGCTTTTTTTTGTTTTAGTTTTTTTATTTTCCCTTTGCATCAGTTTTTCTTTCTTAACTCCCAAATGAGTCTTGTTTTTTTAAGTAGTCCAGTCTTTCCCTTAGTCTTTGTTGTAAAGTATGTTTTCTTCATAAGTATCCCTGTGTCTTTGGACTTGAATGGGATTTATTTCAGCATTAAAAGAAACATTTTTCCTTCAGGTTTAAGCCTCCTGGGTTGAGGTCCTAGCCTCTACACTCTACACATCTTCACAGTATATGGCTCTGCGCAGAGCTTAAGTAGTCCTGAGGGGTGCACTATGAGGCACGATGAATGGGTTAGCGAGCCTTAAAGTCAGAGCTTTCTGTGTAATGATAGTGGCTCTTTTTTTCACCTGGCTAAATCAGCCTGGTAACTTATAACCTGGCCAGGAGCAAGTTATGTTCAGATGATCAGTTTTAAAATGTCTACAAATGTCTGCAATTTCAGTATAGATTCTCTGCTGGGGAAAACCCACAAAACAAAACAAAAAACGCAGCTAATTTGGAATCACCACTTCACCTAACCCCACTAACTGCATGGCAAAAGAGAGGGTGGGTTCAAAACCAGGACCTTGAAATCACAAAACAAACAAAGCCAACCTTCCTGAGCTGCATCGGCCACAATAGTTTAATACATTACCAAGATAAAATGACCTTTTTTGTAAGAAATGACTGCTCACAGTACACCAGAATCAGATATTTTTTTCAACTTAAAGGCTCTGCTTACCGGGAAAACTATGTCAAGGTCAGTGTTGCATTCACATTAACCTGAACTGAGAACAAATTCACTCATCTGCAATTTAACTGAAAGACATAATATCACACATAGATTGTGTTTTAGCTTAAAGTTAGTTCGACAAAAATAAATAGCCACCCTCCCTCTGTGACACACGTGCATAAACTCAAGGGTGTAATAGATTTTCCCATCACATCTGTAGAAAATTGTCTGGACATACATACACATCTTTGATAGGTGATTATTCAACACAAGACAGGAGAACGAGAGTTAGTACAGATCATTTAGTAAACACCCAAAAAAGGGCTGAAAAGGAGAAATAGAAGGACAGAGAAAAAGCAAGGCGGAAATGGAGAAGAGGAGAAGATGATTATGAGGTTGTACTGGCAAATGGATATTGTGAGAATCATTCAGTAAATGACAGAGAGACTGGGTAATATTTACCAAACAGTTCAATGATAGATATGCTGAATTATTCAACAAATGGTGTAGTGATGCAGAGCGATGGGAGTGCAGAGTGATGATATAAAGACAAGAAGGGGAGTAGAAGACAGAGCTATTTACAAAATGGTCAAAGGCACGTACAGCAGATGTGTCAAAAATAAGAGGAGCGAGGGCAAGCGAAGAGGAGGAGGAGAGGAAACAGGAGGAGGAGGACTGTGGGGAGGTGTGAGTAAAGGAGACGAGATGGTAATTGGGCCATCATGACTGTCACTGAAAGCAAATAAGCAAAGCCGTAATCGCAACGCACACTTGGAGACAAATTTTGTTCCTCTGCAGCAGTGTTCCTGTGGGTGTGTGGAGGGTATTATTCTCTACCTGTTTATCAATTACAGTTTCTGCTGTGTCATCAAAAGAGTATGTAATGGTTTCTTTTTGTCTTTTCACTGTGTGTTTGTGTAGGCTTTTGTGTATAAGTGTGTGTGTGTGTGTGTGTGCACCTTATTGTTGCATACATATTTGCAGCTGAGTATCATACTCTTCTTTTTTGCAATTATATATATTACATAAATTACAGTGGGATGCAAAAGTTTGGGCAACCTTGTTAATAGTCATTATTTTCCTGTATAAATTGTTGGTTGTTACAATAAAAAATGTCAGTTAAATATATCATATAGAACAGCGGTCTCCAACCTTTTTTGCGCCACGGACTGGTTTATGCCCGACAATATTTTCACGGACCGGCCTTTAAGGTGTCGCGGATAAATACAACAAAATAAAACTAGTACCGGTACCGAAAAAAAGAAGATTTATTCATAACACACGTGAAAAGACCCAGGAAAACAGAGTTAACCATAAAAACGATAACAAAATAACACTGAAAACGATAAAAACCCTGAAAACCATACATTTCACACCTGAGCTTTAACTCTCGCGGCCCGGTACCAAACGACTCACGGACCGGTACCGGTCCAAGGCCCGGGGGTTGGGGACCGCTGATATAGGAGACACACACAGTGATATTTGAGAAGTGAAATGAAGTTTATTGGATTTACAGAAAGTGTGCAATAATTGTTTAAACAAAATCAGGCAGGTACATAAATTTTGGCACTGTTGTCATTTTATTGATTCCAAAACCTTTAGAACTAATTATTGAGACTCAAATTGGCTTGGTAAGCTCAGTGACCCCTGACCTACCTACATCCAATAATGAGAAAGAGTATTTAAGGGGGTCAATTGTAAGCTTTTAATTTTCTCTGAAGAGTAGCAACATGGGGGTCTCAAAACAAAGATTGTTCACCATCATGGTTTTTAGGGGAAGGATACAGAAAGCTGTCTCAGAGATTTAAGCTGTCTGTTTCCATAGTTAGGAACATATTGAGAAAATCGGAGACCACAGGCTCAGTTCAAGTTAAGGCTCAAAGTGGCGGACCAAGAAAAATCTCGGATAGACAGAAGCGACGAATGGTGAGAACAGTCAGAGTCAACCCACAGACCAGCACCAAAGATCTACAACATCATCTTGCAGCAGATGGAGTCACTGTGCATCGTTCAACCATTCGGCGCACTTTACACAAGGAGATGCTGTACATGAGAGTGATGCAGAGGAAGCCTTTTCTCCGCCCACAGCACAAACAGAGCCACTTGTGGACTAATGAAACTAAAATTGAGTTATTTGGGCATAACAAGGGGCGTTATGCATGGAGGAAAAAGAACACAGCATTCCAAGAAAAACACCTGCTACCTACAGGAAATATGGTGGTGGTTCCATCATGCTGTGGGGCTGTGTGGCCAGTGCAGGGATTGGGAATCTTGTCAAAGTTGAGGGACACATGGATTCCTCTCAGTATCAGCAGATTCTGGAGACCAATGTCCAGGAATCAGTGACAAAGCTGAAGCTGCGCCAGGGCTGGATGTTTCAACAAGACAACGACCCGAAACACTGCTCAAAATCCACTAAGGCATCATGCAGAGGAACAAGTACAACGTTCTGGAACGGCCATCTCAGTCCCCAGACCTGAATATTATTGTAAATCTGTGGTGTGAGTTAAAGAGAGCTGTCCATGCTCGGAAGCCATCAAACCTGAATGAACTAGAGATGTTTTGTAAAGAGCAATGGTCCAAAATACCTTCAACCACAATCCAGACTCTCATTGGAACCTACAGGAAACGTTTAGAGGCTGTAATTTCTGCAAAAGGCGGATCTACTAAATATTGATTTCATTTCTTTTTTTGTGGTGCCCAAATTTCTGCACCTGCCTGATTTTGTTTAAACAAATATTGCACATTTTCTGTAAATCCAATAAACTTCATTTCACTTCTCAAATATCACTGTGTGTGTCTCCTATATGATATATTTAACTGACATTTTTTATTACAACCAGCGATTTATACAGGAAAATAATGACTATTAACAAGGTTGCCCAAACTTTTGCATCCCACTGTATATTTAAAAAATATATAAATATATTATAGTTCCCAAGAAGTAAGAAAAGCATTTAGTATTAGAAACAAAATTCAAGCCACTAAAATGAACTCATTATTAGAGCCCTCCGGGGCCAAGTTAAAAAGAATCATTTTTTCCAAGTGTAATTGTTATTTCTTGTACAGTCACTTAGGGTCAAAAAGTATATTCTTTATGCAAATCTGCACCAACTAACACTGGAATTTATCCAAAAATACATAAAAGTCTTAATTTAAAGTATGTGCAGCATAATGAACATTACTGGGCCTCAAACCTGTTTGATCTCCAACAATTTTGTTTCCTTTTGAGCAATCTGGTTTCTTCTAAATCCGCCTACATTGTAAATAAATGTGTTAATAACCTGCCTTGATGTACAGGGACTGAGGTGGATTTGCAAAGCGAGGCTTTTCTGGAACAAAATGGTAACAAAGAAAGGCGACACTTATGTGTGCAAACATACACTCACAAACACCTCGCTGTTACTAAGTGGAAGTCAGTTCTCTAATTATGTTTCCTCTCTCTGTCTGTCTGATTACCAAAATAACAATTTCAAGATTGAAGCGGTATGCGAATAATGCAGAATGTGTATCTGTGAGTATTTCTGTAATTGTATTTCTGTGTGTGAGAGATAATCAGATGCCAACCGAGCTGTGAAAGTGATTGCCGTGGAGCACAGTGTAAGAGAGGCAACAATCAAAGAAACACAGTACTTATCACACTCACACATTCACGCGAGCACAACATACAGTTAGTTAATACAGCAGTTTTGGATCCAAGATTGCAATTTGGGATGTAATTATGATTTAGTCTTTTTCTGGTTTTCAGATGATTATCGGATTTACTTTTGTCTTTGAAGAAAAAATATCAACAGCATTATTTAAAAATAGATCACGAGCAGTGATGTCATATTGTGCAATTTAGTCATACTAGAAACAAGCTAAAAAAAAATGCTAGGCAGTTGAAAAGGTGTCAACTTTTCAAGTTCGCATACTGTTCTGTGTTCATATACAGTGTACTTAACCAGATAGTGTTTCATCATTCATAGTCATTCTTCCATAAAGGTGTGCCAGCATATGCCAACCACGATACTAACAAAAAAAGTTTAGTAAAATTTAAAAACCTTTGCAAGAATTTCCCTCAGGATTTGCTACCTTGAGAATCAGTGGGTAATAGGGCATTATAGATAGAAATAGACGAATAGGAATTGGTTTCATCTCACAAACTAAAACCACAGCAACCAAAGTGGATTTTAATCGTTGTATTTTATGATATCCTATGCCAGTGTTTACTTGTAATGCAGGAACAAAAGATTTGTTTGTCAGCTCCTTAGCTAATATGGGGTAAAGTCTCTACTGATGGTTGGTGGCTCTTTGCCTTTTCAACAACTTTTAAAGAAAATAGTCACAGATAAAGATGCTTGAAAATAGGTACTTCATCTATATTTCCCAAGTAGTTGCAACAGCAGATCAATCCTCTTGTTTGATTTTGCAAACATTTTATGTGGGATTACCTTCTGAATCCAGCCCTCCCTGCCCCCTAGGCTGGGTTTGTGTCTCCTCCCAGTCTCAAACTGGGAGAGCTAGACTAAATTCAAACTTCTCCTTTATAACCTTGTTACTTTTATATAATCTGCAACACACAGCATGTCACGGTCTGGCTGGCAGACCGTGGGGATGTGGGGAAAGGAGGACCCAGGCGCGGAGCTCTGAATAAAGACATTGCGTTTATTTACAGTGAAGGTAAATATTGATGCACAATTAATCCCCGTGCTCCCCAAGACTCCCGTGTGTGTCTTCCAGTGGCGTCCGTGTTCGTGCTCCCCGCTGTCGTGACTGTGCACACCCTGTGCGTGCTGTCCTTCCTCTCCACGCTCCTCCTGCAGGGAAAACAATGGAAGCAGCCATTAGACACTGACCCCTGCGGGCAAACACGATCAGTACTTCCTGGACTAACACTGACTTGGGCGTCTAACTCAATGATCCCGCGCCAGTAGGAGCTCCAAGACTCTCCTAAGTAGCTCCCCCGAAGAGCCCTGATCAGCACCAGGTGTGTGGCTTCGGGTGTGGCCAGTCCCCTAGCAGGGCCACACCAACCAGTCCTGAAGGCGCCTGAACAAGTGTTCAGACACACCTGCACCCATACACACACCCACAAACACTCATATCTACAAACATGGAGAAGAGGGGCAGCAACACCAAAAATACATATAATATAACAAGTCCATAACTGCTCAGCCTCACCCTGACACAGCAAGCACACAGCCCATAGCAGAGGCCTCCATTGTGTTGGTTTGGCTGTATTTGTAGCCAGCTGGTTGTTATTTTAGTGTTTTCTCCTGGTGGTGCAAATGCAACAAGATCAAAATCTCTTCTCTTCCCTCAAGCACCTGTTGAGCTGCACATTGAAACTAACTCTCTGACTAATTGTTTCACATGTAAATGTAGCTGAAAATGCAGTTCAACTGTTGCCGAATTATTGGGTGTGGTGAATGACCCAATAGTAAAGGATGTTTGTAAAATGTTGGTTACCAGTGTAATTTTAATGGGTACTATTCAGTCAGTATTTCATACTCAATCAATGAATTGATAACTGATAAAAGACAACATTTTTATTGGAAATAAAGAAACAAACGTAAAGGGCTTACACTCAACACATCTGCAAAATGGAGGAAGACACAGTTCTGTGCATTTTAATAAAAATGCTTGTACAGGATACACTGTGTAGCCACAAGTATTCACTCACCCATCCAAATGATTGAATGTAGGTGGTCCAATCACTTCCATGGCCACAGGTTTATAAAATCAAGCATCTAAGCATGCAGACTCCTTGTTCAAACATTTCTGAAAGAATGGATCGCTCTCAGGAACTCAGTGAATTCAGGTACTGCGATAGAATGTCAACAAAATATATTACATTAATTAATTCACAGTGAGCTGTTAGTGGTATTTATAAGAAGGTGAAAGGAATTGGAAACAACAGCAACTCTGTGCCCAGTGCCCAAGGTCACCAACTTTCAACAGAGTCAATATCTACAGACCTCGAAACTTCATGTGGTCTTCAGTGCATAGAGCTTTTCATGGAATGGGTTTCCATGCCTGAGCAGCTCGATCCAAGCCTTACATCATCAAGCACAATGCAAAGCATTGAATGTATTGCAATCAGAATCTCCCATCGGGAGCACCCAATGCAGCAACCCCTATTTTGTGGGCTTGTTTTTCAGGACCTGGGTTTGACCACTTAGTTCCACTGAAAGGAACTCTTAATGTAATATCAAGACATTTTTGGACAACTTCGTGCACCCAACTTTGTGGGAACAGTTGGGGTTCTTCCTGTTCAAACATGACTGTGCACCAGAGCGCAAAGCAAGATCCATAAAGACATGAACGAGTGAGTTTGATGTGGAAGAACTTGGCTGGCCTGCACAGAGTCCTGACCTCAACTTGACAAAACACATCTGGGATTAATTAAACTGGAGACTTCAAGTCAAACCTTCTCATCCAACATCAGTGTCTGACATCACAAATGTGCTTCTGGAAGAATGGTCAATAATTCCCATAAACACACTCCTAAACCTTGTGGAAAGTATTCCCAGAAGAGTGGAAGTTTTTATACCTCCAAAGGTTCGGCTGACATCGTACTAAACCCTGTGGATTAAGAATGTAATACCACTGAAGTTCATATATGTGTGAAGGTAGATGAGTGAATACCTTTGGCAATCGTCACATCAGTCAAAAATACCTAGGCATATTTTTTTTGTCCATATCACCCAACCCAGTTAAGAATATACCATGATTTACATTCCTGCCTGTAAAAATATTAAAGGTTAGGGTAGAGTTCTGTAACTGTTGAGCAGAAGAAACTTTGTTATCATGTAAATCAAAGACAGCCATGTAAATATTTGTGAGTTAGTTTTGTTTTCATCCTTTTCCTGTGTCTTTTCCTGTGTGTTCCATTTAGCCGAATATGTCGTGAGTTTTGCTTTTTATTGGGTTCGTACAGTGAAAAACAGTTTCACATAGTTTTCTACTTTCTCAGTTTCTTTCTCTTTTTCTTCTTTTGTACTAATTCTGCCTTAGGCAATATGACCTTTTATTTCCTGCCTTTGACAAGGAAAGATCTGATTTGACCTTGTGCTCAAATGCACATATGACTGCGCAGTAAGTGTGTCTATGCTACTACTATGTATTACTATGTGTGTTCTCTTTGTCCTGCTCATTTTCTGTGTGCGTGTGTGTGTGCGTGTGCATGTGTCTCTGTCTGTGATCACTTGACACCCCTCAGGGAGCTGGGAGTCAAAGGTCACATCCCTAACACTTCTCCTCTGTTCTTTCTTCCCCTCCTCGTTAAACACTGGTTAAGAGGTCGTCAATTTAGAGGAGATAATGAGCACAGGTCAATTAAGAGGGGAGATAACAAGGCAAAGCGTGATAGGGGACAACACCTGGGGGCTCCTTCACACATTAATGAGATGAGACATCGCACAGAGAGCAAGCGGTTGACAGATGGGAGGGGGATATTTTAGTTAGAGACTCTAACCTTCTTCAGTACAATTGCTATGTATAAAAAGGAAGCTCAGATCTGACAAGGAGATTCAGTTTTTACCATGTTTGTAAATTGTTACATGAATGCAGAATATCTAAAGGCCTGGCAATCTGACATCTAGCCCCTGAACTTGTCAACTGCAAAAGATCCAACAGGCACAGCACAAACGAGCTGAATGTTGAATTATACAAATGGATGCTGTGGTAATAGTGGGGCTTATGAGATGCAACTTGAAAACCCACAGCAGTGTAATAGTAAGCATGTCAGAGCAAATGGGTCATGAGTGCATGAAGATTTGTAGAAAGGACTGCTGCAAAGAGGGATTGGTGTACATGGGTAACAACATGTTGTACAGAATATAATTTTCCCCCCTTTTTTAAAACAATGACAACAGCTATTTCTGTCAGTTAATTTTTGTCTTTTGGACCATGCAGACAGACACAAAAGACATATTTAATTAGACAGGAAGGAAAAATTGTAGTGACATGTATCTTAACCCCATACTTATTTTGTACAATCTCCCTTCTCATGCAAAACCTTTCCCATAAGAGTTGATGGCTTTCTGATGTTACGCCTTGCTATGCCTGTACTGTGGTGGGGTTTAATATGGTATTTAACGTGGCAGAAAACATGGCATTGGAATGGTTACATTTAACAACTTTGACCTTTAAAGTAAATAATATATTTTCCTTTTTTAAAATCACAATAAAACAATCTTGAGTATTAAAAATAAATACATTAATTAAGTTATCTATTATCATCAAGTAAAAAAAATACCACAAGAATGGTGGTGGCAAACATGACAGGCTGATGACTAACAGAAGACAAAAAAAATCAACTTACTTTAACCTACTATTCAATCAGAGTACAATGTCATCATTTCTGGGGTTGATAAAAGCTGAAGGTAAACATACAGATGAATCAGTGAATTGGAAAAAGAGGTGATTTTTGACTCGTATTGCGATTTAATATTGTGTGCAGATATGATGAAGTTTTACATATGTGTGATGAAACCTCCCACAACAGAAACAAGTTATTTTTCCACTGTTAACCTATATTCTTAACAATCTGTATCACATATCATTAAATTTTGCTCGAAAACTGTCCTCATCGTGACATAAATATTACTTTTTAAACTTTTGCTTTACTGACCTTTCAGATATCCATGCTTTCTCCCACTGTGTTAAATGATAGCTTTTCCTATCTTAGACATGCATGAAAAAAGCAGCATTTGAATACAACGATCCAGCGTAACAGTCTCTGATGCAAAATCTCCCTGTCAACTGTCTTTTCACGGAAACCTATCAAAGACCGAACATTGTGCACAAGATATTCACCGCAGCTGTCAAGATCTTGATCAGACTTACTCCGATTTTAAATACATTAAAATCGAAACATTTCTGTCATTTTTAAGCATAATAGCTGAATATCAAGACACTGCATGACCAATCAGCACTGCATTTTAAGTAGCTATTAGGGCTGCTCCTCTACTGTGTGCCAAGTTTAGGAAAACTGGCAGTATAATTTTGTCTAAACTCCAATACCCTCATGTTGTTATTCATTCCTAAAGTGTAGGGCTGGCACCATCACATTGTTGTAGATAGAGGATCCAGCAGAGTAATGATACTGCTTTTTATCCATACTGAAACAGTGGGTGTTTTTTTAATTGTGTTTTGTATTATTCAAAAATCTTGTTTGAGGGGGCTAGGAAGTACTGTGTTTCATACTGGCACCTCTTCACATTTGGTGGGCATGTTTTCTTATATGTAGGCAGTATGTTGGGAACACTGTAATGATGGTATAAAGTGTAAAAGACCAACCAGTGAATAATGAAAGATCAGCTTTATATCAGGCAGTAGTTTTGAGTTTGCTTTTAATGAAATGGGGAACCTCATTTTCAGTCATTTTCTAGTTTGACATTCTCAAGCCTTGTAATTCATAAAACTAGAGTAGACCAATTTGCAAATCTTTGTGTATCACGAATTGTACTGAAATGGGATATGCACTGTAGGACATTTCATCATTATTATCTCACTCGGGCTAAAAGGATTCAAAGTCAGGTAGTTAGAAGTGGAATTGAATTTTTGTAAAAGGTTTGTGCCAGTCTATGAGTTTCTACTGACATACTGACCTTTCTTCAATGGTGTTCATCAGGGCAAGCAAGGCAAGCAGTGCTTGTCCAGTGGAATCTAAAAACAAGCCATTAATTAAGACTTACCAAAGTAAATCACAGTGTTCTGTCATAAAGTTTGATTTTATTTTTTTTTTCAATGTAGAGGAGATGCCAGCTTCTGCCATGTACAACTAAAAAAAACAGGCAGGTTGACACAACCACAACAACCAACACAGATTAGCTTCTATGAGAAATTGCCTATTCTAATTTTGACACCACACATCCATCACAGGATAGCTAATAATTTTATAATATATGCATTACTGTAGATCAAACAGATAAACGCAACTTTAAATATTTGTGGCAATGATATTGCAGTATAGCAGTGGAGAGGACCATCTTTCTGCAAAATAATTACTCCTACTTCTGATTATTTGAGGTGTTTTCATAGTGTTTTACTCCAAGTATGCTAAAGAAAAAAAAAACTTAAGCACTCACCATTATCAGCAGATTGTAAATATTTTGATGATAACTATAGAATTTGTAATATTTTATAATTCATTAGCTATAAAAGATTGCTAAAAGGTAAAATTATAGTTCTGCCCTCTCAGGTCCTGATCCACCTTCTCTTTAGGTAACTGTACTTACATCTTCCCAGATGCATGCATGGCTGCCTTAATTTCCATTTGCACATCTTATTCCACTGGCATGTCACTTCGGTCGCTTCTCCATTCCTTGCTGGATTGTTGGCTACATTGAGTGGTAGTGAGATCTAGACCTGGTAGTAGTAGAAGTATGTTTTCTTGTTATTGAATAGTGCTATACACTTAGCTCTCTCCTCTTCAGTTGCAGAATTTATCTTGATATCTCTGCCTGACTTTGTACTCCCAAAGTTAGGCAGGGACCTAACCTGTCAGATCTAAATATTCGACCATGACTAAAACCCATTTTGAATCCTAAGCTGTTGTTTTGGATTTTTTCAGCTGCTTCTTCCAGGGGCCAAAGCTCCATCTCAAACTATCCCTTGCATCATTTTTTGTCACACCAGCCTATATCTTATATATCCATAAACTCTGTCGGTCCTCTTTTCCAGCCTGGTAGCTCCATATTCAACATCTTTTCTCTAATACATCAACTATTCTTCCTCTTCACATGTGCAAACCTAAACCTTGCCTTTTTAACTTTGTCTGGTATACTTTTATATTGTCATCTTGGCCATCCTGGTCACTTCCAATGAAAGTCCAAGCATCTACAACTCTACCACCTCAGCCTCCTAGGTATTTGTCAATACATATATCTGGATGATGAAGACATCATTGCAAATCTCACTACCATCTTGTAAACTTTTTTTGCTATCCTTTTGTCACGATAGGCAGTTGTTTCCACTCAATCCACACTGCCAACACTCTCGTCTTCACCTCTGCCGAGCACTGTTTATTGCTTTGAATGGTTAACACAGCTATTTAAACTCATCTACCTTTATTATCTCTACTCCTCAATCCTTCACTGTTACACCTGCTTCCTCTCATTCACACACATGTAACTTGTCTTGATTTTTCAAATTCCATTCCTCTTCTCTCCAGTTCATACCTCCACCTCTCCTAACTCTTTTCAACCTGCTCCCTACTCTCACTAAACATTACAGTGTCATCTGCAAACATCATAGTCCACAGACACTCCTGCTTGATCTTTTCTGGCCACCTGTCCATTGCAGTCACCAACAAAAATCATAATCCCACCCACATCTTGAACCCATCTGCCACTCCATCCACAAACCTCACCACTGTCTTGCTGTCCTAGCACATCCCCTGCACCCCCCTCACATACTTCTCTGTCACTCCTGATTTCCTCATGTAGAACCAAAGTTTTTCTCTTAGTTCCCTATCATATGCTTTATTTAATTTCTCAAAGACACAGTGAAACTCCTTTTGACTTTCTGTATGCTTCTCCATCAACACTCAAAGCAAACCTCATCTCCCTGACTATCCCATTGTTTCTTGGCTAAGCTGTTACTTTGAATACATTCCCATACTTCTTCTTTCCAACACCAAGTCTTGTTCTGTGTCCTTTGTTTAGATGATACACACTAAACAGCTTCTTGGCAGTTTCCCTCAGAATTCCTTCTTCAGTTTCCACCACTAAATTGCCTCTGCTTTCAATCACTTCCTCTTCTTGATGTCCAAAGTTATCCTGGAGACTACCATCCAATACTGTCTAGCTACCTTCTGACACCACCTTGCAGTCTCCATGTTGGTGTTCAAACTGCACCTTCTCCACTCTTATTTCCCTTTGTTGCTTCTTCTTCTTAAACATCTGTCCATCATAGATATTACCATCCTTGTTTTTTTTCTGTAATCCATCACTATCAGTCCTGCATTTCTCTCCTTAACACCATAGCAACACCACCTTGTCACCTCTGTTCCCTTCACCTACATGACCATTAAAGTCTGCATCAGTAACCAGTTACTCCCTCCTGGAGATCCTATATAATTTCATCCAAGAATTCCTCTTTCTCTTCCAAGTGGCATACGCACTAACAACATTGAACACCACCCCTTCAGTTCCCAAGTTGAACTTATCTAAACCTTCAGCTCCACTACACTTTTTTATTACTAACCTGTCCAACTATCTTTTGGTTTCACAATCCCATCGAGAGAAGATACAAAGTCTGGGAATTCTTTATTTGATTGATTTCTGTTACGGTGTTAACAAATCCAAGTCTCATTTTATTCAATAAAATCTGTGCGCCTTTTATTTTTTTATAAATGATGACAGAAAATGTCAAGGAATAGCATTTCAGCATATATGCAAGAATAAAATCAGGAAATTAGTTTGTTTGTTTTTTATAAATGGGAAGTTTGGGGTGGGGTCTTTTCTGTAAAAATCCTCGCACATCACTGCTTTATTTCTAGTGCCAAGCTGCTGAAGTTGATGGAATTACCATAACATACTAATGTGGAAATGTGGAAGAAAACAAGAAAGAAACAATACTTATTGATGATAACAGTAGCCACAACAATAATATACTTCAAACTAAGATCAAGTATGTGTTAACCGTCTGCTTTTTTATGTGCAGCCACAAAAACCTCTCCATCTGTCCTCTAAAGCACTTTGGCGTTATCAGTTTCATATTCAAATGTTCACAGAGTTTATGAAACCAGCTAGCGTTAGACGGCTAATACATCAGAAACAGTGAATTTCAGACCTCATTATCTCTGCCGTTTCAAAAAGGCCATTTCACAGGTCTTCTCATGCCCACTGAGCTGTTCAGATATCACGAATCCCTGAAATAATTAATATTCAGATTTAAGCCCTTTTAATTGCTCTAACAGCTCAATTTCCACTGTTCAGAGTTCCAAGTCAGAGCCAAAACATCAGGGTGTGGTTTCTAAGTCCTTCTAGAGTCATTTATTTCTGGGGTTTTACACTTTTCACGATTTCATGCTTAATTACCTTGAAACTAGGCTGAACATTTGAGAGGCATTCTACTAGGAAAACAGGCGATGACAGAGAACTGCGCTGCAGTTCTGAGACTCACTAAAGGGAAGCCACTGTTATACTGTGCAAGCACATACACATGCACATAAACACACACACATAAAAGTGTTAAGGGACTGAGATTTCTCTACCAACTATTAAAAAAAACATTTTTGTGTGCAAGTGTGTCACTGATTTAGATCTTGATGACATGTATAAGAAAGGGAATGCATGTGTGTGTGCCTCTTTGTGCGTTATTGCTCCCTGAGATATTTGATATTTAATGAGGGCAGGGAAAAGGGGGAAAGAAAGGACCATCTAGGCTTGAAGTGGTTGTTTTCTCAGTGCATTCCTGAGTATGAAATGTTTCAGGTGATGTTCTCTTTCCCTTGTGTGTGTGTTTGTGTGTTGTGAGTGGAAAGTTATATAACTGTTTGCTTGTTTGTGACTATAATTTTGTATTATCTGTAGTCATGGGGGCTTAAATGGCTAAATACTTGTGATTTTGGTGGTGCTACTGTAACACGTTTTTTATGTTTCAGGTTAGCACACTTGTGGCGAGGCCATAAAATGACAAGTTGGAGGACATAGTTGTATTCTTGGTTGCCTTTTGTCATGGGATGTTTGCAGTAGAATTATCTTGTTGCACCATCTAATGGCTTAGAGGGAAAAAAAGCTAGTGAATTGGGGAAAAGATTCACCTTGTAAGTCATTTTAAATTCATGAGCAACTAGAGTGTTAAAAAACAGTAATAAAAATGAATAGTTTTTATAGATTCCAATATAATTGTATTAGATTTATATTCTAAACCACTGACAAGCAACAAACCCAATTAACACATAGCGTCAAGCAAACGAGAAAACATGTCATTTTGCACTTTGCCCGATTCAGTCACTGTCCTATATTAGAAGACTCCAGTTCTTTAGCAGTTGTGAAGCTTCACATGTTCACATATTCAGAGAAAATATTCATAATTCAAAAATATTCATAAATCAGATCGACACAAGCATATATACTGGCACAAAGAGCATTTTCACACCTACAGTGGACTTATTTACTCTGATCTGAATCAGTGGATGAGTTTGAAAACTTGTAGCTTTTTCTCATGATTTGAAAACTCCAAGCAAACCAAAACATGTCACTACAAATCATATGAGAAAGTTCTATTTGCCTATTGACTGCAGCAGGAGCAATAAAGCTAAATAAAGGCCAAAGATGCTGTGTTGTAGACTACTGGATAACATGAATTTAAATTCATTTTACAGATAATTGCTACGCTTTGTTTATTTGGCATGTCTATTGCACAAAGCATACCCCCAACAGGAAGGTGTTAAGCTCAAACATGCAGTGTACACCTGGGAGTGGAGTCAGATCGAGGATCACGTTGGACTACGGTAAATTAACCATGCTGCAGTTTGTTTGAAACTACACCTAGACCACCCACCACAGTACACATGGGGAACCCGACTGCAATTACCTTGTTCACATCTGCACAGACAAACCAACTACACATCAGTGCTACTGGCTTCTACTGGCTTACCAAACAGAGGGGTGGTGCCTCTCTTGAAGCTGTCAGTTCCTTTCAGGGCTGGTATTTTGCACCAGTTGTTCGCCAATGGTTGACATACTCCACTATGACAATATCTTTTGGGTTGTACTGTCTTTTTGAGCCTCATCTTTGACCTTTCTGTATTACTGTTATTGGCCCTTCTGGGAGCTAATTTCCAAAAGGCAACACAAGAGTTTTTACTCTGTTATGTTTTCACCAGAAAACAAGATTGTGCTTTATATGAAATTGTGTTTCTATATGACAAATTGCTGATACGCTGAAAGCTATAGAGTTTGTATGCACATGTGCAAGCATATTAACTATTGCTATGTAAAGCAACTACCAGTATAGTTGCTTTATATAGTAGAGATCTTTGCTGTCAGGTGTGCTTGGCTCACAGTGCACTTAGCTGTCATTCTAGATCCATCACAGCGATACACGCGAAAACAAAGCAAGAGGGAAAAAGTGACCCAGTATACATGCTGATAGAAACACATCACAAACATATTTTAGAACGAGAAAGTGCAATATTTTTTGACTGAACATTTTTCCATTCTGTTTCTTCTTTTGTAAGAGGGGAAAATGCATACACAGAAATGCGTAAACCACTATATAAGAAGACCAGTCAGACAGGGAGCACACAAATAAGGTCTGAAAACAGTTGTAAATGTCCTTTTGTATATATATACACAAAAGGACATATGTATATACCTACAACCAACCAAAAAACTATTCAGAAGTGTTTCAGATTGGCCCAAAGCACCAAAAACATGCACCATGGTTTACTGAACTACTTTCTTAGATTTACATTTAGAAAAATTAAACAATAAAAATATTGTTTTTAAATTAAATAAAAACACACGGGGTTCAAAAGCAACATTCAATTGCTATTTTCCTACTCAAACAGCTAGTAATAAAATCTGCCCACTCATTAGTTCAATGGAACAAGAAGGTTTGGTTGTTTTAGAACAAAAGGTGATTGGGTACATAGAAAAAGTAAGAACATACCACAAAACAGGCAATAAGTGTCGGTATGGATTTATAGTATTCACAATGTAAATACTCAATGTATGAGTAATTTCTGTAAATGTATTTTATTTTAAATGGTCCAAAGCATGTTTAATTTTGTATTTGACACTCTGAAAGGTATAAATATTTGCAATTTAAAAATCTGAGAGGATGTGAAAATTCTCACTCAATTATCCTTTAAGATAAAATGGAAGCGCATTAACAATGGGTTTGCTAGTATTGATACACATTGATGTGCCCTTAAGCGGGACAATTAACCCCAAACTGCTTTGGTCACTTGACATTAAAAGACTCTGCAGGGCAGGTCTCTGAGGTTCATGCTGGTATTTGAAGGGCCAATAAGGGCAGAGCTGAAAAGAAAAATAGAAAAGCATGGATGGCTTGATAATAATCCCTGGATTAATAAATGTGGACAACACACACACACACACACACACGGATGTCCAGTACCACTAGAGCAGACCTCCTTAACCCCGAGCACTTATTAACACTGTACTAAGCAAGATCTGGACAAAGCATATCATCAATTCTGGTAACCCAGCCTTTGGCTCATGCAGCCAACACAAAACATGCTCTCATTAAAACTGTTCAACGTTGGCTTCTCTGTTCTGTTGTTATGGAGAACTTAGGTCAGAGGAGAAATAAGAAAGTGAAAACAAAGACCTATATTTTGAGACAAAATGTTTCATTATTCCGTTTATTCATATGAGGCACAGGCTTTAAAAAAAAATCAGTTTATCTGCATAGTTTTTTGCAAGACTTTGAAATCTGAAACAACACAAATATCACAAAAGAAATGCAATTAAGTCAGCGTTAAATGAGGCATACCGCATGTTCTAACAATATATTGCCATGACCTGAATAAACGAAGACAACAAAAATGCAACTCATGTCACACAATGACAAAAGGCGGCTATTAGAAGCAGCTCTCATGTATATATATTTTGTTCAGAAGTTTAGATTTCATTGCATAACATTTCAGTATTGTTAAAACCCCAATAAGTTGTGTTTTCGCACTCTCTTCTTGCACCACCATATTGTTGACTCACAGCAGGATCGTGCATTCTCTTGCCCTCTAACAGTGCTTTTAATGATTGTTTTTGTCAATAGGTTTTTCTTGTTTTCTTCTTCTTTTTATTAATTCTGAATATGTTATGTCCTCAGTATTGTCTTATAAAATTGGTGTATTCAAGGGCATTGTAGTAAAGTTTGAATTCCTTTAAAATTCTTTCTTTCTTTAAAATTACTTTTAAAGACAACTTTGAATCCAATTAGAGACCTATTTGGCATTCATTTTTTGTCTCAATTTTGTGCATAAAATAACTCTCATCTTAGCATTTTCAGCTGTCTCTAATTTTATTTTTTGTGGTGGTGATTACAATATTTGAGCTTGATAGAAATTAAAAGAACCGATGATTATAATCCACAGATGATAGCCTGTACTGCAATTACTTATCTAATGAAATGTTCTTCCTTTTAGTCTGCATATTAAGAGTGATTAACATGGACACTGGTCTATAGTCAAAATGCTTCCAAAAGAAATGAAATCAAGCCTTACTAATTTTGGGTCAGTGATGGTGATACAGTACTTGTTCACTTCTAAGATCAAAATATCTTCAATGAAGCCAGAAATGACCAAAACACATTTTCACTACTAAGTTTTGGTAAAAATGGGTCCTCTTTTTCAAATGACAGTTTTTCTAAAATGTTCATCTAATGTTGATTTTAAAATATGACTTCTCTGCATTGGAATTTTATGTGAAATGCAACTGTGAAATTCAAATATAATAAAATTATCTCTACTTTACTTTTTGGACCTTTACTAGTAGCAGGGAGTCAAGTCACAGCACATTAAATGATCCCTTTAGTAATATTTTTCATATTCTTTTATAATATGCTGTTGAAAGCACCCTGACTCAAAGGACCTTCACAACTGAAGTGCATATAACATTTGCAATTCCTCTGTTGGTGCATTATCAAATAATCAAATAGGCTTGGTTGTGGAGGTATTTGCAGACAGCCCTGTAGCCAAGTAATGAAACCGACATATTTGCATGTAGGAATATTCTTGTCTAATTGACAAAATTACCAACACAGATCCATGTCTCAACATCCCACCTGGACACAACATAAATCCATTACATGGGTGTAGCTGAAGAGTCCCAAAATAAACTTCTACCTTCTTTCCCTAATCAAGGTTCCTTCAACTCAATGGAAAACATCATGAGGTCAAGGCTAGGTGTGAATTAATTTATAATCGCTTTCTACACTTACACTAGACTCCTTAACAATGTGAGGGTACATGTCTGTGGTGGTGAAACTTCAGCGCCTAGAAGACTCACTACAAAATGCATGTCTTACCTAACCCCATGTGTTCTTACCTCGTTGTGTCATGCAGGTCATATAACAAGAACCATGGAGAAAAATATCACATCAGTAAGAGCAGTTTTTTTTTATGTAATCCTAAGATAAAGGAACAGATATCAGTCTTCTTCTTATTGGACAGATGTTTCAGTTTAACTTCTTTCCTCCTCTTTTTTAAGGTTTTTTGTAACCAACTAAAATTCTCTCCACCCATCACTTCCCCAGTTGAAGGTTAGGGTTGGAGGGCTGGAGCATATTCAAGCATAACAATAACTGTAATTAATGATAAGCCATATCTGCATCAAAAGTTCCTACAATGGTGAGTTTTGCAGCTTCTTCTTTCTTTCAACTTGCTGAATTGCAGTTATGGGTTGCTCCCTGTGACATCTTACACTATGAAACTCTTGTTATGAAGGGCATCTTTGAAGAAAAGTTAGGAGCATGGTTTGTTGGTTTTGCAACTGAGGGAGCAGCACCTGTAACGGGCCTGCTGAGAGTAGCTACCACACCCCTGAATCACAAGATCTACCATAAACTGGTTAATTTACTTTGGCTTTGAGTTCAAGTATAATGACATAAAAATATAAACTAAAATTTAAAAATATACATTTCACATACATTGTGGTGATAGACTCGAATTTATCATTCACGTTACAGTAAACAATTTTCTGATGCACACTAGTACAGTAATAATAATCAGTGAGTAGTGTCCAAAAGAATGAGGTCATGGATACAAGCAGTGATTTTGGATGCAATGAGTTTCCTTCAATGGATGGCTGGGATCTCCCTTAGAGATATGATGAGGAACTCAGACATTCGAGAGGAACTTAGTTAGAGCCACTGCTCTTCTACATCGAAAGGATGAGGTGGTTTGACAATTTGGTTAGGATGCCCCCTGAATGCCTCCTAGGTGAGGCATGTTCTTCTGGAGCAGATCCTAGTTACAGTGACCCTTCCCCACCTTCCTGATGAGCTTGAAGAGAGAGGTGGCTGGGGGGAATGGAAGTCTGGACTTTTTTGCTTAGAGTACTGCCTCTGGGACCTAGATCTGGATAAATGGTAGATAATGGATAGGTGGCGCTTATCAGTAAGAAAGGTAAAGTTCATGGTAATTTTAATGTGTTTTCTGAACTGTTCTGTTTCCAGGTCGGAGCAATTGTACAGCACACATCCTTAATGACTTTCAAAAAAAAAAACAAAAAAAAAACAAGTATTGGGAGCACGGGCTTTAACGTGTCTTTTCTCTAATCTACACAGGGTCAAAATGAAACATATAGGCTCCGATATATGTACACACCCAAATCTTTTAAAAAGTGGTGCTGAAAATTCTGCAATGTCTTCTGACTTGACAATGCAAAAATCTATTGACTTCTGACTAGTAATCATAACTGACTGCAACTGGTAGTTTCTATTTGCAGCATAAGAAGGACTTGTTTGAGAGCACTCACTGGACTGAAGAATACTCACAACAATGGAAAAGTCCAAGTAAAGCTCTAAATGAAGCTCTAAGAAGGAGAATTGTAAACTAAACAATTGTATGTAACCATTGGGCACCAACAAAGCTCATGCTATGACCTAGAAACTGCTGGAACATCAGCATGACTGTCCACAGTGAAACAAGTTTTACATTGCCATTGATCGAGAGGGTGCCAAAGATTGAGCTGTGTGGGAGTAATGATAAGAGGTAATTTCAGAGGAGTAAAAGTGAGGCTGGGGCTGTGGCTATGCTGCAGGGGAGGGCTGGTGTTGTGGGTTCAGGGGGTAGTGGCAGGGAGGCTGGCGAACGCAGCTGGAGAAGATCATCAGTTCATTCTTCCCCTATTTGGTTGGGAGTGATCAGGCACCTTCCCAGTGAGAGACAGCTGGTCATAACAGCTGTTTTTTTAACAGCATGGGCTTTTAAAAGCCTATGCTGTTAATATATATATATATATATATATATATAAATGGCCTGCATTTGTATAGCGCTTTTGGGGATTTGGGGTCCTTAGTCCCTAAGGACCCCAAAGCACTTTACACTACATTCAGTCATTCACCCATTCACACACACATTCACACACTGGTGATGGCAAGCTACATTGTAGCCACAGCTGCCCTGATATATATATATATATATATATATATATATATATATATATATATATATATTACAAAACCTGAAATGTTAAGTGTGCATGGTTGTTGTGCTGGGCAGAACCAACACCATCAAACTTTCAAACCTAAGAACGCTGTACCAGCTATCAAGCACGGTGGTGGCAGCATCATGCTCATCATGCCAGTCATTGCACAAAGTGGATGAAATAATGAAGGATCATTACCTCAACTTCAACTGGGACACAACTGGATGTTGTGTCTCAAACACACTTCAAAACTGGTTTGAAAATGGATAAAGCATCATGGATAAAGGCTAGTATTGATAATGACAAACCCTACTGATAATTTGTGGACTACACCAGCGGTCCCCAACCCCCGGGCCTGAGTCGTTTGGTACCGGGCCGCGAAAGTTGAGGCTCAGGTGTGAAATGTATAGTTTTCAGGGTTTTTATCGGTTTTCAGCATTATTTTGTTATCGTTTTTATCGTTTACTCGGTTTTCCTTGGTCTTTTCACGTGTGTTATGAATAAATGTTCTTTTTTTCAGTACCGGTACTAGTTTTATTTTGTTGTATTTATCCGCGACACCTTAAAGGCCAGTCCATGAAAATATTGTCGGGCATAAACCGGTCCGTGGCGCAAAAAAGGTTGGAGACCACTGGACTACACTTAAAAGCGTGGAAACCAAACCAAAGGTATGCACCTAATTACTCTTTAAAATTCCTTAAAATATATCTTGTAGAATCATTCCACCCTGAAAAATAGCACTTCAAAGAAATACTTAAAAGCCCCAAATTGCGATGCCATTGACGTCCATGATTAGTGTAAGAAAACTTCTGAGTGCATCTGCTGTTGGTTCTTTGGAGGATTGAAAAACAAGCAGGTCTGGGTGCACGATGTGATTAAATACCTATGCAAATGGAAACAAATGCACTACCCTGAAGCCCCTTCAGTAAATTCTTAAAGGCATAATATAAAGCACTGTATAAATGTGTGTGTGAAAGTGCCATGTAGTAAAAAGTAGTCAGCTACAGTAGATGTGTGTATTAGCCCATAGTACCATTTGGCTTCAATCCAATTAACTTTTAAGACCTGTTCAAATTCTAATTGTATTATAGGCCCCGCTTGCTGCTAGTTTTAGTGTTTTTGTTTGTCCTTTTTTTTTTTTTTTTTTTTGCCTGTTTTTTTTTTCTATTTTTCCTCGATCTCCCTCTCTGTACACTTTGGGTTGTATATGTTTGTGTATGTGTTTGTGTGTGGGCAGGTTTCCCTGTACCTGGGAGGTTAACCCTAATCTTTCTTTTACCAGTTCTCTGGCTGGCACACCTGCTCCTGATCACTCACCTTCATTAGTTAAGGATCAGCTCATCCACTCAGTCTTTGCCAGACTGTTATAGCAGCTTAAGTGTTTGCACATTTACACTTTCTCATTTTCCCTGGAGTATGTTTAGTGTTTCTGTCCTTCTTGTTTAACTTCTTGTTTAACTTGCCACTGACCTCACCTTTTGAGACCCTGTGTACACTCACCTGCCTCCCTACAATATTAACTGCTTGTGACCAAACCAGGAACCTGCATAAATGAGCCGACAGATGACTTCCTCTCCTTGCATGAGTGTTTGAACTATGTGTTTGAATTATGTAAGAACAGGAGGTAGATGCATAATCAAAACTCATAATCAAAAATCAAAACTGAAGGCATGCAATACATTTTATTCAAAAAGACTTTAATGCACATACACATGCATATGTATGCATGCATGTCACACACTCAGACAACTACTGAAGCCTTGGCACTAGCACTGAAGATAAAGGATATTTATGGACATGGAAAGCGTATTGGAAATGGTTTTGTAATTTATGGCATGTTATGACTGAAAAATATTAAATATAAAACGTAATTCACATCAAAGCTTCTTCCAAGTAATCCCGCATGACATTCTACTTGGGACTGATAATAATACAAATATTATTATTACTAATCATTGACTTTCACCGTCACATTGCATGGAAAAAAATATGTTTAAAAAAAATGACATGAACCATCACTACAATAGCTTAGAGAAATCTGCTCTGTGTTATATGCTATGCACAGGCCTTTGTTAATATTAAAAAGTACAACTAAACTGATCTCGTTCACTAACAGACTATGATTCTGCCTATTTGTTCTTCTCCTAAGACTGCATGATTTTGATTACTTCGTGCAGAAGACAATGTTCTTTGGGTTTGAAAATCTTTGAAAACTTCATGCAATTTTGCACAGATAGCAGGTTGATTGTCTAGCAGACAGGTGTCCAACTCCAGGCATCGAGGGCCGGTGTCCTGCAGGTTTTAGTTGTGTCCTTGATCCAACACAGCTGATTTAAATGGCTAAATTGCCTCCTCAAAGTCTCTTACAGTTCTCCAGAAGCCTGGCAATGAACTAATCATTTCATTCAGGTGTGTTGACCCAGGGTGATATCTAAAACCTGCAGGACACCTATATATATATATATATATATATATATATATATATATATATATATATATATATATATATATAGTCATAATTTATGCTGAATTGTGCGTGGCTGCATCTTCTCTGAGTGGCATTTTATTTCTTTATTTTTTTAATTTGTAACCGAGTCAACTAAGTCATGCTCCAGAAATAATCTTTTTTCCCCTAAAACTTTGATCCATCATGGGTTTATAAGCTCTGTAGTCTTATTTTGACTTCAAACAGAAAAGGGCAGGAAGTCAAGTTAGATGAGAGGAAAAGAAATCCATAGTGAAGCTTGATTCATGCTTCTCAACATTAAACCTAGCCCTCATCCTTTCTGCAACATTGTGTTTGTGAAGTAAGTACACTTATGTCTTTTTTGCTACCAGTGCATTTGAAACTACATCTATTTGTTTCCACTTTAAAGAAAAACTGTATGATTTTCTTCCTTTATAAGAAAGCATTGTTGCAGAATGATTTTCTGTCAATCAGTTTCTCAATTTTTTGACAAACTCTAATACCGTATATCTTATTCTCGTGTTTGACACAGTCTTCCAGGCTGGAACAATTAACCACAAAAAATAAATAAATCTGAGAAGGCCATAGATTAACAACATTCTTGTTTCAGCAGGCACAGATTCAAAAAACTTTTCCATGGATTGTCTACTCAACTAAATCAAAAAACTCAATCAAACTTCAAATCCAAAACAAGCCACAGAGCTAAACTAAACACAGACTTGTAAACAACTTTGCATCAGTATCACTTATTGCATTTTGACATATAATACGGGGCTATGATTTTGCTTACTGGTTTGTGAATCATGTTTACAGTTTACAAGCTTATTTGCATTCCAAAGTTATCAGGGTTTTTTTAGCATCTTTCTTTTTCTAGGATAGTGACATCTGAGGCGGCAACATATGCAAGAGTTGACATGACTGACATCATCACATGCTGACAGAAACAGCATGTGATGATATGAAATCCTCACCTGACTTGTTGGGTTCTTCTTATCCCACCGTTCTAAAGAGATGCACTCGAAGCCTTTATTCCTCCACCTTTGTACTTGGGATCCAGCTAACCTTTCCTCAAAATACTTTTAGCCCTCTTCTAGAAAATGCACATTATAAAATCTATGAGCTCCTAAGTTTACATGCACCTACTTGGCAGTTCTTTTCAAGCAGTAAAAACCAAGATAAGAGCTAAGGCCCAAGGAAAAGGACAGCATAATCCTATTTATTGATCTGCTTTAAAACAAAATTGAAGTAGCAGATCTCAAGATGACTGATCCATGTATGTGGCATGACTACAGAGTTTTAAGGCTTTGTTTTTATCTGTTGTCAGTGGAAGTTCAGTATTCTGATAAGTGTTCGATTTCTTTTGGATTCTCGAGGGTAAACTGAAGATTTTATTTGTATGTGTGTATGTGTGGAGTGAAACCCTGTAAATGTTGGTGTGGATGCTAATTTGCAAACTCAGCAGAAAGAAACAAAAGAGTGGGGTGGGGAAACAAAGGTAGAGATTGGCTTTAGGCAATGTTATAGTTTATATGGCTAGTGAAGTCCAGCTGCATTGCAGTGTGTCTGTGAGAGCTTGAGTGGAAGTGAACTATTTTAGCACCACACAGGGATGAAACAGGCTTGCAAGAGAAACAAAACTGTATTTGTCTGTGATTTTCTATCGCTGCTTTAACTCCAATATTAGAAACTGGCTAATTGCAGCTTACGTGCCTGCTCAGGTCCTCAACTTTTCATTGAGTTGGCTGCCTTTGTATTAAAATGATTTTAAAAAACTCAACTAAATTATATAAAACTAAATTACATATTATAATTATATAATTTGTTCATCCCACATGCTGACATGTTAACTCAACAGACTAGAAAAGCATCTGTCCTTTTAGCACCACATCTCTGCTCAGCTCCTGCTTTTGCTTAAAAGGCCTATAACTGGTGTTAAGTAAGCAAATGCAAAAAAGGGTCAAAATGTATTTAACTGTTGGTCGTTTTAAAGCTACTTAGTACCAATGTGTAACATCTGGTGTCGATTCACAATAATCTGCACTTGGCCGGAGGCTGAAGTCCTAAAAAGAGATCGCTCGACCATGAGGATGCAGAAATCGTCAGACTGGACACTGCCTCATTGTCATGTGACAAAGAAGGTGCGTCCTCATGCATTTCTAAGGTTTTCTGTATCAGGAAATAATAATAATAATAATAATAATAAAAATCTATTTCTCACCAGGATCTGAAATAAAAACAAAAATATAGGCAAACAAAATCCCAGATGAATAATAGCACATCACATATTATTACTGTGATTATTTATTTATTAATAAACAATGAACCAAAAAATGCAGAAGCAGTGTGAAAAAACAAGCACATCCAGTGATTATTTAAGTTGTAGATCCACCTTAATGAGCAGTAACACACTACTCTACTCTTCTTTACACTGTTGCAGTTCATTAAGATTTACAGCTATTTGTTCATGCACAACTTTCTTAAAGTTGAGGTCTGGTTTTAGCTGTGAGATAGATGGCCTCACATTTGACTCTAGAATATTAACAGAGGAGTTCATGGTCAACTCATTGACCGCAAGGTGTTCAGGTTCTGTGGATGCAAAACAAACCCAAATCTCCCTCTACCACCATGGCTGACGTTTGGCAATAACTGTGCTAATATACTGAATTTGGTCAAAGGACATTGCTCCAAATATCTATAATTTGTTCAGATGCAACTTTGCAGAACTTTCCCGTCTGCCATGTTCTTTTTAGAAATGAGACACTTTCTCCTGGCAACACTTCCAAACAAGCCATACTTATTCAGCCTTTTTTATTCTACTGTCATGAACTTTAACATTTAACATGCTAACAGAGGCCTGTAGAGTCTGGTCACACTTACTGATGATCAGTTAATCAGGTTCATTTGATTAGCAAGACCTAGCTGCTTTTTTAAATTCCTATAGAAACAGTGAGGATGGATGTAATTGTTCTCACACTGCTTCTTGATGTTGTTTTGTTTTTTTAGTACATAGTGACACAGTATAGTTGTTTATCTCCAATTATATTTACCCAACTTTAAGTCCTGCTAACAACGAGGTTATATGTTATCACATTATACATACTCTTGCATGTCTTCAATAAACTGATATTTTTCACTTTCCCTTTCCTTACAAACAATAGAAATCATATCTGAACAGACTGAACAGCCCTAGTGTACTGTAGTTGAAAAAAAAAAAGTGCAGTGGAGCTTTAAAAACAATGCCATCAAGGGTGTGTTTGGTATGTCATTCAAATTTCATTGCTGTTCAAGGCACACGTCAACACATCAAACATCTCAGATGAGGTTTGTGCAGTGTTCAGGTATGGTGCTGAATGCCTCTGTGACAAGCCCCCTGACAGCAGAGTGATTATTCCAATCACGCCCTGCCTGTAATCAATGACAGAAGGTCACACACACGGCTGAAACACACACATTCACAGACAGATTGATACACAGCACGTCCAACCATACACATGCATCAAGAGTCGTGTAGTGCGTCACACCATCAGTCACACACATACATTCTGATGCAAAACAGATACAAAACAACACACAAAGACTCACACACATTGTTGGATCGATACATAAGGGCATAGCCTCAGAGATAAACCATATGGAACATCAATAGGCTCATCAATCACACAATCAGAGAAAATGGCAGGGTCACTGAGGGTATGTGTGTGTATTTGAGAAAAAAAACAGAGTTTTTCTCTTGTGTGTTGCACTGTATTGCATGTCAGTTCATTTTTAAATGTTATAAAATAAAACTCTACACAACAGCTGAATCTACAGGCTAATCCCAATAAAACTGTGCCATTTAAGGTGTGTAATTGTGTGACTGCCCTTGATTGTCTTGAGTGAGTTGCATCGGCATGTTGGCCCATATTTAAAACTTATGAATAGTTGTCAGTTATTGACTATTTGTCTAAGTTGGGGTTTTTGCACCTGCAGCTGCTTTCTGATTGTGTGTTTATTTGTTCACAGGTCAGGTATTGGAACGTAATTATTATTTTGACCACTGAAGTAAAGGACCTGTCAAAGTATTTTAACTCTGCAGTTTTAATACAGAGTTGTAGGATATCTTTTGCGTGTGACTTCAGAGGTTACTGGTGGAATGCTGAGAAGCAAACAAATCTTTCAGATCCATAAATCGAGGTGTAAAGGTATCTTTGGCAGGTACCAAGAATACATATTTCTTCTTGATCCATATTTATAGCTCATAGCCCCATGTCTTTGCATTTTGAAGTGTACTGTGATGGAGAATGAGTCATAACCGAACTTTGAGAAAAGAAAAAAACAATCAACTTGAATAAACTTATCTTCAGATCACCTTTTAGTTTCCAGTGTAACTAATTAATTAGGGATGCACTGATTGCTATTTTCGTCACGGATTCCAGATTTTTTGTGACTTGACACCACCATTTTGTTCCAATTCTAAATTTCTTTCTAAGAACTAAAATTGGCAAGTTTCTTTTAAAGAATTCTGAAACATCCACCTGACATATTTTGCCTTTCTAAACAAAAGTAAGATCAACAGATGTATATAACAAAACAACTATGAGGTACTTACATAATTGTCCGGTATGTTTATAGCTTCATAGATAATAGGACTTTTTACTTGTCTGTATAAGTTAAAGTTGTGCCTGTTTTGTTCTTTTTACCACTCATACTGTCACGGTCTGCCGGGGCAAGCCGTGTGGTAATTATTTAGGACCCGGAAGCGGCAGCTCTGGTGCAGGTGAGTATTTATTTACAAAAGAAAATACAACAGAAATGGCACGGGTGAAGCTGTAACAGAAAACCTAAACTGGGCAAACTAACAAAACAAACCAGAACAGAAATGCAGGGAGGTCCGGGAAATATACACAGAGAGATGGATGGAGAAACGCAGGGAGACCGAGGGGAAACAACACAGACGAACCAGCAACAACTAAGACAGAAGACACGACTTAAAAACACTCAGAGAACACAGGGAGATTACACGCAGGTGGGGGACACAGCTGGGAGTGATAAACGTGACGAGACTAGGGAGGCAAACTGAAAACACTCACATAAGACGCAGACCTTCACAATAAAACAGGAAACACACACACGCAAAGACACAGACTAGGAAACGTGGACTTAACACAGGAATAGATGGCAGAACAGAATAACACTAAACAGGAGGAACAGAACCAAAATCACTAATAGAAAACACAAAACGCTGGGTCAAAAGGACCCAGGATCATGACAGTACCCCCCCCCCCCCCCCCCCTCAAAGGCTGGCACCAGACAGCCCAACAAGAAAACAAAACCACCAAAAAACAGAAAACAACCCGACCAGGGCGGGCGGCGGGGGCCCAGGACGGAGGGCCCGGAGCAAAACAAAACAGGCGCACAAGAGGGACAAAAAAAACAAAACAAAACACGAGCCAGCCCCAAAAAGCAACAACAAAAGAATACACCGGAGCCCAAGAAAACAGTGTCCAAAACAAAAGAGTTCAGGGGGCCGGCCAGGGGGCTGACAGCACAGGAGTCCAAACAGTTCAGGGGGCCGACCGTGCGGACGGCAACGGTGGCGACGTGGAAACAGTTCGGGAGGCCGACCGTGCGGAAGGCAACAGCGCCGACTCAGACGAAGGGGGTCCGGGGGCCGACCGCGAGGAAGGCCACGGCGGCGACGTGAAAGCAGTTCAGGGGGCCGACCGTGCAGACGGCAACGGCGGCGACCCAGGTGACGGGGGTCCGGAGGCCGACCGTGCGGAAGGCAACGGCGGCGACTCAGACGAAGGGGGTCCGGGGGCCGGCCGCGAGGAAGGCCACGGCGGCGACGTGGAAGCAGTTCAGGGGGCCGACTGTGCAGACGGCAATGGCGGCGACCCAGGCGACGGGGGTCCGGAGGCCGGCCGCGAGGAAGGCCGCGAGGAAGGCCACGGCGGCGACGTGAAAGCAGTTCAGGGGGCCGACCGTGCGGACGGCAACGGCGGCGACCCAGGTGACGGGGGTCCGGAGGCCGGCCGCGAGGAAGGCCACAGCGGCGATGTGAAAGCAGTTCAGGGGGCCGACCGTGCGGACGGCAACGGCGGCGACCCAGGTGACGGGGGTCCGGAGGCCGGCCGCGCGGAAGGCAGCGGCGCTGACGTGGACGCGGTTCAGGGGGCCGACCGTGCGGAAGGCAACAGTGGCGACTCAGGCAAAGGGAGTCTGGGGGCCGCTTAAGACGGCGAAGGGGCCCGGCCAGTGGCCAGGAAAGTGGCCGGTTAGCTGCAGCCCCAGATGAGGCTGGACCAGACGAGGGCGAAGAGGCTGCAGCTGGACCAGACGAGGGCGAAGAGGCTGCAGCTGGACCAGACGAGGGCGAAGAGGCTGCAGCTGGACCAGACGAAGAGGCTGCAGCTGGCGTGGATGCCGAGGCTGCAGGCGGCGGCGTGGAAGCCGGAGGCGGCGTGGAAGCCGGAGGCGGAAGCGCTGCAGGCGGCGGCGTGGAAGCCGGAGGCGGCGTGGAAGCCGGAGGCGGAAGCGCTGCAGGCGGCGGCGTGGAAGCCGGAGGCGTGGAAGCCGGAGGCGTGGAAGCCGGAGGCGTGGAAGCCGGAGGCGGAAGCGCTGCAGGCGGCGGCGTGGAAGCCGGAGGCGGAAGCGCTGCAGGCGGCGGCGTGGGAGCCGGAGGCGGTGTGGAAGCCGGAGGCGGTGTGGAAGCCGGAGGCGGCGTGGAAGCCGGCGGCGTGGAAGCCGGAGGCGGTGTGGAAGCTGGAGGCGGAAGCGCTGCAGCCGGCGGCGTGGCAGGCTGGACGGGTCCCTCGGACCCTCCAGCGGAGACAGGAGACAAAGGCTGGAGCGGTCCCTCGGACCCTCCAGCGGAGACAGGAGACAAAGGCCGGAGCGGTCCCTCGGAACCCCCAGCGGAGACAGGAGACAAAGGCCGGAGCGGTCCCTCGGACCCTCCAGCTGAAGCCATCACTAAGCCAGCAGTCATGGAGGCTACTAGCTGACACAAAGGCGACCGGCAATGCACTGGGCACTGGCTCTGCCCAGGCAACGCTGACACGGCACAGCTCTCAAGTGGCTGCTCAAACCTCAGGGGTCCAGAATCAGCTGGGAACTGAGACCTAGCCTCTGGGGAAGCCCTGGAGCGGCAAACTGTGCCAATGGCAGCTAAACCATGAAAAGCACCCTGAGTGGCAATAAGACTTTCTCCCTGCATGGAGTGAACGAGTGAAATTGGTAATACCGGAGCCTGAACTACAGGTGACACGGGAGGCGCAGGGGCCTGAACTACAGGTGACACGGGAGGCGCAGGGGCCTGAACTACAGGTGACACGGGAGGCGCAGGGGCCTGAACTACAGGTGACACGGGAGGCGCAGGGGCCTGAACTACAGGTGACACGGGAGGCGCAGGGGCCTGAACTACAGGTGACACTGGAGGCGCAGGGGCCTGAACTACAGGTGACACTGGAGGCGCAGGGGCCTGAACTACAGGTGACACTGGAGGCAGCGGTGACAGTGGAGCTACGGGTAGCGGAGGCGCTGGAGCGCGAGCTACGGGTGACGCCGGAGGCGCTGGAGCGCGAGCTACGGGTGACGCCGGAGGCGCTGGAGCGCGAGCTACGGGTGACGCCGGAGGCGCTGGAGCGCGAGCTACGGGTGGCGCCGGAGGCGCTGGAGCGCAAGCTACGGGTGGCGCCGGAGGCACTGGAGCGCGAGCTACGGGTGGCGCCGGAGACTGAGCCAAGGGTGACACCGGAGACTGAGCTGAAAGCGACAGCGGAGGCACTGGAGACTGCACTGAAAGTGGCTGCTGGGCCACTAACTGAGCTGAAGCTGGCTGCTGCTGAGCAGCTAATAAGCTGTTGACATTACTATCAGCCACACAAAACATAGTCCCAGAAAAAAACAGTTTCACAGTCCAACACAGAAAAAGAGTCCTCACTCACCACAGCCGGCGATTTAGAAGTCTGAACGTCCGGCTGTGGGGTGGCGCGCCGGCGGCGCGATCGCCGTTTCTTCCCCGCAGACGGCTCCGACGGGCCGGGCAGAACCACATCCGGCGGGTCGGGCAGCGAGGTAGTAGTGGCGGAGAGAAGGTGTGGTGTGAGGCGGAGAAAGGCCTGCATGGTCGGGGAAAGTGATTCCAATAGCCATGGTAGGCCGGAAAAGAGCCGTTGTAGCCGATTTTCCGCTGCGTGCCGAAACTCTTCCGGGGGGTGTTCCAGCCATAGGCCGAGAAGATTCTCCACAGTGAAAATGATGTCGTCCTTTAGCTCCTCGGACGGATCGAGTGCCGCAGGGTCCATGTTGGCTGGTTCGTACTGTCACGGTCTGCCGGGGCAAGCCGTGTGGTAATTATTTAGGACCCGGAAGCGGCAGCTCTGGTGCAGGTGAGTATTTATTTACAAAAGAAAATACAACAGAAATGGCACGGGTGAAGCTGTAACAGAAAACCTAAACTGGGCAAACTAACAAAACAAACCAGAACAAAGATGCAGGGAGGTCCGGGAAATATACACAGAGAGATGGATGGAGAAACGCAGGGAGACCGAGGGGAAACAACACAGACGAATCAGCAACGACTAAGAAAGAAGACACGACTTAAAAACACTCAGAGAACACAGGGAGATTACACGCAGGTGGGGGACACAGCTGGGAGTGATAAACGTGACGAGACTAGGGAGGCAAACTGAAAACACTCACATAAGACGCAGACCTTCACAATAAAACAGGAAACACACACACGCAAAGACACAGACTAGGAAACGTGGACTTAACACAGGAATAGATGGCAGAACAGAATAACACTAAACAGGAGGAACAGAACCAAAATCACTAATAGAAAACACAAAACGCTGGGTCAAAAGGACCCAGGATCATGACTAGGGATGGGTACCGGTATCCGGTGCCATGATGGCACCGGTTCTGACATAAACGGTAGTAACCAGACCGAAAAGCAGCGCACATTTCGGTGCTTTATTTCGGTGCTTTTTTTCCTGAGCTGTGATACACTTTCTTCTTCCTTACATTTGTATTGGCGGTTGGCAAACAACTGAAAGGTGCATTACCGCCACCAACTGGTATGGAATGATACTCTTTAGATTCTAGCCAATCATTTTAAGTTTCCGAGAATAGTAGGCGGGTCCAGGTACGTACATTCTTTTAGAGCAGAGCTACAGATTAAAAATGTCCAAGGTGAAGCGGTCAAAAGTCTGGCTGTACTTCACAGCAAAAGATGCAAACTCAGCAGCTGCAACAAGTGCTTTAAGCTGATACTGTGATACTGTCAAAGAAGGTAACACCTCAAATCTGATGAAACACCTGGCGACGCATAGTGTTTTTTTTTAAAGCCGAGAAATGCGCCGTATTTGATAGCTTGCTGCGAGACCTCACACCGAGCACATCTACTGCTTGTGGGTTGCCTGTTATCGGACCCGGAATTAGCAACATCCCCCAAAAACCCGAAGAGGAGAGTCCTGGCCCCTAGCCCTGCCAGTGTAGCAGAAATGATGACGGATGATGATGGCAGCAGCAGCCGTTCTTCTCTGCGTGAGTAGCTTAATGTTGTTCGTGTGTAATTTACGTTGAGTAGGCTAACCACGTTATTACATTAATGCATGTAAGGTGAACAGCAAACACCATCATAGCTACATGCAGCTGTCTTCTTGTTTGATGGCAGATACTCCCTTCACCCTGGCCAAAAAGGCTAAAATGACCAAAGAAAAAGTGGAAAACAGTTAAACATGAGAGGTTTTTGGACAAAGTTTGTGTTTTTTTCCATTGTTTAAGCACTGCTTCCAGCCAAGAATGATACCATATATGCCCCATAGCTGCAGAAAAGGCTAACATTGTTATCTTTTTACAAAAACACAGCTGAACATGAGAGGTTTTTGGACCACTTTTGTGTTTTCCATTCTTTAAGCACCGGTTTGAGCACCGTTTAAGCACCGGCACCGTTTCAAAAGTACCGGTTTGGCACCGGTATCGGATAAAACCTAAACGATACCCATCCCTAATCATGACACATACTAAGGCTAATACTGAGGCTGCTAGTTTGTGTTTGGCATTGAGCTCTGGCTAGTTTTTGCTTCAGCGGCTTTGCCTTTATTAGCTTCTTCAAACTGGGCATGTTTAGCTGGGTGTTGGTAATTTAAGTTTCTTATTAGATTTGTTGTTATGAATCTTTTTGTGATTGTTGCCCTACGGTTTATTTTGTGTCCTCCACACAAACAGTAAAGAACAGACTTACAGTGACAGCCACAAGCTAACTGGCTGTGATTCAGATAAAACTGAGGTTACTGTACTACTTGTAAATCTTAGAAATGTGGTATCTAACCAGATGCTTACTAGGGATGGCAATACCTTGGCCTCCAGTAACACTGTGAGGAATCTTGAAGTTGTTCTTGACCAGGATATGTAATACAATGCGCATATTAAAGAAAAAATACCTAGGACTGCTTTTTTCCAATATCTCCAAAATTAGAAACATCCTGTCTCAGAGTGACGCTGAAAAACCAGTTTGTGCATTTACTTGAACAGTCAGTGACTGGACTGACACGCAAACACATACCTTCATACATGTCACTACCTCAAGCACTTATCTGCACAATCTCATACACACACACACTGGTGTTGGTCTGTTGTTGCCCTCAACCGGTTACGGCAGATGGCTGCTCCTCCCTGCCTGAGCCTGGTTCTGCTGGAGGTTTCTTCTTCTTAAAAGGGAGTTTGTCCTTGCCACTGTCACCAAAGTGCTTGCTCATGGGGGGGCCATGTCATTGTTGGGGTTTTCTCTGTTTTCTGTGCATTATTGTAGAGTCTTCAACGATTCTGAATAGGGTTTTTTTTGTATTTATCTATTTATTTTTGAGGTATGTACAGTGGCCTGGGAGGCCAAATGGTCTGTAACTTAAGAAGACACCAGCAATGAGAAAAACGCTGCAAAAGCACACAAAACACAACGGAAATAGGAAAAACAGAAACAGAAATAGGAAAAAAACAGATTTCCAAAAGCACAAGGGAAGTCTTTCCGGGGACAAAATAACCCAACGGACCAGAACCAAAATATGCTAAGAATTGCGCTGGGAGACACTTAAAAGAAGTGGAGGATCTATCGGTTTTGTGAGGAAAGAAAAGATGAGAGGTAAGTGTGTTAGCCTAACTATTAGCCTAAAACTCCGTCATCAGTATTATATGAATCATGATAAAACACGCCTACCTGGGTTCCTGCAACTGGTCCGTTGTGTTATTGTCTCCCCAGAAACACTCCCGTTATGTTTTTTCCTATTTCTGTTGTCTTTTTTCCTATTTCCATTGTGGTTTGTGTGCTTCTGCAGCATTATTCTTATTGCTAGTGTTTTCTTAAGTTGCAGTCCGTTTGGCCTCTCAGGGCCACCGTAGGTATGGCCTCTTATATGCCAATCCACTGAACATTTAAATGGTAATGAAAACCCTAGTTTCCATCCCGTGGAAGAAGTATATAGGACCATGGTTCTATTTTCTTTGATTTTTATTTTAATTATGTTATGTTATGTTATGTTATGTCATGTCATGTCATGTTTTTGTTTTGTTTTGTTTTTTGTTAAGCTCATGAGACTAAAAATAATGCACTATAAATTTAAAGCCAGCATACCCTAAGGAGATGGCAGGACAGCCGTCATGTATTCGGATGTCACAGTTCTCATCCTCACAGTAAGAGGTTTAGAATCTGTTGTTTCCCACATCTGTCACATAGTTTCACTTGCTTCATTTCTGTTTGTCCTCCCCACTTCCTCTTGATGACTCAATCACTTTCCCCCCCTTTTTGCCTTGGTCTGTATCTTACAAACATCTGGGAAACACTCAAGCATATCACATACATCCTTGATGTGGCACGCACACGTTCTGCCCATTGATATCTCCTTTGAACAAACACACTCTTGCTCACACAGTGATCATCCATTTCCCACTGAGACCCTGCGGCCGAGCCACAGTGCATGTTGCCATGGTAACTAAGTACTCTTCAAATGATGAGTTGTCTGGTAATACCACTTCCTAGAGAAAATTCATTGAATGTTTGTATATATGTATGTACTTATGTCCTGATTATGAGCACAGGTGCATCAGGGATATGTTCGCACTTCCCCTACTCTGTGCTCCTCACAGAAATGATTGCCCCTCCTGTGGCCCCTCTGTCAAAGCACTCAAACTCACTGGTGACACCACACCGGCATCAATGCAAGCTGGGTCAGCCGGCTGTCATCGTCTATAGCAGACAAACAAATTGGAACTTAATGTGCAGAAAACTGAGAATCAGGTCCCACACTTTCATAGACTCTCGCCTACTCATGCCCTCCTGGATATTATAGACAGCTGGGTGGACTTGCTATTATAGAGACATCAGTCAAAGAGAAGGATCTGTTTTTCAACCCCAGGCTCTGACCTGAACAGAAGGACCCCATTCTGATCAGTAAAGCATCACATTATAATAAACTAATGGGTGCAGTAGTAAGCATTGGAGCTGTCTTCAGTGCTCAGAATACCCAAGTTTAGATAACAGAAATATATAGCCCTATATTTCTCTGTCACTAACAAATACCTAACAAATCCACAGAAATATTTTTGCATAAATCATCAAAACAATAACCAGTCTGTTTTTCACCTGTTATCTGCTAATCCTCAGAAATCTGTTTTATCTGTCATGCTCATAGGGTCAGTTGCTTCTCTCTATCAAAGACCTGCAGTGTCAGAAAGCTGCAGCAGAGATTCCCATGACTTTTCTCACCTAGCCAAAGACCTGGTTGAGACAGCATCCCTTGGGCAGAAACTACATGTTCTTAACCACTACCACAAAAAATGTTACCTAAAGAAAAGTTATCTTCTCTTTAAAAGCTTCCTCCAGCTTCCTGCAGCCTATTTTCAGTTTTTATGTGGCAACCAATCTCCAATATTTCTTCATTGTCCATTTTCCATGTGTCATCTTGTAGTCACAGTAATTAGACAAGAAATTTAAATGCTATTTTTTCTCTACTCTAGTTCCTTTCTCATCAACAGGGCATAAGGCACTTCTTTGAACATTTAGAAACGCTCTGTAAATATCTTTACTTTTGGTTCATTTCCCACTGTAAATCATATCATGGACCACTTCACTGACTATTGATTCTCTTGTCTACAGTATCCATATAGCAAAGATAATACTACTGTGTTAACAGCGTCTCGATGATCTTAATCAAAGGCACTTGATTAACTATTCAGCAGCAAGTGTATGCACCTCTATAAAAGCAGAGGTCTGTCAGCTGCTTTGGAACATTCAGGTGTGTGTTAACACCATACCAAAAAGGAAAAGACATCAGCAGTGATCTTCTGGAAGCAATTGTTGCTGCCCACCAATCTTTTTAAAGGGTTATAAGGCCATTTTCAACCAATCTGAAGTCCATCATTCTACAGTGAGAAAGATAATTCAAAAGTAGAAAGCATTCAAGACAGCTCGCAGTCTTCCCAGGAATCAATACCCCAGCAAATTCACCCCAAGATCAGAAAAACTGCAAAAAGAGCTACATCTCAGATTCTACAAGTCTCACTTTAAGGTATTAAATATTAAAGTACATGACAGCACAATTAGAAAAACACTGAACAAGAATGGCAGTATGGCTTATTTGGAAGGGGTGCCAGGAGAAAGTCTCCTCTTTAAAGTGAACATGGCAACACAGCTCGGGTTTGCAAACCACAAGAATTTTGATGATTATGGCTTGTTTTGTAGCTATCTGGCACCTTGCAGTCACTAAGTTGGCCATGAACTCCTCTGTATACCAAAGCATTCTGGAGTCAAATGTGAGGCTGGGTCACTTCAGCTCTGCAGCAACAACAGACGATCACTTCTACTTATGCCCAAGAAGCAGCTGCAGCATTTTCCTGAATATAGGTGTTGCTACTCAGATGATACTGTCACATAAGTGCTGATATAGTATGAAAATAAGTCCAAATCAGAACCAAAGACTTTGCCAAGTGTTTTTTTTACGAAGTGTTTCTTCTACAAAGTATTCAAATAGTTTTCAACTTCCTCTAAATATCTGTATATCTCTGACCCTATGTACTGGAATGTCATTAAAATGGCAGTAAGAACCGACACGATCACACATTTGATTGTACATAGAATTCAATCAAATTCAAATTATTTCTGCTAAAGGTAGTTAAATGAGCAGTTGAGTCCACAACCAATAATGATTTTTTTATATGTCAGTGCAGATGAACAATGCATCTCTTTTTCAATAGGGGACTCGACTCTGAAAGGTAGTCAAATTGTTATGTTCTGATTATATCTCTCTCTCTTTTTTTTTTTTAGGAATTCCTGTTTCATTTTCATGAGGTTCTGCCTGGACTTTGTATGTAAGTTAATGTAAATTCTGTGTAGGTAGATGACAAGAGATTTGAGATTTTTAGCAGTTTATCAACTTAAATGTCATATTATCACAAACAGTTTTCATGTAATTGCCAACCTGACCCCATTCAATTGCAAACTGATAGCAGACTGACTCCATTTTATTGCCATTTTATCACTGTTTGTCGTTGGTCTTGATGTACCAGACTCACTTTGAGGGTGCAAGCTGATTACAAGGCATAGTGCCCATCTTTGAAGCAACCATTTCAAAGGCAACGAGATTGCAAGTTTATTACACACGACTGCAATCACTTTGGTCATGCTGCGTTATCCCAACACTGTTTTCCCTAGTATGACTGTGGAATAAAGCAATGTTATGTCATACTCCCAGAATTATCACACCTGGATTGACCACCACAGAATTTGGATCTTAACCCCACTGAGAATCTCTGGAAATTTGCTGGAGATTATTTAGTGGTCCAGCTCTCCCATTACCAATCCAAAACCTGCTGAGAAATACAGGCAGGTTTAGATAGCAATACATGTTATGCATAAGCTTATATGTCATCACATTATAGTTGAATGCCTGGTATATGTATTCTCAGTGTGTTTTTGCTTTTGCGACCCTATGGAAAGCAAATCCATACAGTCCAGTTACAGGACCATTAAAGAACAGAAAGTCACTGATTTGTTACATAAATGTTACTCAAATAAATTAAAATCACATTTCAGTTACTGAAAATCAATTAAAAAATCCATCCATCCGCTTATCCTTGTCAGGGTCGCAGGGGGCGCTGGAGCCTATCCCAGCTGTCATAGGGCGAGAGGCAGGGTACACCCTGGACAGGTCGCCAGTCTGTCGCAGGGCCAACACACAGAGACAGACAACCATTCGCACTCACATATTCACACCTAGTGGCAATTTGGATTATCCAATTAACCTATCCCCACAAGATGCATGTCTTTGGACGGTGGGAGGAAGCTGGAGTACCCGGAGGGAACCCACGCAAACACGGGGAGAACATGCAAACTCCACACAGAAAGACCCCGGCCTGATGGTGGAATTGAACTCAGGACCTTCTTGCTGTGCGGCAACAGTGCTAACCACCGTGCCACCGTGCTGCCCCAATTAAAAAAAATTTCAATAAAACATATTTTAGTCTTATTAAGCTTCATACCAAAACAAATTTTGCAGCACACCACATTCAGTTTTTACTAAAGATTCTTTTCTTTTTTTTTGACAACATAAAGTCAGCGCATTGGTGATTCATTCCTCCAGCATATGTCAAGAAACATGGGTGTCATTACAGTGCATTTCAGCATGTGTTTTGCTTTTGAAGCTGTGTAAGCCATAATCTATCTGTCTACACTCAGTAAAGCTGATACCTTCAGTCTTCTTATTTCACGCCCATTTGGCTGAGAAGTGTCACAATTCACTTGTTGAACACATTCACTGGGGGGTAAAAGGAACCAGTAAGACATCAAGAGAGCTTAGAGCTGTTAAACAATTGTAAATAATAACTGATACAGAGCTCATGCAGACAGATGACATGATGAGCAACGACATACACACAGGACAAACAACAGCAAAGTGAGCAGCATGTGTGCATGAGAGAACATGATAAATGCAGGAAAGGAGGAATAAGAGCCACCACAACTTCCTGAGCTATTTGGGTTGTTGTGGTTACAGGGAGAAAACTGCAACGCATTTTGCAATGAATAATGACAATATAAGTTATTCAGAGTAACCGACCAGCAAAGACTGCATCGTGTGTAGAGCCGAGGCAGGAAATAAACATCACACCAGGATCACAGAACATTGTAAAGAAGAAAGGAGAAAGGATGACCATAACAGAGGACTGAGGTGAACACAGAGGCGAGCTGAGGAGAAAGTGACTCATCCATCCATCTGTCTGTGTTTCTATTCCATATGTGTATCTTTTCTTCATTGTTCAGTCCAGTCTCTTTGTCTCCATCTTCCTCTTCTCACCTTCTGCCTTTCACCGGTTCACTAGTTGTCTCTTTATTTATGTCTGTGGAACTGCTTGGGTGATATTCAAATATGGAGTTCCTAAAACTGCCAAACACACACACACACACTCACACATGCCAAACCCAGCACTGCAGACATTGAGGACAGCGACCATTCCTTGCAACTCCCACAGGATGGAATGGAAACAAGAAGATTCAGGCAATTAACACCTACGCCCTGCTGGTGATCAGATATCTTGCTGTAGCTGAAGCCACTGGCATCAAGACAAAGGAGCTCTTCACCACGCATGGAGGTTTTCACCTGCACGCTAAGCAGAATGATGGAGGTCAAGGACTTGTGAGTGTCAAAACCATTGTGCAGGATGACACAATGAACATTCATTAGTGCATCAGGAAGATGGCCCCAACCGACCGTGTGCTTAGTGAATACCTGAGGCACCAGAAACCCAAGAAAGAAGAGGAACCAAGAACCATCATGGATGTACCACCAGCAGATAGAGGAAGTGGCTGACATCCAGAAGTCCTACCAGTGGCTGGACAAAGCTGGACTGGATGACAGCACAGAAGCACTAATCATGGCAGCTCAGGAACAAGCTCTGAGCACAAGATCCATAGAGGCTGGGGTCTACCACAGCAGGCTGTGTAAAGATGCCCCTGGATTGTCTCAGGGGCATCTTTACACAGATACCAGATACAGATGGACAAACTGGTGATGGCTAACCAACCGGACATAGTAGTGGTGAGGAGAGAAAGACGGCTGTAGTGATAGATGTAGCGACACCGAATGACAGCAACATCGGGAAGAAGGAACATGAGAGGCTTGAGAAGTACCAACGGCTGAGAGACGAACTCAAGAAGATGTGCAGAGTTAAGGAAACAATGGTCATAGTGGTAATTGGAGCATTCAGTGCAGTGACACCCAAGGTAGGCAAGCAGCAGATCCCAGGAACAACAGCCGCGATTTCTGTCAAGAAGAGCGCAATCCTAGGAACACACAGTTACCCATTTGTTCATCAAACACACATACCCTTGAGCACATGCACATACAGGTATTCACAGTTTGAGTCACCTGCAGGAGGGACTAATTGTCTCATCATGGGCAAACTTCTCCTCTTTTTTTTTCTCCACTTCTGTACTGTCAAATTTCCCCTCCTGTAGTCCTCTTTCACAATGTTCTTTTTGTTTTTCCTCCATCTTTCTTCTGGTCTTTCCTCTTCTCCTTCTATTTGTATTTTTCCTCACCACCTGTATGACATTTTCCTGCATGTCCACATTCTCCTTTGCCTGGCATGGCTGGAGAAATTTTACACACACACAAACCAATACACATAGACACCTTAGGGATGAGAACAGTATACATGTTAGCCAGCAAACTCAGTGTAATAATTTTTTAATGAGAGATCACAGTTAAATTGGACACTGTTGAAACAGACTGCAAAGCAGCAGGAGCTGATATGGTCGGTTTTACTTTTCCAAGTTTCAGCCATGCTGTCAAGACCGTCAAACCAGATGTAACAACAATGTGAAACTTATGATTTCAAGTTTTGGAAAAATTTCAAACAGATTTGACAGATTGTGTGCTTAATGTTCTTTTCTCAGGTTTATCTAACACTGCAAAGGTTAAGAGCCAACAAAATGCTGATCTGCACAGTGTGCTTGTTTCAGTGCTATCAACAACCCTATGAAACACTCAAATCTTTCAAACACAGCACTTCTGCAGAAAACCAGTTAGTGAGCTTGCCAGGTTTCCTGAACTACAAAAGAAAGAAATTATTTGAAATGTGGCTGTAATTATTGAGGACATTAAGGTTAACGTTACTTATTAATTTTTTTAAATCATATCTCTTTTGAAGGTTGATGGAACAATGAAAATGGGGAGAGGGAGTTATTAACATACAGACCATAAGGGGTCTTAATATGAGAGGGACGTCCATAATTAGTTGGGTAAGGAGAGGTGGTAGGCAAATTTACCTTCTTCAATTGTCAGAAGGTATCCATTGCATCAAACTGAGAGCGTATGCTTGTGGACTGGAGGGCAACAGAGCCTCAGCAGGCAACAAAACAATAACCTCCTTTGTGATATGGTCACTAGTGTGATTAAAGACCTTTGACACCTTGCAGAGGCTTCAGCAGTGAATACAGATCAGCTGACAGAACCAGCAATAGCTTCTGAATCGGCTACTGCAAACATGGTACATTATTAACATACAGACAAGCAAGTCCGAGCTCAGAGTCACACTGAGGGCACTGCTCACTCTCTGTTGTGCACAAAAGTAGTATCTGGTGGTGTTGTAAGTTATGTGAAACTTCTACCAAAGTGCAGTGTAGTACAGTCACAAGAAAAATTATTTGGAAGGCGATCAGAGCATTGAAATAACCACATTATTCCTTGCCAAGAATATACAAGTTGTTTGACCAAGAATATTGTTCTTCAAAATCCTGGAACTAGAAATCCTGCACAGATTTCAGAACTACATTCACACTAATTGCTTGCAGCAGATGAAATGAAAATCTCTGAGTTAAGCTGGACAAAAAAAAATAGCTGGTTGACATCAAAGCATGCAGCAACATTTAGTACTACATTGATGTTGGTGTGCGTGTGCGTGTGTGTGTCTGGACCCCACATGTTGAAAGAACTTTTTCTGGCTCAAAACGAGGTTTTAGTGTCAGGTTTACAATTAGGTTATGATTATCGGTTTAGGCTAAGGGTTAGGATTAAGATATAAAAGGCAAGTGTGTGTGTGTGCGTGTGTGTGTGTGTGTGTGTGTGTGTGTGTCAGCTCCTGATTTATTGAACTCCAACAAATCTTCCAGCAAACAGAAAAGGGGCTGCAAACATACCTTTTCAAATGTTTTTTCATTGGTTTCTCTCAAATATTAAACAGCTCTTCTTGATTGGCAGCTTGTGATAAAATGTTCAAAATTGCCATCTCCTTCGTAATAATTGGGGCGTCTTTTTGTGCCAGCTGCAGGAAAACTGCTACAAATCTGAGCAGACGTGTAGTATTTTCCATTTATTTTTACCTGAAGCCATGATGCATTTCACATTACCTGATACAGTATGGGTCATATAGACTATCGTTGTGCAATAATTTTAAAACAAGGTGATTACTCCTATTCGATTTGACTATTCCATTCATTCACACTGGAGGAAAGCCTCCCTGCTTGCCTGTTTGATAATCACACTAGAAGTTGATTGTGTTGTTAGCTAGTACTGTGATGGATGGTGTAGATGTCTAGTGTTCTGTTTTTGGTAGAAAGACAGGAAATGAAACAAAATAAAGAATAAAAACTAGGAAAACGACAATGTCATGTCAGGTAAACCTATTCAGAAAACTGTGGGAAGGCACCTCTGAGGCTTCCTGTTGAGGAGCTCAAGACAGGAAAGTGACATTTTAAAAGAAATTTGGTAATTAATTAATCACACATATGCACACATGCTCTCTTGCTGCCTAATTCTCATTTAGATAACACTGCACTGTACTTAATGCTTTGCTTAATACTACCGAGTACTAGCATCATAGTTATTACTACTATTTTCTTATATATTATATTGACCATTACTTGAGGTAGGACTATTGGTAAATATTCAACCAGCTATGATTAAACAGTTACTGATCTCTCAGTTCTGAATTTTATTTATTAGTGCCAAATCACAGCAACAGTTTCCCCGGGGTGCTTAATACTGTGAAGTTTATCAAAATCAGCACACTTTATTAATCCTTAAGGAAACTGTGAGGGTTACAGTTGCTCCAGTACAGTAACAGTAACAGAAACAGACTAGACTGTTTAACAATACATTAAAATTGGAGGTCCAAAAGTGACTCACAAAAGATGCCACTTTGGACAGGTGGGTGTATCTCATGTCTTTACAAGAATGCTATAAATTTTAGTGTTAAAGTGTGTAATGAATTCTTTGTAAATGAAATACATTGTCTTGTCGTTGGCATCTTGAAACACGAAAGGTCAGATCTTCAGATTCCATTTATTGCAGTATGTTCAATGTAAAATCAATAAATGATATTAGACACAGTGCTCAGTTCTGGTCAGATGTGTAGGTTGCCGTTTGCAACAGTGCCATCTCGGGTCTTGGTTAACTTAATTTGTGTTTTATTTTCAACAGCAGGGATAAAGCACTGTAATGTTAATGAAGTAGTCATATTCTAAATTTTATGTTGCCAATGCTTTTTTCAGTTTTAAACAAATGGACCCACATTGTTTGCTGCTATTATGCAACAAGAGCTCATTTAAACACTGAAAAAAATATTCTAAGTGTCTCATCTGTTGATCTGATATTCTTCTCTTCCTCGCCTCTCCAGGAACTGTTTTATGTACCATCTCTGTTTCTCACACTTGTTATTTCTTTTGCTCTGTCTTGTCTAGCTCACAGAAAGGAGGCAATTGGCAAATTTTTGGGATGTGATGATTAATTTATAAACCCAGTTTATTTATCCATTTAGTTTATAGATACAAAAACCTCTCCACTTACTGGTACACAACAGATGTTCCTTTGAAATTACTAAATTATTATTGCTATTTATTTTTTGTTTATTCTGCTATAATTAACATATTCCTTGCAATTAGTTGTTTCCAGCAATGCTGTGCATCATGACAAAATATATTTGAAGACAACAAGTAAAGAGACTAGTGCTTGTAGATGAAGCAGTCAGCGTCTAATGTTGAGCGCTTTTGCATGCGGGAAAAATATTTTCTGTTTTCAAGAGTTTTTATGAAAAACTGGCAAAATGGGCCTTAAGCAGTGCACATGTTGTATTTGTGTTCACTTAATCTCAGTTACTAACAGCAGAGCAACTGCTATGTTAGCTACAGTTGTACAAATACAGTCCAAACATAGCTTCATACCATACATATGCAAACGTGTCATAAGATAAGATAAGATAAGATAAAGACTTTATTGATCCCACAACGGGGAAATTTTTGCGTCACCTCAGCTCAGGTACAGATATCATGTGATATCATGTGTGTTGTGCTGCTTATGTCAACAAGATCTGCAGAGCTAATATTGCATTGGCTAATGACTTTGTCACTCAGCCCAGGAACCAGTCTGTGATCAACTGCAAGTAACTTTGCAGCTATTCAGTGAATACTCATTGTCCACCAACCAGTCTCTAAGACTGTGTAACTGGACCCTAAAGAATAAACTTTATTCTTATATAGAATAAACTGGGTCAAAATTAAAGAACCTTCTTAATAGAAACATGGTAATGTATATAAAATAATATATTAATGAGTGTTTGTCTTTCCGTAAGCTTATTAACCTGCTTTGCACAACTTGTAAACATGTAATAGAGTTGTGGTAGAGTAGGAATAGCTCCCATGATGAAAGAAGGACTAAAGACAACAAAAGGAAAGCAAGTGATAGACAGTGTAAGGCAGGAAAAAGGAAGCTCTTGAATGACATCATGACAGTGAGTGATAAAGTATGAGAAAATGAGAAAGGAAGTGGGACGAGGCAAGAAAGACCTCCACCTTTCTATCTCTGTTGTCATCTTGTACTCACCATTCATTTCCCTCTGTTTCCTCTTTCTCTGACACTCCCCTCATCCGTCACTCTCCCTATCTCCGCCAATTGCTCCTTCCTAATACTCTCCCCCTTAACTCCTCAAGGATCATTATCATTCCCTGCTTTCTCTTCCTGCTTCATTTATTCACTCTTTAACTCCCTCCGATGCATTTGTTTCCCATTTCTCTCGCCCTGACACCCTTCCCCTCCCTCTCCCACCACCTCTCTTTGATTCATTTATTCATTCTCCCGTCCTCTCCATGTTCACCACTTGGCCTCCCCCTCTCTCTCTCTCTCTCCCTCTCTCTCTCTGCTGTATCTCCCACACTCGCTGAAGACATTGAGTAGTTTATTCATATCACTTGGTGGGAGCTTTCATTTTCTTTACAATTCATGTTCTTCCCTCTTTGTCATGCAAGATTTTCTTTTCATTTAATAATTTATGCTCCTCTTTCATTGTCAGCCTCATCTCACCTCTGGACTTTCTTTGCTTTCCACTTTTTGATGTTGAATCTCCTTTTCTTCTTGCTCTCTCTTGCTTTTTTTTTCATGTTAACTCCTCCTTAATTGGCCATTCACACATAACTGGAGTCCATTGAATGTTATCTCACCTTACACTACCTTTATAACACTCTAAGTGTTGTTATTCAAGGCCTTGAACTGTAACAGCATTCTGATTCTCCGTCCCAGAGAGATTATCTAATCATCCATCTGCTGAGTTGAGTTTTTTAAATTCTTTTTCTCCTGATGCCAATACTCTTTCAAGTGTGTTTAGAATTATTTATTGCATGATCTGAAAGTCTTTTCACAGAAGACAAATATCAAATGGGAATTTATGATGTTGTTTCACGTTTTGCTATGTACTCTCTTTTTAAAATTTCCTTTTTATTTGGAGCCACTTTGTTGTATTCCAGTTGCTTTTATTGCCATTTGTTTTGTTTTACATCCGTTTTGAATACCCGCTGTGTTCAATCATGCAGTCAGTTCAGGTAGTTTATTTGCCACACTGTTACTCTCTGGAGCCAAGCATTCAAGTCTGTTTGTTTGTGTTGTCAAGTTTCTCATTAGATTCCATGTGTGTGATTTTTACTTTGACTTTAAGCTTGATCGTGTGATTTTGTGTTTTTGAACTATTTCTCTTTTTCTTTGTTTTGGTTTTGGTTTTTTGGGGGGGGGTTTGCCTTTCACCTCTAATTGCCTGACTGTCAACTTGTGTTTGGCCCTTGCTGTTTCACCTTGGCTTTAACTGACCCTCATGTCCTGTATATCAGTACATCTCCTCTTTTAACCTCATGTATACTGAAAAAACCTCATGGTTACCCGAATGTAAAGCTTGGCACTGCAGTAACTTAAGTATTTACAATTACTCGCAACCTCTCATAGTCATTGACTCCAAGCTTCTTTTTTCATTTGCCAGTGTTCACAGTTATCCAGTCCTGTGTCACTCAGCTTTGACAGATATCTAAAATCCACTCATTCTTGTCTTGGCCCAATTTAGAAAAGGTCAGTCCTGCTTTTATTTCCTCCAGACTTGACCACTACATCGCACTTTACTCCAGCATCAGTCATCATAACATGCACAGGCCACAATTAATTCTAAATGCTGCTGCCAGGCTTTTAACACATAGCAAAAGGAGCAGCCACATTACACCAGTCCTTGCAGCTGTTCACTGGCTGGTTAGTTTTAGAATTGAATTTCAGATTTTATTCTTTCTTTTTAAAGCCCTGCACTGTCAGGCTCCTGCCTACAACTCCAAACTGTGAATTCTTTATACGCTTGGACATTATCTCAGACCATCTAACATAGCCTTTTTAGTGGTCCCAAAGACTCGTCTGGTCACTAAAAGTGTTTGAGCTTTTGAAGTTCGGGCCCCACAACTCTCAGCAAATCACAGTCAGGCTAACTCTGAATCTTATTTTAAATCTCCTTTTAAACCCTGCTTTTTTATCATTTGGCTTTTTCAATTCATTAATGCTTACCTATGCTTTGTGTTTAATTATTTCCATTGCTTTAGGTGAATTTGGAACAGCTTTTAATTATTTTTTTTAAGTTAATTAAGTTTTTTTTTTAAGTTTTTAGTCTTAAGTTTTTATTCTTTTGCACTTAAACTTTATTTTGAAAGGTTTTAGATAAATACAAAAATATAAATGGCCTGTATTAGCCCCAAAGGACCCCAAAGCACTTTACACATCCAGTCATCCACCCATTCACACACACATTCACACACTGGTGATGGCAAGCTACATTGTAGCCACAGCCACCCTTGGGCGCACTGACAGAGGCGAGGCTGCCGGACACTGCCGCCACCGGGCCCTCTGACCACCACCAGTAGGCAACAGATGAAGTGTCAAGCGACGGGTAAGGTAAGCGACCCATGTTGTAGGTGACGTCAGACGCCGGAGATTTGGCGGAAAAAACAAAGCGAATGGTAGCGTAGAGTTTAACAAAGTTTCCTTAAGCTTCAGTACTGCCAAATAAACTAACCAACTGTCATATAACTAACAACATCTGTCTTATCATCTCTAACACCCTGGAGGACAACGGGGAGAGTTTAGACGCTCTCCAAGAATACATCGAACGCTGCTTCCAAGATTTAGTAATGAAGAAGGCCCAGAGTGCATCTTCCCCGGCCAAAACCGAGACGCCGTCATCGAAGAGATGTCGTCCGGCAGACTCCCCCGGCACAACATCGCCTGCCGGCAAAGACATCGCAGATATCCTGGAGTCAATCGACAAGCGATTGTCCAGTTTCGATGCGAGGCTGTCCCTGGTGGAGATTCTACACCGGGAATTTAAATCTCTGAGAGAATCCCTGGAATTCAGCCAGCAGCAGGTGGAAACGCTTGCCGCTGAAAATGCCACGCTACGGGAGTCGGTCAAATCTCTCGCCGATAACGTGACCCAGCTAAACACTGAAAATAAAAAAATAAAAGAGTCCGTTATCGATCTACAAGCCCGTAGCATGAGAGACAATCTTGTTTTTTCTGGTATTCCAGAATCTACCGGAGAGGACGCGGAGGCAACGGTGAAAAGCTTCATTAAAATCCACCTGAAGCTGCCGGAGGACACCGTAAAGAACATCGCCTTCGACAGAGTGCATCGCTTGGGGGGCGTGAGGTCGCGGACCGGGAGACCACGTCCTATTGTGGCCAAATTTGGTCAATTTAAACAGAAGGAACAGGTGAAGAGTCGCGGCAGGGAACTGAAAGGAACGGACTTCAGCGTGAACGACCAGTTCCCCAAAGAGATCCTGGAACGACGCAAGGTCCTGTTCCCAGTCCGACGTAGCTTCATGCAGAAAGGCTCCCGCGCTGTCATCGCCGTGGACCGGCTCTACGTGGACGGACAGCTCTACCGCGACCCCGGCACCACACCGTGGTTATATTGACTGCACTCCAGATAAGAACCCGCTACACTCTTTTCTTATTCATTCACACTTTCTCCTTTAACATGGGTTGAACCTAGTAATATCAGTATGATGTCATAGCAGATATAACACCGTCACCCTCCGTCATTACTTTAATTGGAATGTTTCCGTTTCTTTTCTTTTTTTGTTGTCGCTCACACTTTATGTGGTTTCTTTCTTTCTCTTGTCTTTCACTGCTGTGATCACCTACTTCCCCACTCACCTACAAACAACACCCTCTATTTCTCCATATATTCGCACCACGATCACGCAAACACACACGCTCAACGGCAGCACATTTACAACAGCCTCACAGCAAGCACAGACTTACAGGACACATACGCAAGCCACGCTTGTTCATATTAGTGAATAGTCACACACATAGTCAGACTTATGGAGCCTATCACCACACTTTTTTCTCTTTCTATTTACAAACAAGTGATGTTTCCACATTTTCTCCACCCGTCTAAACGGAACACCCAGCTTACATCATTAGACATACACACACAATTATGGGCATGCTGAGGTTTGTCACATGGAATGTAAATGGGGCTGGCACCAGAGGAAAGAGGTTAAAGATATTTAACCAGCTTAAAAAACTACAGGCAGATGTTGTTTTATTACAAGAAACTCACAGACCTGTTACAGGTTTAAACGAACTTAAAACACCTGAGTTTCCTAATGTGTTTGCAGCTTGTTATAATTCTAGACAAAGAGGAGTAGCAATTTTAATACATAAAAATGTTAATTTTACAGTACTTGATACAGTTATGGATCCAGAGGGTAGATTTCTAATTATTAAACTATCAATATTGAACAAAAAACTATGTATTGTAAGTATATATGGTCCAAATGTTGATGAACCCTCATTCTTCCACGGATTTTTTAGTGCACTCTCTGAACACCTTGATTGCACACTCATTCTTGGAGGCGACCTCAACCTTGGACTAAATGAAGAAATGGATAGGCTCAACACAACAGGAACTCAGCGCAATTGGCAATCCACAAATATAATCAAACAGTATATGAGCGACTATGGCCTTTGCGATGCATGGCGCTCCCTTCACCCCAACAGTAAGGAATATACTTTCTTCTCACATGTTCATCACTCCTACTCTCGTCTGGATTATTTTTTGGTCAGCAGCTCACTGCTGAGTGACATTTCAGACACTGAGATTCACCCTATAGCTGTCAGCGATCATGCTCCTGTATCTTTAACACTAATACACAAGAATAATACTACGCCAAGTAAAAACTGGAGATTTAACACATCACTACTTAAAGATGAAGACTTTATTAAATATTTTAAAAAGGAATGGACTTCATATTTAGACTTTAATGACACTCCCGGAACATCTGCTTCTGTTCTATGGGAAGCAGGAAAAGCTGTGATGAGAGGTAAAATAATTTCTTTCTCATCACACAAAAAGAAAGAAGAAAACAAAAATATTCAGGAATTAGAAAAAACCATCAAATCCTTAGAAGAAGCCTACGCGTTCCACCAAGATCAAGAAATAATGAACAAAATATGCAAAACAAAACTAGAATTAAATGAAATTATTAATAGAAAAACACAATTCCTTGTACAAAGACTTCGCTTGCAGAATTTTGAACACAGTAACAAACCAGGTCGATTTCTAGCAAACCAGTTAAAAATAAATAAAGAAAAAACAACTATATGTGCCACTAAAGATTTATCAGGGAACACAATATATGACCCTGGAAGAATAAACAAGATTTTTAGGGATTTCTATGAAACTTTATATTCACCACAAATAAACCCGTCTAAAAATGAAATTGATTTGTTTCTTGACAACGTAACTCTTCCAAAATTACTAGACAGTCAAGCAATGGCACTGGATTCGCCACTGACGCCAGGTGAACTCCAGGAAGCCCTGATAAGTATGCCCATTAATAAAGCTCCAGGTCCAGACGGCTTTCCTGCAGAATTCTACAAAGAATTCTGGACAATTTTGGCACCAGTATTCCATGGAATGTTGCAGGAAATCAAGAAAAATGGCAGACTACCACCAAATATGAATTCTGCTAACATTAGTCTCCTGCTAAAACCAGGAAAAGACCCTTTATTTCCCTCAAGTTATCGTCCAATATCCCTTATAAATGTAGACCTTAAAATAATCTGCAAAGCTCTCTCAAAGAGATTAGAGAAAATAACCCCCCTCTTAATTCATCCTGACCAAACTGGTTTCATAAAAGGTCGGCACTCCTCAACAAATACTCGTAGATTTCTTAATTTAATAGACTACTCATACAATAAAAACATTGAAACCATAATATTATCTCTAGATGCAGAAAAAGCATTTGACAGAGTTAACTGGAAATTTTTATTTGCAACTTTACACAAATTTGGTTTTGGAAACTCTTTCATAAATTGGATAAGAATATTATACAATTCCCCAACAGCTCGTATCAGAACAAATGACCAGACATCCTCCAGCTTTTGTCTCCTGAGGGGCACCAGACAGGGATGCCCACTCTCCCCTTCACTTTTTGCAATTTTTATCGAACCTCTAGCAGCAGCACTTAGACAGGCTACAACAATTAAGGGCATAAAATGTAATAACGTAGAACATAAAATCAGTCTCTATGCAGATGATGTGTTGCTTTTTCTGCAAAACTCACAAATCAACCTCTCTGAGGTAATTACTCTAATAAACTGGTTTTCAAGAGTTTCAGACTATTCAATTAACTGGCCAAAATCTACAGTTCTTCCCATTAACTGCTCCTTCCACAATTCATCTTCTGCCCCACTACAATCTGGAAATATTAAATATTTAGGTATTATTGTTTCTCCTAAGCTTTCAGACTTAATTAAATTAAACCACATCCCACTTCTAAAGAAAGTAGAAGGCGATCTGACTAGATGGAAATCTCTACCCATATCACTCATGGGAAGGGTCGCCACTATAAAAATGATGATCTTGCCAAAAATAAATTACTTATTTTTAATGATCCCTAACAAACCATCACAAGATTGGTTCAGATCTCTGGATTCACATATTTCTAAATTCCTTTGGAAAGATAAACCCCCGCGCATCAGCTTAAAAACGCTACAAAGAACCAAGGATAGAGGAGGACTAGATCTGCCTAATTTTCACCAATACTTCTTAGCCAACAGGCTTCAGTTCATCTCAGAATGGTTAAAATGTACCCTCTTAGATGAGCCCTGGCTAGATGTTGAACAGGCACTATGCAATGATCTAGAGATTTCAGACCTACCATTTATTAGCTCAAACATCAAAAGACATGAATGCTTTAAAAGCATCAACATCAGCTTTTCTCTGTCAGCATGGTGGGAGTTTCTAAAAATAACGGAGACTTCATTAATCCCATGCAAACGTACACCTATCTGGAATAACCCTGACATATTACAAAACAAAAATATGATTAATTTCCCAGAATGGAGTTGTAAAGGAATTAAATACTTAGAACATATATTAGAGGGAACAGAATTTATTCCATTTGACAGACTAGTTACACAATATGGGATCAACAAGAAAAGATTTTTAGAATATCAACAAATTAAATCCATAGTAAAAAAGAAATTTAACCTCAGTCAAGTTGAATTACAAACACCACCAAGTGTGGTTCAATTTCTTACTCTTAAATCCCCCAAACTATTATCTAAAATATACAGAACACTTTCTAAAATAGATGAATCAATATCCCTTCCTATTGCAAAGTGGGAAGCAGATTTATCAGTCAGCTTAGACCAAAACGTCTGGTCTCAGATTTGCTTAAAAACCTTTAAATTTATTAAAAATCCCAATCTGCAATTAATACAATACAAAATACTGCATAGAGTGCACTATACAGGTCATCGAATGTTTAAGATGGGCTTTACATCCGCCAACAACTGCTCACACTGTCAAGGCAATACACCAGACAGTTACATCCACGCTCTTTGGTTCTGTCCACCAGTGCAGAAGTTTTGGCACGAGATATGTGAGGACTTATCAAAGTGTCTGAAATGTAAAATTCCAACCTCCCCTTTAGTATGCTTGTTGGGAAATTTGGATGATATCACTACAGAAATTAATACAGTCCACATGGTTTTTATTGCCCTATGCATCGCCAAGAAAACGGTCCTCATGAACTGGAAAAATAAAAATAATCTTAATTCTAGCCAATACAGAAACTATCTAATAGATCACATTAGTCTCGATATAGCCTCTGCCACCACATTAGATCAATCCCTCTGGGCTCCTTTGATCGGCTCCATCACCTAGAGGGGGTGGGGGGTCGTGGTTTGGTCCCGCCTTGGCTATTGTGGTTGATGTGGAGGTTGGGATGGGCTTAGGGCACCTGGAGGACCCCTAGAGACGTTATCCCTGGAGGGCTTAACCCGGGGGTTGTGTTCATAACCTGGTTAGTGGCTCTGGTCGCTCTCAGAGGTTGTTCTCCTCGTGGCCGCGTGCAGCGGGGCTGGAGGATGGTCTGTGCTGGCGGACGTAGGTTACTGGCCTGGTGGCCTGGCTGCCCCTGAGTGGATCCGGGGCGGGCGTGGGGGTTTGGGGTTCGGGGGTGCTTCGCCTCCGTGCTGGGGCTCTGGCTGGGCCTTGGGGGCTTCGGTCCTCGTCGGTGTGTCGCCGAGGTTGTGGGCGGGTGGGTGCACGGGGGCTCAGCCCTGGTGCAGGGGGCCTCTTGTGCATCGGCCTAACCGGGGGGCTCTTGAACTGGCAGGGAGGTTGTTCCATCTTTGCAGGAGTCCACTCTGCAGGTGGGGGAGAGACATAGGAGAGGTGGAGAATGAACTTAACCTGGGTGTCTGTGTCTTGTGTAGTCTGGGAGATGATTGAATGTTGGGGTGGGTACAGTTTCCTCTGCGGTGGGGTAGAGTGGGCTGCCCCGGGTCCTGTGGGGCTTGGCGGTGTTGCTGCCGTAGGCCCCGGTCTGGATGGGCCTGGGCTCCCTTGCCTTGGTGGATACCAGAGGACGGGGGTGCATATTGGGGTCAGCGGGGGAGCTGGCCCTAGGGAGGGACACCCTCCCCTCCCTTCTTTTCCTCCCCATCCCCGTCTGCCTCCCTCTTCACGCTCCACCACACCCACCCACACAGGTAGGGCTTTGGGGTGCGGGTGTGTCACCAGGGTGCAGGGGAGACATTCCCCCCCCCCTCTGTCCTCTTCTGGCCACCTGTGCCTCAATTTTATCTCACAACTTAGACATCCACATTACTTACACTCTCATAACACACACATATATATATATATATAGGGCCTTGAGGGTGGGCACGTTAACGGCGTCCAGTAGACGGTCTGTGTATTCAAACCTGCCTCTGGCGCCGGTGCCCACCTCTCAATTTTAAATCCATGTAGACATTGAGGGTTCTCGGGAGGGGCCGTGCTAACACCTGCTGCTCTCTGGCAGCAGCACCATGCTCTCCCTTGTTTTAAATACACTTTAGAGCAACACGCAGCAACACTACACTTGAGCGGGAGGAGGGAGGTATGGGGTCTTAACACACCCCTGTTCTCTGCTAGCCATCGGGGCGGGGGGGCTGGGAAGAGATGCTGGCTGTCCGATTGGCCTCCCTGCTGCTGCGGAGCCTGGGGCGGTCTGCTTGCCTCCACCCCGGAGGGAAGGGTAACATCTCTTGGGTCTGGGTGCCGTTTCCATCTCTGGGGGTGAGGATACCTGGACCCGGGATATAGAGTATGTTTGGGGAGTGTGATTGTGTGTACATGTCCATTTACGTTTATTCCTGCGTTGGGTGAGTGCTGAGTGTTTGTATATGTGTGCATGAGGGTGGGAATGCATGTCTGTGTCTGTGTGTGCCTGTTTGTCTGTGTCTATATGTCAGGTCGGGTCTTAGACTTCACCTCTCTGGGAACTCCAAGGCCCTCCAAAGTGTGGAGGCCTATCTCCCCTCACCACACTCCCTGCCGGTGACTGATGCCCTCAGGGGTCGGTGCGTTGGTGGTTCTTGGTGTCCGGGGCTGGGCGCTCAGGTATGTACCAGCTCACTCCCGGTGACTACTTGGCGGGGCCTGGCGCCTGCTGCTCGGTCAGGCCTCTTCCGGGGCGCGGGGGGCCCTCGGGCCTCCGGCCTCTGTGCCTGCGGCTCGGTTCACTCTGGCACAGCTGGCTGCCGGCAGAGCCGGCGGGCACGCCGGTGCAGCCCCCTCTAGCTTCTGCCCGGTGGCTACTGGGTGACCCCTCATCTGGGGATCCTCAGCCCTTCCCATGAAGGTGGCACGGATGCCCCTCCGGTGGTCCTCCTTGGGCTCTTGCACTCTGGGGCCTCTGGATGTCTGGGGCCTGGATCTCCTCCATGCCTGCTTCATGCCCTGGGGGACGGGGCTATGGCTCTCTACATCCTCTAGCAGACCATTACATGGGGAAACCATTTGAATACAAGCGCGCCGATCCACACAGGTGTGCACATGGGTGTTCACTATTCGTAGACTTAAATCACACCTTTCTTGGCTGCTACTTCAAAGCACATTGTGCGCTGTCTGTCCTGCGTGCTGCACAACAACATTCAATATTTAGTATTTACTGCTGTTTTCACTTAGCTAGATTAATGCGATGGTGTTGTGTATAGTATGTTGCATTGTTTTGTTTTGTTTTTTGCTTGTTTTCTATTCTTTTTCTCTCAACAGGTGATCCCGGAGATATTTTTTCTTCCCCCCTTTCTCACTGTCCCTCTCCCCTTCTGTTTTTCTTTTCCTTCCTCTTTCTTTCTCCCTCTCCTATCCCTCACTCATGTCTGTCCCGTCTGTAACAACTGAAAATAAAATAAATAATAAAAACAAAGGTCGATCAAATGGACCAATACGGCAATGCCATGATGATCCATTTGGCAAAATAAATCCATTGGGTATCCTTGTTGGTCTTCAGACAACAATTCTGACGGCTAAAGAACCAAATGGGACAGGCGAGAAAAAAAAAAAAAAAAAAAAAAAAAAAAAAAAAAAAAACAGATGAAGTGTCTTGCCCAAGGACACAACGACCGAGACTGTCCAATCCGGGGCTCGAACCTTCCGATTACAAGGCGAACTCCCAACTCTTGAGCCACAAAATACAAGTAAATATGGTTTGCATATGTGTGACATCTGTAAATATCTAAAATCTTAGCAACACATTCATGTAGAACAGCAGAGAAAAATGGACCAAAACTTAGTTGGAGATAGAGCTTCACAGTCCTGCAGTGTTGCGTTCCTAGGCCTAAGTTACTTGATTAACAGTAGTACAGTTAGTCTGTAGGAACCCATCTGCTGATATAATTTATAAGGCCTCCCTATCAATATTGTTGTGCTCCCTTGAAATAATAAATTAGTTGAATAATTCTCAGAGGGAATAATAAATGAATGAATAAACAAATTGAAAAATTAAAACATGGAAATGGAAAGTAAATGAGGGGAAATAATACAATGATAAATCAATACAGAAGAAAATTAAAACATGAAAAAATCAACATCAGATTTAACAAACCAATGTCATTTTTTAAAATATTTTTATGCAATTTATTTCATATCCAGTTGTTTATCATTTACTTTCCATTTACTTTTGTTTGAGTTTGTTAGTTTGCATCACAGACCATGGATGGGGTCAAGGTGAGGTGAAATGCTGACATCACATATTCTCCATCACCTTGATTTCTTTAGGTACTGGTAGACCGATTCAGCTCAATCTTGTATAGTAACTTTGCTTTAGTATGCAGAAGATAAAAGATGGAAGGACTTATGAGAAATTTGCTGCACAAATCTTTCAGAAAGGAAAATATAGGTACACACATACAGGCTGACTCCATACTTAAATGAAGAAAAATTAAAGTGGCCATTGTTGAATAAAATCTGACACTTTCATATGTCTTTTTAAATTTCTTGCTGGTTTCGCTTTGCCCTGACTGTGTAGACACAGAAAGACAAAGAAGAGGCCAGCAAGTGATAAAGAACTTTTATTTGATGAAACAGTAATTAATTGATTAGTTTATTAAATTAAAAACCATTTAAAATGTTTACATCTGTGTGCATATGCCTATAATCAACCCTCCTCAATCCAAAAAAAGGGAAAAGAAGAAAAAAAGAATTCATAAAAGTTTGACATTTCACAGTAAGGTCTCTCATCCCAGAGGTCATTTCTGGTGAATATGAAAGGGTGACAGTCAGAGAGATGGAGAAAGGCAAGCTACAGAGCAGGGAGCTGGAGTGGAAGCTGCTGAATATGAGGAGGAGATGGGAAAGATGTCAAGAAGACACTGAGAGTTTGACCTGAAGGGATACTGAATAATGTATGGATGAGGTGTTGGGGAGAGGTAGGAGTTGGCATCACTTCATCCCCACTCTTGTGCTTTTCTTTGTCTCTGCTCATTTACTTTTTGTCCCCCTCTTATTTTTTTCTTTTCTCTTTTTAGTCTCATCAATACCACAAAGCACTATTATTATTAGTATTACTAAGTATATTCTTATTAAAATTATCAATCTTCTGATACCTGCCATAACTAACACACATTTTTATGCATATAATATTGATGAGATTTTACCACAGGAAATAGTTCTTTTGAATGAAATAAACTTTAACTGAACTAATCAAAACATTGCCTGCAGCTAATAACTTCACTATAATATGGCTAAACATACACAGCACTGTGGTAAAGTCTTGCACCACCTCTCATTTCTTTATGTATCTCTAAGAAAAGTGGTGATAGATTCAGCGATTCATCGAAATGCACAAACAGACTTTGAAGTACAGCATATAAGGCAAAAACAGAGTTTCTATAAATCAATATTTCCATAATTCAATATTTGACCTTCTTTATTCTTCGAAACAGCCTGGAATCTCTTCGGAAAACTTTCTTTAAATATTTTAAAGTAGTCTTTAGGAATAGTTCTCCAGGCGTCTTGAAGTCTCAAAGCTCTTCTTTGGGTGTTGCCTGCTTGTTGTTCTGTTCTCTGTTAAGATGATGCCGCACTGCTTCGATAATGTTGAGGTTTAGGCACCTTAGATATTGCTTTACAAAGAAAACTGGGTGCTGGTGGGAACAAGTTTTGTCTGTGTCCCACTGTTTAGTGTGTTTCTAAAAGCAGAAATTTTGGATAAAGGACTGTTACTCAAAAGCATATTGAATAACATGCTACATAACCTTGATAAAACAATGTGTCTTTTAAGGTAGTGAAAATGATGAAATGATTTATGGGGCAAGAAACCCACCACCAACCTTTTTTTATTTTGCTTTCTTTTTTTTTGGAAATCTTCTCTTATCGTTGTTGTTGGCCTGTAAATCATTAAATAATTATAGCTCATCAGGCCTGTCACAAATACTTCATTACAACATTGTGTGAAGGGAAAATTAGGCTGATTTGGGCACAGCTTGTTAGCATGTAGATTCAACCTTTGATGAGAAGCCACAGGTAGAACTATCTTCATTTTAAGAGGTCAAATATTATCATTTATTCTGATAGAAATAACAGATTTTGAAGCCTCAAACAGGCTTCATCTCTGTTTTCTTGTCCAAATTCCGTTTTTATAACGTTTTTATTGACGATTGATGTAAATCATTTACCAGCTAACTAACTGTAAAGAGTAATAATGCTGATTTTCAAGGTAACTTTGGTAGAACTTCTACCAATGTTACCTCAGTTGTGTTTTTACTCAAATTTCAGTACAGCTTTGGTGATGCATAGGGAGGAACCTTTGCCTGGAGCAGGCTGCCCCATTCACATCATTACTTCCCTTTTGGTTTATGTTATGTTATCAGTAAGTAGATCTCCCTATTTTTCCTCTAACCTAACTTGAATACATTTGAAATATTTGCTGTATTACTAGTTGTGGATGTGAAATGTCAATAGCATGAATCTAAGTTAAGATGAATTATCATAGAGGAAGTTAGTGAGTCATGAAGTGAAACTGCCCTCGGCTCAAATTTTTAAACCAGCAATTTTTTCTGTCAGTGCAGTTAGAAGTCTGATAAGCATGAATAGCAGATTAAATAACCCAATAAGTCACTCATTACAGTATTTTGTGGGCTATAGCGGTGCTGTGGAAGGTGCACAAGCTCCAATTGTGCTGTTAGAGGAAAGGTTTTACTTACCATATTAATGAACACCCAGGGAGAAACACAAACAAGAGAAAAAATTTAAGCTAATCTGACTGAATTTCTTCACTAAACTATCATAAGGTTATGTCTTAGACTTCATAATCATAAATAAATAACAGCAACCGACTGTTGAGCCATAAAAATGAGTACTTGGTGTGTAAAGATTTGTATTTGTGTTTTATATGTTATTTGTAATTGGCCCAGAAGACATTTTACGTGGCCTTACTTGAGTCTTAAAGCAGTTCTCTGTTAATGCTACAGTTAGGTCCATAATTTCTTAACTAAATAAAGTTTTAGTAGTTTTGCTTCTGCACACCACCACAGTGGGTTTTAAATCAAACAATCAAGATGTGATTGAAGTGCAGACTTTCAGCTTTAATTCGAGGGGTTTAACAAAAGTTTTTTGCCTTTAGCTGTTTAATGATTGAATTGTGGAGTTTTTATACACAGTCCAACATTGTCAGAAGCTCAAACTAATTGGACAATTATTTGAATTTTATCCAATTGAATTGTTTTTAGTGGATTAAAATATTTTGCAATCAATGACTGCCTGAAGTGTAGGATCCACAGACATCACCAAATGTAATGTATCCTCCCTGCAGATGGTATGCCAGGCCTTTACTGCAGCCACTTCAGTTCGTGTGTCCCTCTGCCTTCAGTTTTATCTTCAAAAACCGAAAGCATGCTGTGATGGGTTAAGACGGACTGGGCCATTGAAGAATCTTTGCTTTGAGATATTCTTGGTTTGCTTTGGCAGAATTTTTGGGTCATTATCCATTTGGACTGTGAGGGACTGACGAATCAGGTTGGCTGTGTTTGACTAACACTGAGCAGAATGGTACTACTTCTATCAGTATTAACATCATCAATAAACGCTCGTGGCTTGGTTCCACTGGCAGTCAAACATAACCATATCGTAACATTGCCTCCAATTTCTTTGACAGACGATGTGATTATGGTTTAGATCATGCCCGGTTTCTCTCCTTGTCCACACATTTATCTTCCCATCATTCTGGTACCAGTCTCTTTGGCTCTTTTAGATATTTTCTGAGAAAGTCTAATCTGGCTTCTATTTTCTGGAGTTTAACCAGTAGTTTGCACCTCATCCTTGAGAGGTGATATCATTTGATTGGATGTTGTAAAGTTGACTTGGTTATGGTTGTGTAGTTGTTTTTCTTAACAATGGAAATAATTTTGTCATTGTGCTCTTCAGTGTCCTCCTGTGGTCTGGCAGGCCTTTAGGCACTGCTGAGCTTTGACCACTCCAAAAGTTTTTGGACACAAGTTCTCTTGTGGTTTTAGACTAATGATGGCTTCCTTCACTTGAACCCTATAGGCCTGATATGTCAAATTTACATTGAAAGACTATAAAAAAATACAATTAATCACTTTAAGATGCTATGCCTATTTAATTTGGCATGAAATCACAGAGTTATGGGGCTTATCTGACCAGGAAACCGCCTAAATCCATCTTTATCCCTCTGAATTGGTTAGCTATAACCTTTAGTTATGGTAATACAAGATTTTACTTGTTACTTACTGTAAACACAGCCTGCATAGGCAGAGTAACATTTTTTATGCATTTTCTTTTAGAACATTTTGAATGTATCCTTCCACCTTGACTTTAGCTTCAACTTTCAAATTTCAAAAACAAGTTATTCCTTCTAAAAGTGCACTATGACTACTAATAAAAATCGACAACGCACAGTATTGAAAGGGCAAGAAATGCATGAAGCATCCTGTTTGGAAATGTGTCTTAAGAATAGTTTAGGCAATTGCTTCTCTTTTAGGGTTGCTAGAAACCAGTGGTAAGATACATTCATCTCACAAATTGAATCAAGGTCCAATTATTTGGGAGACATTGCACAATGAGCACATGGATGATTGGAAAGAAAGAGATTGCAGGAGGCAATAAAGTAGAAGGGAGGAGAAGTGTACTCACCGTGTGAGTGTACATCAGAGGTTTCTGCACTGAGAACAAAGGATAATGTGCTAACTGTGACTTAAGAAGATGCAAGACAGGTCTAACTTTAAGTGTAATAACAATAATGATAATAGTAATTGTACCTATGGGTGCGCTACACTTAAAGGGTAGAAAACACCTGGTTCAGACTGTGAGTTTCCCTCCAGCTTAATTCTGTTTCTCTTGATAGATAAAGAGAAAGCAATATTATTAATGTTTAAACATCACACACAGACTGTGCACACACTGAGTTTTTCTTTGATAAAACACATACACGCACAACACAGATAAACATTCCCATACACACCAAGAACCCCATTAAAGTTTAATATACAATGCAGAGTCATAAGAAGAAACTTTACAGGCTGAAAATATAATCAGAATAACTTGATGAAAAAAGAATAAAGATACCGATAAATACAGACAGAATTACAGCAAACGAAAATCTACCAGACAAAACAGAGAGAAGCTTTTCTTGTGAATTGTTCCGACTGCTTGTCCTGATGTCCTCTCATGTGCTCGGGAGAAAATTAAAATGCTTTCCATTAGAAAAGTGGGGGGGGAAGGTTATACGGTGGGGGTGTTGTGGGCTGCAGGTAAGGCTACAGAGCAAAAATCTTATCTGACTTATTCACAGAAATAGAAATAGTCTTTTGAGGACACAAAAACACACACTCACAGCCGCATACCATTATCATTGTTATTGTGCTGAGATATTATTAAGGGAATTATTATTAAAGAACTCCAGAGCCTTTATGTGAAGGACGGGGCAAGGAAAAGCTGTGTGTTTATGATGCAATGTGTGAATAATTGTGAGTGTGTGTGTGTGTGTGTGTGTGTGTGTGTGTGTGTGTGTGTGTGTGTGTAGATGCATAGTTCTATAAATCTCCCCTAAAGATTACTTTTACAGAAAAACAGTGTATTTGCATCCTCTATATATACATGTATGTACAGCCAGGTTTTGGTGATAGGTGTAGGTGTTTTGTCCTCATGAAGTCTACTTTGTTCATGTGGGATATAAAAAAGAAGTGGAGGATACCTTTTAGTCTTTTCAGCTCTGACAGTAAGCTTTGAAGAGGAAAGGGCAAATGAAAGTCAAAACCAAGAGTTCTCTGTCAAACCTCACTCAGTATTTCAGTAAGGAAAGAGCCTTCTGGCCTAATCACTCACGGAACCTCCATAACCGCTACATCTGTCAAGTCCAGACCAGTCATCTGACCATCTATATATATATATGCTGGATGCCCCATATCAGGTATTCTCAGTGTCTTCTTGCATGAAGATCTCCTGAAATTCTCAGTTGCCCTAAAGCTAGCTTAGCCATTTAACTATATACTGACTGGGCCATGGAGATAATCACTGAACTTTGAATATCTCCTGTTAGGATTTGCTTTTGCTAATTCTAGCAGGATAAAAATCACTTATGTCATGTTGGGGCCATTCTTTCTATCAATTCTATCACCATCAAGCTAGAACATCAAAGCAACTGTAGTGTCAATATTAAAAGCCGCCCTTTATCTCTCTGACACATCGGCAAAGCTAGACTCAGGTAGCTCTTACTCACTGAATATGATGGAAAACCCACAGTTGCCATTTCAAGGAAACTTCTAAATCCTGAGTGGGAGCTTGGAATCCAAACGATGCAAAGGGACTGTTCAATGGAAATCCCACTGTGCAACCCTCAGGACCCAAAGGATAAAGATATCCCTGCACCAGACTTTACAGAACATCCCCAGAGGTCTGTGCTGTACAGGTCAGAGCTATTTAGGTGGCACAAGGGTGTCCTTTACATTATTAATGTTGAGGGCGGGTATTTGCCATTTTTTTGTGAGTATATCTACAAAGTAGGAGGGGTATACATAAACCAGCAGGTGGGTAAATTCTCTGTGACTTTACACATGCTGACCTATAGCCTTATTATGTGGAGCAGTAAGCGCCTGTCATTATACACAGTGCACCTAAGCTGAGGTGCATTTGTCTGAGGGGAAGCCACTGTTCAACGAGTAAAGATGTATCTCCAAAGTATTTCACCAGCTGTGGGAGAAGAAAGCCTCTACACATTTTGTTTATGATGGCTAGTGCTGTGTTTGAGAGATGTTCTGCACACAGGAACACCATTTCTTTTAAGTGCTCTGTTCTGGTTCTTGCAGAATTTGCTAGAGAGTGGTAAGATATTTTCCACTATCAAGGCATGCATGGCTGTCATTTGTGTATGCTTTGGTAATATGCCAATAGGTTAGGAATTCATAATAAAGAGGCTTATTAAAGGAGATCATCAGTTGCACCCCACATTTGAGCTTTCTTGGGGCTGTCTTTCAAGCCCTTAGAGTGAGCTTACTTCAAGTTATTCACTGAAAAATAAGTGAATAACATATTTAATCTGTGCGTGTGTCCTGTCTGCAGTTTTGCCCAGAATACAGGAATGTGAAGTTGCATCCTGATCCTAACATAGTGAGTCTTCTAACAGCTACTCTGTGCTGGAGTAGAGTGCACATTTATTTTGTTCGGTACAGGTTTCATCCATCTATTTTCACAGTACTATGACTTTTAGAAATGGTTACCAGTAGTTTTTCTATTAAAATCTTTCTCATAGTTGCTCCACCAGCATCTGTAAAGGATCTCTGTGTAGTTTATGAGCATATTTTCCCAATTTAATTAGGTTTGACGACTGGACATGACCTCTATCAAGAGCTAGAGGTTTAAAGAGAACATTTGGTTATAGGGATAACCCTGGTTCTCTGAAAATAGACAAACAAATAGGCAATAGAGTTAGGGAGAGAAAGAAGAAGAAAGATGAGAGATCCTTTTCTCAGATAGACTGCGCTGCTAGTGACATTTGCTAGACTAGAAAGTGCAATTAAATTAATTACATTTTATTTATATAGCACTAAATCACAACAGTCACCTCAACCCAGTTTATATTGTAAGGTATAGAGCGTACAACAATACAGACAAAGAAAAAATCAAGTGACCCCTTTTAATCAAGCACTTGGTGACAGTGGGAAGGAAAAATGTCCTTTGTTGAAAAACAAAACCTCTGGCAGAGCCAGGTTTAGGGAGCGGCCATCTGCCGCAAGCAGTTAGGAGTGATGGGAGTTTAAAGATTCCAATTATAAAAAAGATGTTGGATATGTAGTGCATGAGGTGTTGCGCAAGTTATCTGTGTATTATATATACTGTAAACAAATTGAAGGATAATAATACCATGTTAATCAAAGTTTATAGATGTTGAACTGGTCCAGGGCAGAAAGTGGTATCCTTGGCCATTACTAGGTTAGGTAGCAGCAGATAAACACTTTTCTGAATTGAAAACTATGAGAGAATTATGTAATAGTGAAGTGTAACTTCTATTATTTGTACGCAAAGTCAGCTAACCTTTAGACAAATTTGATTATATTTGACTTACTGTTGACTTAATATATGTCCTGATGACCACTAATATTGAAGTTAATTTAGACAATGTTTGACAATAACAAAAAGGTGCTTAGATATGTTTCAATATGGCTGCTGAGTAACAGGACTGGTTTCAGTAAGGTCTCATCAATCTGAATTTAAGGTCATGAAAGAAGACTTATCAACTTGCGCCACTTTACTAACTTTATAATGGCTAAGGGATGAAAAACTACCATAATGGCTAATTTACCATGGGTTCATATTAGAGCTGCTAACGCCGAACAGGGCGATCTGCGCTAACTCGCCAACGGAGATTTGCTGCGTTAATGCGGTTATGGCGTTAACGTCATTTTAACGAGATTAACGCTGAGAGCACTAGTTCATAAGCAATATTATAAAATGAAGCTAAATGGCAAAATACACAAAGACCCTCAGAACCACCGGCAGGAAAACTCAGCATATCACAGCCTGGGAAAATCTACTGGAAATCACAACAAAATTTTATGGGACTTATTTCTAAGTAAGAAATTTTCCCCAACTGCCCCACCATACTGGTTCCCTCACCTGCCACATGACACTTTAACCTGCTTACAATGATCTTCTTGCAACATACATTTGGGTATAGTGTCAGTTTTTCACCAGATATAGAAGAGAAGAGAAGAGAAGAGAAGAGAAGAGAAGGTGTGCAGATAGTGTAGCTTTTAGACTAGTTAAGAGAAGATTACACAGTAAAACCCTGTGAAGCTGATGATATACAGACGACATACTGAGATGATGCAAAGCAGAAATTATGACTTCACTGAGGACTGGTTAGTTTTTGCTCTTATTGGAGCTGCTCAGACGAGTGGTTTAAGGAATTTCTACCTCTTTTGTATCTGTCTATCCATCCCAGCATAAAATCTAATCTCTCATAAAATGTCAGGTATCAGGTAACATCTCAATCAATGCTTATGACAACATGGCATGAATAACAAAAATGCAGGATGATACATAGGCACCTGTACATCAACACACACACACACACGCATGCAATAGTCTGTTGCAGCCAAGCCTTCTCTCAGTGGTGTAGGTTACTCATACATAAACATGACTTACAATAAACAGAAATGATGTTTGCAAGATGTTTAAACAGGGAGACAGCAAGCTGACAGACAGACCTGCAGGGGCAGACGTTGCATACAGAGAAGATATGCAAGCATGGTGCTGAAAAATAGAAAATTTGACTGGGTACAGGCATAAATCTTTCATTTGATGCATCTGTCCTTATACTACAGGCAGGTGACGAATTAAAGAAAAACCTCGAACCCGAAAAGAGAGGAATAATAAGAGGAAATAATGATGACATCTCAGAATTTTACAGGCTTTTTTGTGTTGTTTACTGTGAGGGTGTGTTGTTAGAAGGGAGGGTTTCTGCAAATCAGCGCAAAATTGTTCAACTTTTTTTGTCTTTTGTTGAATCCTCTACTATGAAAATAACATGATTCATGCTATGGTCTCTTACCAGATCTCAGCCCAGTTCAGACTAACATACTGTAGAGTAAGAGTGTAAAATAACACTGCTTTGTCAAAGCTGCCTCAGTTTGTGAAGATGGAGAAGTCATTCCCCACTCACTCCATGTATTTTAATTCAAACAGCAATGGTGATGGCCAGGCTGACAGTTGAGGGCCGGGAGGAGTCTCCATGGGACATGAAGTTTGCAGACAACATAATGATCTGGAGGTATGCTGTGGAGAGAAGAAGAAAGAAACACAGTAGAAGCAAGACTGAATACAGGTGTGTGAATGGGAGAGAGGAAAATAGTCAAGATGCAAGGACTAGAGGTAGTGAAGGTGGATTTAAATTCCTGGGGTCAACCATCCGAAGCAACAGACTGAACAAAAGAGGTAAAGAAGAGAGTGCAGGCAGGCTGGAGTGGATGGGGATGAGTGTCCAGGGTGATTTGTTACAGAAGGAAAGCAACAAGAGTGAAAAAGGTTTACAAGATTGTAGGTAAACCTGCTGTGATGTATGGTTTGGAAACGGCAGCAATGACAAAAATACAGGAGACCAAGCTGGACGCGACAGAATTGAAGATAATAAGATTTCCAATGGAAAACACAGTGGACCAGAAAACACAGAATAAGAAATGAGTACATCAGAGGGACAGCTCAGGCCTGTCCCCATAAGCAGATGAGGATGGATGGAGGAATGAGTGGATGGATGGATGAATGGAAGGGTGGATGGATGGAGAGGCAATGTTTAAGTGGTTCCAAAATTTGCAGTGGAAATACAGTGGATATATTGGGAAAATGGAATGAATATGGAGCTGTCGGCAGGAGGAAAACAGGAAGTCCTCAGAGAAGATTCACGGATGTAGTGAGGGAGTGCATGCAGAGGGTTAGTGCGACAAAAAAGGATGCTAGAGATAGGGTGAGATGAAGGTAGATCATCCACTGTGGTGACCCCAAAAGGGAGCAGCCAAAAGAAGAAGAGGGAGAAGAAATAAAATTACATGTAATTCCCGTAGTTTTAAGTGGCTAAACCAAACCAGTGAGTGAAAATGAAAGTAAAAAGCAAGCGAAAAAAAATGAAACCAAGAGTGGAAGGAAAACCCAACGTGCATAACACAAAGGGCCAAATGTAGCGCAAACTGAGGTCTCCTGGCTGAAAAAAAAGTGACTAATCCAGTTCCTTAATCTAGATTTGATAGCTTACCAAAATAATCGGTTATCTCTCTTGCTCATGCGTCAAAGCAATGTCAATTGACACCTAGTGTGTAGGGTATGGGAAGATGTAGGCAGTATCTGACAAAGCTGCATTATGCGATGCCCCGGGATCAGAACACATTCGTTACACAGCGCTCTCCGCCGCCATCATCAAAGGACTGCATAGGGGAATATCTTTTAAAAGTAGAATGACTGGAGTTCAAGAGACACGGAGAACTGATGCCAAAGCACATCGAAGCCCGACATCTCGTAACACAATTCATGTCAGTTTTTTCCTTTCATCGGTAGGTAAATATGTCTGTAAGTTGTTACATTTCTTCTGTTTTACTGTTTATGTGCTTATTGCATCTGTTTTGCCTTGAAAAGCTTTATAATTATTTCGTGTTGAGTGTGTCCGTGTCTTGACCTATTCGGTAAACATCGTAATGTTTAGCATTCTAGTCTGATACAGACTTTATTTAAATGGTGCCCCACTGCTACATAATTTCACTGCAGGCTCAAAGGCAGAGTTAATCAGCTCTTATCAATGTTCTCATTATAAACAGAAAGATAAATTGATAATGCTGAACATTATAGACCAAAGATTAGAAGCCTTTGTCTTCTGACAGATTGCACTTCTACACTGATTAAAGCTGTCAAACTTCGTGACCCAGGGGAGGGTTGTGAAAAGATTAAAAAAAGGTTCTAAAATAATATTAGTGTGGCGCATGTAGGTGAGAAATAAGCCTCTGGCTTTGTTGCGAATCAGTCTCTTTGATCTTTACAGTGAAATAACAGTAAATTAATTGTTAGTGTCACAAGAACAAAAGATGCAGTGTTCATTATACAAATAATTTTCCTCTAAAATCAGTTAAATCTTTACAGTAGTACATGCCATGCCCATGGGGGACATGTTTGTTTGAAAAAGAGACGATACGAGACACAAGACCATATGTTCCTTATTAGTGTCTTTACCATCACTTATTGGGCCTATTGAAGTGGTAATAAAAATGTAAGAGAAGTTGGTTGCAGTTAAAAGAAGTTGACCAAATCACAACAACAGTTGCCTCAAGGCACTTTATATTGTAAGGTAAGACCCTACAATAATACATAAAAAACAGAGAAAACCCCAACAATCAGATGTCCCCCTACAAGCATGCGCTTTGGCGACAGTGGGAAGGAAAAACTCCCTTGTAATAGGACGAAACCTCCAGCAGAACCAGGCTCAGGGCTAAGCAGTCATGGTCGGTCAGGGAGGGAAGACAGACCACAGACACAATGTGGAAGAGCACCAGAGACTAATAGTAAGTCATGATTAGAGGTGTATACACATCGTGAGTGAGAAAGGTCCCTGAAGAAGAAACCCTCTTACACTGCACACTGCATCATGGGAATCCACCAGCAGCCAAGACCTATTGTAGTGTAACTCAGGGAGGATTTAGGGTCACCTGATCCAGCCCTAACTATATGCTTTATTAAAAAGGAAAGTTTTAAGCTTAATCTTAAAAGGAGAGAGAATGTCTGTGTCCCGAATCCAAAGCTGGTTCCACTGAAGAGGGGCCTCTTCCAACCCAAGCTATGCTGACTAATAAACTGAACCCATCCATTAACCTACTGTCCCCTCTGCTGATCCAATCTAGCAACGACCACTTATGTAGATTTTTCTGTTTTTAACTTGCACACTGACACTATAGGGCTCCCCAGTGTGTTAAAATGTGATGGCTCAGGATCAATATAGCCATTAATATTACAATTTTATATTTCAGATCTGGTAATAAAATCTTCACTTTTATGAGGAGCTTGTCAGTGGGCTTCAAACCAGTAAAACATGTATCCTTTTAGGATCATTCACAGCAAATTTTATTAAAGACTTCAGCCATTAGGCTTCAGCATGCTGACCTGTTCAATGTCCAGCAGAATTAATCCAGCAGAAATCTTGTCATTTGTGTAGCAGAAAATTAAATTATTGGGAATCGACCTTTGGAGAACAGAGTCTTGCACTGTGATGAAATCTTCACTAGGGTATGTTGTGCAAAAGAAAACAGTAAAGTAAGTCCGACACTTAACAGAAAATGGAAAACAAGTTTGGAAAACACAGGAAGACTGCATGAAGAGCAGATCAGGAGAGAAATATGGATGATACGAGGCTCCTGGCCACAGTCTTGAGAGCGCAGCAGGAGGTAGGTTTGCAGGTTTTATTTTTACCTTCCCCGAAACAAATTCGCCTGACTGGGTATGAAAGCTTTATGTTTAAAAAAATCATATCTCAATATCTGTACCCTCCACAGCTGCTCCTTAAGTCCCCAGCTTGTGTAGGATAAGAACGCATTCATCTAAAACATAATGACAGGCATTTACATCCTGCAGGAAGGCCACAGATAGGCTGTTTTCTCGAGGGACGATTTATACATAATATAGGTTTCCTCTTCTTCACTGTTTATTAAATAAACACCCAAATGTCCATTTTGAGTACTGTTTGTTATTACTTTTATTAATTATTATCATCATTATCAACATTATTCTTCAAGTTTAGCTGTGTAACAAACTTTTCTTGGCTGTCAAAATATGTCGTTGAAATATGATTTTGCATGAAATAAAACCTAAAAACAATAACGTACAGAAAGGTAGCAGAATAAAATACAACATGAGAGAGAACATAACCTAAAAAAAAAAATCCCATTTCTTTTCTATAAAAAGCCATTCAACTGAACAGAGACAAAAATCTACTAAAATATACTGATTAAATGTACATACTTGCTGTGTGTATGCATGCATGTGTGTGTGTGTGTCTGTGTGTGTGGCCAAAAATAAACTGGCCTATGTTAACACTGTACACCCCAAAATGTACACTCGATCCGTACCGCTGTTTGTGTGTTTCTTATGTGTGTGTGTGTGTTGTCCCTTCCTTGGCAATAAGAACATAATAAATGGAGTGCAAGCAACAGCGTCATTTGTTTCTATAACAAATTCTGACAAAGGCAAAAACATGAAAGCACTTGTTAAGGCCTCCCATTGTAAACGCTGATTTGAAATGGCATCAAACCTAAAACATAAAGTCATTGCTGAAGTAACCCAAGGCCATGTTGTGTGTCCCACTTCGATTGATTGGGTTAAAAGTTCCCCCGAGATTCCTCTCACCCCAACATGAACATCTATTTATAATTTAGTTATAAATGTTAAACTCTCAAATGAACAACAGAACAGATATCTGCGGCATACTTAGAGTACGGACAGTGTGAATGAACAAATTTCATTAAAGGTTTCTTTATTTCAACTTAAAAAGAACCCAAGGATTTCACTTCAAAGGAATTAGTGAAACATTATGGCATCTGAAAATACATTTGTCTTCAGTCTACTGAGAAATCCTTTTGAGTTAGATGACATGTAAAGAGAGGTAAGTGAGGAATCCCATGACAATGTTGAGAACCTTTACCAAAGATTTTCTGATTTTCTTAAAAAGTATTTAAACCAACCAGAAGCTGATTTAATTTAAAGAAGCTTAACCTAAATAAAGTCAAAATAAACATATAGATCAGCCTTTTAATGTGTGGGGTAACTGAGTTTAGCTCAGCTTTTGGGGTGCAACATTACGTAATACAAACGCCTGTTTAAAACCTCCGTATTCTGTTTGTCTACTGAGAACATTTTGTACATTCATCAAATGATGGGATGCAGGAAAAAAATGGAGGAGATGCTAGAGTTGTAGCAGGTGAACAAAGAAAAACAAAGGTGGGATGGAGAGGTACAGTGAATAATACATTAAAAAATAATAGATGAGAAGGAAAGAAATAAAGTTGAAGGGAGGTAAAGAGACAATACAGAGGGGATGAATCATCCACTTTAGCCTCATTTGAACTCATCCTCCCTTTATTCATCCACTTCTCTCCACATATTCTTCAAAGGCACCCATCCATCCCTCCCAGCAGGCATCCATCCCTCCTTTTCTTGTGTCTTTTAAGAATGGTGAAGCGTCCTTTCTATTTTTTTTCTCTCTTTTTTTGCTACATTTATTAATGTAAACGTTTTTTCATTATTTTTTTTATCAGCAGCCGATAAAAAAAGTAACCAAAGAATTCATTCTAAAAAGTTTTAAAAAGCACAAAAATAGTTCTGAAAATAAAAACAATTAGAACAATCTTTCTGAAAACAAAACAAAACAAAAATAAAACAAAAACAATAAACCCCCAGATTTTTCAACCACTACCTTTTTGAACCGACCCAACTGGCACGTACAGTAATATGTTAAGACCTGGTCACCGAATGAAAGGCAAGAGACGAGAGAGCCATTAGACTTTGTAACTTAGGGAGTTAAGATGTTTTCACTTGACACGTGTGATTGGAGAAGTTAAGCAAACCCTTCTTATGCATTATCGTACAGATGATCCACTGGCAGTTTGACTGTGTAAAATGCAGCATACAGTGCATAACAAATTTAGAAAAAAAAAAGACCTTACACTACCTAATGTAAAGTTAATGCCACAGCTGTCCTATATTAACAGTGCTGATAATTACCAATGGTTAACCACCAGTACGTGAAAGCTCTTTAATAAAAATATTTTAATGCTAAAATATAATTATTGTTTTTAATCTATAATTTTCAAATGTCCTGCTTTAAAAAAAAGCAGAAAAAATAATAAAACACATTATTGTTGCAATGCAAAATTACAGTTATTTACCTGCTTTCTTAAAAAGAAAAAAGGTTTTGTGGTTGAATGATTTGCTTAATTAATTTCTGACCACTAAGAAGAAGTCTAGTATTCCTGCTTAATAAAAATACGAATTCCTTTTATTTACCAGAAAATTTATATAATTCTTAACTCTAAAGAAGTCTTTGAAAGAGCTCCAAAATATTTCCGTTTCTTGTTTGAAAGGTGGTCTGATGAATTTGTTAAGTGCTGTACGCAATTTTTTAAATGTACGTGCAAGTTAAAATACTGCTTCAAAATAAATTACTGAAGTATTAAAATTAGCCAAAAGTTCAGCTATTTCTTTTTGAGTTTTAAATAGAGAAGAGAATGAATTTTACTTTATAATTCTAAGCCTTACTTTTGGTTTAATTGGATGAGCAATGCTTAGGCTGTTAGCATCCTAGAAACCTATTAGCAGTATACTATCTCTGAAAACTTCAAAATAAAAATAAGCGAACAATTGTAATTCCAAACCAGTGATGGGAATTTTCTGAGGCAATCCACTTGGTAAAAAGAGCTACAACAAGCTACTGACAATGGTTGCAAATGCTCCGACATTCGCATCAAAATAAAATCCAACCTTAATAGCAATCCAATGTAATTTTACAGGGGGATGTGGTTGTGGATGTGGTTCTTATCTAGCTTTACATGGCAATGGACTGTTACCAATGCAGTAGAATAAAAACAGCTAATTTAAACTGTTTATCTGGCATAAATGCAAAGTTAGCTGTAATGCTAACCGTCTTAGAATAATGTGCGAATAATCAACAATGCATCCACCATGATATGGGAACTGGTGACATGGCCGTGTCTCTGTTTCAATCTCCAAATTAGGTCCTTTTCTTGGCATTGTGTCTCTCATACAAGTAACTGAGGCATATGGCTCAACATTCTACAAATTAGTGTAAATATATGCACAAAAATGAAAGTTTAGCACAGCAAGCAAACATGAAAAGTTTGAACAAACACCCGACCAATCGGTCAAGCAGAAATCGTAATCGATGACTCAGATGACTTGGTGGTGTGAGTGCATGGAAAGGAATATAGCAGTTTGCTTTCCCACCTTCTGTTCTACCCGACTCATTGCTTACATAACATTTTTAATGCAGACAACAAAACATATCGATTTGAAAAGTGGTACAAGTTACCAGGCACTAGGTGGAATATTTGTCATTCATGTCTTTTTGGATAAGCATAGAAAAATAGCTTTTTCCCCCCCTCACATTCTTTAGCTCGTTCCTTCCTGTCTTTTATATTTATATTGACATATTATGTCCTTCAACAGAGTCCATTGGTGTTTTCTTCTTTTGTCGCTGTTGTTTTCTAGCAACTAAGGCAACACGGCTAGAGAAGTCATCCCATCTTTATCAAAAATAAACAAGATGGCCACCACTTTGATATAACAGCGGGACTTTCAAGGACAAGACTGTTAGAAGTTTCTCACTGATGAAATTTGGTTTAAACTAAGACTCAGTTATGGAAACTGTTCCAAAAAAACAGCAACGAAATCACTGATGATGGCGAAATGTGCGATGGGTCAAATGGAGTTGCAAGCCACGTGAAACTTTTACTTCATTGAATTATTAAAACATAACTTTGCAATGTCATCTCATGTTCTTTCAGTATTATTTAGGTCTTTCATGTAACACCTCACACCTTTAGAAAAAAAAAAGCAACTTATTTTGTCGATTTCGCAGGTGCTAACATGCTACATAGAGGTAACCTAAGTTGTACCAAACTCTCAGTAATATGACATCAAACACTGTAGGCAAAAACATCTGCAGACTCAGTACAGAACAAAGGTTTATACAGATAACTCAAAACAGTTGTTCCTTTTGATAAGATTTGGGGTTTTACTCCCTAAGTTCCTAAGTCTTTCTGTAAAACTGTGCGACCTAACAATTCGTAGACATAGAAAAAAAAAGTTACATACTGAGACCATGTTGACCTATTAACACATAAAAACACAACAAGAACATATATAAGAGAACATAAGAGAACAATATGTGACATGCTAACACAATTAGGCCATGTACTGTAAAACTGATGTGTCACATGCTATGAAACAGGTGGGTTGGTGTGCAACATGTGTGACCCCTGAGGACTGAAAAACCAACTGCAAGCCTTCATTATGTTTACATCATCATTTGGGGACGGACACATCCTTTGATCCTTACGCGTAGAAATGCAATTACACAAATGCACACATGCACACACACCTCTCCCCCTCCCTCCCTTGTTGTACCATTTCTACTAGGCGGCTGTTATAAATGTAACAAGTCTCATTAAGAAGCTCAAAAACAAGAGAAAAAAACTCACATAGGCTAATTTTTATAGTACCATTTCCTGCAAAAAGCATTTTCCTTTACAAAATACCATATTATATATGAAAGTGTAGCAAATTGCATTTTTTTTTTTGTACGATAGCATCATCATCATCATTATTATTACCGTTATTATTATTATTAATATAAATGTTAAGCGGGTACTAGATGGTTGTTGGGCAGGCAGCCAGGCACATAGCTAGTATCATGGCACAGAGGAAGGTAGAAAATAATGTCACTTGGTTTAATCCAAACGGATAGAGAAAACACTTCGGTCCGGAGTTTAACCGGTTTTATCAAGTCAAACTGGCTCAGCAGTTCGAAAAAGTCCCAGCTGACTCAAAACCCGAGAACCAAGAACTTGATCAGTTTCAGAAAAAAACGGCTAAGTGAAAGAAATCAACTGATCACTTTTTACCGAGGTAACACCAACTCAACTGCAGCCCAGCATAAACTGGTTTCAAACTAACCAGCTTTAATTAGTCAAAAAAAAAGAAAGAATTTTGGTTTTAGATCCATTTGCACAGAGAAAAAAAAAACAGTCAAAAACATGCTCTGGACAAGAACAAAGCAATCCTAACCAGATCACATCTGGCTGTACCAAAATAAAACCGTCTTAATGATACATTAGACTAGTTTGGACCAGCTTTTTTTTAGTATGGTGCATAAGTAATCAGCCCAGCTCAGTTCAGTTCAGGTTAATTATTTTGCTTCTAGTTTCTTTTCTTTTTTTTTGCTCTCCTTTATGGTGGCCATGCAAGTGCTGAGCTCCCAAAAGTTATCCAAAATATAACCAGTTCAACTTTTAGCCCAGCTTCCAATCCCCTTATGTGGAAATCGCATGAAGTGGCTGCTTATTAAAGGTGATTTCAACTCCATGCCTGTTGTTGAATGCCTGCCACAGAGCTGTCAAGTGGCAGTCACTCAGCAGAGGATTCGGGCAATTTCTTCAACTGCCCCTGCTATAGTTCAGCTGGATCCTACAATGATTTCTGACCATTTGACAGCCGGGTGCTTCCAGCATAAGGATGTGTTCCTTTTAGTGCCCAGGATAGGCCCATTTTGACATGAGCTAGCCTCCAGAAACATGAAGGCATACAGCTTATTCATCCAAGAACAACGCTCTTAAAGGTTTGCATGAGTCAAAGAGATCAATTAATTCCCATCTGTGTTCTCATCTAATATTTTAGAGCCAGCAACAGTTGTGACCTCTGAGCTTCTCGTGACGTCATCGCTGATGTGCGACACCTTTTTGCCTCCCAAGTCCTGGTTTGTCGTGGCATTGTCCTCTCCTTTTGCTTCTTTTTCAGCCTCCGTTTCATTGTCAGTGCCATCGCTGCCTGTGTGTTGTTTTGCTTGGTTGTCATGACACGATTCTACTACATCACCTTCGCCGGTGGTCTCATAATGACCGTCTTCATCTCGTTCCTCCTCCGTCGCATTTTGACACTCGTGCTCCGACATTCCCGCAGCGTTCTGAATGTTGCCGTCTTGCATTTGACATCTCTGTTGTGTCGTTTTGTCTGTGTACCTGTGTAAGCCTCTCTGTATGTGCGTGGTGAAATCGTATCGATCCGCGCACACGTGGAGGCAAAAACTGCACTGGTATGGTCCTTTGTCACCGTGGCAACTCATGTGCAGGGCATACATCACCTCATCTATGAAGTAGATCCCACAGTGGACGCAGCGATTGGTCAGGTCATCCTGTGTGGCCACCTCCACCATTTTGCGATTAGACAGGACACTTGACTGGCATGTTGACAAACATTCTTTTTCTTCCTTCCCTATCTCCTCACCTGGATTCCCTCCTTCGTCTGTCCTCTCCTCCTCCTCTTTCTCTCCTTTCCAGTTACCTCTTAGCCTGTCAGTTAGCGGCGACTCCTGCTTTCGCCTTTCGGCACCATTTGTGGACACGTGCGCGTTTACAGCACTTGTATCTCTTTGTCTTATTGCGAGATCCAAAGGAGCATCGTTTTCTAATGATGATGAAGTAGGTGTTTGGACGTGAAGAGGAGGAGGAGGATAGTGAGTAGGAGCTGGAGGTGGAGGAAGAGGAGAGTAGGGAGAGGCGCAGTAAGGCACCGTGTAGCTTTGCTGATGATGCTGTACTGGAGTCACCATCGCGCTAAGATAATGGGCGTTATTTCCAAGGCTCCCGGGGCTGCTTAGATTACTGATGCTACCAGGAACCCCAGATGCAGCTGCCATCTTATACTTGGTCCAGAACCTGAGCCAATCTGACTCCGGGGTCAACTCAGGTGAAATGGTTAATGGAAGAGGTAAGGAGAAAAGAGGGTACTGATATTTTTCAATGGGTGAACCTGGAGGTGAATAACTAGACGGTTTGGACGGACGCATGTACTTTTCAATTGGACTGCCTCTTTCCGATCCCCCTCCTCCTTTACCCCCCTCCGCTTTCAATGTTATACCTCCCTCTGTGATACCGCCATTGCCCTCCGCTCCCACTGAGGAGGGGGCATGTGAGGGGAGGAGAAGAGGAGGCATACGCCTGTGGATCTCCAATGTTTGATTGGCCAAGAAGGCTTGCGTGGACCGTGGTGAGCGTGAGCGAGGGGAAGGCTGCTGGTTTTTGACTGACGCACAGCTCCTGTCTGTTTCCTCCCCGTTCATGCGCTCTTCGCTGGTGATGCGTTGTTGCTTGGGGGCAGGGTTTTCAGACGAAAGCGAATCGGGGTTGAGGCGTTTTCGGGTTCGACGGCGGATGATTTGCTCACCGTTGTTCTGCTTGATGATGTTTAGAGGTCTGGGTGTCTGCAAGGCAAAGGAAACACAGCAGAATGAGCAAGAGGGAAGGGAGTTAGACAGTTAGCAATATATGAGGCGGTAATTCGACTTCATCATGCTGATAACTTTGCTGAACTAATTAATAAATGTCAAGCACACATGCCCCAGCATTACTTGACTATGATAAAAGTCCTCCTTAATGCATAGGTGGTCTCAGAGATTAAATAACCATTGTGTATGCCTTTGGTGCAATCGACTGTGGATAAAAAATAAAGCTCTCTCTACTTTGACTAATCAGCCGAGTATAGCAATTATTTAATCATAAAGCTATCATAAGCATATTTGGTGAACGATGGAAAGCAATACGCACCACAGTCAAGTCAAGATCTAAAACAGTAGCTACTGGTTTTAGGTTCCCCAAAGTTCCCTAAAAAGCCTTTTGTGGCAGATTACAGTCTAACAGTCTTTCTTCTTTTATATAGATTTGAAGTATAACTAAATGCATCGCGATGAAAGAAAGACTGATGAGGTAACATATCCTCCAGATGACTGTCGTTTTTGCCCTCGCCACAAGGGGGTGCGGGTGGACTTACATCTGTTGAAAGTGCAACCCTCTCGCACTTACAGTGCACTATTTAATCGAGTCCTATAATATGCTTTGTTTCAGCGTGAAACACTTACTGAAAAATGTTTTTTTGAATAAAACAGGAACACTACAACCAATTACTAATGTAGGTTGTGAGCTTCAAAGAAGGCTGTGTTCTGGTTACAAGTGTTTTGGTTAAAAAAAAGGCAAAAGTCATGCATAATTCCAAAGAATAAAAACTGCTCATTTGCATCTAAAACACCAGATTTCTAAAACACTCCCCACTTATTTCATTCCCCACTGGGTTTAATAGTGTGAGTATAAAAAAAAACCCGAATGATGATGAAACTTTTTTTTTTGATGGTGATGCTAAACACATGCCAAAAAGACACACACACACACGCACACAGCTTGTCTAATACATTTCAAAACAAATCACTGAAAGGCTGTCTTTGCTCCTAGTAAAATAAACCGTTCAATTTAAACTGTCTTATAAGGTGCCCAATCAAAATAAATGTGTCGCTAACCCGCCATTATTCAAGAAAGACATTCACATTATGAGCAGTGACCTCTGCACAGCAATGTCAAATTCAGTTAGCATACAGGACATGGCTTTTCATAGCTTTAAAAACAGCTTTGCAGAAATTTGTCTTTGTACTGTGTAACTGTGTTCATATCTCCAGGTATACTTTTACATATTTAGAAAGAAACTTGTGTGTATATCAATGATGTAGGACTTTGAAATACAAAGTGCATATTTGCGGATGCAAGCCATCCACAGAAAACCAAGCAATTTATTGAGATGGATAGACACTTGGGTACAGGGAAAAAAAACTCCAATGCCTTCAAAATGTGTCCTGTGCCTATGCTGGGAAACTCTTGGGTGATTTCCGGTATCCTTTTGTGTATGGAAATGTATTCTTATGTTCGTGTTGATAGCCTGTGACCGAATGTGTGTCTGTCAGAGTATGTGCATTAAGTATGCTTGTGTGGGTGTACATGTGTGCACGCCAGTGTGTGGGTGAAAAGGGCAAAGACAATGTAATTTTCAGCGTGGAGTTTATCAGTCACTGTAGAGCAGCTAACGAAAATATTTAAGAGCAGAAGAGTCACTTATATTACATTTTTAATATTATTATAATGATTCGGGGATACTGTGCTGTGCTTATGTAAACATATAATTAGCACATTAATGTTAACAAGCAAAAACAATCGAATACGCTTATATAAGCAAACTCAGAAGGGCAAAACTCAGATTCAGGGACCTATTAATGCACATGCATTTCAGCCAAGTGTTTTCAGTCCTTCGTTTGGCAAGCTGGTAAAAGTTAATGAGAGAGTTGTCTCGCTGAAACTTCTTGACACATGGATCAATATCAAAAACAAGATTCCATCACTTGGCAGAGTGGCACTCGCATAATATAGCAGCAAAATCCACAAACATTTCTCTTTTTCTGGCCTTAGAATTTGTGTTTCTAAAGACCGACTGGTGCACAGAAGGATGGATAAAGGGAAGGGGGTGTGAAATAAAGAGGGAATGGAAGACGGAAGCACGAGACACAGTGATTCAGAGCATGATTTAAATCCATTCACACTCAGAGAACCACTGAATAAACTATAAAGAAAAGGCCTTAATTTTGGAGTGGGATACTCATAAACACATTTATCTCACAATGCAAGACACAAAGCAAAAAAAAACCAACTGCATGGAGGTGAAACACCTAGGAAAACATAAATTAGTTTCTTTATTAGAGTTGCAGTTTGACTGACATCCAGCGGCATCCAGTAGCGCATATTCTATGAAGCTCATACGTGGTATGGAATAGGGAAGCAGCACAAGTTTTTGCTACTTCTTCTCACTCAGTCACTTTTTTTGCTTCTGTTTTAGCAAGAATTTGACTTGATCTTCCTCCCTGTCCATTCCCTAATTATCCTTTCCTCCTCTTTACTTTGTTTACTTTGTATTGCCAGTGTCTTCTCACAGCAGGTGTGACCACATGGTGTTTTGCATGTTTTAGATTGGAAAAATGATTGGAAATCATATGCTTTCCTTTTAAAACTTCCTAGAAAAGCTTTTTATATATCTGTGTTGTATCTTTTCAATTACATGAGCTGTCACCTAAGGAACTGCAGAAAGTGATGCTTATTTATAGGGTTTTAATGTGTCTACAATCCTGTGGGTGCAAGTAACTCAAACAAACAGTGAGACACACACATGGCTGCTGTAATTTTGTGCACTTTTATGGTTGTAGGGGTGGCTTGGTAGAATACCTGGGCTGTGGTTGCTGCTAGCACACATCGCATAAATCTGCCTTTCTGTCTGTTCCCTTCTTCTTCCTAAATGTTGCTTCTGCATTCTCTTCTAATCCCTCCCGTCTTCCTCCATCTCTCACTCTTCATTCACACCCTGACCCTTCATTATCCTCGTCCTCCTTCTCACCTTAATCTTTTTCCCTTTCTTTGTCTTCCCCCTTCCTTTTTTTTCCCTCCACTTTTTTTTCCTGCCCCTTTATTCATAACTCTCCCTTCCCCTCTCTCACTCTCAAGTGTTTTACTAGCTGCTATCCTCTCTAATAATGTGTGTAGAGCATATAAAACTTTTATTATGGGATATAAAATATGGCCGTCGTGAAGATTGCCAAGAGTAGAGGGAGCCGGGACGTGATTGGAGCAGCAGATGAGATGAACGGGTTGAACCAAGGACATCTGCAGGGGCAGGAAGCAGTAAACTTCAATAGCTTGTCATCCTCCGAAAGGTCTTTAAAGCGCCATTGGATAATGGCAGCATATAGCTCAGGGTTGCAACACGGTCAGTCTACTAACGCATTTATTATCACTGTGATCGATCACGCAGAAACGTCCGCACTGAACTTTCGCACAATGAAAGCAGGGTTCGGCATATACAGCGACGCTCGGGGTTGCTTTATGTTGTTAGTATTTGCAAACCGCTGCGATTAATGAGTATGCTGAAGTGTGTAATTGGCTTAAACACTTTAAGAACATATCTGAGGTGAATAATCTTGATATTCTGAAGTCAACTAAATTCCAGGAAAGGTTTTATCTCATCTGTAATTCATGCAGTCTAATTAAATTTGGGATTTCCATAGACTTTCCCTAGGCTTAGATGGTAAAGTTGATTCATTCCATCATATTTCTCACTCCATGGATCTGGCTCCCTGTGACTGCTGAAACGGTCTGTAACTCCCACCAAATCAAATATGCTTTCTCCAAAATATTACACTTTCACAGCAGGACCCACAGAATATATACAAGAATCTACCCGCGGTGTGCAGCATTTTATTTGCTCCGTATGCTAATTGGCCAGACAGGAGGAATGATAATTAGTGGTCGGAACCACCCCCGTGGATGTAGTATAAAAAGACACCAGCAGGACCTTTATGAGGAAACATGTATATATAGGAAGTGGATATGAGTTTGGCCATTAAGAGCATATTAACTTCTGTATAACAGGACATTTGTAGGCATTTGCCTCCATTTTATTTCCTCTGCTTGCATTGTTTTTTAAAATGTAAGAGTGAAGCTGGTGAGGACAGAAACACCTGTGTGCGACTTACTGAATGTAGTTTTTGGTATAAACCACATGCGTTGCAGACGTAGCCTCCATTAGCATTTTTCCTCCACAGCGATGTCTTGGTGGTCAGACAGTTAGCGCAGAAAACTCCACTACCTCTGCGCCGCTATAGAGGAAGAAGGAGAGGGACATGTTAGAGAGTGAAAATAAAAACATGGTGTAATGAAGAAATTCGGTGAGGATAAGAAAGATGTCAAATCGCTGGAGGGAAAAAAGTGGGTGGGGGGGGACGACAAAAATGAACTTTTTGATTCCTTTGTAATTTTCATGCCACTCAAGTACAATAGGCTGGTAGTTGGGGCAGGAGACAGAGGGAGAGAGCGAGAGAACAGATTGGCTTGGTGGCAGAGAGATGATGGACTCTCATTTATCACACCTAATGGGAAATCCTATTGAGAACATTATTCTTCTCTACAGTGTTTTCTCTGCATAGAACAAGGTTAATAAAAAAAACTACCTCAGTGAAAAGAAAATGATGTAGTCGAGATGACTAAGTTGTTTTCGAATATTCGATAAGATCGAACATGGACTTATCTAAGAAAGACATAAGGCACTGCGGTAATTTTGTCACTTGAAAGACGTGGGAAGAGATGAGTTATGCTTTCACCTTGTAGCATAAAGCGTTTTAGTGTTTATCTGAACTGCAGCAGGTACTTTACAGGCAGGCGTTTGACTTTTACTGTATTAGTGTGCAAGTTCTCATATACACACCTCTGCAGTTCACAGCGCAGTGGCGCATAGAAAAGTAGTGTGTGCAAGGAGGGGTGGGAGGTGGGGGGTGAAAAGGCCAATTGTCGTGGCAACGTGCTCCATCACAGTAATGAGCCAATCACAACGTTTCTCCATCCCATTAAGCCTCTGGCCCCATTCACCACCTTTATGACCCTGAGAGGACAGCATACCTCATCTTTCTCCAGCGGAACTCCTCTGTCAGTTTCTCCCTCTGTGTGCCTATCTATCCTTTCCTGAAACATCCCATAATTGTTCCGCTCCGATCTCCGCTCTGATCTCTTTAGCCTTTAAAGTGCTCACTATTCCAGGGTTCTACTTTTCAGCTTCTTTTTAACTGATAGTTTTAGGTTATAAAATTCTTAACTACTTGGAGTTTTCATCACCTGCAGTACCATAAAAACTGGATATGATTCTGTAGAAGAAATCACAACAGGGCCTCAGGAACACTTCTGAAAACACATGGAGCATCCGGACGACAACACCAACCAACACTGTGTTCTAAATGAATGTCTCTGTGGTAAAAGAGTCCTTATACTGAATGGGCCCGCCTCATGTCCAGACATGTCACCTGTGAAAAATGTCAGAGGCCTGACGATGCAACAAAGGATGTCCCCAAAATGCCATCAAGAAAGATGAAGAAATAATTTGGCTTTCAAAACTAGAGCAGCTGTTCTCCTCTGTTTTAAAATGGTTGCAAAGTGTTGTTATATGGAAAGGTGATGTAACACATTGGTAAGCATGGCCCGCTTACAACTTTGTTTGAAATGTGTTTCTGGCATCAAATACAAAAGTAGCATTTAGCACAATAACATTTCACAGTTTCACAGTCTGACATGTTCACTCTGTGAAATTAAATATAGGCTTTTAAGGTTTTACAAGTCATACAGGCGTTATGAATGTTGGTAAAATCTGTATATGCAGTTTGTGTATCTGGTCTGCCATCTTTCTCTCTCTGTTATGTTACTCCGTGTTCCCTCCAACATCATGGGGCTTTGGTCCACTGGGACCTTCTCTCTGCTGTTTTGTTTTATGTTTATGACAGTGCTGAGAGCTTAGCATTTTTTAGTTTTAGTTTTTGGGCTCAGAGCATCCACTGTTCGAAGTTAAAGACATTTCAAGTTCTCACAAAAGAGTGCCACACTTCAATCAGGCTTTCTGTAGTCTCAGAGCTGCAGATGGAGGCACTACCGGCATTTCCACTGAGCATCTGTTTTTGAGCTACGAGCTAAAAGCAGAAGAGCCCAGTGGGCACAGCACTGTTCAGTTTATTTTGCAATCTAATGCACCGGAAAGATCACAGCACAATTAACCACTTAACATAACTTTGGGAACAGACGTTACACACTGAATGTGCATGGAGCATTCAGTCTGAGCAATCCAGTGCAAATACCGCACATTTGAATAGAATCATTTGACATGTTAGTGTAGGTGTGTTAAGAGCTATTGTCATAAGGAAAATTCCCATTGTTATTCCCAGCAAGAACATGAGATATTCTTTGAAATCCAAGGAAAATATTTAAATCTATTTGCTTTGTTCCAAATTTAAATGCAAAAAAGTCGGATTTTTGCCAATTTGTTTTAGAAGTTTGCAGTTTTAGCTGATAAACACAAATTTATGATGATGTTCTTCATAGTATCTGGATCACACTGGAGAAACATTGTCTCTCAGTTTCAATATGTGTACAAGAATCTTGCTTCCAATGTTTCTGCATGTATTAAACACCTGAGCTAAAACTACCAGTCTTTAGGGTACACGTGTTTTCATCCATCTGACATTAGACAGCACAACACTTACATTAGCAAATCCTCTCAGCGGCACACTGAGCTTGAGTGTGTATGCCCATTTGAGTGTGGTGCACACACCATACGGTCACCACATGTAGAGAGACTGAGCCAGGTGATTGATTGATGTATGCTTCCTCTGTGGATGTGTGTGTGTGTGCGTACGCATGTGTGTGTATAGTGTTGCAAGCCAAACAGTGCGTCTGTCATCAGAATTCAGTTTCCCTCTGAGCGCTCAAATCACTCACATATGGCCCCACAGCTGCCCCTGAGAGCAGCACACACACCTGAAAATATTGGCTTCCATTGACTAATGAAGCTAGATTTGGATGAGAAGTGGCAAGAAGTGTATGTGTGTGTGTTGGGGATATTTTGGCTACACCAATAGTAGACTACAATAATACTGCATGGTGTGTGTCTGTGTGTTTGTGTGTGTGTGTGAATGAGAGGTTCAAGTGTCAATTACACAGGAAACTACAGAAATAGCCCGCACCACCGTCCAAAATGTGCACGTGCATGCGCGAATGCTCTCTCAAAATGTGTCTCCTGATATCCAACTTCCTTTTCAATCATCAGCTAGTTGGCTTGACATTTGTGGAAATGTGCAAGCTCACATGCATCATCAACACACCAAACGTACATACACACATTTCTATAAACATACTGTACTGTATATATATATATCACATACTGCGAATACTTTGTCTGAATTTGTGAATTTGTCTTGTTTTTCTCGGACAACTAGTTTTGTGAGCAGGGTAAATTAGTGTGTACCTACAGTGTGGGTGTGCACTTTTTCTGATTCATTACGGATACCTGGCCTCTTCCGCTCACCTCCCCTTGCAGAGAAGGGCCGGCTGTAATTAGGGATCGGGGTCTTAATGACATCTATTTATCTGCGGCCTATAGCAGCGTTCAATCAGCACCGCAAACAACGCCCTCTGACGCGCACACAGGCAGTGCTCGTGCAAAGACAGAGGATCAGCGGGCCAGGAAATTAAACTCTTTATCGAGTTCTTCCTAATCAAGCCAAATTCAAACCAACAAATGCATTTCAAATTTATTTATTAACCTTTAAGGATATGTTATGGGAGAGTGCCCCGGGCCCAGATAGGATATGAAATGTTGCTATTCTTATGAACCTATAAAGACAGTTGGGACAAATACCTCTCATTAATTAATCGCCCGAGGATAAGGTCATTATAAACAGCGAGTATGCATTATAATCTAGCAATGAGAAGTTGGCAATATGTTCAGATTTTATCAGTCTCCTGATGCTTGTAAAAAAAAAGAAAAAACAGAAGAAATTAAGAGTACAATCTACTCAGGGAAGGCTGCATATAAAACAACATTTATTGGTTTAATAACTTCCACAATCAGTTTGGTCAGTCTGCGCTCGGATGCACAAGCAGCTCTAGCGGAAAGCTTTTCTCTGGCATTAGATTTAATGCAAGAATGCATAAACGAGGCTACGCGATCCGACTGCTGTTTGTTTGGGGAAACATGCAACATCTCACCGTTACATGTATATCATGACTTTAATATGTTTGCGATGCCACACCAGCTTCTCATTCAAGAGTTTGAAGTGGCTGCTTTTCTTTAAACTCAAATAGAAGTTGGCTGTTTTCATTGCCCTTTTTGGTGACTTTACTCATAAAACGCCCTAGTGAATTATAACTTAATTTTCGAGAATCTGATGTTGTACTCAACATCAAACATATGGTGTAACCACGCTGTGGCTGAGTGCTTCAGCTTTGGTTTCGAGTCCACTCTGATTTTCTCCTGAAGCCATAAATTTACAGATGTTATACCAACTGTTTACATTGCACAGTCTTTTAAATCTTTATGGAAGAAGTAGCCTGAATAGATAAGCATCCAAAGGTTTGGGTCTCATCGCAATACTGAGGCCCTCAGAGTTAGTTTAGCATCTGCAACCAATGTGCACCAGCATTTTAAAACTCTGGTGGTGTAGCTTCAGTTGAAGTAATTTGGCGAGGCCAACTGGTGGCCTTCACATGGGCTGCTGTTTAAAAATTCAACGTTTTTCATCTCTCAGCATTTTTCTGTAATTTCTTCATTTTAAACATTGAGCACGGTGAAGTAAAGGTAAACACGCAAAACATTTTAAATGGTCCTTGACGAAATGTGGCGAAACAGAGAGGAGACTGGGAAGAGAGAGAAGAAAGGCATCCATTTAGGCGCCCTGTGGTCTAAAATATATTTAAAAAGAGGGCTTTCCAAACAAAGTCTTTCAAAATGACATTACATTTAATTCACTTAAGTAGTAAGTCGGCCCTGCTTTTAACACACAGATGCACACACAAAAGGAGGCGCGTGCACGCACGCACACTTACACTGACTTGCATTAAATCAGCCATTATTTAATCAAGCCAGAAGACCAGCTGGAGGAATTAACTAAATTCCATACTGCCAAGACCAATATCCTATACACTGAATCAGAGAGATACGCATGCACTCGAACACACACGCAAGTTCTTACATAAAAAGGGGAAGAAATAGTCCTATGGATGAGGATGCAACGATAGTCTCAGATAAAGATTAGCTAAAATTAATCCTCCAGGCACACACAAACTCACTGAAAAGCATCTGGGTCCAATCTAAGAGAACCCCGTGCAGGTTCTACCCACCATTATCCGTTTGTGTGTGAAGGTCTCAGTACGTCGTTTGCATATGGCTGCAAAAGTCCATCTGTGTGGTTTTGTCTGAAACTACTGTGTGCCGTAAATGGATTCTTCAAATAGAATAACTGAATTTAAGTCAAATAAATTTAACTTGGATTTAATGACTTAAATTTTGTTAGTTTATTCTTACTGAACAACGAGAAACAATAAAACGAACAAAGCACATATTTGTGCACATGCACGCTTTCTTAAATATTTATTAAAATAATTCTTTTGCCCCTGAGCAAATATTTTATCAGTTAAGACAGATAAATAACTGAGCAATGTAATTAACTGCCTCTTCACTGAGTCTCATTGTTTTCATGGGTTCCAGTTACACAGTTTCAGACTGCCGCTTGCAATCGTAGCCCTTGTTCTGCTCCACAGCCTCTGTGATCTTGGTGTAGCAGCGCATGAAGCAGTTCTCCTCCAGCTGCAGGTTCAAGGCAGTGGAGTTGAAGTATGTTAAACCAGCAGCCGAGAATCTCTGAAGAAGCAGCTCAATGATATTGTAGATCGCCACAATAGCAATATACTGATATCTTTCATGTTTACTTTGTTTTCTTTCAGCTGCTCATCCTCCTCCGTCTCAGCCTAGCTCTAACATCCTGTTCTGTCTCACAAACCCTCTACATGTTCGCCTTCAATACATCCTGAGGTTTTCCTCTTTTTCTCCTGCCTGGCAGCGTCATCTTCAACATCCTTTGTCCAGTATATCCAATCTGCACATGTGCCCTCTGAGCCTTGCCTCTCTAACTTGGTTTCCAAACTGATCAACATGAGCTGTCCCTCTGATGTACTAACTTCTAATCTTGTCCATTCTGCTCTCTCCCAATGAAAATCATCATCTTCATCTTCAACTCTGCCACCTCCAGCTCCACCTTCTGTCTTTTTGTCAGTGCCACCTTTTCCAAACCATACATCATAGCAGGTCTTACTACAATCTTGTAAACCTTCCTTTTCACTCTCGCTGCTTTCCTTCTGTCACAAATCACTCCTGACACTCATCACCACCCGCTCCACTCTGCCTGCACTCTCTTCTTCACCTCTCTTGTGCCCTGTCCATTGCTTTGAATGGCTGAACCCAGATATTTAAACTCATCTACCCTCAGTGCCTATCCTTCTTGCATGTTCACCTGTCCACCTGTCTCCCTCTCATTCACACATGTATTCTGACTTGCTATATCTTCAGTGTTTTACCAAGCTCTAACTACATTTTAAGGAAATCAACATGTCAACCTGTGGCCACCAAGAGACAGAAAAACAACTACATCAAAGGGAGTAAATTTACTAACCGAGTCAGACTCCAAAAGCATTTTTAAAAGGACAGCTGTCCAGTAGGAGTCTCAGAGGACAAGGAGTAGTCTCTAAGCCACTTCTGAGGTTAGGGGAAAAAGGTAAAAAAATTTGAGATAAGCTAAGACATGGTAGGATTTCAAAGAGGATGAAGTCCTATGATAGTGACAGTGCATCAAACCCCTAGTGAAATATGCTAGTGGGAAAATTCAAATCTGGTTGAACACACGTACAGACCTGACTTCTCTCTGACCAAAAAGAAGAAGCAGGTTCAAAGACAACCTCCACCCTTTGGTTTGCATCTATGTGGAGAAGGATTCGTTCAGCATGAGGATAATATCCCCAAACACACCTCAAAGTGATGCAAGAACTACTTTAAGATCAAAGAAGACCAAGGAGTGATGACTTTCATGGACTTGGGTCCACCTGACCTCAACCCCAACAAACACCTGCAGTGCCACTGAAAAAAGCCACAGATTCCTGATATCACAAGAAGCACTTTGGATCATTGTCAAATAATGTCAGGATAATGTGGGTTGTAAGTTTTACACAAAGTTGTGAGGCATTAAGGTAGAGGGAGATGCAAATAGGGACATTCAATAGTTTACAAACACATTAGAATATGACTAACATTTTAAGCGTATGTGTTCATTCTTAAGTCGATTAAACTGTTTAAAAATCAGTTAATCTTAATCAAGTCAGATGAAATGAGAGAGATTCACACTACCAGCAATTTGTGATTTATTGCTTAAACAAACTAATTACAAGCCAAAGCCTGAGAATGTATTTTTAAGCAGGGAACACGTTTTTTTCTTAACTTCTTAAGTGAAACCTACATTTTCTGCTGATTATCTGCTCACATGATATTAGCAAGGAGGAAGGAAGTACAGCATTAAACTTCCAAAAATGCCCTACCCCAGTAGCTCTGTGAAAGGGTACAACCGAAGGACTAATTACCCCTTGAGGAATCAAGAGACCTTTTAAAAAAAAGAATAATGATGACGCACTGTAGAAAAACATTATAGTCTGCGGAGTACTTTGCCTTGACTCAGTACCTATAAGCCTGAGAGCCTGAAAGCAACAGGTTTTGCAAGTACACAGCTATGGAGCATTTGAGCAGTTTGCAATTCTAAAAGTACTTATTAAATGAGTTGTACATGTCACTAAAGCAGCGCAAACTAATGAGGGAAGTTGAGAGGAGAAAGGAATTTGAAAGAAACTGTTGCTAGAATCAAAATTGTCTGTTCTTTATCACAATACCTACTGTTCTGTCACAGTGAGTGTGACCTTGAGCTTCCAAGCACAGCCTGTACCAATAATACGACCATCTGCTTCAGCAGCCCTCAGACACCCACCCCATTCTCCATTATCTCCCCTCTTTAAAAGCAGCACCAACAGAACTTGAAGCAAATCAAATTTCAGAGCAAATGCACTCAGCAGTGAGCCTACTGTGGCACTGTTTATGAGCAGAGGTTGGCAGTTAGGATGACTCGCAAGTGAAATTTCCAAATAAAACACATCCTCAGACATTAGCTATGTAGGGAGAGCGGGACCAGAATATTAACATCCTGTTTTTGTAAATATCTAGTGAGATAATGCTGGAGAGGGCATCCCTTGCTGTGAATAAATACATACGGCATGATAACAGTGTTAGAGGCAAAGCCTAGAACTGGCTGACACTAAAGCATTTTCTTTAAAAGGAATGCAAGTGACTGCTTACAATATAGCTATGTGTGGAGATCAAAATCTAAACAGCTGTCATATATCAGACCACACAAGTCACATTCTCACTCCTGCCAAGAAGATTAGGCATAACAAGCCCTTTATCCCTGCTGCCTTAGGCCTCTACGTGACGGTATAAGCAGAATGAAGGCGATGATTGCTTGTCATTGATTGGTGTTGATGGCTTTGCAAATTGTGATAATGATGACAATGGTGATTCGTCTCATGGTTGTCGCCTGAAAGTCTGTATCAGCACCTTACACTGGTGACTTTCAGTTTCATGCAAGAAACTATCAATACCCGCCAAAGTGGCAATGACCAACCAGCACAAAAATAAGCTTGAAACATATTCTTAGTAACTTTGTTACATGACAGGTTGCGATAGTGGTGAAACTGCAAATACGCATGCGGATGCAACCGCAGAATAAATATTTTAAAAACAGTCTGGACAGCTGAGGTGCTGAATAAGAGTGAAGAAATGACAACCAAGATCCTTTGTTAGTAAGAAATGTCAATACACATACAGTACAAGTTCGACTTTGTGTGACAGTGAAATAAAAGGTGTCAGCTTACACAGCAGGTCTTTTATTCTAGGCCTGCATATCTCTCTATGTGTGTGTGCGTGTGTGTGTTTATGTCTATGTGTTTGTGCTGAAGCCAGACATAAGTGTCTAAAGCAGGGGAGAAGAAAACACCGGAACACAATGACATCACCATTACACGCGCACCTACGCAAACACATCTCCAACCGTCAGACGAGAAGAGTGAGGTCAATGCATCTCTCTCTCTTTTCTCTTCTCTCTCTCTCTCACAGACACACACAAACACACACACGCCAGATATGGGTCACACACTGTGGCCCACTTCCCTCATTTCATTCATTCAGCCTTTGCGATCACTCCTTTCCGGATCTTTTTCTCCTTCCCGGCTCTGGTCTATTCATCCTCCCTCCTTTCAGTTAATACGGCACGTTGTTGTTACCTTTGTTACGCTGCAGCGAGACTCTCGATTCCTGTGAAATGTGCAAAAACTGGCCTGTGCACAAACACAGGGCAGGCCACATTTTGGCGAAATCCTACTTCCATTGATCTAATTTTGATAAACGATCTCAGTTGCACTGACTTCACAGTTATGTGTTTCGGGTAAAAGTGTGATAACCGGCGGAGTGTATGAGAGGGAGAGAGAGAAAGATGGAGCGCAAGAGACGCAAAGGGAAGAAAGGGAAATCATTCTGCGTTGATCTAATTTTGATAAACAGCCTGAATGTATGCAGGCCTGGAGTCCGTAGACCCGGAGATCGGGGCTGTGTGTTTGTGTATCTGTATGAGGTGAGTTTCCATCTGGACTACTGATGAATATCAAGTTCTTTGTACTTCTGTTTATCAAGCAACTCGTTTTATAAAGCTAAAACTCACCGTTTTGATAAGATAGCGTGAGATAGACTGTGTGTATTTTCTTGTATTCCTGATTTAACCTTGGACTTTTTCTGTATGGTGATAGAAGAAGAAAAAAACAAAAAAAACAAAAAAAAACAATTCTCTATTTTGTGCTTTTTATCTTGGGAAATACTTCACACTGCCACCTCCTTAAGCATTCCAATTTATTCATTTTAAACAATCTAAGAGTAGAAATAAACATTAAAAAACGACATTTTGTTCAACTCAAATCAAACCAAGGGGTTTGCATTTTTTGCAAACCCCTTGGTTTGAATAACCACTTGCATGTTTTTAATCTGGCAATGTGCAAGACGCTCTCGATGATGAAGCCACACGTGCATTTCCTTATCTAAAATTACATTTTAATTTCCTCCTTTTAAAGCAGAGCACTTCATGACCCACTTCACACTGACCGGTATTCGACGTGTGTGTGAGCAGGATGTATACAAATGAAAGTCTGTGCCTGTGTGTGAATGACTGGGGAGGAAAAGAAAGAGAAAGAGAAAGAAGTGTGTATGTGTGTGTGTGTGTGTGTGTGGCGTCATGGGAAGGCCCTGTAGGTTGACATAAATACACATGCACGTGTACACGCACACAACACACACACACGGGCAATGTGCACATAATCTGGTGTGGAAACCAGGGCACTGAAACCTTAACTCACCCCAAAACGGAAAGAGAGAGGCCTAGAGAAAAAGAGAGAGCGAGAGAGAGATGGAAATATACAAAAGAGCCTCATTATAATGGTCATCCATAATACTTGTTGTTTTATCCACTGGTATTAAGTGTCTTATTAACTGTCTTTAGACTGTTTTTACTGTTTACCTGAGAATAGTTCAGGGGGCTGATTCCCACACAACAAAAAGACCCACATTATCCACTCAGGTGGTGGACTTTTGCTTTGTAAATTAAAAAAGTGTCTGTTTGAGGTGCTGAAAAGCTACACAGCCAGAGTAGTGCCAGCAGCTGATCAGTGTATGTTTGGCTGATCTGCTAGCCTCAGTTTTGTCCGCAATGGACGATATCCTGTTATCCAGTAGAGTCATGCATTTGTATAGATATGAATGAGGAGCAAAAAACAAAGTAACTTATGTGTGAATAGGTTCAACTCCCATGCACATATAAGGCAATTTACTTGTCATGCATCACTTAGCTGGTTGCTATAATGGCTATTCTATGATCCGGGCAGTCAACTGTAAGCTGCGGTTGGTTGCCGCTTCAACTGGTTGCCTCAAATTAGAAATGAGTTTAACTCAGTAATTGCACACAGTGACTCTTCCTGTCATTGCTACAAGACCCTGAATATCACTGGCAATTCAACATAGCTCCTAGTCTTCCTATGAGTACGGCCATGGCTACTCTCACTAGTTGTTCTTTCAAACTTGTGACCAAAGGCTTCAATCTTTAAGCACACGCATATTGTAACCAGATTTGGACACCCAAAGCTCTGATGTTGTATAGCCGGAAAACTGAGTACATATTCCCATCAGTCACAACATTAAAAGCACCTGCCTAATACTGTCACTAAAAACAGCTCTGACTCCAGTGGGAGTGGACACGTGACCTCAGAGATGGTCCTATGGGGTCTATAGCCAGGTAAACCTCTGCACTCAGGTTGTAAAACCACAGTGCCTTGTGGGAAGTCATGCATGGATTAAACTTCTCAGGAAAGCACATTTCTCTCTATTAACAGAGACACGAAAAGTTTTCTCAGTCCCTAAATGTTCATTTTGAACTGATGAGAACAGCTGTGATGCTAATTGTTTAATACTGTTTTAATTTAAACAAGTTAAAGATGGGCACTAGTGCGAACATGCACACAGACACACACACAGGCGTTACACGTTACAACTTCATTGCTAAACAACCCTGGACAGGCAAGATTTCCCTAAATGACAAGAGCAGAAAGATTAAAAAAAAAAACAGACTGAAGAACAAAATACAACTGAGAAGAAAAGGAAAAAGAAGCGAGAGAAGACTCAACCATGCTGCACAGAGCAGCGTATTACACCTCTAAACGACCTCACACAATGCCCTGCACACACATATTCTTGGCAGAATGACTTTATCTTCCCAATTAGCTGTAGAGGGGAAGTGTAAAAAAGGGGAGAAGAAGGGGAGGTGGAGGATGAGGAGGCCGTGGTTGAAAAGAGAGAATAGTGAATTGACTAGAAAAGAGGGAAATTTTCACATCATTGTCATTTCTAGTATTGTTAACTCCACAGCGCTAAGTTCTCTTCTTGACAGGTTTTAATTTATGTTCTAACATGGATAAATGAACTATTGTGGTGTACCGCTACATTTACCAATCACTTTCTCTACCAGTCATCCAGTTTAGCCATATGTGTCAACTCCTCGCCCACCTGGCCACACGCCTGTCTCTTTCTCTACGCCCTGTCAATCTACCAAGCAAATGCTGCAATTATGAGCACAGAAAAAGAGCAGACGGGAGGAAGAGATAGAGGTTGAGCAGGGTTCAAGACTTTGCTGAAGCTGAAGATTTTTAGATTCTCCTCAAGCTTCAACCTGATTGTAAATAGTGTGTTTTTTTCTGCTGTGTGTGAGCATCTGCACATGTATCTTAGTGGCAGAGGCCACGGCAGTGGGAAATGAGCAACACAGAGTGGGCACAGAGGTCAAGGTGATGCCTGGGAAGCACAGGTAGTATACAAAAAACACACATACACACACAGGATTCAGTAACACACGCTTAAGACACAGTGCACAGATACAAACCTACAACAACAGAGTAATAGAGGTAGTGAAATATAGGCAAGCAAAAGAATGGCTTTTCTCTGTAAAGTGTTAATCGACTAAAGTTGTGATAACTTTTACAAAGCATTAATAGTTTCAATCCCTGTGTTTACTGCAGCGGTACTCTTAAAATAAATTTTAAGCATAATGTATAAAAGTATTAAAAGGTCAAGTTAAAAAAAAAAGTCAACACTTTATAACCAAATCTGTTAAAAAACATAAAAACAATGCTGGAAAAAGTGCAAAAAGAAATTGTAACACTATATGCTCTGAAGCCCAGTTTGCAGTTGATCAACTTTACCCATCAAACTGAAGCCAAAAGGACAAATAATAAGCTCAGTCAGCTCATTAAGGTCCACTCATAAAAATTCAAAAGCCATACTGGAGTCAAAGCAAACAAATGAACACCACTTCAACAACCTAATGAGAGCTGAGCCAGGTTTTAAATGTGCATATAAAAAAACGAGTTTTAAAGAAGATGATGAAATTGAATCTCAATACATCTGCCTGTCTCTATCTATCCAACCAGTTTTTGCTCTGCATTCAGTCACTTGTGGAAGCAATTCACACCAAGAGCTCTACTGCCTGCAATAAGGAGTGCCTGAAATTAATGACATTGGTTTCTTTGAACCATCATTACTGTGGAACTGACGGCACTTTATAATTTCTTTATGCTCGTCTCAGTATGAGGTAACTGTTAGCTACTCTTAAACACGCTGCAGTGTTGACGACTGTATGCCGACATTAATGATGGAGAAGACAGTAGGCTGATAAGGTACTGCTGTGTCTGGTCCGTTTAAGACAATGTCTGCCATGCCAAAGCTAAGGATTTATTATTATTTATGCGGAGATGGCGAAGTATCTATGCTTGTTACTGCGAAAGAGACGGCTCGGAAAAATGTCCACAGTTTTGGTGCCTGTATACACAGACGCACAGAGAAAGCAGAGAGCATATCTAAGTAGTTTACTATGCTCCCGTATGAAAGACACTCATTTAAATGTGGCTTTTTATTCTGAATTTAAATAGAATTTGCATTCAGATTGATTGTAGACTTGAATTTCTATGAAGCATCTCTCCAAACCGAAGAATACGCAGGAGAAATGTTCGGTGGCTCAACAAGGTTGTGTGTAGCAAGGGTAAGACTCTTGTGAGATGAGGGGCCGAGCCACATTTCAGGTCTTTTGAGGTGAATGTTCTCCCTCAGATTCTTCCGGACATTACACTAAAACTTGACATTGACAGTCTGACCCAAGGGGGATGAAATCATGGTGTGCAACCTGTGGAGACAGCTGGGCTCTTACACTCAAGAATGCTATTAGGTCTGGGTTGTAGCTGGGGACCCAGCTCTCATCGACGGTGATGATCCTTGACATGAAAGTTGGGTCAGTTTGACATGGTGGACATGATGTTTGTCTTCAGTGGAAGTTTAAGGTCAATACGCTTGTTAAGCAATGACATATCTGGGTCCAAGATCCTATTGTGTTCAATGAGGTTGATGTCTGTTTTAACATGCTGTAATGATCAGAATTGAATCTTGTTTTATTTAATATAAACAAGCCCCTAAGAATAATCAGTGTATATTTCTGCCCTCTGTGACTTTTTATTAGCACTATTCATGTGCAGTATGTCTTTAAGCTCTGTTTTTACTGTCACTATAGCCCACGGGCTGTATTTTGAACACAGAAAATAATTACTCTCGTGCTTTTTAATGGGGACATGAAACTTAGGATCAAGAATTTTTCATAGGGTGTCATCCAGCAACATATTAATCACTAACCATGTGTTGCAGATGAATCATCTCATATGTTCTCTCGACTGACATTTAGCCCGTTTTCAGCATGTTCTTCCCGCCATTTGTCTCTGCCCTCATATTAACTTTTATTGAGAGGGAATAAAGCTAACCCTTCTCCTCCATCTTTACTGTGCTGAACCTAAGTCGGGAGCCACCAGGTAGCCCAACTTCAATAACCATACAAACATTGTTGCTGTTTAGTTTTCTGTCTTGATTTATGTCCAAAGTGATAGCAGGGCTTTATTTTATTGTGACACTGGAAACAATTTGACATCCACAGTGTTTGTTTGACTTTGTGACCCAAAGCAGAGTTTGTACCCGAGAATGGCTAATGACGTCAGACTTAGGAAGTGGGTGGGCAAACTGCAATCGGGAAATAAGAGGCAGCCTAACTGGACCTAATGCTACTCAGCATTTTAACACAGGGCAGCTGAGTATGGGTGGGAAAATAACTGTGCAGGTATAAACCACAACTGTAGACCAGTAAAGCCTCCATGTCTTTTTTCCCTGGCAGTTCACTCAAGATTCATTAAGAAAATTTTCAAGGAAAAAAACCATCAGGGGGTTATCAAACCCATAAGAATGAATCCTCTGGGCATCATGAATACTCGCCTTGAAATTTATGTTAATACTACATACAGTTACAATCAACATAGTTCAATTCAGATCATCTGCCCCACAGAATCATTTCTATACCTATTATGCTAGTGTGGCGCAGTCTAGTGAAAACCGCATATCACTCAGCAATCTGCATGCTTTAGGGTGCACCATTTGCATGCTACAGCATCCCTGTGTTTAGTATGCAAATGAGTATGAGATGCAAATGCTCTCTTGTGTATGTGTTGATGCATCTGCACGTTCACGTGGAAGCGATTGTGCCAAGTTATTCTAAATATCTCCGTATTTTAATGTATTCATTTGTTCTATGTCACCACTGAGGCTCCAGCGGTGCTAAATGGTGTGACCATCTCGGGGCCCATTTGACATTTTCCACCAAGGCAGGCCCTCAGGGTGGAGTTAGAGACTAAAACATCAATATCTGAATTACTCTAACCCCTTCACCAGCCCTTCCTCCCTTCACTCCTCTCTGTTTCCCAAAGTCCTTTTGCCGCATTGGGGCCACACACAAACACTTGTTTAAAGAAAAAGACACACGCACACACACTCGGGGTGTTGATGGCCATGCTCTAGCTGTCAAGAGGAACGGAAGAGATCAGCTATCCTCCAAGTAGTGTGCGTGTGTGTGTGTAATCGATGTCTCATCTTTGTTCCATTTGCTCCAGACAGAGCCATGTATGATAACCCTTGTTATCGGAGAGCAAGAGAAAGACAGGGCTGCTCGGGGACTATCACCTGACACCCTATTTGTTGAGAGATTTTCATACTGTTTTCACACAGTCCTCCATCTGTCGAGAAAACAGCGTTAACGTGCAGAGGTGTCCCAGCTGACTTAAAGAATTTGATGTCACCTATGGGGCTTTAATTGGACTTGGTGTCTTTTCACACATTGCTCGCAGCTGCTGCCAAAAGTCGGATCTATCAACAGGTTTGAAACCTGGCTTCAAATCCAACTTGGCTCTGACACCTTCATAGGCAGTGACTACAGCTACATCAAGAGCAGAACTGAAGATATAGATAAGCTTAATTTAGAAGAACTTCACTATTTACGCTCAGTGTATTTCTGCAATCTGTACGTTTCTGCTGACGGAATAAACTCATGTAATTCTGCAGTTAGAATCTCTTTTCAAGTCCTTGTTTATTTTTGTATCATTTCGCATCCCTTTAAATTCCTATTCTTATTTGTTTTTTTTGTGGGAGGGGTACTAGCTAGGCAGCCTGGTGGTGCAGTGGTTAGCACTCATGGCTCACAGCAAGAAGTTCCTGGGTTTGAATTTGGTGGCTGGCTGGGGTTTTTCTGTGTGGAGTTTACATGCTCTCCCCATGCTTGTGTGGGTTTTTTCTGGGTACTCCGGCTTCCTTCCACAGCCCAAAAGACATGAATGGGTTATGTTAACTGGCAATTCTAAATTGGCCATAGGGGTGAATAGTTTCTCTCTCTCAGTGTAAGCTCTGTGATTGGCTGGCGACCTGTCCAGGGTGTACCCTGCCTTTTGCCCTATAATAGTTGAGACAGGCTCCAGTTTCTCAGATGCCTGAATTCAATAAGTGAAAGAAAATGGATAGAAGGTATTTTATCCTATTTTTGACAGGACAGTGCAGAGAGTAGGCAGGAAAAGGGGAGGGAAACGAGGTCTCTGCAGCGAGAGCTCTAGCCTTCAGTACATCAGGTCATCAAATTAACCAGGTGATCAGTAGTGGTGCCATATTTTTGCATATTTAAAGTGTTTGAAGTCAGTTCAATGAACTAGCTATAGATGCTACAATAAGTAGGGTTTTATGTGGGAATGTTTTTTAGGCTACTAAATGTGCTGACTGGAAATTGGTAAAAGAACACAAGGTGCTAATTTAGAAATTTAGCATCTAATACACAATACCTATTTGCAGTAATCAATATCCTGGAAAAGGTACGGAGAAGCAGGATAAAACTGAGGAAAAATTGACCACATTACAAAAAAACTCCTAACAAAAATCCCTGAAATCAAACCAGTGGTTAGAAAGAACAGTGAAGAGTTTTTCTTCGTTTACAGCGAGAAATGCAACTGGGTCAGTCAAGGACAAGGAATCTCAATTTTTCTCTCTGTCTCAGCTTCTATACCACCCCTGCAGAAAACAATCTGTTTGAGAAAGAAGCAAAAGAGAGAGAGGGATACAGTGTGGGAGAATAAGAAGGAAACAGAGAGAGAAAAAGAAGGAAAGGGAGTGAGCAAATTACTACTTGTGAATAAAATTTTGTACTAACAGCTTGATATCATCCAACATAGCCACATACACACAGTCACACACACTATCATTCACCCGGATACAGCCTGAAGGCTGACTTATTCTCCTCAGAGTGCTTCATGCACTCTCATAATGAGACACACACACACACTCTTGTAGACTCACTAAAGACACCTACAGCTAGCAAATACCAAGACCTTCAAAGCGATAGTTAGCACTTAGTCATTACTGAGCGATAGAAAGAAACAGGGAAAGAGGAATGGGATGAGATAAACTGAGGGAGGTGAGCGTGTGTGTTTTTGAGAGAGAAGTGGAGAGAACAAAAAATATCGAGAAACATTCACAAAAAGAAAGAAAGACACAAAGGAGGGAAAAATCCAAAAACCTGATTTCTCTTCTTTTTTATTTTATCTTCTGGTACATCTTTTGTCTCATCTCATCACAGCGAGAGAACAAATAACAAAAAAAAGACACCCCACAGATTGGAGAGGAGTAAACAGGAGGGGAGGACAAAAAAAAAACACTTCCAACAGTAGCTATAACAACACCAGGAAAATGTGCTTTTACTGTAACTGATACAGAGAGCAGTCGGTCGAGCTCTTGCCCTGCATGTCCGTTGTTTATTAGAGTAAACGCAGAGTCGAATGGACAGGCGATGTCAGTAAAAAGCCTATCATCTTACATCACTCATTATTCTCTCTTTTTCTGAATACACACAGAATACCGAATAATCCTTTAGTTTTACTGTGCAGAGAGCCAAAATTCAATGCTCCCTCTAGTGGTTCAAAACTTTACTTGCAGATTCATTTTCATGCGTTAAGTGCCAATTTCTCAGTGGGGCTAAACCTGCAAGTGTGTGACAAGCCTACACTGAGATTATTGTCATCAACAAACAAACAGATCTACGATGAAATTTAGGCAAACTCGTTTTGGAAGGATTATTTCCTGGCAAAGACTTATTTCCTCCTGTGGGCGTCATGTGTCGGGTCACTGACAGTAAGCAGAGTTGTGGAAGTTATTTTTTTTTCCTTTCACATCTCAGCAGAAACTGAAACAATACCACATTAAGGCTTCGTGTGATGGATTATTTGCCATAACAAGTTGTTTATCATAATGTTCATGAGCGTAAAAAGCAAACAGCTTCATCTGCGAGTGAGCAAATGAATCGCTGTAGCGCTTAATTTGCTGACAGCAGGTATAGATATATTGATTCAAACCAGCAATATAATGAAATCTTGAAAGAAGACAGCAATTACACCCTTCAGTGTGGCTTTTTGTGCTGTGGATTGTGTAGTTTGTACAGCAAAAGAGCTGTACATTTTCAGAAGAACACATAAATTTAATTGAAGTCAATTTTCAAAGCATTAAAAATAATCAAACTATAATAATTATCAGTTAAAATATGAGTGTTTGTTATTAAAAGCCCGCTTTAGCTCGTTTTTTAAGCTGTAAGGAAAAAAAAATACATCAATAAACAACATTTATAGTTCAACAATATTTAGCTGCAATCGTGATAATCAGGAGTTATGATAACTGTCAACAGCTAATAACAACTGATTATCAACCGCACACAGTTTAAACCTTAAAGGGCTGACATCATCTTCACAAACTGACAGGACCAAACGTAGCACAGTCTCACTCAGAGCTTTTAAGGTAGTAGACATAACAGTACAAGTAAAATTGTAACGTTTCTGCGCAAGGGGGATTCGGCTTTTTGAGACTTGAACTACTCAAACCATCGTCTGTCATTTATCGCCCACAACTGCCAACTTACTCAAACTGCTTCTACCTGCCTGAGAGGAATTTAAGGGGATTTCACAGATTATGTGCAAAAGAACTCGACACTATGTGTTTATGTACAGCAAAAAGACTCATACAAAACATATCGTTCTCTAAATGTCAAAAAAATTATAGTACTGGCAGAGTATCGCTTCTCTTTAGACACTCTTTATCAAAATGCCAAATCAAATTTACGAGTTTCACCAGCTAACGGAATGTATGAATTACAGAGAGGTTCAATGTTTTTATCTAAAGGCTGCCATCGCAGCAGGCAGACCAACATGTTCTCGTCCTAGGGCATCGAATATTGCCTATTTCTCAGACGTGGCAGGCATCAAGCAAATCCCTGATGCATTGACTGCAGCAACACTGGATGCAGTGGGCTAACTGCCTGCTTTTGAGAAGCAACAGCAATCTCATCATGAGTCAGGAGGGGTAGCCGTGACTTTAAGAGAACTGCATGACCGTATGCCTATCCTACGCAGAGCTTAGCAACTTCTAAGGCAAAAAAAAAAACACCTTTGTAGTGAAGTCAAAGTGAGAAAAACAAAATTACCGCCATTGTGAGCACTGTGCTCTGCACTTCTGTTGTCATTTACTGACAGCTTGTGTGCTTACTTGCGTTTTACTGTTGCCCTCACCTGCTGCTTTGCTAGGTGTAGGAAACAAAAGTACTCAGTCATATTAACGAGTTATGATGTTAAATTTTTTGGTTTTGTTTTTTTCCACACTAACCCCACATATTGGAAAACAATCATGATGCTCAAGGCTACCCAGTGGGTGTTCCAAATTATAATCAAAATCACACTGAACATTGCGCTCTTACAAACCGCTATAGTACACTCTCTATTTTGACTCTGTGACAGGGCAATCAGACAAAAGACTGTTTGCTATTGATTCCAAATTACTGCCAGCAAGCTAAAAGATACCACCCCAGATGAACAAATAACAGGAGGTGGACATCCTGGACACAGATGGGAGTAAAGAGCGTGTAAATACATGGTGGAGCCAATTACACTGCAGACAATTGACTCTCATGGTTGCTCTTACAGTGTATGCCCGTGTGAAGTGTGTGCCTGCATGTGAGAGAGTGTCCTTGTGTTGGCTCTCCATCAGCTTGTAAATAAAGTGTTAGGACAAAGACAGGAAGCAGCGCACAGTAACACCAACCAAGCCGTCTCACACATACACACACACACGCACGCACACACGGTAAGCAACAATGTTATGACAATAACTCTGAGTTTTACGGCCCACTGTAGCTGCACATCTGGATAGCATCAGGACACACAGGCGCAGATAAAGACGCACACACACATATGGACACACAAGCAGAGTAAGCGAGAAGCACAGAGATGATGTCGTAGAAGAGAGATGGCCAAAAAAAGACGCACACACTGCCAAGAAAAAGGCAGAAACTGTGTTGCTGCTCTCTACTGCTCTCGCCGTCTCCCTTCCTTCAACTCATTTTTATCCCTCTTTCTATCTACTTCCCCCCCCCCCCCTCGTTCTCTCTCTCTCTCTCCTTCCGTCTGTTCTCGTCTCTCCTCTAATCCTATACGACAGAGACACAGAACACAAATCTCCCTGTTGGCAGTGGAAGAACAGCATGTTTCAACTGAGAGAGTCAGAGAGAGAGGGAGCGAGAGAGAATGGAAAAGAGAGAATGGGAGGGAGAGAGACCGAGATTGACTGTTGAACACCAGTCGAGGTGATTTATGAGGCTGGAATCTGTGCTGGAACATATGTAGACACTCCTTGTCTTTTCCTTCGTTCTTTCTAGCTCACACACACGCACACACACACACACACACACACACACACACACACACACACACACACACACACACACACACACAGCTAAAACTCTTTAGCCAAACTGAGAGTGTCTGGCAAGTAGGAGGTTGTTAGCTGGTGTACAGTAGACAGATACACATTGTGCAGTCACACACTACATCTTCTGTAAGTTAACTTGGAGCCTCTTCGTATGAACCCCACACAAACCCATACACACATGTGCGGAAGCGTTCGAAGGCAGTTACATTGGGAATCTCAGGGGAGCCACATGTCTTAATCATTTGAGGTGCGATCCAAAAACCTTAGCTAGAAAAGCATCCAACCTTTCAGCATCCAAATTATCGTAATGAGAAAAATCAATCAAGACCGTGTTTTTGTTCCAAACGCACCTCGACTCCCTTGCAAAGCTGTTGGTAATTTATGACGGCGCTAATATTTTTTTAATAATAAATGAACAAAAAATATTAGATAAGCAGAACTGTTGCTTCTGCTGTAGCAAATGAAATATCAGCAGAGGAGACATAGAAATATAGATTTTTTTTTTATGTATTTATATGATTTTATCTTACATGATCCATGTAAAGGAAAAAAAATTATAACAAGAAGTACACTGATCAGATGATATTGGTAGAGTATAGATATGTTGGCATCAATGTTCGCATTATTAGATGTGACAGCATGTGAAAATATATGAGAAAAATACATTTTAAGGTAATTAAATATTGGATTATGCACTATGATCATGAAGCTGCTTGAATGTACATGTTGTAACATCGCCTGTAAGTATAAACTGTCAATTTGATGGTTAAAATTGGACGACAATGGGAGAAAGTTGAACTTTGCGAGTCATCAAAGCTAGCAGCAGTTAGCAGGTATGTCAGTGTTGTTAGCCCAAGTTCACAAAAGGACTGCTCAGGGGTGACTGACAGTGATGAAGCAGAAATGCTGGCAAAACTAGACGAGGTACAGAGGAAAGTTGGCTGTGCTGTTTGAGTTCTCTTTTACAGTAAAAAGGTAAAGGATTGTGCACTGGATTCAACTTTTCCCTGTTGCGTAGGAAGACTGGCCTTTTCCCAAATGATCAGGATGTTAGGTATTAACTCAGGGTAACACAGTGACACCCGATCAGCCTGTCATTTATGACCAATAAATCAGAATCAGAACCGTCTGGGAGTTGGACTTTAACAACTCGATCACTGACTTCATTTCCAGGAACACCAGAAGAAAGTTGGTGCTGTGAGTAGAACATTTTTCACCACAGCTCTGTTTAGATTATAGTGTGTGTTTGACTACTTTAGATGTATATATTGCGCTGTACAAGGCAGGTATTGAGCGGATGTGCCTCAGGAGGTAAAGTGACTCCTCCACTAATCAGAAGGTCAGCAGTCATTGCCAGGTTTGACTGTGAAGTGATAGGTGCAACGCATTTAAAGTTTCAGAATAAAATGTGCTGTGTGAATGTGTGTTTGAATGAGTGAATGTGGACTGTGGTGTAAGAGCATTTTGAGTGCTCAGTAAGAGCAGAAAAATACTATATAATTTCCAGTCCATTTGCCAGTCCAAGGTAACAGAATAGTCATGATTTAATATGGGGGTAATGCACGCTTATATTTTTAAGTTGCCTAGTTTTATAAAGTGACCAAACTAAATAAGTGGTAGCATGAGTAAGTCCTAACAAGTAATGGTAATGATCCTCATAAGTACTAGCCCCCAAAGTATAATTTAGACACTACTTCCTATTGTGAAGAACTTGCAGAGAACTTGCTAGATAATGTTGCTTGCTAGATGTTTTCATCATGTACGGCATCATTTCAATCTGGATTTTTCTCTCTCCTTGGAATGAATGAACACCAGATCTTTACGAACTAGTAAGAATGCATGGTAACATTTGGAGGCAAAACAACATCCACAAAAGCTGCATTAGCAAGACAAACAAACGTCTTTCATATGACACATGAAGAAACTGCCCACAGGTGAGGCCGCAGAATAAATCTACATACGATGCTGACGACAAGAGCATACACAGCGATTCAGTTAATCAGTTATTTAACAGAAATGAATATTCTACAGTTTGACTGAGCAAATATTTATGGTGTCATTTATCAAGCTAAAAGGCCAAATTCCACCATTTATCTTTGTCATATCGCTGGAAAAAAATATGCTTAGATTTGTAGTTTTTGATTGTAAAGTTGAGTGTTACAATGAGCCTTTTGACCGATTGGTGGATCATCGGCTGCTCACCCTCTAAACTGAATGCTTCCATTTTATTATACTAAAGCAAAAAAGCAAAACAGTTCTGATATATCTAACTTTTATACTTCATCAGATACAGAACACTATCAACCAACTTGGGGGTAAAAAATGATAAAAGACACATATTTGAAGATTCTACAATAGACTTTAAGAAATGGTGACAGGCAACTAAATATCAGTGTTCTTACTGTGACCTTAGATTGTAGGGAACTATAGGAAACTATAGGGAACTGGAGTGGGTATTTCATTTATGATGCTCCAAATAAGAACCCCACCTATTTAGTAGCAAGCCAAAATAATCAGCCAATATGAGCTTTTTGCTAATCTATCAGTATTAGCCTTTATAAGAGCTGGGAGAAACACCCTTCAACCATGTTATGAGTGTTGGTGCCGCAAATTTTGTCCACCAGAGGGCAACGCCTGTTTGAAACGGAGCAGACTGTAGCAGCATTGTGCAAAGCCTAAAGAAGTAAATCAATGACCACATATAGCAAATTTTAGGGAAATCAGTTTTGATCTTAACAGTCTTATATCAGTGGGTTTTTACTGAAAACCGATATTAATCAAGAATAATGAAATAAACCAATAACAAAAATAATTGTTAGCTGCAGGAATTAAGTCATTTTATGCTTACGATTAAAAAACAAATACAGTGCAAATAAACACCGGAAAATGCAACCAGGGGCCATATTGCAAAGGAGTTGGTGGGGGAGCAGTAATGATCCCATAACGGAAATAGTGACGAGTGAAGAGTAGGCACATATAGGAGAACATGGCCAGAAAAAGAAGAAAAACATGAGCAATGACTGGCATTCATCTCACAAACTAAGAAGAGACTGAAAAAACAGATAAAAGAAAATGAAAGCGACAGAAATCCCAAACAAACACATACTTTCAGTATTTGTAAGAATGATTCTGTAATATGACTTTGTCTGTTTTACTTCCCTTTTATTTCCTCCCTATCAGTCGCCCTCCCAGGTTCCCATAGTAATCATTCAAACCTGATTGCTCTGATCCCTCCATTCTATTTGTCATTAAATACGACACATACACGCCAGACACACATTACCACACATGGGCACCCATACACACCAAGAGACAGAAACAACTGCCATTTAATCAAATTGTATAAATAAATAAAAGGTTTTTATTTCCCATAAGTCCATCTGGTCCCCTGCTTCTCATCACACACAGCCTTCATCTGCTGGTCAATAAAGCTCACACATATACACAAAAATACACACTCTCTAAATCAAAGGCACGGATGACCACACACATTGGCCGGTGAATCTAAATGTAGATGAGTTCAGTCTGCCAGAACGACTGGTGGCAAGAAGAAACCTTTATCAAGCAAATCTATTTGTTTTCTGTTATTTCGCTCACTGCAGTTGACCATCCTGTCAATCGGTTTAACAAAATGTTAGCGACACGTGTTTCTTCACTTTCATTTCACAGCAATCTGCGATTTGGTTCAAATGTGACTACAGCTGTGATCCAGAGCTTCCACATGACTAACACACGACTGTCAAATGGCAGCGAATGAAAATAAAGCCAAACTGAGGGCGGCACATAAGTTCAGGCCAGGAAGAAAAGATGTTCACACATTCATTTAGTCATTTATATGTGATGAATTATACCTTTCAAGCTTCTATTAACTTCTGGGGTTTTTCTTCGGCAACACAGAGAAGAGTGCGAAATTATGCTGAGGTCACCTGTATTTTCACTTCGCTACCAGACTAAACCCATGCATGGTTAACCAAAGCCAGACACTGTGTTTGAGCTGCTGTTTCTTTTTGTTCTTTTTCTTTTTCAACTCTGTTCCACAGTTAGGGTTAGGCGTTAGGGTTAGTACGTACGGACTATTTTACTGTCTATTTCCAGGTATCAAGCAGGAAAACTCAGGAACTTTTTATCAAATTGTCTCCCAAAACAGCAAATATCAGTAGAAGTGCTGAAATACTGGGTTAAAAGGATCTGCATCACTGAAGAACTTATACATTTAAAAAAACAGCCTTGAAGGTCAATGACAGAATAACTCACCTGTCTACTGATCCCAAATAATTCACAAGTTAGTGTAATGTATTAAGTACAGAAAGACAGTTAGAAAACTAGAAACAAGAGGCAACTGGACTTCTTTAACTCTGAAGACAATACACCTCTCATTCAAGAGGCTTCTTCAGCCTCCTCAGCCAACTGAAGAAGCCTCTTGAATGCGAGACATAATGTTTTCAAAGACTTAAAGAAGTTCAGTTGCCTATTGTTTCAAGATCTCTAGACTACCATGACTTGGATGACGGAGAACCTCTACTTCCATTGTGAAGCCATGGAGGCTCACAAACATTCATATCATGGGGGGAAAAATTACATCTGACCAATACTCAAGTGTTTCTTGTGAAAATGGAAAAGTGCAAAAAAGGCAAATGTGTATGGAAGCTTGTTGACGCCAATGGAAAAAAAAAAAAGAAAAATTCCAAGAATAGCTAAGTCAAATGTTCAAGTTACCGTATTTTTCAGACCATAAGGCACACCGGATTATAAGGTGCATCAAGGGAAACAAAACTTTACTCAACTCCAACTTCAGTAACCCTACACAAGTCACTGCTGTTTAGTTTTCTGTCTTCATTTTTGTTGCAAGTGATAACAGAGCTGTACGTTTGAATTTTTTCACAAATCTCTCAGTAAGAACATGCTATATCATGTTTAGGTGGAAACCAGCGAGCTAACTTCCAGGTAACTTCTAACTCCATTAAATTTAATAAATTCTGTTGTCATGAATGCCTGGATGTTAAACTTACTTGTTACACCTGGTAAAGATGAAAGAATTTAGACAGTGTTTAACTCTCGGTGATGCCGCAGTGTTCGTTTGACTTTGGGACATGAAGCAGTCGGAGTTTTGGATCCAGATTACTCTGTGTCCACGAGGCTCCTGACTACAGTAGCCGTAATGCTCCGACAATTTATCAAATGATGTGGCTTTGCAGCTTACCAAAGTTATACTAAAACATTTTTTGACAGATTTTTGAGTGCCGTGTACCACATAAAATTGGTTTGAGGTCAGTAAGAACAACCAGAATCCATACATAAGGCGCACTGTCGATTTTTGACAAAATTACAGGATTTTAAGTGTGCCTTATAGTGCGGAAAATACGGTATTATTTAAAAAATTTCAAGTTATATAGCTCAAAATTTCAAGTTATTTCTGTTATTTCAGTTGAAATTTCAAGATACTAACCCAAAATTTCAATTTATTTCGAACAAACATTTGTCAGTGGCAGAAACAAACTTCCATAAATATGACCCTGCCTTTAATGAAGACCCTTTCATTGATCACTGTGTGAAGGTTCCATAAAAGTCTGACCAATGATTGGGAAAGGCGGGCAACGTCTCAATGGTTCATCAGTCAGAGGAGCTAAAAACTAGAGTTCTGATGTTAATAATGTGTGACTCTACATACAGAATACAGAAAATGTGATTAATCATATGCTGTCTATCCCACCATTGTTTTCCTAATAAGAAAGTTTGAGCATTTTGATAAATTAGAAAACGAGGACTCATTAAACAAGCTGCATTTTTTAACAGTACTCCAGCTACACTTTGCGGAGCCTTTATGTCTCACTTGTTATTAACACTGAGCAGCCCTGATAAGAACCTGTCACATCCTAAGGTTTGGAGATCCTTTTAAGGCCACCGTTCATCCCGATATCCCTACTGATGGTTTTTGTTCACCAGTGCAAAGTTCAGCATCGCAAAGTTCACGGCTCTAGTTCCTAAATTATCTGGAAGTACTATTCAGTGCATCCAGAGAAGATGAAACAGTGGTAGGGGAACTAAATTTCCTCAAAAAGTTCCCCGAGATAGTTAATACTGTAAAAACAGCTTTTAATATCTGGTTTTATTACAAACTTTTATGGGGCTGGCCTAGAGAAATACAAGCTATGCCTAATACTGATCTCCAAATCAAAAATGAAAATAATGGCTCATTAAAGCAGAGCATTAATGAGTCTTCATAGTCTGTAACCTTTTACTACACATAAGAACCAATGTGATCTGAAGCGAATATTAAAAGGATAGAAAAAACTTTAGCCAGTTAGCACAACACTGGGTTTTGTCTTTTTCTTTTTTATGCTTTTGTTGTTGGGAAGGAGGGGTGGGTGAGCTTAGCTTGAATGGTTTGATTAATTCTGATGGGAGATATTGAAAGGTTCTCTCAACCTGCATTTACTAAACACATATCAAGGCAAGCACGCAAACACACACGCAGGCATACGCTCACACACTACGCCCGCTACACACACCAACTCCACCCCCTGCTCTTGTCTCTGAATGAATCGTTCCTTGTCTCTGAACTGATGGAGCGATAAAGTTGGTTTAAACAGCCGTAGACACACCGGCACACACTGTCGAGGCAGGAACATGTGTTTTACATCAAGAGCTCCCAGCTATACAAGAGCTAATGTTACCGTCTGTATGCGTGCGCGCGTGTGTGTCAGAACAAGAGTGCAACATGTCTTTGCAATCTCCTATCAGCTTTTAATCTCCGTTCAGCAGAGAAGGGGCGACTGAGTGAAGGAGAGAGAGAGGACTACAGTGAGAGAGAGAGAAGGCACTCAGTGAGAGAAAGTGATAACCACTCAGTGAATGGCGCGGGGGAGGGGCCTGAAGTTATCCCCTATCTCTCCTTCCTCCCATTACTCACTTTGTTTCGCACAGCTTCTTTACTTTTCCCTGCCTCTGGGGGAGAGGGAGCGTGCGAGCATAAGTTGCCCGCTCTGGTTTAGATGTGCGTGTGTGTGTGTGGGTGGGTGGGTGTGTATGCGCGATTTAATTTCTATTGTCTGAATACTGTGAAAAATGATGATATTCATTTTATCTTGTCGGGTTATTTAGGGGGCCTGCAGTGCAGGCAGCAATGTCAACGTTCATTCCTCACTTTGAGCTGACGAGGGCCTCAACAGTTATTATTTAGCTTGGAATGGTTGACTTGTTGAGTTTGTTCAGGCCATCCACAGTATTGCTGCTGTCCAATTTGCAAAGCGGTAGACTTTGTGAAGTTTGTGTTTGTTTAATACTTGTCTTGACGAGTCGTCTACTCGAGGAGACAGCGAGTGGATGAAAACATGGAAGTCAGGCGTGTAATTCCCTGGCCCATGGACTCACCGTACTAGTTTAGCTAAATATAAAGACTGGATCTTTACCAAAACCCGATCGTTCTTTGTCCAGCACAATTTTTAAACAGCTGTACTAAAAACACAACTACAGAGTGAGCGAAAGAGTAACCTGCAGCCTGCATGTTATAACATTAACACTTTAAAAAGAGATTAGGAACACTCCAATAAGACTGACTCACTAAGAAATGAAGCTCCAAACCAGATCACAACTTATTGCCAAGGTGAGAGACTGTGATTTGCACCCAATTATGGGGCAGATACAGCATGGTTTTCAGTGCGCTAATGTTTAAATAGATTGGAGATGCTTTACAGGGGCTTGTCCTCTAGCTGTTTCAGGAGATAACTAAAGTTTCAGGAGATAACTAAAGAATACCCTAGCAGTTTCTTCTTTAATTGCATTCAGAAAGTACACTATATTACTCAAGTATGTGCACTTGAGTGAGGTCCCATTCTTAATTCATAGAGTTTAATATGATGCCAGGTGTCCGCTCATGGTCTCTGCTCTAATTTGTCCCAAAGGTCAGGACACTGTGCAGGCCAGTCAAGTTCTTCTACACCAAACTTGCTCATGTCTTTATGGGCCTTGCTTTGTGCACTGGAGCCTAGTCATATTGGAACAGGAAGCGACCATCACCAAACTGTTCCCACAAAGTTGAAATTGTCCAAAATGTCTTGGTACTCTGACACATTAAGAATTCTTTTTACAGGAACTAAGAAGCCGAATCCAACTCCTGAAAACAACCCAACACCTTAATCTCCCCTAGACCAAACTTCACACGTGGCACAATGCAATCAGACGCATACTATTCTCCCGGCAACCAACAAACCTAGTCTCATCCATTGGACTGCCAGACAGAGAAACGTGGGTTACTTCGACAGAAAGGTTGGAGGACCCAGGAATCCAACCACTGCCTTCTGCTCTATCTCCTGAGCCACAGCCTCTCCGGTAAAAATTATTTAAAAAAATTAAATAATAATACTCGCTATTACCTTTTAATTGAGTGAATTTATGTGAAATTGGCATTACAACCATGAGAAATTTGTTTTGTTTCACCTGGTTAGCTCAACTAATGCCTAAACAACATAAAGGGAACATTTAATCTCAAACCCTTGCGTTTAATGACAGCCATGAGTCATTGCCTTTATTCCTGGAAAAGTTCACACTATATGATGCATTGCAGACGGAAGCTCTCGCGTTGCAAGTTTTCAGGTTGAAGAGTTTTATAAGAGCCATATAAGACACCAAATTACAGCACAACTAGTCTAACGCGGCACAAAATATAGACAACAGGCCACACACGCTGCTGGCAGGGAAGGAAAGCGATTGCAATCTCGAGCTCAAGTATGGCTTGATAGATAGCAGGTGAACGCGGCGAAATCAGCAGACAGGATACCTGCTCGTGTTGCAACACATCCTGTGGCCATCAATGTGTGAATAAACTCATAACAATTTTCACTCTTATTATTGCCTCCGCAGGTCTCCTATTATAGAAAAGCAAAGTGCTTTCATGGTCTTACATTTCCACAAATTCCCCTAAAAGACCCCCATGAATATTAAATCCTATGTGTTTTTTTTTTTGTTTGCTTTTTTTTTTGTTAGAAACGACACATGACAACCCGTGTAAATCTACTAGACTTGTAAATGATCCTACCACAAAAATAGCTTCAAAAATCATGTAGTATAAGGTCAGCAGAAGAAAACTCCTCCGCAAGATTTCAACATTATGCATCACAACAGCATTCAGCGTCGGAGGCTCTGGGGGCAGATGTGATTTACTGCTTGCTGTTGCTTACTGCAGAAACACAGATTTTGAACACAGGCCAAGTCTGTGTGTATGTGTGTGTCTGCGTGCACACTTTCAGACCTTATTAGGTTGTTCTTGTGGTGATGCTTAACCCCACTCAGAGTTTGGCAGCTGCTCCCCTTTCTCTCTCTGTCTGCCTTTATTTTTTTCCCTCATTCTCCCCGCGTCTTCTGTCTCCTCCTCATAGTTTTTTTTTTATTATTATTTTTGCCTCTCACTGCTCTTCCTCTCTCTCGCTCTCTGACTCTTACTCTGGTGTCCCTTGGTGCTCAATTTCTTTTTCTGCTGCTCACTCAGTGGTCCTGATGTAATGAAACGCTTCTTTCCTGGTTAATCTGAAAATAGCGGGCTTTACATAATACTAATCATTTACAAATGTTTGCAAGGTGTGTGGGAGCGTGCATGCTTCTGTGACGTGTTTGTACGCTTCATTCATATTTATATATAAGGTTCAGCGTTTTTGCAGCATAAAGCATGACACAACAGAAATTCCATTCCTATTTTGGTTGTAAAATGGACATAAAAAAACACAATGACACTAAGTGGAAGGACTAACGTTTCAATAAATAAGAAAAATTTAGACAAGATCACACTGAGAAAAAAATATATTGACAATTTAGACAGTATATCTAACCAGCCAACTTTGAGGCAATAAAAATGCGCAGATTTTTTTTTCTACAACTGCTGATTGCACAGGGACTGTCTGCTGCAAAACGCCTGTAGACTGTGAAAGAAAACACATGCAAACCTGCAGCTACAGTTTTACCAAGCATCTGTGCCTTTTTCTCTTCAAAGGTGTGACTTTTTTTTTAAAATGCATCACTTTAGTCTGACTGCTCATATTTCTTGAACTGTCTGACTTTTCAGCAATTAACACGGTGGGAAAATGCTGAGCTATTATTACTACATTAATATGGAATAAAATGGAATAAAAAAAAGTTTTGAAGACTAAAAAAGTACATAAATTGCAGTTGTTTTTATGGGATTTCTTTTGGCGCATTAAAGCTCTGACTACCAGGCTCGTGGCTATGAGAGAGAGAGCTGTGTTAGATCAAAGCAATAACAAGGATCCGCTTTCAGAAAGGACTTTCCCTCAAAAATGGGTTTATCCAAGTGACCTGAACCCAAAATACACAAATAAATGCTGGTCTGGAAGTGAATCCTATCAGACTTGGCTTAAATATAAGAAAAAAAAAACATTCTGTTACAGTTGGAAAGATGAATTATAGTTCCAAGATTTCTGGGAGACGGGGAGATAACAGTGTTGTAATTGTGTTGATCTAGTGGGAAAAGACATATGAGACCAGTCTCTAAGTTTTCCTCTAATGGGTAACATAAACACAGACTGCAGATACAACCAGATGCTATCTGAGTCAAAGTGTGTCTGCTTTGGGACATCTGATTTTAGTGAAGCGATATATCCTCCTTAGATGTTCATAAAGTCTACTTATAAAGACAACTTTGAAAAATAAAAACATTCAAGGACATGTGAGCACATTGGTAACGTACAGTGACACAAAGACGCGCACACACACAAACGGGGCATGCGTCCACACACCCATTGTTTGGCTGCACCTGGTCTATTAAGGAACAGGATAGATGGGACTAGGGGACTGTGTGAATGTTTGTGTCAGCATGCACGTGTGTGTGTGTGTGTGTGTGTATTCATTTGTGACTGTGCACAAGCTCAGAAGCCAAACATCTGCAACAATGATGCATCTTTGAATAAGAGTATACACACGCACACACACAGCATGCATATTATTAAAATGATGTTTAACAGCACATCCGTTGTAAAGTCTCACATTGCGTCTACTTCTTGATTCCTTCACTTTGTCTTTATATGTGCCTTTTAAAGAAAATTACAATTAATTAATTCTTAATGGCATTACCTGACAAATAATATGGGGGCTAATTAATGCAATTCAATTTCATTCATTTTATTTATACAGCACCAAATCACAACAACAGTCACCTTGAGGCGCATTATATTGAAAGGTAGACCCTACAATAATACATAGAGAGAAAAACCCAACAAGATCTAATATGAGCAAGCACTTTGGCAACAGTGGGAAGGAAAAACTCCCTTTTAACAGGAAGAAACCACCAGCAGAACCAGGCTCAGCGAGGGGCGGCCAAGTGGTTTAAATCACAGACACTGTGGTGTCAGACTGTTTTATTTAAAACATTAATAATGTATATTACTTACAGGACACAGAGCGAAATGTTAGGCTTTTTGCTGTGTCGCCCGCTTATGTTACTACAAGGTAATTAGCAGCCTAAGAATTATATGTTACCCACTCCATGCATTTGATTTCACAATGGCAATGGTAGCTGCCTCGCAAAAAACAATGCTAACATGTATTTTAGGATAACAACAAGAATATATACACCCAACTCTTTGGGTTTGTATTGAAAAGTTCAATGTTCTTAACATTGCAAAAAAACTACTAAGAATGCAAACACAGTTAAATCAAGCAGAAAGAAAAAAAAACCCACACAAAACCAAACAAAAAAACCCATTCATGAATTAATTACCACAAAACCTCAGTGACAAGAGGTTTCAAATTTTTGATTAGAAGACTTGAAAATTTCCTGAGGTTCTATAAATTACATTCTAAGCATTTTTTGTTCCCTCTGTGTCTGCATTTTTCATCCACTGGAACAGTTCTATACATCCGTCATACAGAGGTGTGAATACCATGCTGATGATGTTCACACTATCATTTCAGTGGCCATTTAGCGCACAGAGAATGACTGAAAATGAAGCTCCAAACATCTGTTCATGCTGGACAGGAAGTGTCTCATCTGTTTCATATGGAAAAAAAATCCAGTAAAGGTCTGCACCCACAGATGCACCGAGGACCAAACTCGGTCAGCTCTCACTAAAACTTCTTAGCAATACAGACAACACAACAGTGTCTTTAGCTTCGGCTCTATCCACTGAGCTACACAGGACAACAAGAACACAATACGAGTCAATATATATATATATATATATATATATACTATAGGAGCAAACAAGTCTGGAACAGTTGAAGCTGTGCTGAGTTGTGTCAGGCCCTGTTGTCTTGTACAGCCAGATAGTGATACAGGGAGAGAGAGTGAGAAAGAGAACAAAAGAGAAACGTTCTTAAGGGAAATTGAGTGTACAAGATGCATCATGCCAGTGGAGCAGAATTCATAAACGAACTAGCACACAGACAGACACACACACACACACACACACACACACACACACACACACACACACACACACACACACACACACAAACATGCACACACTAGTGGAGAATTCCTAATGAGTGAAGACCTCACATGGGACACAATGGGGGAGGCAGAAAGAAGAGGGAGGAGCAAAGGCTGAAAGAGAGAGGGAAAGAGACAGTGAGCGGGGAAGGAGAAGAAGTGATGTATCTTTCTCTAGCTTTTACTCCTTATCAAGTATGCATGCCACTGAGCGAGTGTGTATTATAACTTCAGGGGCGGATGTGAGTTTCCACCGAGACGAGTTAAAAGTGAAAATCTCTGCATTCTGCTCGCACACGCACACACTCGCACCTTTTTTTTTTTGGTGTGGGGGGAATTGGCGGCCGCACGCACACATGCCCTGGGCGATCTTGCTAACTCGCCAAGAGGTCCTTGGGCCGCCAAGGTTGCCATGGTATTACTTGCCCACAAACACACACATACACACACACATCCACTTCCGCACTCTCTCCCTCTCACTTTCCCTCTCACGCACACCAGAGCAGGGTGTGACTCGATGTCCTTAAGTGAAGTGGATTAAAGTGTCAAGATGACTGGTCGAGCCAGAGTCTGATCGTGCGTACTGTATATTTTTGATTGTGTGTGGGCCTGTGTGGTGTGAATATGAATATGGGTGCTGCACTTTTAAATTCTTCTCTAAATCTACTTTTTCCACTTGCTTTCTCGCAGTGAATTAGGTGCGGCACTGTGATGACGATTTCCGTGTTTAAACACGAGATGCACTTAAAGAGTTTGGGCGCGTCACAGCAAAGTGGTAATTGGCGCACGTCAGCAAAGATGTAGGTGGGAATGAACTTTTATCTTATTTTTTTTTTATTACCTTTTGGGTTTGGCAGGATATTTGTACTGCACTTCTTTTCAAATTTTAAAGTGTTCTCTTCTTCTTTTTAACATAGGCGGTTTTTTCGTAATGTTCCCTCACCCTGTCTGAACGCTAGAAGAGACACATCCTTTTGTTAAAATGCATGGGCGAAGTGTCTCTCCTGGGCAACTCACATGTTAGGCAGAGATCAGAATAAACCTTGTAAAACACTGAAAAACTGAAGAACTAAAGTTAAAAATAAAAATGAATACAACTAATACTACATGTTAATTTATTGCTCCTTACCGTGCTCCGTGTTTGTGGAAAGACATGTTTTCATTAATGAGCTCAGATACTTGGGTGGATAAAAAGAGAAAAAGGCATTAGTGGTCATTTGTCAATCAACTTTAAGTCATTTACTGGAAGCACTTTTGGTCAAACTATTTACCGTAATTTTCTCTAGCTTCTTTTTCTCCTATTTGTCAAATTGCATCACTCACTATTATCCAGACAAGGGCCGATTGTGTGGAAGAACTTGTGATTTAAAGAAGAGATGGGGAAAGGAAAGCAGAGGCAAGGCAAGAGAGCCAAGGGAGAGAGGAGAAGGGGAAGGCAGGCAGGGTTTTCAAATTAACTATTGGTCAGGGGTCAGATGGACATTTAATCTAACCAATCAGCTTCCTAATTACAGAAGTGCTGCCAGATTGGTGTATCATATGCATTTGTGTGTATGTGTGTGTGTGTGTGTGTGTGTGTGTGTATGTAGCTGGCTAGAGTTGCGTGTAGAGGTCTTGTTGTAGCAAAATGAACATCTGGCCTTAATATTGGTTCCATGTGTGAACACACACGTGTGTGTGTCTATGTCCATGCACATATGTGCACACACACAGCCTGCGGTGAATTGCTCCTGCCTTACACCAAAAATGAGAGAGCGAGTGCGGAAGGAAAAGAAGAGAGAGGGAGAGAGAGAGAAAGAGAGCCCGACAAAGAGAAACACACAAGGACCAATGGGCTAGATGTGCAAGCCATGGCAGAAAAACACAGAAATAGAAAAGGACACACATAGCCACACATGCATGCGCACATACACACACTTCCAGTAGTGTGTATGTAAGTTGATTGTAACAGTAATTGATGTAAACGTCTAAATTACAGCTAGGAGCTAAAATAACCACTGTGTTTTACCGTTGCCATGTCGACATGATGAAAAACACCTGGTTGGTTCTCTGCTGGGGTGGGTGGAACACATGTTTCACTGGCGCCCAGCTAAACCAATGAAAACGCTCAATGTCTAAGTGACATGCGCCTGAACGAATAATATGCTCCCAACAGCGAGAGGCCATCTGAACAGACGCCATGAATATATTATACACATATAAGATATTATAAGATATTTTTATAGTTCTGCTTTATCAGCAAAAAATATATAAATGAAGAAACAAATCAATCGAAATCTACACTAAAATTATCCAAATTGTTTTAATGGCTTTCCTAAAGCTGTGCCAGAGGGGTGTGGTTTGTAATAAATAGGACAATTCACTGAGTGCCAGTAAAGTTCATACAATCACAGGAAAGTGTTTCTTAATACCCCAGAAGGATCAGTGCCTTATCTCGCTGCTTCCCCTTAACAGGAAGTTTAGCTACATATGGCAGCCCTGGAGCAAATAATAATTCAATGTCAAGGACACTTCAGCAAATGAGACATGTCAGGCACATGGGATGGAGGCTGAATGTCATATTTGAGGAAGCTCTGACTAATCTAAAGTCTAAACCACGCTGCCAAATCCTGTGATTATAAAGTCAATTATGCGTCCTTTTCTAGGGCTGCTGACTGATTTTACGCTTTTGGAAATGGTGTGATGTGGCAAGCAGGTTGAGAAGAAACATTTCAGATTTTTTTTTCCCTTCTAACCCAAGTCAGACTTAGTCAATCAGACAATTCAAAGCAGTCCTAAACAGAGGATTACCATTCGAACATGAGCCAAGACCGAGTCAAGGCAAATTCTTGATTTATGCGAGCCAAAAATGCCAAGCTGTCACCTTCGAACTGCGCATGTTGTCAGCTGTAATGTGCGTGTGCGAGCGTGACATGTGTGGAAAACCCAAAATGGGTCTAAATGTGGTTAAAATGGTGTAATTTGTTTTTCAAGCTAAATGTAATATTCCTAGCAGACAATGAGACCGCTGTGAACTGTCACACAGCATAAAGCCGCACACTGGTTTTAACTGTGACGCGCACGAACATTCCCATCAGCGGACGGGCGCGCAGCTCACACATGAGGGACGTGCACGTGCTCACACATGAGCGTAAAGGCCACTGTTTCCACAGACAGACACATAAACACACGCAGGTAAAAATTATAGCAAACAGGTTGTCCGATTATGTTTCTGTTACGCCAAACACAGCCTGGGTTTTATACACTAGGCACATTACCACAAACACACACACACACACACACACACACACACAAAGACAGACACTCACACACTTGCGTTTTTTTTTCTTTCCAACATGGCCTGTGTTTATTTGAGTCTGTGTTCTGATGGGAAATGTGACTGCTACACAAACAAACCGAGCAGCCCAGAACAGACAACTTGGTGTGAGGGTGTATAAGAGCGAGAGGGAGAGAGAGAGAATGGATGAATATTAGTATGTCTTCCTTTTTCCGACACGCACACACATCTGCACACAACGCACACAAACTGCAGCGAGACACGGCGAACGCAGCTCTTTTAACCCTTCCCATAAGAGACAGTATATGGGATGCTAAAAGCGTGCACCAGAGCAGCCTCGTCTATGAGGTGAATTTTGTTAGGATGTCTGTAGGAAAAAAAATGTGCCTTTGAGCTTAGACTCCTCTCAACTGCTGTATTGATGTTTAATGGCTGTTGGACCTGTCGATAGTCAGCCGGTACTGAAGCAGTGGGTCGGATATGCAGTTTGCTGCCTCAGCATTGGCCGAATGCGTCGATAAATGAAGAAATCAAGTAACCAACATCAAAAGGGTTCTTTCTGTACACTAAATATTGCCTACTGTACACTGCCAGGACTGTGAAATAATTTGAAAAGATCAGAGCAGGAATCTGAACCATACTGACCTATATACAGTACTGTGCTGTGTGTCTTGAGTAGCGATTCATTGAAATATGTGCAAACATCTATGAAAATATAGTACATAAGGTAAAAACTGTACGATTCTAACAGCTTGAATGTGACTGTCTGAACTCTCTGAACTCTCTTAAGCAGCTTTCTTGTCATTTCTCTAAGTATTACAAGAAAGTATAGTTCTTGAGGCTTCTTGAAGGACATTCATAGCTTTTCTTTGAATGTTAGTGCTTTTTATTCTGTTCTCTGTCAAGATGATCCCACACTGCTTTAATAACATTGAGGTTTGGGCTCTGGGGATGGGTTTATTGCATTTATTGCCAATCAGACACTTTCCAGATGGTGTTGCATGGTGGATCGAAATCTAATGATACTTTTCTGCGTTCATAACAAGATCCTCAACACGACTGATTGAAATGCAGCCCCAAGCCATCACAGAACCTCCACTGTGCTTTACAGGTGGCTGTAGACACTTTTGGTTATGACGGCTTCTGTACATATTTATGACGATCCAAAATTTTCAACCTTGGATTCATCACACAAGACCTGTTGCCACTGGCATTTCTCAGCTTTTCCTTAAAAATGGCTTCTTGACAGCCACCCTTCGACTGGGACTTTACGGCTTTTGGTAACAGCTGAGGGATCACCTGAAGGGCCAGATGCATCGCTCAAAACAACATTCTTCAAAAAACGGTCAGGTGCAAGGACTAGAAAAGCAGCTGATGTGCTGTTTTCAAAGAAAATCTTTGAAAGATTCTCAGAAATGTTGGAGAACTACTGTTCAAGACTTTAAAAAAAATGAAAAGAGAAGATGACTCCTTGGAAGCGAAATATAAAAAAAAGAGTGGGCGTCTCAAGGCTTTTTGCAGAGTTCTGTACTTTACATAAACATGTGATAGAAACCGAGATATGTAAAAGAAGAAACTTGTCAGTGGCTGTTAGCCTCAAACACGTTCCTTTTTCTAACCTGTGGTGAAATTTGTTGATAATTAGATGGCGTAAACACAGGAAGAGCGGAGAAGCGATGTGCGTGCAAAAACCATCGTCTGTCGGCGAAATTCAGGAACTTGTGGTGCGGCACAAGTGAAGGGGTACCATGTTAACTACTGTGAGCTTTGAGGTGAGCAATTGCAGCAACAACCACTGGCCACAAGATACACTGTTTATTGACATATAACAGGGAGGGAAATATACAAAGGGGTTATGCACACAACCAGAATGTCCACTAGCATCCAGCTAGAAAATAATGGGCAATGACTGGATAGGTTTATAACTAAACAGGGTTGTTCAGGTGTTTCTCACCTCCTAGACAAGTTTTCCAGCTTTAAAATGAAACCACTTTTTAAAGTACTTTTCTTGACTCTCAAGGGATGTTCCATGAGGTAAACAAAGGTACACAAGTTCTCGAGAAGGAACGGTAAAGTATATCTTTATATCAAAGGCAATTTGAAGTTCACTCTGAGGGGTATTTGTAGAGAGCGAAAAGCACAGTGGCAAAAAAAAGCTCTAAAACAAAGATAATATTCAGATAACACAGATAAGTCAAAGAACACAATTTTTACTCCGTTTTTTGATTTTAAAAAGCATTAAGAATACAAATGCACAGGCTCAGACAAACACACAGTCTCTCTCTCACACACACACACACACACTGACTCGAACATAAGCTCTATAATTTCCTGTAGCGGATATAAAGGGATGCTAAATTATCAGCACAGAAAATAAGTTAAATTCACGCTTTAATTTCCTCGCAAAACACACACGCGTGCGCACACACATGCTCGGAATGCTCGGAATGCAAATGGAGACACAATGCACGTAATTAAGTACACAAGCAGGGGTAAGCACGCAGACACACGTGTACACCGAAATGTACGTGAAGGGAAAGAAACAGAAAGAAAGGATAAAAGAAAATTGAAAGCCAAGTAATGAGAACTTTATGGAATTACAGCTCTGTGTCTGTGTGTGTGTCTAGTCTGTGTGTGTGTGTGCGAGCGCGTGTGAGCGTGTGCGTCCTTTAAACATAATTAGCTCCATCGGGCAGAAATGTAAACGAGAGAAACTTTAATGAAACTCTTCTCTGATCTGCTGAAAGCACACATTCCCGTTTATCTCTCTCAGTTCGGTCTCTCTATTTTCTCTCTCTGTCTCTCACATGGAATTGAATGTCACGCATGGGACTTTTAAAACCTCAAATGCCCGTGTTTCAATACTGCAATATGACCGCGAGATTCACTGTGTTTGTAAGGCCAAATCCACACTTTCTTTTGCTCATGTGCATTTATGCAGTCCGTGTCGTCCTTGAGGTGGAATTCCCCTCGGAAACACAAGCTGGAATTTATTAGATGATGTACGTTTTGGACAGAGTCACACATGTTCGGGTATATGTACATATGTTCACATATGTTTGGCTCGGAGGCAAACCTTTCTCAGCCCTACTTAACTGGAAAAACCGCCATTACTCAAAGTCTGCCTCATTCCATTTATAAACTCAAACATCAACCGAGCTTTTAGCTTAATTTCATCTCTAAACCTCATTCGCTTTCTATCCTTGTCTCATACAGTCAGTAAAACAGCTAGAAAATAACATTTCAGACTGAGAAAATGTCTTCAATGTAATAAATCACTATGAAAACAAAGCCAATAGTGGGCCAATGTCTCAACAAGGCAATGCTGTGCGGCAATTATAGATCAGGGTTTTCAAAAGAAAATATTCTCTCCCCTCCACCGAGCGAAAAGCCTCACAAAACCAGAATACTAAGAACTGTGGGTTCTTTATGTGTATGTGTGAGTGCACACCTGCGTGGGAGCGTTTGTGCACATCTGATGGCTTTTGTGTGCGTGAGGTGTGTATCGATCCCCGCGTATTGGGCGAGTTGTCCTTTGAGGAAAAGAAGGGAAATGAAAGAAAAAGAACGAGAGGAAAAAGGAGGAGGAAGACGGATCGATGCAGCGGACAGTAGAAAGAACAAGTAAGGATGAGGGAAACATACAAAAACCACAGAACCACATGCACACACTCTCGCACACAGGTTGGGATGAAATGTGACTGGCCATTTGTTTCCATATTTGCCAGGTTTTAATCATATACTTCCTCCCTACTAAATCACTCCCTGCATCCCTCCATCACTGCCTTCCGCCTCCTCTTGAACTATTTGGATTTTGGATGGATTTTTAACAGACTCTGCCCTCTTGAGTCCACATGCCACATTTAAATTAGACCAAAAGTTTGTTTTTGTGTGTGTGTGTTCAAAGCTATTTCAGATTTTTTTTTTTTTTTTTTTTTGCATTAGTGCCCCTCCCTCACCCCGCCCAGTGATGAGTCAACTCCAGCCCATGTGTCTATGTGCGCCGGGCATATTTATGTTTGTGTGTGTCAGTGCAAGCCATGGAAACTGAGAATAAATATTGTGCAGTGAGAAGAAGAAGAAAAGGCCATATCTTATGAAGCTACTTAAGCAACAAGTCGTGTTCAGCTACGTCTCTAATAAACTGCTTGTTTCTCATCTCCTTTTATTCTTTTTTTAGTTGTTTTCATCTTCAAAGATTCACTCTGTGTCTTTGTCTGTTTATGTAAACATCTGCTCTTTTCTTTAGGCTCTCATAGGCAGCACGGATGCAAATGGAACAGTCAGAGATGGCTTATACGAAACTTGGTCTTCACAAAACATAGAAGATATTTAAAATGTGCTTCTACCCTTACTGGCCTGCTGATGGGTCGGGCATTGCAAACCTGCAGCAGCAAAATCTTTTTTAAGTCAGCGGTTCGCAGACGTTTTCAGGCCTGGAAATGGACTGACATTTATACAGCTCTTTTATGGTCTTACTGACCATTTAAAGCACTTTAAGCCACAGGCCACATTTGCCCATACAGAGCTTTAAGCACTTTATCTGCCTCACATCCACAGCAGCGACTCTATTCGCCACAAGCGACATCACCCCCACAGTTTGAGAACTACTGGTTTACATCTAGAGACAGACAACAATTCACACTCACATTCACACCTCTGAGTAATTTAGAATCACCAGTTAACATAGTCCCACTAACTGCACGTCTCTAAAGCCAGAGTACTTGAAGAGAACCGATGCAGACGCAGGGAGAACATGGAAACTCTCGACAGAAAGGCCCTAGCGAGATGGTGGATTCAAACCCAAGATCTTCTTGCTGTGGGGTAACAGTGCTAACCACTGTTCCACCACAATGCCCTCCTCTGAATGTGAATGTGAATGGTTGTGTGTCTCTCAGTGATAGCCCTATGATAGAGCGGTCACAGGGTCCAGGGTGGACCCCCCTCTAAATGAATGGATGAATGGTTTATATCCATAGCTTTGGAGGAAATGTGTATACAACAATGGAAAAAAGAGATAATATTCATCCTGATGGAATGATGATGGTTTAAAAAGCCTCAAATGTGAATATTTGACTCTACAAAAACATTTCATAATATTAGTGAATATCTAAAATAAGCATACATGTCAAACTGTCAGACTGTTAAGAATAACACTGAGTGAGAGTGAAAGTGAAAAGCGTGCTCGCCAAATTTACAAATCTATATTAACCAGTCTCGTTTTGTTCTGTACATTTATAATTTTGAAAACATTTTCTTGACTAGCTGCTCTTTCCTTAAAGAGCAAGCGAGAAAGGGGTGAGTGATTGGTTATATCTCCGGCGCTTATCTCCGTCTGACTTTCCCCGTCTACGTCTTTTTATCTTAATCTTCCACTGTTCTCTCTCACGCATGCACGCATGTTCTCTCTATCTGTGCCTCCCTCTTTCAGTCTTAGCCTCCCACTCTCTCACAGAGACACACTGCCCCACCCACGATAATGAGTAAACCTCTTGCTGCCCCACCCTGCCCAGCCTGCCAAGTTACTGCCAACACCTCACACAGACAAACACACATTCACACACATCCAAAAGGCCAAACCCCAAGTCCTACAAAGGGCCCATGGACTCGAATCACACAGCAGCATATCCGTACACACACTAAGAACACAAATATAACACTCAATACTACTATTTACGCAGCCCCATGTCAAACCCTGACACCACACACACTCTCACACACACACACTAACTCATACTTATATATATACAGAGAGAGAGAGAGAGAGAGAAAGTTCAGTCTATTCTGATCTAATGTGATCATAGCCAATAAGCTCTGTGGTGCAGGCAAACCACAGTTTGTTACTGCCAGTCAATGACATCACTGTGAAGTCAAAAGCATTGTGGTCCACAAAGTAGGGTGAGGGAGCTGACTGACACGTGGTAGCCATGGGAACTGTCAGTTTTCCTCCCCGTTTCCATAGCAGCGGGTGGTTTTCTCACTGTTGTGAGTTCAATTTTTTTTTTAAAGAAGATGAATGCCGCCTATGGGAAAGGAAATGATGTCATGGAATCATGTGCACAGGGACAGATATGAACACACGCAAGCATTTGGGTACACACTCTGCTAGCCAACCCAAATCTGCTTAAGCCCTCAAAATATGATGGAAGAATAAAAGATTACGGTGTATGGGCTCAATGCATGAGATCTAATCCTCACATCTGAGTGAAAGGAAAGATGAGTTTAAGATGAAAGTGTATTAATAGAAGGTCCCTAATAACTAAGGCTTCTCAGCAGGCAGGATCTGGCTACAGAGGCCTAGCTACAAAGGCTCCCATTCAGCGAGCTAAACGCAAAAGTCAGGGTGTAAATGAGACAAAGAAGAAGGATTTTCATCTCATTAGAATGAGATGAAAAGCAGGGGGTTTTGCATGTTCCACCTTACCCTTAGCAAGGACTGGGATTCCTCTTTATTGGCTCCTCCTTTCCCTTCCTGTCCTCCGCCACCTCCGCCACCACCACCAGCACTTCCTCCTCCTGTGTACTGCTGGGGGGTCATCTGGCTCTGCTTCTCGCCAGCTCCTGCCCCACCTGAAGCGGTTGATCCTGATCTCCCTCCTCCATACTTGGCATCTGCCAAAAAGGACTTTGTATCTCCCAAAAATGACTTGGTGTCTCCCAGGTAAACCATGCTAGGTGAGGCCACGCCTCTTTTCTGCTGTGAGGCTTCGTGATTGGCTGAGACAAAAGACAGCGACAGTGGGGAGGTGAAAAGAGACGGGCTCCCACTTCCTGCACCTCTTTCAGGTCCCATTCGCTCCTTAGGCACCCAAAGTAAGCCGTGGGCCTGCTCACCCCCTCTTTCCCCCAGTCCTCTTGTCTCACCGAGAACCCAGCCCTTTTCCCGTTCTCTTTCTTTCTCCTCACCACCCTCACTTTTTACCAGCCCGCCTGCCTCTTCTCTGCCACCTTCGGCCAACCGTCCCTCAGGCGGCGCCAGGGAGTAGAGGAGGCGGATATCCCCTTTGCTCTCTTCTTTAATGGCTAAAGTAGAAGGCGCTGAGCAGCCATTGGCCAAGAGTGTTAGGGAAGGAGTCAGTGAGGTGGGCAAGGAGGTCGTCGTGAATGAGCCTAACGAGGGAGAGGAGTCGTGACAGTGAGCTGAGTTGAAATGGTCGAGGAGGGCTGATGAATCTGGAGCCGTGAAGTCGCAACGTCGACAGCGACAACACGCGTGGACACGCCTGGCAAGAGAAAAGAGCAGTCCGTAAATTACTCATGAATACAAAACGGACCTTCAGAAGGAACAAAATATTCAGCATTAAAATACACACTAGTACATATTGTTTGCTTTCATGTTAATCATAAAGCAATACTGCTAATTGCAAAAATAAGCAGTTTATTCTTGAGTTGCTCAAACCTTCTCTGAACAAATGCATTGCAAGTCACATCGGAGACGTGACTTTTTGAAAAGGAGATCCTGTCATCAGTGGTTATCTTCACCGTGCATGAGTCACAGTGAAGTCAAAGTAACACTAATAAGGCTGAACGTAAGAGGAAAGACTTAAGTAACTAGTTTTGTTACTGGCGACAAGAGAGTCCGTTCATGTTTGAATCTATTGCTCTAAAATGTAAATACAATTAATTCCAATAGGATTTTCATCACTCACAGTTTGAAGAAAATCCACCCCCTGTACTGACTAAATCTAAAGTGCATTTGCCCCTGCCTAAATTCCCCCAAACACTCAGGTAGAGTTTCACAGAGCTCGAGGCCAACAAAGTGACTCAGTGCCCCACTAAATCACAGTGAATTACTTCAAAATCGTGAGGACCATAAATGAATCTGAATGACAAGTACTGGATCGCCCATCAATAAACCACCTTCATTTCCTGCTGGCGAGGGCCCCTGAGTGACCAATGATATATCTGACACACAGCGTCAAGATTTTTTCCTGGCACACACAACAGCCGTGATGCTTCTTGTGCAGGCCAACAAGCAAAGCATTAAACCATCTAGAACAAGAACTTGTGTGTTGTTTACACTGGACCTCGGCAGGCTCAGTTTGCCCCGCAGCTGTCACAGACAGATATACCAATACATTAATAAATGTTTCACAGAATAATGAAGCTGTTCATTTTGTCTGCACTTGGATTATGTAATTGTTTTGCTGGTATATTTATTAATGATGGTAGGCCACAGTTTAACAATTGGTATCTTGTAGTTATTCATATTCCTTTGTCGATATCGTCATTTACCACATAATTCACTTTAATCCAAAATTACACTTGCCTAATTGCTTCATTCAAATGTCATAAGAAGACACAGCTTTTCTCAACACTGCCTGTTTTATTCTTTTAGGCTTTTCCCACCAGTAGGTTATTATCGCTGCATATTACAGCAGAGTGAGGGTTTTACAATAGCAGACAATAAACATGGACTAAAAGTCACTGAAAACAGGAAAAAAAAGCATATCCAGAGTCATTTTTCTCCATTTTGTGACTCTCATCCTCTGGTTTCTGCTTTGAACCCTACCATAATAATTCCTCATCCAGGAAAAAACAAAAACAAAACATTTAAGGCGTGAATTTGAAAACAATGAGAAGATATTGCAGATTCAGACCCACACAAATATTTACAATACGTCGAGATATATAACCTCTCAGAATACTCTATGTATTCCTCTTTGCTGTCTTGTACGTCTGATGCATGATTTCTATACGACAGCAAGTGAAAATACTTAAATAAATATATACTTCTGACATAAACTTATCTTATTCATCATCCTGCCTCATATTCTCCCTTTATTAGCTGTTGAAGAATATATAAAAGGCCTGCACCTCTAGCAGATCACAGAAGCTGAAATATTTGCAAAAATCTGTGAGAACGTGTGAATGAAAAAGCATATAGTGTGTCCATTAGACTTATGTCTCCAGATGCTGAACGACACAGCAGCGTTTATCATCAGCATCCACACGTGGACTGGTGTACCTACTGATTTCATCATTTACTGGGTCTGTCACTGTTAACACTACACATGTAGTGATTGCTGATCTATCTCAGTAACATTAATTCAACTTTTTTTCTATGGGAAATATTGAAGCAGACATAAAAAATATGCTTCTTCTATCTGTATTTTAATAATAATTTATCCATTTGTAATAAACACTTTCTAGTTTGCACTAGAATTATGTCCTAAAGCTTGTTTTGATAAATCTGGCACTGTGAATCCGTGGACTGAGTCTGATTAGTGCTGTGCATGTGGCTAATTTGGGGAGTTATAGTGAGTTAATACACAACAGAGCCAGCACAGATTCAAAGTCTTATAGTTTTGCTAGTGTTTACGCTCAATGCCGCCATCTTGGATTGTTAACTCTGGGTTACTGGGGCCCCTCAGTTGAGTTCCAGATTCAAATTCTGACTTGGAACTCGGAAATTCCGATTTCTGACTCCTTTAGGATTGCAGCATTGTTCCATCAGTAGGGTAAGAAACAGCGAGACAGTGGGAAAAAAGTTTGTCTCTTTTTTTCTCCAAATATCTTATTATAGCAATGCACTCTGCAGCATCCGGAAGCATAATTCAACTCACTAGCCACTTCATTAGGTTCAGCTGTTCAACTGCTTGTTTATGCAAATGTCTAATCAGCCAATGATCAAGTTCAAACCGAGCCAAAAATGGGGAAGGAAGGTGATTTAAGAGTGTCTAAATGTGGCACGGTTGTTGAGACACATAGGCTAGTCTGAGTATTTCAGAAACTGCTGATCTGCAGGGACTTTCCCACACAACCATCTCTAGGGTTTACAGAGAGTGGTCTGAAAAAATGTAAAATATCCCATCAGTGGCAGTGCTGTAGGTGAAAATGACTTGATGAGAGTTTAGAGAATGGCCAGACTGCTTCAAAATGATAGGAAGGCAAAAGTAACTCAAATAACCACTTGTTACAACCAAGGTATACAGAAGAGCATCTCTGAATGCACTCCTACCAGCTAAGAGCAGGTGCTGACCTTGTCCATCACGTTATAACCACAGTGTACCCGTCTTCTGATGGCTCCTTTGAGCAGGATAACCCATCGTATCAAAGCTCAAATCCTCTCAAACTTGAACATTACAATAAATCTTCTATACTCAAATGGCTTCTTTGGGATGTTTTGAAAGAGGAGATTCACATCACAGGATGTGCAGTCGACTGGGGAATGTTTCCACACCGGAATTTAGGCTGTTTTAAAGGCAAAAGGAGGTCCAAAGTGGTACTAGCAAGGTGTAACTAATAAAAATGACCGGTGAGTGTAGTCCACTGTGGCTTTACCATTGGTTGGCTCCCCATTTGTGGACAAAATCCTTTTTACTGTGACTGGCTCTACCCGGACCAATACATATATATCTGATATGTGAGTAAAGAACCTGTGTGACTGGCTGCTATGGGTGTAATTTTAACATGACCACTGTCAGCCATCAGATTGTACTTAAGTTGTATATTAGCAGCTAGGTGAGAGTTTATCTATAAAACTTATGGATTGATTGGCTTCCCTCAGCTGACAATCTTTTTCGCATTACACAGCACCATCCTTTGATCTGAACACCCTATAATTACATGTTGCTTTTTGTTTTCTAAGACTTGGCCTTCAGATGAAAAAAAATAAATAAAAATGGTTGTTTTTAGATGTAGCATGAAACTTTCTGGCTTTATTTCACTTTTATTTGATTTGAGCTCCAAGATTCAGGGCTTAGATTTTGTTAAGGATGTGAGTGAACTGTTAAATCGCCTGCAAACTCTGCTTTGTCACCCTCTCTCGCTCTCTGCTCAGCACCCTTCTCTCTGAATTTCTCTCTCTGTATTTCATTCACCTTCCCTCTTACATTCCTTCTTTTAACCTTCTTTCTTCCCTTCCCGTCTTTCGGTCCTTGCCATCTGCTGTTCTCATCAGGCTGTCAAAAGAGAAAAGTTCTCGAGCCGCAAACTGCGACAGCATTGTTTTTCGACTCAGGAAAGGCTCATCTCTGAATGTGCTCCCGATGTGCGTGCTCAAAAACCCTAACCGAGAACCGTTCAGATACTCCTGTGAACATTTTAGCTTGAATTTATGAATCCATCCGTAGCTTAACACACAAGCTGCGCTATATCATCAATCCAATTTCGTGTAATTAAGTTATCTCAGTGTGTGGGCTCTAATCTCACACACTGAGTATCCATAACATACCTGGGGCAACGACAGAAAAACTAACAGCTAGGCAGACAAAAACTGTGAATTCCTCTGCATTTAATATCTTCACATATTGCTTGTGTTTCTGCCCTCGCATGGAAAGAAATTGTCTTTGGCATCACTTCTCGAGAGGAGTAACCACATTTAAAAACTTTAACACTGGCAGAGAGTTTGAGGCCCTGTGCCTGTGTGTGCTGCATGGTGCTGCAGTTTAAGGGAGTGACAGCTGCCTCTGCCCCAGGCACACAGGCTCAGAGAGGAGGATCTCCATTCTTCATGGGAATAAAGAAAGTGCAGCATATTGTTTTAAGACCCTGACAGCAGAAACGATCACAGCTCATCGATACTTTGTTCTTTGATAATTTAGCCTGATTTAGATACCAATGCCAAGTGACAACATATAATAAAACATTCCAATCAGTAGTGTAGATTAGTCACTGCAAATCTCCACACAACTATCTCCACTTTTTTGTGTCTTTGGCCCCAACTTTCCCACGCCACTCCCCTTTTTCCCACCCCAACTCGTCCTTTCATTTACTTTTTCTATCACAAAATCTGAATCTAAAGAACAGGATTGGCTGTAGTGAGTTTTTGTTTTTGGTATTTTTTTTAGAAAATATACATATAAATTTAGTGTATACATTTACATGTGCAAATAAAAAAACTAATTCCCACCTTCAGGGAAACTTAAATCCTTCTTGCACTTGTCAGTGCGAGACAAATGTAATATTTTTGAAACCTAGATTTCATTTTGCGATTAAGACCTTGCTATTTTTTCACGTAGTGCAAGGCAAATTCAATAGAACCTTTCTGACCACTCACTTTCAGACAGTGAGCAGACGTGGGTGAAATGTCAAAGACTGTAAAGCTTGTTGCAATATTGGGGTTTTGGCTTCACAGGCATCCAAGGTGCATTTAAAGAGGAATGCGTCTTAAGTCGTCTAATCTCCAGCAATGTACGACATGGAGTAACTTTAATGTGAACGTAAGGCCAAAGCCTTTTGCCCCTCAAGAAAACAGCCCATAAGCCACAGCATGGTGCTTTCATAGATATTCGAATCATGGACTTCATCACAGACGGGTGTGTGTAATATCAGTTTGGAAATCTGTAACACGAGCTATAAATATGTGATCATATCTGTGCAGCTTCCAGGTGAGAATGTCAAAATGGTGTCTGTGAGTAGCTTAAGCGTACAATTTTCTTTCTTTTTTTCCTCTCACTGAACATTTACTTGATAAGGGAGTGCAACAAGGAAGAATCACAGGGGTCTGAAACAAAGCACAGGAATTAGCAACTAACTTGAACAAAATTTTTCAGATTCTTGCCTTTTATTTCCCCGTGATAAATTCAATCAAAGTGAATACTCAGTCTGTATGAGATTCTATGTCTTAAAAAGTTAACTGACTGCATGCACGGCAAAAAAAGCACAGATTTTTGAAGATGGTAAACTGAATGGCTCAACCCTTGCAGAAAAAAACACTACATAATGTAAAAAAACATCATCAAGAAGCTACTTTTGGCTGCTCCCTTATTTACAAGGACCACAGGGGATAGCTCTGCATGTTTGATTGATTTGGCAGATTTCTTTTAAGTCAGATGCCCCTCCTACCATGACCCCAAAGGGATTAGTGTCTCCTCCTGGGATCAATTGGGGCACTGTTAGCTTATTAGCTTATTAGGCAGGGGGAAAAAAAATACATCCTATCAAATAACACAATTATAATGACCATGCAATCTCACCTGTAGTGTCTAAAAATCTCTTCTTCCACTTCTGTAATGAAGTGACACTTTGTACATGAGTACTCCCTCTCTCCTGCGCCTCCTCGCCCTCCTTCCTTGTCTCCCGCAGCTTCTTCCTCAGCTTTGACATGTGGGGGAGCCCCCTTTAGGTTGATCAGGTTGTGGCAGCTTTCATAGTGTTGCAGCAACACGTCAATGTCAGTGGTAGCAAATGCACACTGGTCGCACAAGTGGGTGACGCCTACGACAGGAAAGCGGGACCAATCAGAAGCAAGAAGCGAAGAATTTAGGATCATGCTGGAAAAGCTCCAGAATCAGGCTTCTGATGAATGTTATATATATATAAATAACATATGCCTCCAAATACCTTGTGTGACAACAGGATGGGCGGGGTTAGAGGGGTGAAAAGTAGAACCAGAAATCCCACTGTGGTCGCCTCTAGGGTTAGGAGGAGTCACGCTGGGTGAGGTGGTGACAGCGGGTTTTGAACCAATGGCGTCCTGCTGTTTGGCGAGTTGAGGGAACTTTGAACAGCATTTGGGGCAGGTGGGCTTCCGACAAGCGAATGGGTGGGATACCTGTTGAAACAAATTAGAAAAAAAGGTAAGAGCAAAAGTGGTTTGAACCTTTAAATTATTTACTGATTACTGCCGATATAAGAAGAATCTCGTTTTGATGCTGTGGCGTAGCCGTGTATTTTCTATGAATCTAATAAAGAAGTGGAAGCCAGCAGTACCAGTATGAATGTGCATTATTAACTAAATGATGCCACCCTCAATTTTGGATGTTAACCATCCTTTTTGCATTTTTAACAGCTGCAACAGAACTGTTGGCAGCTGGCACAAAAGGAGGGAGGGGAGAATGCGTGGGTAGACTGGGGAAAGCAAGGGAATTTTAACTAGGCAGGAAATTGGAACAATTAACTTTACACTTGTTCCTATATTACGTTTTATTTTTCCTTTGCTTGCAAAACAGCTCTTTTTTTCCTTCTAATTAACAAGCAGGCAGCAAAACAAGCAAATAAACATTTCAATATTTTATTTATCTCACCTCCCCTAGGTGTTTTTGTGGCTGACAGAGACCCTGTGGACAATACATGCAGTGTTGAATGCTGCAGCGGTGGATGGAGTGGTTATGCTGGTAGTGCAGTAGTAATGGTGCTACTACGATCACATCCGCACTGTGGGCCATGGAGTACCGGAAATCACACAACTGACAGTTATAACTGGTCACAACTGCTTCTGAATCACTGCTGTTTGGGTCTCCTAGGAGCAAAAAGCAGAACAAAAGTAAATAAAACCTGGGCAGAATTTCAAATATTATCACGTATAATTTCTATTATGATAATCGAGGCAAACAAACACGAGGTGACAAGCACCACAAACAATAATAGAAGACTCATTTATTGAGGGCGATCATGTATTGAGGGCGATCATTTATCTTTGCTTTAAGCAGATACAATCTACCAGCAGTACCGAACATCATCTTACTGCCACGTTCCAATACATCTTCATTACCTTGGCTGGTGCTGGAGAGGTTGGATGGCTGATCTTTGCGGCCTTTTGATACCATTTGGTCTCTCTCTCCTCCATCTCTCCTTCCTCCTCTTTCTCGCTCTCTGTCCATCCCACCAGGATTAGAGTTGTTGGGGCTCGTAGTACCACCGGTGTTCATTTTGTGTCTTTGCTCATAGTGCTCTAAAAGCTTTGCAGAACCCCCCGACCACTCGCAACTCCAGCTGCAGGATTTACACCAATAATACGTCTGCACGGCGCCTCGACCAGCCTCCCCCACCCAGCCCGATGAATCCGAACAAGACCTGACTGGGATGAAGTACCCGACCAAAGAGTCGTCCTCTGCGCGCACCGCAACTCGCTCGGCCCCGTCTAAGGCTTGACTCCGTCCCTTCAGCTGGTTGTCGTGCGTTGCCAGGTTATTTGTGGTCAGCAGGGGTGTGGTCGGCGGTGTTTTGACTTTGTTTGGGTGCGAGGAAAGGAAATGTTGTTCAAGTTCCAAGGAATTACTGCCCATGTACGTGAAGTTGCAGAATTTGCAGCGAAAGTACTTTGTGTTTCCTTGGCAATCCGAGGTCTTCCGACCGATTCCAATGAGCGTGCCACCCAATGTCACCTGTTGATAGGCAGAAAAGAAAAAGACAATAAAGAAGGAATAAAAATATATATTTAATGCATAAACAGTTTGATTAAGAGGCAGTCTGCATGTCTGCATTTCCTAAAATTGCTGCTGCAAATGAATAACTACATATCAGACTCTTAATCTTGTGAAATAAAGAGCAATGCGGGAATTTATTTATAATTCTTTAAATAGTTAAAGTTAATGCTAACTTTACATTTATTAAAGTACTTTACAGGATTCAGAGAAGGAAAAAAAAAGACAATGACTGGTTATACTGCCTTTTCCTTTAAACAGACAAACATGAAAGAAATTAGATACAAGGCAGTTATTTTTGTGTTCCTAAGCAGCAGATATTTAAAGGACACATGGCACAAGCCACCAATCGTAGAGCTGTGCAGGATAATTATGCCTTAGCTACTCAAACCCACAATGAACATAATCCATCATTTTCCGTATGTAACTGTAGACAATTAAAAGGCAACTGTAAGTCTAACTAACCAACCAATAACAAAACTACTAGGCTCTACTGTAGTGTTTAGGGTCGACGCCAAGGTTTTATATAACTAAGTCAGTAACCTGGCACTGTTTTTTGTTTTTATTAAGTTAGCCTCTAGACAGTAGGTGATTACACTGTGCTCATCGTTATGGTAGTAATGAGGCAATCTGGCACGCCATACAGTAGCAATGGACTCACTACTGTACAATATAGATATGTCTCTAAATCTGAGGTTTTAAGATAACTATGGGCAGTGTGGTAACAGAGCTGCATGTGACATGAGCAAAGATGCAAAGCTCCACAGATAACAGAACGCCAAACAGACGCAATACTAGGAATTAGATCTCAGAATCAGCGAATGTGCAGCATGGCAGTTACGTCAATTGGTGTCAAGAACAGATTAGCGGGGAATGCTCTGTTCAGCTTTTATGTCATGTTTCCTAGTATAATGGATTGCTAGTATGCATTTTTTTGTGTGTGTGTGAGTTTGACAGGTTGTATATGTTTATATATTTTTCCTACTTGGATTTTTTTTAAATAACAAGAGATACAAGTTTGTATCTACTACTATTTTTTGTTCATGTTATACAAATACCGTCTGTTGTTTGGGATTTTTTCCCAAAATCTAGCACAGAAATTAGTTTTTAAGACACGCAAAACTATTTATTTGCCTAGTTTTATGCTTATGGTTAAAATATATTGGGATTAAAAGTGGGAGTGAAGGTAAGATAGAGGGAAATTTGTAGTTTTTTTATGATGGTACAAGGACATTTTTGAAGATGAAAGGTGTAAAAGATTTTTTTTTTCTCTGTGTGTTTGTCTTTTTTTTTAAAAAGAAACTACAATCAGTTCATAGGACAGCTGAAAATCTGAACTTTCATAGACAACAAGAGTGACAGTAAGGCAATCATTTTGCCAAAAAGGGTGGAAAAAGTAATATTTGTACAAAGAATTAAGCGTGAGATGGTATACGTCAACTCAGCTAAAGAAAATAAATGTTAAAGTCTAAATTAGAGTCATTACTGTACGTGATCTCACGACAGAAATTCAACAATTATCTCATCCAACAGACCCTGCCCAGACAATTAGCAAAGAGCAAAGCATCAAGTAATTTCACCAGGCAGAATGTGCAGGAAGACATGACCGAGAATATGAGACAGAGACAGAGTGAAAGAAAAGAGGCAAAGGGCGAATGGGACAAGATGAAAGAAAAAATTGTAAGTTGAAGAACAGAGCTGCAGAAAAAGAAAGAGGCCAAAGAGAGCCGGGAAGCAAATTGAGAAGTTGGAAAAATGGATTAGATAAAGTAATAGAGACTAAGAAAGACAAATCAAAGAAAGAGGGCAGAGCAGAGGAGAAGGTGAAGGAGAGACAAAGACATGATAAGAGAGACAAATGGAGAACCAGGAGAGAAGAAGACAGTTAAATATGTCTGACAGCTGTTTCATTACACTCCCTAACAGCCGATTATAACTACTGGTTCTCCGTCTGCCTCTGTCACTACCTTCTCTCCTTTCCTCCTCCATCTCGAGCACTCTCACTCATTCCTTCTCCCTTTTCTCCACTATGACTTTTTTGGGGGGGTCTGGAATCTCATTGGTTGACATGGAATCTTGTCTTAGCAAATGACAGCATGGAATTTTCCAAACGTGGGCGGGAGAGAGAGAAAAAGTGAGTGAGGGATGGAGAGAATAGAGACCCCTTTCATTCGTTTTTTTTTTTAAGTATATATATACTTTCACTTTTTCTTCATAATGACGACTTAAGCCCACTGGATTTTCTATTTGTGATTCGGTGTGCGTATGTGTGTGTGTGTCTGCGCGCGTATGTGTATTACTGTGTCCATTACGTGACTTTAGATCATTACAGGCTGCTGGTTTAAATGAAACTAAACTCCTTCACTATTCTTCACACACACACACACACACACACACACACACACACACACACACACACACACACGTTTGTTGAATCATCCCACTAAATCTTTCACACAAAAACATCACAGTTCATGAATACTCGAAATCCTAATCCTTGACTCAGTTATTGCCAAAAATGAGCTTATATTTACAGCATATTGTAAACATTTGACGATTAAAAAATTTTCCAAGCGAACCTGTAGGTTATTACTGAAAATACTGTTAAACTGATAGGTGATTAGATATCACTGATTTAATTTAAGATCTCATTTAAACTTCGTAGCTCTTGAGGTAAAAATAGCAGACACATGAGCAGTTAGTCTGAGGCTTTAATGTTCAGTACTAACATGCACGGCAAATCAATACTGGCGCTGCTGATTTCACTGATTATGGACGCCTGGTAACACAAAGAACAAAATTATTGAAAACTACTTTTATCCTCAGATTGATTCGGTAATCTGTTGATGTCAGGTACAAAACGCATCTCTTTTTTTAAAAATGTTTTTTGATTATTTATGATTAGAAGTTTGAGTACAGCGTCCTAGTATATCTACGACATTCACCTTGTAGAAGGAATTTTTAGTTGCACCTGAAAGTTTGCAGCATCCCCTTCATTCACCTAGTTTTATAAAATGAGCCCTCAATATGGGGATGAGCATGGATTTTATTGAATTATTTAACAGCTAGAATCATGCATTTGTCTACGCACGCATTCCCTGCAAAAGATTTGGGAAGTCGACACTATGGCTTTTGTATGCGCGCGCACGTACGCTTGAGTATGCATACCCCCATATGCGCGACTTGTCTGCCAGGTGCCCCGCTTGTCTCACTTTCTGTGTCTATCCATCTGTCAGTCTATAAAATTTTATAACTTGCAGCACAATGACTCCCTGTCCAAATAAGGCACACCCTATGTTACAAATCAGTTGCAGATTGCTCTACCCAATAAATTATTCCATTCAGTTATGAGCCTAACTTTGCAGATTTATTACAACCGTGATTACAGCAAACTGTTAACTAAATCAGTGTTACTTGTATTGGATCAAAGTTTATAACTATGATTACATAAAATGTTTCATATACAGTATGTCGCACTTCTTCGAGTTATTATGACATACAAATGTAATAACTGTAACTTTGATGTAAATGAAATTACTGCAACATTTTTGAGTTTTCTTTTAGAACTTTACACCAGTTTTACTAGTGCATGTTGGTGCACACAATGATGCGCATTAAACATACGCAAACAAGACTGAGACTGCATTGCATCCATTGCATGCATATTTCTGAAGTTACTGTTTTACCACAAAATAAAAGAAAATTGTTGTATAATTAATTATAAGATTATATAAAATGTGCTGGAGCCCTGCTATAATCTCTAACACTAATTCTAGTCAACTTGTGTTTGTTATCTTAAAAAAAAATCTGTTTCCAAGGTAACCCACGTGGAAAAGAAATACAACAACAACTTTAAAAAGTTTCATTTTTGCTTCCAACTGTAAACTTTTATGTTTTATACGCCGATGACTCAGATGATGTCAACGTGGCCACTTTCACCTTTTTCTCACACTACATAAAGTTTACTTGATTTATAACTGATCCGTATAAATACGTGGCATGTGCAAAATAAAAGTATATTTAAATAACATCATTTGTACGTGTGTAATAACAGCATCATTATAAGCCTAACAGGAAATACACATCAGAAATACATGTTTCTTTACTATTTCTTTGTAAAGGTTTTAGTTTTCTATTAGTTGAATGCACACTCGCAACATAAGGCCTAACCGCAGTTCTGACAGTAAACCATTATATATTGTTGGAGCTCACACCCTGATCCTTGTCATTGTTTCTCTGCATTTCCACTGCGGTAAAGAAAAGACTAGGCCCATCACTTTAGCTGTTTTAACATGTGGGACGTCTGAAAAAGTTTAGTTGACGTTCCATCATGCCTCTTTTCCGCGCACATACACACACAGACAGAGCATCAGCGGCGGACAGGCTGAAGCCTCCCCTTTGGTTATAAAAAAAAAATCTAACCACGCACCTTCCCGTAGGGTTGTGAAACAATATAAGCCTGTTTATCACTACTTCAGAACGCAACCACTGAGAAACAACCAGAAAATAAAGTTTGGTTTGTCTGATTCACGGGTTTGTTCACATTCACTTTCTAGCATGCTTGACCACAACTGCTCAGTCTCTCTCATTCCCTCTCTCGTTCTTGCGCTCTGAATCAGACATGAAGGCCCGAGTTACAATGTGGTATTTACAAGCAATACTCAACAAATTCTGCGGAATACCTTGAAGTAAAAAAACCATCTCAAATGACTGTGAGATGAGACAAAACGCTGCAGTTAGGCTACTTGACAAATGGAAATATATTGAGTCCCTCCAAAAGTTTCTAGACCCTGGGAAAAGTTCCTGTGGTGGAAAAATGGCTTATGAGCGCTTCCACGCTGCAGAAACTAACTCCAGGGGCTATTAACAGTTAACAATTTCTACTGCGGGGAAATTATTCTACCCCTGAACAAAAGAAAAGAAAAAAAAACTCCCCGGGAGATTAATACTTTTCAATAGGTACAGAAATTTCTGGGTGAGGCTTGCAGCACTTAACATTTTTGATCGCACACACACGACATTTCAAGGGTTGGAAATATAGACAGTCAACCGTCTGAAGCATGTCTGGATGGCTTAGGATTCGTGAGAGAAAAATCCTTGGGAGTTAAATTTCCTGGTACTTTGAGCGGAAGCTCTAAATTATTGGGAAAAGAAATGCTTTTTGCAGTCTGGCATGCTGGCAGGATGAGAGTCACCAAATCTGAGAGCATACTGTGGAAAATGGGCCACAGATACCAAAATTAGCAAACTTCAAGAAAAATAGTGCTTTGGAATACCACACTGACTTTTATGAAAGCCAATCAGTTTCAAAAATTAAGTCTTTCTGTGGGACTGAGGAGGTTTTTATTTTATTTTATTTTATTTTAACCCCTTTTAAAATTCCTTAAAAGGGCTACTACAGCACATAGTTTTTGTTTTTTAAATATATTCAGTTATTAAAGTATGGAGTATTTTAAACACTTTTATGAGTATTTCACACCCAGTACTTACCTGTACGTCATATGTGCCATTCATCATAACTGTCCTATGCTGCTGACTCTGTATCTCTGGTCTTGTCTTCCCCAAGTCTTTGGCTTGGCTCCTCTGCCCTTGTCCCGCCTGTATGTCTGACATGAGAAATGCAAGAAGGGGTCAGACTGGTAGAAACAGATAAACAAAGAGGGCTCAAGCTGCTTGAGGCAAAAAAAAATGTGAGAACTAGCCTGACATCTGGGAAGAAGGAAAACTAGACTCAGAATCAACAAGCTGTTTTTCTAAGTAACTGGTATGTCCTTACTGGAAGACAAGTTCAAAGTATATATATGTATATATATATATATATATATATAAAATAGATGAACTCATATGTATTTTTGGCAGTTTTCTCCTGTACTGGTTCATATTTGCTATGATTGTCCAGGTCTTTAGGGTCATACATTTCATTCTCCATTATAAAGTAATTTCTATAATAAGCGCTGGAAAGAGAAAGCTGAAGTTACCAATAGGTGTGTGTTGGGGAGCCATGTTGTGGAGTGCCAGGATGTGTGTGTCCAGAGCAGCATCCTGCCGTGTGCGGTTGTGCAGGCCCAGGTGATACTTCCGAAAGTGCTTCACCAGGTCAGCCGGGTCGTTTCCATAGTAACCGTAGCCACACACATTGCACTTGAAGTCCTGGAGTTTAGGAGAGGGGCTGGAGGAAAGCGGAGGGGTATCGGTCGTGGTCTCCTCCCCTCCTTCCTGTCTTGGGAGGAGGTGCGGGGCAGAGAGGAGAGGAGGGGTGAGATGATCTGCCTCCCCCCTTTCTCTGTCGCTTCTCTCCCCTTCTTCTACCGCTCTGTCCCCGTCCTCAGGCTCCGACTGGCTCTCCGGCCTGTCCGTCAGCGCTGCTCCTCCTTGCTTTGCCCTTCCCCTGCCTCCTCCTCTCCTCCCCCCTCGCTCCTCATTACCGTAGCGATCGCCAACAGACGAGGGAGAGACAGACGAGGAAATGCACTCGCTCTCTCCCCCCTCCTCCTCCTCCTGCTGCTCCTCATCTCCTCTGACCCGCTCGGAGGATTCCGGCTCAGAGGGTCGGTTTATTCGTTCGGCCTCTGCTCCCACTCTCCCTTCCTCTTCGCCTTCTTCTTCCTCTTCTCCCGCTGGCCTCTTTCCTTCTTCTTCCTCTTCCTCCTCGCCTCCCACACTCCGGATAGGGGGATTCTTCTTCCTCACCATTTCTACAAACATGAAAAATAGAAGAAAAAATAATTATGATTTGTTACCATGTATTAAGGGAGGAAGAAGAAGAAGCTTGGGGATAAAAAAACAGCAAGCTGACTTCCCTCAAGACACTAAAAGATACAGAGCCTTTCAAACTCCAGTAATATTCTGCATATAACGCCACACATGCACACAAATACAATTATCTGACAATGATGTACAGTATGTGCGCAAAATAGCTTTGATTTAATTTACAGACTTCTTTGAACACCAAAATCTGCGACAATCCTCGACCACAAACCTCGTCAAAGAAAAACAGGCGCAACAAATCAGAAACATCTCAGCTGCGAGAGATTTTTTTTTCTTTTTCAGGATTTTTTTTTTTTTTTTGGAGGGCGGGTGCTTGCTGAAATGTGACGGCCACCCCCCCACCAAAAAAAAGCACCCATCGTACAACGATTTTTTTTTCCTTTTTCAACCCAACTGGGGAGTGAATCTTTTTATCGTTATGGAAACCATCCGTGAGAATCTTCCAACACGTGACCACATCAAGAACCCAAACCATATCAGAGAGACGGGAGAGACAGCGAGGGGGGAGGAGGGGGAGGCGCGGAGAGAAACGGGGGAGACAGATGAAGGAGAGGAGACGGGGAGAATGGCCAACGCACAACCACATCAAACCGAACGCCCCATATCAGAAAGATGGATGAGGGAGGCGGCAGACTGCAATTCATTCCCTCAAGCGCTCCAAATTTCTCCTTCCCATTTTGCTCCTCTCATTTTTTGCTTTTTTGGGTGTTTTTTTTTTAACCTTTCATTCATTTTCTGGCTTGCAAATTCTCATTTTCTCATTTCTCACTGTCTCTCACACTTTTATCTGCATCACCTCCTTTGGTTTCCTCTTTTGATTGCCTACCATGTCACATTTTACTTTTGTCCCGCCCCACTCATCCTCTTTCTCTCTCTCAACCTTTCACCTTTTTCCTGCTTGTGCATCCTTGTGTAAAACACCAATGTCAAAGAAATGAAGTGCCAAATCATTTTTTATTTTGTGTTGCCCTCTTTCACATGCAAGAATAATTGCAACAATAACTTAAGTAATTCCATCATTAAATGTTTTCTTTCTGTTCCTGCCATCCCAACCCCCTCCCCTCCTTCCCTTATAATCACTGTACAAAGCCATCAAATAACCAAACATGTGTTTTATGTTAAACCATAATCTTTCTTTTGTTCAAAAGGGGAACAATTGTGGTTGTAGCGTTCACAACAGTCGTGACAGGGAGATGCTGCATACGTTTTGTTTTTTTGCTTTTATTTTGTCTTCCTTGCATAAGTGTGTGCGTGCGTGCGCATATGCGCGCATCTGTGTTTATTTGTGGTCATTCAGTTCATTTTCGGGGGTGCACAGTCAACCCGGAGAACCCATTTCTTTTGGTCATAAACAAAGTCAAACCCAACCGACGCCTGATCGACGCCAAAACTGATCACTTTTAGATCAATGCAATATGAGGGGGGAAGACACTGGATGTCTTTGAGGGTTTTATGTGTGAGTAATGCATTATTTGATGATAAACCCAGAAAGCATGTGCACCACCCTGTGAGCATCTGTGAGAGACAAAAGCTTGTTGTTATTTACTGATAGCAACCTGCAAACAGTTAAAGCGTGAGAGAACTGACACACACACACACACACACACAGACATACACCGCTAAAGAAAATATGAGAATAAGTTTGAAAATCCATAATCGGGTGATGATGCACAGTGAAAATACCCATATTTGGGCAGCGTTCTGTTGTTATCTAGAGGATTAGAAAATACTTAATAAACAGAGATAGAGAGAAGAGCAAAACAGAAAATGAGAGAGGGGTGCTGTTTTTGTTGAATCCAATTTTCTCTCTGTGGCCTTTGTAGTATTTGCCTTTTTCTCCCACTCTCTCTCTCTGCCATACAACTATTAAAATAAAGCATTTATGTCTGCAAGGGCCCACGCCTAGACCAGCCCTGGCACTCGCCCTGTGCGTGTGTGTCTGTGTGTGTGTGTCTGTGTGCGTGTGTCTGTGTGTAGGGAAAGAGAGGGAGCGGGAGAGTGTGAGTGAGTGCAGGGAGCAGGGGAAAATCTCATCTGATGTCGACCACACCCAGTCAGAATTCATCATTTACACACACACACAAACACACACACACGCACACACACACACACACACACACACACACACACACACACACAGTGGAAAACTACAGATCGTTGTGGTAAAGCAGTGAAGCTGAAACCCCGACCTAAGAAGCACTGACTGACCTAAACTATGTTTCCGTATGCCCTTGTATGATCCATCCGACTGGTGACTTAGTAAGTTCACCGGTGATGACAATTATTGCATTAACACAGCAGCAAGTAGAAGGAAGGATTCTGTAGCCCGTATTTATTTACGCTGGAATCATTTGGTCTTATGCATACTTCAGTGCCACTTTTATTGGATGCGGGCAGGAAGCAGAGGTGTGTGTTTAAAGGCCCTACTGTGTGTTTTTTGGGTGTAAGCATCTGTATGTGTGTGTGTGTGTGTGTGTGTGTGTGTGTGTGTGTGTGTGTGTGTGTGTGTGTGTGTGTGTGTGTCTCTCAATGTCGCAGCAGAGCTTTTGTCTGCTCCAGGCTGTATACACAGACTGGAACCATTACTATCAACTACAATTAGGTACAACCCACCACAACATACCGCATAACAACTACTGCTACTAGCTACAATTAGCCCTTATACAACACACTGGCCTCAATACCTCAGCAAAGATAAATGTGACAGCTAATCATTTCCATCAACTACAATTAGTCCCAACGCCAGTGAGGCTTTTATCTAAAATTGCCAATAATGATCCGACGTCAACTGCTGAAAGACGCAGCAACAGGAGTATGGTAAGTTTCAGAAGCACGTGGCAGACGGAGGACCATGTTGGGGAACTATGTTGTAAAACGTACTCTTTCGCTACATCTCAGCGTTTCTTAGTGTGACTCGCTCGTGTTATGTCAGAGAAGCGCTATAAATTAACTTCAAAAATGTCATCGTATTCAAGCAGTTCAAACTCAAACCAGCAGGTATTTTCAACCAAGCGCTTGCATGCACGCTAAACAGCATTTGCTTTTACGTCAGTTATTTACAAGAAGACTTTTCCAGAATCAGAGCTGACGTGTTCAAATTTCTTGTTTTGCCTTGTCATCAGTCAAAAATCCAAAGATATCTGCAACAAACCCTCATATTTGAGGGGCTGTAATCAACAAAGGTTTGTCAATTCTGCTTGTTCACTTACTCCAGTGATTAATTGTCGGCAATTAATTTGGCCATTCATACAATCTTTGTCATAAAAAGAACAAATTAATCAGCTTGTTTCAACACTACGAACAACAACGGAGGTCAATCCTGTCGTTTGTCATGCGTTTTGTAGGGGTCTAACACATGTTGCTTTAATTATGTTATATAAACAATATCTTACTCCATTTCAACCACATCATGTTTACGGCATCTTAGTGCACCGCCAGCCTGGCAATGAATTTTCATGCGACTCATAAGAAATCAAAAGAGGCCTTTGTCATTCAGAGAACAAAGTTAGATCTCTCTAATGGAGGAAAACAGATTACGAGTACATCTCAACCATTTTACACAGTGACTCCAAGCTAATTCTCTAAATGCATATTATTGAGTCACGGTAATGGATGGGTTTGATACCGAATCTCAACACGAATCTCAATCCACATATCTCTGCTGCCTCCAGATATCTGTGCTCTCTCCCTCCCCGTGGGACAGCTGTAGCTGGCATCTCCATCTTTCATAAACAAAGGATTAATGTGCAACATATGAAGAAATAAAGCTAAAGGCAAGGTCTTATTACAAAGACAGACTTCTCTCTGGCTTTTCTTTCTCTTTCTGTCTCTTCGTGTCATCCTCTCCCCCTCTTTGTCCCTATCTCTCCTGCTCCTCATTATCTGTCCTCGCTTTCTTCTCGCGGTGCCATCTCTGTTCCTCTCTTCTGATTTACTGGAACTTTGTGAGATTTGGAAAAGAGAGAACAACTTACGGGTAAGTAAGGTGCACATAAAGGAGAGGTACGAGTCAGGGAGAAAGAAACGGACGAGGGAGATGGTGGGTAAGGACTTTTAATTAGAATAAGAATCCTGGCACTGTGAAAGGGAGGTAAAAGGAAGGAGCGTAGACGTTTGGAGGGGATGAGAGGTTTTAGACGGGAACACAAATGTGTTTTCTTGTTTTAAGAAGGAAAAAAGGCTGATTGTCTTGGGAAATGGATAGACAGGAGCAAAGAAAGGGAGAATAGGAGGAGAGAAAAAGGCAAGAGGCAAGGAGCAGATAAGCTCCACATACTAACAAGACACCCCCCCAACACACACTCACACACACACATAAAAAAACAGTAGATGATTTGAATATAAACCTTCCTGTGATGTCCAAAACAAGTTCACATTCTGCATGTGGAAAATCAGTGTTTATTATCACTTCATAGGTATATTTCATAAACCACCTCTTATTTATTCAAAGTCACTGCATACCCACAAAAGCAAACTCATTACTGAATGCTTTAAAGAGATTCTCACCACATTTTGGGCCTATTTTGAACACTGAAGATCGAGTCACGCTACAGGTGTCAGGCTTCCCGCTGGGCACCCCTCGTACAGCCTGCAATATAATGACTATGGGGTTTAAAACTATTCTGCAAGCCGCAATTTGAACTCAGGTTTATTTTGACTAATTTAGCAAAACAATTCCCAAATATCTTGCTCTGGGTCTGAGTCTGTGTGTGGAAGTTTAGCTGAGAAAACCACAGACAATGACTGACTTTGCAGAAATGTGAGAGCAGGTTCCTCTGAGCCTCCTCATTAGAGCTGCTGGAATATTCATACATCTTGTGGCTATCAGACACTTGCATTTCCAGCTTCATATCTGAGACTGGATCCGGTATGGCTCATGTATGCATCACACATGGGTGGTTTTAAAGACGTGCTCACTTTCGGGTCCATTACGCAGTCAACATTTCAGAAATGTCCTTTTTAAAACTGCAACTTTGTGTCAGTGTAGAAATGTTTTTTATTTCAGTAAAAAATTGAAAATAACACGATCACCTTATCACGATGCGCTACTGCCCAAAAGAGCAACTCTAGCTTCTCAAATAAAAGAAGACAAGAAAAAGTTTTTTTGTTAATCGCTTCAATTTTATGTTCAAAAAATGTTCTCACGAATGTCTTGTATCACTCAGCAGTCATTTATTTAGACAATTATTTCTTCTAGGAAGTCCACCGATGCACAAAATGGCAGTCACGCTGCAGTGCCTTGTAGCTTTAGGTCATGAGCCAGTGAATGAAAGCAGCTGAAGACAATATTAATGAAAGCGTGCAAGTAAACGGTTTAGTACCCACTGAGACGAAACAGATCAGTCCCCGTGAAACCGAGCCTATTTAGAGCGGCGGAGCAATAATAGGAAATGGTCGCGAGCGAGCACGATGCTGCGCTGCGCTGCGCTGCGCTGCGCTCCGTTCGCGTCCTGGATGGGAGGGCGGGCGTGTCTGGCCTCTTCGAGAAACACGGGGATAAGGGAGAGAAAGTTGGCCAAGGGGAGGATTTCTTTTTTTCGGGAGAACCAGTAACAGCTGGGAATTGATTTTGCAGAGGCAGGAGTCTAATTGAAAGTAGGGAGGGGGGTTCGAGAGCCAAACAGAAATAGGGAGAAAGAGGAGGACAACGTAAAACCACCGCGAGACAGAGTCCACCTGCCATTTTAAGACTAAAAGCTTTCAGCTGACTACCAGGTCCCTAATCAATGCCAGAATTTTTACTTACACACACATTCTCTCTTCGTCTGCTGTGTAGCAGGGGCCCAATTCTTTCCTGCCAAGCAAATCACACACACGTAGACTCAGTTGCAGACCCACTCTACCACAGTGTAGGACTCATTTGTAATGGGGTAACAGCATGCAAAATATGTCATCTTAAATGTCAAACTTAATCAGAGGTTCACATTTCAATACCTTTCTCTCATTATGAGCCTCCCGTTCTCTGTTTCTACCTCTTCTTCACTCTCTCTAGATGGCTCCCCTCTTACTCCTAGCTATATGGGTCCAATTCTCACTCACTCACACAGAAACACACCTCACTTCTCCTCCTCCTCTCCCTATTTATCCATCTTTCATTCACCATTCTCTCAATTAATCTCTTATCCATTTCCCACCCCCTGCCTGTCAATCCCCTCAATCTCTTTTTCGCTCCTCCCCTCGCTCCTGGCCTATCCTTACATGAACCTTGATGTGTTGATGTGTTTGTACATGTGCCTGCGTGTAAAGGTGTAATTCTCTACAGCACAGCAATCCCTTTACGTGACTGACAGGCAGATAGCTATCATTAAATGTAGGAAGATTTTTTTTTGTTTTTTTAAATAAAAGAAGTACGCACTGTATCCCTCGCTGTTCTTTCTGCACACGGTTTGCAAAATGCAGAGACTTCTAACACCTCTAAAACCAGCACCCTCTATCTTGGCTGTGCCAAGAAATTGTCTCCATAACTAATTTACTGACAGGCTGCTGTTTACACCTTTTGAGCATTCCTGCCTGGCTACCTGATCACGCTTCTAAACATTATTAGCACGATCTGTACCAAAGGGCACCCCTGGTAAAGTCCAATGCCTACCGGGTACAAGTCCAAGTTCTCGCTACAGTTGCACAGGGGCCATTACAATGAGCCCCTTAGAACAGCCTCGGGGTGCGGTTGCTTTGGAAATGGATTAATTATTGATTGATTATGTATTATGCCATTAACATTAGTCACATGTCTAGGTTGGGTTGACCCATTAAGATCCAGGATACTCATAATACCAATAGTGCCTTCTTATCAGAACTATCACTGACACTTTTATAGATTTCTGACAAGTATTCAAATGATATGTCGAGACATCCCAGTTACTGCTATTATAAGATTAATTGTAAAATAAATCTTCTATTATCAAATAAACCAATGCTGTTAGGCTGAATTTACCCTGTTATATATTGTGCTAAAACTATCCGCCAGACACAGATTTCAGACGCTCAAATACGACTGTGTCTATCCTGTACACACAAACAACACCCCCCCCCCCCCCCCCTTCAACACCCCCTCCCCCCCAACACAAACTTTATTAAAAGTCTATTAGAGGAGTCTGACCTTGAATAACTACATGGGATTACTGCACCACACAGGGTCTGGGAAACACTGTACTGTGTGTGCTGTGTGTATGTGCGTCTGTGTCTAATACTCGGTAGGAGGGCTACCTAACCCTTTGGGGAGGAAAGGCAGAACACTGCTTAACACCACATGCAGACATACAAAAATAACTGGCAGCTGTCCAGTGCAAGCACTATCCTTTGGCTACAAAGCGTTTTGGGATTCAAACCACTGTTCTAGCAGAGAAAATTCAACAAACAAGATTCTTTTAAGTGATCTGTTAATTGAAAAGAGTTAAATTTCGTGCTCAACACGCACAAATATTACAAGTCCCAGAAATTCTCAATTATGACTCATGACAGTAAGTCACAGGTGACACACTAGCTCTTTTGGTCCATAAAAACATTATTTTGAAGTGAACACCAGAAGCCACAGGTGGGTGAAAAAACAGGTTACTCACTTCTTCTAAAGAATGTAAACTGTTTCCTACCGAGATTACTGGAGATTAGGCCTGTGTGCCTCAGTCACACAGACCCAGTCCAGCAACCCCCAAGAGCTTGGTTAGGAGGGGAAAAGCTGTAATCCTCAACTTCTTGCTGAGTGGGGCTTGCTTTAGGTTGCTGTCTGTCACTGGGTGAAATTGGTCGCTAAGAGGGTGCTGCACAAAAAACCTACGAATGGTTTGCTACTAACTAACCACCCAGCGGTACTGAAACTCGAAACAGAGACTATTTGTTTTCAAAGTGAAACCAGCACCTTTTGGAAGATGTTTCTCTGTTTGAGTCACACTTTTCAAAGCTTCTGAACTAATTATTGAGTAGTTGGCAAGTGTTCGGAGACAAGTCATCATCTGCCATGCAAACTACTATTTCGACACGTTCTCACTCCCAAAATGTAATATTTTACGCTAGGGGACAAATCGTCAACATATTACGCTTCCGGGCACCCGACACGTCCCTAAATGACGAGATCGGAAAAAATGAGGAAAGATGAGAACCGTTTGGAATCAATATACACATGTTCATTCATTTTACTTAAATCGCTTTGGAAAACACTATTTAACGTCATTAAAGTGCTGGTTAAGGTTAGGGTTATTCTACTGTATTTCACCCATAACACTAGCATGTAGCATAAGAACGTGGAAGGTCAACTTTTGTGTTCCTCAGGAACGCCACGGGACGTGACAAATCGTCAGGATGTTACGCCTCGGGAGTGAGAACAGGCTGACTATTTGCCTAAGGTGGTTTTCAGTACAACACCGGATACCTTTTTGCCACCAATTTCGCCTCACAACAGAACCTGGCTAAACAACTTACCAACTGGTCAGGGAACACCAGTGGTTACCAGGTGGTCACTGACCAGTCTCTAGGACTGTGTAACTGAAGCTTAGCAATCGATATCACAGCAAATGACAGCATCCACTACAACTGGTTTGGAAATACGTGTTTTTCCCTAGCAACCAGTGGTTGCATGTGGTGCCTAACGCTGTCTGCCTGGGGCCTTAGTAAATCAAACTAAAGTATATTTTGTTAGACTTCCCAACACAAAAAGACATCAAGTGTTATACTACTATAAAAGGTTACCTCCCAGGGCATTGCTGTGAAGTTTTCAGTGCAAGTTTAAATAACACTGAAATAAATCAGTATGACAACACGGACACATACAAAGATAGATGGCGCATAAACACATACATATCTGCATCCAAATCTTTCTTACACATCTGCATTATTTCATTATGTCACAGCCATTACCATTCACTTTCACATGTGTTTGGATTTCTGGTTCTTATAAAACAATTTGTGCAGTTTTAGTAAAATAGTGAAACAGAAGACACACACACAGGCACAGACTATATATCTCTTCTGCTATTTCAATAATCTGTGACCTGAGAGTTTATAAGACTCAATAGTCTGGCCGTTGGAATGGCTGTCTGGATTTTAACTTTATATACACACACATACACACTCATATACAGACACGGCTCCCCTGCTATGGTCCTCGGAGCATACTCTGTCTGCGAGCGAATGTGTGTGGGGAGCATACCATGTGTGTGTGGTCACGTCTAAGAAAGCCGCTTTAAAAACGGATCTCTCTCCGTCTCTTTCCCATTACCACTGACGATGTCACCTTTGCCATTTTTTTGTGATGTGCAAATGATGGACTAAAGCTATTTGCTGTGTGTTTCTCTCATTTGTGACTATAAGAATAAGTCATACACCTGTCATAAGAGGGAGAGAGAGAGCGCATGGTTTCAAACATGCAGCAGCATGGAAACCGCCAGCTCACAAGGAGTGCGTGTAATTAATTATTGCTAACTGGCTGGCAGGAGAAACAGGCTGGCAATGAGACAGACAAAAACGCAAACGCGCAGAAAGGGAAAACACATGTCAACATAGTTAATCACACTTTTGAATTCATCTTCAAAAGGAAAATGTCTCGCAGAGTTTGAAAACATCACTAAAAGATATAAAAGGAAAAGAAGAAACACAATAAATGCACGTTCACACAGCCCTCCAACAGACTGATCAAATGAACAATTACATCTCGCTGAATAAGGGATGGCTGTAAATAATTATAAAAAACAACTGTTTTATATCTGCTTAAAAAGATGAGTTCCATCATTTGGATCTAACATTTACATCATTTAAAAATAATCCCACTTCATTAAAAACTCATTCATATTCTCCCAACGCATCAACTGAACACCACGCACTCCATCCTCCAGTTTAAAATCTAAAGTTAGTAGATACTGAAAGATTAATATTCTGGAGCGGAATGCATTTAAAATGAATTTTTGAACGCCAATGAAAGGTATGTTACACTGGGATAAAAACATAAATACCTAAGCCTCAATGCCTAATGAAGCAGTGTCTGAAAACTAATTAAAGGGCGCCCTTGATAGAAAACTCAACTGAAGGGCATCCTCCACATCCTGCAAAACAAAACCAAAAAAAGTTTTCTGCACTGAAAAGACCTTTTAAAGGAAATGTGAAGAAAAAAAACGTGCCCTATGAAAAGAGGAGTGAGAAAAAAAGAAACAGTCAATGAGGATGCCTCATGTCAAAACCACAACCCTGTGAAATGTGAATACTAATCAAAGACCAAACCACAATATCACGCTACACCAGTGCCAAGAATTGCCTCAATAATACATATTTTATGCCCAAATATCTATTTCACTTGCGCTCACAAATGTGCATATTTGAAAGGCTCACAATTTAGGCTGCATCTCTTGAAATGTTTCAAAAGTTTCAAAGCAGGAACTCTAGCTTTCTACGCTTGCTTGAAAGACAGAAAAAGTGAGTGATATTGATATTGATTTACTGTGAAACTATCAGAAACAGTTTAACTTCGCACAGTGAAGGCACACACATCTAACAAACACCAAATGTAGCAGTCGAAAAGCCAAAAAAACACAGTTTGGCTTCCCACGCCGAGGGGACCCACTGCACTGTTCCAAAGCTACACTAAAAGGCAGCATTTGATGCCTGTGGTGTGGGTTCTCCTGCCATCAGCTGCTAGATTTCTTTTTTTTTAAATTTTAAATAACCTGCAGTTGTGCTTTAAACTTTATGCGTCTTAATGATTTCGATTGTGGGGATGAGTTCTTTGACACATGACTGTCACGTTTTCCTGTCGTGGTCTTTGTCATGTGATACCCATAAACACCAATAGAAATATGAAGTACGTGGCCACACATTTCTGTAAGCTTCTCTACTTCTCCAGGGTCCTTAACGAGGCTTCTAAGAGCAGCCGATGAATGAAATGCATTCTTTTAGTTTGCTAAGGAGTGCTGCTCTTCACCCTTTCATTCACTCCCCACTACCATTTCTTGTAGAGGTGTGAAAGCGTGGGAGGAGGCAGAGGTATGTATGCGCGCGTGTGTGTAGCTCAGAGGTTGCTGGGGGACAAACCAGGAAATTACACGCATTCTCACACATACACACAGGATATGGGTCAGTTTAAATGGACACCAAATAAACGTGTAAAAAGTGAATACAGGTAAGTCACACAAAGCAAATATAGCGCTCATGTTATCCCCTGTAGAGTATATATAAGAGAGCCCAACATTGCATCCACTATATGTACAAACAGAAAGATACATACATGGAGACTTTGGGTAAGTATTACAAAGGGCACCATTATTAAAGTCAACACCTCTGATAAGCTCTGACTTGTGATGCGTTATTGCTATTCCCAACCCAGACGAGAGGTCTCTTTCTGTGAAAGCGTGAGGGGTGGGGGCAGCTTATCTCTCATATGCTGTACTGGCACACACAAACAAAGAGGCATGCTGCACTTAAGCTGACAAACCTAAAAGCAGAAAAGTGTGGTTACATTTCACTGAAATGGGCGCTGACACTGCCTGTTGTCTCAAGTCTTTTGCAAGTTAGGATGGCCTGCACGAGCAGCCTGTCAAAACATCGAGCGAAAGCGCACCCCATAAAGTCAGAGAAATGCATAGTCTTGAACTTTCCACGCTCATTGTAAGCCGTTTTTGCACCAGTTGTCTTTATCTGCGCCGTCAGCTTAGAGCCCAAACATATCATATAGTTGACAAAATTACAGCTCATTGTAATAAATATCATGCATTTATTATATATATATATATATATATATATATATATATATATATATATATATATATATATATATATATTATATATAAAAATTAACATGTTTGGATTACAATTGAAATCATGATTTTATATATATACAGTAACATTGTGAATAATTCAATTACTTTACACTACCTTACTCTTAAAATATACAAAACTTTAATTTAAACATGTGTTTTAGCTTTCATTTTATATTCAGGCCAGTTAACATGCTTGATATAGACACACTAATTACCAAATTGTCACTGTGATTTTTATTCAGTAACTGACTAAACTGTAATGTAATCTGACTCAACTCTATGTAATGGTGCATAGAGGTGCCATCATCTTAACTGTCACCCAGGAAGTCACAGTTTCAGTTTCAGGCCCCCCGGAGCAGAACGGCTTTAGTTGAAGGCTTAAAAAAAATGCTGTTGCACTTTGTTGCTTTATATGTAAACCTGTGCTCTTTCTGTCACGTTCCTGTCATTTACAACAACGAGGATCGATGCGCGGTATTAGTAAAAGTAGAAGTACAGTTCAAATGTTAATGACACCCATGCAAAGAGCAAAAAAAGGAAGGAGGTAGCAGCTATGGCCGCTATTTCACAATTATAACTGAGATTCATTCACTTCCTTACACTATGTGTGCATCTCTGCATATTTGATTGCATGTAGGGACATGTAACTGTGTGTGTGTGTGATGTCAGTATTTGAGTCTAACAAAAAGAGACAAAGAGACAACATGAGTGTATTCTTTTTTTTTTTTTCTTTTTTTTTTTAAGGACACTAACACAGAGACACACAATCACAGACAAAAACCCAAAGCAAAAGACACTGGGGCAGTTTGAAAAGGCTTGGGGCTAAGTCTGAGCTTTCATTTCCTCTATCCTGCATCACAACTGACAGATACACACACATGCACGTAAGCGCACGGATATATAGAGACAGAAGGAGAGTGCATCATTACGAGACTTTTGGCCTGCCCAGAGCAATCGCAGAGGTAGACAGCTCTAAAAGAAATAACTACACAAACCCGCTCTATAGTTAAACATTCAGCTTTTTTCAACAAGTTGAGTCGTTTGGTCCGGAATGAAAAATTACTTTAAAAAAATCAGTGAAAACAAAATTCCAACTTTTTTTTTACAATAAAAACGAATCTGCACATTTACTGCTACAGTGATTATATGAGAAAATGCGACGTAATCTTAAAGCGGATGCCGCAAAAAGGCAGACGATAAGTTAATGTAAAGATAAATGCAAGTTTAAGATATTTCTTTTGTAAGCCACGAAGTTCTTGCTTGCTACACTCCATCACACATGCACACGACTACACAGACTCACGAACACAACTGATGTTATGTAAAGTTTTCCAAAAATTACGTTGATATAGTGTTCCCGGCAGTAATATAAATAAACATGACTAACTTGCTTAACCCTAAGACTAACCTTTACACTACTCTTATCTCAATTCTATTTGTAACATAAAGATAGAACCACATCTACTTTTTAAAATATTATGTTTTACATCACGGGGACTTGCTTGTTGTCCCCACAAGTGAGGTGGTCCCCTCAATCTCACTGTGTGAAGAGATTTGTGTCCCCACAAGATCAGTAAAACGAGTACAGACACACACAGACAAATGTGCAGACTGTTAGCCTTCCTGTGCTAGGGGAAGTTGCAGGTTGTTGCGACATCAGCACTTGAGATAAAAGCTCTATCACTCTCTCATACACACACACACACATAAAAACACACAACATGGACTCAGTGTGAAATTTGCTTAGTTTTATCATAAATTTGGCTTTTAGGAGAAAAGAAATCAATGTTTAGCCATCGCCCTGTCACAGTGCAAAAGAACTTTATTTTCATTTTAAAAGAGCCGTTACCAGCAGAGCACATTATGAAGTGAACCGGTTTTTATGACTGTGATGCTGCGACGTCACTCGCATGTCAATAGATTGCAAGGCAGTCATGCGGTTGCCTGCATACACTGTGAGAGATGTGGAGTAAACCCATCACAATCGTGAATTTAAATAATGACTTCTCTCAAACCACTGATATGCACTGAGTTTCAACCATCATTACATATCACCACAGGGAAAAGAGCACTGTCTTCCTCGGTATTAAATTAAATGTTCGGACAAGATTTCATTTCATGTTTGAAAATTATGTGGAACAAAAAAAAAGACTTGAAATAATGAATTCTCAGTATTTTGAGGGTAACTAAGTTTTAAAATTTTGAAATGATTCAATGTTGTTAGAGAATTGTTTAAATATATCTTGTCATTTAAAACTGCTATTCAATTTAATTCGGTTTTATTAAGGTACTTTATGTTGGTAAGGTAAAGACCCTACATTAATAATGAGAAAACCACAACAATCGAACAGCCCCCCCTTTGACCAAGCACTTGGCAACAGTGGGAAGGAAAAACTCCCTTTTTACAGAAAGAAACTGTCAACAGAATCAGGCTCAGGGAGGGGCAGCCATCTGCCGCGACTAGCTGGGGGTGAGGGGAGGAAGACAGGACAAAAGACATGCTGTGGAAGAGAGCATAGATCAATAAAAACCTACACATAGTGAGTGAAGAGGAAACACTAAGTGCAGTAAACGTCCAACATCCTACATCTACTGCAGCATATTCCAACCTGTCTAGCATCTGCTAAGCATACCAGCTTAAACTAGAATAACTTTATTGCTCCAGCTTTCACATCAAACTGCACAGCTCATAAATACCGAGGATGTCACCCTAATGTACGCTGACCTGATTTGATCTAATTCTGCATTCTCAACATGATAAGCTGAAATCGATCAACTGTGATTATCTGTCTCAGCGTGCTCTGGATGATTTTATGGAGGAGGGTGAAGCAGAGGCTTTGTGAGCGGGATGAAGGTGGCGATTATTCCAGGAGGGTCGTCTTGACTCAAGTCCTCTGGCTGCAATATCGACAGAATGGTATCGACCATTAATCGTGTATTGTGGAGCTGGCGTCAGCATCCCACCTGCAATGCACTTTGGATAATAAGTTATGTAGAAAAAAAGAGAGCGAGAAAGAAGTGAATGTAAACAGAGCCTCCTGTAAACACCTGCTAAGGAAATTCACTGACCTTAGGCGGGTTTTCATCATATTCTGGACCTGAGGGTAAATACAGCATTACGCTCGGTCTTGTCTAAAATATGTTTGCCATTTAGAAACTGGCACTGTGAACGGATACAGGGCTCTAATCACTCTGACATCTGGCATCAAAAAGGAAAGGCTACGAGGTAAACTTTCAATATTCCTGTGCATTTATTTTGCATGTCAATTAAAGTGACTACAAAAGACAGCAGTATGCAATGGCTGTCAGCTACAATACCCAAACTCCAAGAAGGCATATTTTGTCACCTACAGCATTGAGCAAACTCTACCCGTGATTACAAAACACTGTCAGAATTCAACAAGGGAGGCCTGTTTTCTGAGGGCGTGATTCCAACACGGTTTAGCTATCAGCTCGCCAGGCCTCAAACTAATGACATGATCACATTTGAAAAAGAAGAGCTTAACACGCCCTATCCTACCTGTTCTGCCAGAACTTATCAGCCTCTTTTGCGTGTGTGTTGAGGTCGTGTGTTCTCAACTAGATTAGGACACCTTAAATAGGTCAGAGATTTACAAGAGATTCGGGTGGATCAGTAGTAAGAGCACAGGTATGTAATGTTTAGTTCTCACACCCATCTAACTGCTGGTACACCCCTAAAAAATTCCACATGCATACGAACAAATACAAGCATGGACGCGCACCAAGCGAAGAGTTCAGCGCTTAAACCTATCTAGCTGATACTACACCCTAAATCCTTTCATCTCTTATTTTATACCCAGCCCCTCCCTCTGTCTTCCCTTCTGTTTGTCTCTTTTTGTTCTCCTCTTTAATCTCTCTGATCTATGATGAATAGCATTAAAAAAAATGGCGTACCCTTGGTGTGCTGCTGAAAATCTTTTCCTTTTATTTTTTAATATGTTCAATTTTTACTACAATTGGCAGCCTAAGCTGTTCTCCCGATGTTAAAGATTGTCCCATAGACCTGGAGCAACACAACAGGTATAAAATTATCAAATACACATTGGTAGTATTTGGGAAACTGGCAAGCCGAACAGCTATCGGTTACCCTCTATCTGCACCTTTTAGCTAACTTGCTCTCAATATTACCTGTTGTCAGCATTTAATATTTGTACTTGTGCCTTTTCGTCCCAGTTATGCATGAGTCAAACATAACAAACCACAAGTCTGGCAAGGACTTAAAAAAGTGAAGGCATGCAAAACTGAAATCGCTGAAAATGCTTTGCCATTCACAATTGTTTATCCTCTGGGGTTGATTAACCCAAAAAATAAATTACAAGGCTGTTTGGCAGCTGATCTGAAGGTCTCTGACATCAGATCCTTGCACGTCCTAAGACTAATCAACTTGTATTTTGTAAGATGACCTTCTGATGAGAAGACCTACTGACGTTAGAAAAAAAAAAGGTAGGGAGACTGAGAAAGAGAGCTTTAGAAAGACAGCCTGAAAAGGAAGAGACAGGGAACCAGAAAGAGGATGAAATGCGAATTCATTGCCTTAAAAGCAGCTCTGAGTAAAACAGTTTGATAAGAATCAGACTGCACACGCATATGTGCAGACACACACACACACACACAACCATTTACTCTGAACCTCTTTGGACAGATACGCAGATAAGATGTGTTCAATTAGTGTTCAATTATGGCGTGTGTGTGTGTGTGTGTGTGTGTAGGAAAAGAAAGCCAGCATGAGACAGAAGCAGGGATAAGATTCTTTCCACCTATGTGTCATTTCCTCTCTCCCTCTCTTTCTCCCTCTCTCACCCCCTCTATGTGTGCATTACATTATTCCTATGTAACGAGGCTTTCGATCACTCCCTCTCCTTCTCCGCAAGCCTTTCCTTATCATCTCGCGATTCATGGCACATCTCCCTGAAGCAATAAGTTCAACTATCCTCCAAAAAAAAAAAGACTTAAAAAAACACACAAAAAAAACTACGCTGTCAATTTCTAGCCATGTGACAGTGTGTCACTAGATGATCACATGAAAAGGAGTCTTGTGTGATGTGATACTCAACTGATCCCTGTAATAAAATTGTCTTTTCTCTTGTCTGAGTTTAACGGGAGGGGTTGGGGGATCAGGATCAGCTGTGAGCTATGCTTCAGAAACTGGCATGTACTCTTTGACCTACTTCAAGTTATGTTAGAAACTGAAAACTTTAAAACAATGGTTCCCAATGTAGGAATTCCAACAAAGAACAGCAGAATTCATCTGGTCCTTGCAAACTTGTGTGTAATGTTCTGTCTTCTAAATGTCAAATAACTCTGACTTGGAATATTATCAATCAAAACTGTTTAAAGTGCTTACACTGTGCTCATTTCCTTTTGTTTTAAGAGTAGCTTTGTATGATTGTCAGATCAAAAAAATCCTGAAATGCAAAGCTGTTTAGGCCTCAGGAAAACAGACCTATAGACTATATGACTAGATTGTACTATATAAACTGGCAAAAAACTAGTTGCTAGGAGAAAAAAATTACTATTTCCCTGAGTAGTTGTGTGTGGTTTTAAGAGGATTCTTACTGTTGGTAAAATTTGTTGCGAAGAAGTAAACAATGCTGCACTGAAAGTAGGGTGCTGCTGTTGCTAGACGTTTGTAAGGAAGATGCCAACTTGTCTGCAAACACTCACTAACTGCTCGCTAACAGTATTGAAAGCTTAAAAGGTGTGACGCAAACTGGAAGCGAAATGGCACAACTTACACACTTTTTCATGTTTCACTACCTTTCAGTGGTTAGTTAAGAACTGTTTGCAGATAAGTGAGTATCTTCCACGCCAATGGCAATTTGCTAAACAGCAAAAACTTGCCAACTGGTCGGGGAATATACAATTTTTCCTAGTGACAGGGTCATTGACCAGCGTGTGTGACTGAGGTCTTAGCTCTGTTTCTATTCGTTATTCTACCATCATAGACAGAAGCAGGCATGTCAAGCTTCTGTGCTAGTAGGCAGAGATGTGTGCTGAGTTGACCATATCAGGGATATCCACTGTCTTTGACTTCATACAGAGGCAAGAGTAGAAAAAAAACTGTCTGCATCCTTTCATTTAGAGCAGTGTGAAACCCGAGGGGCTCCTTGCACATATGCTAAACTCATTATTTGAAACCTTGGATACCTTTAATATAAGCTTCCACCGTTAAGCCGGGAATTAGAGAAAATCATAATAAGTCAAATGTTTTAAAAACTTTTTATCATATCTATCCATTTGGTTTTCTGAAAATTTGAGAATTCCTGCTTTAAAATTCTAAGCTGTGCAGTAACAGCGTGCAGTCCTTTTCAATCCGTCCCTGCTGAGTACAGCACAGGGTGGAGCCACTGGTCCCAAAGGTGTTTTTTTCCATGCTGGAAATTTGTCAAGAGTTTATCAAGATAGGGCAGCGTTCAAGCATACAAGCCAAGGGTAGCGGGGAAGGGTGGCAGAGTGACTCAAGAGTAAAGCATCCTTCAACCAGAAGGCTAAGTTATCTCCCTCGTGACTGTGAAAATCCAACCTGCTAAAGTGTCCTTGAGCAAGACACCAAATGCCTACCAGTCCCAGGGGTGCTGTTCTGTAGCGGAGGTTGCAATCTACAGGGGGAGATGAAAAGAGACGATTTCACAACTGGGGATCACTGGAGTATCACAAAAAAGCCTGTGAGCTAAAGTCACCAGTTCCACGCCTCACCTCACCACAAAACACTCTGGTGGCAAATTATCTGCCTCCCCCTCTTTCTGTCTATGTGGCACTCTTTTCTCTTACTGCTTTCCTCTTTCTCTCTCCTCCTGTCCTATTATGGACATAGCAACAGTGTTGCTGTCAGGACGACTAAAGATTTGATTCAGTGTCTGTCCCTGTCTGAATGTGTGTCTGTGTGTGTGTTGTGTGCATGATAGCAGATAAGAGCCATATATAAACAGCACTTAAAAGCAGAAATGTAAATGTTTAGAAGTCACTGCAGAACACAGACCATATCAAGATACCAGAGAGAGCAAGAAAGAGAGAGAAAGGAAGATTAAAGCAGAGTTCACACCAGGAGAACTAGCAGACTGCAGTTGAGACTCAAGTTGGATTTCAGTCATCAAGAAGACTTGGCGGAATTTCACATCTCAAAGCATCCAAATTGTTTAATCTGCTGCTGAAAGTGAAGAAAGTTTTGAAAAACTGACCAGGATGCATTAGCACCTGTGTAGCCTGTTCAATTCAAGGCATCATATTCATAGGTAAAATAGTACAGAAGCGACACTGGAGTGTCCGGGCAAACAGGAGTATAGGCACGTATCTTTTACAGAGGAGGTTTCTGTATAGGCATAATGCATCAAACGCTTAAAAAATATCCAAAACATCATTTAAGACAACTCTTTGATTATTTTATAGACATTTTTAGAAACTACTGCAATGACATAATGACTGAAAAGGCACATAAACAGCAATTAACCTCAGCAGTTTCACTCATCAGAGAGGGGAAACTATCGTTTTATGCCGTCAATCAAAATTTTAAGCTATGAGACTTAATAGTGAGTCACACAGGTCTCGAGACGGGTTGCTGGCTCTCTAGCAACCATCGTCAACAGGGAAAATTTTTGTTTCCGCAGCTGGTTGGTGAGTGGTCAGTAGAGGTTGCTGGCCATCGCTAGATAAAATTAGTATACAGAAATGAAGAGGTATACGGTTTGCTTTGGTTGCTAGTAGATTGCTGTGGTTGCCCATAGTTACATTTCAACAGCCTTTGTAGTCTACATCTTGGGCAAGATGGTGAACCCCAAGTTGCTCTCTGATGTGTTCCTCGGACTATGAATGTTGAATAGAGAGCACTTCAGCATAGGGAAAAGTGCTTATACACCGAATGAGGCATGTTCTATAAAGTGCTTTGTGTGCCCAAATAAAGCGATTAGATGAGAACCAGTCCACTACCACTTGGTGAATAGTTGGCGAGTGTTTGCAGGCATGTCGGCATCTTTCATGTGAGTGAGAAAAGCAATAACAACAGACACCTTCAGATAGCGAACAAATTCTACAAACAGCTTCACATCAGAAACGTTGGGAGTTCCTCTTTAATTTCCCAACTTTTCTACTTAGAGACAGTGATACATGAGCATTTCTCAACACATCTGACAAAAACCCAACACAAATTATTTGTTGAAACATTGCCCTTTAGACTAATTGGCCTTTTTGCTTACAAATTCACTGTAACTTTGGATCCAACACTTGAACCGAAGCTGTAAAGAACTTCATGAATCAAACATGACATGTTTCTTTACCATAATATCAAAGCCTGCACATTTTGTGAAAGGCTGCTGCAGATGAGGGTTAGAGCGGGCACGCTTAGGTGTGCGAATCCTCGAAGGAACAAGCAGGAACAAGTCCATTTTCACATATATATGTGATCTAAACGTACTTATTGTGCTCGCTTGAGAGTTTGTGTTTGGTTACACAAGTGTGTGGCTGCGCAAGCGAGTGAGTGATTGTTAGCAGAAGCTCGTTAACCTCAGAAGTCATTACCACAGCCTCGAGGTTTACGGCAATTAGACAAAATAAACGGCAAACGAAAAAACAAAAAAAAGGATAAATGAAAAACAAGAGGAGAGAAGAAAGTGATTACTGGAGAAAAAATTAAAGTGATTATTTTCACCAATTTGAGAAAACAATAACCCTCCCCGCTCAGCTCTATCCCCCATGAGAGCGGCAAAACACAATTGCTGGAAAGAAAGTAATAATTGGAGAAAAATAGAAAGCGATCATTAGAGTTAAGAAGAAAAAAACACATTCGTTTTGACAATTTCTAATATAGCTAATGCGAAAGAGGAAAAAAAGGCAAATGTTGTAATTTATGAGAGATGAAAAAGGAAGTGCAGTGAATACGCATGTATGTGTGTGTGAGTCGGAGGAAAAGGGGTAGTAGTTGACATCACTGCTCCTATGTAGACTTTTTTTTTTTCTCTCTTTTCTCAAGACGTTTTTGTTTTTACAGCTTCACTCTGGGCAGACCAGACCGTTGTACACACGTTCATGCGCACAAACACACATACCCTCGCTCGCTCTCCCTCTATCTCTCTCTCACTCACACACACACATGCACACTCCCATACATATTCCCATACGCACAGACCCCTAAAGGGGCCTTTTTTCCACATTGGACCATATGGTGCAGACAGGCGCACGGAAACAATTCTCTAAAAACAACACACATTCTACACTTAGAAACCTACCACACACACACACACACACACACAGGCTCATAGATTTTCCCTCTCGCTCTCTCTCTTTCAAACACACACACAAACACATGCACACACCAGACAGTTAAATCTGCTGAATGAATTGCTGCCTTGTTCAGCAGTGCACTAATGGCAAGAACCTGCTATGGCGATTACCACACACGCACACACTTACACACACACACACACACACACCGGGGCTTAGCATTAGGCATTCTAGGGCACTTATCCATTAGAGAGGTTAGTTATTTTCCTCACTCCAAACGTAGGTATTCAGCTTAATTCAGCTTATTCCAACAGTGGTGGTTGTAAATCTACTCGGTTAAGGAGCCGGGGCAGATCTCTCCGAAAAGCTGGATCTCCTTAGTACACCAGGATGGAGCTCGACCAATTATACAAGCTAATAAAAAGGCTGATATTTTACTTGTTTTTATTTTTATTTTACTATAAGAACCTGACGGTGAAGCCTTGAAATCTTTATTTTAAAAAAAGTTGTAATTATGATGTATTAAGTTGCGTATCCTCGTAGCTTTCTTTCTGTTTCAGTAAGTCTTGCTTACCGTTTCCATTAGCTTACTCTACTTAAAAAAATCTTCCCACATATCCTCTAAGTCACAGTTTTGTTTTCTCTCACAGTCGTTAAATCCACTTTTCTGCCAGTCTCTCTGGTTCCCTTTTTCTCTCGTGTAATCAAAGACGCAGCAGGTTCTCCATTATTCTTTAAATTTGGCACTTTTCATCTTTCATTTCAGACAATTGGCACTGTAAGGATTGAAGAGTCAAATTTAACAGTGTTTGTTATTGTAGTCAAATGTATCCGATGGACTCAAAGCAGCTGGAGACAAGAATGCCCAATTTTTCAGCTCCACTTACTCAGCATTGATTTGTTAAGACTGAAAAAGTGACTTCTGTAATGCGCGATGCCGAGAAAGAGAGCACTGAGTCATCTCACTCAGAGGGAAACTTCCTTTCATACTAATGGGGAAGAAACTGCACAGAATAAAGAAACGTTTCCATAATGTAAAAGTTAGGGTTACAAACATTACTGTCACAATTATTTTCATTCTTAGTCATTTGCTATTTTATCCTGTGATTGTTTATTGCTAAGTAGTACCATTAACTGCTATTAACAGCTTTGTGTTTTCAGCTGAACAGAAGTAATGTCAAACCTAAAAAAAACCAAGAGATTTTGCATGAAAATACTTAAACAGCCACCCCCAACGACACCAAAACTAAAGCAATGCAGAGGCTGTTTAAGCATAAGGCAAGTATGTCTTGCATAAGTAATAATCAACAACGCACTGCTCGACATAAACTAGCAAATCTAGGATACCCCACGTTATAATGTTTTTAGAAATGCCATGTTAGACCCATAAAAGTTCCTGAAAAGTTCCTGCAGCTGATTTAAACCACACCTTTACACGTTTAGTTCTCTCTAGCATTGTCACTATGAGCAAGGACTATGTGTGTGCATCAGTCTGTGTGCTCTGCAGTGATTGACAGCTGCCGTTGCCGATGCTATACATCCTTCATGAGAGCACTCTCTCTTCTGGATTAAGGAAACGAGATAATGCATCATGGACAAATGTCTTAATCGCACTTAATCTTACTGAACATTGTCCACTTTTTTTTTTTTTTTTTGGGGGGGGGGGACGACACACAAGTGAGAGCCACTGCACAGTTGTAATTTTGTCACACAGACTTGTGTTGTAAATGACACATAAATGTTATCTTATCAGAACATAAAAAGGTGTCTGTGGTGCTTTTTTAGTCACAAAGCATCATGTTCAGATGCCGTCAAGCTAGTATTTAAAAAAAGGATTTGAGGTTGAAAGTGGCTTTAGTCAGTTTATCTTTAATGACAATTTTGCTCCTGCATTGTTCCACACAACACCAAGCAGTCCCTCACCACTTGCACTGGCATTCCAGTCAAACAAACACAGCCGTGTGCTGTGAAACTCATTGCATCGTGGTGACTGTCTGGGTTGCATTTGGCTTCAGTGAGCACCTGAAAAAACTACCGTTTGGAACTATCTGTCAGCCCCCAGCTACTCTGTTTTTATTGTTCTGGCAACTTGTTCTGCTGCTGCCAGGCACCCTGGCTCCTTTGGATGGCTGTGCTGGCTGCTAGTTTTAGCATCACCACCAGCAACTGGCCTGTCAGCTCCCAGCAACTCTGTCTTTATCGTCCTGGGTAAGGGTTCTGGTGCTGCCGGCCTGGCAGGAGTACTATCAGCAGCAGCCTGAGCTTCTGTCTTCCCCTTTGTTGTTCCTCATCAGTGGACTCTCTACAGAGTCTGTCAACAGTTGAAAATTTGATGCAATTCACAAAATCAACTCCGTATTAAAAAAAACAGTGTGGTCGTTAATTTTGTCCAAACTTCCAATACGATGTCATGTTATATAAATGAATGGGTCAAAGGTGCTACAGTGCACTGCGGTGATAAAACATTTACAAGCGATGCCAGTAAAGACACAGCATTCCTACGACTAATACACGGGTGGAAAAAACTGAATATCAGCAACATTTGATTACAGAAAAAAATGACAGTATGCAGTATTTTGGGGGAGAAACTTCATTCAAGCTGACTTCAAACTTTCTGCAACTCCGTCAAGGCTGCAACTGCAAAGAGATTTTTCCTTCCAGACATACTGGGGCAGCACGCAGCTGTATAGTTCACCAGCATATGGATTAAATAAATACAGTCTGCACAGAGCTTGTTAACACTTGTTCACTTGGATCCAGCACAAGTTTTAGGCAAACCCAACAAAAAAACATGCACTCACATCTGTGCACACCCAGACCAAAGCGTACATGTAACTTATATGCACACAAAGAAGTATGACACACACATGCAAACATCCTTAAAGGAGTAAATGTGTAGGTAAGTATTGTGAATCCAGATAGAGTTTTGCACAGACAAACTTGCACACACATAAATATATAGAGAAACTGTAGGGAACCTTTTGATAAATTTACCACACTAAGGCAAGTCTGTTTGTATGTCTGAGTCCAATTTAACCACTTTTCGAATCAGCATAAATTAACTGTATGGGAGTCTCATCTAATCACACACTTGGTTGGATATAAAAAGAATAAATTGTACATTTTAACTGAATCTTTTATCTTTTACATGCGCACTAACATCTTACGTGTATGCAACAGTTACTTGTTGAGGTAGCACAACTCTCTCTCACACACACACACACACGCAAAACTGTTGGTTGGGGTCTGATCTACTTCTGGCTATGTGGTCAGTTGCTAACAAAATCTGATTAATGGATTTCAACTCAGTCTCTCCAACAAACACAGAAGCAGACTGAGAGGAAGATGAATTGGTACAAGCTTTGAAAACTAGGTTAGGTCTACTGCCCCAGCTTTGCCTAGTTACCGTTCTTAATCTGATTAATCAAATTTTTTTCCTCCTAGAAAGGCTTTGGAAAATGAGCGCACCAAGCACCGAATGCTAGTCAGGTTTTGCTGTGTGAATCTGACCCTCCAAACAATTTGGATACGAGGAGAAACAAACATGAACTGTGCCGTGCGTGCCTGCATTAATGATAACATTACTTCAAGCCATCAAATTGTTCCAGCATCAGTTTATGTCGTAAGATATACGATATGCCATCTCGATCCAAATGTTAACCAGGCTTATAGGCCTACCCCAAATCTAGGCATGATATGCCCAGATTTGGGGGTTGCAAGCCTGCTGGCATCTGGGCTGCAATGTGGTAGTATGGACAGCTCAGGGCACAGTTACATAAGCTAATGAACCATCTTAAGAGCCATTGGAGAATTTTTTGTAAACCAAATGCTATATTTATAAACTAACAGCCAATATACAGTACACTGTTGGTCGAGTTTTATCAATATATTACAGACAATGCAATCAATTCCTAAACAGCAACTATTATTGGCCAGCAATCTCAGAATAAACATGTCAAAACAGCTGCACCATAAAAAGATAATTATTCAGTGTGACAATGCAATCAGGTCTGCTTTCTCAATGTAGTTACAAACAGAGTTACTGCAAGCATGCAAACAGACCATAATTGAGATAAAACAGACTTATGCAAAGAATTAACACACATCTGTCACCCTGATCTTTGATTGATTCGGTGTCCTTTAAAGTACTCGATCATTAACAAACTGACAAATTAAGCCATTAATAGCAATGACACCTGGTGACACCTCCTTTATTAATCTTTGCCTGGCTAAATAATAAGTCTTAATTGGAATCTATTAGAATGAATTGTTAGTTGGGATGTCAGGGACAAAGAAAGAGACTTGTGTGCATGAGTTTGTCCATGTACGTCTTTGCGAGAAGATAAAGGTTTAATGCCCTCTCTACTTATTGATGAATGGGTATGTCTCAACGTCCTACACACACATACGCACACGGAAACACTGAAAAGGAAAAAAAAAAACACGCGCATATGTGTGTGTATGTGTGTGGAAAACTAACAGCGGTAGAGCGCGCTGTAAAGCTGCGAGAAGATGAGATCATCACACACACTGAGCTACCTTCTGACCCATTTTGGCAACAGTCAACAGGTAGTTTACACGCGGATGTTCAAACGTTTTCTAAACCAGGCTCTGCTCTGACTTTTGCTGTTTGAGGCCGACACACACAGACAGTAAGAGGGTGACGCAAAAAGAGAGAGAAAGATCTGCTGACAGACAATGGGGAAGGAACACATCAGGAATCACCACCTCAGAGGAGCGAAACTCTTTTGTGGGCTACTATGTCACAGGAACAAAACTAAAAAAAAGTCTTTATATGTGCACGCTGTGCTGCGTGTTGCGTGCAGGACCAAATTCAAATGGCTCTAACTCTACTCAACATTGCTCAGTTTTTTTAAAGCCTCAAAAAAAAAAAAACTGGCACATGTGACTAACATATCAAAGCCTAGGAGATAACCCAACATGCACGCACACCACTGCATCTATGAGAACATTTGTATACACACACTTGAAGGCATGCAATCATGCACATGCATACACACAATTGAATAGACACACACACACACGACCACAGCTAAAAGCATCAAGCAGCTCAAAGTAATCCGCCCTGCTGAATAACATCACCAAGCAAAGCCACCGCACCGCATAATGAAAAACATGCTAACACACACACAGATGCTCGCACACTGTGCAAAAGGACATACGCAAATTTGCATATCCATTATCATTCACTATGGTGCATGCAAAAGAGCTACGTAGAAAGATATTCATAAAGACGCACCAAAAGTACAGAGACAGTCTCAAAGACACTCTGCAATGATCGTGCAGTCTCTGAGTCACTTACCCTCCATGCATTTACAGTTAAAGGGTCATTTCACCAAAAAAGACCTGCGTTTTTTTAGCCTTCCAGGCCGCTTGGAGTTCACTTTAAAGAGATTTCAAGAAATCTGCTAGTACTCATATATTGAGCTATACAAATAAAGAGGATTCATACACTTCCTAAAAAATCAACTTATCTTACATAACTCAATGTATAAGTCATGCAGATCATTCAGAAACCTTGTTCTGGAGAGTTTTGAACGGTTGAAACAGTTCCCAATAAAAACTGTTGAGACAGCAGAAAGAGCACGAGAGTGTGTGAGAGAAAGAGAAAGGAAGCAGACGTCGAGAGCTTCAGCGTGCGTTGTGACACAGGTAAAGGAGGATACGCAGCAGCTGTTTGTGCACCTTTGTTTGTGTGTTTTTGTGTGTGCTCAGCACAGCTGATGGCTGGTGAAAAATGGAAATAAATAAATTCAGAAATTTAAAGCGTGTCAGTTCTTGCAGCTTGTTAGTAACACAAAAGCCCCGATAAGGCAAAATACAGTGCGGTTAAATTACCGTATGTTAGCGTCATAATGCATACAAATGTACACGCCCACATATATACATATATCTATACACACACACATCTAGACGAGAATAATTCTCTATTTACATGGCATAATTCAACAATATGGTTGTATGTACTGTATGGGAAAAATATTTCTTGATTTGCGAGCGTTTGGATAAAGGCAGACAGTTCGGCACATACGGTATTTAAACCGAAATAAAATAATACGGTACTGCTATAATTATAATGTATGCTACACCACAAACCACTGCAGCTTTTTGCACATGCTTACATAATAACCTCAGCTGTAAATATACGTACTTCCTGCAGTACAATAACCTGTGCAGTGCCATTACGTTGTAGGATCCATGAATGCACATAGCAAAAGGAAAAAGTAACCTTTTCAGTTCAAACACTCTGATATCTGAACAAACAGATCCTGTTTTGGTGTTGTACAAAACTCAGCATTTAATTGAACAGGCACTCTTATTCATATGTTACCATCCCCTAATTGCAGGCTCACCATTAACGGTCTCTATGTAGCATGTGGGCTTCTGTAAAACCTTGGAGATCACTGGTACTAATCGACATTACTAGTAGTTTGCTGTGGTGGTGCTGGAGTCGACGCTTGAAAGCGTATTTATGGGATCTGAAGAGCGAAATTAAAGCAGTTGTGTCAGAAACCTCTTGTTAACAGACATCCCTGGTAACAATTGCATATTTTGGAAGCAAACCAATCAAACAGTAGATCAAGTTGCTCCCTCTAAACTTTACAAAGTGCGAGGAACTAATGAGCTCTGCTAATGAGGTCTACTGAACCAGAATGCAGCAGATGCTTACTGGAAGAGCAGGTAATGTTTCGCTATGAGTAAACTGCTCCACTGCTTGATGTCAAAAACAATCTTTTAACTTTTATTTCTGCATAGGAATCATTTGAAACAGCGCAGTATTCGAGCGATATTTAAACAGTTTTCCACCCTCACTGGGTGCCACCAGGCAAACATTAAATACCACAGCGTATGGAGGAGCGATTCAAGGCAACGTGCACGGTCACTTCCTCCACAAGTGATGACTAAGAGCAGTTTTTCATAATACTTCGTTGTTCTGCGTGTACGCCATTTTATCTGCAGTCGCTTAGTAAACTACCCCCCTGTACCCGCTTTGGCTGGAGGTGGTTACATCAGACCCACAAACTGGCCGAGCTCTGAGAACGACGGATGTCTGTTAAAGCTTTTTTTTTTTTATTTCTCTTGAAATTGTTTGTGCTTGTTGACTTGTTGTGCACACACACACCACAAAAACACGCTGAATTACTGCAGAAAAAGTATATTAATTTTTTTTTTCAAGGAATGAACGCTGATGCTGCAGAAAAAAAGTGAATTATTGTTTTATTCCTAATGAAAAATAATTCATAAACAACTATTAGCACTTTAATTTAATGTAAAAAAATCCCATTAACATTTGTATTAATATTGTATTAAAGATTAGTGTCTAATTAAAAAGTGTTTTATATACATTTAATTACTAAATGTTACACTTGATAAACTGACTTTGTAAATATTCACGGTAGTTTTGTCAGAACATGTAGGTCAGAAAGCAGCAGAATCCTGAATATCAGCAGTAAAAACATTAAGTTTAAAGTTGTTAACTTTCCTATTGAGGGATTGAAAGTGAAAATATATATGTCCTACCTCTGCTGATCATCGGGTTATATAAACATCATGGCTGGCTCCTGGCTTTGGCATTGGTTCTGATGAAATGGCTCGGTTTAACCTTACGCCGCAGCGGTCCGTCCAGCAGCGCAGTTCGGCTACTGGCCTTCTGTACTCCACAGCGTAATGGAAAGCAGAAACCAGGTGTCAGACCAGAGCTAGTATCCTTCCATTGCTTAATCAGGTCCACACAACTCCTCGCAGGTCCGTGAGCATCCGCGCTGAAATTCTTCGGCTTCTTTGACTTTTGCTTGTGAAGGTCTTCAACTGTAAGTCGCATCAGCTACTTTTAGTCCACGGCTGCTGCCCCCCCTCGTACGCTTAACAGCTGGCCATTACAGCTTTGAGTTTGATCAAGTGTGTGTTCTGCGTAAGAGCTGTTATGCAAGCTGTCACGTTTGCTGTCCGGTCCTTTATTTTTTGTTTTGTTTTTTTTCGTAATTCAATTCTGGCTAAGGTCCTCAGTCATGGTTGTCAGACTCCACTATCATCTTAACAACCTGCAAAAAGACAGAAAGACAAATATTGTTAGAAATGGGCACATGCTGCAGAAGTTAATGAAACCTATTGGAGCCAGATTTCAGACATTTTTTCCATACTTTACGTTTACGGGAAACAATTTTGCCTGGACTTTAGACGTCTACATTAAAATGGTTGATCAAAGGTGCACAATAGCCAAGAAAACATTCAGTGCCCTGCTCAGACCCCGGCCGGTTTGAGGGTTTTTTTTCTTTTCTTTTCCGATATGTGACAGCTGACAATGCCTTTCACATGTGAAGTCAGTTTTGAGGTCTTTTTAAAGTCGGGGCCACGGGTAATTTACAGTACAATTTAAAAAAAAATAATAATAATAATAAATGTGATTCTTTCCCAGTGAAAGCATCGTCAGCTTTCCGTGAACTAAGGAAAAAAAGTTCAATTTTCAACCAAAATCTACAATTAACAAACATGTCTGTGCTTGACAACTGTAAACTCGTTGCTTTTTTGCACATGTCAAATTATATTTTCTTTGTACCACAGAAGGACGTGAAGCACAACAATCAGCCCGGACATTAACAGTCAGGTAAATAATGAGAAAAAACTGTGCAGGCGCAAAACTACTGGGGAAAAAAAGGGTCACTAATAATATCCCAAGGATATAATTAACAGCAGAACCCATGTATGATTTGCTCACTTTCAATTGTGATTGCTTAATGAATCACAACAAGGCCGTCATTGATGAATAACTTCCAGGAATCAATAAAATAAATGATCACTTATTGGATTTCCAGCGGCTGTGCCCGCTGACGAGTCTATTTTTCTTCATTCTGTAATTCTAACTGTTACAAGTTACACTCTAGTTCTCAGTTCCCCCTTTTGTTGCCCCAACCGCAAAAATAACCCCACCCTCTGTGTCAGTAACACTCCTCTCCGCTCTCTTTTTTTTTTTTCATTCTCACTCTGCCACCCTGTCTCCTTCTTTCCATCCATCTCGGCTCTCTCTACCTCGTACCGCAAATCAAAATGTTAGTCTGTATTTATAATAAACCGTTTTCCTCCGGTCAGTCTGGCCGGTGTGTGCGTGTATCTGTAGATGCCTGCATCAACGGTGGATAAAGATTCAATACCTGTTCAGCGGTCTTGACCACTTCCACAGACAGTTCTAACTTTGTTTGGGCTATAGATAGAAAGTTAGCACACCAGAACTGGAGGCTATCATTATCTGAAAATGGATATCTGCTGTTTCGCAAGGAAAAAAAAATTGCTGGCAATAAAAGCCAAGAACATTATGAGTCATTACTGAAATTATGAGTCATTTTAAAGACCCTCCCATCTTAAAACAGTGCTGTTTTTCAGGATTAAAAGCAAACTTCTCAGAAAAAAACACAGTTGATGATTTCCAGGTAGGCACTTGGAAAAAAGTTGTCCATAGGTAACCTTATGAAAGTGTCCACACCACAAAAAAAAAAACAAAGAACACAACAAACAAACAAAAAAAAGAAGGTGAGAACTCCAGTATCACATCAAGCAGACATGCTTCCGGTTACTACATAATCGACCACATCATGTAATAACAGCGTTATAACGGAGAGAACGAATGTTCTTTTCAAAGCAGAAAAAGAGAAATCTAAAAATCAACTTATTCATTAGCAGTTCTCACAAAAGGGAAAGAAAAGGGGAAAGAAAAGCTTTCTTTATCTTAAGAGTGAGTGTAGCTTTAAATATTTTTTTCCTGTGGAACTCTGACTCAGTCAGCCCCTGCTTACTCATTTTCTCAATCACTGTTTTTGCTTCTTTGGTGTTTTTCTCTGTATTCTCTGTTTCTTTTTCTTCCTTTCTTTTTTTTTTAACTTCCACTATGACTTTTCTTGTTTTCTTGCATTCATTCATCTCTTTTTCTAGTATAACTTCCATTTCCCAAGCTCACGTCCATCAACTTCACATTTTTCTCCCTCTCTCCGTTCCATGTCTCTCTCCCATCAATTCATCACTGAGCTCGCTGTCACATTAATGTGTTTCTTCTGACTGTTTTTCCAACTGTCATTGTGGCTGAGATACCCCCCACCTCCCAACCACCGCCACAGCCCCCCCATCCCTTCTGCGCTCACCCCCGCAGCCCCCCACCCCCCCATACACACACACTTTGTGAATGCGTGTGGTCCAGTCCGGCCATAGACTGTTACATTGTCCCAGACAGGTTGGACTGCGCCACTAGCCAGCAGACGAGGGGGGGATGGGGGGAGGCGGAAAGCGGGGGTTCCTAGGCAATGTTTGTTTTTCTGTTTCCAATTTGGTCCAGCCTGAGGAACTCCACACTCCGCTCTGTCTCAAACACACCATTCATGACGGCCTGACGTACATGATTACACACACATGCCCACTCGCCAGCTCTCCGCTCGCTCCGAAGCACGCACACACATGCAAACAGACGCACACACGCGTTACATGCTCTCACTGCCTCCAACAGACACACAGACTTAGTGTAGATCCACGGCGACAAACATAGCACTCAAGTTCATTTGCGATCATTTTTGTCACGAAACGCAAGACCCTCAATTTATCTTTGTCCTCATCTTTTATTGTTTTCTGATTTGTTATTGCTAATGCCGGCTCAAATGACATGGTGGTCAAACTAATTACACTCGTTTCTTCCTCATCTTTCAGCGATTTTTTTCCCTCTGCTGTCCCAAGGAAAATAATTGTCTTTGAAGGGCTGTTTTGATGTGTCTTGTTGCCTTTTCAGATCTTATGTAGACAGAGTTATGCTCCATGTTTCACCAATTAGAGCACAGAGAATACATTGTTTGATATTCAGTTCAACTCAACCGTTCCAGCTGAAATGGATTATTGTGTTCATTTTTGCTGTTAGGATTTTAAATACACTAACTAAAGATCTTTCTATGTACTAGTAAAATCGTTATCTTGGATCAATACAGACAAACTGTGCTGACAGGTAGTTATCAGTCTTTTCAGATGTCAATTATCGTCCCCCTGTTTGGTTTAAGCATCAACGATGTACAAGCAGGCACTGTATGCAAATGAGGTTTACTATGATTCAGTGCTTTCCGGCTGGTTCCCTGCAGATCATACCAAAAAAGCAGTGCAAAAGCAGCAAGAGCTGCACGCAGAGCTTTGCCGTTCTATCCGCGGCATAAAGCGTACTGAGTAGCAGGTGCAAAACCGTAAAGCTGGCTGTGGAGCTTTCCAATTTTACTGTCAGGTAAACAAAGGAAACTATTAAACTACTCTTGAGATTCTCATAATAATTTGTTTAGTGATTGCAAACAGCTTGTCAATCAAAGAAAGTTGGCTTCTTCCAAAATCGTTAAATTAAATTAATATTAGGAGAAGAGACGAAGCAAGTGTTAATCAAAGCAGTCAATGCCCCAACACAGCAGACGATCTCTTACAGTGACGAGACAATAGTTGGCCTATGGAGAACATCACATAACCTTAACCTTAAGGTCCTGATGAAACAAAAAATGAACTCCATTAAGATCAGGTAAAATACAGCCAGACACTTTTCGGAAGTGTTGGCATGCATGACAAAAACAATATTCTGATGACGGCATCTAATGTAACAAAAAGAATATTTCCATGTTCCTAACAGATCACTAAAATTCACACTGTTAAATAAAACCAGAGCTGAAAAAGTCAATTATCTGATAAGCTGATCATCGGAGTGTGTGACCATTCAAACGTTCCAATTCATTGGTTCCCCCTTCCTAATCTGAGAATTGATTTTTTTTTTCCACAGTGAATTGAATATTTAGGTGGATTGACTAACAAATCAAGAAAAGTGACGGCAGATTAACTAAAATAATAGTTAAAAATAGATAGATAGTTAATAGCTAGTTAATAGACAGATAGATAGGAACGTCATCCTATCAAGTATGCACATGTTCAACCACACCAAAGAACACAATTAAAACTTCTGCTCTACATTTTGCATTGATCTGACTGTCTGCACGGCAAGCGAGCAAACACACTGTGCCAGTGCTTCTGCTCTCTTGTGAATCACACCACTAAGTGACCTTGATCAACCAGATCTTTCAGCTGCTGAGGTTAAAGCTGAGGGAGTGGCTTACCTATTCATTACTGTATGCAACACCCACAGCTTTTAGACTTTTCTCTGACACATACGCACGTGCAAGTTGCTGACATAGCACAGCTTTCCTGTGATACATAGGTTCCCCCTGAGTGGATAAATAAACAGTTGTAGGACTGATATTAGTCCACTTCTTCCTGTGGGGTTTGGAAATTAGTCTAAAACAGCATCACTGTTGCCACCAGTAACACTAATAATATAAAGAAAACTATATTTTACTACATAGTGTTACAAGTGGTTTTGAAACTGCTGAGCAAATTAATCTGCTACATCTTAGAAAACAAGAAAAGAGAAAGCCCAACTAATTACTAGTTAACTGCAGTTGTGGCTGGTAGAGGAGACAAACTTACCAAACACAGTCAAATGAGTATCCACATTTGCCTCGTGGACGGTGCTAATGTCCCGCCTTGATGTACGATAGTAGCAGGAAACCAGGAGATGCATAAATCAACAGGGGACTGTTGATTCTGACCTTGCTCTCCACAGCTAAGACTCTCATACATCAAAAATAATGGAGAACAAACTCTGCTTCAGTGGTAGTTGTAGGCGTAATGGAAGGAACTAGTAGCTGCATAAATCAACAAGTTGATTGTTGACTCTTGCCTAGCTGTCTTTTCCCCCAAAATACGGAAAACAAACTACAGCTCTGCCAGAAACACACACGCATTACACACATGCATTCCACAAGCCTGCCGAAGTCTGCCAGACATATCTGATGATTTTAAGTACACGCACACACCCATGCATGCTTGTGTTTGTGTGTGTGCGCCTTGGTTTGGTTTGTCTGTCTGGGTAGGCTCAAACATTACATCAGTCATACACACTCACATCCACAAACTGAAACAGACAAATACACTAGATCATGCACGCACTGCGCCACATTCGCTATTCAACACTCTGTCTCTCAGGAATACACACACATGCACACGAAGACAACCACACACACACACACAATTTCCACTGCTGGAGAATCGGACGTTTCCTGCAAGCGGCCGGGAAAAATGTCTGGACAAACTTAAGACGCACACGCGTACACACAACGGAACATTTTCAACCCACAATGTTGACATTATATTCCTTTCCAGAGCCCTTCTATCTACAAGCTGGCCAAGTGAAGCAGCGTTTCTCCATTGAGCAGTATCGGGAAGCAAGACTGGAAGACTGTCAGTGATGTCAATCCAGGGCTGGGCTCAATTAAAAGAAAAAAAGGGCTTTAATCAAATCTCAAAAACAAGTATAATCAACTTCTCATAACGGCTTGCTGTAATTTTTATACGGGATAATTTTAACTGCAGTAAAAACATCTTTAATGAATCTTTTTTCAGTGTCTCAATCAAAGATATTACTAGTGCCTAAGAGATACTGTATTAACTTACCTTTGATATCATGCGTGTATGAGGGTGCAAAACTGATCTCCACTGAAGGCCAAAGCATCTTTCATTTTCTTAGACTGCAGCAAGGTTACATTTTCAGTGATGCAGTGTTCATTTGCAAAGAGATAGAAAAAGTGACGTACCGCCTTAGAGTCATATCACCGCCTTACATAGCTGAGGTTAACAATTCAGATTCAGCAAACCACATTTAAAAAGCACTTGGTAAAAACTTTAAACATACTAATAAGAGTGCCCCTCTTTTTACCATCTTTTCCTCACAACGCATTAATCAACTCAGCTGGTCGTTATCAATTTAGTCACATGAAAGTTATCTGCATAAACTCTAGTAAACTGTTGTTATCACTGAAAAACTGCAGTTGTCCCTGGTCGTGCAATGTGTTAGAGGTGGAATCGGTCTAAAGGACAATGATAAATACAAACCTATAAGCCAAATGAGCAATCAGACCAGTTCTGTTAATGTGCATGACTGCTCAAATATATTAAAAGCAAGCTAGCATTAGCTGACACAAGCTATAGATTCTGTATTGATCCCCAAAGCAAAGGTTCCTAGATTTCCCCAAATTTTGGTAAAATTCCAGTTTGAACAAACAGACTTCACTGTTTAAAACTTGACTTTATTTTGAGTGTTCTCTAAGGCATAAATTGCTAACTGGCTAAGCCCCATCCCTTCCTTGCCAATGCTCTCAATCACAAAGTACTATTTGAAAAAAATTATAATTTTCTTTTGCCTTATGTGGAGTTTGTTTTGAAGCCTGTATTACTTGTTTATGCTGACAGCAAGATTAATAGGCTTTCCAAGAAAATATTAGCTAGTGCCTCTTACTGGTGGCGCTATGGTGGAGCAGAAGATTGGCACTGACGTAGACACTCAGGACATAGCACAAATATATCATTGCTATAATTGTCACAGAAAATTCCACCCTTCACAAAGAAAATCACACAGGCCTACAGGACGGTTGGCAGCCCTCTGGCAACAATGTGTTGCAAGGGGAAAAGATGTATATCTCAAAGGTTAGCAAGCGGTTGTTGACAGTCGCTACTTGAAACAGGTCACAGAGTGGTGCGCAGTGCTACACAAAAACCTGCTTGGGATTGCTTTAGCCACTCACATATTGCCACAGTGGCGGTAGTTTGTGTGAAAAATCCTGACATGTCTGCAAACAGTTGCTAACTAGTCTAGGAACAATGGTGCCACTGTGAAAAGTGTAACACAAAATGGAAATGGAGACCGTTTGCCTTCAAAGTAAAATCTGTGCCTTTTGAAACTCACCCGCAAATGGCAAGGCACTTTCAAAGGCAAACATTTTCCGTTAGCGTCACACTTTTTCAAGTTTCACCAATCTTTGGCAGGTTGTTGGATGAAAATTTGCAAATGACAGCTATCTGCTAGCGACCAAAGCAATCCCAAGGAGGTTTTTGGCATCGCACCCCCAACTTCCAGGAGCCAGCACCGGGAGTATAGAATTTTCCCTGTCAACCGTGCTGACTATTTTCTAGGCCTGTATGACTGAGCTCTAACAGACCTTAAAAGACAACATTTACGATGACATTATTAAGTTATGTTACCATCTGTTTTAAAGCATGAAAAATGCTACAGACAGATTATTTTAACCACAACAGGTGTGACACCAAACAGGTAACCCAAACCAGCACTAACTAGTACAGCAGGGAGGTTCATGTGCGACGGGCAAACACTTTTCTCATCATTTAACAGAATCTATTCAAAAGGATTTTCTCAGTGCACAAATGGCTGTACTTTCCTGTGGTGCCGATATTCGACACATCTTCAAAGATGATCTCTAATGAGTTTAAACATCATTGCAATGCTCCTAACTTCTCTCTGCTGTTCTATCACCTCCTAGTCCTCATGCTGGTTTTCTCAATTCTCTTTGCTTTCTCTATCTCCTCCATAATAATCTGTAAATCAGACACTGTCACAGTTGCCTCCTTCCTAAGTGTTATTCAGATGGGACATTTTAAGTCTCTGTAACTCCTTGCTTTATTATCTTATACGTATATTTTAAGTGAAGTTGTCAGTCCACGGTATAAATCCACTCGAATGCAACAAGAATATATTCAGGAAACAAATCAAGAGAACTTTGTTTTATGTTAACCTTTATAGCATGGCTTAAGCTGATTTACGTACCTCTAAAGATAAGGTACATTTTTATTATTTAAAAAATAAAAATCTTTATCATAATGTAGAACAGACAAAAAAACTGGGGTGTTGGGTAATCTGACACATCAAATGGATATCAAGTATCAGAAATGGCAAGTTTTACACAGGTGTTAACTGAAAGAACACATAGCAGCGAAGGGAGTGGCCACTTGAAGAGATTACAAATCTCTCATCGCGCAACATTCATCCTGATTTTGTAAACCTCCTCCCAAAGAAGGTAGTTCACACATTAAACTGACATTTTTTTTATGTGGCACATGGGAATCTGATCATTTCACTGACTCACTGACTTTTCTAAAAGAGCAAAAGGGAGGGGCGAAAAAGAGCGAAAGAGAGAGTGGAGGCGAGAGAGAGATTCTCACAGCTAGATGAAATCAGCCTGTAAAGAAAAGGGAGAGGACAACTTGTGTGTGAAGCACTAAAAAGCCCAAAAGCCATGTTTCAGAACAAACGCCATGCACCCCACTGTGCTTTTCCAACCACCGCAACTCACACACTCACATCCACGCACTCACACACACTGGCCTGAAGAAAATTTAACTGTCAGCCGTAAAGTTTTCAACCACAGTAAGTGATCTTTTGCCCCCTTTCTCGCCCCACTTTTCCCCCTTCCTCCTCCTGCCTATGCAAAACAGTCCCCCATCTATCTTTCTGTTGTTCATCCTTCTTTCCTCCTTTCCATTTCTCTTCTTATTCTATCTCTGTTCTATTGTTGCTGTACATATTGAGCTTCATCTCCTTCTCTATTAATGTCCATCGCAGCCTCCTTTTATTTCCTTTCCTTTCGCCATCAGTGTGTCCATTCATCCATCCATCATTCTATGAGGACCAAACCACTGTCCAACACAGACAGGCAGACACCCTCGCTATCCTATTTTCCTTATAAACTCTTTCCTACCACAAAAAATGAGAAACTATCCCTCTCTCTGTCCATTCTTTATCACACCAACCCCCCACTTACTGCATCCACACATATATCCACACACTTCTGACTGTGGGCCTCTGACACCCACCTCTTCGTCTCCCTTCACAAAAGTCTCAAAGACCCCCAGATGTGTGCCCCCTTAATTTCCATTTCAAAAAAGAACCACCTCCCTCCCTCCATCATCCATCTATCCGTGCATCCACTTCTTCAAACACACTGCAGATACTTCAAAAACACACTATTACACACAACTTATCAATGACAAGCCTTTTTTAAAGAGACAAAGAAAAAGAAAAAGCTGCCAATGAAAAATATCAGATCTTTGAAAGGGGAGTACAGGAATGTTGCAGATACAGACATATATGTTTATGCTGACCATCACAAATACCATTTATCCATAAGGAGAAACATGCTGATGGTAACAAATTCTCTTTGCATTTCAAATACTTGTTTGGGACCCAAAGGTGAGCCCTGAGAAAACAATCCATTTAGGTTACTTCCACAGTAGTTCAAACGCAATAATCTTGCATTTGAGCACAGGTTCATCGTTAGGTGACGTTAATTAAACTGATAACCTTTTTCTTCTTTAACAATACGACTTGCTATTTGCATTCACAATACCTTTTACTGAATTTTTTCTGCACTCAAGGTAACAGTGTAATTTAATAGTGAAACTGCAGGCACTAAGGTTATTTCATTTTGCTGGGGGGGGGGGGGTCATTTTTTTAGTTGTTGTTTGTTCCACGGAAACAATGAAAACTGTGTTATAGAAAGTGACTGAACTGTTTCAAGTTTTTTATATTCACAGCCAATTTATAGGTATACATTTAAAAAAAATAAAATTTAAAACGATACTTGTGCAATACTGCAAATTTATTCATCTAATTCCCTGTTTATTTTCTACACTTCTAATGACTTGGCACCATATTTCTGTTGCTAACTTACCAAATACAATTGGTAAGTTCAGCTACCGCGTTCCTGTTTAGCTGCTGGTAGACTTTTCTCATCTTCAGCCTACTGAACTATGAATAGTTGCGTTATCCTGTTAAATGAATACTGTCTGTCCACATTACAGACAGGCAGAAGTGATAACACTTGTTACCTAGCTCAGAATTTCACCATTTTAATAATTAGCCACTGCCACCAGATGCTACATTAATGATAAATTAGCAGACGGCTAATGTTGTTATCAGGCAATTGCTAATAGCTAATTAGCTGAATTTAGTATTCATTAGTATTTTTATACATTTTTTCAAAGTTCTATTCAGTACTTACATTGACTATGGTACTTACAGTCAAAAAAAAAATACTGTTACATTTTTAGAATTTTAGAATTTTGGTATCAATAAAGAGTGCTAACTATCCATTCCATTACTATCCAAAATAGTAATAGCTGGTACCAATCCCTATTGCATGATACACGATACCCAATTTTACATCAGCCCGAAATGCAAAATCCCTTTAAAACAATATTATTCTTAGATCACATCATTTAAAGCCATTAACCACAAAGCATGTTCAATGGCTATATCTAACCATTAACCATTCAACATTGTCAAACAGCCACAAGACAACCCTGTTACCCCACAGATATACAATTCCAAAAGGAGGGAGGGAATACTGCAGCCAAAAGGTTGTGGCTTGGTGCCCAAAGTCAAGTGTTTCATTTTAACTCAAACAATTTACTGCATTAGATTTCATACATTTAAAAAGTCCTTGTACCAGAACAAGCTACAACACCTTCAAATGTGCTGATTAAGCACTCTTCACTGCTGGGAGAGAAGATTAGTCCCTGCCTTTTCAACGTTTATGTGGCTTGAAGAGAAGCCCTGAGGGCATCTGCTCTAACTGTCTGCAGGGGTGTACCCTCTAAAGCCCAAAGCAGCTATCGCACAATTACTTTACAATATCAAAAACCAAGCCCAGCACCATCCTGCAGAGAACAGGTGAGGCAGTTAGCTATGTCTAACTTCATTTTTCTGCTTCTTTCAGAAATGTCAAGCCAGACCAGAAGCAAGTTGAAAGGGTGTCATATCTCCCTGTGCTTCTTGCTGCCTTCTGTTATAAGGCAACCAGCCAGGGATACATGAATAAAATAACACATCAGGCCAGGCTAGACTGGCCCTTCATGAAATACAGTTACAGCAGAATTACACTCCTAATCCGTATTCCCTCATCTTTATTTTCTACAGACTAAATAGTCCACACGGCCACAGGCAGAAGAAAAGAACGAGAAAAAATAAATCAGGAGAAGCAAAGTGTGGCTATGTGCTTTAATGAAAAAAAACAATGTTAGTCGCTTAAATCATAGTTTTAATTTGACGGGACGCCATAAAAAGTCTGCCCCTTCTAACACACAACCACACAGAGAAAAGCGCACAGTGAGAGACACACGCATACATGCACCAGAGTGAGGACAAAGACCACTTTGAAAAGTTACTCAGCCACCAGATGTTTTAGTCTGATCCCAGACTACAATACTAATGGGGCTGTACGCCGCACATGTGTGTGTGTGTGTGTGTGCGCACATGCAGAGAGGAGAGAGGAGAGAGACAAGCCGATAGTTTTAAGACAGTAAAAGTAAAGTTTGTTCCTCACCAGGTATATAGTAGTAACAAGGACATGCAAACACTTTCAAGGTAAACAAACTGCTTGGCTGCAGATAATCACAGAAGAGAAACTACAGATTCACGTATAACAAAATGGCAATTTTTATATTGGACAGACTTGAAACTGTAAGCATATGTCAATGCAATGAGAGCTTAAGAGTATATCACACATACAATTACACCCATCCATAAAATAAACAGGCATTAGGCAGCAGTACTGTTGTATGACTGCAAGACAAGCACTGGATCGAGCGTCAAACGCTGCCACAGAAAAGTGTGCCTCATCAAACCTCAGAATCACGATTGCGAATGAGAGAGCGCACAAGAGCAAACAAATGTCAGCTGAAGTGAAAGTTAAACGCAATCTTCAAGCAAGTAAATTAGGTGTTTTGACAGTGATTACAGGATGATTGGGCACACATGACACTAACAGTCCTTCTTGTCTTGCATTACAGTAAAAATAGGAGGCAGAGATTTGGAGATAATGAAACAGAAAGAGGCACTTCAAGAGCTAAGAAATCTAAGCTGTGCGTACGTGTTGTGCAGGTTCTTGATTTGACTGTTGACAGAGCAGACAGTTAACCTTCAGTGTAGAAATAAACAATCAGTGAGTCAATTCAATCATAGCCATGCAGCGAATGAGATAGATCTGACCTCAAGAGGAGAAGATAAGCGCCAGTGGGCTCCTACAATAACTGATAGCTATCTATCAACAACGCTGAACTGTCTGGAGATGAATGTTTATTGATACTGCAGGCCAAGCATGTGAAGATGTGCAAAGATATGCTGCAGGAACGGATGCCATATTAAAAATATATAGTGAACAGTGAACAGTCAACAACCACCTCAAAAATACTGTAGTTATCACTCAGAAAATTATCAGTCGAATTAGCCCAGATTGTACTAAACTAAAAACTGATTTGTAACACAAATGTGCCGCTCACTTTAGAACTTGTTAACAGAAAGCAAATCTCCAACCCTGAACACTGGAAAAAGCTTGATCTTACAATTTCTTACTACAAAACAGGTGGATTTTTTTCTTATTTACAGCCATGAAAAAATATATAGAATGACTTTCTCATTCACAATCAATCTTTCCTCCCTTCGGAGCAAGATAACTCGTTTCCAAGCAGCTTCCTTGATTTAAAAAAAAAAGACACTTCTTCTACTTGAGAAAAGTCTCACTGAATTACGCATACAGTACTTGAGAAAAATGGTGCAGCACCCTCCATCTGCGTGTTGCACAGCCGCTTCAGCTTCAACACAAAGAAGCTTACAACATAAATCACATTCAGATTCCTGCCACTTATGCCACTGTCACAATTTCCATAGTTAATTTTCGCTGTCTGCCTGCTGGGTGCTGTGTGAAAACGGCAAGAAATTACAGACGGGGCCATGCTCATTACTTAAGACGGTTAAGAAGAACAGTAAAGAAACGCACTCGTAATGTTGTATTTCTGATGTTTGCAACGATCAAAATCATCCAGCAAAGTAAGTCTAAATGCAGACAACATGTACTTACTTTTTGGAATTAAATTGATGTTTACATTTAAATCAGTGTAACTTTACATTTTTATACAGAAATTAAGGATTTTATAGAAATGCCCTACTTTACGTGAAGCGTGTGAGTTCCACATTTTAAGTGATTAGACCGTATCCTCTCTTCCTGATCTCTCTGTTAGTGTCAAGATACAGACCAGCAGCAAAGCTTTACATAATGTGTCCTCTAATATGTGCATACAATGAGATAAACCTAAAAACACCTACAAACACCTCAACCTGCATGTTTCCTGTGATGGATCGTCTCGCTCTTGACCCTATGTCAAACCGGCCCGGGTTGCTTTTTGACATTGCGCACTAATAAATCAAGTCAGCAAAAGAAAATGACGAATGTAAATGAAATGCAACTGACAGCAGCAAGTATCGTAGAGCCACTACAGTAAGAGCCAAGGAGAAACTGGTTTTGCATGGGAAATCTCACTGATGATTCACTGCAATTACAACTTTTATTCCTTCTTGATTGCAACAGGTAATTGTCACCTTTCACCCTTTCTGCACTTTTATGCAACTTTCACATGTGAAACTATTTGGTTGCTTTCTCAAGGAAACTACAAAAATCTAGCATATTAACTTTTAACACAAGAGTGTACATAGCTTGATGGAATATGCAAGTCCCAATAAAAGACATTTTGCTCCCATCTTGTTATGCAGAGTTATCAAAGGTCTTTGAGGGACCAAGATTTGAAACACATTAAGGTCTCTTTCATTCAAGTAAACCTGATCAGACTTCCAGGCTCTTTACTTATTCTCCAGAGCATCACTGACAGCTGTTTATAGGCTACAATTCTCTCTTAATGACATATAGCTGTCAACTTTTTTTTCTTCAAACCAATGGGAGTGCCTGCTGTAAACCTCGAGAAAAGGTAGAAGTCGAGGCAGCATTTTCAAGCCACACAATGACTGTCTGTATGAGTAAAGCATAAGGTCAAATCTCTCCAACATCTGAAATGTTCAACAACTTTTGTGGAATAAATGTAACAATGTTCCATATTTGATGTACATATTTTATAGAGCAGCATGTGAGATCTTTGTTTTTTAACTTGGTACTTGTTTAAAACTTCATTTATCAAAGGGTTGGCTCAAATGTTCCACAGCGTTTTGCACAACTTCAACGCTCAAATGAAATGTGATTGATATCTGAACGCACGGGTGTATGGGAGACATCAGTGTGATACTGCTGAGTCAAAGCAGGCAGGGCTCGCCACTCACTCAACCTGTAGGTTTCATTTACCAACTGCCCTGACACAACTAACAAGCCAAAGATGGGTTTCGTACTTAAATTCTGATCATGGGAAAGACAGATTTAGAACAACTGCTGTCTACGGCACAGTTGAGACATTTAAGTGATGCACGGGAATTCGCATGGTGTCGGTGAGTTTAAAAGTTACGCGTCTTTTGGTAACAGGAAAGCCTGTATAACCACAGGGCTGTACTGCTGCTTTGTCACTACTTTCGGCGGGTACACGTCTTAATCCTCTGCCCCACCACTTCATCGGTCTTTACAGTAACGTGGCAGAAGGATTTTTATTATCTTAGATCAAAGGAGGGCAAAAATGCCCCATATTTAGGATTCGTGTCCCCCCCTCCGCCCCACCCCCAAATAAATCTAAATACTAAGAGAGAAAAAAGAATCATTTCACCCTAAACCAAGACCATGTGCTCGTTATCTGAAGCAGGCGGTCTAAAAAGACAGACTTAAAAGTCTAAAATAGACCAAAGACATTAGAGACAAAGTCAAGCCTAAACAAGACTACAGTAACCACAGACAGAGTGGGGATGACATTTTGGGCATTTAGCAGACACTCTTTTCCAGACTGACTTCCAGTAAATGCAACGAGAGAATAAGCTCAAATCCCTGTATAACCAATGCTGCAAGCACGAAATATAAGCAATAATAGACCCAAAATATGCACACACAGTAAAATAATTTAAAAACAATTGTGTCCTGAGGATATGAGCAAAACAGAAGACTTGTTAATAAAAAAACAAAACAAAACAAAAATGTGCTAGCTAGAGAACTCTGAGCCAAAGAGCCAGAAGCCTTACAGAAAGCCTTGTTTTTCTTTAAGTAAACTATCAGTGACAAATGGATGTTTCCTTTAAATGAACTGCAGGCAGGCTCGAGATGAATAACGACTGAATCTCTAATAGATGCTATCTTTTCCTGCTATTGGAAACAGTGAGTGTTGGGAGTAGTTCAACATTTGCCATAAAGTATTTAAGAAAGAGTTTCCTTATAATTTGCAAAAAGTGAAAGAAAAAGTGTTCTCGCAGACTGATTCGTAGTGGTCAACAGGTTTGCGATCACATAGATTTTTTAAACTATTCAATATTAAAACAAAACAAATTACTCCAATCAACTCTTTGTTAGTTATGATGTACAGCTTAACAAAATGCCGCAAAGCTCGGAGAAAGGACGCACATCAGTCCGGACCAGAAGGAGAGAGACAGCAACAACGGATTAGAGGTCAAATTATTACACTGCATTCCCTTTACTAGTGTTAGACCTCAGCGTTAGGCAAACATACTTTACTTCCCCCCAAAAAGCTTTTACTGTAGCACGAAGAGGAGAAACAGCGGGGGCTTTGCTGAAAGTTTTACAAACTTGCATCAATCCTGTTAACGTTTTTAGGGTAGGCAAGATTGTCGATTTTACTTTGGAAAATTCACAGCCGCATCAGGTTTGTACAGCTTCCCTGGATCAACAAAATCAATCACACGTCTACCAGTTTAATCACTACTATCCCCCCCCCCCCCCCCCCCCCCACACACACACACACACTTCAAAAAAAAAACACTTGCTCTAAGTTAAAGTCTCCCTTTACACTCCATTTCGCACTGGCCTTTTTTCCCCCCATGTAATGCGGCACCGCTTTGAAACGACCAAAGACAAATGCATGGCAGCCCACAAAATCACTACAGTTGTTCCTCATGTCTTACAGAACATCAAACCATCAATAAAACACAGGAGATACATTCCAGCTAGTTGAACAGGACATTTCTGACTTCCCTCACGCCATGTGTGCTCTCTCTCTCTCTCTCCCTCTCTCTCGCCGTCTCTACAAACTTTCTCTGTTGCGAGTTCCACCACAGAGAGACTTCACATATTGCAGCCATATGAGCGAAGCCACGGCTGTCTCCACAGCACATACAGACGCACAGGAAAAAGTGCTGCGCTGTCTCCCGCTCTGTCTCACACACACACGGGAATGAGTTTTACAAGCGGGGGGGGGTTCTCTTTAGGAAGTTCTCAACTGTTTTGACATTTAATAGCGGCTATGAACAAAGCTGTACGATACAATAATATCCAGTGTCTGAAGAGCGGAAAATGTTTTAACGTTACGGAGCTGGATTGACACATCGGTGGATAAAGTGTTTTAACTAATTTTACAGAACATTGGTTGAAGTTATAAAAAGTTTGACAGGGACTCATTACATGCACGATGTCTTCGATTATAGGAACAAGTTTTTTGTTTTTCTTTTTTGGTGAGGGGGGGGTTTGGACTGTCTGCAGCGACTATACCCAAAGCTGAAGTGTAGCGGATCTAAAGCAAAAAAGATATAGTGACACAATATGGCATAAAAATGTTACCTCAATCTTTAAAAAAGATTTAAAGTAGGATTTCTTTTCTGATAAAAATCACTTAATCCAAGTTTATTTATGTGCTGTGATAAAACTAACTAAATCGTCCCATTCAGACTTTTTAACAATAATAAAGAGCAGAAGACAAACTTGATTGCGCATACTGGAATTTGTGGAACTGTTAAAAAAAACGCCAATGTTATGCATGCATGCATTGGAAAGCAGATGTGAAAGCACTGCTCGAAAACGTTACCCACAAAGCTGATTAAATCACGTTAATGTACTTTTTTTTCCCCCAAAGTAAAAATAATCTGTCATAATCCCATAATTTACAGAATACGTGTGACTTACGATGCTGCCAATCGCTCGTGCATGAAGGAACGGCTTTTCTGCTGAAGAAGTCCAAACAAATGCTCAATATTTGAAGTTTCAAGAATCAGACGTGTGTCAGACTGCTGCGGCAAATGCAAACTAAACCTTAAAAGTTTCACAAGTTGTATTATTTTACTTTTTTTCCCCCCTCAAACGGTCCACACAGTTTTGAGTTGAAGGGAAGCGACTGTGAAACTTTTCCACCGTGTCGTGGCCAAGCAGTTGGGCATTTAAGATACAAATAAAAACTCAAGATATCAACTTGAAATTGCTTTTTAAAGTCTTTGCAGTGGCTTTTAAGCATTTTCTGCTTAACGCTGAAATGCCATGGAGCTACATTTAAAGGGCTGTGGGACAATTTTGAAAGGGCCCAATGAATAAATTAATTGCTTCATAAAAAAACAAAGTGAAACCTCAGACAGCTGTGAACAAGTGTCACAGTTAAGTCTCAGGGTCTTGCTTTTCTGTAAGGAAAAAGAAGTGGGGGGGGTGTAGAAAAAAAAGCCCACTGAGGTTATCTGCTGAATAAAAGTTGCTCCACGCATAAGGGGTTCTTTGGGGGCCAGAACTGGAGAACTCTGCTGAAGGACTATGTAAAAAGCTTCCTTGCAGTGTGTGCCTCATTGTGCTGGCTTCACATACTCTGCTCTCCCCACAGAGTTGTCATGCCTACCCAGCTCCCCTTATCTCAAAGGAACATCACAGTTTCTTACGACCGAAGAGCGAGAGAGAAAGAGGGGGGGGGGGGGGAACTTTTTCAAAGTTAAGTGGAAATGCAACTCATGCCTTCCCGGCATCACTCGTGAAACGTCCAACAGCGAGGAAACCAATAAATTCGCAAAGATTTGAGCTAAGAGGCACTTGTTTTCTTAAAAAGTTGATAAGAGAGAGGATGATCGGGGAGGGGGGGTTGGAGGAGGAGGAGGAGTGGGTTTGGGGGGGGGGGGGGTATCCTTTACGACAATTCACATCCACCATGCGCTCGCGAGTTTCCTAACAATGAAAGAGGTGCAAAACAAACAACGTAAGAACAAACAAACAAACAAACAGCGCCACATCGGCTTTGAACCGGTTGATAAACGCAATCTCTGTGATGTGGACTCACGCTTCTTTCCGCTTTAAGTCCAGAAAACAACAAGCAAGTTAACTGCGTTCATCTTTCGGCTTCAAAACCCCCTTTTCCCCCCTCTCTCTGTCCGTCTCTGTGTCTCTGCGACGTGCGTCATTCAGAGAAGCAAGAAATCTGAACTTGAGTATCAAGTTTGCAGTCAGAATAGCAATGAAAAAAAAAGTTATCAATGAAAATAACCAAGAGGTAAGCGTGCAGTTTTAGTAGTTACACAAGAGTTGTGCTGACACAAAAATAAATAAATCACTCCAAGTCACTGGCTTCTAGGAAATCGGTGTCATTTAACGTGACTTGACGCGACACACGTAAATAAATAAAATCAAGAAACAAAACTTTGAAAAAGGAGAATACACAAACCTACTTGAGGCGACTAAGTCACTCCACGTCCCCTTGTTGCTGGCTTCAAACTCAGTCTTAAAATCAGAGCGGTTCCCCCAGTAGCCCCCCAATTTGTATTTGTGTGGCGTTTGGGTGTCCTAACCTAAATGTAAATTGCCATGTGAATTCAAAGCGGTGCTGCTCTTTTCCCTCTCTCTCATTCAGCAGATCCCTCTTTCCTTACCGACGCCGCTCAGGCCGTTAGTTACATAAGACGCAAACCGACTGCTGCCCGTCGTAAAACTACCAACAGCTAACAGAGCGATATTTCGCCTCCTAATCGCACACGGCTTCCCTTTTAAGACGAACACATTACATCTTCCCACTTGTCCGAGAGCATGCATTTCGCCGTGTACAACTCCAAAGCGTTCATCGCCGATGCATTTTTTTTCTTTCCCTCACTCTCTCTCTCTTCTTTTGCCGTTTACAATGCCTCTGCACCAACAGAGAGGGCTGTATGCATGGTGTGCATTTGTGCTGGAAGTGTTTCTTTTGGTGCTGCTTACCTGTTGATCAAAAATAAGCATTAGCCTCTGTTCTCTCTGTGTGTGTCTCTTTCAGCAGCCTGTTAAGATGGTGGCTGGCTGGCTGGCTGGCTGCTTGGCTGGCTGCTTCGTCTCTTTGTGGGGTTTTTGTTTGTTGATGATGTCGGACGGGGTGACTGTGTCTTGGCTGTCTCTCTCTTTCTTTTCTTTTTTTTCCTCTTTGGTCTGAGAGGGAAAGAGAGATAGTTAAGGCTTCGCGGTAGCACATGAAACTAGGCTAATACCGACTCATTACTGAGTGAGTTTGGCTCAGGTATTGCAATATTCCGACGGTATAGTTATGTTATTCAGCCATGGATGGGTTTGCTGGGCACAGCAAACAAAAGTAGATCAGCTGAAAAATCTGTAATTTTTTTTTTCAGACTAGTGTTATCGCTTTGCTGTGACAGGACCTCTCTGCCTGTCTCTGTAGGCTGTGGGCATTACGTCAGAGGAGGAAGACACAGCAGCTCTATTAATATCAAGAAGCCATCCGAAGACTGACTCTTAAAGTGACACACACTGTAATCACACTTATTTACACAGTTAGTACCAAACTGAATGTATTACTCGAGCGAAATCAAAAACACAGATTCTTAAAGCGAAAGTTTGCTGTAATCTCAGGATTGCATTTACACAGTAAACCCAAGTAACCGCTCGGTCGACATCAAGAAACCCGTCGTAAAACGATATACTGTAATGTCACTTGTTTGGTTATTGGGAAACTGACATAAGATCACATGAAAATAGAACGAAGCGACTTTAACAGTTAATCTGTTCAAACAGAAATCATAAAACTGCTAAACGAAAATCCAAATACTAAAGTCGAGGTGAATGGCAAAAACTCCAGTGTGTGTAGTAAAAATGTATTCTGGTATTTTTCATATCATTTCTGGCATTTATTTCAGTTGAGTTTAAACCAAAACTCAATGTTTCTTTTTTTTAATTATGTTTAATGCACTTCAATGTTTTAATATCTACATTGTAATCTATATGTATTATTATTTTTGTATGAATTTCTGTCTTTATATGGTTTATAAATTTACATGACTATACTCTCTGCATTAACCATAAAAACTATTTGTGTAACAACAACCAGTTTTTAAATGCATTGTTCTACAGCGCCTCTAGTGGTGAAATCTCCACAAGGAAGCTTTAAGTCTCCATTAGAAAAGTAATTAAACTGACCCTATTAACGCAATACAGATTTGCATTCATTGCCTAGGAAGAAGTACAAAAATACAATATTAAAATATCCCTTGATAATTATAATAATTATCATTATTACATTATATCCCATGATAATTATAATAATTATCATGGGATATAATGTAATAATCCAATAATCACTACAGTTATTACAGATGGCCAAAGCTGGTGTGACCAGTTTTAAAGAGAGTGTTCTACAGCGCCTCTAGTGGTTAAATCTCCACAAGTTAGCGTGAAGTCTTCATTGCAAAAGTAATTCGATTGAAGCTATTAAGACTGATGAAGATTTGCATTCTTTAATTAAGAATAAAAGAAAGAATGCACTATTTAAATACTCAATTTGGCTTAAAATTTGCATGTAATAATCCAATTTTTTAAAAGCCCTTTCTAGACAGCTTGTTTGCAATCTTTACAGATGATTTTGTAACATCATGCACTTGATATGTCTAATTTCTAAGTTTAAGGAGAGTTTGTTAAATGAGACAACTGCAGGTGAGTTATTAAGTATTTTATTACTCAGCTGAATGACAGCTTTAGCTGACTAGATACTACATTTTTTCCTTGCATCTAAACACAACAGCCAAAAGAAAATCTATTCACACTAAGATCTTGCATAGTTTTATTTATTTATATAACCAACAAAAATGTAACAAACTCCCGAAATAAGTCAGGTACAAATATTCTGCTTCTACCACATTCACTAGTATTGAAAATTTAAATATATCATTCACAGTCTCAAAATACATGAAAAGCTTGAGCATTCATGAGCAGTCCAAAGTCATATTTTAAATTAAAAAAAAAACCTTGGGCAATTTAAATTTGAGGGAAATTGTATTTCATCATAACCAAATTTGATGTGGTTTCCTTCTACACTGTAAGATCTGAAGTGTAATAGCTGTTATCTGGTATCACTACCTATTCAACCAGGGGGCAAATGAAACACGAGCCGGTATGATCAAAATCTTCATCAGTAAATGCACAGATAAGATGATAATTAAGCTTGTCAAGGGAACAGTGCATCTACTGAGGACCACTGCATATCCGGTTTAGGCAATGTAACAGATTTTAAATCTCAACCTTCGGTGTCTACTCTTTAATAAAAAAGAGAGCGCTGGCATTTTATTATGCAAGCAGCTTTTCTCTGTCATGAGTGCATGCACATGTTTAGTGTGGGTGGTGACATGGATACTAGGAAACATAAAGACAAGATGAATGTTTGTTTCTGTGGGATTTAATATCGGATTTTCAGTAATGCTTTAGATTTGTTATTGTGGCAAATAATCAAAGAATTGTTTACGAGGATGTTATGGGAGTGACATATATAATGAATTTGCCCTCGTGTGAAGTCCCTCACCATTCTTTTCAGTCCTTCTCCCGACATCTCATAAATAAGCGGAAGAGACTGTGAACTTTTTAGTTTCTTTTTCAAACGCTGTCCTTAAAAAGCCAAAGGTAAGGATTTTTTACTAAGAAAAGCAATACTGTAGCCTCCAGGCAAACACATTTCTATATCCACCTCCTCCAGAGCAGTGTGGGCTTTTTCATAGACAAAGTCTGGAGAAATAATACATCTGCTACCTGCCATAAGTCTGCTACATAAAGCTCCCATTGCTTTCTTTTTGAAATTTCATTTTTTCCCCCTACCCTCCTTTGCTGTTTTTCTGTTTTCAACTTGTTTACTAAGAGAGTGTATATTTTTTATCCTCTAGTCTAAGATCTGCCACAGACATCATCTTTTGTACTGTGTTAGAAAATCCCAATAATTTGTGTTATCACTGTTTGAATTCTTTTTCTCACAAACTTCATGGTGGCCGACGTGTATTTTAGTCGCAAGTCTGACTGATTATCACTTTGCCAAATGTTACTTAAACACTTGCGTCCATTTGCACAAATGCAGATTTTTCAAGTGAATTGCAATTTAGAAGTGTATTGTTTGGCGTTCATAGTAGTAATTTAGTCATTGCCTCTCCTTCGTCTCTACTGTTAGAGGAGAACTGTTCTAATCATCAGCATCAAGTGGCAGGGGTATATTTATTTTAGTGCAACAGTCCAAATTTAGAACAGTGGCTTTTTTTTTCATCTGTTACAGTCATCAACATGACAGTTTATTGATTTGAAAATTAAAAAAAGACTTAGCATTGGTATCAGATCACTTCCAGATATCACCACACACCCCAAACTGTGATGTCAAGTCAAAAATGTATACATACATAATTATATAGGTGTAATTGTTCACTAATTAACCACTTTGCTTAGGTTTAATGTTCCCAAACACTAAAAAATTAGTTTAATTAAATAACAAAGTTTTTTTTAATATATGAGATTTTTTAAGGGCTCGAGTACATTTCAATACTTTATTTATTGAAGACTGAAGCCAAAGGCTGATACTTGATCACAAAAAAATACAGTCTGAGGATAAAGTATGATAAAGTTATTAGTCAGTCTTAGATCAATGCTGCTTTTATTCTTGCTGCCAAGTTTTGGCTCTAGGCGACCTTAATCAGAGAGGACAATGAAGTGTGTATATACATAACAACTAACCATATCCCAGTAATCAGCAATAGGCATAATCCCTGTGAGAACAAGAGCCCCCGAGTCAGCGTATTTCAAAAATGGCATTTGTTTAGTCCATAATCTTTAAATACTTTATCAAATTTCCAAATAAACCTTAAATATATCCAAAGCAAGCAATAGCTAACAGTCTTGTTCTAAAACACAGGAAATTGTGAATAAAAATATATGAAAAATAAAGAAACTTCAGTGGAATTTGATTTGTATTTGCTTTAGCAAAGGGTAGCAGATATCACGTTTATACTCTGTGTGTGCCCAATTTTGTGTATGCCATTATTTAATGTCTGTTTGGGATTTTTGTGTGTGTCATCATTAGTAAATGCTGTGTTATAATGTCTTCACTTATAACTTTAATCTTATAAGAATAAACCTTATCATCTGGAAAACCTGATTAAACCACAATGACATACAAGACAAACGTTTCTTTTCAGTGGCACCAGCCTTTCATATTTAGTCCTTAGTGCTGCTTTTATATCGTCTATGCACGGACACTGAAAGGCATACCCACACGGATAGACCATCAAACAGACAGAGGTGTCAGCAAAAGCTAGTTCCCAGGTGTTTAAGTACCATATATATATATATATATATATATATATATATAAGAACAACAAGGTACAAGACTAAGGTACAAGACTAAGAACAACAGGGTACACTCTACTATATATATATATATATATATATATATATATATATATATATATATATATATATATATATATATATATAGTAGAGTGTACCTTGTTGTTCTTAGTCTCTTACATTGCTTGACTTTTTTTTGTTCTCGCTCTTTCCACAGTTTGTCTGGAGGCAGCTTGCTGATTTTTTCCAGTTGGTCAGTGTGGCTCACTGGGAGACTTGTGGACATGCACTTACTTAAACAAAATGCTGCTTTCAGCCACTTTTCTTATGCAACACCCTGGTGATTTAGAGTGCTTTTCAAAACGTCTTTATCCATTTTCACTTATTTATTTATTGTAATTTAAATGTTAATAGGCACACTTTGCTTTCTGGATGTTTGATAGTCTGGGAATACCAAAGTTACTACATTGGTCTCCAAAATGGTTGAAACTTTAAACTACTGAGTCACCAGGACTCCCCATCCTATTTATTTAATATTTTCCACATTAGACTTTGTTTGTTGTTGGACTTTCTCAGATCGCTGTTTGCCAAAATAAATTTGTTTTAAAAACTTATTCATAACATATTCATATCCATGACACTCATATTCCCACTGTTAAAAGGATAATTACTTCTGACAATAATAGTAGTGTAATCTCTAACCTTGGCAACAGAAACAGCAAGCAGAATAATGAGCTGTGAAAACATTTAAGTAAAAGCTGAAGACTACCATGTGTGACATAATGTGCAATCCTTTTGCAACTCTGAAATACTGGAATGATGATTTGAGTATAATTCAATTAACAGTCAAGCGACACTGTTGTTTCAAGATAGAAAAACTTCATTATATTAGTCATAAAGTCATTCTTGCAGTGCAAAACAGAGGGGCTGCAGAGTCGAGCTATCAGCCACAACAACTGTCAGCCAGACTGCAAGTTTTACCATGGTTTCTGAGAGCAAGATACGCTTTCATGTTCAGTTCTTGCCAAGTGCTTTATCTGCAAGCTGGGTTGCGCCCACAGAGGCTAAAAAAAAATAGATGACTATTCCCCGTGGTGGTCCAGCTAAGCGACTGTAGACAGGATCATAACCACAACCATCATTATCAGTGGAAGGAATGAGCCAAAATCCGTGGTTACCATTTCAATGTAATTGTTCCTTATCACCACAGAAAAGAAGGGCATTATGTGTTTAAAGTCTTTCTTTCTGTTTTCTTCATTCCTGCTCAGATGAAACAAGCCAGTATGAGAGAAAAGGCAAGGGAAGGAAAGTCTGAAATGTTTTATGTCAAAGCTGAATCTGCCTGTAAGTCAACAAGATAACAACTAAGGACTCTCTCAAAAATCTACGTTTTTATCTCTGAAGTGTTTGACCTTCTATCTAAGATGCAAGGGGAGCTCTATCTTGTTGTCAACTGACCTTGAGTAAAGGATGCTCTTTGTGAACAGGATTACATCAACAGTGAGCACAAAGCCTGAGCCACACTCAAGTCAGCCTTCATTAAATGTGACGGGTAGCTATTTCTGCAAAACTTCCAGAAAGGTGTTTTCTTCCTTCATCATGAAGTCATTGAACAGTTTCCAGCTTTGCTGATTAAGTTCCACTTTAAAAAAAAAAAGAGGAACATGAGTGGACTCTCACCCCGTTGCGTAAGAAGCCACTAATGCAACGACTGTACCACTGCAACTTGACAAGACTGTTACTGGGCCAGTAATCCAAGGAATTATGTTTACACTGGGTGATTATGCAGGGCACTGTTTACATCTACATGCTCACATTCAGTGACAGTGCAAGAAGTAGAGTACACTTTATGTAGTTTAAAACAAAAAGTCAGTATGAGTCAGTGAAGAAAAAACAATCCCAAGCCAGGGGTATGAATAAGCATATCCACCGACACGTAATTCCCACTCTGATTAAACAGAACCATTCCTTATGTAAAATATAGTTTTGTAATAGTGAATATATCACTTATTGTCCTGCTGGGGGCTTGCAAAGTTGTCCATTCTTCTACTGTGTCTTGATAGTATGTTAGATGCTCAGTGAGATGGTATGAATCACCTGTCCTGTGCAAGAAACTACAGCAGAATCTCTTTTTAAGTCTTCCCCGTCTTCTTGTGTTGTGATTTGGAGTTTAGTTTCACAGAGGAATACTTACTATGATCAAGTTAGAAAAATTGCGATCAAATTGCAAATATGTTTCTCGCCATATTTGTTGGTGAAGATTCACAAGCTGCTCAGGTGTACTACTTTACTTCGCTGAGTGTATTTGTTCTGTCAGACTCGGTTAAGACGGATGACTAAAAAACGTAGCTGTGTGCATAGCTCGAGTGTAGTGCTTCACTGGAGATGCAGCCCTGTAATGAGTAACTTTCATTCTGCTAGCCACTGAAAAACTTTGGTGTTGTCCCTGTAAAGAGCAGCTCCTTTAATGTTGAACACCATCATCTTGGCTGGATGTCTGGGCAAATACATACCAATTTTAGTGCAGTTAAAGAGACTTGCTTTTCCTGCCATACGCTTTGAAGGCAGATTTGGAACTGCAGAAGTCTATCACCATTCGCTAAAACTCTCACAGCATCAGAGATGAGCCCTACTCCTGTGGAGATGAGAGCAGTGGGAAAACATTTGGATTATATTCCTTGGGTCAGTATTGCACTGGAAATGGAAGTGGCCAAGAGGGCTGATGTATCTATGCTGCAGGTGGTCCAACTACTACAAAATGATGACATTTGACAGTGAGACCAGTCACCTGATGGAACTGAACATCCTCCCTGAGGTTAACATAATGAGCCTGCCCAAACTCAGCGTGGCTTCTACCAACGACCGTGTGGTGTGACAGGATGTTAAAGAGGATCTAGCAGCACAGGTAGGTGAAAGGTTTTAGGGACATCCTCATATGGCCTCTCTTCTCATCATCAGTGGCAAAAAAAAGCTGTTTATTTATTAATTTCTTGTTTTTTAACATTTAAATAAATAAATACGCTTCCTTTCATATCTGAATATTTGAAATGTAATCACATATTTTGATACATTTTCTATGAGCTGATTATTCCAGTGACTTCTTTAAATGCCACCATGTAATGAAAGACACCAGATGCAAATGCACAATGTTACTCACATTATTATGTGTTTCAACAGATCAGATGTATTGTGAAGTGTAGTCATACATTTGTTGAACTCTACCGTGAAAGGCTTTTATGAGCTTCTTCTTCACTGGACTGTGGTAGTTTGAATATTTTTAGATAGCCCCGTTGACTTACTGTTGTGACCACTTTGATTTCACATCTTTAAATTCCCCATGGACCTCAGACTTGCACAGAAAGCAAACATCAACTCAGGCCAACTGCAACCAACCTTTACAATGAGGACCATCATTAGTAATGCGCATCGGGCCTTTGTCCAATAGAAATTTGCCACCCAGTGTGAGTCAGTTAACTCAAAGCTCTGCTGTAACACCCTGAATGTTTGGCACAAACCACCCAAACTGTGGTTATGCCATCACACCATTGTGCCATCATTTGCTAGCACATAATACACTGAAAACAGCACTGCCCTATTTACCTGATCGATAGTTCTGAAAAAGTTGAGATACTTTATAGATTCTCCTTTTGTACCCAATCATCTTAATCACCAGTCACCAACTAACCCAATTGTTTCTTTATTATTACCTTTATTTCTTTCACAGTCTCTTTTACATGAGACACCTGGCCAAAGTAGCAACCAAACAACCCAAATATCTCAAATACAACATAAAATATAAATACACAACAAAATACACAATATAAAAATACCTTTAACATAAAACATTAAAACATTAAGTGGCTTCTCAAAAAAACAACAACCATCAAGTCTCCTTCACTGTATTCCTCATTATCTTTTCAGTAGCACTTACTTTTGCAGCCTTCTGTTGACCCTGTCACAACTGGAAGGTGTGTTGCTGCCATTAAATTCTTCAGAATGAGCTAATATTTTTCCTAAAATGTTGCCTCCTCCCTGTGACCTTATGTTCTGCCCCAAATAGAAATCTGAGTTGCAGAGTTTCCCTTTTAGCACACTGGAGGAGTTCCATTGCACTTTGCAGAGGTACGTGTGTAACAGGTCAGAATTGGACTTGGCAGTGCTGCCCTAGTAGTCTACCTTGAAGGGGAGAAGAGCCAATTTAAATTTGATGTTTGACTTTTCTGAGCAAAGCTGAAGAACCGTACAGTCACATGTTGTACCTAATTCAAAGGTGAATCAAAAACTTTGAGGAATTGGCTTCCTTTTTTTGATAACCTCACAAAGTCATCTAAAATGTATCTGTTCATTATCAAGAAATCAGGACACTGTACTCGGGTGGCAGCAAGGTCGTCATTTACTCCCTTGTAAACATTAGCCGCTTGAATTCACAGCGGTTACATTAAACATAGTCTATGGTACAGTTCAAAACAAAATAATAATAACAGGTAAGGCATTTCACTTTCTATTGTGCAATAAACTTCTGCCTGTGCGGAAGCTTTGTGGCTTTGCAATAAGCAAATGCATTGAGGGGAAAAGTATTTGCACCACAGGGTGCGTCTTGTAAAAAGGCCTTGATCATTATGGCCATGCAGAGCACTCATATAGCGTAATGACGCTCATGAGGTGGTCTCCGTGCTGTGACAAATCTACCATTATGCCAAACAATGTTGCAGATACTTGTTTCACAGCATCTTTCCTCCCACCAGAATCTAAATCCAACTACAAAAGGGTGAAAGAGCAAAAAAAGGTTACTTTTTTTTTCTTCCCCCCACTGCTCAAAAGTCCAGGTGGTCTCTTTATGTGATGCAAATGTGCACGCTTGTTCCTTAATGCAATTTGTCTACAGCTTTGCTAAGCCCAAGTTCTGTTTATACAGTATGTGTCAGTCAGTGAGCTTCATAATGCTTTTACCCTGTGCTTTTTGTTACGTGAAGACACGGGTGTGTTTTCAGTCGTGATTGATCGTGGTTACGCGATCATTCTATAGGGTAGTCGTGTAGAAATACAAACCAGTAGCTTAGGGTCGAACTTATTTTAGAGACTAATTTGCACAGAACTGTTTGCTGACAATGCATTTTATTTGTTTTCTGCGCAAATATGGAATCTTTTAATGCAATATCAGCTCATAAAGACCACAGTACTTGTTGTTTATACATGCCGGCAGGATTTGGTTCAGGAGAGATTGTGGTTTTGAATGCAAAAAGGAAAAAAAAGTCAACACACATTAAAATGGTTAACAGTTAACAGAATCCATGAGCTCTATCGAGCCCTAAACAGAAAGCTTTTTGGTGCCTTAATCCTTGACTTTGAAAATGTCACCTCTGGACACAACCCAGGCTGCAAAGCGTTTAGCAAATTGTACATTTAGTAAGTCTTGAATGCTCTGGTATTTTGTTGTCAACCGATTTGTGATATTTGTCTTGAAAGGTGCTATAGAAGTAAAATTTTACTTACTTAATTAGAGAAAGAGACCCAGATATATGGTATGGTAACATTTGTAATGTATATGAACATGCAAAAAAAGATGTTTCATAAATATTTGAATGCATGCTACATGTAGAAATACATAAATGGTATTTTCTTTTCTTTAACATAATTGCTCTCATATCAAAATCCTGGTGTATTACTTATGCATGAAACACTGCAAATCTCTATTTAAATTTATGCTTTACTGTACTCACACTGCAGCACAGAAACTGGTCTGCTTAATTACCTAGTTGAAGCTCTCATACAAATTAAATTAAGGGGATTTATGTACCTAGAATATATGTCAGCTTATATTTTGAAGCTTTTTGCTGCTCTCTGGCCTCACAAAGAGAGCAGCTCGGGTTCGAATGACAGCAGCTGGGATGACTGTTTGATTTGTAACAAAGTGGATTTAACTTAGAAAAGAGAACTGGAAGAAATGTAATCTCCCAAGCATAAACATGTTTCAGTTCAGTTTGGTGATACCAAATAAAGATGTCTTCTCTTGTATTTTGAATTAATTTGAGAGAAGAGGAAAGAACAAACTTCCCCCTTTATGTTTTCATAATCAAAGACTTATCATGTATAGGCTAGATATATTAATATTCTAAATCTAAGGAATTTTTTATTAATACACTTAGTGTCTGTGGGTATTCTGTATCTTCTGAAAATAAATTAGCGTAATACAATAAATATTTATTCACACATTATATCGTTAACGATACTTTTTCTAAAGGCACTTAGCCGTGAGAGGTTTCAGTTTCACACTCATCCATCATAAAAGGCCCAATCAAATAACACCCATCCCACAGTGTGATAATATCAGAATATTTGTTCATCTGCAGTAAAATAAAGAGTTTCTCAATAATATCTCCTAAACTGAGAACAGAACAATTTCCATAAAACAAATTCATACACTGGAGTTAATAAAGGTTTTAGTAGATTTCAGATAAAAAGGGGAGGTGGACAGGGGAATAACGTGAGATACTATTTAATGGCGAGCATAACTTCTGGTTTCAGTTTACATGCTGCCTGACTGCTGGTCCTCCCATATGTCACTGTAACATTTATAGATTTTACATACACACTTCTGGTCACAAATCATCAGCCTGCCTGTCTTTTTCTCCCTCCTCTGTCTGTATTTCCTTCTCTTCAGTGCCGTTCTCCTCTTCAATTTGCTCATAGTGTCCTCTAGCTTTTACACACAAGGGGGCCGCACAAACACGCACACGCACACACATACAGACTCTAAGTCTGAATTAGGATGAGATTATAAAGAGTTGCTATAAAAATTTGAAGCTATTAGTATAAGTATTGATCTAAATCTATCTTGGTCCCACTGTGACACGGAGAGTTAACAAGACAGAGACATAGAAGCTCCTGTCTGAAAATGTATTAAATGTTGTCTTTGTGTTATTAAAAGCTTATTTATTTGAACAGAGAGTGAAAAAAAAAGACAGACAGAGTTGATACTTACAGTTTTTATCCCAGTTGCTCGAGTTACCCAGTTTGGTGCTGTTGCCGGTCACATGCACGACTCCTCTGCATGTAATGTGGCAACCCTCCACCTGCATGCGCCAGTCACAGAATGTACACAAAGAATTATCTGTTTAAACTTGGATTCTTATGTTACCTGCCTTTGGACATACATCGGTAACACAAGTCTCTCAGAATAAGCCAGTTAAGACCATTATAAGATTATTAGAAAGCAAGTGGGCATGCCTGACTGTCACTTTTAATCAGTTTAATAAATAGACATTTCTTTTTTGCTGTTAGTTCAAATGTAAACATTATCCACTTTCATTGCAAATACATTTGCTTCCTTTGTGTAAGTTTGTTGGCACAGTCCAGGTTGGTGGGGTTGAGACTGGCAGACTTTCTTTTTTTCCTGTTGTTGCTGTTATTCGATTACTACATTGATGTGGCAAAAGAATAGGCCTGCAAGTTGTGACTCCATACACATCTATCTATCTATCTATCTATCTATCTATCTATCTATCTATCTATCTATCTATCTATCTATCTATCTATCTATCTATCTATCTATCTATCCCTATATGTGTGTGTGTGTGTGTGTGTGTGTGTGTGTGTGTGTGTGTGTGTGTGTGTGTGTGTGTGTGTGTAAGTAAAAACCCTCCTCTGACTTTTACTTCCCACCACTGGGATCATCACTGTTTTCCACTGTATTAGGAGTTGCCTCCTGCTCAGTCAGAGAGGGGAGCTGGCAGACCCATCTTCTTTAGAGACATTTGTTCTGGCAGCCTGGCTCTCGGAGAGCAGGACACCACAGCTGGACTGGAATATTCAGTTTACAGGTTTATTCATGGTGACAGGCAAGCGCAATGGCGTGGTATTAAAGGTGCACGAAAACAGCGAATGCCAAGTGAAGAGAGTTTTTCCACTCAGTTTCAGTCCAGAAAGGGTAATCATCACACAGGAGGCATGATTACACTGTATATTAGCACATAAACTATCCAAGTTTTATTTCATTAGAAGAAGAAAAACTGCTTTTGAATATGGTGTTTATATTTCTGTCAGGCGGGCTTAAACTGTGAGCGAAAAAGAATCACACCTGCAGGATTAAAGATCATATCTCATAGTCTGTCAGCATGTTAAATTCAGTGTATTTGAAACATCACCATCATCATCATCACTATCATCAACGCTGTTACGATTTCCCAGGGGTCATTATGTTTTCTGTCTCATATTAATGCCTTCTCTGTTCAGTCTAGCTCCATGGTTATTTACACAGGCACACATGCACTAGAATTTACTAGTGCTTCACGACGATCATGACAACAACACAGCTGCATGTTGGTGTGTGTGCGTGTGCGTACGTGCGCGTGTGTGTGTCTCCTGTGCTCAGTCTCTGGTAGACTCAGACAAAAGGACAGTTATACTGGTGAAACCACCAACTCAGCCCCGGCCTGCTCCTCACATTTTCCATCTCGGTATATTCATTTGGTTTGCTCCTTCTTCCCCTCGTCTTCGCTTTCTGCTCAAGGGAGTGAGAGAGCATTCATTTATACAGAACTGAGCTGCAGATCTAGTTCTTTCTTTCTTTCTTTCTTTCTTTCTTTCTTTCTTTCTTTCTTTCTTTCTTTCATAAAACCCACTATTTCTGACAATATCAAAAAAACACATTGGCAAGATATTTTCTTACATTTATGCCAGTAACATGCTGTTCTCATTTTTCTAAAATATAGTTGGTTGTTCTAAAAAAGAAACAACCAAAAACAATAAAATAAACATTAAAAATCTGGAGGCTGCCCAAGCGTCCTGGGTTTATAAAACTTAATACACTTATTGTAATTGGTCTTCAGAAATGATTTTTTATTGTGTGGCATTTCAGATTTGTTTATTGTTTTGTCCAAATACTGGATGTGCTCAAGTTAGAGACTATTGTGTAACTAATCACTCATGGCTCCTTTGATTGTGTTTTATCTGCCCCGGAGCCTCATTTATAAAAGCATCGCATAAACAAATTTAATGAAACCAATATACACAGAGTATCAAAGTATTTCTCTTTTTTCCTCTGAAGTCGACGCAGTAGGAGTCGGTGCACACACACGGATCCAAGACGTTTGTGACTGAAAGAAGTTCAGCGTATGGAGACAAAACCTAAAATGACTCTACTGTACTGGTAGCTTTTTTTAATTGAGAATAACTGGAAATAATCCCTCTAACTGAAAGCTGCTCTATAACATTATGAATCTGTCAATAACATACAACAAGGTTTTAATAAAGTTAAATCCTTATTAGCGTCTGTAGAAAAAGAAGAAATGAACAGCAGTGCTAAATTAGTTTCCAGACCTTGATAGACACATCCAAACATTTGTTCAGAAAAGATCCACCCTTTTTGTAATTAGGTAAACAAGGAATGGAATTGTGTAAGTAGTTTTTATACATATATATATATATTTCTGGCTGGCTGCTTTAGTGAAATTGATTTAACTGATTGCGATGTTTAAAAAAAAAAAGCTGCACTGAGACCTTTTTATCTCAAAGTTTCTTCGATTGCCAAACTCAGTCCTACACTACAGAAATGAACTATGAAACAATTTGGAAACTCCTGCGATTAAAAAGTTTTATTCTGAATTTGCTTTTGTCTAGAAAACACCTTATGGTCTCAGACACATAAAGACTGGTTGGCAACCCCAGGCAGCCTCTGGTCACTAAAGAAAAATGGATATTTCCCAAGTAGTTGTTGGAGTTTGCTGCTAGCTACTGGGTGAAAAAAGAGGGTGGAGCACCAAAACCTTCTTGGGATTGCTTTGGTTGCTAGTACATTGCTGCAGCTGCCTGTAGTTTGCATGGAATAATGCGGTCTTGCCTGTTAACACTTGCTAACTACTAGCTTAGCAGTAGTAGAACCTGAAAAAGTGTGACGCAAACTGGAAGTGTCCCCCTGCATACACATTGCACATGTTGTAGCCAGCACATTTCAAAAGGCACAACTTTTACTATAAAAGTAAACATTCTCAGTTTCCAGGTTGTGTTGCACTTTTCAGTTTCACTGCCCTTGGCAAAATTGTTGACGAGTGTCTGCACCTTCTATGCAAATAACCTGCTGGCGACAAAAGCACCCTCTTCCAGTTCCCTCAACCAATTTTGCATGCATTTCCCGAATGCACCTTTTTCCCTAGCACATTATGGACTGACCGATCTATATGTCTGCATGACTGAAGCTTTAGTAATCAGCCTCAAGCAACCACTTTCCTGCTCATTGAGGAATAGCTATTTCTCCCTCGTGACTGGGGGTTCCCAGATGGTCACCAACTGGTCTCTAGGCCTGTGTCACTAGGGCCTTAATTCCTTATAATAGAATTGTCCATATCTTAAACAAAATCATCTTTTCATTGTGTTTGACAATTTGCAACAATTCAAATGTGGTATAAATGAGACACATGCCTCTCTGGGAATTTTCCAGTAGGTCAATAAAACACCAAAGCCACACTTCCTTGGATACACCCAGCCCTGTAAGATTACCGCTTGCTTCCTGCCTTCTCAGTAAAGACTTTGATACCATACTGGGTCTACTTGAGAAAAGTGTTATTTATTGGACTTGGAATCAATAAATAATTATCCAGCATATCAGTCTGACTTTTCTGAATAAACAGAACTCACTGAGTAAATGTGAAAAAACACATCTTTACGACATCCCCCTGTGTCTTAAACATTGATTGATCAGTTCGCATCACTTAAAGAAAATGTTGAAATTCTGTGTCGATATCGCCTGTGTTAGGTGCCAACTGAACCCTGCCACATATTTTGAGACTGAAGATAGATTTTTTTAAATAATTTGTTTGTTTTGGGGTTGTATTTTTGAAACCTTTAGACATAGTATATGAGTACTGAACCAAACCCAATTACTGCTGTTTCTGCAGTTCCAAGTTAAAGCACGACATCATGAAACCCTCAGCTAACTTTATGGTATTTGCTTCATTTGAGCCCGAGGGACCTGCTGGAAGTCTGACAAATTGCTTCAAAGTGGTCTCCTTCGTTCCATTAGAAAGAAAATCAGATGAAACAGATGCAAGCTCTGTTAGAAAATTGAAAAAAGCTTGATGCAGTTTATTGATTTCACTCAACTTTTCTGTAAATAGTCTAATAGATTTACACCCTCCAAATTAAGTACCATTTTCATCTTTTATTCTTTTTATTTGTTCTTTGTGTCGAGTTAGTGAGTGGTTCCAACTGTAGCAAATCATTTATTTCATGCAAGTTTATAATTTTATTTATTAATTATCTAATTTCTTTTACTATCATATAGAATTAAATGAAAAGCAAGAAGGAATAGATTGAATTGGAATTTTTATAGAAACACTCAGGCAGTTATTTGTAGTTACAGTTTTATTATGGTAATATCTGGGCTTATAAGTATAATATTTTTAGAAGTGCATTTAAACTGATAGTAACATATTTTTTTGTAGTGTGTCAGTAGGCTAAAGAATCAATATGTATGCTGTCTTTTACTCCTCTTCATGATTGAAGGGGATCTGGGAGGTGAAATCAATACAAGAGCCAGAGCTTTAACCTCCGTCCTCCACCAGGTCAGTGCAGCTATGTGAAAAAAAGCAGCAGGTCTTTTATATGTTGTCCACTCAGTTAATGACGCCAAGCAACAGTTTGGTTACTATTTCCTCAACAAACATTTTGCAATTCCAGGAATCCAACCAACTAAATCACAAGAAGATTAATAAATCCAGACCTCCTCAAAAATAACTTTATACACGGAGCACAGCAAGGTTGGTCGAGTGTGCAATAAACAAAGTTGATGAGGGGAACAATGGCATAATTCATAATTGCACACACACACATACACACACACACACATGTACTGGCAAGATCATATACCCACTTTAACATGTAATGCCCCAGTCCTCCATAGTGAACGCACGCACACACACATGCACACACACACTCATTCATATTCCAACTTATCTAAACACAGCCTAATGTAGTCCTGTGCACTATGGAAATGTATATGCGGAACAAATTTGATTCATAAATGGGCAGGTTTCAATTTGAATCCTCAGCCACTCTCATATGGCTGGCTGCTAAAATAGAGCTCAGCCTGTGGAACTGGAGAGAGGGAAGGAGGGAAGGAGAGACAGACAGACAGACGGAGAGGGAGAGAGAGAGAATCCCCATTCAAGGTGATTTGAACGATAGTTTCTGTGTGGCACTACAAGGCTGGTTGAGTGAATATGAGCAGCCAGCCAGTGAAGCCAATTTTATACATGGCTAGGTTTTCTCTTATACTATGTACCTGAGTGCCCACACACTCACATACACAAACACACAGACACACACACACACATTCAAAACACAGACACACACACACAATTTACATATGTACAAGCAGACACACACAGATTTTTTTATTTTTTACTTTGCATGACCCAAGCCTTGCTCTTTTTTTATCCTCGTGATGACCACCGTGGCAAAAATGTAAATACACACACACACACACACACACATACATGCACCAAAACTTGTCATCTTTTAATGGTTTGTACTGGCAGGTGTCCTCGTCCAATGATTACACGCAGTAAAGGGAAAAGAACTAATGGGCGTATAGAATTTATTAGGTACAGCTGTTCAATTGCTCGTTATGAAATGATTGAATCAGCCATCACATGGCAGCAGCTCGATTTATTTAGGCATGTAGGCAGATGACCTGCTGAAGTTCAAACTGAGCAACTGCTGATCTCTTGGGATTGTGCCCAAACAACCATCTCTAAGGTTTACAGAGGATGATCTGAAAACAATAAATATCCAGTGAGTAGGAGTTCTCTGTGTGAAAATGCCACATTGGTGTCAGAGGTTAAAAGAGAGTGGCTACAGTTCTCACAGGGTCACCGAAATTGAAGACTTGAAAAATATTGTCTGGTCTGATGAGTTTCAATTTCAGCTGCAATGTGGTGTAAACATGAAAGCATGGATCCATCCTGCCTTGTATCAGTGGTTCAACGGCTACTAGTGGTGGTGTAATGTGCTTAGTAGGGAGCATCACTAAAACACCACAACCACCCCTTTATGACCATAGTGTCCTCTCATGGCTGCTTTCAGCAGGATCATGTCACAAAGGTTAAATCACCTTGAAATGTTGAGTTCACTGTACTCAAATGGTCTCCACGGTCACCGTATCCCAATCTAACACAGCACCTTTGGGATGTGCTGGAGTGGGAGATTCGTATCACGGATGTACAGCTGACAAATCTGCACCAACTGTGTGATACCATCATGTCAATGTGCACCAAAACCTCTGATGAATGTTTCCAGCACCTTGTTGAATCTGTGCCATGAAGAATTAAGACACTTCTGAAGGAAAACGTGGGTCCAAACTGGTCCTAGCAAGGTGTACCTAACAAAGTGGCTGCTGAGTGTAAATGTAATTGGGTTTTCCAACTACATGTGGAGACAGTCAGATCCCCTTATATGTGACTGCTGGCTGTGTAAACATCTACAAACATGCATACTCTACATACTGTGTTTAATTCTTTATCCTTATTTAACCTAAATGAGGCAGAAGCCACTATAAATTAGTTTTGGACAAAGGAAACCACACCAGCATCAAAAATGAAATACAGTATTTATTGCAAAAGAAAAGGTGCATGAGAAGTAATAATAACAGAGAAAACTATTTCTGAACTTGACAGCTGAACAAAAAGCAGGCGCTTATGTGAGTGTGGAACGCACTGCTTGCTGGTACTCTAGGTTCAGCTTGTTCAACTATGACTGTGACTGTTTTTCTTTTACCACTAATCTAATGTGGAAGTAAAACAGAAATGGGGAAAAAAAATCCATATTTAGGGTGCAGATAAATGGTATTTGCCAAGGAGTGCCCTGTACTCTCTCCTTGTTTCACTAAGGGTGTGGTTCGACAGACAGGAAACAGTCCCCTCTGCTTTTAGCTGGGGCCCTGCACAGGGTGTGCGTGTACGTCTGTGTGTTTGTTTGTGTGGGTCCCTGCGTGTGCGCGTCTGGGAGTAGTGTGCCCACTCGAACACGTCAATAAGTAAAGAAATACTCTTTCATCAGCGTGAAGCGAAGCCTTCAGTGTGTTTGTGTTTCCGAGCTTCAGCCCTATCTAAGCGTTTCCTAAAACTGAGATTTATCTCGATATATTTCGTGTTTACTGTGAAGAAAGCACACAGCTGGCTAGAATGCAAGCATGAATTGAAACAGCCTTAAAAAAAAAACGGTGTTTTGTGCTCACCGAACCAACTGTTTCAAAAAACTTCTTTAATCATTGTGAAATTATGAAATATAAAACACAGGGATGAAATTAATATTTTACTCCGCTCCACAAGCTCTATTCGGCTCTATTCTACTATTTGTGTGTGTTTGTGTGCATGTGTGTGTCCAGACGGACGTCAAAGTGGTCAGTTCATCTTGGCTATGTTGCCAAGGGCTGGACCACTGTGGTTTTGTTTGAGCTCGGTGCCAATACGCTGTGCATGTGTGTCTGTGTGTGTGTGTGTGTATGTAGAGTTGACTTGTCCTCGGGCTAAAATGAGCACCAACCACAACAGACAAACAGATCGACTGATAGACAAAAAGAAGGAAAGAAATTGAGGGACTGACCACAGAAAAGAGAAAGGGCCTCCCTGTAAAATCTAGTTTCCAAACACAACAACTCCCTCACACACAGAGCTTTTTAAACATAAAGGCCGGGGATCTGCTCTGCTGCGCCAGCTCTGCCAGGAGATTCTGAGGTGTACGGATTTCTTTTGTTATTTCGTTAGGTGAATGTTAATGGGGTTATAGCAGCAGTATACTTGGCTTAGCCACTCTTCAATATGTCTGTTAAATCTGAATTTAATGTGAACAAGAGGTCCCAGAGCAGAACACGTGACCTTATTTGACTTGCAACAGATAAAGCGTAAGAGCTGAGATTCCTGTCGAGGGCATTTTTAAGGTGGCATGTGAAGGACGATTTCTGGGTTTTTTCTATAGCTGAGGTGGTTTTGAATCACCGTGGTAACAGAAGAAAGCAAATGAGAGGAAAGAGGGAAAGTTCAAATTCACAGCTGTGCAAAAGTATTAAGTCATTTCTTTATATTTATCTAGGAACATGGGAAATAAGTGCAGTGACTTATTGAAGCATACATGGAAATACAGTATTTAAGGCAAAAACAGAATATATTATTTTAACAAGCATGAAAGTCAATATTTCCTATGAGCTTTAATCAATCAGCACAGCCTGAACTCTCTTAATCAAGCTTTCTTGATTAATTATTCATGTCATTTTTTTCAGTACTCTTCAGGAACAGTTCTCCAGGTTTCCTGAAGGACATTCAGAGCTCTTATTTGGATGTTGGCTGCTTTTTGTTCTGTTCTCTGTCAAGATGATCCCGCACTGCTGCTGTAATGTTGATGTTTGGAATATGGGGAGGCCAATCCATGTCTGATAGTTTTCCATTGTCCGTTTGATTTTACTGCATTGGCAATATGTTTGGGATCACTGTCATGCTGAAAAAGGAAGCTGTTGCCAGCCAAAAATTTAAAATCTGGATTCATCACTCCAAAAGGCCTGTTGTCGCTCATTTTCTGTCCAATTCCTGTGCAAATTGGCATACCTCAGCCCTATACTTTTTCCTAATCTGGATACTTCTATTAGTGCTCTTACACACCGAGCAACATCCACAGTGTGAATTTTGACAGTGTAGTGGGTCCCAAACACACTACTTTGCATTTCAGCAGGCCATCAATGATGTTTTGGGGACTTTTTCACTTTCAAGGTTTACTTGGACTATAACATTCAAGTGTGTCTGAAGGAGAAAACTTTAATTTCAGACGCGTATCTACATATTTTACTTTAATTAATTTTTTTGGTTTTAATTATGAAAATTTCACTTGTAATTGGGGCTATGCACTGGAGATGACTTAGACAAAAGTGTCGTATATAACTGAGATGATTTGCATTTTCATGCCTCAGAACCGGCTCGCCACTATCATAGCTTTTGGCTTCAGAGCTTCCCAACCGCAGGACCAAAGTCCAACCAGTCCTCTGCCCTGCTAAAGACATTATCGCTTAGAATAACCCTTTTCTGAGTGTGTCGGGATCGGCATGCATGCATGGATGTGTGTGTGTGTGAGTGCATATGCATGTGTAGTTGTTTTGACCAGCAGTTAAAGTTCTGAACATGCAATCGGCTCTCTGTGGTAAAGTTCCCTCTTTTTCTTTTTAACTTTTTTTTTGTTGTTGTTTTCATGCCGGCCTCCGCCCCTTCCTCCCTCCCTCTGTCTGATTCTTTTTTGCTTCATGTCTTCATAAAACTGTTTTTAAACTTTGTATATCCTTTTTTTCCCACTTTTTTTTGATGAGGTTTTATCCTCCCCTCTGTCTCCGTGCCCTTCTGTTGTCTGTTTTTACTCTTATTCTCATCTGACTCTCTCTTTGTCTGTGCTTTTCGACAATGAACCTTTGTGACCTCGTAGACTGGTCTTATTTTATAGGAATACCACTCAGCTTAAAACCTGGAATGGCTTTTGCATCCTGCAGAAGATTTGTTTTCATCAGTGGACCACAATGGCTTAACTGCTCTTCTAAGGTCAAGCAATATCGTTAGAACACAGTAACACGGTGTACTTCAGACCCAGCAACACACTCAGACAAAAACTGGTTCACCCGAAAGACAAAACGCCAAAACACAGACTTAACAATGTGGTGTATGCCGTACAGTGCAGCGAGGAATGCCCAGACCTCTACATTGGAGAGACCAAACAGCCACTTCACAAGCGCATGGCACAACACAGAAGAGCGACCTCCACAGGACAAGATTCAGCTGTCCATCTGCATCTTAAGGATAAAGGACACTCTTTCGAGGATGCCAATGTTCACATTTTGGACAGAGAGGACAGATGGTTTGAAAGAGGAGTGAAAGAAGCCATCTATGTCCACTGTGAGCGACCATCTTTGAACAGAGGCGGTGGTTTACGACACCAACTCTCTGCCATCTATAATCCAGTTTTGAGATCCCTTCCCAGACGCCTTAAGGCCCACTCACACCCTGGGCCATCTGACCTCAGGAATTCGCATGATAAGGTGGGGCCAGGTTTCACAATGAACTCACCCGAAACTCTGGCTGATTGGGACCCACACCCAGTTCCACACCTTGGCTCAGGCGATTAGAGGATCATCAGGGGGTCCTTTTGTCCCTCTGTGGGGGGACACTCCCACCAGGGTTATATCTGGGACTCTCCACCATTTGACCTTAGAACTGAAGAAGCCTCTCGGATGAGAGGTGAAACGTCTTCAAGTAACTTAAAGAAGTCCAGACGCTTTTCTTTGCAAGCTCCTTTGACTACGATGACCTGGATGACTGAGAACCTTCACAGACATAACACAGTAACAGCTTTCAGTTCTTCTTAACACCCTACTGTAACAAATTACAACAAAGCCATTTCTGTCACACTGCCACTCACTTAATATTCCTGCAAAATAAAGGGAAAAAGCCTTAGAATTTAGCATGCCTTGCTTGTCAATCTAAAGCACTGCTCAACAATAGACTTAAAAGTGATTTACCCCCCATGTGCCTTTTGTGCCACACATTCACACGGGATAAACTAAGGCTATGTTTCACTCAGACTTACAAAGCAAATCCCAAGGATTATCTCTGGATACAATTGAAATACTGTGAGATGAGCCTTTTTAATTTGCACCCAAAATACTCTATTTTTAACCCCCCACAAAGCAATGAGAAGCCTGAAACCAAGACCGCAAATGCCAGAAACTCAAGTTACAGAGGTTCCTTCAAGTTGTGTGACATTATTAGGTGGACAAAACTGTAGTAATACTACATTTGCATGGGATTAACAATGCAATCAACTTCTATAACCATCCCAAATCAAATCAATAGCAGTAAATTGCTACACATAGGCCTGGAGAAAAGCTTTCCTGTCTAGGGATATCAGTTAACACCAAATACCAGCTAATCGCTACGCTTGGTCCATGTTCTTATGTTGCAGTTCTGTCAGCTAGACCCACTCTCACTGCTGTAAAGCTCTCATTATGCTGATAATAGGGGTACTAATAGGATATAGAGACGCTGTAAAAGTTAAGTGCATCAACTCAGTGTCTGAATGTGCACACAGACAGCCATGGCAGTTAGCTACATTTTATCAATATAGCTAATGTAGCTGGTGCGTTAGCCAAACTTTGTGGTGGAATACACAGTCAGCTTAAGCTTCTTTTTAAATATATATATCGTGTTATCTATTTTAAATGCATATTGTAACTGAATTAGTCAGAAATACAAATGCCAGTTTTGTAAACACAAATAAATGCTCAAATAATGCCCGAACAGTAACAGAGCTAGTTTTTTTCACGATATAGTAAATGAAAAATAGGTATGAACTGAAGTTGTAATATATAAAGCTTTTATCAAAACCATTTTTCTAACTCTCCTCTGCACCTTGGAATCGTTCTATAATCAATCAACAGAAACATTTGAAGTAACAGTGAGTTCAAACGACAAATGTCTTGAGCCTAACGATTTGACGGAATTGATAAATGATGGTTATTTTGTGGATTTGTTTGAAAAGTCCAGTTTATTGAAGAGTTAAAAACACAACACAATACACATGATACAATAACACACTAAAAACACAACCAGTTTGAGGTAATTCTAGTCGTATTGGCACAAAAAAAGGACCGTCCTGTTAGGTTTTTGGTGAAATGTATTGCTGGAATATCTAACTGTACACTCACTTAAGACTTTATTAGATACAGCTTGCTAGTGTTGGGTTTCACTCCTCTTTTGCCCTCAGAACTGTCTTAATATTTCGTGGCATAGATTCAATAAGGTGCTTGAAAGATTCCTAAGAGATTTTGGCTCATATTGACATGATATCATCATACAGTTGCTGCAGATTTTCAATCCAATAAAGAACATCCATGATGTGGATCCATGATGTGGTTTATTAGATTGAGACTGTGGAGGCCATCTGAGTACAGTGAAGTCAAGAAACCAGTTCGAGAGGATTTGAGCTTTGTGACAGCAGCCATCAGAAGATGTTAATCCATATTGTGACTCTATCATCTAAATATCACAGCAGAAATCAAGACTCTTCAGACAACTTCATTTTTCTGATCTTCTATTATCCAAGTTTGGTCTGCATATGTGAATTATAGCCTCAGTTTCCTTTTCTTAGCTGACAGGAGAGTCGTGCTGTAGCCCATGTGCTTCAAGGTTCAGCAAATTGTGATGCTCTTCTGCATACGTTGATTTTAACACGTGATTATTTTAGTTACTGTTGCCGCCCAAAAGGAGTCTAAGGGCTCTGTTCTGATCACTGTGCTGCTCATTGGATATTTTATCTTTTTTATCCCATTCTCTGTAAACTCTAGAGGTGATTGTATGGGAAAAACCTTGTAGATCAGCAGTTTCTGTAATCCTCAGATCAGTCATCAACTTGCACCAACAACGATGCCACATTCAAAGTCACTTAAATCACCTTTTTTTCCTCATTCTGATCCTCAGTTTGAACCTTAGCAGTTAAACATGTCTACATGCCTAAGTATTAAGTTGCTGTCATGTGACTGGCTGATTAACTGCTATAAAAAGCAACAGTATGTAATCAAGTGTATGGTGAGTATATATCACGTATAGAGATGAGAGAGAAAATAAGAGATGAGAAGAGCTGAGAAGTCACCTTTGTGTTATTGCCACCCACCGATTGAGTGTTGTTACTCGAATTCAAGTGAGATGTTGGCAGCCAGGTCTTAATCCAATGGTCCATAAGACATCCACTGTAAAGGGCTTATGGACAGTTGAGTAAGCCTGTGTACCACTTGCAAACACAAGGAATGTTGCATTCAATGAAAAGGAGATGAAGTCATCAAGTGGCTTAATGAAAACGGAGATCAAGATCATACTCCCAGATGTGGACAAGATGAGGTGGAGAGAATAGCTGATTACAGATGACAGCGGTGGCCTTTTAGAGTGAGGAACATAAAAAGAGAGGAAGAAAAGATGGAAATGGAAGCATAACACTGTGGTGGGATGAGAAAAGAAAAGTTGGAGGAAGCAAGTAAATATGCAGAAGGTAATAAATAAAAGCAGAAAGAAGGGCCGTTTGTCTTTCTAATTGGAAATCAAAGAACAAAGACAATTTTCTTGCACACGAAAAGATTGAGGAACGCCGGGCGAGTGAAAAAACACACATGCACGCACGCACACAGACACACAAAGAAACACAACAGCTGGGAAATGACCCAGAGGGAAATCAGAGCTCTGATTGACATGGCGACCAATCAATTAAAACTTTTGCATCATTGTGTGAGTATGTGTGTACACAGGTGTGCATCCACGTATGAGAGTGTTTGTAGGCACCAGGAAGGCAAGATAACAGAGAAAGAAAAAGAAATTAAGGAAAACGTTCTGAACATTAGAATTCACGGTTTGGCCAGGAGAGATTCTGATTGCCTCCTGGTTAAGTGGGAGAACAGAGTTTACTATTATTTTTGCTCTTTTCTCTTTCTGTTTTTACCACAAGCCAGGGGTAGGCATAATAATGAGAGCGTTGCTCGCTATCCCAAAAGAGATTCAAATTCAAGCTTTTCTTCCATTTCATATGCATTAGCAGAGACTGAATGAAACAGAGACAGAGAGAGAAAACAAAGGGGAGACAAGCGTATCAGTGAAACCGTGCTAGAGTTTGTAATTATGATCCACACATTTACTGTATGCATGCATGTAAATGAGAGGGATCATTGAGGAGAAAACTGTAATATCCACATTTAAGAATCTTGATATTGTTTAAGATTTGCTGTATTTTCCATAATTTACCATATTCACGGTGACTTTTCCATAATCGTATGTGTGTGATTCGTGCCAGATGATCAAACTCAAGAGTGACAGTGCAAGCAAGCATGATTCAGAGATCATGCTACACAAAAGCACTGTTAATACGATTGACAGGTTTCAGGCAACAGTGCACGGACTGAACACAGAAGGAGAAAACTCTGAATTTTTCTCTCCGCAGCCTCAGACGAAGCCCGGAGTAACAATTCTTTTTGGTGTTGAACCTATTATTACAGCCTTGAGGACAAGTCAAAGTCATGTTTTTGTGGAACGTGTTGACAGATTTATCTGTTCTATCGGCAGACAATGTGGAGACTGAATTAGTCAGCAAAAGCCTGAATTTGGTTTTGTTTTGTTTTCTTCTTTTGTTTGTGTTTCTATTGTCAATCACCACGGCAGATCATCTTCCTTCATCTCAACTTATCTCTAACATCCTCTGCTGTCACAGAACGTCCAGAACTGTAGTTCTGGACATAGAGCAGATCATCTACTAATTGAAAGGTTGGTGCTGCTCCAGTCTTAAAGTTTAAGTATGCATGGGCAATTTTCCCCCCTGGAGTGTGAATGTGCGCAAATGTTAGCTAGAATGCACTTAGGTGTAGAAAAAAGTCCTTGCATGACTGGGTGTGAGTGGGTGAGTGCTCAAGCTGAGTAGAAAAGTGGTATATAGGAACCAATCTATTTAGCATTTACCATTTATGAACCCTCTGCATGTGGTCCGTCAACATCATTTGTCCAAAATATCCACCACCCCTTCTCTGCACATGGCCTTTCTAACTTTGTCTTCAAAATACTCAACCTGTGCTGTCCTTCTCATGTACTCATTTCTAATCTTGTCCATTCATTCAGGTCATTCCCAATGAAAATCTTTAAGTCTTCCATCTCCCGGCATCCTGTTTTTTGTTTGTTGTTTTGTTGTTTTTTGTTCTTCAAACCATCCATCACAGCAGGTCTCATCTTGCAGACCTTCCCTTTCACTACTAATGCTATTCTTAAGGCTAAAGTAACAGAACCCCCCTATATTCCCCGTCCTAACAGGGAACACTGCTCTCTGCACTGACATTAAACATTGGCAAATAATTAAAAACTATCCTCAAAGAATATGAATATAAGGGTAGTAACCATACAGGGGGAGAATTCCACTTGAAATCTAACAATTATGAATAGTTAGTTATGAAAACTGACCTTCTTTAATCTTTTTTCTTGCATTATGTGTTTATTGTTCAAGTTAGATACCAGCTTATGTTGCAGCTCAAACCTTCACGGTACTTGTTATGTGTTCAGGAAAGATCTTCACTTTACTGACTTGAAAATAAGGGAAATGGGACTCTGTGGTTTTTGATCTGCTGAGGAAAGTGATTTTATTTCTCAGTAATGAAATATTGCAACCTTACTAAACATCTAACATCTGAGCATATTCCTGTCTTGAGGCTTTCACATCCTTGCCTTCATTACTCTGTAGGCAAAGTGAGTGATTAAAAGGCACGTTATGAGTAAAAGATTTGGTGCTATTGAGTTGAAAAGGGAAGAAATGGGTGAGTGCCATACCGGCTGCTCTTACTAGATAGTTTTGCTCAGTGCCACTCACACCCGAACATGTAATACATTTTACTCATCTTAACCGTTCATGATGAAGGCGTGTGAGACTGTATGTTACAGGTTGTTGGACTCAGCAGTGAAGATGTGCTTCCTGAAAAGCGTGTGAGTGTTTTCTGAGAGGGCAGACAAAGACAAAAAGAGCACATATTTCTGCAGATATCTTTTTGATTTGGAGACGTCCTCCATTTTCTAATAATCTGCCGAGATGCCATTACTTTCACATTCACAGATACAAGCTCACTAAACAGACTGCATGGTTAGAAAGTTTCAGAGCTCCTCTGTTACCTCGGTGGCTGCTGAGCTGCTGGCATTGATCATTGACTTTCGCAGGTCTCCCCACTCATAAATTACGTCCATTTGGTGCAAAGAGCCATTGAAATATTACTGATTGCACCTTTAACATCAGCCTCCAGCAATCATTAGCATGCCCGTGGCATAAATCCCATTAGGACAGTATGGCATCATTTAGCATTTTTGCATCAGCTAACCTGAGACACTGTGTAGCACATTAGAATGAGCTAGGCTGGAGGAAGGATGAGAAAATAATGACAGAGATGAAAGATTAGTACGTGTTTGTGTGGGGGAATGCGTGTGTTGTCTGTTTATATTTGAGTTACATTGCAGTTTATTTAAGTTGAGTTTGCTGGGCAGGTGTTTATTTGAGTACATAAAATCTGTGTGTGTGTGTTTGTGCAATCTGCCCAAAGACAGCAAGTGTCTTGTAGCAGAGCTTTTTTATTTTCCAGAGATTCTGTTGTCAGAATTACGACGAGCCACTGCAGGACAAATATCTGATTAATAATTTGTTTGTGTGTGTGTGTCTCTCTCTGTGTGTATGTTTGCATGTGTGCCACTATAAATCATATCTGATTATTGTGATCAGGCAGGCAGAGAAGTGAGCTATGAGAAGGAGTTGGAAAAGAAGACTTAAACAGGGGAGGAGAGAGAGACGCACATTTAAATGAGAAGAAAACTAGATGGAGGGAGGATGGAGGGAAAACAGAGAGTGGTAGATGGATGGCGTTACAGAGGTCATAATTCATAACAACAAACTTCTGCACTCCACTGAAAAATGATGATGCTTCGATAGCATTAAGTTACTAATCCCTCATCCACACAGATGTGCATGTGTGTGTGTTTACATGCATTTGCTTTTAAAGACTATGCATACATTAGACTTCCAATAATGTGTGTGTGTGTGTGTGTGTGTGTGTCCATATATGTTTGTCTGTGCTTGCTTGCCCAAACTGTAGGCCAAAGAAAGGGAGAGAGGGGCCGCTGTTTTGCTGACTTTGGAACGTTTTCACATGAGGGCTCATTTATCTATGTTAATTTAGGATGGTAGTTCTGACTTCATACAGTATACAGCATCGGTGTGTGTAACTGCAAAGCTCAGATACATAAGCAGGAAGAAATGCATAAGCATAAACAGAAAATGGCATATGATTTTTTTAAGTCAGTAAGTAAGTTATGGTATTGAAAAATGCTCTTGAAATATTATTACAAAATATTAATATATTTTTTTCAATTGCCAAAAGGAAGGTAATATAAAATGTATCAGATTAGAGTGAATAATGTTTACACTTTCAGAAACGCATGTACACAAACCATTGACATATAGTTGTCACACCTGGCCCTTAGGTGACATGTTGTCATTATACTCCCATTATATTCATTATATATCTCACACTTTAGTTTTGCTATCATTCCCATGTTAAACTATGTTTTTATGTTTTTGTTTTGTCCATTTTTTTCTGCAGGGCACTTCTTGTTTTATACACTTGGTGATGATACCTTTATTTATTTGTTTATTTTTACCACAACCAGGACTCACACACGTAATCCTTCATTTCCTGATGGTCTTGCAGAATGCCATATATCATATCTGGCTGTTTCGTATTCAGTATCAATTACTACACTGAATATGATGGGACCCACTATACTCCTGGATTGTCCTTATTTTGACCTAAATTTTTGAGATGGACATTCCCTGTGATACCACAATTTCCTTAAAAAATAAACTATTAGGTTTTCACGGCTTTGTTGTTTACAGAAGTCACATGCACATAAAAGTGCCTCCATAAGCAAGAAAGCTTCTTTTGGCTACTTGTTTATTCGTAAGGTTTCACCACAGAAGTTGGACTGGAATCTGATTTGGTACAGATTTCCAGCTCTGATCTCATTCCTGAAACAGCCTTCAGAGATTTGTGTCTCTTCCCAGTCTGGAACCTGATATCTTGTGTGCGTCGGGTGAATGTGTTAACCATCAAGTTAATGTTTTTGTTAAAATGGCTACAATAATATAACATGACCTGCATGCTATTATTACAAGAGAACACATTAAAAGACAGAAAACAAAAACCTTCCTCTTACCCAAGTCCAGGTTGATACATTTTAAGTTGTTCTTAAAATAACGAGTCTCTGTACAGGTAAGGTGAGCTTAAAAAGTGAAATGTCCTAAAAGTGTCACGTTTTTTATGCTTTTACATAATGTTGCTTTATGGAAAACGCCTTTGTTAGCTTCATTATTTAGCCCCTCACTTTGTAGCTTGACATACCTACTACTCTATGATAATGTGAAGGAATCTTCCCATGTTAATGAACACTATTACAGTAAAACAAATGTAAAACACCAAACGTTGTTAAATTATTCAATAATCTGTGGTAGAATCTCCCAGATGGATGCACTTCCATATTTTCTAATACCCTCCAGCTGAGGCATTTTATTACCGCTATTATTTTTGTTGATTTTCTTTTTAGCAATCAAGACATAACAATGACATTTTTAATTGCCCAAAGATGAAGCCTTTGAATATGCCTCAGCTCAATACACAATAAGTTGTGTTTTTCACTCTTATATAACACAGAGTCAAAGAACCAGCAGAAGCTGAGCTCTGCCAGCTTGAGTCTCTCATGCAGCTGTCTCCAAACCCAGGAAGCTAATGGCTTTACTGTGGCTAATGTAATTTCAAAAGGCTCTCCTCTGGCAAACATTACTTGCCAGATTTACAAAAATATTCATAGCATCTCACATTAAATGTAATGGTTGAGAAAATATTCCCTAACACAAAGTCAGCAGTCTTTAGCTCAGCCCTTAAGATATTTTCTAGAGTTTCCTCGAGAATCAGAATCAAGAATTTAGCCTTTTTCCTTCTTTCTCGATGGAGAGTAAAAAGGTTAAGATCGGCTAAAAAACTGACACCCAGAAGCTTTGCCAAGGACAGCCTGTCTTACCTTCTCAGGTAAAATGAGAATCACTTTGTGTCACTGTCCTGAAAAGAGTCCCGTAAGAACTCTTTGCTGATAAAATCATTTAATGTTTCACATAAATAACATAAAGCTTATGTTGTAAGCTGATATTTTTTGAATTACGATGAAGTTCTGCATTCATATCTTCATCTGTGGAAAATCAGAAAGTGGGACACTATGTCAGATATTATTCTGTGAATATTATTTATATACTAAAAAAAAAAAAAAAACGTGCCTTCAGTTCTGTGTTGCTTGTTTTTCTGACCAAAAAGCTGTGCCCTTGAGCAAAATACTCATGGTCTACAGCTCCAGGGGAGCAGTTTTTTAGCCGACCCTGCGGTTCGACCTTCCTGTTGAGGAGGCAAGCGCAGAGATGAATTAGCCCTTTGGGGATCAATAGAGAAAATAAGAAAGAAGGAAAGCAAGGTTGTCTGTGTCCAAAAGACAAAACCCAAAGTAGCTGTAAAACATAGTGGGAGGTGTTGCCGTTAACACATGTTGAATCCTTCAAACCGAGCCGGAGTCTGCAGCATTTCATTTTTTCAAAAATCTTCTCGTGGCTTTGCGTGCACGTGGGCGTGCGTGTCAGCCTGCATCTGTGCTTGATGACCATAGCCATCTGCACAAAGGCAGATGACTACAGACATACTCACCTGCTTACAGCTGTGGCGCGCATTCTACACGTATGCGCTGTGTGTTGTCGATGACAGCTGCTGATCACTAACCTGTGTGTTGATTGCAAACTAATAGTCTGCGAGAGAGATGCTGAGAAAGCGTATGTGTGTTGATTGCAAGGTGTGTGTATGCGTGTGCCCGTGTGTGTCTGCTGATTGCAGAGTAATGCAGATCAGATGAAGCAAGAAATCGGCTTTTTGGCTCCATCAATCATCTCTCGCTTTCTTTCCTCTCTTCCTTCCCTTCTTATCTGGTTCACCCATTTTCTGTCTGTCTGTCTTTTCTCTTTCTCTTACGCTCTCTTCATCGCCCGTTTTTCTTTCTCGCACACGCTTTATTTCCTCCTTTGAATTTGCCACTGAACCGTTGAATTTCACACACAACACAGTTATGCCTCACAGTTCCAGGTGACATTTTGTACTTTTTCCTTTTTTTCCAAAGGAAAAAACACAATTCAAATTCAGAGGTAAATGAAAGACATTTTGAATTCATTAAGATCACTTTTGATTGATTTTTGTTGCTAGGTTAGCCATTAGTACACTAAAGCCATGTTTGGATTAAAGTATAACATAAATAGTTACACTTCAGTCTTTGTTCGCTGAGTGCAACACTGTTCCATCAGAATTGGGCAAATGACAAAAAAAGAACACATAAGTGGGTTAAACTGTACAGACTAGCTAGAAAATACAGGCAAACAGCTTTTGCCTTTTGATCCCACATTGGTTACACAGACTTTAACCCAGAGGGGTAATGCCAGGAGACAAAAAGCGACACATTAGACACGTTGGAAGTAAGTTTGCTCTGCTCTGCAGTACCCAGATCTGTCAGCAGGAATCATTAGGTATTAACTGCAAGTCAAAGCTGGGATTGCCTTTTAGCATTTGGTGTACGCGCATGGAGATTCATGTGGAAGTTCACAGGATGCTTGCCGGACTGTCTTTTCAATATTCTGGATGAGTCGCGAAAGGGGTTCCTTTGTATTCATCCAGAGTTATTTAAATGGAATTAGTCATTTGCTGCGGTCTAAATCGATAAAGAGACAGCCATAGAGGGTCAAAGAGAGAGGGGGTGAGGAAAAATGCATTCCACACACCTGAAGATAATGATGCACACAGACAAGAGAAGCATTCCTGCTTCTAAAAGAGAGGAAAGAATGCCTCTCCTTCAGATCAGCAAATTTTATAATCCTGTTATCTTGCTCTGATGGGTTTATTTGATCCAATTTAATTTTTTTTTTTGCTGATCCTGAATACATCCTGTTTCTTGTGTTAGTGTAACTGATTGTTGATTTTATGATTTGCCTTTTTGAAAAAGAAAAATATACTAATGTGGCATCTGCTCTGGTGAAGGTTTTGTGTTAAATGCTTTAGCGGATTTGTCCATTAATGCATTGTTAACGCAGAGGGGTTTTTTTACCAGAAGGTTTTTTTTGGGGGGTGGTGGTGATCAAATTAGCTTAAAATACCTTATGGTTATCCAAAGAGTATGTAGGAAGGTCCTAAATGTCAGAACATCACTGGAAAATGAGAAGTTAATGAACTGGAAGTAAGCAAAATAAGATCAGCATCAAACAGCATCCAAATGGGGAAAAAAAGTGACTTTCAATGTGACATAATTGTTGGTGCAAAATGGGCTGGTCTGACTATTTCAGAAACTGACGATCTACTGGGAGTTTCTCGACGCTTTATAGCAAATGGTATAAAAAAGAAAACATCCAGTGAGCAACAGTTCTCTGGGTGAAAAAGGACTGGTTAATGGCAGCAGTAAGATGAAAATGACCAGATTTCTAAGAAACATGGTACGCAGAAGAGCGTTTCTGAACATGTCGAACCATGAAGCAGATGGCCTACGGCAGCAGACATCTGTCAGAAAAGGAAGTTGAAGTTAATAAATTGCATGGCTTCCAAAATCTGACAACAGAAGATTGTAAAAATGTTGCCTCGTCTGATGAGCCTCGATTTCTTCTGCTATATTCAAATTGAAGGGTCAAAGTGGCATAAAAACTATGACAGCAGGGATCACACCAGACTTATATCAACAATTCAGGCTGATAGCAGTGTAATAGGTGATATTTTCTTGGCACACTTTATTCCCCTTAGTACTAAATGAACGTGTTTAACTGCCTCAGCGCCACCTGAGTATTGCTTCTGACCATATCCATCCCTTTATAGCCACAGTGTACCCGTCTTCTTCCAGCAGGAAAGCACACCATGTCATAAAGAAAGCGTGAAACAAAAACAGAGAAAGAAATACAAATGAATGATTTAGAGCACTGTGCAAAAGTTTGGTTTTAATGACACCAAAAAGAGTTTCTAAAGTGCAATTTTGTTGTGATCAGGTACACATGCGCACCGTTTTCGAGGTACATGGCAGGTGGGTTGTTTCCAGTACCTTGGAGTTTATTGTGGATTTAGTCTGTCTCTTCGTGTGATCACAGACTGTCTCCGATAGGCTGAGATCATACCATCTGTTGCAGGACTCCTTGTTCTTCTTGTCACAAAGTATCATGCTGCATAATGAATTTTGGAGCCCAGTCAGATGCCTCCCTCACGATACTATGCACTGGATAAGAATCAATGAATCAACAGTGCCTAAAATATTTTGCACAGTACTGCATCTAGTGGGCTCGCACATACACGCAATACAAAGACACGCGACTCTCTGTCTCTGCGCAAGCAGCAGAGATAAGGACAGTGTAATGGAAGATAAACAAGGGCAGGAGGAATAATTAGAAACATAAATGTTTGGTATTTGTGATGGTGATATGATGATATACGAGTTCTGCTGCCTGCTGGCCCTTCCGAGGAGTTCACAGAGGTCATTTCGGAACGTTCTAGAACATTCCACCGCATTCTGATGGGAATCCCAGATCTGCCAGTGTAGCTGTCAATTATATCCAGATTTTCAACTTTACTGGGGCCTCAATGCCACATCAATACTGCAATACCATCCCTTCATCTATCTCTGTCCCTCCTCCCTTCTTTCCACACTGGCACAATAGCAAGAACAATGCCAGGGTGCCACCACATCAAACACCGACGGGAGAGCGAGAGAGAGCTAGAGGGACAGACAGGGAGAGACAGAGAATTACAGTGTGGGTCGAAATCTGATTGTGCATCAAAGCAAAACTGAGGGGAAAAACTTCCTCTTAAACTGATTATATATCCATGAGAAGAAAAACCACAATGTCTCTCTCTCTCCTCTCTCTCTCAATGTGTTGCTCTTTCTCTGTGTCTTTGTCTGTCTCATGGTGCCGATTGTCTACACGCTACCAGTGTCTACTTTTACACATTGCTATCAAAGCCATTTCTGTGGGATCGAATCCAGCGTTCCATACGGTTTTTCACTCGCCTTGCCTTTTCTTCATTAGTACTTTTGATGCTGCATTTTCTAGCATGCTCTGAGCCAGTGAAAATGTTTAGATTCCGCATTCAGAAAGCGACGCAGTTCGCAGTTTTAAAGGGTTAATACACTCTAAAGGAAACTTGACATGCTGTCCTTAATCTCTGACAGCTTATTTCATATTTGAGGACATCAGCCGTGTCAGTTTTGGGGGATAAGGACATATTTTCCTCATTAGAACAGTTGGCACAGCTGTGAATTACATTTCAGATTCATGGAAAAGCACAAACAGGCTTTTTTTTCCATCCAAAAAGTTGATCATCGTCGACGATTCGCGAGAGAACTGGTGATAATCAGATAAAGCTCAGCCTGTGTGCATTAAATTTTAAGAGACATGCACGAGAAGCAAAAAATATGTATTTTGTGCATTAAATGTGTTTGTTTGGTACAATAAAAGCATGAGAAGTGACAAGATACAATACAACAGAACAACAAAAGCAAATAAGAAATAAGGTTACCTTCTTATTGATTAATAATATCATACTAATAACATTTTTACAGTTTAATAAGGTATCAAATTGCCTCAAGGACAGATTAAAAAAGGCTTTAGACAGTGCATTTATATCAGCAGGTTAGTGATCAAAATCACTATTATGAAGGAGTCAGAAGTTTAGAAGAAGTTTGTCAATTTAATATAAGATTTATTTGTTGTAAGAACTACTATTTCATTTCTGAAAGTATTTTTTTTTATTGTGAGGCTGTGGAGGAGCATTGTGAAGACAGTGAGTCATCCTTTGATAGGGTTAGTTCTGACCAGTAGTTAGCACAGTCACCCCACAGCAGGAAGTTTCCTGGTTCAAATCCCAACTGAGCTGTTATGTGTGCCTGCGTGGGCTTCCCACAGTCCAAAGACCTGCATGTGTGATAGATAAAGTGGTTAATAGGGATGGGTATCGTTTAGGTTTTATCCGATACTGGTGCCAAACCGGTACTTTTGAAACGGTGCTTAAACGGTGCTCAAACCAATGCTTAAAGAATGGAGAACACAAAATTGGTCCAAAAACCTCTCATGTTCATTATGGCACCGGATACCGGTACCCATCCCTAGTGGTTAACTTATTCACTATATAGTAAAACACTGTTTGAATGTACAATTAAATGGGGCTTGCAATCTTCTGGTGGTGTCTAGTCATACGGAGTGGTCAGTCTGACTAGAAAAGCACTAATCCCAGTCTGTAATTAGTGCTAATGTAATGAACCAGAATTTTACTCACTAAAATGGAAGCACAGCGGGTTGTACTACACAGGCAGGACACATTATTTAGTTTGATAATTGCTATAATTGCTTCAAATGGCACCAAAACCACAAATATAGATGTGAGTTTCAGTTTCTCAGAGTAGTGGACGTGAGGCCAGCAGACAGTGATCAGCTCAAGCTGCCTGTATTGGTACGTCTATCATTCAAAAACCCTTCACTTTAACCCTCAACCAAATCAAAAGGAATGATTGGTTATATTAGTCACTGGCTCATGCAGATTTACTAAAATTGCCAACACAAGACTCCCTGAAACAAAGTGTTTAAACATTAAGGCACTGAAAAAGGAGGCAAATAGGGTAGTCGCTTTAAGCGTTTAAGGGTGCCACAGCTTCTTGATTGGAAAGTATGATTTGCTTTAAAGAATACATGTTAGAAAGCTCATTTTTCTAGCTTACTTCTGTGCCATTTTCCAACCCGTCTAATGGTGAGTGCAGCAGTTCACATTTTGAATGCACCTATTCAATCTCCAGAGGTCACATAACTTAAAATGTAATTATAGGTCGTAATAAGAAATTTCATAAACAACCTATGTTGTCATTTTCCGGGGTAGGAATATCTCACATAACTGTAAAAAACACACAGCCACTCAAACGCTCTTACAGACCAACAACACCCTCTCTAGCAGCTCCAGCCTGAAGCAGTGTCCTTGACTGTGAGGGCTGTTGTAAATCCTCCAAAGCAGTTGTATATTCCTTGCAAATCATATTCAAGTTTTGGCTAGCTACCAATCAGCTAGCTACCAATCATCTATCACTGTGCACAACAGGTTGAGAAGAAATTTGTTCGCACAAGACCAGGTCCCCTGACTTCTACCTCACCACTGTAACTGTTTTAATCTGGATTCACAGGTGAGAATCAGTGATATTTACAGAAAGCTCCCCCATTCCCCCCTTTGGCAATAAGCTCATGATATGACTTTTCACCATTACTATTTTTTGTTTTAGCTCTTGAATATATTTGCAATATTGCCATTCATTGTTCTGATCTGATTTACATATCTAAGGACATGACATCACAGTAACAGATTCTTTCAAGGAAAACAGAAACACAGACACAACACAAACATGGGGGATATTGATCATCTGACACATTTTACAAATCACTTCCTTCTCCAGCCTGCTTTATTCCTCAGTGATGCCAATCACATCAAAAAACAGGAAATAAAGATTTATGCTTAATGTTTAATTAATGCATAATGGTATGAGTTATCTTTATAACTCTATTTCGCCTAAAGTATTGCCTCACCTGCCTACACACACACACACACACACATACACCGACACAGACAGTCCTCAGTGACATACCATTCTTAATCCACAGGGTTTAAAATGATGACCGTGCAGGCCAGTCAAGTTCTTCCACATCAAACTTGCTCCTTTGTGTCTTTATGGCTCTTGCTTTGTGCACTGGTGCACAGTCATGTTGGAACAGGAAGGGAGCATCCCCAAACATGAAATTGTCCAAAACGTCTTTCTATGCTGGAGCATTAAGAGCTGCTTTCACTGGAACTAATAATAACCCTTCTACCAAACTTTGCACTTGCCACAATGCAGTCAGACAAATACTGTTCTCCTGGCAACCACTAAACCTAGACTCGTCTGTTGGCTTGCCAGACGTGCAAGTATGATTCGTCACTCCAGAGAACATCTCCAGTACTTGACCCAGTGGCAGCATGCTTTATATCAGTGCCACTAATGCTTTGCATTGCGCTTGTTGACGTACGACTTAGATACTCGCCTCTGTCAGTGCGCCCCAGGGCAGCTGTGGCTACAGAGTAGCTTGCCATCACCAGTGTGTGAATGTGTGTGTGAATGTGTGTGTGATTGGGTGGATGACTGAATGTAGTGTAAAGCACTTTGGGGTCCTTAGGGACTAAGTAAAGCGCTATACAAATACAGGCCATTTACAGGCCATTTACCATTTGTCTCAGAACTAAATTGGGTTAATTCTGGTTGGATACAAATATATAACACATATATAACATAATATAAATAAATATATCTTATTTAAACTAACAAGGCCACACTTACTGTGATAATCTTTGTGTTTTTGCAATGTATGAAATAATTTTGACCACTGTTAATTTGGTTAGTTTTGTTGCATTTACTTTCTCCTGTCACCTGTGTTCCCAAGTTGTCATGAACCGAAGTTCAGTACACAAGCTGGACCCAGAAGCAGAGACAACACGCACAGGAGTACGAAAAATAAACTTTATTTCAACTAAAGGTGTCCCGGAAGGGTCAAAGCAAAACACGCGAGAAACTAGAAAAACCAAGGGACCGGGGGATGAGTTACGCAGGAACGCCGTAATCGGGACTGTGGGAGGCTGCAACAGAAAGAGGAAGAGAGTTACTGCACTGCAAAATGTAATATTGTGTTTAATTAAAAATATTAAATAGGCCGAACTCAGTTTTTATCAACTTGTTATCAGAACTCGATTTAAATAAGTTACCAGTACTTTTTATGCAAAAATGCTGATAAACTCAATTTATTTGAGTTGTCTTAACTTAGAGAAACTAAGTAAGCTGGAAGTTTTGCTTCTCAGTGCGGAAGGATGAAAGATGTGTTTTGAAAATGCCCCGTCACTACCGTCCTCCTCCCTCTCGGATCAGTCCACATGTTCATGGTGCCAGCATTTGTTCTGGAATATGTTGAGCAAACCTGGAAAAGCGTCAGCTCAAGAGATTATTGTTGTCATTGCTGTGAATCTTTACCTGATACACTGACTTGGTGAGTAAATGTTTACTCTTATTCAAACTGATTTTGTGGCTTCTCTTAGTTTAGCACCAGGTTTATAATCTTGCTAGCTAGTTAGTGTTAGCCTAGCGTTGCTGCTGCCGCTGGGCTCATGTTACTTAAAAAATTAACACCAAAGCCTTAAAAACCTTACATAAAAATATGTCTGTGAAATTTTCTGTTGATTGTTTGAAATAAAAAAGTGAAATAAGAGCCCAGACAAAATTCTTCGGGAGGTGCAGCCGTTAGGGGTGGGGTGTGGGGGGTATTTTCAATCCATAGCCATAACTAACTAACTAATTATATATATATATATATCATGTTTAACCTGAGTAGCAAAAGACTGCAGGGGATTGAAAAGAATACGCCAGCAGTTAGCTGTGCTCGTGGACTCTATCGAGCCTTGAACTCCCGGTCAGCTATCGCGCTGGTGGATAACAGAGCTCTCCGAAAACGTGGAAGCACTTTTGCAAATATGTGATATTTTGATAAATTAAGTAGATATTTGAGCATTACACAGCTACATTCTCGGCTGAAAATATTTTAAAAGGTTATTTTGTGACCCAGAAAGGGTAGTCTGGGGAAAAAGAGGATCGCATTTGTTGGCAGGTTGTCGGAGCCTGCGTACTTGTAAGCGTGGCAATGGTGGAGGAGCGCGGCTAAAAAACATTACTTTTTCTGGGTCACAAAATAAACTTTTAAGATATTTTCAGGCAACAATGTAGCTGTGTAAAGTTCAAATATCTGCTCAATTTATCAAGACATCACATATTTGCAAAAATGCTCCAACGTTTTCAGAGACGTCCATTTTTTTCATGCTTTGTGGCAGCTTTTGAACATCTGTGGCATCTATTAATGTCAAATCTAGACTTTATTTAACAACATAAGCAAACTCTATGTTACAATAATTGCACAGCCATTAAGGATCAAATCAGTTTCTGAAAAATGTTCTGTTTTTTCTCCCTCTGCTTGCTTCTTACTGTCTTTGAGGCTCGGGACCAGCACTCCTGCTGTTGGACAAAAAGACATCAGTAAGTATTATGGTTTTCCAATATATTAGCAACTGTCAGTGACATTTATATTAATCAGGCTGAACTTTAATCATACTTTAGATAAACCTGTTTTACTTATTGTTTTATTTGTGCTTTGGTCTGGGGAAGTTGTTTCTGTACTGATCTTTTCCTGTCTTCTGTTATTAGACTTGCGATATGACTGCACTATGCGGTTGCTGGTGACTCCAGTTAATTCTACAAGACATGCTGTGTAAGTAAACAAACAACAACAGTTTGTCTGCATTTCTTGAAAGATCACATCCCCCAAACTCAGTTTAGAGGGTCTACACTGTATATAGTGAAGTCTGCAAGTTTTCTAACAGCAAAATTTGTTTTGTGCCCAAATCATTTTGCACATCATTAGAATGAAAGCTATTGGCCATGTTTGCATAGCCCTTTTTAAAATGATGCTTTCATGACATTATTGTATGTTGGGTGGTGGTCACGGCTATCCAGACTGACAGTGGGACATTGAATGTCACCCCTCCGGTGGGGAGGGAGCCCGAGATTGTCTAAATTGGAGTCTGTTTTATACCAAATGCAGAAAAAAATGTTTTAAGAAAGCAATTAAGTTCATGTTCCAAAAAATATGATTGTTTGCTTGCAGGACAACAGGAGAGATGAGTCCTCCGTCACAGATGGTGTGGTCAGTGAAGATGGTCGCCTGCAGGTTCAAGCTCATTGCATCTCCAACCCACATCCACTGCCACTGTACTTATGGGAAGTTAAAGACTTTCTTCTGCACCTACATTTGAATCACCTCGATCCATTCAGGCAGTAATGCCTGGACTGGAAACAAGCTCATTTTAACATCATTACAAAAAGTTTTGTTAATTATTTTTAATCATATTCAGGTTACCACAAATTGTTTTTTCATTTAGTTGAACTTGAAATGTTTGTCAGTAAGTAAACAATTAGTATTGTACAGTCAGAAACATCAAGTTATTCTTAATACTGCAGACTTGCAATGATGGCTGTTGTCCTAACAGTCATCTTAAGTAAGCTTTACTTAGTTTTTTTGAGGCAACGAGTTTCCTTAATTTTTTGAGTTCTGGCAACTAACAAGGCTGTACAGTGTACTCAGAATGAGTAAGTTTCCCTAACTTGGTCATCTTACGTATACTTGATCCAATTTTTTTGTGTTCTGGGAACAAATGAGCTTGTACAGAGTACTCAAAATAAATAAGTTGTCCTAATTTAGTCATTTTTAGCTAAGCTTTACTCAATTTTTTTGAGGCAATGAGTTTCCTCAATTATTTTGAGTTCTGGGAACTAATTCGATTTTACAGTGTGGGGAGCGGGGAAATAGCAGCATACGTGGGGGAGAGTATGAGTCTTACAGTCAAAGTGGGGCCGTGGGAGCCGGAGGGAGGGGTGAGGGTCCGCAGGGGAGCTCCAGAAAAGTAGAGGTGATTGGTACCGGAGGCGATCCAAACTCCAGACGGGCAGGTGGACAGGCAGGTGGCTCAAAAACACGCCGAGCTGTTACCTGAGCGCAAAGGAAAAGATTAGCGTTTGTTCAGGTAAATGAGGGTTTTCACAACCGCCTTCCCGTGGGTGTACGTTACCGCTGTGAGACGACTAACGGACTGGCGTGGAGCAGCTGGCTGGGCTGGATCAAATAGTCCACCTGATAATCGCCTGAGATGGGATGCAGGTGTGTGTAACAGCCACACCCGTGGGCGTGGGCATCCCATCAGCTCCTCGGACACCGGGCCGCGGACCATGACACAAGTATTTATTGCAATGTTTGTTTTCCTCTAGTTTCATTCTAGTGGAATTTTCTCTCTCATCCTCTTTACCTTCACTTGTTTTTGTTTGCTTTCACCTGGATCTTTGCTCCCAAATGTTTATTTGGGGGGAAGATTTTATTTTTTTTGTTCATTTTTTAAACTTTAAATTCACATTTTACACCGTCAGCTGTGTTCGTCGTCTGCATTTGGGTCACCTCTGAACTTTTCATAACATCTATAACAATAGCAGGGTTTATGTGTGTAACCATTAAAAAAACAAAGCAGACTTCAAATCCATAAAAACAAAAATCATACATATTTGCACGCTCACAAGCCAGAAACACACAAATTGTTCTGCTTTAGTCGGTTTCACACAGACATAAGCAAACACACATACAAAGACATATTTTTGCCTATAAACCACGCTCATCCATCATCTTAGCTAATGTCACATGGGTAAACTGTCTATGACGACACATGATGTTAATTTATCATTCCTCCCTCATTGTGTGTGTGTTTGTAGTGTACTCTATTCTTCTCTCATCTTCTCTCTTTGTATCTCTGTGAGCTCTGTCTTTCCATTTATATGACATTAAATCACACGTATACATAAACAAGAAAGGCTGTGGTCTGGGTTCATCTCATTGCTGTGGTCTGACTAGATGTGTGTGTTCACATGTATATGTATTTAATAACTGAAAATAAAATTCCAGTTTTCATTCAGAAAGCACGTAACAAGACAGCTGTTAAAGACGCAGTTCTAAAATTGTTTTATAAAATGTCTCTTATATTCAGAAGCAAACAAAAAAAAAGCCAACTTGAGCGCAGCAATAATTCAAAACAAGCCAACAACAGCTTCTTCTTCTTTTTTGACTTTCGCAGATATTTACAGGAAGAAAAGATCAATCTTAGTGAAACTGAACTGTTCTTTTCCTCCTCAACAAAAATCACTGAAAACATTTTGTGTGAACTATGGTAATTCTGTCCATTTCGTGCACTTTATCTTTTCTTTCTGCTTGAAAAGAAACTCTCGTCCTTTGACTTTATGTCATAAATAAATGTAATCGAAAGGGAAAATTGAATAGCGCGAGACAGATCTACTTCAATTAATTCAAGGTTAATCAAATGTAATATCGTCTGCTCCTTTGCATCCATAAAATGCTCCATGAATCCCTTCATTTGCCTTTTGTTGTGGGAAAATGATTAAGACCTTGGCTGACAACATTTTGACACGTTAACAGGATCCTTCATTGTAATAATAATAATAATGAGAATTTCCTCACAGTGGAAATTACACATTTCGTTTTTGGCACGGGGATGTTATTTCTCCAATCTGCGTCATTTCCTTTTTCTAAAGTAAATTTTTATAATTTAGCAAGCCTGCTATTCATGTCACTGTCATTATCAATGCTTTTTTTCTTCTCTTTGTTTGTACTATGTGTTAAAGCAGTTTATTTTTACACATGTGGTGAAACTTGGTCAAAGTACTCGAAGATACAGTGTTACACTAATGTGCAAAAGTCCTGAGCCATCCCTTGTGTCTTATAGTTTGTTTCCAAGGAGACAGACTTGCAGTTTTTTAATGTGGTCTTGAGCAACAGTTCTCCGGGCTTTCTGAATGTCTTGCAGAGTTTTTCTTTGGACAATGAGTTCTTTTTCCACTCATTTTGAGTCCAGACCTTGTGCCTGACTGTTTTTAGATGCATGTTATGTATTTATTTTTTGTTAAGCCACTGAACCAGAGAATAGACCAGCGTTATGCCTACACATTACAGACAACTTAGCAAAGAACCAATTTTAAATGGTATCTTTATGTACTTTGTTAATAGTAAACTGTTGCAAAACTGTGGGGTGTTCAGTGTGTCCTTAAAAAATAAGAAAAAAATGGATAAATGGAGAACAAATCAAAGTCAGCTTTATCGTCAAAAACCATATTTACAGGTCATACACAGGAATTTGAAATTGCAGTGCTCCCACGGCCCTCAGTGTACACTAAAACAGCGGTCCCCAACCCTCTCGCCACGTTTAGTACAACGCGGCGAGAGTTGAGGCTCGGGTGTGAAATTCATGGTTTTTAGGGTTTTTAGTGTTATTTTTTTTAATCGTTTTTATCGTTTACTTGGTTTCCCTGGGTCTTTTCCCGTGTGTTATGAATAAATAGATCCGTGGTGCAATGAGTGGTCTTATGTACAATACAATACAACACAAAATCTTACATAGACAACAACAGTGTCCAACAACATCCGAGTGCTTGTGGGCGAGAGTTTGTGTGTAAGTGGGGTGGGGGAGTCAGTGACAATATCAGTATCTCAAAGTTATGTGCCGTCAAAATAGGAAAAAGATCCAGCGAAGACCTAAAATAGGACCTGATAAATGCATCTGGACCTTGAGTTGATCTGTCTATCAGAAATGGTCCCAGTGGCTGTTAAGATGCCATTCTTAACCTCCTGAGACCCGAACTCTTTCATGGCATGCATTTTTAATTTTTCTTTGCTATTTGGGCTGAATGGGACCTGATGTATGTAAAAAAGAATTACCAGGTTTTTATTTTTACCTCATTTTTGTTTCTGAGAAAAATTAGATCAACATATGTTTTAAATTTTGATAGAACAGCGGCAGTATAATGTCCTCGTAACTGGATATCAGGCCCTTGTAGAGTAAAATTAGGTATTTTGATCTAGACAACCCAAAATGTGATGTTGACATATGTGGACGCCAGGTCCTAGGAGGTTAAGAAAGGGAACCAGGGAGAAAAAGTGAACAACTGCACAAGAACTGGATTGAAAATCATTGGCAACGGGCCTTACGAAGGAATGAATCAATGCAAATTTGAAAATCAAATTCTCATCCTTACCTGCAGAAGAGCTCAGGAGAGATGTACAACAGTGAGACACGGTGGAGGCTCTGTCATGGTTTGGGCCTTTATTTCAGCTATCAGATTTTGAGCCACTATGCAATATCAAGCATACACACAGTCATAGATTGGCCTCAGCAGAGTCTGGAACTCAACATTATTGAAGCAGTGTGGGATCATGTTGACTGATAACACAACAAAAGGCAGAAACATCCAAAGAAGAGCTTTGAATGTTCTCCAAAAATCTTGGAGAATTATTCCTGAAGACTACCTAAATACATTACAAGAAAGCTTGCCTAAGAGAGTTCAGGCCGTGCTGATGAATAAAGACTGTCATATCAAATATTGACTTTCAAGATCATTAGAACTACACACTTTTGCCTTACATACTGTATTTTTATGCGCGTTTACACATTTCAATAAATTCCTGCACCTATTTCCCATTTTCCACCCAAAATCTAAAGAAATGACGTGTGGTTCAAGGCTCGTCACAGCACTGTATGTGTATATAAAGTGGTGAGTGGATCACTCTCCCTTTCCTCTCCATCACTGTCTCTTTTCTTTTTCCCCTTCTTTCTACTTCAACCCACCCAAATGTTATCATCCTCTCTATTGGTCAGAAGCAGTGACACCGATACGCAGACTAGGCTTTTGCATGTCAATAGAAATGTATATTTGTGTGTGTGTGTGTGTGTGTGTGTGTGAGAGAGAGAGAGAGAGAAAAGGGTGATGATGATGATGATGAATAAGGCTCAGGAGAGGAGAGAGAGAATTACCTCTGAGCACGAGGGAGTGAAATATAGATGGAAAATAGGCAGGGGGAAAAAAGACACTGAACTGGAGAGAGAAGAAGTGATAACACGAAGTGAGTTGAGTGAGAAGGAAAAATGAATTAAAAGGGAATGGAAGGGAGGCGAAAAAAGAGGGCGGGGTATGGCGAGAGAAACAGGAGACAAGACAGAGAGAAAGAGAAGTACTTCAGTCTGAGGTGTGAGCACGTTTCATGATTCCCAAGTTGTTTTGGATAGCGAGACAGAAGAATGGAAAGAGAGATGGATAGGCTATAATCGCATTTTCTGTGGTGTCTGCACGTTTCATGAATCCCATGTTGCTTTTTGGCTCTGGGCAACAAATTGAGGGTAAAACTAGCAGCAGAGATGAGGAATGAAAAATTTAAGATAATATTCAGAGCTGCTCCCCACGGAAACCTATTCTGATTCGCAGCATATGCAGACACGGGGAAGGAGGGTGAGAGAGTGAAACACTGGAGAGGAGGAGTGAGGCATGGCTAGATGGAGAGAGGCTCGTATGGAGAAAGACAAAGACGGGGAAGAAGAAAGATGAGAACGATGGGACGCGAGGGACCTGGAAAGATTTGGAGGGAGTGAATGAGAAGGTAAGACAGAATGGGGCATGAAGCAAAGAGAATAATAAAAGAAGGAAGCAAATGGAGTGAAGCATACAAAAAGTTTCACCTTTAGCAAATTCTCTACAGCTTCTTCCAAAACCATCACCTGAGCGCAGCAACATATCTGATTACCTGGCGAGTCTTCACAGATACGCCAGCCTTCACACACTTGTCTCAATCACAAGCCCTGCGAAAGACCTCATACGCGAAATTCTATCCCACGCTCGAATAAAATGGGTGAAATGCTTGCCAGGAGGCACACAAAATGGCTGCCTTAAAAATGGCTCCAGATGGAGTTGTGACATCAAACCCAATATGGTGAGGGACAAGTTTCTCAACTTGAGGGGCTTGTGGGGACGCTGGCCAGGTCTCCATTAGACTGTAATGAGTCCCAACGGCCTCTGCTCTTCTCATAAATTATTCATGTGCAGGAAGGCGGTCAGGTTGTGATGTATTCTGTGCTAATGTCAAGTCAGCCTTTGCACCAAAACTTTGAGAACTTTTGCACACCTGTATAACAGGCCTGCTGTACTGGTCCACTCAAGCACTGAGTAATGTTTGAGTATCCAGTGCATACAGAGCATGTAAATAAATGGAATCCTCTCTAAAGCCACCTTTTTATAACTATGCAAAGATGCTCTAATCTGTGGGCTAGTTTGGATGCCTTCGCTAGCGCCACCAGGGCAAGAAGCAAGGACTGAGAAATACTTCTCTGCACTCGTTGCATGCTGTTGGGTTGTGCTTGACTGGCATCAAAGACTCAGTGAATTTGTTTTCACCTGTCATGAGTTTTTCTTTCTCTCTTCCTGCTTCTGAACTCTTCAGGCCTTTCGTCTCCTTCACTGGAAAGTGCTGTTTTCTTTCTGGAAAACAGCCAGAGAGCCAACTCACCTCACTAGCGATGATCAGCGAAATAAAGGTTGGGTCAGTTTGACCCAGTATTTGATGTTTGCTCTCTATGTAAGGCAGTGCTGTGCAGTGACTTTTACAGTAAAGCCAACAGAGTCGATGACCCCCGAACCCCGGCCCGTCTTTCTGTGCTGAGAGTCTCTTCCCAGCATCTCTCTGCTCTCTGCTTTTACCTTTCTGACACTTCCTGACTCAAGAAGTGTCAGAATTAGTTTTGCCACAATGTCCAGTAGTGGAAGGTTCACCACAATGGAAAGTGTTATTATAGTATTGTTACCATATTTTACAAGGTAAAAGTATTTACTCAGGTAGAAGTATCTATTCTGCAGGTTTTAGTATCCACTGTCAGTGGTGTATTCATATGTAAAAGCCTTGAGTAAAGCGTGGCAGGGTCTGAGTAATCACATTACTGTACTAACGTAGAGTCATCAGATTACAAAGTTACCATAACACTAAATCACACCCATTGTCACCTCGAGATGGTTTATATTGTACGGTAAAGACCCTCCAATAATACCACCCCACAACTGTTTACCACACAGTGCCTCTCTCTTATTTAATAATGCATAGGATGAGAACTTGGGCAGTGAAAAATCTATTTCATATTCAACACATAGTTTTACTCAACCAGAAACAGAGATATGAAGTGATGTGGCACTACATTTACAATTATTTTGAGACTCTTCCTCCTCTACCTCCTGAATTCAATTCAACAGTGCAGAATAAATAAACTCTTCAGTCTTTTTCCTCTCAGATTTATGGGATCATCTGTCTCCATGAACCGCAAATAAAACTCATAACTCCTTCTGACTCACACGGTGACTGTGACCGACCACAGTCATCTTTAGTCACGTTGCATGGTTGTCACGGTTCTGGGTCAGTTGTTATGTTAGGTGTGTTTTTTTGCATTATGGATTATTTTCTTATTCTCTTGTAGTGCTTGTGTTGGTGATGGTGATTATTATAAGAGTTTCATGTTTCTGTTTATCCGTGTTTAAGGATTTGTTATCTCATGTATTGTTTGAGTTCCATGTATTATATTCTGTCTGCCTCTCAGTGTCGAGTCTGCGTCTTTGTGTGATGGTTTCCTGTTTTATTGTGAAGGTCTGCGTCTCATGTGAGTGTGTTCAGTTTACCTCTCTTGTCTCGTCTCGTTTGTTACTCCCAGCTGTGTCCGCCACCTGTGTGTAATCTCCTTGTGTTTCTCTGAGTGTATTTAAGTCGTGTCTTCTGTTGTAGCAGTCGCTGGTCCGTCTGTGTTTCTATCATGTGCCATTCGTGTGGTCTCCCTGCTGTCACCATCATATACCATCGGCTATCTTCCTTCATGTTCAGGTTCGTGTCAGTAGTTAGTTGTTCCCAGTATAGTTTAGTTCATTCTCCGTTTGTCTATTTTTATTTTGTGTTTAATAAACCACCTTTACAAGTTCCTGCATTTGGATCCTCCTTTATTACTCCCACACGGCTCATCTCACTCGCCGTGACAATGGTTTCCTTCACCATTTCATCAGTCTCTGCAGAGAGGGACCCAGAGTGCAACCCTGGAAAAACTTCTGTTACTTACTTTTAAAAGTAACTTCACCAAAATCTGTGATTTAGCTCTGTTTTCACCTTATGTTTTGTGTGCCTGTCCATGGGTGACACCGAACGTGTTACAGAACTGCTGGCTCATGAGAGGATCCAAGAACTGCTGAGTCATCGCATGATATGGCTCATTTACTGCTAACAATATTCTTTATAGCCCAATTATGACTTTGCATTTTCGATTCTCCTTTCCACCCCTCTCGGTTTCTTTCTCTTTTCTCTGGAGCATAGTGATTACTGCTCTGTTCCTTCAGAATTATAAGACAAATCTATGGTGACGATAATAAAGATTTATGTGGAGCATAGATGGTGACGTGATATTTTACTTGATGTACTGGCTTCTCACTGACCTACAGGCAAGTGTCACAATCCTTGTTGTAAGGACAGCACAAGAGTAAGAAGGTGAGCGTTTCATTCTCTTTTCTTTATTTGATTTTTATACAATTATGCAGGACATTCTGAGGTTTTTAATAAAAATACAGAGAAAAACTTTTTTTTGCCAACAAAGTTTCCATCCTATATAAACCTACAAATGGCCCGTTCCAGGTAATGTCTTTGAACATGTTATTCATCTGTTCATTACTTTCAGATTCTCTGTACTTTGGTTTGGACTAGTCCTTTATTTATCATCTCCAGTTGGTCCAAAATACAACTACTTGTTTGCTTACTGGTACGAAATGGAAGGACCATAAAACCCCAGTGTTGGCCTCTTTACACAGTCTTCCTATTACCTACAGAATCCGATTTAAAATGTTGCTTTTTGTTTTTAAATCACTAAATGGCCAAGCCCTTTCTTACCTATCTGAGCTCCTGTTGAATCATGCTCCAGAAAGAACCATGAGGTCTAGCTTAAAAAACTAATGTTATCCATTCTAACATCTAAACTTAAATCTTGTGGCGACAGAGCTTTCTCTGTGGCAGGTCCCAGACTTTGGAATAATCTGCCGCTAAATATTAGATCTGCACAAACACTGGAATATTTTAAATCTCTACTGAAGACACATTTTTCTGGACTGGATTTTTCCACATGTTGACTCAAACCTTTTTTTGTTTGTTTTACCCCTCAGTCAGCCTGCAACATTGCAGTCCTTGAGTCCTTGAGTTGATCAAGAACTCCACCATAGTCCAGAATCAAGCGTGAGACCATCTGTCTGAGAGCTAATGCTCGGCTGAAATTCCATTATGCAACAAGACAATGATCCCAAAGCAGCACAGCAGCAAATCTGCAACAGAATGGCTGAAAGAAGAAAAAAGTCTGTATCTCAACCCATCAGAAATGCTGTGACTAGACCTTAATGAACTGAAGCAACATTGCAAAGAAGAGATGACCAAAATTCTTCCAGAGCAATGTGAGAAACACATAATCATGAGGTCCTGTCAAAACTCTATTTTTCATATGGCTGTATGTGGAATGTCAGGCATTGGTCATGATAACTAGAAATAACTCCTTTAATATGCTGATATGGGTTAGCTAATATTTAAAGAGACACGATGACTGATTAGTAGAAGATCTGTACACACAGTCCTCCAAACCAGTGTCTCTTACATAAGGTCTGTTCTGTCTAGCATCAGAACATCTATGACAAAGTGCTGTATAGCAGAAAAACATCGCAGTTCATTCCTTAAGGTTGCAAAAGGGCATTTCTCATAAACATAATCCCAACATGTTATATTGTCATGGTGAAAGACCGAACACAAAGCTAGGACGGATATGCAGACATTTGTAAATCACACAGAAAAGCCTTGTCTGTCTGCTTTACGCTGGCTCTCTTGAGTCCTCTGATGTCTAAAAGTTATATTGAATTTTCTCTATTAAATGAGTGTCTGTCTGTGTGTGTTTGTGTGTCAGTGTAAAGCACTGATATTGGATCTGTCCTCTTTATCAGCAGACACAGAGGAGGTCTGAGTAAAAATGACTTTACTCATTCTGCAACATTATCTTGTTATTGCCATAATATAGTTACAGGGAGAAAGAGTGGATATAAAAGCTTTGTGGGTTGCTGGTCTAAAGATCAGACTATGTGGTTGTGACACTCTAGGGGTTGAATTTGTATCAGGACTTTTGTCACATGCCCTCTTGTCTCATATCTTTCCGGCTTTCCTCTGTAAACAATAATTATTAACTTCTTGAAGGAACATTTTAATCCCATTACAACTGCATCTGGACAAATGTGCTTCCTCTGCTGACTCGGTTTTGATTTCCTGTAACCACACAAGTATTTAGACTATCACGTCTAGACAAAAAAGGCCTTTTTCCCTCCCTGCGTGGAGAGTTGGTAAATATGGCCACATCCCTCAGACCAAAAGTGTTTCTGGGGTGAGACGGCTTCAGTAAATGAGCTGAAATGTTTCTTCAGAAATCATGAGTCAATCTTGTAACCTAGAAACTTTTAGAGTTGAATTACAAGGTGGCTAAAAAGCTCTGCTTTACAAGCTAATGTTGTTCCTATGGGGTCCTCTGGACTTCAGGACTTGGAGGATAAAACAATACCATTTTTATAGATTGGCTTTTATATATTTTAGAGACAACAAAGGATGAACTAGGTGATGAATTATTAGAAGAAATGAATCAATGTTCATGGTGAGATCCTTCAGTTAGATTTGCTGTTGGGAGCTGAGCAAGTGATTCATCAATAGAACCAAACTTAACTGTTTAACTTATAGGCACACAGTTCTCACTCCTTATATCCATAATTCTTGTTTCTGAAATAGCATAAACCATGAAGTCCTCAAGTCAGCTCAAGCTCCCCATTCTCATTTTGGGTCAGCAGTTTTTACCCCTGATTAAAAAAATAATGGAAAGGGGAAAAAAAGAAATTCAAGTCTTCTGTGAGGCACCAGTAAAAATGAAGGAAGAAAAGCCTATTTCTGGTGGCCCTTTTTAAAAGTGTCCCATTAGCAGCAGAAACCCAATATTCCAGCCTTTCCCCCTTTCTCTGCGAGGTTAAGAGGTTCACAGAAAAGCATGATTGGAGAATAGAGAGAGATTGAAACGAGACAGAGAATGAGAGAAAGAAAATTTGTGCAAGGCCTGGAGGTAAAAGAGCTTTATATTACCACATCTTTCTTATTATATAAGACCTCCCACACGACAATATCTTGACAACCTATCACCACTCAAACCGCAGCTGTATGATGGACTAGCATCGCCCCTTTGCTTTTTACCGATTTGCCACTGAGAATCATGAATTACAGTTAAATGTATATGAACAAACTTGCAAGCAACAAGCAACTTGTCTTGCGAATAATGTGTTTATGCTGATTCTGCATGCAAGCCTCTTCCCACGTTTTTGAATTTGGGGATTTCATCATCCAGTGTATGTGATATATTTTAAAAGAAATTCAGAGAATCCAGAGAGAAATCACTGTGCCTAAGGGACAAAGTCAAAAACCAGCATTTGCATTAAAAACAGACACAGTTCTGTAATCACTGCTAGGATTGTCATAATACTAGAATTTCAAAACTGATACCTAAGAGAAATGTTTAAAAAGTACTGCATTTTTTAAATTTTGGTGGAGAGAAGTAGCATAAGTATCGCTAATCACTGTATATGCTCTGAAAGCAATGTACCCCACATGGGTAACTTACACATCTGGCACCATTAGAACTGAGCATCATATTCAGGTTTTTACTGCCAGCATATCCACCATCCACCAGATGTCTTCCGGGCTCACACTGTGCGATTTTGTCAGTCGCGCGATTCAGCTCCTGCTCAAACTGCACGATTGACTCGCAGGGGTTAGAAGGTCGTAGGTCACGATGCAGGGTCTCACACTATACGACCCGATGCTCTGATGCGACCCGAGTGCTCACACTGTGCGCCCATAAAATGAAGGTTATAACAGAAATTCTGTCGCTCGCTCTCCCTCTCTGTCTTTCACTCACACAGACACGCACACCACCGCCATCAACTTTGCTAAATTGCTAATGAAAAACATTGATCAGGCAGCTGTGATTGAGCAGCATTGTCTATTCAACTATTTTCACGGTTGTTGTGGTCGTGATAATTTTGTGAGGCAAGACTCGGATGAGCTTGCCAAAGTTCTACAAGTGCCTCCATCGCTTGTGTCCAGATCACACGCTGCACTGCCGTGCTGCTCTGTCTTTTTCGCTTTTCATTTGTCTTTGCGCGTGCGCAGTGTGAGAAACTGCGGCGACACCCTCACGACCAAGCGATTGATGATCGGGAGCTGGTCGTGAGGTGTTAATTAGGGCTGGGTATTGTCACTGATTTCTAGAATCGATTCAATTCCGATTCACAAGGTCCCGAATCGATCCACTATTCGATTTAATTCGATTTGAATATGGGAAATTTTGACAGTCAGAAATATTATAATTCAGATCAGTACATTTACATATTTTTGTATCTATAAAAAGGAAGCTGACACTTTCCAGACTTTATCAAAGGTGTGAGCATCACAGCAGAGGCCTTTGTGTCAAAGTAGCTGAGGATAAAACACAGAAAAACATGAAGGTGGTTTTCCTGTTCTGGGATTTTATAAAAATATTCTGCAGTACATCAAAAACGAAAGAAAACCATTAATCAACACATGAATGTTACCTCTGAAGTTACAGCGGTTTTATTAGAGACACAGCTAAGCCTTTTGCATTTTGCATAGTTTTAAAAAGTTGAAATTTGTTCAGTATTGAACAGCAGAAATTAGGTTTTCTTTTCGGAAGTATATAAAACGGGAAAAAAACGTCGGCCGACAGCGCTGTAAACAACGGTAGACTTGTGCGTAACAAGCAAGCGAATAATGCAGAAAACAGACAGACAGGGAGAGAGAGAGAGAGAGAGCTGTGGATGAAGTGTGATTTTATCGTGGTGGAGGCAAAACAGCAAAAGTCAGAGGGAGTCCATGACGATGTTTATGTGAAGCATAGTTTGGATCTTCTTTTGCTGCTGGTTCGGTCAATATTGTTTGGAGAGAGATAAAACTAACAGCTTTATGATCAGCGCAAAAAGGGCGTAAACACACAGCGCGGACCCGCGGATCAGAATCAGCGAGCTGTCGGCTTTCAGCCCCGACCGTCAGCTGAGAAAGGCGACATCTAACTGATTCTGATCCGCTGTGTGTTTACGTCTTTGTGCAGAATCCGTGTACCTGCTCTCATTTATTGTCTTAGCTGTTTGGTGGTTGTTGAAATTTTGTGATCTTTCACCTGAGATTCTGGCATTTCGGGCAAAATAAATTTATATTAAAAAATGGATTCAGGATTTTAATGAATCGATTTTACGTAATCCAAGCCAGAATCGATTTTAATCGATAAATCGATTATAAAAACCCACCCCTAGTGTTAATCGCTTCTCGTTACCCCACGTATACTACACGATGCACGACGCACGATGAAGGCCAAACTCGGGCCAATCGCCAAAACGGTCGCACGACTCAAAAATCGGCTCAAAATGGGCCAAAAATCGCACAGTGTAAGCCCAGCATTAGGGAAATGACGTGTTTTTTCAAGGCTTAACATTGGTCTTGATTATGTTTTCTGAGTCTTGTCGTCCACTTGGGGTTGAGTGGCTTCAATTTTGGCATAAAAAAATTGAATACCTGCCAGTATTTGTATTAGTATAGTACAGACTTTATTTCACTGGTGCACCATCTACGCATGCGCCCCAGGTGTCTGACTTCAAGCGAATTTCAAAGGAATATAACAGCAATGACCAGTCAGTCTTGGTGTCTCCAGCTGTGTCCATGTCCACAGAAGAGTGCTTGCAAAATGAGCAGTGGGTCCATTTTACAAGCGCTCTTTAATGACCTTAATTCTGTTACTGTTTGTGCAAGAGATGAAATTAAAATGGTTCAGGAAAGGAGACATTATGTGGATATTTGGTATTTACGGGAGCACAAAGCATTCATAAAGTACTGGTGTCTGAACAAAGACAGAAAAATTCATTTATTTTACCATGTGTGCATAAAATTACAATAACTCCTCAACCATTTTAGGCTAGAGAGAATATTCAAATGGTCCCCGAAAGATGAGAATTATTTTGTAATTTTACTAGCAAAATTGCAAATCAAGTAAAATACTTTTTACAATACAAGGTTGGGTGCTAAACTGTTCTCCCTGCAGTTCAGACGTGTCTCTTTTTTTTTTAAAAGGAAAAGGCTTTATTTATTTCATTCATAATGATTTTATAACTCTACATAGGCGCTGTCTTGGAGCCAAAATCTTAGCAAGAATGCGAAAACACTGGTTTCCTCACGTGTTGTAGAAAAAGGATAATAAAAATCTAATAAAAATATCAATATTTCAACAAATGACATGTTGTCTTTGACTGTTCAGCCATTTATGTAGTCACTTATCCATCTTAGGGCAACAGCAATTTTTAAGTCATATTGTTTTGATGTATGGAGTTTAAACAAAAGCAAGGCTTTAATGCTTAATTAAATGCATAAATAAAACTAAAAATCTGAGGGTGTCTACAAAAATCCAAAGAAGCACAGGCGATGAGGGAAAAGCCTCTGTGCTGCACGTGAGGATCAAACACAGGAAACATAACAGATGCTTTAGCCAAAGACGAATGGGAAAACAGCCTTATTTATACATAGAGGGGTGATTAGGTAACGATCAGGAAATACTCAGCCTGAAGACAAGAGGCAAAGGCACACTGGAAGACAAATAGAAAGAAAGAATTCACAACTACTTCTATAGCAGCTAATCATCAACAGTCATTCACAACTGTATGAACATTATTCAGGAACCACAACTCCACTAATACAATAAGGCTACAACTCAGCATACTAACTGTTAAATCATGAATGAAAGCGCGCAATAACCAAACAGAAACGTCTTTGTTTGAGAACCCTGCTGTAAAGACAGAAATCAAAGACCCAATAAAATCACAAGGAATCAGACTCACTATTATTAAAAGACAAAAGAACAGAAATCTAAAACTCAGAAACCTTCAGACAGCTGAAATAATAATATAATTTCAACAGAAGCCCAAAATCAATTCAATTCATAAATAATTGAAAAACAACAGAAACACTTGTTCTGTTCATTCTGTTTTTGTTTACATTTCATGCATAAGCACCTTTAAAAAGGAGGGGGAATACAGTGATGTAACTTTAGTCAGTATATCAAATGTTTATCGCATGCAGAAGTACTGCTTAAAACTCGTAAACAGGCTTTGATGTGTAGAAATTCATTTGGCATTTAAGCAGCTATTTACATGCAACAAAAGAAAACACGCTGCAACAACATTAATAAACTTTAATAAATAAGTGCCTAGGTTAATAAAACAGATAAAGACATAAAAGCTTTGATCCCTGCATCTACTCCCGCTTGGCTTTAGGAACACAGTTACAACGTCGTTCATATGTATGTGTCTTGTATATTTACTTAGATGTAAAACAAAACTTTTGCATTTAAAAAAAAACAAGTTGCATTAATTCCGCCACTGAAATTTTTTTGCTCTGCAAAAACAACTTTTTTTTGTGTGTGTGAACACGGCATCTGAGAACATCAGTGAATTTATATTCATAATTAGTCTGAGTGCTTTTAGACCACTAATGGATTCTCAATGGAAGTTTCTCTAAGTGCAGCAAAGAGCAGAATCCTAATGTTTGTGTTTGTGTGTATATGACGTGTCTGGCTACACAGACAACATTATCTGAAGCAGAAAGTATTGAACAAGGCAGAGTGGAGAAACAGCAGCAAGGGAAAGAGAGATGCTGTAATTGCAGAATGCAGTTGTTCATCCTAAACGACTGGAACATCCTAATCACTTATCACTAATTACACTTCTCCCTGTCTGTCTTACTGGCTGGCTGTTTTTGGCCGGTAGGCTGAGTAGATAATTTATTATTTGGCTTGCTGGCAACTGTTTGGCTGGATGTTTTGCTGGATAACTGATTGACTGGTTGGCACATGGAGCAAATACATAAATGGATGACTAGCTGGCTTTCAGCCTAGCTGTCTGACTTGCTGACTGACTTATTGACTTGCTAGATAACAGACACTTTCATTAAAATGATATTTATAGAGTGCAAAGGGGAATTTGAATTGCACTCACCTCACTATGTATTTAGTAATACCTTGCTCGCTGTTGAGAGGGAGCGAATCACACTCTTGTTCTGACAACTGAATGGATGGATGTGAAGGGTTTAATGGGTGTAGCTGTGCAATAATAAGTAGAAATGCAATGGGAAAATGGAAATGGAAGATTTGATTACCTGCAGTAGTGGTGCAAGTGAGAATAGCATAATGTGCATTATCAATAACGTCAGAGAGCCTAACAGCAAAAGCAATGAGGTAATGTAGGTTAGGAAGTAGGTTAAAAGGTGTAATTAGTGTAAATGGAAAGAACACTAATATATATTAATCGCTGCAGAGTTGATGTGGGTAACAGCAGGAGACAATGACCACATGACCATCAGTGGACAATCAAATCTGATGTAGATTTAAAATACATTACCGAAGATTTGCTGTAAAATGAGATTACACTGTAAACAGTTACTTTAGTTGGCGTCTGTATTTTTGCTAATGTCAGCAGATCACAGCAAAAGTTCACAGAAAAGAAAAAAAAGACAATTCATTTGTCCTGCCAACTTGAACTGGGTATGTGTCCACAGTCTAATTCAGCTTATTACTCCCTACTATAGAGTTAAAAAAGATATTAGGGGCACATTATTGCACTACACTGTGGCACCAGTGTGACTGATACACTATATGGACAAAAGAGCTGAACCATGTACATAGAAGCTGCTTAGCCATGGTTCCTAAATGGCTCCAGCATTTTGCAATGACAATGACTTCAAGCAAAATATGTGAAATAACTGCTGACAAGCAAATTTTGAGGCAAGAGGTTGATGCCCATACCAATCAGAGCACAGGATACCACTGATAGTAAGTAAGAGTGTTGGTGAGCAGCAATAAGTAAAGAATTGATGCATGATTAGTGGATGGGTTGTAGTCCATAACTGTACCAAACAACTAAGAGTATCGGTCATTCAATGAATGGTGTTATCATACTGTAATAATGTAACTCTTTGAAGTAACTGTGCAAAGCAAATAGGTTCGTAACTGATAGACTTATGTACATATGTATGTATTTTAATTGTTTAAGCTAAGGTTTACTAACAACAGCTCTGCACAAAAAGCACTGAAAGTAACAAACAAGGAACAAGAACAGCAACTGCAGGCTCCAGAACCTATACATAATCACTAGATCCAGACAATCAAAGAAGCAATCATAAGACAAAAAAAAAGCACAGTGATCTTAAAATACAGTGGGTGTGCTACACATATACAGGCACAAACACACACATGCACAGAGACTGATGTTCAGGAACTTGTATTGATGCAGTGTTTGAAGGAGTCCAGATGGTGTGTGTGTTAAACAGTACTCCCCGCAGAGAGACATCCTCTCAAATATGCACACGCTAACACACACAGTAAACAAACATTATCATATATCTTTGTTCAGTTGACTGCAAATTAGCTCCTTAAGGACTTCATTCAGATGGTTTGCAAAATGATATTTTTCTACACATCCTACAAGAGTCCGCTATATTTATGTGGTTAGCGTCAGCACATTGTAATTAAAGGAAAAGCTTCAAAATCCAATGCAAATTTAATCTCTTTAAAAGTGTGTTTTACAAATGTTGAGTTATAACAGGTTGTGAATACACACATTTGTGTAAAAATCACCAGAGGATCTAAAGATTTTACTGCAATACACAGGTCGCAGGTCCCAAATCATCAGTTTAATGAATAATTAGCAACACATTTTAGAAAGTTAATTAAAGTTCTCTAAGTCATCATTCACTGAATAAACAAATCAGTTCTTTTTTCTGAAATTAATCTTTTTTTTTTCTGAACTAAGGATACTTGGAAGAGTTTGACAACAGCAACAAAAGCACATGGGTGTATTTGAAATATGTAAAAAGGTCAGAGATAGCACTAGGTGTTATCTAAAGTAGTCAGGCTATCTTTCATGAGCCACTGCAGTTTTAAGAAAATTTACACCTGGTTTATGCTCACCGTTGCTGCCCTCGTGAACTCTGGTATAAATCGAAAGTGGTGCAGACCGAAAGTGACATCACAACTGCTGGTGCACACTATACTTTGGTGTCACCCCTGCCTGTTGTGAACATGATGATTTGCCATATTGAACAAACTACTGTATGATACATTGGAAAGGTCATGAAAAACTGTTGCATGGAAAGTTCTGGTGAAAGTTAAAATAAGAAAAAAAAATTAATGGTAGCATTTTCTTGGTAATAAAGGGGCAATAATAGGGTAATAAGGGGGAAACAAGAATGTAATAATGTGGTAAAAGCTATTACTATGCAATTACCAAACTAATAACCATGTAATATCCAGGTGATGTCATGGTAGCAATAGGGGTAACAGTTGAGTAATATTACCCTGAAATTTATGTAACTAGATAATAAACGTCCTCCTAATGGGGGTAATAATATTAAAATACAGCTCTGAAATAAAGTGGTAATAGCAGCGTAACAAGGATGATCCAAGAACATAATAAAGTGGTAATTTCTAAGTTATTACCACTTAATTAGCCATGGTAGTTTCTGTGTAATAAACAGAAAACAGAGCTTCAAAATGTAGAAATGCCTGTTTCTCTTTATTAAAATAAGAATTTTATATATATTATTACCGAGGTGTAATATAAAGTGCTTTTTTTAAGGATTTGGACCTTTTCTTTTATAGAAATTGATGCAGAGGGTTTGTTTTTTCTGACTGAGGAGTCCTATCATTCAGGAAGAAGGCTGCAGCATGTTTGAAATTGTGGTGACATCACACAACGGATGCGGTCACCATAAACCAGGTATTTGTGACACCATGTTACAGGTTTCCTTATGAGATTTAAAAAGAAAATAACCATTTCACCCAGTGAATAGTTTTTATTTATTCTGGGAGTTTTGTTTCTGTGGCCTATGCATAGTCATTGTATTATCTACAATAGGCTGCTGTATTTATGACATTTAGAATAGCTCTTTTTGCTAGGAAACAGGAACTATATAAGCATTACAATGGATTCTTCAATGCTTCATTTTTTATCTCACAGATAATGGAAGTTCCATATTTCATATTTATTCCTCAATTAGTTTGCTGTTGCTTTTGTGTGACTTTAGGTGTTTTATAAGGTTATACTGAATTTATAGTCCCTGGTGTCCACTGGTGAAGATCTTTGTCTAAAAAAGGAGAGACATTGTGAGAATAGAACCAGAATGTTTGCAGAAAATCAATGCAGAATGGGAGATGCAGTGCTCCAAAAGGCCAATAGCGTGTAGCCCGACATGTTACATTATGTAGTTCAGAACGCAAAAGAAAAAGCACGAAAAGAACTTCAAAGGTCAAAAAACATGCATGAGAAGCCCAGACGAAGGCTGAAAGAGAGAAGCCAAGACACTGTTTTTGAGGGATTCTTGACTTCTGCCAAACTCGACTTCTGTCTTCTCCACAACTGGATTTATGCTAAAGGACCACCAGCAGTTGCAGCCTTAACAAGATTAGCTGACATTACTAATGTTGCACATAAGTGCTGCCAAATGCTGATAGTACACATTTACAATATGTACAGTACTTTGAGTTGCAGTGAAAGCCAGCATGGTGCCATGACCTTCTTTGACCCTCTGTTTATTTCTAATGTATGCAAAGTCGAGCACCACTAATTCGTATGCTTGACTGTTGCTCTGCTGTTTGATTAAAATTAGATGCTTGAAGTACGTATGAGACATTTCTGATCAGTGATACGTGATTTTCAGTAAAGACACTAAAGATTTTACAGTCAAGTAATACACACGATGTTTTGCTAACAGCTTGCTCAAGGCCTCTATAAAAATAAAGGCTCTATATAACACTATGCTAACTTAAATAAATAAATACGTCCGGTCAACTGAATTTGCATCAGTCAGATCAGATGCCTTTTTTTCTTCCAGCAACTCTTTACTGTTCAAACTGGACTTTAATCTTAGATAGGTTTTTATATTAAGATGCGTGCCCATTTTAAAGTACAAAAATTGGACTTCACAGATTTCACCCTCCAGCTGTGTGAATTTCTAAATATGCAGACTGTGTGTTGGACTCCTGCTGAGAAACTCTGCCTATGTGTGTCAGTACAAATTACACTCGAGTTAAGCACAGCTGATTTTGACTTATTTTGTCACATATTTATTATGCTTTTTATTTATAGTTTATTTTCAAACTTAAAATTGAAAGAACAAAAGAAAACAGAGCAGGGTTATGACAAGTATCCTGGCTAGGAATTGAACTGGGAACTCACTGCTTATGTGGTCACCGGTAGCTGGAAACTCAACAGCTAAGAAGTCATTCCTATTATACGTAGTTGGTGCATTGTAATATAAATTCTCCATGTACAAGTGCATGTGGTCACTAAGAACTGTCTGTAGATGTCCCCATTGACCCTCATACTCACCGTCTTTGCGTGGAAGACCCCAACTTGCATGCAAACACTTGCCAGGTGCTCACCAATTAAGTAGAGCAATTGTGAAAGGTGCAAAGAAAACCAATAATTAAGAGTGTTCAAGTAAAACTTGTTCCTTTTTTAACTGGGTTGGATGCAGCCGTAAAACACAACCTTTACTTAAAGGATAACCATATCAGTTTCCAGTTTGCATCACACTTCTTCAGGTTTGACTACAGCTGTCTTATGCAAACTACAGGTGACTGTGCTTGAGACCAAAACAGTCACAAAGAGTTTTTTGGCACAGATTGAATTTCACCAGGAGTCACCCATATGGAAAAGAAATAGTAAAAACATATATGATTTACTCATGAAAGTGGCCACTTTCTCATTACTTTCATATTTTTTTTTAGTAAGTATCCAAAGCATACAAGTTTCATTATATATTTTTCAAGGGATCTTATATCTGTTTTCACTCTTGTATGCTTTTCATACAAGTTTCATACAAGACAGATGCAAACTTTATAAGATTTATATATATCTTTTCCATATGGGCAACCATTCGTCAACCGGTCGTCGACCGATCTCTAGGCCTGTGTGACTGAGGCCTTAATGAGCAGGTCAACACATAATCAGGGTTTTACTGATCCATGAGTGTGTGAGAAAGTCAATAATAACCCCTGCCTTTTCTCACAAATATATATATATATATATATACTGAAACGCAGGATCAATTATAGCCATAAAAGATTAATGAAAAGGGTAAAATTGCAGAGAAACAAAAAACAAGCAAAGCAGGAAATCTTATTTTAAGAAGATGAAAAGCAAGATGTAATCAAAATTGCCCTTTAGAATCAACGCTGCCTCTTAGACATGCATCAGTGCTGACTGCGTGTGTTTGCAATTTAGCAATGTGCATGCAAATTACTTCAAGGTGTATTACTACAGCGCTGATATCTTTGATTCTCCAGTTAGAGTTAGAGTAATGGGACCCGCATTGTTTTACTGGAATCGTATCGAGCCCAAGTAGAAATTTATTTGATTTAATATCAAAAAAGGCTGTCCGGCTACGAATGGTTTTCATGTGAGGGTGAAAAACATTGGAATAGTTATTTAAGAAAGACATTGGCTCTGGTAAAACTTAAAAGTATTTCCCCATATTATCCATTTGAAACAACTGCTTATAGTGCACAGGACATATCACTGATTTAAACATAGTAACACGCCCTGTGCTGTCTACACACATGCACACAAACACACCTGTTGCTTAAGGAAATAATTTTGTACAGTCGTTCATTACTAGATTAAATCAACGTATGCCTGCATGTGTGTTTAGAAACGCAATAACATCAACAGATATAATATGAGAGTTTAATCACAAAACATTAGAAAAATAAGCATATTTCAGTGAGATACTGTTTTTACACAATTAGCCATTTATGTATACTGAGCTAAACTATATTTTCAAATGCAGCTATCAGAATCTATGATTAGTATATGTGCTCACTGCACTAATGATAGAAAGCAAATGCTCTTCCTCGCTTAAGGATGAGCAGGTAACAAATCATTCGTGATTAGCAGTTCATATCAATACATTAACAGGTCTAATGTTAATGTCTACAGTGTATGTAAATTTACATTAGTGTCTGATTTTCTGATTTTACGCCCGTGTGGGTACATTTAGCATATGATGCCGGATGACTGTTTTCCATTATCAGCTCCGTCCTACACTCCATCCCAGCGGTCCCCTACAAAAAAGGTTTTACTCTCGAGCCACTAATTTGTTACAAACAAACAAACACACACACGCACACATAAAGTCAGTTTGCCATCACATGTGATTTGAGCACAGTAAAAACTCACTGGCCTTGTAAATCGAAAACGACTACTTAACACAGAGGGAGAGCGAGGGCGCGAGAGAGATTACGGAATAACTTAAACTGCCAATCAAGTCGCAGGAGAAAAAAAAAGCTCATAAAAATTCAATGTAACAGCATGCATGTGTGCACGCTGGTCTGAACGAGACCATCAGATGTCATGGCTACTGGCTGGCAAAGCGTCTCAGAAGAATGAAAATGAGTGAACTTGTTACACTGCGGCTGTTTAATCCTTTTCCTTTCTTCTGATGCCTAAATGGCTTTTGAAGAGGGCCTGGGAGATGTTTAAATATCAAGGAGCTTTGAAACCAGGACATAAGTTTCTTTTTAAGTACAAGCGGGGAGGTGGGGACACGCTGCTGCAGCTGCTGCTAAAGCCACTGCTAAAGTCTCAGTCCTCTTTGTGCGGCATGTGTTATATTTTCTTTAACACTTCTCCCTTCAGACTTGCTTTATGCTCCCGGTGATAGTGGGTACTCAACCTTGAACCTGTTAGCAAGAGACTTGACCTGCCGAGCTGCAAAGTCACCAGAAGCCACCCTTTGTTGCTGATGTCACCCACATAAAAATTGCACTTACCGTCCTGCAAGGTGTGCCGGATAAAACCTCCCACCTCTTTGCCGGTCAGTTCGGCAGATTGGGACACGGACCAGGTAATTTGGCCGCTGACTAATGGTGGTTAATGGTGTCACTCCAGTGTGAAATCAGGGAACAAGAGACACGATCTTTAAAAATGGAAATTCCAGCCACATTCTTCCATTCCCCTTTGGATATTGTAAAGCTTTAAGACATGACGTTTTTTTATGACCCCTGTAATAGCTTTTAATGAGTATTTGTTGCTTTTAGTTGTCTGACTCTATATGGGTTGTTTTCTGTATGTGGTTGTGTGACTGTGACTGCTTTTGTTCTCAGGTCTTGCTTGACCAAAAAAAAAACTTTATCTCAGTGGGAGTATCTGATTAAATAAAGCTGCTAATGGAAAGTTTTATTTATTTATTTGCCTGGATAAACCTAAAAACAGCCTTCCATTTAGAGTGTTTTTTTAAAACCTCAAGTGCATTCATTAGATTGAAACACCAAAGATCCTTAAACAAATCTTTAAAATGCCTTCATGTGTAAATTAAATTTTTACAAAAAGGTTTTTTCTTCCCCCCCCCCGCCCCCCCCAGTTGATTGCATACAATTATATGTGCTAGAAATAGAGCCAGTAAAGCTACAATATACACGCCTACATGCTAAGACTGTAATAGAGTCTGAATCAAAGATCAGTTATTTAAAAATGTCACCAGTTTAGTATCTGATCATGTGTGAGGCATAGTCATAGTTACGGTGCTGACGAGTGGCCAGAAACGTGTTTTTGCATAACATTTTAATGTCACGGTGACCTTTAACTTTGACCAACCACCAACATCTAAACAGTTCCTCCTTTAGTGCACGGACAGACGGATGACAACATTATACGCCTGCAGGCATGTTGCAGAACAAAAACCCAGCGGTCCGTCTAACGGCATACAAATGCGTGCCGCTTTGGGAAAAACCTTCAGATGTCATGGGTACTAGTTGGCAAACTGTCTCAAAAGGAAAACGAGTGAAGTTTTATTTTAGGCATAAATAAATTTAGAGACACGATGAATCTTTGATTTTCTTTTCAAAACTAATTATGTCTCAAGAAAACGTACATATGAATCCATGTAGACGTTAAAGGCATTCAGTGCAAATTTAAAGATTATGAAGCGCAGCAGCCAGTCTGGATAAATGCTTTCTGTCATTCAACTGAGTGATTGTTAGACTTTTCAGCTTTCATAGCAAATCAGCTACGACTGAAGAAATGAAAATGACATTATTTTATAAGATTTTTCAGGAGTCTTTTGGCGGTAATTTAACTCGCTTCATCTTCTATCCACTCATCTCTCCTCCATCTTTCCATCCCTCAATCAGAAGACTGAGAGAGAGAATTTTCCTCCATTTCACAGTAAAAGCCCTCTGAACAAAAACTTGACTGTACAGGTCATTAAGTTAAACCACGCACATACACAAACGCAAAAGTTGGGCCAGACCAGTTACCGCTCGTTAGTTGAGGTAATGTTTATATAGCATTATGCCCCCCAACCCCCACCCGTTCTACACACTCGCACACACTTACTCACATAAGCAGACACACAAATGGTTATACACGACTCCAACATGAGTGCTCAACAGTAAGAAAGGCAGGGTAAGAAGGAAAAGAGGGGAGATCGAGTAAGATGCAGACACACAGCGAGAGAGAGAGAGAGAGAGAGAGAGAGAGAGAGAGAGAGAGAGAGACCAAGATGTAAAGTTATATTTGAGTCAGATGTAATAGCTGTAATTATATTGCCGATATGGAAGGCCTGAGTCTGGGTCTGCAGCGTGTGTGTGTGTGCGTCTGTATTCGAACAAAGGGCCGCTTGTGTCAGGGGCCTGCTCACTGCAGCTCTTACCGTAATGATATTCCAACGCTTGCTGGGTGTGTGTGTGTATGTGTGTGTATCTGCATGATGTTGAGTCTAGAAGGGAAATGACTACGATGCCGTGCCAGAACACACCACCCCCTACCACACACACACGCACACAGCCACACCCCATGCTCCAGTCTTACACACACACACACACACACATAGAGGATTAGCTGTACCTGCATAAAATAGTTTGATATTTATGTATGAGAGGGGGAAATGGGATCAGGGTGGTCATATACAGACTGATTAGGTGTGTGCGTGCGTGCAGCGTCGGACTCACAAGCCTTTTGTGCCATCTTTGGCTTCAGTCATCTGTCTTTCTTTACATCTATCTGATTCCCTTCTTCTCCTCTTTTATCTTTTTCTTCTTGTCATTTTCTCATCTTCCTTCTTTTTTACCCGATTTCCCTCCGCTCTGGTTCAGCGAGTTTAGTCTGTGCAACTTTTACTTCCAACTTGGAAACAAAACTAAAACGCTTTTGCATGGTGTGTGTGTGTGTGTGTGTGTGTGTGTGACATCATTAGGTGTGTGTGTGTTAGCCAGATGGATTTTCCACAGTGCTCTGCTTGACGGGTGGGTCATAGAGGTGGACGAGGTAGCATGCCAGCTTGCTTGCTTTCACACGTGCATGCATACACACACACACACACACACACACACACACACACACACACACACACACACACACACACACACACACAGACTACTTTTTTTTCCCCTTTTTTTCCCCTTAATTCCTGGACATATGATTCCCTTCATGGTGTTTTGAGTCAAGGAGAAATATTTATCCTCCATCTGTAACCATCATCTATCTGTTTCTTTGCTACTTAATAAGTGTCTGCTCCTTTTGTACGACCTTTGTAGATTAAAAACAACTTTTAAAAACATATTCTTACAGTTTTATGTATTAACATGATCTGAATTTTATTCAGTAACGCAACTGCTCACCCACATCTATATTTAGCTGAGGTTTTACGTTAATCCAATATTTGTACTTTGAAATTTGAAATTGCCATTTATTATTTTAGTCATTATGCGCAGTTAATATTTCAGGCTGTCTAAATGTTTTTTTCCTCACACTGAGTGTTTGCTAATACACTTTAATGCAGAATATCACACTTTTTTCTTTTTTTGCTGATGTAACCAGAAAAGTTAGCAGAGAAATCCTCTCATTACATGCAGAAAATTCATACCTATTACCATAAATGCTGTAAATAAAGAGAGGACAGACGCAACCAAATTTAGAAGACAACCTGAGAAGGACACAAAACCTTCACAAATACAGAGATTTAAAGGTTGGGAGAAATTAGGGAAAAAACAAATTTACAGAACGCTGAGAGGGAAAAGAAGAAAATATAGCCCAGTGTGGTCGATCCTTTTAGACTCTTTTAATGCTCTCCTTTCCCGTAAAAAGATGTTTTCCTCTGTGTGGTTTACATGTTGTCAATATTCTGTCTCCAATTTAAATGGTTTCAATTCTCTCTCACTACACAAGATGTAACTCAGAGCTTCAGTAGCCTTCCAGCAAAATACAAACACACAGATGGATCCAGCACGGAGATAAAATCTCTTTCTTAGATCTTATCTGGTCAAAATATAAACAGCACTTTATTTGGAGTAGATTCCACAGTTTTCTAATATTTTTAAGTCAAAGTGTTGACATTTTAACAAATTGTCCTTTCTAACTCTGCTTACTTTTACGCATGCAAAGTTATTCTTCACTGTAAATTTTTTTTTTTTTTTTTAAATAGTACGGAGCCGTTATTACACTCCGTGATACGTAAACATTGTTGTGCATACAGGATAATCTCGAGGATTTTTTTTTATTATTTTTTTTTTAAAGAAGAAATAAAAAGGACTTGGATTAATTCTCTTGTGGCCAGCTCAATGCAGAACAGAACTTTTAGCATGAACTGCAGAGCTCCCAATCCTAATGGATACAAAAAATAAATAAATAAAAATACAATGAACAATTTAATGAATTAAATATTGACCTTACATACTGGTCTGCTAGATCCACAGCCGTGTTTGGCTTCTAGTTACCATTGACCATTGATTGACCTATCAAAACAGGTGGTTAACTTCATTTACCTGCTGTGATGCATTTGACTCATTTCTGGATTCACTGACTCAAGTGAAAACCAGCAGGACACCCAATTCCTGAGGAGCAGCATCAAAAACCACTGAACTAATTCAAGGTCACTGTCCAGTGCTTAGTATGTTTAAAAGTATGCAAAGTGAAACGTAACCTCTATATTTTAAAATTAATGTATATTACGATATGCATAATGTGGTATAAGCAAGACAAGCATGATGAAAAACTGAAGGTATTTCTTGAAAAGTATTAAAAGCAGTATATATTTGAAAAAAAAAACCAAACAAACAAAAGGATAAAGACAATAGGTGCCATAAGTTTTGATTGCAAAAATGATGACACTTTTCCAAACTGCAGCCCCTAAATTTAAGAGATATTGAATGATGGTCATAACTTTTTGTCTCTCCCAAAATACCTGAAATGTACTTTCCAGTCACAGAGGAGAAGGCCTCAGACTGCAAATCATGCAAACAGTCAACTTGAAGCAGATAATGCTGTTTTTCCTGACACTGGGCGTGAATGGTACTTACCTGAAAAGATTGCTACCGGATGTTACCATGGTAATCAATCATCACTCCACCTACCTCTGTGCTGTGGTTGGTTTGTTGACAGACAACCACCCTGAAATCAATCCCAGGTTCCGTTGCTGCAGCATCCATCAGATCAGAGAACATCTTACTTTCTTAGTTTGCGTTCCTGTGTTTGTTTCATTCTTGTTCAAGTTTTCCTCTTCAACTTTTACTTTTCCCTTTTCTGTTTTTTTCTCTCTTGCTCCCAGTTTTACACTTGTTTCAAATGAATAACTTCACTGGATGTCAAAAATAGTTTGCATAAAACAGACGCACAGTTTGAAATTATAAAAACCAACAAAGAACTGTTCATATATTGATACTGACACAGTTAAGCTTGTGGATCAAATCTCAGATATTTTCTCTGTAAGTCTTGAGAATAAGTTTTAAAATAGATGTTTCCCATTAACCATCCATGCCTTTTTTATGACTACAATAGAAGAATCACAGTGGAGGATACCAACGTTTTCTTGTTGCATTCAAGGATACTGAGCACTTAATCCCATCTGGACTGACACATCTTGAATATTGCATAACACGCAGTACAGTAGTAAATTTAAGGCACTAAAAGTACAGTGAAGATGCATTAAAAAATAATGTCATGAATGAATGCATACTAGTTGTTTCACTGCCTCGGTTGCTTCTGCATCTTTATGAATCACGACTCCTGTTGCTGAAGACAGTTTTTTATCACTCTTGCATTCCATTTGATTGACTTTGGGATCAGTCAGACACCTCCCTGATGGTACTGTGTCACAAATAAAAACATGAATGCATACATTAAGATGGGCTGCATTGAATGTAGTGATGTGTTGGTCGCGAACGAAATGGCTCTTAGAGCCGGATCTTTGACGTGAACGACATGAGCCGGCTCCTTTCTCTCACCCTCTCTCGCACTTTTTTTCCCCACTTTTTCCACTCCAGGAACAGAGCGGGAGGGAGAGACAGAGAAAGAGCCAGGGACAACAACGTCACATTAGAAAGGTATAGTAATCATCCACAACTATTTTCAGTTGCAGATGATAAAGGATTCAGAAAGTTTATTCATGCAGGCCCATATGATAGAGAATATGCATCTTTTTGTTTTCATATTATAATTTATATTTAATTGTGTTGTGGTTTGCAGTGTTTTGTGTTGTTTCACTTTAAATTTGTAAAAGAAAAAGCTGAAAATTTTAGTAGTTAAAAGTTGAAATGTGAATAGTTGATTTTTGTATTATATGATTTATTTATTGCATTTTATGTGGAGTGAATAAATAAAAGTATATTTACGGTGGCCCCTACAGACAAAGCACATACAAACTCCAAAACACGTACGAACTCTGAAGCATGTACAAACCCCGAAGCACATAAAAACTCAAAACACGTACAAAAGACAACAGAAGTGCTCCAGGATGCTGGGCGCAGTGTTGAGCTTATGTTACCTGGTGGCTACACAAGCCAGCAAGTACCAACGACCGGATTTGGTGTGTGGTAGTAACAGGTAAATGAACTTTTTTTTTTATTATTTGAATATATATGAAAGCTTGTGCATAAATACACAAACAATACACATATGCTTTCATGCTTTCAATTGTGTAATTTAATTTATCTAGGTAGCTCTGTTTTGGAAGTTTAGTTCATGCTAGAAATGTGTTTTGGAGTTTGTACGTGCTTTGTCTCTAGGGGCCACCGCATATATTTATACATATTTATATTTTTTTACATATATAAATAAAATCACTTTTTTTTATATTAGTAATTCTTTTTGTGCATTATTTTTATATTATTGTTAATAATAAATTAATTAAGGCAACAAAACAACCTGAAGACCCGGTTCGGAGCCGAAAGAGCCGGCTCTTTTTAGTGAGTCGGGCCGAAAGAGCCGGTTCTCTAAAAAGAGCCAGAAATCCCATCACTAATTGAATGATCTTTCAAGCAGTTGTTGAATAAAATTTTAAAAAAATGCCTTTGACAATTTCCAAGAGCCTAAATTTATGTCTGAAAAACAGTCTAAAATCCACATATGTTAGGTTTGCAAAGGAAAAAGAAATCCTCATACTTGTCAAGCCAGAATCGTTATTTATCCTTAAAGAAATTGCGATTGTTAAAAAAAAAAAGTCATTTAATTTTCTGTTGGCCAGATACTTAATAAACTAATTCAAGTCTAATTTGTTTCCCTTCAAACAAAATTGTGCCAAAGACTCCAACAGTCTGAAGCTGCTGGAGATCATAAACGTTACAAAACAGGCTTTTGTCAACTCATTGCTCCAGCTAGCACCATCAAAAGGTGGAAATACATAAAAATAATGAACAATGAACAGTGCCTGTCCCCACTGGCTGCTCTGCATGAATGCTGGCGTTAATGTCATGTCAACAACTTAATTTTAACACGTTTTCGTAGCATTTATTGGAAAGTACAGTGATTCTAATCACATCTGAATAGGAACATGAAAGCAGCGTCGCCCATTGTTAGCAATTATATCTCAGACATGGTTCAGGAAACTAAGCCCAACCAAAGAGGGCTTTTTGTCTCTTTCACATTCTGTCTCTGTCTCCTTTCACCCCACTTCAAGAACACCAAATGAAGACCATATTAGCAGTGATGTATGCGCTGATGCATGATGTCATCATTCATGCAGTGATGTTAAGGGAACAATACAGCTCATAATGATCATGATTGATAACGAGTGGGTGAGGTTTGTGTGTGTGTGTGTGTGTGTGTGCGTGAGTGATCGTACGTGTGACGAAGTGGGATTAAAAGTCAAAGAGAGGCGAGTCGGAGACAAGGCGGTGGAAAAGGCAGAGGTATGGTGCGAGTGGAGAGCGGGACTACGGAGATTTAGGGTGAGAGTACACAAGGAAGTAAGATTAAGAGACAGAGAGGGGGCGAACAAGGGAATAAAAGAGAAAAACAGTGAGGGAATGAGAGAATGAGACAGAGTTGTCCGGCACTCTATCACACCAAACAAGAGTAATGTTAAGGCCTTAAGTCAAGCTGCAAACTATATCTTACTTTATCTTCCACTCTAAATGCTACCATAATTTACAAAATGTTTGCGGCAGTAAACATTTTGTAAATGTTCTCTGAATTAGCCTATGGGTGTGTCTTGCTGTCCCCACTCTTCTTCAGGCAACGCCCCTGCCAGCTGACTCCACTCAGCAGTTTGAGCTAAGAGCTCTTAACATCGGGGAGGCGAGGAGTTTGCCTCACAGTGTGTTAGCTGTGCGTTTATGATGGTTCACTCATGCTCACTGAAGAGGTACATATTTTTCAGCCTTTTCCCTAGTTTCCTGACAGTCTTTCTTTCTTTCTCTCACCTGATGATCATATCTTCTCTGTTTTTTGTTTGGGTTTTTTTTTTAGTTTATTTAAGAATATAATCCTTAATTTTATTGCTTCCATCATGTTGCCTTTTAGTGTTACTTTCCCTCATCCCCCTTATGTTTTGGGGAACATAACACAAAAGAGACATCATGTTGTTTTGGATCAAACTTTTAACAGGTGACTGTGACAGACCAACTGTTAATTTGATAATTTTAATTAACTTTAATGTTTCAGATAAATTTAGAATATGATCTTTAAAAAACTGCCGGTTTCAGTGTAAAAACATTAAAGCTCATCCAGTAATTTTTAAGAAGCTAACAGCACTCGTGTGCTGGGTGGCAAAGAGAGACTAACATGACTTTTCAGCGTTATCCTGACACTGTCGACTGCTCTCATTTTTAAGCGATCTACCTGTCTATCTCTGTCCTAAACTATTCCACCTACTTCTGTCACTCCAGTTGCATATTTTACTTTTTTACTTCTTCTTCTTTCACCCTCTCGTAGTCTTTCCCTTATAGCCTACACATATTTCTGCTTCTCTCTCTAGCTTCTAGCAATGGCAGCCTGTCTGTTCAAATTCAGCTCCCATCAGTACCACGTGGAAACAAACACACACACACACACACATATATATACATCATTGGAGGAGAAACAAATTATTTCAGGACAGCAGAACTGTTTTGTTTGGTTCACCCTTGTCTGTTTTTTTTCTCACTCTCTCTCCCTTTCCTCCCTTTCTCTCTCTCTCTCTCTCCCTCTCTGTCTCTTTCACCCTCTCTCCCACTCCAACAGATGGGGTATTTTAATGAAATCAGCCTTGCCTGCTCCCATCTGTGTGAGAAATGAATTTCACCATTTTTTAAATGAGGGAATTTACAATGAGACAGGCTGGAACGAAGGGGAACCCAGCGCAAAGGTTTTTTTTACTTTCCTCCCCCCCGACTCCCCCATCTCTTGAACCTATTAGACTTTCACTGCATTTGTCTCTGCGAGCCTGTCAGTCCTTTTCTTTCTGTTTAATGTTTCATGTTTTTATAACTGCGCGGTGCTAAAACGGCGCAGTGATAGCGACGCTGCGTTTGCAGTACAACACGTTTCTCATAGTTTAAAAAGCATAATTGTGGCTTTCACTTTTAATTGTGACAACGTTTTCATCCTCTCTCATGCTTGCTATAAACAAATAAACTCAATGCGAAGGCAATAGATAGTCTCTGCTGAATCAGATGCTAGTACTTCTCATTTATTTCTCCTAATTAAAATGTTCATTTTCTCTTTTGCTTGTCAGCACATAATTAGGGAAGTCGTTTTCCCTTCCGTTCTCAAAAACTTTCCACCTGTGCACGAAATCTTAAAAAGTTCGGCTTATTCTAACCATGCAGCATCTTTCCCCTGCTTTGTCAGTTAATGCAACCAGTAGAGCCCATTTTACCTGTAAGTGGACCTCGGGGCACACGGTGGTTTAATTAGTGCAACAGAAGGTGAAAGAAACAATCAGAACTGTTGATGATAGCCTCATTAGTACAAACACTCCAGCTTAGCAGCTTGGTTTATATAAAACCCTGACTGTTCTGTTTATTTGTGTACATTACGAGCTTATTATAATACACGTTGTCCAAACAAAGGCAGAGCTTTGGCTGGATCAGCAGATCTTTTTGGAATGTTCCTCCATCGTATTATCCACCATTTAGGGGTCACTTAGCAAGGCACAAGACATCCAACTTCTCCAGTGGGGCTGCACACCGGTCAAAAGTTCAGACTGCAGTTGTATTGGGCAACTACCAGGTGCCACGATGTGTAATCACTTACGGCTACCGGTTGCATCACTAACATATTGTAGCTGTGTCACGGCTAAGAAATGCTTTTTTGAAGGGAAGCTCCTGTTTACCTGTCTCCTTCACCTTGTTTTTTCTCTTACAGGAGAAAAAAAGTGTTACTACAGTGTAACATGCATTCACAAGTGAATTTCACACTTCAGAGAAGCAAGTGGATTGAGCTAAAATATATCAAACTTCATATAGCAGAGTGAAAAACAGTGCTGAGTGGCGAAATTTCAAAAAATCCCAGACTGTATAAAAATCTTGAGCCACCCCTATTTTTTTTCTATTTTGCTATGAGCATAAAAAATCAGTGCAGGCATTTATTTATGTGCAAACATAAGGGAAAGAAATTTAGTACAACTGTAATGAGCTTGAATTAAAATCAATTTGTTGTGACAACATTTATTCCTCAGTTCAGACTGAACTTAGGCATGCTGTCTTGCTGTCTTGTAATTTCTACAAGTAGTCTTCAGGAAAAGTTTCCAGGCTTCTTGAAGGACATACCAAAACTCTCCTTTCTCGGCAGTGTTCAAATAATGTTGAATTGCAGATTCAGAGGAGGTCAAAACATGACCGATAATATAAGTGCTCTTGTGTAATTTTGCATACCTCAGTCATTTCTCGTTAAATACCTCCTTAAGAATGGCTATTTGGTAGACACCCTTCCACCCCGTCCATTCTGATGAGGCTTTAGTGAAAAGTAGATCGATCAGCTGAGGAGCCAGATGTGTCACCCCCCCCCCCACCCCCCCATTTCTTAAAGACATGACTTTCATCTGATGTAGATGTAGTTTAGCCCTGAAACCTCTTCTTCTGTCCTCACTTGTCCAGTTCTTTAAGGACACACTGCACACTATACACATTTTTTGTAAATGTATATTTGAAATGTTTTATTCTGAAATGAGGTTTTTGAGGTTTTTGTCATTTTTCAACTAAATAAGATGGAACAGGCTGCTAGTAACAAAGTTATGAAATTAGATTTGCGTAGATATCACACAGGTTCACATTATGGCTAATGTTGAATTGATTAACAAAAAAAAAGACAGCCAATGTCTAAAGAAAAGACAAGAAAAAACACAAACAAAACACAACAAAAACAAAAAAGCTGTGAACTATTTCTCAAAAGCACTTTAAAAAGTCTGGCTCTTTGAAAGTAAAATATAAAAAATGCAACATAATCAGGTTAGACATCTGTATTGCTTTTGGTACAAATACTAAGACGGGGGGGGGGGGGGGGGGGGGGGGGGTTTCAATTGCAGTGGTGTTTTAATTGTTCCTGGTTTGAGAAGCAGAAAACAACAATACACATGCTGGTTTCCCAACTATTTGCCACATACTGCTGTCTTTATTTGACAGGAGTTGATATAAGTTACCTCCAAATCAAAATTGAATATTGAGTATTATCTTTGTCTTCTGCAGGTTGGAACAAGTAAACTGCTGCCTCTTCATTGTTGTGTTATATGGAACATTTTCTGTTATAACTATCCTGGACTTTCATTAGCTCAAAGACATTGTTATACTATGTTTGACCCCAGAGGTGCCTGAACTCCAGTATGAGACACTGGATATTTTGGATATCAAAACTACTGTATGTGTAACTGCATAGTAATTCTGAATATCCATGTTGTGCATCGGTTGAAAGCAGTATTTCCATGTAAAAACAGCTACATGATAAAGCAGACTGAACTAAACAAAGACAAAAAAAAAACAACCAAAAAAAGTATTCTTCTAAAATTTCTTTTGGTGTTTTAATATACAGGCCCATTAAATTTTTGCTTTAAAAAAAGGATCACAATGTGTTGTTTTTGTTGTGCTTCTGACATTTAAAAACAGGTTTCTTAACACTGTGTGAGCTCTGAGTGGTAGGACTCACCACTGCACCCTTTCCAAACTTTCCAAACTGTAGTTTCACAAGCAAGGCTATCAATCAGAAAAGGTTGCAGACTGAAATGTTGACATTTTGGCGACGTCAGGTTTTCATCTGTCAGCAGCACGCGGTGTGTGTTATCTTTTCGTAAGAGAGTGTTTGCATGCCTGTTTGCTTGTACACATGCATCTGTGCCTGTGGAAATCCACGCATGCGTTTGCAAGGGCCTGCGCTTGCCGCCACATATGTGAATGGCAGCGTGTGTTTTCTTAGGTGTATTTTCAGGAAGGGAGCTGTCAGACATGATGACTAACATCGCCCTTATTATACGCACGCACGCACGCAAACACACCCACACACACACAGAAATACACACACAGGCATGTAAGTTGGCAGGTTAAAGCAGTTAGCTACTCAGAAAACAGAGAAGTCATTCAGACAAACTGCACCTGCTTTTGAAATAGCTTAACAAGCAATTACACATGGGGAGTGAGACACACGTGCGTGCTCACACACACACACACACACACACACACACACACACACACACACACACACACAGATAGCTAAATTCAATTCCAGGCAGACTAGTGGGAAGTAGCCTGAATAATTACTGATATTACCAGCAAAGTGAAATAAAGAAACCGAGAGGCTGAGAGACAAGAGACTGAAAGAAACCGATCCTAAACACCTAAATTCTACTTTATGTGCCACAGCACCTGTGTACGTGTGTGTTTGTGGGTCTGTGCAAGAGGCAGGTGATGTGTCAGTAATACACTTGTTGAGGCAGCAATTAAAATATGCAAATCCAGGAATGCCAGGGCAGAATCTGATAGGCTATGCTTAACTGCACTCCGTGTTGATTAAACATGAATATACATGAGCCAAAGGCAACATTAGATAGATAGATAGATAGATAGATAGATAGATAGATAGATAGATAGATAGATAGATAGATGTGTGAGTGTGTCTCTTTGTGTAAACAAATATGTACGTGTGCATCCTTCCTATACCCTCATCATCCAGGCTAGGTGCCCGGAAAAAATGCAAATAGTTTTTATTCCGAAAATATGTTAATGAAGTTTGAGAACAGAATTAATTAGACCTCCAACGTTCTACAAAATCTACCAGCCGTCAAACTGTGTGAAGTGTGATTATGAGATCATTTGCATATTTGTCCCATTAAGGGACATTAGCAATCCCCTCGGTTGTATTAGACCTAAGAAACTGGTGTTTACTTGTTACGTTAATGAGGGATGTGAAAGTTCAACAAGTCAAAATCAAGTCAGAAACATCAGCTGGGAAAGTCTGGGCAGGAGCATGAATAAATTACTCACTGGTGTTTAAGAGAAGAAAGTGTTGTGGGACAAAGAGTCGGCCGGCATAAGATGATATTTTGTAGGAACAGCACTGCGACAAAGTTACTATAGCAACTAGATTGTAAGGCCAGCTGAGATTTGTCTGCATTTGAAAGCAGCAAAGGAACAATACCACACGGGGAATAGTTATTTGGGATATTTTACATCAGAGTAATTAAAAACTTCCCTAATCATGTTTGTAAATGATGAATGCCTCGCAACTGTGTATTATGTGAGAGGTCATTTGTAGTAATAAGCCCACAGAGAGTGAACATCCCTCAGTACTCCTCGGTTCTGCAGATCATTTTAGCAATTTATATCCCACTGTTTTGGTTTAATCTAGATAACTTTTAGCCTTTGCTTCACTCACATCAGTGTCATTGCTGTTATAAAACATCAGAAAACCCCGACTGTGAGCTTTTAGTCATTTTCCACCAACTTTGTGGCAGTGCAAGAAACTAATCTAGAGCTGCTTCCATAGATTTTCACCTTTAAAAGACTGGTGCCAGTGCAAAAAGCTGGAACCAATGATGTCAGCGGCTATGGGAAGGGCCACCGCAAGAAATTCATAAATGATTTGCAGTCACAAACTATTTCTCCCAATGGGGGCGGTTTCTGGAAAAGCGCCAAGGCAAAGGCGGCCCACGCAAGCACCTGCAGCTCGGTGGAAAAGAGGTATACATGGAGCGTTTTTCAGCTGCAGAGCCAAAAATATCTCTAGGTGGTAAAGATCAAAGCAAACCTAAACTGACAATGACAGCAACAAGTTATGTCATCTCACCACAAGCATGACGACAAATCAAAGGTGACGCTGCTCCGTGTTGTCTTGATAAGGAGAAAGACATTCTTAGCATAATCAGGCCAAAACACGTGACACTTGTATGTTCTCTGTAAAAGTCTTTATTCTAACTGCACTTTCTGTGGAGCTGTTTATTTATTCCGTGCTAAAACTGATAAAATAATGCTTTTTCAGGGTGAGGATACAACCTAGGTAAGATGATTTGGGACAAAGAAAAAGGTTTAACATCTTATTTAAGACACTTTCTTGGGTTTTTTTGTTGTTGTTTTTTTAAATATAAACACTGCATCACTTGCCACAGGACTTTTTGTTTTGATGTGTTACCCTTTCCAGTAGCCCTGCATTATTGATGGAGTTATTTTTGCAGCCTCTACAATACATATTAATTATGCTGCCGTTTTACTTGAGGTGCTCTCTCCTGAAAACCACATGGGTCTTCAGCTCTTAAGTCGCTTGTCTTCATTTTCTGCCTGCTGCTCATCACTGGGCAGGTAGAATGAGTTTATTAAAGAAGTCCTTGCCTGTGTTGACTGATGAGACTGTCTGAGACGGAAACGTATAGCGGATGCATCGACCAAAGAACCAAAACAATAAGCTTTAAGAAGCTTAAAGAGCTCCAGATCAACTGAATTTCACTCAATTCAACGCTGAAATCAAATATCTGCTCGTTTAATTCTCTACAATGCGTCTCGAAGGTTTAATGAATCCTTTCTGGTGAAGGAGCTGCTACAGAGCAGAAATCTCTCAAGAAGACGCTGGACTTTTAGCAAACAGCTGCTGGGTAAATAAAGGAATCCCAAATACTGATTAGGATTGAGATTTCCTTCTTAACGTGGTTGCGGTTGGCTTATCTTGTGCCTCTGTGTCATTACGTTCGCCATCTCTAGTCTCCGTGTGTCATTTAGCAAGTTTCAGGTCAGTGGGCTCCAAGCTGGCTTTCAGCAGTACGCACGCATTCAAATTACAGGCAGGAATATGCAGACGTGAATGACAACCAGCGACAAGCCCTGTGTTCATAGAGAGAACAAACAGCGTGCGCTAATATCTGCATGTTTGTGTGTTAGTGTGTGTTTAAAGGTGTGACAATAAGCTCCATTAATTATGTTTTTTTTTCCTGTAATCTGTTTCTGCTGTGAATTAACTTGTGTGTTTGTATGTGTGTGTGATCGTGCACGTGATCGTGAAGTTGTGCAGATTTATCACAGCAAAGCATAATGCTCGTGTGTGTTTGGGAGGATAAAATGAATCATTACTAAAGTCTGCCATTACAGCTACTTTAGGGCCTGAACTTTTAAAGCTGAATTAGACCAAATGGATTCAAACATCTCTTCGGGGGGCTAATCTGCGAGCTTCTGTTTTCGCTGCAGCTCATTTGAATTGGCATTTTCAACCTTAGTTAAATAAACACAGTAAGTTGTATCTTTCACTTTTGCCAAAGCTGTTGCTGCCCGCTATGGCAGAGATGTAATAAAACAGAGTTGTTTGTAGGATTAGACAGTGTCACCGCACTTGAAAATGGAGGCCTCTGGTTTCACAGCATAGCTCAATTAATCCTCTTAGCTTAGTTTGTTACTGCCAGGCTTTGTGTGCTGTTTTACACTGCTGACAAAGTAAGACTTTGAATTGTATATTACCATCTGTTAGTGCTGACTGGTGAATGAATTTAGGCTGATAAATCAGGCTTTTGTTTTTCAGAAAATGACTTTATCTGATATTACAGTCATTTCTGTGTCTGCTGCTAGAAACTATAATTTTTGTTTATGCAAAAGTAGACTCTGTCTCTTCAGACAGTGTAATATATTCTTACATGATATAATGTTATAAACACATACATATATATATATATTTATATAATAATTCTGTAATATTAGCTTGTATTTTATTTAAGAGAGGGACCACACCAGATGCTCGGTTAAATTCTATTTTTGAATGAGAAGTTCGTTTGAAGTTTGTTTGTTCGAATGGAGATCTCACATTTCCATTTTTTCTTAGGCTTTTATTTTATAATGGCTGTTTGTATTGTTTTTTCCTCTCTTTTTTTTAGCATATAACCTTTGTGTTAATGTTAGTTATTCAAAGCTAAGCAGCAAATTTAGCATTTGTTTTGAGTGGTACTTCTGACAACCTGAAAAATTAAGCCCATGTTCAATATTCACTTTTCAGCTCAGTTTTTGGTGTCTTTGGCTTACTTGTGTAGGACATAGCCACCTATCTGCTGAATGCTGCTAAATATGTTAGCAATCTATTCGGTGAAAATGTAAACATGTCTGCTGTTTGAGTACGATCATTAACTTCTTTTCATCTAAAGATCTGTGGGTTCATCAATTTAAAAAAAAAAAATCCCACACATTTGAGATGTTCAGAGGACCAAAACAGATGACAGAAAAAAAGTCCATAAAATCCAGATCTTAAATGATCAGACCGTGGTTATACAACCACAATCCTCTCTGCATGGCACAGGTCATGCACAAACAAAACTGCAAGAAACACGAAGGAAGGCAGATATTTGGAAATAATATACAAGGAAGTAAATTTTGGAAACATAACACAGAGAAATGTCTTAGAGTAAAAAGACAATGGGAAGGTGACTGAGATTGATTAGTTAACCGAACTCAGTTAATTCTATACCGTGCTCTTTGTACAGTTTTTATTTAGCTGCTTTTGTTTGCACTGTCCACTTTTTTGCAATGACAATGCAGATTTTCCACTTGTGGGACAAATAAATGCAGATTGCTGTGTGTGTGTGTGTGTGTGTGTGTGTGTGTGTGTGTGTGTGTGTGTGTGTGTGTGTGTGTGTGTGTGTTTGTGCAACATTGGCATTTGTTTACTCAGATCCAAGGCAGGCCAAACCTCTGTGTTACAACCTACATACAAAAGACACACATTCACAATATATGGGTACACAAGTCTGTTTTATTTCAAAGTGTTTCAGACTTTACAGCGTTTGCAGACCCAGTGTCCATCATCCCTGCATTTGGCACAGGTGAATTTCTGACATGTTGCACAGGTAAACCTGCTGCGATTCCTGTTGCAGCTCTCTTGCACCTGGCACTGCGTTGTCTTTACAGTCCCTGGCACAGCAGCTGCAGCAGCTTCAGCAGCCTGCCTCTGTGCTAATATTTCCTTGAGCTGCATGAATCGGCAACGAAGTTGCTGAGCTAGAAGACTCAGAAACAATCTTCTTTTGCCTGTCCACCCTGTACATGCCTTGTACAAAATGTAGGCATTCACCGCCGCCAGGTCCAGCATATTTGTAGAATAGCCGCTACTGGCCACCTGCATGTGCTGCTCTTACGGAATTAATCCGCTGCCATTTGGTCCAACACGTCTACACCACACTGTAAAAGCAGAGAGAGAGTCATGAGTATATGTTTTTTTTCTATAGGCCTGTATAGCACACATCAGAAAACATTGTAGCACTGGTTTAAAATTGTACACACATTCACATACCTTCACTGTGTTATAGTCTGCTATCGTGTTTGGGTTTCCTCTTTCTGTCCGTCACCGATCGTCACGTCTTGGTGCATGGAAATTAGAAACACACCACAGTCTTTGTTTTTTTAGGTGCATAAATTGTCAAAGGAGGACCACCGGCCACTTCTAAGCACTGAAGTGGAGAATACCTCTCGGCTTTGCAGTAATCTTTGCAAGTTGAGGAAAGTTTCACCGCCGGAATTTATTCACCGTGCCCCAGTAACGGTGTCTTGCGCATGCATGCCAGTCTGTGCGAACAGTGACAGTGAAGTAAAGGAATTGTCCGTTGTGCCGTTTGCTGCCCATCCGCCAAAACGGCTCCATCAGTTTCATGACCACGTTCTCTGCCAGCCTCTCTCCCTTCTGATGACTGGGGTCCTTTCCCAGTAAGGAGATGCACTGCAGACATATTTGGTTGTCCAAATCCGTGGCCATCCAGAACTTGATCCCAAATTTGTCTGGCTTGGTTGCGATCTACTGTGTGAATGGACACAAACCTTGGTAGGGAACAGCTGTTCATCTATGGTCATGTGTTCTCCTGGAGTGAAACTCTTAGCACAGTTCTCGTTGAAGCGTGTCCAGATTGTCTGAGATCGCCGCAAATTTGTCTGTTTTCACCCGTTCTGCCCGCGTGTCCCTGTCATCATGGGAAAAAGAACAAAGTGAAGTCAAACTGACAGGAATGCATGAAAATAGAAACATTATTAGAGGAAGACATGGCACTGAAGGAATAACCTATATACTTCTATCAGGGAATTTTGAAGTGGTAACATATGGTTGTCCCATCAAGGCCCCACCAAACAGCCAATCAACAGCCAAGACATAAAACATACTAGCCAATCATGTTGCTATTGTAATGCTCGCACAGAGTTGAGATTCATGACAGTTTTAGCTGCATGGTGGCATAAATGTCTAATCATTGTTGTAATAAAGATGTACACACATCTTTATACTCATCTCATATTCATCTATACACGGCATAAAAATGACCACACAGAGTAATTCCAACATGGCTGCTTAGTTGTGAGATTTGCTTGTAGATGCAAGAAATGAAAGAACAAAATCCAGGTAAAAGCTTGCCTCTGACACATGCACTTCATACGATAATAATTAAGAAGACTAAAGCACTCTAACTAATAAAAATGTGATTAAAAGAAAACAGTCTAAGGAGCTTGGGAAGAAAGCTCCAGAAAGATTACCTGGGTGACTGAGAGCATTAACAGACATTAAAACTAAATATTTTCAACCATTAAAATCTGAAACAAGATAATCCACTCTGGAAACTAACTGAATTAAAACAAACAGTCAAAATCAAATAAAAATAACTAATTAGAAAATACAAAACTATAATAACTCTTTTAATATAAATTTGATTTGGAGTTTTGTGTTATTTGTGGTGTGCCTTACACTGGATGGCACAGAGTACCAGGGTTTTCATTGCCTATGAAATCTCAGTTTTCTGTGAAATTGATGCAGCTTATGGCTTCATCTTCCAGACTGAAGTCAACTGGTTGAGCTAAAAAGAAATGATGCACATAATTTACACTGTCATTTTGTTCAAAGTCCAAGTGGGACAAATGGGAGACTTCCCAAACCAAAATGTCAGATAATAAACTCCAAAGCGTTCTCAGATAAAGTGGCATCTGAGAAGCATTTTCTGTACATGCACAAAAAGGAGGACAAAGCAAAAATTCGTCACATGAATTTTTCTTTCCACTGACATCGATGCTGTATGTGTCAGGTTGCATTTTCTTTACCAAATGGACAATGCAATAATTAAACCGCAAAGTGACACTGAAATGTGAGCCTCGGCAAAGGACGGCAACTTTTCAGGACTTTCCTCGCCGCTCCTCCTGTGCACTGAAGGTCAAAGTCTATTTTGGCTCCACCTATCTCTGTGAGCTGGCCTTTTCACAAAAGAAGATAATCAAAACAAAAGCACAGAAGCCCGCTGACTGACAGGCACCTTACTGACTGTGGGCCTCTAACTAAGAGTTCAGGTGCAGAGGACTTAATGATAGTGTGCAGTCATAGGTGTCGCACGGACGGAGGTTTTTGAACACTTTTTATAGAAAAAATGTGACCAGTTCCTGATTATTTCCCTTTTGTTGTCATTGCTGAATGTTTCCAATGCTAAATAATAATTGTAGCATGCATTGGACTCATTTATATTTCTTGAAATATTTCTTTTTGTTCCCAGCGTGCTTTGACAACACAAACAGTCGTCATAACTGTGTTGAATTTGGTTGGTTAAAGTCAAAATAAAAGCAGCTGCATCATGCAGTATTTGAAAATCTGAATGATTGATTATTTCTAACATTTCTAATCAGGCCAATATTTCAACAAACTTTGGAAAAGTTTGGTAACCAGTGTTAAAAATGGACTTGTATTTTTTTTCTATCAATTTTCTACTCTTACTGAGCACTCACATTGCTTTTCACACAATGAGTCATGTTCACCCATTCACACCCATTCATACAGCGCTCTATTGTGCTTTTAAGTGCTTTTTACCTCTCACATGCACCCTCAAACCCTGCTTTGGGGCAATATGGAGTTCAGTGTCTTGCCTAAGAACACTTATATATGCAGAGAAGCTGTGGATCAAACCACTGGCCTTCTAGTTTGTAGACAATCCACTCCTGACCTAAGGCGCCCTGGCATATGCTATAAAGGACTTGTACAAGAGTATTAAGGTCTAAAAGTACAGTGAGGATAGTTTCAGAAGTAGTGCCAAGAATAGTTTCACTGGGTAACTTCATAAAAAAAAAAGTTCAGCAAAACTGAAAAACAAACAAAATGAAAATCATTTTTTGTGGATGGCTATGTAGTGCAGTGGATAGCGCTCTGGATTCCAACCCACTGGTGGGCATGTTCTTCCTGCGGTTGTGTGGGTTGTCTTTGAGTACTCTGGCTCCCTTGGAGAGATTGAATTAATGTAAGCATGGATGGTTGGCTTTCTCTATGTGTTAGCCCTGTGATAGCGTGGTGACCTATCCATGGTGTACCCTGCCTTATGCACTGTGACAGCTGGCATAGTGGATGAGCAGTTGAAAATATTTGATCATCCATCGCACCGTCGGTCGCTCTTGTTCTGAGTGCCATGGCATGCTTGCTAAATTACTTTGATTTAGATCCATGTCAGTTGTTTCTATCTCATCATGGAAGCTCAGTCTAACTCAGTGATGGTTAGATTGGGTCTTTAGGGGAGGATAGCGCAGAGTGAATTCTTTCGTTTTATTGATGTAGACGGTAGACCGAAACTCCAAAAATAAATGTTTTGTTCCGATAAACAGTTTCAACAGTCTGCAGTATAAAGGTGCTATGGATGCTGTGTAGACCTCCACTGAACCCGTCATCTTCAACACATCCACTAAAGTAATCACGCAAATGAACCACAGCAGTATATCACTCCTCGCACATACATATAAAACGTAAACGATTCCCTCAAGAAAACTGTGTCATTACAGAAGCAGGCTTTCTCACAGGAGCTCTTACCAAAACAAGTGCAAGAAATATGCGCGTTTGCATCCCTGTCCCCGTAAAGCATGACTGCTGAATCTGTCTTTTAATGAATTTAATAGTTCCATCATTTCTCTATCAACCATCAACGCTGGTGTTCCACACACACACTCACACCCACAATCATGCACACACACACACACATGCTGATTCGACGTTGGTGTTCCTTGTTATTTACTGCAATTGGAGAAACACGCCAAGTGGAAAAGTGACTAAGCAGATGTGCATGTGCACCCTGGTGTTTATATGTGCATATACCTCGATCTCCGAGGAATTTGTTAAGTAATCTGAGTGTGGAATTGAATTATGTCGTCATAGAAACAAGGATTAGGTTATAGGATGTTTAAGAATGTTCAATTAGTGTTACTACCGCAACACATGTGAGCGGAAAACAAGGAAGGCAGGGAAGCATGCCGAGGGAGGAAGAAAGAAGTTTTTTTTCTTTTCTTTCCTTTTTTTTTGGTCTATGCTAAAGAATCTCCATACTGTAATAAGTGCTCATCTTGACCTTTAACCCACTTAGAGAAGTGAAAGGAGAATAACCTTTCAGAGATCAATACTTGCGGGGAGAAAAAAAAAACATATTTTCTGGATTCCAGCTGTAAACAAGATCAGGAGCTTGTTGGTGAGATGTCTGGCCCAACAAAAAAAATATGAAATCCAAAAACGCACACCGACATACAGAGAAAAAAAAAAGTCAAGAGACAGCAACAAGAAGAAAAAGAAAGAAAGGGGGAGAAGTGAAACAGTGATCAGACTTCAAAGCATCCTTTTATCCTATCTGTTTAGAATTTTAAATCGGCAGTCCAGATTCACCAAAACAAAAGATGAAACGATAATCCGATAATCGTTACAATGTTTCACAGAGGGAAAATATTTCTCAATATATTTACGTGTTTATGTCATCGCTGGAGCGAAATGTGCTTAAAGCATGATAAAATGTTTAATTTCAATTTAACTGGATTCATGTTTGTTCCTTTTGTTTGTTACATTGGCCTTTTTCTGCTTACAGAGGGCATTTGCACATATATGTATGTATGTATGTGTGTGTGTGTTTGTGTGTGTGTGTATAAAAGTAAGAGTAAATGGAATAAAGAGCTATTGTTTGCATGTGTGTTTGTGTACTTTCACTGTTATATACATACCATCTGATCTGACTTCAGGGTATACAAAACTGCATCTCTACTTAAGTCAGAAGACTCAATTAGCTCATACTAAAACAATTACAGTCAGCTACTGTCACTCACCATGTTGTTTATGTATGTGTTATTCTAGAGGTGCCCACACACTGAGTTGACTGCTGGCCTCTTTTCTTATATTTTTATAAAGCAAAGGAGACTTTCATGCACTGCGCTGCACTTTGGGAAGTCGTTACTGCTGAGGACAGGGGGACCATTTCGACGCCTGCATTCTCATCTCTTTAAAAAGGCAAATTTATTGTTAAGTCAATCTGCTAGAAATCCAATGTGTTTTTTTTTTGTAACAGCTGTTAAGCTTGACACTGGTAAGTGCTTTGGTGAAGATAGGCTGCTTTGTTCATATATCCTCATTTACATAGAAATGTCTGTCGAGCATTTAAAAACACCTCAAGGTCATGTAATCTTACTCAAACTGGGCAAGGTTATTTTTTTCCATTCTTGAGGTTAATCATATGTTAGTGTGACAAGATGGAGGGACAGAGAATGAAAGAGAGAAAAGGGATTAAAGAAAAAGGAAAAAGAAGGAAAAAGAAAAACCAGGACCAACTGAGGAAGATAAATATAATAAAAAAAATAAAATAAAGAAGGCAACTGGACATGTCTGTAAGGGCATTTTCTGATATGCCTCCACTTACATGCACTCCAGTATATTGCCTATCGGCAAGGATTACTCACAAGACCACTGTGAAAATTGCCCCTGTGACCACAGGGTGTCTCAGCCTGAGCAGTACTGAAGGTGAGACCACTGGCGTTAGCAGGCCCCTGGGCACAGCACAAGTATTACAAACCAAAAATGTGTGTGTCGGTTTAGCTCTTGAACCTAAGTGAATAAATCATAGTATTATGTTGTTGGTGTGCCCAGAGCCGTTGTTCCCAACAGTGGAGGTCAGGGCTTGCCAAAGAAATAATAAAGGAGAAAAAAGATTTTCTCTTGCACGCATTATACTGGCTTTTCTAATTTTCTAATTTTCTCCAGAAATGTTTGAAATCAATCTTAAAAAGAAAAAAAGATCTGTATTTTATAACTCATGTCCGCATATCAAGCCTCAACTTTGTAAGGACTCCCAATTATCTTGACTCTAAGAAGTCAGTGTTGAACTGGTTTGACATTGAAGAGACTAAGATGCAGCAAACTCAAAATCAAGACCAAACATAACCATACATGTTAATAGCACAACGCGGATTTCCTTAAACGGCGTAATTACACTCTATGCTACACATCTACTGTTGCATCCAGGCAAGATTAAGACCTTTTTTTACCTACAGCCTGAAAAGAGAGTCTGCCATGTCCGTCTCACAAAAATTAGATAATGGAGGCACTCTTGAGCCTTGGGGCCTCAGACACAGATTAAGAGATGTCTCTGAACACGCCCTGGGTCATTTGCAGACGCGAGGTCATCACATCCTCACAAGAGTGCAGTGTGCTACGTGCATGACCTTTGAGGACAGGCAGCCCGCGGGGCCAAAGCATCTGTATATACTAGATTTTAAGGGGGTTTTTAAAATTTAAACAAAAAGCTACAATTTTTAAGTTAGATAACACACATGTATCTTATTCTACTCCAAAACTTTTGATATATACAAATACAGCTTGAGAGAGAAAAAGGTTTAAGGAAAAAAACAGGCTGATCTTGACTGGATACCACTTAACCTAATATTGTTGACGCTCATATTTGCCCATTTATATTCAGTCTTTATGGTAAGCTAAATCATTTGTCACTGCATGAGAATGAGATTAACCTTGATTAGACGCTGTCTCTCATTTATGTGGCCTACATTACTTTTGCTCCTACTGGAAGTGGAAAGAAACCTGCTTGTAGAGGTGGGCAGATAGAATATCGATAGTACCGATACCAATGATGGTATTGGTACTGGATTGATACTAGTGTGATAAGATCGATACTTCCCATATGGAAAAGATATATATAAATCTTATAAAGTTTGTATCTGTCTTGTGTGAAACTTGTATGAAAAGCATACAAGAGGGAAAACATATATAAGATCCCTTGAAAAATTATATAATGAAACTTGTATGTTTTGGATACTTTACTAAAACAATATATGAAAGTAATGAGAAAGTGGCCACTTTCATGAGTAAATCATGTAAGCCTTATATGATTTACTCATGAAAGTGGCCACTTTCATAAGTTAAGTCATATAAGTTTTTACTATTTCTTTTCCATATGGGTTTGTTCAGTATTTTATTTATAGGCCATGACAAATTTAAAGGAAGAAGCTAAATCAAAGGCATTCCAGGTCTTAAAGTAACCCAGTTTTGTTCAGAATTTGCAAATTGATGATGATTTATCTCAAATCATGACCAGAGATGGTAATTTGATTACTTTTTTCAAGTAACGAGTAAAGTAAGGGATTACTATTGCAAAAACGGTAATTAGATTACCGTTACTTTCCTGTAGGAACGCTGTGTTACTGCTTTACTAAAACCGTGATTTTTTTGCGAGAATGTCTCATGACAGTGACGTAAGCAAGTGCGACGTTCGTGAAAACAGCTGTGTGCAGAGCAACAATGGATAATATATCGAGTGTGGGAGAGAGTATGAGCGTGCAGCGTTTAAATCGTGGAAGTACTGACCTTACTTTGAGTTTGATTCCATAAAAAGTGACAAAAACATTAGTGTCCGTTGTGCGTGGGAAAAAAACTTCTTTCTACAGCGAAAAAACCCCCCCTAAACTTCCAAGCAAACACCGAGTGCGCTACGACATAATGGGAAATTCACAGAGAAGCTCGTGGATTCTTCCACTGACCGCTGCGGCACACCTGCACCAGGGTAAACCTCCGCCTACCCTACTCCTGCTTTACAGGTGAAAATAGAGCAAAAGGACCGCTGAGTCTTTGACTTTATTTATTTTCTGCTGTGTTTTACTTGCATCTATTTGAAAGAGTGAGTGTAAACACACACACACACAAAAAAAAATTATGTGCTGGAATGTGCAGAAAATATTAAACAAATTTCTTCCAGTCAGAGAATTTTGCATATAATTAAATTTTTGCTTGATGCATAAAGTTAAAAGATTAAAACTAATAAAACAAGTTTTAAAAAGGGACTTTTCCATTTGATTACATTTTGTATGATGGATTATGTAGAAAAGTAGAATTGGGCTGAAAGATCTATCGCTTTATCACCTATTCAGATTGTAAATCGTGTTTTTAAAAAGTAACTTAGTAACTAAGTAATTAATTACTTTTGAAAATAAGTAATCAGTAAAGTAACGGGATTACTTTTTGGGGGAAGTAATCAGTAATCAGTTACTGATTACCAGAGGGAGGGAGTTTTTTCCCAGGGCGCCAAACAGGCTAGGACCGCCACTGGCTACCTTTATTGTAAAAGTATCAGTGTATATATATATATCATTTGTAATGGCAATGCTGGCCCTTTATTTCCTTGGTAGAGTATGTCCCAAATGCCAAACGATTTTCAAAACAAAAACAAAAAAAGGATAAATGCCCTGTTATGACAAACATATGTTAATGATATTGGTCTCTGTGGACAGACAGATTGCTCCGTCTGTCCACAGAGACCACAGACAGCCATCCTTAAAGAGCCGGCTCTTTAAGGACAGATAAATAAACAGCTTCCTATTCGGAAAGATGGGATTCACTTGATTGAGTTTGGAGATCTTAAACTCTTATCATCTCCATCAGCGACCCATCAACAGTGCACAGTATTTTTTAAAAGAAATACTCCCCGAGACGACACAAATCACTTTTCCAATGGCGAGCACGTTGGTATGAAAAGATGACTTTACTGCAGAGGCTCGCTCAGCCCTCAATACGTCTCTTGCCAATGTACAAATATTCACATAACCCTATACACAAACTTTACGTTTGCTTTCAGTTAGCAAGAGACAGAGACCATCTTTGTCATACCCCCACCACCCCCACCCCTCACCCTTCTCTCTCTGTATATTTCTGTTTATATTCATCCCACGCTTTGAAGTGGTCATACTATTGCGTGTTAGTTTGATGCTCTAATGAATAGACTGTTTTCATGTGACGCACTGGAAAATGGAAACTATGAAACTTTCTCTCTTTCTTCATCGTTCTCAGTATTTCTGTCAGTTGCGATTCTCCTCATCTGCCCGTCACCTTCTATCACTTTGGCACTTACATATGTCTGTGTCCTGATTGTTCTGGGTACTTGTGTTGCTCCAAATATAATCTCCCGCTCCTTCTGTTTTCTGTCTGCTATTTTTTTTCTCTTTCTTAGTTGCCCGGTCTTCCTCTTGCTCCATGCATCATTATTATCACTTTGCTTAACGTCTTATATTTATTCATATCTGCTCGTTTTACTCTCTGGTCTCTGTTAACCCAGAATGATAATTTGAGTTGCCACAAAGTTCTCTCTGTTGTGGATTTCTGTGCAGGGTTTTTTTTTCCCTTCCTTTTTTTTAACTGCAAGATTATTTATGGGAAAATATGCTGGACGTCATGTCGTGCCTGTGATCATATTTGGTGAGCTGGTCCTCATCAGTGGCATAAATCTGTGATCAAAGAGAAAGCAGGACCAAGATATGAAGCAGGGAAGAACAGTTTGTACAGAATAAACACACTAACTGTTCAACTGCATGACAATTACATACACATCAGTTATCGATGAAGGACATTTACTTTAAAAGAAGTTTAATCTTTCATTCGTCCCGTCCACGTGTTGTATACTGCTTGTATAACTGTCTTGAGTTGTTTTTCTCATTTTTGTCCCTCGGTTTTCATTGAATCTGTTTAAATGTGGCTCTTCTTAACTGAAATGACAAATTTGCATTTCAGTTTTTACAGTCTGTTTCATGTCTCACTGAGCCCAAAACTAAATCCTTTCACTATTGTGCAGGCAGTTTCAAAAACGTGAGACGGCCACTTTTAAAAGATTTCTTGCAGGGTTCTTGCCTGTTGAATTACAGTAAATGCATTGACCACAATTGGGGTGTACTCTAAACATGTTGTTTCTCATTAAGTTTAACCAAGAAGTGGTGGCCTGAACTATAAATACAGTTTAATACATCACTTTAAAATACATAGGCGTATTTATTTATCTTGGTGCATTTGCAAAGAGAAAGGGACAGGCGCTGTGGCCAGGACTTGCTGAACTATGGTAATGGTCCACTGCAGCGACACTTATAAAAAACCAGCCAATTCCCAAAGTTTCCATAGTTGTCATCTATCCAGGTCTGTGATTATGCATGTATGTGTAAAAGACAAGGAAGAAAGAGTGCCTGTGTATTCTGTGTGCGTGTGTGTGTGATTGCTTTCCCCCTGTGTTGTGTGATTAGATTCGTCTCCTTTACCTTCAGGGTTGTTGTTTTTGTCTGGCAGCCAGTATGGGTTCATACTCACACACACTCGCGCGCACACATGCACACACGGCGAGTGATATACACGGTCTCGCTTTCACACAAAATCACACACACATTACAGACCCTTGTGGCACAGCAGTGCATAGTCATGGATGGCCGCCAATAATTCATCTATACTACAATATTACTCATGTAGAACGCACACACACACGCACACACATACTGTACACACATGGCAAAGCCATTAGCTGCTCTGAGCTACAGACACTCCAATCTACAACAGGCGCTTTTGTCGAGGATAATAAAAACTTTTTCAGTAATGAAATGTATTAACGTTTCTGACTGAGGCTTTTAAAATTGTGAAATACACAGACACAGCACCAAATAGGACTTTATATGCAGGAATCTAGAAAGGAAGACTAGCAGCCATTCAGTAAAAGCGTGATAAATAATCCCTCAAAAAATAAATAAATAAGTATATAAAAAAATCCACTACTGTGTTTCTGCTCACCGAAATTGCATACCTAATGAGAATATAGTAATCAGTGGATCTCAGCAAGGGTATCAGCTGGAGCATTTTTGATAATTACCATAAACAAAACAGAAAAGAAACAATATGATGTCCTGTTTAATAGATAGACGGCATGCTTGATTGTGATCACTGTGAGAGCATCCCAGTGATCACATTCATAGGACCACCTGGAGACCAGGAGTCTGAAAGGATTGCAATGTCCAGTGTAATATCAGAAAGAAACAGGGGCCAGTAAGGAGCGTATTCCTTTGAAAAAGATGATTATCTAATGTGTTTTGTTAATTATTTGCAGACAAGCCCCTGCTAAAGACTGAAGTGTGTTTGAAATGAACAGAAAACGACCCAGCATATCAGTCTGAAGACACAAGTTTCATCCATCTATTCATTTTCTTCTACTTAGCAAAGGGCAGCAGAGTAGTGCTGTGGTTAGCACTATCGCCTCACAACAAGATGGTCCTAGATTTGAATCCCTTCTGTGTGGAGTTTGCATGTTCTCGCCCATGTCTGTGTGCGTTCTCTCTGGGTCCTGTGGTTTCCCCAACAGTCCAAAGACATGCATGGGGTTAGATTAATTGGCTGTAGGTGTGAATGGCTGTCTGCCAGATATACTAATCTGTTGCACCAGTACAAACTGAATTTTGGCATGAAAGAGTTTATTTACAAAGAGTGCGCATTGACAATATTGCATGTTAGAGGTGGGAATATGCATTTCTGGGAGTTCCTTTGCCAAGGCCCAAAACATAGGCAGGAGAATATTTAAATCAAGTGCACAAACTGATCTACCCTTGTTTCCAATATGCAGTTTACTGCTAATGTATCCCTAACAAAAGTATGTCTAATTATTTTGCATTTGATATTGAAACTAACTGACTGTTTATTACTTACCACACCTACTGTTTGAACGCTATTTAAGAATTGTGCTCCGTTTAGCAAATATGTTTTGGCTGTCCAGGGTGCACCCTGCCTCCTGCCCGATGACAGCTGCTTTTTATACCTGCTCCAAATGGTTGTACTGAAGAAATTGTTGCCCGGGGAATGAAACAGACTTGAAAAGACAAGTCCTGAACTCATCTCCAGTGAGTGACCGATCACTGCTTGAAGTAGGTGTGCTTGTTGGGTTTTTCAGAAACTCAGAAAAGTCCCTGAACAGCAGTTCTAATGAAGCTTGCTGACACCTTTTGGTTGTTTTTAAAACAACAATGGTATTGAACCAAAATTCCTCACTGATTTCCATGCAACATTGCCAAAGCAGAGTCCTGACAGGGCCTCCGAGCACAAACTCCCACAAACTCCCAGACCAAATGTCATCTTTTCACATCCGCATCAACACAGCCCCCCTGGCTTTTAACACAATCGGGGGGGGGGGGGGGGGTGTACACCATGATTGAAAAGAGCAAACGATGTTGTAGACCTTTAAAACATTAAGGCTGTAAAAGAAAAATAAGAATATGAGCTTTGGCTGTTTAAAACTCAAATTAAAATGTTGTAAGATTGATGTAATTGTTGTCATGGAGGGACGCTCTATGAATTACAGAAGCAGCGTAATGGAAAATAAATTCTAAAGTCTCCCTCTCAATTATGTGACTGATGATGGCTTTTAAGCAGGTAATCAGTAATCTGTAACAGATTATGCATCTAACTTTCCAAACTTTACTGCTGGTTCACTTGAAAAATTTGCAAAGTCCAAAACAGAGATAATTCATTTCAGCACTGTTTGTGTCTCACACCAGCGTCGTTAATTCAGCCACTGAGACTCTTCAGCTGCAGCGTGGTCGCAGCTTGTTGATTTTTCAGGAGTACAGTTTGTTTCTAGCCTGCGTTGCCATCACCACCGCTGCCCCTCCTTCCTCCCCCCACACACATACCCTTGCGCGGATGCATAACAGGCACAAATGGACAGCAGTTCCCTTTTAATATCCGCTGTCCTTGTGTGCCTGTGGATTCTGTGGATGGTGACTACACCATTAAAGCAAAATTCCACCCTCAGGTTCTGTTTCACTGTTGTGTCATCAATCTGCAATGCTCACCGCATTCTAGCAGTTATTTTGTGATTAAGTGTTGCAATTTACTTGCTCGGCATACCTATTCCCTCTCAACCTGTCCTCAGCTGCAGTTAATGCTTCCCTGTATTTCCCAGTATGACTTTAAGCAATTCCCTCTGATCAGAAATCAACTTGTTGCTTTCACTTGGCTGTGTGTAGGTGGAGAGAGCAGGAGTCAAAGCAAGACAGCGAGATTTGTTCCTATCAAGAAAAAGTGAGTCACGCTCTTTAGTCAAAATGCAACGTGTCTCAAAGCTGCAATGCATTATGGACTGTCAACCGTGGGTGGAGAAATTCATACCCCGTTTCTGCTCTTTAATAGATTCCACCCTTTATTGTTAAAACTGTCTTAAAGGGTTTCTCTGTTCTGGCTGGAGAATGACACAACAGCTTGAAAATGTGGCACTACAATATAGTTAGCTGAACTGGTAACATTTCTGCTCACTATTTTTTTTATCAAATTCACAGACTGACTCTTTGTATTTATTCTTTACCTTCATCACTTCTTATTGGAAGACAGGCTGTAAACAGAGCTGTGGGTCTAACCCCACCCACCTTAAAAAAAAACAGCAATAAAAAGGAGGGAAAAAATAGACTCATGGTATTACCTTACAGTATGGTCTAAACACTTCTACAGTGTGACATCTGGTGGAGAAATCTGGAGTCCATTAATTGCAATCAATGTGTGTGCTAATCAGAAGCAAACTCCTTCAGATCGTGTTCAACGCCCACATAAGATAGAGACTGCTGAGCTGGTTTGTGGTTTAATTTATTTATTATGGCAAAGTTAGATAAACATTTGCATTTTGATTATTGTTTTTTCTTACTTAGGTGGAGCCTGTAATTTAGACGTTCATTTAGGGCAATTTATGCCATTTGAATTTATGTAAATATTACAGTCAATATAAAAGATGGATGTAACTACTGTGATGCCACCCACCGGTTTGTGGGGTCCTGTTTTGAAGCCTTGAGGTGAGCTTTTGTGCCTTCACCATCTTGGTGTTTTCAAACTGGATGTGATGAGCGAGAGATGGATTTCACTGTGAAACTGCATGCTGATTGGTTAACAAATCATCAGTCAAAACTTGTCAGCTAATAAATAATCCTCCTTTTTGAAACTTAGAATGAACAAAATTTACAAATGCACTTAGTGTTTTATTAAGAGACACTAAACACATGATGGCAAGTTGTTTAGACATGTGACGACCATGATGATAAAGTTAGATCAAGTGAATAAGGACCACACCACACAGGCCCTGAGACTGGTGGCCAACTGGCAACCACCAGTCATGAGGGAAAAAAATAAGTATTCCCCAGCCATTTGCAAGTGGTTTTTGCGGGTTGATGGCAGTCACTGGGAAGTTGATTGCTAAAGCCTCATTTGTGCTACTGACAAAGGAGGACAACAGAGGAGGGGGGGGGGGCATGTTTGGAGGCAGTGAGAGAGAAAGAAAGGCATGGATGTAGTCAAGGAGAGGTCCCTCCTCAGGTTAGTGTGACAGAAGTGGATGCTAGGGACAGGATGAGATGGAGACAGATGATCCGTTGAGCAACAGCGACCTCCAAGAAGAAGAAGAAGCTCTTTTATCTATTGTCCCATTCTAGATGAAGATGTAATCTTAAAACTTCTCCACAGTTTCCTTTTCAGCTATCTATACAAGGATTTTTGAAAAGGCTAACATTTATCAACTACAGAAATTCAAATGTTTAAAATCAATTAAGAAGCATGTCTATCTTGGTAACACCTCCGTGCACTTATGTGGACTAATTTATTTCTTGAGGAGTTACCCCTTGTGGCAGCCCCTTATAAAAAAGAGTAGCTTAGTCACCGGGACATAAAAACTGCATGCACAAGGATGCACATGATTACAGCTTGATCAACGTTTCTGCTTTCACCCACCAGAGTACAAAATTACAAACAAATCTTGAGCAAATTTCATGCTAATTCAGGTTATAGACCACATTATATATCTACTATACTACAAAGAGTAGATATGGTTGTTACCACAAACATGAAATTGTCACGATCTGTTCACATTACTCATAGCAACAATGTCTCCTGGTTCAACTGTTGGCTCTCTGGAGGCAGGAGACTGGCATTATAGAACAGGTCATAAAGACTTCTACTCAACTTTTTGAGTGCCATGTGTCTGCTTTTTAATATCTCTGCTCCTACATATCAAGTCACGTGCCTGCTGTGGGGGAAGTTTCTTGTGTGTCTTCTAGCTATTTGATTTAATTTGGATGAAAATGAACCTGCCATCATATCAAGAATAATCACTCTGACTTGAGGCCTGAACCACGGGGGAATTTTTCCCCTTCTCCTCTCTCTTTTCTGAATCTTTGGTTAAATGTCAGAAATGTTGTGTGATGATTTTATTACTACAACACTCCATAGCAGGGGGACTGTGCATTTTATTAATGTAAAACTAGAGCAGCAGACGTGTAACACATGTGGTTTAAATACAGCACGGGCCCTCGTGTATTACAATCAGAAACAGCAGTCAGTAAGTGACACACACACACAGACATATACACACAAAATTACATATATACGCACACACCTCTTACAGCGCCTCTCCATTTCTCTCTCGAGCGCACACAAACGCAGGTATAGCGAATAAAAGCAGGTTTGTGCAGCTGTCTGGAATATTGAGGCAAGCAGATCAGATTTATATAAGGTTGTAATGCCAAGACCGATAGATTTGGAAATATTACTCATGTAATCCACATTTTCACCTCAACTCCACCTCTGCCATTTTTTTCATTTTGCAGCTTGACACTGTTTACCACAAAGATTTGCAGTAAAACATGGCAATTTTCTTTTGACACAAATGTGTTTTAATATTGCGGAACACAGTGTGATGGATAGCTCCGTGCCAGGGTCAACTGAATCTCTCCAAGCACATTGCATATACGAACAACTCATATAAACAGATGTATGGCATGTCCTGTGCACATGATTTAAGACGAGCTAGGGTATTTACTTTTTTCCTTGAAAATACTCAGGCTTACTAAGCAAACGCCCTCAGGACCATGCAGTGTCTGTATCTGTATGTGATCGTCATGCCCTCTTCATCAACTCCCATTACAGATCAGCCTGTAAGAGTCACGTTTGAGATTCATTGTTTGTTATCTGCTAAGAAACATGCAAAAATTTCATATAAAATCAGCGGAGATCAAACATTTGCATACACTCACCTTGGACATCAACATCAAGGCAATATTTGGCTTTCAATGATTCCTTTTAACAGTTCTTTTTCTGGGCGGTTTCGTAGCCATCAGCAATTTCTCTCATAATTCTGATTTCTAGGCAGAATTTGCAGAATTTAATTACACCTGTTATTTAATTACCTGTTTGGTCAGAAGCTTAGTGCTCACCTGTTTTATGCACTCCACAGCCAGCATTAAACACCCATCTGTGTCCAAGTTTAAGTAATAGTTTGAGGTTATGCTGAAGAATGCTAAGGGTAGTCAACCACTGCAAAACAGGGTCAAATCAACATGTTACCACCCCCATGCATAAAGTATGGGAACATTTTCTTCAGATCGAGTGCCTCTACTTTACTTATTTGTACACAAAAACTTGTTGTGTGATCGAAGTACAAAACTTTCCTTCAGAAGGCTTTTTTGTCTGCATGCAAATTGATTTAAACTCTTCAAAAATGGCAGGTGAGTAAATATGCAGATATTATGTTGTTGTGTTTACTTTTAGAAGCACTTTGTTGCTTTGTTCTTTAAGGTGAGTTGCTCAGCAAAGCAGCCATAAAGAGCAGTGAGGAAGGTTTTTTATAGTCACCAGCAGCACACGATGAGACACCAGGGATTTACCCCTTCTAAAATTTATCTTTAAAATGGTGCTGTTTGATCCCAAAGAAAAAAGTAAATACTGCTTCACTGCAACACCATACTGATGGGAACCTTTGACTATAACCATTGAGGGATTCTGAAGTATTTTTCATTCCCTTCCCTTCACCAATCTTGGAGCGGCAACTGCCTGGCTGCCAGCCCACTTTCCGAGTTGGACCGCCTTGTAAGGTATTGCATTACCGTATATTTTATTTATCTGCTTTTGCATCTGTGAAGAATGGTGCTATTCATTGTTGTTGTTCGTCTTGCTTGGCAAAAATGGCTCAGCAAATAGTATAAAGAACGAATAGGCCTGCTGATTCTGAGACAAATAGCTCTCTCTGGGGTGAAAGCACCCTCCATCTCTCTGCTTTTTCTGTTTTTTTTTTTATTTCTACCTCAACTCTTTTAGGACCATTTTAGGGTCAGAAGAGGATTTTGAAAGCACTGAGCCATGGACTGTTGATTGTTGTTACTGATGATTTAGGTTTTTATTTATTTTTCTGGCAGGTTAGAATCTGGGTGGCACAGTGATGCTGTGGTTAGCACCGTCGCCTCACAGCAAGACTGTCCTGGGTTTGAATCAGCCAGCTGGGGCCTTTCTGTGGAATTTGCATCTTCTCCCTGTTCCTGCATGGCTTCCCTCTGGGTACTCTGGTTGTGTTTCACAGTCCACAGCCTTACATATGAGGTTAAACCCTTAACATGCCAGTTGGCAACTACCTGTCGGATGTAAGTGTCTGCTGCAGGTTACTGGGAGTCACTGGGAAATCAATTGCTAAAACCCCAGTCATGGCAAAAGACTGATTGCTGACCCACTAGTAACTACCAGTCAGTGGGGAAACCTGGTTGGTTAGTGGCTGCAGGAGTTACTCCCAACGCTGCTGCTCGGTGGTTAGCTGGCAAGTGTTTGCAGACAAGTTGGCATTTTCCATTAAAAACTGCAAGCTATGGGCTACAACCTCCACATACATTCAAAACTGAATATACATACGAATGTATGTGTTTTCTGTTTCTCTGTGTCAGCCATGCACCTTTACCAGCTGTCATAGGGCAAGACTTGCAATTTATACATTGCAGAAGTCTTTCATAGGGCAGTGCAATGTATAAATTACTTTGCAGAAAATAATTAGCAACTATTCCATCAATCAGGAAACGCTTTATTTTCAGGAGAAAATCCCTTGTTGGTGCTTCTCATAGACTAATATTTTCTAGTTTTCTGTAGTCTGTAAACTGTTGCATGAAATTAAATTTCAGAGTTTTGAAGACAGAAACTTGTGCCCTTGGAACATGTGATCCCCCCGCCCCATTTTTACAGTTCTGACATTTTATAAAATAAATATTTTATAGCTTAACCAGCAATTAGTTCAGTTCTACTTGAATGAAATATGAGCTAAGAAAGTAAAGCATGAATCGCTCAAATAGTGTGTTACACTCCCAGCTGCGTGTCTTTGATCTACTCCTCCATCGCAGAAAGACATGCAGAAAATCTTCCACACACTCACACAGCCAAACACATAGACGGCACAGCTCATTGCCAATGATGTATGTGTCCGATAGAGGCTGTATTGATTAGCACTGCGTGGCAACAATGGATAGCTTACTGTCAATTCCATAATATTCTGCCCTGTGTTTTTGTGTTTGTGTTTGCAATATTGTGCAGCTATGTTTGTGTGCACACACACAAGAACGTCTTCGGTGAGTGAGGAGTTTAATGTGATGTATAGCTGTGTTGTGTGTGGTTTTGTGTGTGTGTTTTGTGTCCTCTGTTCACCTCTTCCTATAACTATAAATACTGTCTGTAACTGACTCATACTGTCCAGCAAACACACATAGACACACAAGCACACAAACAGCCATAACTATAATTTGTGTCTAACTGCATCACCCTGTCCAAGGTACCAGGATATTTATACACACACTCTCTGCACATGCTAAATTAACTGCTCCGACACAGCCCTCTGTCTCTTCTTCTCTCTGTCCCCCCTCTCTCGTTCTCTCTCTTTCACACATCCTGTCAGCTGTAATGTAGAAAATAATTGCGTGTTTGCGCGTCTTCATGTGTCTTCATGATTGTTACCCTGTTGCATAAAGCAGGTTGTTGTCCGTTAAAGGTTTGGTGCTGGAGTTTTTGTCAGAAGGGAGTCTGAAAGCTTGCATAGAGGATAAGATGGGATAAGATGACAGTTAAAACTCCCACAGACATTTACAACATAGACAACAGACAGAAGTCCCCCCCCCTATTATAAAATTCACAGAGAATAAAAGCATATTGCTCATACTCTTGATACACATCAACAGATAATTACAAGGTACAACTAGCAAGTGAAGAAAGCTATAAATCATTTCTCTCCTCACGGGGAAGCTCTTCTCATCAATTACTCTCATCTGTGTTCATCACTTTTGTAAGTTATAGTGGCCAATAGAGACAAAACAATCCAGCCACTGTATGTAGACACGTTCCCCAATGCTGACAGGTGGAATGTAACCACATATTTGAACATTCATTTCTCATTGTCTTTGCCAGTGCACACTCATGTATTCGTATGTGTGTGTGCGTAGCTTCAATTTATTCAGGTTTGTTATGCCTTTGTTTATACAAAGTTTGTGAGGTGCCACCAAAGCATTTCAGTCAGGTTGAGGTTTGGGCTTTGCTACTGCAATACCTTATTCTTTTCCTATTCGGTCATTTTGTTGTAGATTTGATGTTGTACTTGGGATTATTGTTGTGTTGCAAGACTCACTTTCACCCACCTTTAGCTGTTTGTTACATGCTTTATGGTTAACTACATCTCCTGTGGCTGCAAACCTAGCATAAATTTAGCATTACCATGCTTAATGGTTGGTATAAGGTAATTGTGCTGATATGGTGTGTCTGGTTTTCTTCAAACATGGTGCTCAACATTATATGGCCAAAGAGCTACACCCAGCTTTATTTGTCCAGTCTTTTTTCTAATTGTAGTGTCATGAACTTTAACATCTAGCATGCTAACAGAGTCTGAGGTGTAGCCCTTGGTTCTTTTGGTTTTGTGTTTTTTCAGTTTCTCTAAGCATTACACAGCCTGACCTTGGGGTGAATTTGCTGGGATGATAACTTTCTAAGATATTTCCACCTGTGAACAATCTTTCTCTCTGTAGAATAATGGACTTCAAATTGTTTTGAAGTGACCTTAAACCCTTCCATGACTGGCAGGCAGCAAAAGTTCCTTCTCTAAGATCATTACAAATGTCTTAGCTGCTTAGCATTTTGTTAATACACATTTGAATGCTGCAGACGAGCAAACTGCCAATTAACCTCATTTTAAGACTTGCTAAAGATGCTTTAATTATGCTATGATATACAAAACCATAGAATTGTACTTTATTTTTACCTGTACCAAAAGTGACCCAAAAAGGACAAGTCATCCTGAGACTGGATCATAGATGTCCAAGTATCACAGATGCATAAATAAATACATCTGGCAGAAGCTCTACTAACATCAATGGAAATAAAATCAGAGCACATAGTACATTGCAGTTTGCTGCATAGCCACTCACCAAGAAGTGGGATGGTCTACTGGGAAATGTTGGCTCCTGGCATTCAGGGCGATGTTACTTTGATGTGCATCACCTACCTAAATATTGCTGCATATACACTCCTTCATGGCAACAGTATTCCCCTATTGCAGTGCTCTCAGGGTAATGCCCTCTGCTATGCTCCAAAGCTGGTTAAGGAACTATTTGAGGAACATGACAAACTTATCAAAAGCTAACGAAATTGTTGCATTTCTGCATTCTTTGAGTATCCTAGCATACACATTAGTGTTTGCAGAAGCAAATACAACTCACTCATTCCTTAATGAAGAAATTATTTATTGCCAATCCCACTGCTGCACATCAAATTCAGCACATCAAAGACTGAATTTAACTTAATCTACCCTACTGAAGTAAAATCCGTCAACCAAGGAGCAGTGGTTTAAAGGCAGTTACCAAACAAGAGTAAAATTGTGTCTGAGAATTAAGACTGAGAGAGTCTTATTTTTTTCTCATCAAAGGGGTACATAATTGTCAATTCCACAATCAAATAAAACAGAATGGTAGAAAGACAATAGAGAGATGCTCTATAAAATTTTGGCACTGACCAGCACTTACCCTGCCAGGCTGACTAACATCCTGAAGCTTAGTTCAGCTGCAGCTGCAAGTACTGTAAATACTTCGTTTTACAAAGCGGCTGCGTCTTCCACACTGTGTGCTGTGACCTTCACTTTACAACTTTATCAGCCTTACCCTGAGGCTAATCAGAATATTCAGGAAGGTGAGAGTCTCTGTTTAAAGTGAATTTTGAAACACTCTACTTTTAAATAAACTGCTCTATGGAAACACAATTATCTTTTTAAAAAAATTTTTACATCATATTACAAATCTCGATATTTAAAGTTTAGCATTGTAAGTATTTAAAATAAACTGTCATAAATAGTTAACATCCTCTAATGTTTGATGTACTTTATCTGGGGGGAAAAGGAGGATGGTGAGTTTTTTCATTCTAAAGAAATGTCTTTGGGGCTTGTGCCTCAAAGGTGTTTGTTGAGAAAGAGTCAAGAAGAATCCAAGAGGCACTGAATCAGTCACAGCCAGAGGTAAGGAAGGACTTAATGGCCCCGGGTGTTTTGCAATATGTAGCAGATAAATCAAGAGAAGAACTCTGAAGTGACCCAACTCGTTGGCATGTCAACTCCTGTCAGCATGGGCAGTTTGCCTCCCAGCTGCAGGTGAGCTACCCTGACCTTTTGACATCGTTTCACAGAGTGAAGGACAGAAACTGTGAATTATACTGAAAGGATAACTGCAGTATCGCATTACATTAGCCACTATCTAATGAGCTTTGTGCATTCAAGAGTTGTGAACATAAGCCAGTCTCTCCTGAAGGCTATCTTCATTTTATTATGCCATCAGGACGTAAATCCCCAATCTGTGAGGCAAATCCTTAAGCTGCTTCAGTGGTGATGAAAAGGAGGTTGAATCTGTGGTCACAGTGGCAGCACTCGCTGTGATTTTCCAGGGACACGGGCATCATTTCTGCCTCACACCTGTTGGCTCTGTAATGACATTAGGCTCAATCATGAATAACAAAGTAACTCCAGGTGATATTGTTGGTATATGAAAATTTAGTATGACAGAAAAATGCATGTTGAGGATGGAAGGAGATAGGGAGTCATTTGAAGGAGATGGGGAGGCCTTTTTTGTGCATTAAAGATATTTTAGTCGGTGTGACATGCCTTTGTAACTTTTTGATTATTAGAGCCCAATCCGGTATTTTTTTGGACTCAGAAAGCACTTTGAAAGCAGTTGAATATAACCGAGTGTAACAACAGTGAAATGGGCTGAAAGATTAAGCAGAGAAAGCAGTGAAAGAATGAGGGGAAAAGAGCAGAAAAGAGAGAAGGACAGAAAATCAAAAAAAATGAAGCGGGTAAAAAAAAAGTACAACTCGAAATGTGATTGTCCTCAATTGATCAAAAGAAATGAATTTTCACTGTTATCAATTATTCAAAGAGTCATTAGTATTTCATGACTATAGGAGACAAAGTGGTTTTATTCTGGAGATATGAGACGTTACTGTTCATGGATAGCCCAAGTCTAATGGTTTACTATTTCTTTTCTTCGCTCTCACTCCATCTCCTACAGTCTCACTGAGAGTTTGGAAGTTAGCAATAAAGTGATCATACTTTTTATACACATATTAATTTCAGAGAATAACTGAAATGACTGTTAGAGGAGCAAGTTCGCACATTTTCTGTGGTGCTCTCTGCTGTTAATTTATTTTCACACAAGCCTCATTTTCTTTGCTGATTTTTTTTTTGCTCATTGTCATTCTGTTAGTGTCACTCTCCAGTGCAGTTTGGTAGTAACAGTGTTAGCAAAAAGGGAAAAAAGCAGATGCTGGAGACTACCTGAAAAAGACCGCACTCTGAGGTTTGTGAGGTTAATTGAATGTAACATGTATTGTGTTTTGCTGGCTTTGCTGCTGACTTAGGTACACGGATAAACAAACCAAACTAAATTAATTTGTTTTCTTAGAGGTAAGCTTTCAGCTGTGCGAGCCAGCATTATGTAAGAGTGAACAACATTTCGAAGTCTTTCAAAAGCAGTTCAGCTATCAAAGTCAAATGTTGTACCGACATCATGAAAATGTGGATCTGATAGTTTAAAATGGAAAACACACGCACTTTTGATATTTTCTCTGTCATGCTCTCTCAATTTCCTTTTGACTCCGCCATAATCTATCTCATAAGCATTCAACATCAATTCTGTATCCATTCATTCTTTGTATTGCATTCAAACAGAAATGTAATTTGAAAAGACTTTATACTTTGAATAGTAATAAAAATGAAACAAGATAGAACAATCAAAGCAGTTAATAAGCGGGAGGAGAGGGTGAGACAGACTGGTGAAATGCACTGCGAGGTAAATTGGCAAGAACAGCAGCTGAACAGATAGGTTTTAAAAGGTTTGATGAAGAAAACTACCTCATTATTTTATACATGGCTATGTCCCCCGCGCTTGTCTCTCATTCTCTGTACAAAATATGCAAAATCCTATATATCCATATGCAAGTCATTTGTGTTAGTTGCTTGGATTATGAAGTGTTTACAGTGAATATAGGCACAAGCTGTTTGCGACCATATGGGTTTTCCTTGATGCCAAGTAAGGAATGACGCTTGAAATTTTCTGCATCTGTTTTTCTTTTTCTTTTGGATATGGTGTGACAAATTTAAATAATTCAGTTAACTGCTGAAATACATGGAAAAGCATTGCTAGAATCTTTTCTTTTAGTTATTGCACTTAGTTATTTGCCACAAAATTGGCTAAATGTTTATTCATTAAAAAATATACATCCACTTATTCTGCTAAAGTTGAAATATTACATTTCAGTCAAAAAAAATCATATATTACCTGCTGCTCCTGAATGATACTACTTTAGTGTATATCACAGGTGAAGAATAGCTGATATTTCCTTGATGAGCTTTTCTTAACAGTAGTGATAAGATCCAAACAGTTATGGGTAACAATTGCATACTGTTGTGGGGCAAATTTGACTCATATGGCTTCATATGGATTTTGGATTCAGGATGAAAAGAAATCTTGAAATTGTATGTGTCTTACCAGTGTCACAAGAACTATTTGTGTTCCCACTACATTTACCCAGGTTCCTACAGAGACAGATTATAAAAGACTATAAACACATGAACTGTCAACTCAGAGTGTGGAAAACACATGTAAGTCAAATGCAAATACAACTGTTTCAAATGTACAAAAAAGTTGGCAGTAACCATTTTATATGCTTTTTGTTTTAAGTGTTAATTATAGATCGTTATGAGGATTTTTTTTTAATGATAGAGCAGTGAGTACCTTGTTATACTGGCTATACAACAACATATAAATACAAGTTATATAATAAATCCCAGCAGTTCCAGAATGTTCTAGCCATTTTAATAATAATAATAATAATAATAATAATGGATTGGATTTATATAGCGCTTTTCAAGGCACCCAAAGCACTTTACAATGCCACTATTCATTCACTCTCACATTCATACACTGGTGAAGGCAAGCTACAGTTGTAGCCACAGCTGCCCTGGGGCAGACTGACAGAAGCGAGGCTGCCATATCGCACCATCGGCCTCTCTGGCCAACACCAGTAGGCGGTAGGGTAAAGTGTCTTGCCCAAGGACACAACGACCAGGACAGAGAGCCCGGGGATCGAACCGGCGATTTTGTGTCAGATCTTTTGCTGTTTTTTTTTTTCAGATAGCGTTCATCTGCTGTTGATAGTTTTAGGCCTCCAGTTGCCCAGATTTATTAATTTTTTAAAGGACACACTAACACACCATGCAGGGGTATGCCACGTTTTCAGTTATGGCTCTTTGGGAACAATATTATTGGTGCAAAAAATAGTATTTTATGCCCGTCAAACTGTGTTGTCTTTGGCATTTTCCATAGATTCAGCTAAAGTAATGGGAATCAATTATCTGCTATTGTCACAGACTTCTAGTATGAAAGTGCCTAAAGAACTAATTCAGAACTGGTTCTTGCTTAAGATGTTATGTGTAGACATTACACTGGTTCATCCCTTGAGTTAGGTGGAGCTTTTTATGCTTGAATGATTCAAAGTTAAAGAAAGTTAAAAGAAAAACTGGAACCTTGAGAAATATTTCTTAACACCTGAGGTATCAACTGACCAATCAGCTTAGGTGGGCAACAATGAGATCAGCTTATTCAGGTTTGTAGTACAGGCCAAATACATGGTCTGAGTGAACAAACATTTGATATATTTAGTATACTTTAGTTATTATCCTAATGGTTATTTAAATTTACCGCTATCTCCATTTCAGTTAAATAGCAGCAAAGAAGAATGTGAAACAATCAATATCATATCTAACACCTGCCATTAGGATAAATGTGCTGAGTGAGTTATTGTGATGTTTTGGTGAGATGGTTTAAAAATGCTGAATGGATCTGGATGCTGCTACACTTGTATTGAAGTGAGCCCTCAATCAAACTGCTTTTTCCCCCCTCAACATCTGGTGTCAAGGGTTTGTATCCCCATATTTTCAAGAGTGGAGACAATCGAACCAGAATAATTACTGAGGTGATGTTCAAGCAGCAGCCTGTGGACGTTATTAAGCAGCAATATAAACAACACACTGATCAACATCCTTAATGAGCATGTGCTGAGTAAAAATCGAAACAACTCTCACCCCGAAACTTGCACAATTGACCGCATCCGTATCTAACATGCTCTCATTAGCAAACAAGACATTTAATAAAAAATTAAGTATTTCATTTTGTTTACTTGTTATACTTGTGGTGCACTCAGAGAAGCAAGTGTCCATCTATTCCTGCAATGCCCAGTGCTTATAAATGAGTTAGCCTCCCCCTTCTTTCTTAAGCCTCTGTTTCTTGTGGAGAGTGGAAAGGCCTATTTCATGTTGATGGCCAAGTGTCGCAGTCCAGCAAACGTCAAAGAGACTGTTGACTGAATGAACCTGCTGGAGCTGTTTGGGTGAAATATGACCTTTTCAATAAATCTGGAAAAATAAATCAAAGTAAACCTGAGAGAGGGGTTCAATCCAGGCACTGTACAGTGCCAATCTTTGGTGAAACACTTACCTTGATCTGGAAACCAGAGGTTGATTACAGCATGGCACCAAATGTCTACAGGTGTGTATATATGGTTAATAGTGTTGGGGTCGTTACTCAAGAAAAGTAATGTATTACACATTTCCCATTACTTTTCTGAAAACACTTTACTTAAATACTTGCCATAGAAAGTAATTCTTTACACTAGTATTTCAACATACTTGATTACATTCTCATTTTACAATAAAATAAACTGAAACATAATGTCACATAATTGCCAGTTAACAATATAAAATTATAGGCTACAGCTCCCACACTCTAACACAATCCTATCCTCAGTGTTGGGGAGTAACGGAATACATGTACCGCCGTTACGTATTTAAAATACAAAATATGAGTAACTGTATTCCGTTACAGTTACCGTTTAAAAAGGTGGTATTTAGAATACAGTTACTTTGTTGAAATAAATGGATTACACGGCGGTACTTTCCTGTTTCATATTGTCGCGGGTCAGGACTGTTTGGGTTTTGACAGCTACGTTCTGTTGCTCCAGGTGGCAGCGTTACGGTTGCCATGGTTACAGGGTGACGCTCTCTCTCTCTGCGTGTTTCCTGGGTGAGAGAGCGCCTGTTGTTGTTGTGCTAAGCTAATAGGCAGAATACTACAGGTATAGCTCTAAAGAATGTAGCATCATAGGCAGTGTAGTCCGTGCTGCAGGGAGAATGGACTGCCATACTCGTTATGTGTCTGTGAGCGAGGGAGGGAGAAAAAGGAAAAGTACGAGCAAAAACGGGAGCTGGAAGCATGTAAATATAATAATAACCACTGCAGCCAAGAAGAGTGCCTGACGAGCCCAGTTGTAAGTAAGCTATTAAGCTATTAAAGCTAGTTTTCGGCTACGAGCCCGACACAGAACCCACCGTATTAGCCAGAGGTCCCTTTACTACGGTTCGGAGCCGCGGAGCTTCAGTAACAGTAATAAATCACAGCAATAGTACATTAATGTAGTTGTAAACAGCATGATAATATATTAAGTAATCCAAAGTATTCAGAATACGTTACTCTCATTGAGTAACGTAACGGAATACGTTACAGAATACATTTTGGGGCATGTATTCTGTAATCTGTAATGGAATACATTTTAAAAGTAACCTTCCCAACACTGCCTATCCTAACGAGGACACACATACAACCTTTCTTTTCATTTTTAAACACAAAGCTGACAACAGAAAGATGAAAATCAGGCCAAAGACACTTAAAAGGGATCGCCACACTTACTCTACTGTAGACAGGTAGAAACGGAGGCTTCAAGCCTGACTGCTCATCACTGCTTTTGTTACCTGTTGAAGTTTCGGGTCTGGCTGCTGGGCTGCAGTCAGCATTCATTCGGCTTTAAAATCACTCAGGCTTCTTGGCTAGCTTTGCGTTAGCATGCTGTCTTTGCAGTTGCTTGCAAAGAGCCAAAGTTCTGTTAGCAGCATAATGTGGTTGTTTCTGTCTTAGGTACAGTTTCCACTCTACCATTTCTTATCCTTTTGTGCAGTAAAAATAAAAGTCATGTTTACATCTCCCCTCCTCAAATGCTGTATCTTTGCGCCACCATTTTCAAGTGAAATGAGCTACTTGTAGCACAAGTACACAGGAAGAAAAAAACATGTTTGTTTGATGGAGGTTTTTTTTTTTTGTTTTTTTTTTGGCTACCCACCCGGTACGCAGATAACTGAAAAAACGATTGCAACACAAGTAATTAGATAATTTTAACGTAATGTTAATGTAATTAATGATTTAACTATAGTAACACATTACATCATTACATGACTGCATAAAATAATGTGATTACAGAATAGCATTACTTCGTAATGCATTACACCGAACACAGGTAGTTAATGGTATACTGTGTATTCAGGAGCTAGTAGAGCTAATACAGTATCCAAATATGTATATACAGTAGTTGACAAGGAGATGTTACAAGGAGGTTTCACTGAAGATAAGGGATACGGTCAAAGAATTTAAAATGTAATATATTTTCGAGGGGGCCATTTTAATTTTTTTGTCTTTTTGTTTTTGGGTGGATTGGCATGATGAGCGGTCCTGTGCCAGAATTTTTAATGAAAATTAAGGAAGAAAACAGATGGAGGAAGACAGAGGTGGCAATGGGAGAGTTGTTGGTAATAAAATTCAGCTCCATAGATTTTAATAAATTATACAGACAAGTAGAGCTAAAGGGAAGGAGGAAGAGATACAAACAAAGCAAGGTAGAGGTGGGAATAAGCGTGAAGAACGAACGCTTGAATTGATATAGTGCAAAAAAAAATTATCAGCACTCCAACTGAATGATGCTTGTTACTAACCAACTTTGTAGCTAAGTAAGAGTTACAGAAGAGTTAGACATATTCTTATAGTGCCCACTTTTTTGTCCTTGCATGATTTAAATGATGTAATCATCTTTGTGTTCTGTGTGTACTTTTCCATGTGTACTGGGTAAAGCTAAAAAATGGTACACATGGGGGGAAAAGTTCTTTAGAGTGTGTTTTAGTAAGTAGAATTTGGTATTATATTAAATATAGCCATTGTAATGACTGTCATTTTGGTGCAGTGAAAGTGTAAAGATATAGAAGACCAGAAGAGCCATGAGCATCAAAATAAAGAATTTTGTAATTCAATAATAAATTGAATTGAGTAAATTCAATTATGAATTCATTTTTTTATTCTTTTAGTTCTTAAAACATAATAAAGTAATTTCATATTTAATTTAAAATAAAAACACTATTTATAAATACATCATTCAAAATGAAATATTAATCTATTGATAAATACTTCACCATTCATTATTGAAGCACAAAATTCTTTAGTTTGATGCACGTGGCTCTTCTGATCCTGCATATAAAGTATAAATCCAAGTTTTTAATAACTTGTGAACCTGTGGAAAATCTCATCAAAACAGAATGCAATAGTTTGCAGGTCTAGTCACCCCACATTTTTATTCACAGTAGTTTATAGAAAATATATCGCATGCTCAAACTGAGAAAATGTACCTTTATTAATCTTCCATTGTTCATTTATCTTCCAATGACAGAGGTTTAACCTGCATTTGTGGATGGAAAGGTGAACTTTATTTACAGACAATGAAGCCTACCTAAGTCAATGAGGTGAGCCCATACATGATAGAACTATGCTTGATTTTATAATTTGATATCATGTGCTGTTGGTGAGATATTAGAGATGTTACTTTTTTTACGTTAAGGAACATTATTCTGAATTTTTTCTACAATTTGCAGATGCAATTTTTTGTAGACTGGTGAAACTTACTTCTGAGAAGCTCAGACCTGTTGCTTATTATCCTAATTAGTTGCAAACGGTCTCCAGCTGTTTCTTTTTAGTACCACTTACTTTTTCAGCAGTCTTTATGTTTGGTCTTAACTGTTTTTGAGACTCTGTGCTGCCATCAAACTGTAAATAAGTTGAAAATACACTATATTTTTCATGACATAGAAAAATGTCTCACTTATAATGTCTCACTAAATATTTGATATGCTTTCTTGTGTATCAAATGTTGGTTTATGGAACTCGCAAATAATTCCATTTAGTTTTTCTTGAAATTGCAATATCCCAACTTTTTGGGAGGTGGAGTTGCAACATGATATAAAATTCAAAGGCAACGAATGGAACATAGAGACAAAGAAATCCCCATAAAGTTTTTTGTTTTTCTTTCAAGTGCCAAGGCCTTTTCTACAAGAATCCAAACACTGAGAATGAAAAGTGGAGGAGTTTCAGGGCTGGAGGGCAGCTACACTGTAGGTACAATCTGCCACAGTTCAGAGCATAGTGCTGGAGGTGCAAAGAGTCAAGAAGTCAGCAGTTCTGAGGCTGTGGAGGCTGGGATTTCTGGGGTGAGAAGTTCTTACTGGTTCTGTCAGATAGACTGTGCATTTCTACAGCAACACTGACGAGTCAAAAGAATTTTAAAGAAAGAACTCAGTAGGAAATAGTTGAGGACAAGACTTAAATTATACTGTTCCTACACTCTCATTAAGCCTTACCGCTGTTATGAATATTAATGAAGTTTCGCCGAGCTTGGATACCAGAGAAAAAGGAAAGAAGGGTTCCATCAAGAAATCTGCCCTCAAGATAATAAAGGCTGCAGACAAGGTTTTCCTTCTTCCAGATGCTTGGTGAAAAAGTCTGTGTTGTGCTGACTACCACACAGATGCATCAGGAAAAAGCACAACATTGATACCAGATGTTGTAGCACACTAACCTCATCCTTAATCAATTTCCAAACCCTTTTCTATTTATATTTAATACCATTACTAATAGCTACATTGATTTTCAATTTCTTCTCTTTTTCCACGTTGGATCAAATTGCTTTGGACCTGTTATTTGACATTTCAGTTTAGGATTACTTCCGAATGAAACTGACAAACACAGAAACTCAGGAAAAAGCCCAGAGATAGCCTAAAGAACAAACTGGGGAAACTGGAAGGGGAGGGGGAGTTAGAAATTAAGAACAATAATTGAAAAATGGAGCAATTAGAAGATGAAGAAAACACAAATAAGTAGAACATGCTGATGCTCTATGCCTCACTCAAGCCCGTTTTGGGGTTTGCATGTTCTTGTTTGTACACTTTATATTCAGAGCATGATAGAAAAGCAAATAGCTGATTTGTATTTGTGTTCACGCCACCTTTCAGGTCATGAATATCAAGATTTGCTCTCAGTAATTCATAAGTTTGCTTAATTTGCCTGTAAAAAGAATGCTGCATTTTTATGCTGCGCAAAATTCTTGGAAAGTTGATTAATTTGAGCTTTTTACACTTTTATACCAAAAAATATTTACTACTCAAATAAGAAGGGAATTACAGCATGGCATGAGAAAATGGGAAAAACTTGGATCATCAATAAGCAAAAGTGTTGAGACTACAAATCAGCATCAATTTAAGGAGGGTAAAAAAAAATAAAAAATCATTCGGATTTAGCCTGAAAGTTCCTGCAAAAACTTTCACAGAGAAACTGGAGCCAAAGTTTGCAGCCTCCATTTGGCCCTGCAATGATTTAAGTGAATTGTAGGCTGTGTGAAATGGGATTAAGTGCTTGGTGACAACACAGTTCACTAAGACAGAGAGCAAAATTTAGCATGACATTGAACATTTTAATGAACGGAGGAAAAGAAAAAGTAGAGTACATTAAACTGTAATCTGATGTTAAATTAAAATAAATATACTTTGTTTTCTTCTTGTTATAGAGAATAACAAGTAATACAACACATATGGAATTCTACACTCACCAGCCACTTTGTGTAACTGTTCATTAATGCAAATACTTAATCAGTCAATTATGTGTCAGAAACTCAATGTATTTAGGCATGACGAGACCACACCCTATCTGAGTGTTCCTACTGACCAGCCCTTTATCACCATATCCATCTCATTTGTCCCTATAATGGCGGCAATAACTAAAACAATTTGTGACTATCAGATACAAGCAAATATAATTACCCATTTTAATCTGAGAAAGAGAAAATAAATTGCATTAAAATGTCAATAAAAATACAAAAATTATAATGTAAGACACTTGGAAAAGAATGGGTAAATGAGTATATAAACAGAGCATAGAAATAATAAATCAATTTCACTTCTAAGAAAAGCAGCATCAATGAAGTCTTTGTTCCCTTTAACTTCCATGTAATTTCTACCAGTGTAACACTATTTAACATCACAGAGTGAATTTTAATGAGCTCATAAAGATGACAAACTGTTGTCGAGCAAACCCAGAGATGAGTAACGCCAGGGTTTGCCCGCAGTGACTGGCTCAAGGCCAGAGCCTCCCGTGTTGATCAGACCGTTGATGAGGTTTTTCGGGGGCATCAACAGGTGGCACGATGCCCGTTTCATAGAAGCTCCGTGCAGCTGAGCAGAGCGACTTCAAAGTCTGACTGTTGTCTGTCTGTCAAACCCAGAGGAACTGGAGGTCTCAGCTCTCCGTCCAAATTAAGTTTTACCCCCGTGGCCCATGACACACTGACACATACTCCCACCCACCACTGTCAGTTTGAAGACCCCAGAGTGGTTGCACTTTGACAGAAGAAACTAGCACAAATGAGTCACTGCATGTGCGCCATGTGGGTGTGCGCTTTATTATTTCTTATATCAAAGAGAATTAAAAACAAAAAACAAATAATGCAAGACAGATTCACACAGGGAAACGGCGGGTATAGCCAGAGAAAAAGGAGAAGGGAATAAAAGTGAACACAGTCACTCACATGCAAATGCAGGTCTCCCTGTATGTCCAGTACCCTTCACCCTGCATTGCTCCGCGGTCCTTGCGTGGCACTGTGACAATTTATCTACAGTAATGTGTGTGTCTAATGCTTTTTGCTATTGGGATCATTTATCTGTGTGCGTATGGGTGTGTGTGTTTGCACTTTTTGTGAAACATAGGCTGTGGACAATTCATCTACATTAGCAAGAGATTAACCTGCTCACCTAACACATCCATCACTTGCGCAAGCACACACACATGCGCGCTCGCGAGCACAGCCTTAGGCAAGGGCAGTAGAGAAACACACCCATGTGCACATGCAAATATGCAGAATCACCACATACATGTGAAGACTCTGGCACCTTCTTTCTTTCAGATACAAATTTTAGATTCACAAATTTATTTATAAAAGATTGGACAGGGGTTTATCCCCATTTGAGTAGATAATAGTAAAGCAATTTATCTATAATATTGGAAAAGAAATGAAATAATGCAGTAGAACAGGATTTGCCTTTGCTCACTTTTATGAAAGTACTGCACACTTATACAAAGCTGACAACATGGTCCCCGTGTTTAAGTAAACACACATTTACAAACTGTACAGTTTTTAATGCTTTTGCAGATCTGGGCGCCCTGGAGGCACTGCCAGCAATACACACAACATCTCAGTCTGTGTCAGCCCAATGGAGCTTGTTGCATTTTTTCCCCCTGGGTATAAAAAAGCTTAAATTATATACACAGGCAAATTCACCATACTGTTAAACCACGAAATAAATAAAACTCAAATGTGAAAAGCTGGATTTTTTTTATTCCACTGTAACTTTCATGAGCATACTAATTCAAACTGAAGCACAAGCCAAACCTCCATTGCTGTAAATCACACGTTCCTATAATGTCAGCATACTAATAACATTTTACAGCTGCATTAAATGTGCAGCACGAGGAAACTCCAGCTGTTTGCCCAGCATAGCTGCACTAGTTTTTTGCTATTAATGCAAAGTCATAAGACTATATTAAGGTGTTGGAGGTTATAAGAACTTTTCCAACTTTCGGATGCACTTTCTTTTATTTGTCAGATCGGAGTAACAATCAGTGACCCATTACATCCTAATTAGGAAACTTCATAACCGAGCACACGCACTGACACATACACTTGCAACACACATTTTCAGAAATTACCTAAACAACTCTTTGCCTCTCTGCAACAAGGCGAGAATAAATTTCATGTTTGTTCAACAGTAGAATAAATTTGATTCACATGGTAGGTGCCCTTTGAAAAGTTAGAATACAGCCTTTAGAAACATGTAAATCAGAGATTCTCATCAGTTACAAAGAAAACAGTCATTACTTTCACATAAGTGACACAGTAACATTATAATACACTAACAATACTGTGCAAACATTTTGAGCCAATCATCATCTCCTGGTATTTGTCTAGAAAAATGGGAAATAAGTGCTGGAATTTAATGAAACATACATGGAAGTTCGGTTTATAAGGCAAAAACAGTTTGAAAGTTCATATTTGATATGACCATCATAGATCAAATGAAGAGTCCTGTGCAACCTGATGCTTTTATTCTTAACTTGTCCAGTTTCTTTAAATTCTTTAAAGATATTGCACACCATGCTGCACTATATGCCAAGTTTTCAGTTAATAGTTTTCCAGGAATCACTTTACTGGAGCAAATATACAGTTTTATTACTGTCAAATGAATTTATTTTTCACATGTTTTACAGATTCTGGAAACAAATGATGCATTTTTTTAGACATGCTGGTTGTAGGAAAATAGCTAAATATATCATTTGAAATGAGTTCTTTGCTAAGTTGCCTATTTTGTGTAGACAGTTTCAACAAGGTCTGTGTTCTTGGATGAACAATATAAAGAAATGAAGAGTTGCTTGAGACTTTTGCACAGTACAGTGCTCGGGCACAACATTAAAACCACTGACAGGTCAATGGAATAGTGTTCATCACAGGTTCTGCTGGGAAACTTGGTATTCATGTAGAAAAGCAGAAACAGATGTTTAAAAAAAAGTCCCACCCCACAACCCACAGGACTCAAGGGATATACTGATAACAACCCAATGTCTGATACCACAGGAAATTCCCAGAAGGTCACATGGGCGTGCCCCAGTGGCCCACAGTTCCTCTCTTTTTGTCAGTTTTACAGGTTTAATTTTCGTGACTTTCTTAATTGTTATTTTTATATCTCTGAAGGACTTTGAACCATTACCATGTGATACTGTGCTACACAGATAAACTGCAAGTGCTTTAAATATATGCTAGAATTATGAAAAGACTATTTTAAGCCACCTAAGAATTGGATTTGGAAATTACACACCATGGAAATGTAAGGATTAAGCTAAATCAAAAACTAAAAACCAGCAGTTACTGTAAAGGTCCAAACTAATGAGGTAACTTATGGCTGCTAATGCTTTTCGGTGTGGAAACTAACGACCCGTGCGATCGAAAAATGTATTTACAGGGTCACAAACAGGAAGTCTCATCTCTCTTCTACACATTACCTTTTCTCACACATATGTGCACATAAAATGGCCCACATTCTTGCTGTTTTTCTCTTTGTGTGAAAACCATAACTCTCTCTCCATTCCATGTACTGTGGAAAGCTGAAACAGAAATTCAATTTAGTAGCCTGATTGGCTAAGTTGCCTACGGGAAAAAGACAGACAGGGAGGAACAGGAAGAGAACACAAGGCAGGGAGGGGGGAGAGGGGGGAGATAAAAGGATGAGAGAAGGGAGAAAGACAACAAAGTTAGCAAAGCAAAAATAGAGAAGGGGGAATCTAGAGTGGAGGGTGGGGTGGGGGTGGGGGGGTGGAAAACACGAAAGAAAAAGGAGTCAACTGATGAAGCAGTGAGGAAAGGGATAGAAGAAATGATGCAGAGAAGGAGTGACAGGCAGAGGGAGCGAGGGATGGCGGGATTAAGGGACTGAGGGAGTGTAAAGAGAGTGAAGGAAGGAGAGAGAGAAAGAAGAAAGAAGAAAGAGAGGCATTGTACTGTGTGGCAGCCTCCAGTCGCTGTTTGCTTTGGTTGCTACGGTAACCACAAGAGAGCAGGCTGATAAGTTAACCAGATGGTTAGAGACTGAGAGAAGAAGCAGAGTGTGTGTGTGCGTGCATGTGTTTGTGTGTGAGTCAGTGCAAATTTACTGCAGTGTCATCTAGGCCTTGGATGTCTGATGATGATGGGTGACAAGTGACAGCTGTTTGAACTTCTTATTAGTCTTTTAATTTTTTCATGTTGTTCCAGAAGGCCAGAGAACATGGGAGGAACTAGGACACATGTCCTCTTTCTCTATTTCAAGTTTGTCTGCTTATCTCCCTCTCTCTCACACACACACACACACACACACACTAATTTCATTCCACCTCAGTATTTGTTTATATTCTGTAACATATTTTTTGTTAATAAGCATATCTTATGTATGACTTTCAGATTACAGCCAGCCTTTTTCACACTTTATTACTTCACGTTCCTCCCTCCTACTCCTACGCAGTCCTCTGAGGCACCAAAGATTGGCATAAATTGCAATATTTCACATGAGAGTTTGAAAAGAAATACCATAAATAAACACAGAATCTCATTTGGGAAAATATATATTTATATATATATATATATATATATGTATGTATGTATGAATCTGTATGGAATAGAGAATCAGTGTCTTGATACACTTAGCGTGGTTTTGTTTTGTATCTTTTTCCCTCAGTTTTTACCTTTACTTTCAGCTGCTTCTTTACATTTAGGAGAGCATCGTGGTTCAGGTTAAAATATTCTGAAGGATACCCAGTGTAATTAAATCTAACAACAGGGGGTCCGAAACTAATGTCAGAGTGTAATGAGCCCAGTATCACTGTTGCCATGACACAGTCCATGCATGCACAGACATACACTCGACAAACACTTTATTAGGTTCACCTTGCTAGTCTTGTGATGGACCCCCGGTATGCCTTCAAAACTACTTTAATCCCTCATGGCACAGCAGAGATTTTGGTCCATATCGGCACAATAGCCTCACACAGACTGATCAATTCCATATCCATGACATGAATCTGTTGTTGCACCACATCTATAGGCTGCTCTATTGGATTGGGATCTGGTGACTGTGGAGGCCATTTAAATACAATGAACCCAATGTCATGTTCAAGAAACATCAGAAGATGAATACACTGCGGCCGTAAATGGATGGACACGGCATGGCAACAATACTTAGGTAGTCTGTGGTGTTTAAAGAATGCTCATTTGGTACTGAAGGGCTCAAAGTGTGCCAAGAAAATATCCCTCTAACCATTAGACCACCAGCCAAAGCTGTTGACGCATGGCAGGACGGATGCATATATTTATGTTGTTTAGACCTAATTCTGACCCCACTGTGTCATTTTATCGTCCAGTTTTGGTGAGCCCATGTGAATTGTAGTGTCAGTTTCCACTTCTTAGCTGACAGCAGCACCCTGTGTGGTATTCTGTTTCTGTAGCCCATTTGCTTTAAATTTTAATATATTGCACAGTCAGACATGCTCTTCTGTATACTTTGTTATTAATGAATGGTTATTTAAGTTATGAGTTCAAAACGGTCAGGCCATTCTCTGCTGACCTCTGGCATCAGCAAGGCCTGTTCTCCCAGAGAATTGCAGTTCACTGGATGTTTACCCTGTAGGTAGATCAGACCGTACCGTCTGGCACCAGCAGCCATTCACCTTTCTGTCCCATTTCAATACTGCAGCGTGTGTGTGTGTTACTGTTGTTGTATTGCAATAGTTGCATCTCAGTTTTTATAGCTGACATCTTGACAGCACTCCCTCCAGCCAACACTGGAGAAGAGTCCATCTCTCTGTCAATATTGAGGCCTAGTATTTGCATGCAATCCCTGTCTTTTGGGGAAGGCACTCTAACAACAGCATTGCTAGGACAAGCTTCTATTTGTTTCCCACATATGTGAACGAAGGCCTCCAAAAATCTGTACCAAGAATTGGTCCAAGCATTGACAAGACCAAACCATATGGTCTGAAGGGGCTGGGATTTTGAACATTCTGAACTATTTGCTAAACTATATTTCAGTATAGCAGAACTCACAAAAGTGTATGTCTAATCCAAAATTAAGGTCAATTAATGAATTCAACCCTGTATTGCCATTGAAGATCTATGCCTAGATCCCATTTCAGGCTTGTTTGGCTCTGATCCATCAAACTTTTCTGATGTTTCATAATTATTCACAGATCACAGAAGAGCTCACCTTCCAGTACAGTCTAGTACAGATGTCATCTACTGTGCTTTCGGCTGGAGGGACTGGGAATAGCGTGCATCTTTTTTAAATTCCCACCACTATTGCTTATTTATGTGAGATGTGTGGCCAGAGCCAAGGTGTGGGTTTGGGAATGCGTGTGTACTGGAGAGTGCAGGTCGTTGTCAAGGCCAACTAGAAAGAGAATTTTATCAGTTTAATTTAAAACTGAGAGAAAATGTGCGTGCAAGTGTGTGTGTGCATGTGTGTGTCTTTGTAAAGGAAGACCAAGAGAGATGAAAGAAGAAACTTTTTTCCTTTTATGAAGATTAATTTTTACAACCTGAAGGCCTGAAGCAGAGAGAGAGAGGATGGGAGAACAGAGAGAGCTGAGGTGAAGGGGAGGGATGGACGAGGTTAGGAGTAAAAGCTGCAGGAAGAGAAAAGTTTGTGAAACAAGAAATGAAGAGAGAAAGAAGAATAAAAGACAGACATGGAAGCAGGCTAAAAAAATATATCAGCTTAAAAATCAACATCAATCTGTGAATATATATACGTTTTTTTAAAGCAGGTAGTTTGATAAAGGAAAATCAGAGGCTGTTCTCTTCTGGAAAACAACTACGATTTTTGTGCAAGCTGCTTTTGTGACCTACGGTTACATATTAAGTAATCCAGCTTCTGGCATCCATATGAGGAAGGGTACACCTAAATGTAAACCATCCAACATTTGCTGATTACCTATTTTCAAAAGTAATTAATTACTTAGTTACTTTTTAAAACCTGAATAGGTGATAAAGCGATAGATCTTTCAACCCAATTCTACTTTTTCTGCATAATCCATCATACAAAATGTAATCAAATGGAAACGTCTCTTTTTAAAACTTTAAGCTTTAAATCTTTTAACTTTATGCATCAAGCAAAAATTTAATTATATGCAACATTCTCTGACTGGAGGAAATTAGTTTAACATTTAAACCTATTTTCTGCACATTCCAGCAAATAGTTTTTTGTGTTTACACTCACTCTTTCAAATAGATGCAAGTAAAAAAGCAGATAATAAATAAAATCAAAGACTAGCGCTCCTGTTGCTCTATTTTCACCTATAAAGTAGGAGTGGGGTAGGCAGAGGTTTGCCTTGGTGCAGGTGTGCTGTAGCGGTCAGTTGAAGAATCCGCGAGTTTCTCTGTGAATTTCCCATTACGTTGTAGCGCACTCGGTGTTTGCTTGGAAGTTTAGGGTTTTTTTTCTCTGTATAAAGACATTTTCTTCCCACGCACAACGGACACTAATGTTTTTGTCACTTTTTATGGAATCAAACTCAAAATAAGGTCAGTACTTCCACGCTTTAAACGCTGCACACTCATACTCTCTCCCGCACTCGATATATTATCCATTGTTGATCTGCACACAGCTGTTGTCACGAACCTCGCACTCGCTTACGTTACTGTCATGAGACAAAAAATCACGTTTTTAGTAACGCAGTAACGCAGCGTGCTTACGTGAAAGTAACAGTAATCTAACTACCGTTTTTGCAATAGTAATCCCTTACATTACTCATTACTTGAAAAAAGTAATCAGATCTGGTCCCTGCAAATAACCAAATCATGGTGCTCACAGATAGCTGCAGTCTTTCAGAGGATAAATCCTAAATGGACTGGTTGTTATATATACAGTATATGTATATACACACATATATATATATATATTAGGGGTGCAACGATACACAAAATTCACGGTTCGGTTCGGTTCGATACTTTGGTGTCACGGTTCGATATTTTTTCGATACAAAAAAAATGTTCATGCCTTTTTATTAATTTGTCATTTATTAAATTTTCACGACACATTCTGCACCACATCTCTGTGCGTTCATCATTTGTTTGAAGCCAGCTCACCTCCTGCAACCACTTTTCCGAGAATACGCGCTTCTTTTGTGGTTCGGACTCCTGACATTTCTTTGGAGGTGGAGGAACATCACAGTAATTGCTTAAAGGAGCTTCTTTGACATCTTTAAGAGTTCTAAACAAATGTCTGTCCTCCTCCAGAAAATCTTATGTACGCAAACACACGTTGCAACTTCTTATCTTGTGCACGTTTTTTATTTTGACAGCGAATGCGCACCTGCGGACCACTTATGTGCAGCCCTGGTTATTTAGCTCGTCATATTGCAGCCACAGAAATTCTTTTGTCCATGAAACCATAAAGCTGCACTTTCTTTTTGTCTTATAGTCTGATTTGTCATAACTTTTGCGTTTTGTCACTTCTTCACCCTGACCTGTCTTATTTGGCTCAGCAGAACTAAAATATATATCCTGCTGCTTTTACACACGCACTAACATAACGCTCAGCGATTCTCTGCGCGATCAACCTCTCACATGTTTAAGCTGCGGGAGATTTCACTTGTCATGTTTGCATAGTAAGCTAACGATTGATAAGACGATGTCAGAGGAATTGGTGCGCAAATTATCATCACTCACCAATCAGTACTGTCGCTCTCTATACACAGTTCACGCGATTGCAAAGTGAAAGCAGAAAACAAGCGCAAATTCAAACGTGATTTCAGTATGTCACATATTGACAGTGGCCGATGCCAATGACATAATTACCCAGCTACATTTCCGAAAGAATGCAAAAGCATTGACATATATTTTTCCTTCCTACGATAGGCCGACGGGCAGGGCAGAGATAGATTTTGGTAGCCCGACTGGAAAAAAGCCCCAGGACGTCGGGCTAGCGATTTTGCGAGCCCTGTATCTGATTGAGGAATCACTCATCTTTGGAAAAGAGAGTTTATTATGGAGAAATGTCTCTTTCCAAAATAAAAGCTATACTATACGCTTCTTCTGGGCTTCCCACTAGTGCTGTCAGCGTTAATCTGAAATTACATTAATGTCACAACACGGCAAATCTCCGTTAACGAGCTACCGCGGATCGCCTCAAGAGTGGGGCTGGAAGACGTCAACACATTAACGAGCTAACTGCGCTAACACACTAGTTCCCACCAATTGAGCATTGCTGGCACATCCAACATACTGTTTTACTTTTGTCCATGACACGCTTACCTTCAGGGTCATACGTCACATGAAAACCAAAATAGTTCCAAACGCCAGATGTGAATGAGGGTGGAGGTAGGGTTGCCAACTCCCTGAGAAATAAATAAGGGACACCTCGTGGCCAGGGCCGGGCGACCCAGTTGTCTTCACCCTTCCCAGTGTGGTGAATTTTTTAGCCCTTTTTTTTTTGTGTGTGAAATTATTTTTTTAACCATTTGACTTGAATTTGATTTATGACAACATTAACACAATAAAACAGGTCTCTTTCTTAAACAGAAGCCCGTCATGCTTAACTTTTGAGAATAAAAGTAAATCTTTCTTTAAAAGAACTCTGTCCTACTTAACTTAAAATTATATAAATTAATAGAAAACAATAGAAAGAAAAATATTCTTGTAACAGTGCACATTTAGTGCATTTAGTGCCATTGGCTTCAGTAGAGGCATTATTTCAGCTTTTGCTCCCGTTTGTAAACCCACTTGTTCCCATGATTAGGCATCATAACTCATCATCATTATTCATCTATGTATTACTTTTATGTATTACTCATCTATTTGTTGTAATCATATATCCTTGCAGTTGTTTATTACACAAAATAAATTATATTATCACACTTCTGGCCACATAGCGCTGATATTCACTGCACATGCCCATTTTAACCTTAACCAGAGGGTTTAAAAACAAACAAACCAGTGTTTACATACCATATCTGCTTCTGCCGTGGCCTGGTGGACAAAAATTGGTTAAGGGTTCCCCGAGCTTTCACGCCCCTCATGTTCTTCATGTGCCCACCATTAGAAGCATGCCTGTGGAAAAAGTGCGCCGGCACACAGTGCAGTGCGCTTTATAGGTGTTATGGTGCACTTTTCCAGCCAGGTGTTTTCCTTTTCCCATTCTTCCCTGTACTTTTGCAGCCTTTTTTTCTTTCTCTGAGAGGAACAAACATTGCTGGTCTAATGCTGGTCTAATGCTGGGCTTACACTGTGCGATTTGTGGCCCATTTTGAGCCGATTTTTGAGTCGTGCGACCGATTTGGTGATCGGACGGATTTTGGCCTTCATCGTGCATCGTGTAGTATACGTGGGGTAACGAGAAGCGATTAACACCTCACGACCAGCTCCCGATCATCAATCGCTCGTGAGGGTGTCACCGCAGCCGCTCACACTGCTCACGCGCAAACACGTAAACGTCGGTGAAAAAGACGGAGCAGTACGGCTGTGCAGCGTGTGATCTGGACACAAGCGATGGAGGCACAACTTGTAGAACTTTGGAAAGCTCATCCGAGCCTTTTCAATGTGGCATCACCAAATTATCACGACCACAACAACCGTGAAAATAGTTGGATTTACATTGCTGCTCAATCGCAGCTGCCTGATCAGTGTTTTTCATTAGCAATTTAGCAAAGTTGATGGTGGTGTGTGTCTGTGTGAGTGAAAGACAGAGAGGGAGAGCGAGCGACAGATTTTCAGATTTTCTACCTAAAACCTTCATTTTATGGAGGCACAGTGTGAGCACTCAGGTCGCATCAGAGCATCGGGCGGTATAGTGTGAGACCCCGCATCGTGACCTACGAACTTATAACCCATGCGAGCCAATCGTGCAGTTTGAAAATCGCACAGTGTTTGCCCAGCTTCAGGTGTACTGTCGTCTGAGACTTGCACCGCAGTGTCGGCGTTTGTTTCCCTGTTGGCCATGCTTTTTGTTGTAGTCATCTGTTGTCTTCCGGTATTTTCTCCGCAAGCGACCTTTCCTCAACCAATGAGATGAGCAGTAATCTGAATTGTCATACTCAAATTGTCATAAGTGTGCTGTCAGCTCATTGGTCACAAAGCAGGAGAGGGGCTGGGAATTATGTTTTCAAACAAAGCGTTAATTACATTAAAACTTATAGACTACTTTTGATTCTCACTGTATTACGGGACAAAGTGCGTCCCTTTTCAGCTCAATACGGGACGTGTACTTTTGTTTCTAAATACGGGACGATTCCGTTTTTTAAGGGACGGTTGGCAACCCTAGGTGGAGGAGGTTCAATTTGCCATGTTGCAACTAGCCTAGCTTCTGTCTCTAGCTTGCCCTGCGCTCAGTGAATCTGTGTTCGACTACTCCGCCTAGGCTGCACTGTCGAGCGCAGATCCACTGAGCGCTCAACACAGACAGCATCGTCAGAAGGAAAGTTGATAAAATAAATTAAAAATGTTGTATCGTTCGATACATATGCGTACCGAACCGAAAGCACTGTATCGAACGGTTCGATATCGATACGAGTATCGTTGCACCCCTAATATATATATATATTAGGGGTGCAACGATACACAAAATTCACGGTTCGGTTCGGTTCTGTCATGGGAGTGGAACGGACTCAGGCGCAGACTGAGGTAGCACGGCTCAACGACACTTTATTAATCACACTGGTGCGCTATATACACATGAAAGGGTGGGGGGAAACACCAGGGTCCCGGGGATCAACAGGCTGGGGAGACACACTTCTTCGCACTCGCTCTGCTCCTCGTCCAAACAGTCTCCACACAAGCAGCTCACTCTCACTCACGGGGTCCAGGGGTCACAAAAGGGCTGATCCAGGTAAACCTATTTACACAGACGAGGGTAAGTCGAAGGCAAACACGGGAACAGTAGAATCGCAAGAAGCCAGGCAATACTAACGAGAGTTACTCAATATTCCAGCGACGAATAGCTCAGAGCCCCAGCCTTAAGAAGAGCCAGAGAACTGCAAATCGCTCGAGATCAGCTGCAGGTGCGTGGGCCAAGGGCAGGAGCCCAATCAGAGCTCCGCCCAGGCAGACAGGTAGGAGAGAGAGAGTGAGAGAAAAACAACAACACTTGTGGCCACACTGGGATGGGAAAAATAAATATATCTGATTGAGGAATCACTCATCTTTGGAAAAGAGAGTTTATTACAGAGAAATGGCTCTTTCCAAAATAAAAGCTATACTATACGCTTCTTCTGGGCTATACTCTCAGCAGCATATAAAACATATCAGGTCCCCATAAGGAGAATCATGTGCTAACGGCTGTCTAAATGACTAAAGTTTGTAGCATGCCTGCTTGTTGTTTTTGTCTGCTTCCACTTGTCTTTGCACTAGGATGATGTCGGAGTAAATGTGCAGTCATATTCGTTGTGTTCCCACTAGTGCTGTCAGTGTTAATCTCGTTGAAATGATGTTAAGGCCACAACACCGCAAATCTCCATTAACGAGCTACCGCGGATTGCCCCGCGCGTGGGGCTGGACGGCCAACACGTTAACGAGCTAACTGCACTAACACACTAGTTCCCACCAATGTAATTGAGCATTGCGTGGCACATCCGACATACTGTTTTACTTTAGTCCATGATGCGCTTACCTTCAGGGTCATACTTCACATGAAAACCAAAATAGTTTCAAACGCCAGATCTGAATGAGGGTGGGGGAGGTTCAATTTGCCATGTTGCAAGGAGAGCTTAACTTCTGCCTCGCTAGCTTGCCCTGCGCTCAGTGAATCTGCGTTCGACTACTCCGCCTAGGCTGCACTGTCGAGCACAGATCCACTGAGCGCTCAACACAGACAGTCAGAAGGAAAGTTGATAAAATAAATTACAAATTTTGTATTGTTCGATACATATGCGTACCGAACCGAAAGCACTGTATCGAACGGTTCAATATCGATACGAGTATCGTTGCACCCCTAATATATACATATATATATATATATATATATGTATGTATATAGCGATTTTCTACTGTATTTGAGCACTCAAAGCACTTTATACAACTTGCCTCATTCATCCATTCATACAAGCACTTAAGTGCTTTCTATCTAACATTCATACACGTTCATACTCCGAAGGATGCATCGGAGTGCAACTTGGGGTTAGTATTTTGCTCAAGGACCACCCCGAAGGGCAGGAGCACATGTTTCCACCCAGCAGGTAGTTCAGGAAGCTGTGGATCGATCACAGGGTTAAGCAGCCCAAATGTTCTCGTGGTTTGGAGGACTTGTAGAACACTAGTCCATTCAACACTGAAATGATTTGCTAGGTCTAGTTCAGTCATGCCTGAAAAATAAGACAGCTGTCAGTGGGGACAATATTGATGAGTGAGCATGTGAGCAGGCTCATATCTCCATGTTTTAGCTGTCTCCACATTTTTGACACTGCCACTTGGGAGCAGTGCCATTTTCTTTCAATAATCCATTTAGGGTCACGGGGCGCTGGAGTCTATCCCAGGTGATCCAAGGCAACACATATTGCCCTTTTCCACTAGTACCTACTCAGCTTGACCTGATTCGGTTTTTAGGTTTTTCCGTTAGGTGGACGTTTAGCAACAGGTATAGCATTGCCTCAATATCCTCCATTGTTGCATATAAATGGTGTCATTGGACTTCCTCCAGCATTGCTATAATGACCTCAAGCACATGAGATGGTTCTCGATTGTAATGGAAAATGAGTGAAACCAAGTAGAGTCAAGTCAACCCGAGCAAGTACTCATGGAAAAGGCTATAAAGACAGACAACCATTCACACTTTTGGTCAGTTTAGATCACCAGTTAGCATAACCCCATGCACGTCTTTGGCCTGTGGAAGGAAACTGGAGTAACCAGAGAGAACCCAAACAGGGAGAACGCACCAAGGCAGAGGTAGTTGAACCCAGGATCTTTTTGGTGTGAGGCAACAGTGCTAACCACCATTCCGCCTATAAAGAACACGTCTGAAAAACAAAACAAAATAAAAATATTAAAAAGTCCACAGCTTCTCCTCACCTAGATTGTGTGGAACTCTGATTCGGTCTTCTTCTTTCCTCTTCAAGACAGTTTTTCAACACATCAGCATTTTACCTCCGCATACAAAGCACAAGAAATGCATTATTGGTGTGTTGGCTTCCACCAAGGCCACTGTGTAGCCAGAGAACTATGAAAACCAGCACATAATCATAAGACAAGCTTTAGGCAATTGTATGAAACAGAAATACCTGATAAACATCACAGAAAAATAATAATAAATAATAAATAATAATAATAAACTTGTGTTATAACACTAGGTAGCACAAAATAATCCCTTAACAGAAAACTTGTTTGGAGAGTGGCAGATATCAAGTCCGCTAAAAAAAAAAAAAAAAAAAAAAAGAAAAGAAAAGAATAAAGCTTAAAAAATCAAAAATAATTTCTAATAAATCCATGAAATCTTTACAAAACACATACCAATTATAGTGTCTATACAACAAGTTTTTATATGTGTATGTAAAAAATGGTAAATAACAGGCACACGATCATCTTCTTACATTAAAAGCAGGGCTTGTGCCCCCAGCCACATCCCACAAACTGCTCAGGAACAGCTTGAGAAACATGACAAAGTGCAAGGCACTGAGCTGGCCTTTAAACTGCTCTAGTCACAACAGAATAGAGCATCCTTGGGAGGTGTTGGCAGATGAACCAAAAAATCGTCTGCTAATGTCCCACTGCCAGACACCACGGGACACTATTCAGAGGTCCCGTGTTCAGGTCAGAGTGTTTTGGCAGCACAACTGTGACGTGCACAATATTAGACAGGGAGATTTAATGTTATGGGTGATTGGTAATATTCCACAGGAACATGCTTTTAGTAAGAGCATACAGATGGAACCACAGTAACACTTTCCCCAAAAGATGGCTAAGAAATATGAATATGTATTATTAGCTTTAAGAGATGAACAAATAAAGGCAGTAAATAGAAACAGGTCACCAGTGTTTATCCGGAGTGTGTGTGTGTGTGTGTGTGCTTCTAATTCAGCCTGTCTCCAGTTTTTGAGGCGTGTCACCCTGATGCCAGTCTGGCTCGCAGTACCATCCATGGAAACAAACATACAAACACACACACACACACACACACACATTCTCACATACACTAACAAAGTAATAGCCACCAGTTATCAAATGCAGTAAAAGCACGCCATATGAATTTGCAAAATTATTAATATAAATGTACCACATGGATGCCGAGAATCGTATAAACACTGGGTTCTGCTGGTCTTTTGCCAGCAGACCTCCAGTGAAAGACAACTTTCACTGCAGGAATTGAAATAAGGATGGAAAGGAGGGTAAAAGAGAGAGAAATGACAGAAGAAAGAAGAGACAGGGAGCCAGGCAAAACAATAAGGGGGGAGAGATAATGGGAAGTAGAAGTGAGGGTGACCTAAGATAAATTGTGAACTACTGTTCTTCAGAAAGCAAGAAACAGAGGAGGAGTGAGGTAAAGCGATGCAGGCTGAGAACCAAGAGGTGTGCAGCCAGCTACCAACAGACAGACAGATCCAAGGCATATGTGTACAGATAAAGAGGGAGAGAGAAAATCAAATGAGTTGAGAGATGAAGGGGGGAGCGAAAAAGGTGGTGGTGGTGGGGCTGCATAGAAACAGAGAGAGCGTGTTAAAAGTATGGCAGCAGTAGCAGTTACATTCCTGGCTGAACAGATCAGCTGGCCTGAGGAGAAAGACAAACACAGGAGAGGAAACCATGTCTAGACTACTGCGAGACCCGCGCACACACAGAAACACACACACAATCTTGGGCACCGACGTAGACACTGAAAAGAGATGCAGGGAACGCACTCGCACACATTCACAGACGCACATCAACCTGCTAGGTAGAAAGAGTGGGCGACTGCCAAGCACTGCCAAGAACCTGGTGGGGGAGAAGAAAAGAGGAGGAGGGGTGGAAAATGAGTAGATTAGAGATAGGAGGAAAAGAAGCAGGCAGAACGAGGAATATTGGAGAGGAGGGGGAAATGGGAAGAGGGTGTTACTGTCAATGGGACACCAGTTTAGCCTCAAGTATTGGGAGGATACTAAATGTGGTATTTCATATGATTTCTCTTTACTTGAAGCCCCATTCTGTAATCGTTCAGCTATAGTGTCAATAATTAACAATCAAGTCACTTCATCGCTGTAAATATCTGTTCTTTTCTTCTTGTTGTGACTTTTCATTGATAGTCGGCACTGAATGTGCTTTCTCTCACCTTTTAACTCAAGCAAATAATGATTTGCCCATTATTATAGGCTTCAGTAATTAGTAGAGAATCACTGGCGCATAATAGTTTATATCAACTTCAACACTGTAGCACAAGATTAGACTACGGTAGAAGTGTGCTGGAAAAAGAGGGTTATTTAATGGCACAGACCAAAACAAAGAAAGAGAAGGAAATAAGGCTACATCAAGGATCAGAGGTACAAGTGAAAGGTCTGAAAGCTAGAAAGGAGACCTTTTAGCTTAGATTCTCTTTACATGATGCTTTATTCCCAAAGGTCAAGAATAAACACCCGTGCTTAAAGGCAAACAGAGTAATGTCCTGTTTCTTACCATAGCAGATGTTTTAAGTGAGGCTGAGGGGATAATTAATGGATAAACACTTTGAGACAACAGTTATGAAAAGCTCAGAATGAATGTGTAACATTTACCCTGTAATTTTCTTTATATCCATCCCAGTCTTATAGCGATTTATTAAAAAGAGACAAAATGTCATTGTTTTATGGCACTCAGCACACATCTTTAAAACTGTGCTTTTCAGTATGTTCAGTGCTCTTCACCTAAATATTTTTTCAGTCTGTCCTCTTGAGACCTTTTCAGGCAACATAGAAATTGGAGCATTTCATTATTTGCAATGCTGTTTTAAAGCTAAACAAGTAGTTTGAATATCTAAACTGAAGTGGGAACAACCAGAATGGGAATGTTAAATTAACCCTAAAGACTGTGTCCCATGTGGGATATGAATTTGAGTCTCTCTGGTGAGTCTTGCCACTGTCGTTGGCACCTGTTCCAGCTGCTCTTTAAGACAATTATCCAATTAGCCAGTCAAATGACAGCATGATGTCACGTCAATATGGACCAAAAGCTCTCAGGAATGTTTCCAGCACCTTGTTAAATCTGTGCCATGAAAAATGAAGGCCGTTCTGAAGGCAACAGGGGTCCAATTTAGTGCTAGGAGTGTATGTCAGACTGAAATCTACAATTCTCCACCATGAACACGAATCAACAGATTTTCTTAGTACCACCCATTTATTGTGTCAATGGAAAGTTTGTATTCATGAACAGAATCAATCTATTACATTTATGTTACATAATCGGTCTATGGTGGTCAAAACGGTTACAGCGAGACACCAAAAACCACAGCGTATTTATGGGTTGGATGTCCAGAGAAAACATTGTTTCTTAATCCACTGGCGGTCTGCTCAGACACTCACTTGCAAACCTCATAAAATTCTCCATTGTATTTCTACAAAAAAAAGTAGGCCCGCATATCGTTGTTTAAAAATTTATTGACAGTTTATTAGCCTGTGAAATGGTTGCAAAGAGACAAAAACAAAGTAATGAAATAGGTTTACTTGCTCACAGTAAGTTAGTGAGCCACTAAACTCGAATTTGCCTCTACTACTAACTGACTTTGCCAAGGTTCTTTAACAAAATATGAAAAGCTCAGCGTGTGCAGGGCTGTAGTAACCATGCAATAGGAAGCCAAGACTCGCAGCATGGCATTTGAACAAAATTTAGGATTTACTTAGATATCTCTGGGGTGGTGGTAAGAAGGTCTAAGTGAAATTTCACTGGGGAACTCCTCTGTCAACTATAAATTCAAGAAACATCATACAACCTTTAAAAGATATAGACAAGAAAAAGAGAGGGCAGGCCCTGAGTCTTATGAGGTCAGTAACTGGAGTAAGAGCCTTCTCTGGAGGTTAGATAGTAATTTGGTTATGTTTAAAGTCACTGAAAACAGACACTTCTCATCTATGAACTAACATTGTGGGGAAGAGATATGAGCAATGTTGGATGTTACAAAATGACACATCGCTGTCATTATATTTGCAGTGCTGCAATGCATTAATCTATTGGAGCATAGCAAGAAATCAAAGCATGACTTTCTCCGGTAGCAAAAGCAAATGTAACATATGAGTAATATAAAAAGTAGTCAGTTCCATGGTCCTACACTGAAAAAAGGGGATTGGCCATCTCTTGGATTTATGTAAGCATCATGCGTGTATTTAACACAATTGCCTCATGCTTTAAAGTTAAGTGCAACTATATAGTCTAGAAACTACATGATATGCAGAGAGGGTAGATTAAATTGTTCATATCATGTTCGAGTGAAGTCAATAATATAGCAATGTTAAATCTCGCGATACCGCATGGGATTTCAGTCTCGTGCGCTTTGGATCGTGGTTTGAGGAAGGCGTCCATCTCAGTCAAGTCGAGCAGCCGCCTCTAAAACCTGTGGGTGGTTGTTACATTAAAAAAATTCTACCTTGTAATTTGAACACAAAAATTTCATGTTCCTATCTTGAACGTAATTAAATCATGTAGGATCTGTATGTCATCTTGTTGAGATGACATGATACAATCTAGTAAGAGTGGTTAGCTGCTGGACTCATGAAATTCACAAGGTCGCATGAGATTTCAAACTGCAGGAAAATCACAGGAGTTATAAGAGGCAGACAACTATACGCCACGTGTATGCTATTGGTATTTATTTTGGTTTAACCTGTCAAGGACAAAAATGTACAGAAAATTCTGCATCAAGCCTTGAAATCATAGCTTTCCTACTTTTGTTAAGCCTGGTGGCATGGTGGTTAGTGCTGTTGCCTCACAGCGTGGATGTCCTGGGTTCAAATCCACAATTTGGCTTGTTGACAGTAGTGTTCTGGTTTCCTCCCACAGTTAAAAGTCATGCAGTCATTAGAGTTAGCTTAATGGGTGAATGTGAGTGCAAAGGGTTGTCTGTGTCTATGTGATAGACTGGTGAGCTGTCCAGGGTGTACCCTGCCTCCTAACCTGTCACTTCAGGATTATGCCCCAGCCCCTCTGCAACCAGGACAAAGATAGGAGGATGGTAGTTGTTGTAGATCCATTCAATTTTTATGTTATCTAGACTTTGTTGAGCATTATGTAATATGACAACAACATGTAGTATTTAAGTGACCAAGTAGTACTGGGGTAAAAGTTTAAAGGATTGTGAAGGATTAAAATATTCCAAGAGCTCAACTTACTTCATCTAAACATGTTTCAATCGCATTTTATCAACACAAAATGCGCAGGTTTATTGAATATGAATAAGTTGTGTTGATTTAACTCAGTTTCTGCCAAAGCAAAACAGTTGTGTGCAACCAAATCCAACATGGCCCTTTTTTTTCAGTGTAGAGACTGATCAGTGAACCCTTGGCATCCTATAGGGGCTAGGGAGAAGCAGCTGCTGGAGAATTGGTCGATGTAGTTGCCAATAACTTGGATGAAAGATATTGGCTGGTTAAAACTTTATTCACACAGGCCTAGCAACCACTCAGTGACCCCACTGGTAACTAGGAAAAAAGGATACATAGGGAACAGAGATGGGCAGTAACGTGTTACTTGTAACTGTTACTAAAACTGGGATTTTTTGTGAGAATGTCTCATGACAGTGACGTAAGCGAGTGCGACATTCGTGACAACAGCTGTGTGCAGATCAACAATGGATCATATATCGAGTGTGGGAGAGAGTATGAGCGTGCAGCGTTTAAAGCGTGGAAGTACTGACCTTATTTTGAGTTTGATTCCATAAAAAGTGACAAAAACATTTTTGTCCGTTGTGCGTGGGAAGAAAACTTCTTTTTACACCGAAAAAAACCCTAAACAAGCTCCGAGTGCGCAACGACGTAATGGGAAATTCACAGAGAAACTCGCGGATTCTTCAACTGACCGCTGCGGCACACCTGCACCAGAGGACACCTCCGCCTACCCTACTCCTGCTTTACAGGTGAAAATAGAGCAACAGGACCGCTAGTCTTTGATTTTATTCATTTTCCGCTGTTTTACTTGCATCTATTTGAAAGACTGAGTGTAAACCCAAAAAATATTTTATTTTATATGCTGGAATGTGCAGAAAATAGGTTTAAATGTTAAACTAATTTCTTCAAGTCAGAGAATGGTGCATATAATTAAATTTTTGCTAAAGTTAAAAGATTAAAACTGATAAAACAAGTTTAAAAAAATAGACTTTTCCATTTGATTACATTTTGTATGATGGATTATGCAGAAAAAGTAGAATTGGGCTGAAAGATCTATCGCTTTATTACCTATTCAGGTTGTAAATCGTGTTTTTAAAAAGTAACTAAGTAATTAATCACTTTTGAAAATAAGTAATCAGTAAAGTAACGGGATTACTTTTTTGGGGAAGTAATCAGTAATTAGTTACTGATTACTTTTTTCAAGTAACTTGGCCAACACTGCTGGGGAATCATCTCTGCCATAGTTGAGTCTTACTTCCAGTGGCCTTGGTTTGAATCCACAACTTCATGCTTTGTGCACATATTGTCAATTGGTAACAGGTAAGTCTAACTCCAAATCAGTTACACTACCTGGAGTGGAAAATAGACTTCCTGTGACACTTCAGCAAGTTTCCCCAACCAATATCCTCAGAGTTGACCTCTCTTCTCACCTTCCATCTGCTACTGGATTTTGTCACATTTTTGGATGTCAGTGGGTGAGTGTGCAACACACAATTACCACTGTCTAGAAATGTTTTAAAACAGCAAGAGTGGAAATGATAAAAACCCTTTAAATATGACATGACTGATGATTCACAGCAAAGGGGTGAATACATTTACAAGGGAAAGGAAAAGTGCAAAGGCAAAGTTAAACTGTTTTTAAATCTCATAAAAGGGGTTTTTTTTATAAGAGAGAGGTAAGATTTCTTTTTCTTTTCAAGCAAACTCATTCTGATTTACCTCCACATAATGTTTTAAAGTGCAGGTGATACAACAATATACACAGGAGCTTGAGCCATATTAATTAATCTACCTTCAAAGAGCTTTTATCATATCCGGGTACATAAGCATACGGTACATAGAGCAAATCAATGAGCCAAATTGTTTTATGATACGATTTGATTTTATAGTGTGATAAAGTACATTAATTTGTCAAGTATGTGATTTGCTGGATCAGCCGGAAAACAAATAACCTCTGTGTGATTATTTTATCTGTTTACTCCCAATAGATTTTTTCCACATTCACTTATCAATTAATATGAACCACAAAGCATTTACTTTGTTACAGAGACTTTCTGTTAATCCAGAAAGTCAAATCAACCCAAGGCTTATAATTACCTGTAAGCAGTTGGATCACCTTGATGACAGATTAGTATGCAGCCCACTGAATATGTAGTTTTCGGGTGTTTACACACACATCTCTACATCGCAGCATGCTGAAATAAAGCAGTTGTCCACACTGATGTAATATATACCAATATCAGTGCCGCTGTCAGAAGATTAACTAAACCACCAGCATTTAGCACAGCTTAATTGCGTTAACAGAGAATGAAAAAAACTGAATATGCAAGTCATCTGCTATGCAAACTCTGCTTTCCTGTGTGTTGTTACCTAATGATGGAGTGGCACAGGATGGTTATTCATCGTCCACAGCAGCTCAGTGAGATTGTGTTTCCAGGGACAAGCAGCAGCAGATGGATCGCTTATTGAAAAATGTAGCCTTTCTTGTGTTTTGATGTGCAAGGTTTATGAAAATCCATTCACATGTCACTGTAGGACACCTGATAATCTATTAAGAGAAGGCTAAAGAGTCTCCTTACCAAAATAGGAGGAGGAAAGTGTCACGTTTTGCTGCAAACTGGACTCTAAGTTCAGGCTATGCATACCGGGAGCAAGTTTAAAATATTTATTTACAAACTGAGAATTACTGAGACCAAACAGGAGACTGGCGTGGAAAAACTGTAGGAATTCTACAAGATAGAAGGAGTGTTGAAGGATTCTAGAAAAGCAGCTTTGGTGGGTAGGCAGTACGATGGTGGAGAGTGGGCAGGCTGGTGAGTTGAATATAGGAGTTTTACCAGAGATGAGCAGCTGGTGGAGCAGATAAATGGGTTCAGAAGAGATGATATGTGGGCAAAAAGGTTCTTTGGGAACCTCACAGACTGAGAACAAAAACCCTGAGTTAGCAAACGGAAAACATTCACATACAGGGCACAACCCAAGAGAGCCTAATGATCACAATGGTGGTTAACAATCAGACAAGCAACTGCTGCACCATCCAACCCTTAAATATCCACATGAAGATGAGTCAATAAGGAACAGGTGTGAGAAGGAGGATTCAAGAGAGATGTCTCCACCTGGAGGCAGAACCAACAGGGAAGCACACCCAGCAGTCCAGCTGTGCAATGCAATATCACTGCAAAGTGTCTTATAGACACTCTAATGCACCGTTTGCATACAAAAGTTGCAGTACCAGCCAGGGGGAGACACTATACTTAAAGCCAAGAACTTGCTAGTGAGCAAGGAAGGCAGGAAGTATATTCCAGAGGTGCAGTACAATCACCAGAGGTGGCTAATATGTATGCACATATAAATGCGCTCGTAATGTCTGCTTGAACACTTTCCCGTGGTTATTTTCAAGTTGGCTTTAACTAAAATATCTCGCTCTAATGGTGCTGAGGCTTACTGCAGCTTCTGCATGTGTGTGCATTTTACGCTTTGGGGAGGCAAAGCATGAAATAGACACGGTAGAGCAGCATATGTGTAACCCAAAACCTGCCATGGATCATGACAGAAATGGTCATAGCCCACAGAGGAAAGTGTACATTTTACTGGAAACATACAGACATACTTCTCAGTCATTGTTGTCTGGGGTGAGACCACGCTGCAACTTATAATTGAAGGTTGAAAGTATATCAGTGCACTGCATAAGTTAAAATTTTTATCCAGCAATATCCTTTTATTTGTACTACTACTACTTCCTAGCGTGGAGAATGCCTTGGTGATGCCTGACCCCAAAAAAGGTTTGTTTTCATATTGTTTGACTCACTACACATGTGCACATTTGCATTTGTGCTTCCTTCACTGCCCCCCTCACATCTTCTCACTTAGTCTGGCTTAGTCCACTTGTACATGCTTGGCACAAATATATTCAATCGCATTCTTTCATGAAAGAAGAATACTAAGACTTGAAATTCAATTCATTTTTAAAGATTCAGCTTTTAACTTATAAATTATGGTACTGTTGTTTGTGAATAGTAAACTGTTTTAAAGTAGAAACCAAAGCAAGGTAGACTTGTCTTTTACTCATGACTTTAAAACTTTTTGTAGCTCTGTTTGGAAAAGAAACCATGTAATAGTGAAACTAATATGCCCAAATGAACAGAGGTACTTTTTTGAACCAATCCATATCGTTTCTATAATTGAAAACAACTGTATGCATTTGTATCTGAAATGAAACCATGTGGATATATCATTTGATTCTGTGTTCATACAATCCTGTAAATTGGCACCTCGAGCAGCTATTAAATCTTTGGTACTTTCCAATTTCCTCTATGCAGATTTGCTCAAATGCTTCTGAATCGAATGACAAGCACCTTAATGGTTATCGAGTCATTTCACAGATTTTGAAGTCAGTCTATACTCGCCTCAGCCACTCAGGGGCATTCACAATTCTCTTCTGAGCTCATTTCAGCTTTAATTTTGCTCTACGCTTAAAATCAATATCATATAAAGAACGGTATCACCCCAATCCATGATATTTGGCAATCTTAGGCTGGTTCAGCTGAATGATTTGCCTGCAACTGATTCAGTCCTTTCTCGGATGTCTTATATGTGCTGCTGCTGATGTGTCCCCAGAAGCGTGATACTACCACAACTGTGCTATGAGGTGGGGATGGTTGTTACATGGGCACTGACCCATGGTATCTGCCAAATCTAACAGCCCTCAAACCAGCGTGAGGACATTTTAGCTTCATCACAAAACTGAATTTTATTTTTTTTTAGCTTGTGCTCTCTAACAATGCTTTGTACTTTTAGGGAAAATTGAACAGTGTGCGTTTCCTTTCCCACAGTACAGTGAAGAAAAAAAGGAAGAAAAACTCCTCCGCCTGCAGTAGAACCTAACTTATTAAATGAATTTAAATGAACATGAACAGATTAACATGGGTCGATACAAGTAATTCCACAATGAAATTAAGATTTTGGTTATGAAGCTGTGAAACATCAAGTGATTCAAAAATTACGAAACCTATTCTGCCGTTTCTTGTATGTAGGGATTGCTGTGTTTCCTACAGTCTCCACATTCGGTTCCTTTTAAGCCTAATTTGTTTTCATTTTGCTGTAAGTGAAGTACAGTCATTGTGATTTGAATATCTCCTTTGTGACATGAAACACTCAATTATGCTTCATATAAGCATTACCTTCTCTTGTATTTAGTATTTTATCTCAGGTGTGTTTTCTTGTTTTATTCCTTCCAAAGGATCCCTCTAAACTATACATGTCAACTGAATCCATAGTTACAATTAACTTCAATCTGCCAGAGGCCAGAATATAAAGAAAACATCAGTATCTGTCCCTTTGAAACCCACCGAGGTGATCCTAATTATGAGAACAAGAGAAAATTCAATACAAAAAGTCATGCACTACACACTACTTTACACTAAGAACTAAGGGATGATTGGTAAGAAAATCATAATCTTTCAAACGAACCATGCAGTAGTATCAGTAATCATGACAATGACAATAGGGATCATTACCCTTTATTTTGCGTACATACAGAACGAAATTTTAAAGGGAAATGTTTTTAAGAAGAAGAAAGTCGGTGACCTCTATCAGTCTGGAAAGGGTTGCAAAGGTATTTGTGATTTGATTTGAATTGAATTGAATTGCTCTCAGTTAAAGTCAGTTTTTATGATATGATGACATGATAAGAAACACATTGGTCAAAAATGGCATCCATGGGAGAGTCCCACGGCAAAAACGACAGCTGACTAAAAAGAACAGGCTTGTCTCACATTTGCTAAAAAGACATCTTGAAGATTCCCAAGACTTCTAGAAAAAATATTTTGTAGACTGACGAGACATAAGCTGAACTTTTTGGAAGTTTGTGTCCTCCTATAGCTGGCAAAAAACTAACACAGCTTCAGCATTAAACCAACAGGCCAACATGATGGCCTGTTGGCCTGGTGGTAGTGTGATGGTCTGGGGCTGTGTTGAGGTTTCGGGACATCTTGCTGTAATTGATGAATTCTGCTCTGTACCAGAAAATCCTGAAGGAGCCATTAGTTCATGTCCTGAAGCTGAAACACCCACGGGTATGAAGCAGGACAATAATCAAGCCCACCCCAGAAGTCCACCCCGGCCTAAACAAAAAACAAAAAAAGATTTAAAGTGATCTAGTCAAAGTCCGGACTCAAATCTGACCGAGATGCTTTGTTATTACCTTAAGCAGGCCAATTGTGCTTGAAAACCTTCAGATGTGGCTGAATTATGACACTTCTGCAGAGAAGAGTGGAACAAAATTCTTCCACAGCGATGTGAAAGACACATTGCCAGTTATCGCAAACACTATGTGTGTGTTGTATTTCCACAATTACTGGTGCAGGTCTAAGTCTATGATTATAATACTTTATTTAATTCCAGGGTAAATTGCTTTCTTACAGGTGTTCACTTCAACTCTAAATCTAAAAAAAAAGTGTCATAAAAGTGTGAAAAATATAAAAATATGAAATACGCATGTGAAAAATATTAATTTGTATGTTAAAATAAATGGCCCAAAGTTAAACATTGAACAATATTAGATACAACTTGCACAAATAATGCCACGTGAAAGTAATTCAGTTGTCACGCTGTAGAGAGAAGATGTAGAGTTCGACGGCCACAGGTGGGAGTGTCTCCTTTTTTCCTGTGATGTCCTGCGATTCCTCAAGGTCGAATTAGTCTTTTGCGGAACGTGCTCTTGTTACTGTCCAGCATGTCATGGAGAGGGTGTGAAGGATTGTCCAATATTGTCCGTGACTTGGACAGCATCCTTCTTTTTGACAACACCATCAGAGTCGAGCTCGCCACCCACAACGTTGCTGGCCCCAGCACATCACAGCACAGAGACAAGCTGCCTGAAATTTGAAACCTTCCGTGATCTAACTACCCATCAGCAATGCTTCAACCCTAAACATCACACTGCATCCCAGTAAGTTTGTGAAAAAACTGACAAAGCACATTTGTTTAAACAGCGCTGTCTCTCTCTCTGTCTGCAACAATGAAATACACTATACAACAACGATTTAACTGATAAAAAAAACAGTCTGGATTCATATTAAATATGAATTTACTCACAAGTAAATAGCTCCAGTGTGTTCCCCATTCACGATGCCAACCAGCACTGCCAAAGCTCATTTTCTGAAGGCTAAACAGGCCTGCCATCCACTCCCCGGACACTCGGGTGAGACATGAAGAGGGACAGTGTGGTCCAGAGGAAATATCTATGTGTTGACATACTGAAACACACATTGCCTTCCTCCCTTTCAATCCTCTACTTCTCTCTGCCATCACACACACACTTTGTTTGTGTGTGTGTGTGTGTGTCTACAACTCTCTGCTGGTTGTGTGCAAATTATATGACTTCATTTTTTCAGCAGCAACCCAGAAATCAAAGGAATTGTCTGAGTTTAGTTTCAAAAGGCCCAAATTTAGCACCTAAGTGTTAAATTGAGAAAATCAGGATGGGCTCCCTGAATGCAGATTTTCTCATGGTGATGAAATGTTAAACACTGGTGACCTAGTTTGACTAATCTAGATGGCACCACGGGGAGTGGCACACCTTTAATTTCACCTTAAATCTGTCTTCTTCTTTTTTCTTCTCAGGTAAGCTGATCTGTGTGAAGGAAGTGACTCCTGCACACGGAGCACAGAGAGCATGACAAATGCTGTGTTTTTTAGGCCTTGTCGTTAGTAAGGTTTTGCACTGGGCTACAGCACAAGGAGTTGGAAGGAAAGTAGTCTGACTCCTAAAGAGACTGCTGATTTGGATCTCGGCATGAAAAGCTAAAGAATCCCTGACTTGCAGTACTCCAGATGGTCAAACAGCGGGGGCTGTGACTATTATTGTTGAAATATTAAAACCTGAGGAGGAGAAAAAAAAGTTTTTGATTGGGTTTAGATATTTTATATGTTTTACTTAATAAATATAGCACAATTAAAATAAAAAAGTGGAAAAACATTCATTAATGTATGGATGCATTAGACATCAGTAGGGTGGGATCATGTTTTGGTTTTTTGTTTTTTACATTTTGACCTAAAAAAGAAATTTAGGGTGAAATAAAAGGAAAATGTCACAGACTGATTCTTTTCCTATTAAAAAGTGCAGTCAAACAGAAATATAAAGAAAGATGAAAGCATTAGTAAGTACTTATATGTGTGTATAAGTGTATTTTATTGCTGGTGTTGTCTAATCACATGAGCTGAACAGATATGTTTATTCATTCAGATGCCACTCCTTTGGGAAAACTTGTGGTGTAACAGGATATATGGCAATCAGGTACACTTCCTGAGGAAGCACTATCAGCAACAGTAGTATTGGCTACTGTCACAGCGCGGAGCCAACAAGCAGCCTTTTTCAAATCAGATGTGATGGCTCAGTTTTCAGCCATCAGCATCTATGACCAAGCTCTGCAGCCATTTTGCGTCCTGTTAAGCAAGCAGTCAGTCAGACCGTCCTCACTCCCTTCTTCACTTAAACCGGCAAAATGCTGTCTGGTTGATTTGGAAAGTTTTCTCGAGCGTGCTCACGAGTTTGTAATTTACTGTTTGCTTTTATTGAACCGATGCAAGTTTCTTGGCAAACATCACAGTGTTGTAACTGTCAGCAGCACAAAAGAGCAAATTTGTTTTGCTGTTCTGTTTCGGGAGGGGGGGGTCTGGCACTCCCTCGGTGCACCGATGATGAACAAAGGTCAAACTTGAAAGTTTCTTGATTAATAGTGAGCTGTCTGCAAAACTGCAAAATGTTTTGCTGATTTAAATTTGACACTGTCATTGGTGTGTCCTCCCCAGCTGTGTGAGCTTAGTTTATGGTTTATTAACACCAGACTAAAACTAATTAAGTGTAATGCAACAATCCTGCAATAAATCCCACCCTCCCTAAAGTTATTTATACATATACTTTTCTTTCTTTTAGAGGGGTGATTATTTCACTCGTTTTTGGCTACACTTTGTTAATTTAATTCATTATATTGCAATGTGTTTCTAATACTTAGTCTACCCTCACAGTTATGGCTGGATCATGTGACACCGAACGATCCCTTAGTTATTGACTGAGCATAAGGGTTCTTGCTGTATTATACAATTTTGACCCTAGAATGTAAAATAATTTGACTCTACTGTTATTGTGAACCAGCACTAAATATATAAAATAAATCAAATAAAAAGGTAAGAAACTTTATCATTTTAGTTTACCTAGTTTACCATTTACCTAGTTTTAATTGGGTGTACGTAACTTGAGAGGTATTTTAGTTTTATGTATCCAGCAACTTTGTTAATGACACATTGCTAGTACCGGGTTGCACATCCCAAAAGTGCTGTATTGATGAGATCTTGTGACTGGAAGCCGTAGGGTTACAGCAAGCTTGTCATGTTTGAGATGATTTGAGCATTGTGATTGGAGGATGATACAAAGATGAGTACACGTAAAAGCATGGGCATAGTCAGCAACAACACTCAGGGAGGCTGTGGCATTTAAATGATGCTCAGCTGGTATTAAGGGGGCCACAGTGTGCCAGAAAAATGTCTCCCACACCATTACAACCAGCAGCAGCAGCTTGAATTGTTAATATAAGGCAGGATGGATCCATGCTTTCACGTTATTAATGCCAAATTCTCATCCTACCATCCAAATGTTGCAGCAGATTTGTCAGATCACATTTTTCAATTCTTCTTTTGTCCAGTTTTGGTCTGTGTGAACTATAGCCTCGGTTTCCTACTGCTGACAGTTGCGGCATTCTGCATTCCTTGGTTGGAAGGAGTGGTTATTAGAGTTACTGTTGTCTCTCTATCACTTCAAAGGACTCTGGACATCCTCAAAGAGGTATTTTCACCTAGAGACCTGCTATTCAATGGATAACTTCTCTTTTTCAGACCATTCTCTCTGAACTCTAGAGAAAGTTGTGTGGGGTAATCCCAGTAGATCAGCAGTTTCTGAAATACTCGGTCCAGCTTCTCTGGCATCTATAACAATGCCACTTTCACCACTTTCAAGTCACTTAAATCACCTTTCTTCCCCAATTCTTATGCTCAGTTTGAACTTCAGCAGGTTGTCTTGACCATGTCTACATGCCAAAATGCAGTTGACCAGCCTTCTCAAATGATGTGAACAGTGAGTGTGAATATTGTAGTACACAGAAAACGCTTGATGTTTTTGTATCCACAGTTCATTTTCTAACAGACACACCTGCCCATAGATTCCCTTTTTATGCTTAAATTTTGTAAAGACAGTCAGCTGGAGCAAGAAACAAAATCCCACCTAAGAGCCTTTGTTGGTGATGTCATCCTCGCTCACCCTTTCCATCGCTCTCTCTTTGACTGCTCCTACGTTATTCTGTCAACATTTTTGGCAGGGCCTTCTTGATATTACATTTAGAGCACCATCAATCAAGGGGGAAAAAAAATAAGTCAAACTTCATCATTTAGAAGATGAAACCAGTGATTTACTGGCAGACTTTTTTCTTGTATGTGTTATTATGTAAGCCTAATTGTTGTTACATCACATGAATGATGTACTGTGTTTGTGGCAAGCCCCCCCCCCCCCCCTTCCCCCAAACAATATCACACATTCAGTTGGTCATCACTGACTTCCAAAACACGATTGCTTCTAGACGCTCACATCCACCCACCAACCATATAGGTTTTGACACCACAACAACATATTTGCCTCTCAGAGGGGGGTGAAGTCATTTGTGGTACCACCACAAGAGGCCATTTGACAGTGAAGTGTAAACACAGCTCATTTAAAGCATGTGAACAAACAGCCAGTGCTGTCATTTTTCTGGCGAGGGCAGATTTTAGCTGGTGCAGTATTTGTATATTCCCTTTGTGTGAGACTGATTTGGTAACCAAGTACAGAGATGATCATTATTTCTTGGTGTTAACTGAGTTTGAGTCATGGTTCAAGCTCTCATCACTCTTATCTCCCTCTCTGACACGCACTTCACTGAGACTGGGTGAAGTGCATTCTGTGACACAGTGAGGGCGACAGCAAATTCACACAAACTGTGCATATCTGATTGGGCGTCCTTCGACAGCAGCCTCTTCAAAGGTGGAGAAGTGATTTGGTCACCAGACAGGCAACACTTTAAATCCCCACAGGCAGAATACACTGTGTGAGTAGCGACTGAGAGGTAATTCACTTTCCTGAAGTGCTCTTCAGCAAAGTACTTCATAAAAAAATAAATAAATAAATAATAATCCAGAGAAGCTGACAGTAGACTGCAGTTGCATGCATGTTATCTGAAAGTGTGAGCAAGTGTATCTGATACATGGATGACTCTGAAGCAGGGCTTTGAAGGCTGCCAGATGACGTGATGACACGCTACACCATGTCACATGACTGCACAAGAGTGCATGCCTACTGTAGGCTACAGTAACAGTGGCTTTATGTCTTATGGGGTGTCTGTTTTTGTAATAACGGCACATTACACTGGATGAATAGACAGAGGTAATGAGTGTGTGAAAGAAGGAGGGAGAAAACAGCCAAAGGAAAAAGAAAATGTATGTATGTGTGTCAAACAGAGAGAGAGAGAGAGCAGCAGAAAACGTCTTTCCTTCTCTTGAGCCTTCAGTTGCATTGTGTTTGCCAATCTCTGTCTATTTGTGCATGTGTGTTTTTGTGTGTAAAGTAAGATATGGCAACAGTGCCATCTAGTGCGTGCGCCGATGTTGCTTATTAATGCAAAGTAGCATGCGCTGTGTTCAGTGGTGGAGAAACACAGACAGAATCGCATGTGATAAACATCACGAGCTGCATTCAGACCCCGTGTGGGTGTTATTCTTTCAGACATTGTGCCTGTAACTAAGAAAAGAAAGCATTCATTTCAATGCGCTATGCAGATCAATCTGCAAATACTTGAAACCTGCTTAAGACGGGTGATCCATCACAACGACATTTAATCAGCCCCATTTTTTCCATTCCTTTCTTTTCCTTTTTTTAACCAAAGTTACATTGTCGTTGCATGGTACTGCAGCAGTGAGCAGAGCCTAGACTGTATAAAATAGTTGGACTATGACATCACCCACATGTTTGGTGAACTCGTGTTTTAAATCCTCGAGCTGTGACTTTTTGAAACTTGTCAGTTACAACGTAGCCACATCCTGAAAGAAGCCTTGCTTTATCTTCAATTTTAATCCGATGGGACAATAATTTGCAACATTAACATTATGGTGTATTCAATAAGACCTCTAAAGAAGTGACTGAGATCATATACTGAGCATAGACTGTTTATGCTGTCTTTATTTGTGCATTCAATAGTGCACACTTTTTATTTGCAGTTAAATATCCTTTTTGTGGGATTTTCCTACATCACAGATTTGCTAAATACATTAGGCAGCTGCCTATGGTGAATCACTGATTTTGCCTACGGATCATTCATCCATCTGTTTTCCTTCTTATCCAATTCTGGGACAATCCAAACCTAGGGCAAGAGGTGGGGACAGGACACCAGTCTGTCGTAGGGCAAACAAATAGACACAGCCAACCATTTCCTCTAGAGATCATGATGGGCAAATGCTTTTTTACCTTTTACCTTTGGCCTCATTGGACATCCATTAGATTGAAATATTTCCTGTGCAGCTCTGTGCCCAGATTTGAGAGCGGTCATTTAGAGTGAGATTGAGTTGTTTGTCAATATAGGAAATAAAGAGGTGGCTACGCCAGTGGAAAAACATAAGGTCAAAAAATAAATAGCATAAATACATTAGAGAGATATGAAAGGCAGATGGGTTGTCAAAATCAGTAGTTGAGTTCATGCCAAGAAAGCATGCGTGTGCTGGCAAATGCGCTGGCTCCTGTGGTTGAGCGGAAAATCGTTTGCATGGTGAAGAAAAGCCATTTAAGTCAGGAACGTTCTCCAGGATGCAAGCGTACATATTTCCAGACTTCACAGCCGTAACTTCAGAGGATCACCACAACACCCAAAAAGACTGAAAAACACAAACCAGTTTGCAGTCCGCAAAAACACCCAAAACAAACCAGTAGAGTTTTGGAAGAAAGTTTAGTGGACTTGTAAATAAAAGTCAGCCTTGAGGATTAAAGAGAAAAAAAAGAAAATGTTCATGACCCAAAATACAACCTCATCTGTCAAGTGCGGTGGTGTTGTTATGACTCGAGCGTTTATGGTCACCAATGGTGAAAATATGGGCTCAGATTCAGGAAAAAAGGCATCAAACTCAGCGGACTTGGGGGAAGAGGTGGAATATTCAAAACTTGCATATTGCGCTCCATTTGTTAACAACAGACTAAAGGGAGAAGGAGGTGTGTGGAGTGAAGGCCTAGGAGAGCACCACCAGGGACTAAAAAAGCACTCGAAGCACTGACTCTATGATATGCACTTCATAATAAATAGTTATGGTAATTTTGATAGCTGCAAAAATTTCTCATTAAAATGCCCATGATCTGCGCTTGTTTTATCTGACTAGCAGTCCCGATATTCCCTTTGCCATTAGGCATTCATATGATGATCAGTCTTGATGCCTCAGCTTAGGCTATGTCGTGATGCTAAGTATTAATGTGATACTCCTCTTCTATCATTCCTAAGCTTCATATCAGTGATTTATTGTTTTTATAACACGAGGTCTTTGGAGTGACACTAAAAAAGACAAAAATGGTCAATGAAACACTGGATTTCATAATTACACTGATGAGGAAACAGTATATCATGTAGACCATATTCAGATCCATTTTGATTCCAGTGGAGCAGAGCATATCTATTTACTATTATTAAAAACCACAAACACAAAATCCTGCCTTTTGAGAAGCTGGAGCCTGAGGAAAACACCACTTTTAGGTTTCAAATTACCTGAATCACTGACCACTTGACGGTGATTCATTTTTCTTTGACAATAAAAAAGCTGTGTAAAGAATGAAGAGGTAAGAGGAATGGGTAAGAAAATAATGTTTTAAAATAACCAAAGATAGACAAACAGGCTTTGCAAGGCAGAATGCTGAGATTTTTAACAATAATATAGCAGCAAGTACCTACTTCCTATATAAAAGCCAAGTGGACATCAGTGTCTCTGAGAAAGCATGTTAGTCCCTCTGATTAAAAAGCAGGCATTTAGCCAAGGTAGACAAAAATAAGAATATCCTTTTTAAAAACATAATGCTTTTAAAATTATTTTATTTACTTATCTTAATGGTGTTCAAGTATCTTGGGATCTTGATCATGGAGATGGGCAAGTGGGGAGGCAACATCCGCACTAAATGTGCTTTAGCTGATCATTTTGGTGAGGAAGCTGGAGGCTTTCAATTTACCAGTCAATACGCTCTACCTGAGGAAATGAGTTTCTTCAGGTAGAGCATATTCCTCAGGTTCGCTCGGCTCAGCCTGAAAGATCGGAGTTCTGAAATCCAGAGGGAGCTTGGAGCAGAACTGCATTTAGTGTTTCCTAGATAACTTCCTTTGGACATTTTCCGGGCGTGTAGCACTAGAAGGAGATCTGAGGCTAGACCCAGAACTCACTGGAGGGAATGTACTTTGTATCTCAGACAACTTGGGAACTTAAATTCCCATAAGACGAAATGGAAAGCATCGCTGGGGAGAAGAATGTGGAGAATACAACGGCAACGGAGTCCATGCATGGATGGACGGATGCATGAATGGATGGGTGGATTATGTACTCTTGTTGTACTTCAGCTCAACTAATTTACTCCCCGTTTCTTTCCTGTTCTCTGTTTCTGGAGGGGGAAACAAGCATGATGAAACAGAGAACAGAGGAGAGAAGCAAAAGACCTGCCTGCAGTTCAGCGAACGCATTTTAAAATGCAAGCGCAACCTAATGTTTGTGGGTGGTGATTTATTTATCTATTTAATTATATTTCATTATTTTTATTCTTATTTTTTATTTTTTGTGCAGCATTCAGCTTTAAAGCATTCAACACTCCCCCTTGTTTTTAAAAAAAAACCCACCTGCTCATTGCTGATGCATTTTGGTGTTTAAAATTTCATCTTCTGATTATTCCCCCCAGTGTCCGGTGCTGCTTAGAGACAGTGTTTAATTAGGCTGCTTAAAGCATACATTCCCTAAAAAAAACAACTGCTGACCCCAAGCCTCGTTTTTCCCAGTGATTGAGCATTTTCGAAGGTTTACTGTGACTTTGGGAACTGCCCAGTCTAGTCATGCTCTTTTAGCCGCTGAGCAACTGGAGCGCTTGAAGGTCGAGTGCTTGGCCCAGAGGCACTTTAGCAGCAGCTGTGAGGGCAAAGAGTGTTGCTCGCTTACTTTCTCCGCAAATTTTACAAACAAGTCCAAATGTTTAAACCACTGTGGATTTCACTTTCCTGCTCATCAGGCTTCCAAAAGCCTAACAAACAAATATTAGACACCTGAAGGTCTTAAATCTGCATTTAATTACTACTAGGGGTAATAACTCTGTCTTTCCCTCATTAAAATTAAGAGAATTTAAATATTTAATGTAGTGAAATCATCTTGAAAATAAACGTAAAAAGTGGAAACAATATACTGACATGATTTTTAAAGCAGACATAAGATAAGAAGTGCTTGTAAAGCAAGATGGTTTCTTAATTTCACTGCATCGTGCTGACATTATTCTGTTATTTGCTCATACTTATTGGGTCAGTACAGCTTAAATAAGTGAGAATTCTGTGAAAATGAAGACATTTCACAAACGATGTAGGATGCACATGATGTGTTGGAAGGCCTGTCATCATCAGTCTTTTCCAGATTATTAAACTTCAGATTGTCTGGTTTATTTATCATTATCTCAGTATTTATCTGCCTATTGTTTTCAGTGATTGTTTCAGGACATTTGGCATCATTTTTCAACTATGACACCAGGAAATGTCACAAGCTTCGGTCTGCATTTTCAATAAATCCAGATGCCCACTTTAGAATTTCTAATAGGATCCCTATTCTAGAAGTTAATACCAGAAATGTTATTAACTTCAAATGCCAGGGTAATACTTTATTTAACACTCAAATTAACATTTTACAGTAAAGTAAGTTTGCACTAAGGAAATATTCCACTGATACCTTATTTTAATAGCTGCTTGCGCAGTCCTGTGACAACACACTAAATATCAACAACAATATGATTTTACCTTTTAGCTTTTAAGATTTTGTAACACATTTCAAGAACACTCGAACACATATTCACACCGTTTTGTGCAGCAGCCATGAACTTTTTTAAATATTACATGATGGAGGTGCATTTGAGAATGCAAATGTGCTCCAAGGTCAAACACTCCACAATCTTTAGGGCATTGGCTCTTCAGGGTCAGCTCCCTATTAAAAGAGTCTGTGTGATGTCCGACAGCACACATGTGAGAATAAAGATAAGTTCATTAACAGTGAGTGAGTGTGCGTCTTTTGTGCTGCACATTCTGGACAGGCCGTTTTCTCTCCTAAGCTCCCAGTCACATAGTCAAATAGCAACGCAACATTATTCCACACTGGTTGTTGTTTACTTTATAATAGTTCTGACAACTTGAAGTTTATTGTTTACCAAAATGGAATACTCTTCTGAGGTTAAAAGTGAAAATTCAACGGCATTTATTTAAACAAAAAGTAAACAAAAAGCTTTTATCTTTACAACTTTCAGCCTCTTCCATATTTCCCACCACAGACCGATCGGCATATTTTTGTTTGGCACAGTTTTTTACAACAGATGCAACTCTTCGATTTGTCCCAGAGTCGTTGCAGACAAGTCTGTGTCTTTCATGCAAACTATGGACCTCCCACAATCTGCTCTTGACCAAAGTAATTACAAGAATTTGGTGAAGCCCCACATACTTCTTTTTAACTAACTTCATCTAGAAACTGCAAGCATCCGCCCACCAAACAGTCGGGAAATACTCACCAGGAGGTTGCTGACTGAGGATTAACCAAACTGTCATGTCTGAAGCAAACTCACAGCTTTTGAGGGCTGCATGTGAGAAAGAGCAGTCCTGACCTCATTACGGACATTTTGAAAACTTCTCTACTGTCACTGTTTTTATTAGAGAATTGCTAAGGAGCCTGTACAGCCAGGATTTTAGGTTAAACACTGGGTGTTAAGTTTCCTCAAAATGGATAACTTCTAACTGCTTTTGCCATTTTGACTTATTATACAAGACAACAGCTCAAAATGTGATCTTACGCCACCTTTGGATTTCGTCAATATTGAGGATCAGAACTGAATTCTCAGCATTTTCCCCACTGGCACAACATTTTAAAGGCTTTTTTATTGTTCCATGAGCCTTAATGCAGAGACATAATCCTAAAAATGATGGCAAGAACCATTGCAGGTCATTGATCGTGACCTTACACCACTAGAGTTGAATCTTATTATGAGATGCTATTAACTTATATTAACAGTCTGTGTTTTTTTGCGTTGGCTGTTGCATGTTTGTGATAGATCATCTGATGCTAACACCATCTTTTAAAACCTGTAAATTCATAGTACCAATGTTGTATTCTCACATCTAGTACTTCTAACTGAGTCTTGGCAGAATCTTAAGGGTAGTTTGATTTCTACTGTCAAAAGCCTAAGAAAATGAAAATGTATTCTCATCATCTTATTTCTAAGCTATGTGTTTACTTCCTAACACAGAATACATGAAATCTGATGCTGCCAAAGTGGTTATAAAGCACCAGACCGTGCCATGGACTATAGCCATTATCGATTGCATCAATTATCTTCCTTCAAATATTAGTGAAAGGCCAAAATGTATCTTAGCACATTCATCATGTTGTTGTTAAAAATGTTTTCTCAAGACAGTGTAAGAAAATAAAATATACATCTAAAAAGATGTGCTAACAGTAAACGCGGGATTATGGCTGCCGGAGTGTTTGCTTAGCGGGATTGTGGAGGTTTTTTTCGGTTTAGAGAATCCAAATTACAAAAAGATATCCTGGTTATTTTGCACTTTCTTCTTAGTACAGACTCCAGCTCAGACTCTTTCAATGAGATCTATTTCAATGCCTTCACTTACAAAAAATGGTGTTTTGGATGCTGCAGTTATTGGTGTTTTTGAAATATCAACTTATAAATATGCTGATAGCTTTTCTCTTCAAAATGGATTTAAATCTTCTGCTGCGCCTGTGTGTGTGTGTGTGTGTGTGTGTGTGTGTGTGTGTGTGTGTGTGTGTGTGTGTGTGTGTGTGTGTGTGTGTGTTTTATGAGATGAGAAAGGGGTCATCAGCAGCGCTTATGTTTGCCATCCACCTCCCCACAGACACACAAACACACACATGCTGACTCTCACATGCACAAACCCATTTTGTCTGCATGGCCTTTTCCCTTCACAACGCTGGTTCCCACCAGCAACGTGCCCTGGGCTGATAAACTTTATCAACCGACACACACCTGAGCTTGTAGACAAACACACATCCACACAGATCCACACAGGCATGTTTCTTGCTTTGCTCTCTTGACAAGGCAGACACCTGCTACAACAGTGTGTGGGCATATGCTCAAGTGTGTGTGTGTGTGTGTGTGTGTGTGTGTGTGTGTGTGTGTGTGTGTGTGTGTGTGTGTGTGTGTGTGTGTTAGCGTGAAAACCGTATAAATGATATTAGTGGGCCCGAGGTGACAACAATACACTCCTGGCTTGAGTACACGACACACATCATTGCACATTCACAAACACAAAATCGCAAACACTTAAGAAACACACAAAAGCATGAACACACAAATATGGGGAGCACACCTAAAAATAAGAACCCACACGGAGCGAACTCGAATAACATTTACACGCCTCTTTAGAGCTTGTCATTATCACTGCTTTTCCAGAGTGCAAATATGAATTTGTGTGACTGCCTCTGTGTGTGTGTCTCTGTCTGACTGTTCTTCATGCTGTGTGCCTGCACGCGTGTGTGCTTGCGTGTGTGCATGTGAGTCTGTTTGCACGTGGGCTGTGACATATTAGACCTCTGTACATCTCTTAGGTTAGCTTTGATCAGCTATTTCCTGATCTAACACAAATGTTCTACCTTTAAAGGGGACCTATTTTGGGGGTTTTTCTCATTTTCCATCAAATGTATTCTGACAATTATGGATGTTCATAATTAACATTTTAAAAATAATTATATATGAGCAGGTAATCCCTGTAAGAAGAATTCTTAGGCGTGAGATTGGCGTTCAATTTGTGGCTCGGACCGCGGGCACAAATAAACAGCCCAAAGCAATCACAGTAAACACTTTGCTTAAATGTTAAAATATACTGAAGTGCAAATGAAAAACCAAACTGCATAAAATAAATCATGTAATTAAGGTACAAAAATCCCTGGGCCAAGTTATACATATGAGGCAAAACCAACATAAAAACCTACTAGCAAGTCAAGCTGAACAGCTAATGCTCCATCTTCCACTACTTTGCATGAATGAGTGCTATTCTAACACACGGGAACTTGGCAGATATTTCCAAATGAAGCAGGAAAAAACTCCTCACACTCTCATCAGACAGTACATCAACTCATAATCTCATTAAATTCATTATCTACATAGTTTGACTGCACAATCGCCATTTTACAAAGTATAATACCTACTTTAAAAAAACATGCAGCGGTGGTGCTCACCTTGCAAAGTAATCACAGTAAACACTAAGCCCCCCTAGGGGGGGCGCGCCTGGGCTGTTCAAATCACGGACAAACAGTATCCCACATTCTTGATTTTTAGTTCACAAACACTTGTTGTAATGACTAACTACTCCTGACATGTTGGAGATGTTAGCTCTTTATACAGTAAAGTTACAGTGGGATACAAATAATATCAGGCTGATCCTGCCATGATTTGTTCCCTCGGTTCAAATCCCGGACAAACAGTATCCCACAGCTGTTTATGTTTTTGAACCCATTTTGCAAAGAGAGGCATTTTTGAAAAATGTGTTGATAGCAATGTTGAATATTATTACACAGGAAAAAAACAACTACACGTAAAATAATCACATCGTGACGCCTCTGCCTTTCTAAATGGAGGGACAGTAACTGCGTGTGTATGTAAGCATGTAAAACCTGAAGATAGTCAGATTAACAGTATTTTGTCTCTATCTGCCATTCTGCAATTCATCTCATGTAAAAAATAACGTGGCGCACAGCGTGACGTGAAAAAAGGCACATACCTTTGACGTTGCGTGAGGAACTCTGTATTCCTCGTCCACACATAAACGCAAAAAAAGGAGTTTTAAAAATCTCAGTTTTTGGTGATTCGAAACGCCGTTTAGGTGTGAACGAAACAGCTGCGTTTTCAAAAATACCCGTGTAGGTGCAGACGCAGCATAAAAGAGTTAGTAGTTTACTTTCTTACTACCTGTAATTTATTGCAGATCACTTGTATTTGGTTAGTTGTTTGCTAAATGTTTGAGGTGTGAAATAAACTGCAATGGAGCAAAATATGGGTGTGTGTGGTTGGAGGATGTGTTTGTGCGTGCGCCCGGGGGGGGTGTAAATCAAAGGGGGAGCAAAAAGAGTGGGAATCGCTGCACTAAGCCGAGATGGCGCCCGCGCAAACAAGAAACTCCTCCTTTTTTCCATGAATATATTAACAATGAAAGACTGAACCATCCAATTTGCATACCTATTCAGACCCCTCACTAACCTTTGGCAGAAATGAGACCCTTGTGTTTTCTTGGGAATGATCCTACAAGCCTGGCACACCTTTCTTTTGGAAGTTTCCCCATTCTTTTTGGCAGAATCATTCAAGCTCGACCTGGTTGTGAGTCGATTATTGGCGCAGAGCCTTTTTTGGGTATTTCCAGAGATATTGTTTGGGGTTCAGTTCGGACTGGGCTCCTCCAGAACCTTTCCTAAAGCCACTGTTTTTTCTCAACTCTTTGCTTCATACAGCGCACGGTGACCTTTGGCTTGCATAAATCCTCTCTACACATAAAGGCCTCATTGGTGGAGTGCTCCACTAATAATTGTCCCTCTGTAGGACTCTCTTGTTAGGGTCTCCCCCTGTCCTCCAGCTGCAGACCTGCCATCTTTTTTTCTGTATCTTTCTCTACCTGTCGTGCGTGATTGTGTGCATGGGTGTGCATGGACATTAACTCTGCTTTCCTTCTCCCAGATTAGGTGTGGCTTCCTCAGGCTCCAGCTGGTGCACCTGTGCCATATTAACACTTACACGGCAACATCACCAGATTGCTGCCATAGTCAGCGCAGTAGATTTGCTCAGGAAACTTTGAAACCACTTACTTTTAAACTTCTTCTCAACTTTACTTACCTTGCCTGTCCTCCTCTGCCATAAGAATCTCACCTGTCTTTGAAAATCCTTGCCCACATTCTGCAGAACAAAAGACAAACTAGCCTGTATCAGCAACAGAGGGGTTCTGGGTCCTGTGAAAAACCTGAATAAACTTAAGATATTAATGTAATTCTTTGCAAGTCTTGTCCTGTTGTACTTACGTGAAGTTGCTGAAGTTCTCAGTGCATCCTGCCAATGAGTCATTTCGGCCCAACCAGCCCTAATCTCCACAAAGAAACTCCTCTCATACGCAATAACCATTGGGTTCTTGACCAATCCCCTCAGTACCCAATTTGGCCTGGCAACCAGATCCATCATGGATGGATGATGGATACCTGGTCACTTTCCATGATGTATCCTTCCCCAGATCTGTTCCTTGAGACAATAACGTCTCAAAGTTCAACAGTCATTTTCCTCAACCTCCAGGCTTGGTTTCCTGGTGCTTTTGTGATCTTAAATAGGCAGATGGGTTCATTTCTTAATAATATCAGATGAAATGGATTAGTCACTGTAATGAAATTGCTGGAGCACCTCAAGAACCACTGACAAATGAGTTGTGAGAGTCACAAAAAAAATCTGAATACTTTTGTAGGGAGAAATTGGATGTCTCAGTCCAGTTTGAATCAATGATGACTTTAACCTATTTTTGTCAGTGTTGAGTTTTGTGTACAGATTGATGGGGAACAAAATGAACTAATTCACACTTTAACATGAGCCTAAACGTGTGGAAAACTTAAAGGGGTCTTAAAACTCTACTGATGTACCGTACATACAATGTGCTATCTGCATCTCCATGACTCAAAGGCGCCCGACTCTGCCGGATGATCCATCTGTCAACCTACCACTGTGTGCGAACGCAGGAGGAAGTCTGAACGTGCGGGTTTGAAAATAGCTCAAAGTTTGAACAGAAATATCTTTAGGACTATATTCTATTAATATTCTGTATTCAAAAGAAGGAGTTGTTGTTTTTTGCTACAACATATACATTTATATCTTTTAATGTTCTAAACGTTTGTTTAAGTTCAGCAGTAACAGAGGAGGCGATGAGGAGACAAGGTGAAGTGTTTTGTGCTTTCCGACTCACTCATGAAGATTGTTGATTTCAAATATGTCAAGGGACATTCTTTCCTATAGCGCAACTAAGAAAAATGACAAATTGTTTTTTCCGTAATTGTAAGTGGAACAATTTATGTTTAAAAGAAAATTATCCACTGATTCCTACCACCTCTTTTGTCACTCAGAAACGTTGCCAGTCACTCGGCGTTTGTCACTCTGTCAACCCTTCTGTCAGTCACTCTGTCAATGTCAACTAGCCAGCTAGCTCTGCATGAAGGGAAAACCGACATCAATCAGGCTCTGTCAGCAGTGGGACCCATTACTTTAGAGGGATTATGATATGGGAGATCGTGGGTCTGTGGGCTAACAGAGCAAGTGACAAATAAATGTTGAACTTCTGAAAAGTGCCTCCATTAACAGCTCATGCAGCTCATCTAACTGTGCAAATATTTGCAGTCATAAAGCCTGTTGTTTCTGAATCTAAAGTACTCGCACGCATCGAGAATATTAGGGACCTTGAAGGGTTTTTTTTTTTCTCTCCACACACATACACAATCACGCACAGAGACAAGGCTGTGGCCTTCAGGAAGGCATTAAAGCAGTGTGAGTGTGCATTATGGATTCAAAGGTAAAAGAATTTTAAAATCAGGAAGGGCTTACCAACAGAACGCCACTTATTCAGCGTGGATGGGTTATTTAAAATCATGTCAGGGGCCAACATAATACAGGTTATGCAGCATAGCACAGGCACACTAGTACACATGTACGCACAAATACACATACATATGCATGCAATAACCTTGCTTCACACACAAATACATGAACACATATACCTCTACCTCTTCTTGCTCTTCACGGTGCCACAGTGACCCTGACTGGTGGAAAAGTAGAACTGCAGCGGCAAGCGGCATCACTGGCATAAACTCTGTGTGTGTGTGTGTGTGTGTGTGTGTGTGTGTGTGTGTGTGTGTGTGTGTGTGTGTGTGTGTGTGTGTGTGTGTGTGTGTGTGTGTATGTGTGTGTGTGTACTGTAATTACTAGAGAAGATAAATCTTGTTAATGAAACAGACGGAAAGAAGAGCACTCTGGAGAGGAGAGAGCAAGAAGAGGAGAGATGAGGAGAGTAAGAGGAAACGGTGGGGGGACACGCAACATGAAAGCAAAAAGGAAAGAAAGAGAAAAAAAGAGGATGAAAGAGGAAGATATACGAAATGAAGGAAGGAAGGGAGACAGGTCTGAGGGGGAATAAAGTTAGAGGAAAAAGTTGACGCTCACGTTTTGTTTCATTGCATCATACATCAGTATTGAAGGAGTGACGCAGAGGAACGGAGTAGGAAGACGAGAATGGCAGGTAGGGAGAAAGATTGAGAGAGAATGAGCGCAGACACAGAGATGAGGAGGAGGAGGAGGAGACAGATGAAGGAAGAAAAACACAACCCGGAGAAGTCGCATTTTCTTTTCTTTTTCTTTTTTTTTTTTTTTCAAAATGCGTGAGTGTGTGCCTGCCAAGTTTAAAGTGCTAAAGTGTAACTGGTCATGCATATTAACAGAAAGTGTTAGGCATCTATGGAGAGGACACTGAGCGAGTGTACAAAGCCTTTCCAGATGTATGAGGTATAACAACCTGTGAGGAGCAGACACGTGGATGCGCAAGTCTTTCGGGGTTTGGAGGATAAAGGGGTGTGAGGAGGCAAAAAATATAAGATATAAAAGTCTAAAGTAAGAGAAAAAATTCACTTCTTCATGTGAAAAACTTGAGGGAAACTAACAGGTCAGGCTAGGACAGTCTAAGACATAAAAGCAGCTTTGGAGTTTGAGAAAGAGGACCTTAATTCCACTGGCTCGCACATCCTTGCATCTTAGTGGTTGCAGTGGGTGCAATGCAATGTAAAGCTTCACAGTTTTAAATTCAGCGATCACATTAGTAATAATACTAATAATCATGTCGTTACATGTGTTTTGTGACGTGTCAGGTTCATGGTTTCTCTGTGCTCGTCTTTTCTCTCTTGTCATTCCCTTCATGGCTAACTTTCATGGCACTTGGCTTCCCTTGCCTGAACCTGGTTCTGTTGGAGGGGCTTTTCCTGTTATAAGGGAGTTTTTCCTTCCCACTGTCACCATGTGCTCCTCAGAGAGTTTGTCTGACTGTTGGTGCTTTCTACCCAGTGTTTAACTTACGATATAAATCACCTGAATTTGTGAATTAAAATGAAATGAACTGAAGTTTGTAGCATAGCATTAATATGCACGATTTCCAGGAAAAAAAAAATCCTTTTTCTTGTGCACTTCTACTATATTCAGCTGATTTCAGTTAATGTTGAGTGAGGAGAAAAACAACAGAGCATTCGGCAAGTTTTGAGGGCTAGAGACAGGAACAGTGCTCACAGTTTTAGTGCACAAAAGCACAAGCATGAACTGCACTCCAAAAACAACCACTGCTACTGTAACATGTCATCACCTACTGCAAACTTCTGCAAAGACAACAAAAAGTCAGCAGAGTGATGGTAAAGTGAAGTGTATGCTATCCCCAGTCAAGCAGCCAAAGTTTGACTTTCACCAGGTGACAAAATCAGTGACAAGCAGCAGAGCCTCCGTTTTTACCTACACCTGTTTCTCCAGCAGAATCCCCGTGGCCACAACAGTTTTCTGTGAAGTGCTGTTTGGTCACCTTCCAGCTTTGGTGTCAGTTTTGTGCTCACAGTTAAGCACTAACAGAAAGACTGCATGTGTCAGTGTGTTTATATTGGTAACTAGCAATTATGTGGCACTGCAAGTAAAGCAGCAAGTAATTAACTGTATACTTTCCTGAGTGAGTAAATAAGTTCTACGTTTATGTTATAATGTAAAGACTTTTCTACATTTCATTTTGTTTTTTTAAGAGTAACGAGTAATGTGCAACTTTTTTTTCGTAACAAGCCTAACACTGCTAAGTTTCAGCAATACTTTAATTTTACCCCACTACCTGTAAGTTGGCTCAGTGGTATAGTCCTTAGCACTGTCACCTCACAGTGAGAAGTTCCTGGGTTTAAATAAATTAGCTTGCTGGAGTTTCCATGTTTTTCCTCTCCCTGTTTGGATTCTGTTGCTCCCATAATCCAAAGACATGGATGTTAGACTAACTAGTGATTCTATTCCTATGAGTATACGTTACCTCATCCTTTGACAGCAGGGATAGGCTCTGGCGGTTAAGACACTGGAAGAGATGGATGGCACATATGCATGTAATTCACATTAAACATGCAAAAAACATTCATAAAACACAATCCTACCCAAAACTGTAACAACTGATGTGTACACAAAAGAGTGAGGAGAGGGACCTCTTATTACCCATTAGTGGGATGAATCTGTAGAGAATCCAGGGCAGACAGATCCACTAAGAAACAAACAAAGGAGCATGTCGTCTGCATCTACGAGCCTGATCGGCAGCCAACTGTGACATTAATTCCTGTTGGTACTGCCTCACAAGCAAAGTTCACCTTTTAAGATTGAAAGCACTCTGTAACTCACACACACATACACACACGCACAGGTGACAGCATGACCATGTACTTCCATACCCAAGAATACTGATGAGATAGAAGTAAATATACTTATATTTTATTAACTGTTCAGATGCATTGGCACTTTTATTTTTTTTATTATTTTTTTATCTGTGGTCTTAAGTGTAGCATTATACAAAAAAAAATTGAAATCAGCCCATTTCTGCATCTTCAGATAAGGTGATAAAATACAGAACATGACTAAGTGCAAATGCATCTCCTATCTACCATCGCAAGATAAGAACATTTTGTCTTTTACTGCTAATCTTCTCTGTTACTGGGTTTACAATACAGACCAGTAGTGAACACAAAACACTCAATAACTAATTAAGATTCACATCAAATCAGTGCATGTATTCCCTTATTTGGGGGACACAGCAGAGTGAGCAGGGAGAGGGGAAAAAAAGAGCTACAGCACTAGACCTGGGCACGCAACAAATCCCTGCTGGTCTGCTGCATGTGGCTAACCGTGTGCAGGCGCAGCATGGCGTGCAGAAAAGCATTCAGATAAAAATGTCCATTACATTTTGCCATCAAGTAAGTTTAGCCATGGAGACAGCAGAGGTAGAAAAGGGGGTGTTTGGACTTTGGTAACATTATTTGAAAATGAGGAGGTGCTAGTCTTCCTGGAAAAGTGTTGTACAGTCACGTTAAGTGATTTCCCACTGGACTCATTCTTCCAGTTCAGAGGACTCCACTGATATTTCAAATTGTCATTTCAATTTTCTTATGTCCATGCAATTGTATCAGAACTGAGACCTAGTTTCAGTGTGCTTACAGCCCTCCAAAGTGTTGACTTTCATTTAAGGAAGAACTAGGTGAAGTAAAAATCAAGCCTATAGAAGTCCACCATAGCTGATATTTATAATTGCTGTAATGTCACGTAACTATCAGTATAAATTGTTGTTGCTAATTTTATGATGTGTCTTTGCTGAAAGAATTTGTAGTTTAGAAAGAAAGAAATACTGCATAATATTTCTTCTAAATCTAGAAGATTTGGTGTTGAAGAGATTCACAAAAGTCACACACATTTTGTTTATACAACCTGTCAAATGTATTTATAGTTATATCCCAGGGATACTGGACATACATGGTTTGGGGGACATAAGACAATACAAGGTTTCACCAATATTGCATTGTTTTTCATGATTTTTCAGTTTTCCATTGTAAACTATTGTGTGTATTATCAATTTAAAAGCTGCTTTAACTCCTCGGTGATTTATGTAACTGTCATAAATGTGGCTCAGGCAAACAGACTTAACCATAAATAAGGTTAAGTCTAGGTCTTATGCAAATTTGTGGATGAATCTTGGCTCACTCTTTACAACATTGCTTCAGTCCATTGAGGTTTGTAGGCATATACTTATGCACAGCTCTTTTGAGGTCCCACCGCAGCATTTCAGTCAGGTTGAGATCTGGACTCTGACTGGGCCATTGCACACCTTGATTTTCTTCTTTTTCAGGCATGCTGTTGTACATTTGCTGTCATGCATGGGTCTAGAAATAATTATCCCCCCTCTACCATTATGCTTGAGAGTTGCTATGAGGAGTTTGTGATGATGTGCTTTCCATCAAAACATGATGCTATGCATTATGCGTATTCAAAGGACATTTTTCAAGAAGTCTTGTAATTTATTCAGATGCATTTTTAGCTGTACTTTTCAGAGAGAAGAAGCTTACGCCTGGCAGCCTTCTCAAACAAGCTGCACTTCAGTCTTTTTCTAATTTTACTTTTACTGTACTGTTAACTAAAATTTGCAGAGCCCCAGGTGTAACTCTTTGGGGGTTTTTGCAGTTATTCTGAGCTTGGGGTGAATTTGCTGAGACATCCATTCCTGGGAAGATTATGGTATTGTGTTAAGATACCTGTTCGCTGCAGACCAGCAAACTGTCGAAACTTGCGCTCCAACAGAGATGATTGTACTTGCTGATTTTCAGTTAATCACATCTATTTGATTATGAGCATCTGGCTGCTAATTATACTGCTTATTGGAGCTGTAAGGATATATGTATTTTTACAGAGGACATCATAGATCCCATAGTGAAAACATCCAGTTTCAGCTAATTCATAATCAGTAATATCTCTCAAAAGGCTTCAGAATTGAAACTTAGCAGACAGCTGGCCCATGCTAAAATGTTTCTCACAACCATAATAGCATCATCATGGGGCTGGTTACAATGCCAAGTGAAAACATTTAAATTCTGTGAGGCTTTTATGCTCTGTCCCATGCTTTTAGACACAAACACACACTTTTCAATTGCTCTGCAGGTGATGATGGCCACATTCATTGTCCCAGTCAGTATTGACAGTCCGCCAGCAGGCACAAAAGCAAGACCTCCCCTAAGTGTGATGCAACCATCATGAATACACTTGTGTTTTCCCTCTTTGCAAACTTTATTTATACATCACCTTTCATGCAGGTTAGTGCAAGTCTTTACAGATGGCGGACAAAATGATAAACAGACAGAATTTTAAAATTTTAAAACAAATAAAGACAACTCTAAAATAAATGTAAAAACATCATATGAAAAATCAAGAAGACAGTAATACAAAACAAAATTAAAATGTAAAAAAGGATAATGAAACATTGTAAGCATACTCAATAAAAACCCAGGCTGAAAAGGTATCAGCAAGTCAAACAGTTTCTATTTATTGCTGTCTAATGACTTTGTAAGTGGTGCCAACCTGGCTTCACAAAGGATGATCTAACTAGGATCAGATTTTTCACCAGCCTGACACTGACAGCAACAAATATTATATGACACTAAATTGTATATAACAAAGAAGTCGGTGTCCATTAGCTGACTTTGTCAGCAAGGTTTTCATTTACTTTGGGGCTTAAAGGTAAATAGATTAGCTTGCCGATAAGCAGTAATTGCTATAAGGCACAGTATGAAGTGTTATTCTGGTTTAATGCAACTTGTTTGATGCACCTTGAAGTGGATTACATGATTCAAGACCACCAATTAGGCTATAAAAGTTATGAAACTGGTTGTCATTAAACACTGCTTCGCCAGCTATGCTGTTTATACATTTTCTTGGCTGTCTGGGTTTTGCTGATTACCTGAGATTTGCTCCAGGTGAATAGTTTTTGACTCTAAGAATGCATTCATTGGTCAAAGTGTCAGGCCCATGCAAGCTACAGTAGCTTCTGAAAAAAGAGGATTAAGGCACCAACTTCGTGGTCATTTTATAAAGTTTTTACTGACATTTTGACTATGCAATTTTTTTGAGGTAACAAAAGGTCAGAGTCAAAGTCTTCCTTTTATAGGAACAATCATAAGGGAAGGATTTGTAAGTTGTTCAAGCAGAAGCATACAAAATTGGCAAGTCTGTCATTTAGGCATGTATAGGTTGGCTAACCGCATGTACACCCTAAGAAAAGCGCTTCCAGGTGTGTGTGTGTGTGTGTGTGTGTGTGTGTGTGTGTGTGTGTGTGTGTGTGTGTGTGTGTGTGTGTGTGTGTGTGTGTGTGTGTGTGTGTGTGTGTGTGTGTGTGTGTGCGAGCGCGCATACATACCCTGGTAAAATTGAACTGTCATGGCCAGAATGGGCACTTTGATCATTTTATGTTCACAGAAGAGGAGAGCAGAAGAATGTAGACAAGGTGAGTTGGAAAGAAAAGGAAAGGAGATAAGAGAGGAGAGGAAATAGGAAATGAAGGGCAGAGACAGATAAACAAAAGAAAAAAGCAAAGATGAGACAAGATGAGACAAAATGACAAGACTTTTCAGGAAAAGAAAAAATTCAAAAGTGGGAAAAATGCAATCATTCAATGATAGATGACCAAAAGGAAAGGAAAGGAAACAAGAGGCAGAAGAGCAATGAACTTTAAGGAAAGCAAAAGAGAAGGACTAAGGGAAATGAAGAAAGGAAGATCAGAGCAAACCAAAAAAAGCAAAAGGAGCCCAATAAAATGGACAGAAACAAATCAAATAGGCATTCAAATAAGAGAAAATGGGGAAAAAAGAAGGGGAAAGAAAAGAAAAGAAAAGAAAAGAAAAAACAGAAGAAAAAAGAGCCAACTGAAGATGTGGGAGGGACGAATTAAATGGGACGAGCACGAGGAGGGTCGACAGAAAAAGGGGATACTGATAGAGAGAACTGATAAGGGATGAAAGCCTTCTCTCACTGGGTGATGAGGATGTACTCACATCACACGCTAGTTACCCAGGATTCATAGCGTGAGATGAGTTCCCAGCATCCCTTTCATCTCTTCAACACCCAGTAGTGGTCTATCAGAAAGGAGCCTGGGGAAACAGCCACAGACAGTTACATGCGGACACACCAAAAACACCAACGTGTGCACACTCACACACTAACAGAAGATGGAATAAAGACACACTGGAGCACATGTCCTTTGCTCCTTCTTTCTACGCGCACACAAGGAAACACTTTAGTCACACACACTTAAACATTTTCCCCAGATTCCTCCTGCTAAATGAAACTGTGGACTATGATCATACTGACACATACATAAAGTACATGCAAGCGGGCACTACAAAGTGGTCGGCTGTCTAACCGTATCCGTGGTGATCACAGAAGCCACTCATTGGCGTGGTGTTTGATCTCTCGGTTGGCATGGAAGTCTGAAAAGTCTGTCAGAGTTAGACAAGCGTGGGACAGAAAAGCTCATTTTTAAAAGTTCGAGAACTTGCAGTTCCCCAAATGACCACTTGAGGCCGGTTCCAAAAAGTCAGTCAGTCTCAATGACTCTCATATGAAAATGTCCAACATCTACTGTATATTCACTAATACATGCCGATGATACTGCATTGCTTGGTCTTTACTCCATCATTATGCAACATGATGATGTCATAATATATCATGCATAATGAAAGTCTGGAAATAAATAACATCGTACTGTCATGAAATAAAAATGATACAGTGTTTTTATATCGTGTTGTAGTTGCATAAATATTATTTTAGCCTGTTTATAGGTGGTTGCCATGCATTTGAGATTAGGTGAGGGCATTTTAGGGGACTGTTAGAACAACCTGATAACAATGTATCAGAGCATCACTCATCACTGTGTTTCTCATTTCAGAGATATTGTGCAGATGAAGGAGAGCAGTCCCACAGATATATATTTTTTAACTAAAGGAAGTATCCTAATCAAAAATGACTCAGTTCCATCTGTCCTGGTGAAATTAACACATCCAAAGTAAGTATCTAGTTATACACCACATCTCTAAGATTTGAAGGCCAAATAAAGACAAAACCTCTGTTCTGTCTATATTTAGAAGAAGAAACTTACAGGACATCCAGATCTTCATGTCCCTAAGACATGTCTACAATTTAACTAATTGATGTGTGCCATCTAGGTTCACGGATAGATACAGCTGGGTGTCATCTGCATAATGAAAATGTATGCCATGTTTTCTAACAATATTGCCTTAGGGAAGCATGTATTTCTGATAATATTGCCTAAGGGAAGTATGTATTTCTGATAATACTGCCTAAGAGAAGCATCTATTTCTGATAATACTGCCTAAGAGAAGCATCTATTTCTAATAACACTGCCTAAGGGAAGCACACTGCTGGGATCTTGCGCCTAACTTTTGATCGTGAAAAAGATTACACATTTAAATTGGAATCTATCAGAAAGATATGATTAAACTCTCCACACTGTCCTAAAATGTTGTGACTATCAGTAACAAATGTTGCACTGAGGTCAAACAGGATAGATGCAAAGATGAGCCCACTGCCACAGCACATATGAAGGTCATTTATAATCTTCACTGTTTCTGTGGTGAATTCTGAATCCTGACTGAAACTCTTCAAATAGAGCATTCGTTGCCAGATGACCAATTAGATTTTTACAACAACTATTTCAAGGACTTTTGAAAAAGGAAGAAACAGTGTCTTCCGGTCTTTGTTCTAAGCAAAGCTGCTGAAGACTAGAAAGCAAATAGGAGCACTTCCCAAACTGTGGGGATATTACTGTAAGAATTAAAGTTTCTCCGCTTGTTTCTCATTCTTTCATGTCTTGTTTATTCTCTATCTTAACCACCATCCCTTCATCTTTCTTTGTAGCTAACTATATTGCACATATCATTTGTATAACATTTGTCATGGGATACACTGTCACATTTGCACGGAAAGCAGAAACCAATTTCCTGTTGTGTTAATTTTCTCTGTCTGAGAGGGTACAGATTTCCCCTGTGTTCATGTCCCAAGTGGGTGTGTGTGTGTGTGTGTGTGTTTTTACAGACTGTAACGACACTCATGGCTGCCCCAGCGAGAGAACATCAGATGTCGCTCCATCTCTTCTCTTCTATCTCTCTCTCCGTGCATCTGTCCCTTCAGCTCGCCATCGTGCCTCCTCTCCGTCATCCACCCTTGGTGGTATTGCCATGGCGACCAGTGCCATCGCCTCTAAAGTGCCACACTTGTTGAGATTAACAGTAGATGGAGAAGTAGGGTGAGGTGAGGCGAAGACAAACAAGGTGATGAGAATAAGAGTAAAAATACGAAAGAAGGAGCTAGAGGATGAAAGAGGTGGAAATGAAGGTGGAAAAGAGGACAAGAAAAATAATCAAACAGCAGGCCAGCGTTCTGTGGTGTCACATCTGAGTGATTGGTTAGTTGAGCTGAGCCTCTGAATCACTTAGAGCAGCATCACTGAAAAACAAAAAAAGAGACAGAGAGCTCAACAGAAAGAAAAAGAAGGAATCTGTTAGTTTATATCCACCTGTTTGTTGCCAGTGCACTTTTGCACCGTGCCATACACATGTATATTTTAAAACAGCTGCTTTTTGATGTAAAGGTGAACAGAAAGGATGACGTCTGTGATGGAAAGCTTTTCTGTGGAACCTGCCTGTGTTTCTTTTTCTTTTATTTCTGACAGGTGCACCATTGATGCTTCGCTGCCATATACTGTTTCATGCCCTCGCTCTACATTAAAGGAGACCTTTTATGCTTATTATAGAGATGAGCCAAGGTGCTCATCCTATCAGCTCCATTAAGAACTAGAAAGAACTCACACATCTTAAAGGAAACATATTATGCTCACTTCCAAAACCATACTTGTATTCTTGGACTCCACAAGGTTAGCTTTGCATGAGTCACATTTCAAAATCATTCCTAATTTCTTTATACCCCTCTCTTCATCCACTGCACTAAGCAAAAAAATTGTTTCTCTTCCGCTGAAAGCATGCTCTTTTCTGATTGGTTGACTCTCACAAACAGAGGGTTTGATGAGAAGGTTAGTGGGGCTGCTGTGCTTGATTTTTAACTTGCAGTTAAAAAATACTTTTTTGTAACCATGTTTTTAGCATAAACAGCCATGATATTTCTGTGTTTATATAGACAACACTACTTAACTCTACATATTAGGTATGTCTAATAATGAGATTTATATATTCAAAAGCTTAAACATAATCAACATGGTTTAGGAAACATATTGCAGTAACAATGATAGCTGTTCAAATTTCATCTGAAGAGGCACAATAGAAAAATGAGCATGCAATTTACTGTAATAATAGAGATACCAAATACAATCATAGGCTACGTTCACACTGCAGGCGAAGGCGCATCAATTCCGATTTTTTTGACCCTATGCAACCCATATCCGATCATGGTATGACAGTGTGAACGGCGCAAATCCGATATTTTCAAATCCGATCTGGGTCACTTTCGTATGTGGTACTGAATCCGATACATATCCGATGTTTCAGAAAGCGACTGCTGTGTGAATGGTCAAGTCGCATTAAATCCGTCTTTTACGTCACTGACACAAGACAGACGTCAATTATCAGTGCCGGAGAAGCGCCCGATAAGACATCGCGAACGCTTCCTGGCCATCCTGTGAAACTGCTGGGAAGACAACGTTGGAGAAACGTTAACATTTTATTTGTACTGCATAATCTGCAGATTCTGACAGAAATCTGCAACTATCCTTTGAAGCACCGCTCCTCTCTAAAACAGCAATAAGGATAATTATTAGGTTATCTACATTATTATGTAAATAACAAAATAACTTAAAGCAAAAATTGGGAAACGTGAAGTCCGAAGTCTTTATATTAAGGGCCATCAGTCAAACAATATTGTTTGCTCTGGGTCTAAACAGAGCGTGTTGTGTGTGACATCTTCTTTTGCGCATGCGGGCCGCTTTGAGCATTCACACTAGAGTACGTTTGCTGTCGCATTTTATTTGTAGTGTGAACGAGCAGACAAAAAAATCGGATTTGATCAAAAAGTCAGAATTGAGCATTAAGACCTGCAGTGTGAACGTAGCCTTAGTTTCTCTGATGACACTGCAGTAGTCGGCCAAATCACTGATGGAAACGACAAGGAGTACAGAGAACTGACCCGAGACTTTGTGGACTGGTGCCAGCAGAACTACCTCCAGATCAACACTAATAAAACCAAGGAGCTGGTGGTAGACTTCCACAGGCACAGACATCCTCCACTGCAACCACTAAACATCCAAGGCATGGACATTTAGGTTGTAGATAGCTACAGGTACCTTGGTGTTCATCTGAACAATAAACTGCACTGGACTCACAATTCAAATGCTCTCTACAGAAGAGGGCAGAGCAGGCTGTACCTGCTGCAGAGGCTCAGGTCTTTTGGACTGAAGGGCCCACTCCTGAAGACCTTCTATGACTCTGTGGTGGCCTTAGCCATCTTTTACGGTGTGGTCTGCTGTTGCAGCAGCATCTCTCCTTGGGAAAAGAAGAGACTGAACAGGCTGATCCGGAGGGCCAGTGCTGTTCTAGGATGGCCTATGGACTCAGTGGAGGTGGTGAGTGACAGGAGAATGGTGGCTAAGCTGTCATCCCTGTTGGACAACATTTCCCACCCTATGCAGGAGACTGAGCAGCTCCTTCAGTGGCATGCTGTGGCGCCCACATCGTGGGACAGAGAGATTTCTGAGGTCTTTCCTTCCAACTGCTGTCAGACTCCACAACAAAGACTTTGCAGATGACCACACACGCGCAAACAGACACACGCGCACAACTAATACACCATGGTAGCCTTCGCCTAGTCTCCGTGATGTGCAATATTACCAAGTGCAATTCTGATGTAATATAGTATTTTATTCTATTGTGTAAAGTATGTTATTCTGTTTTATCTTATTCTATTCTATTGTTTTTTCTTAATTTTTGCTGCTTTTAACTTTGTACTGTCCACTTTCTGCCATGACCAAACAAATTTTCCACGTATGGGACTAATAAGGGTTTATCTTATCTTTCTCTTATCTTACTTGGTCTACATTTTTGTGTGTGAGGGGTTACATTTCAAACCAATATAGAAAGTCAGTTGACCTAGTACAGTTTGACATTCTGACATTTTTTAATGTTAGTCAAGAAGGTTAGCAGCAGACAACGTGGTGATGTTGACTTGGATATAATGATTAATTCATTATTCAACTTTCGCCAAGATATTACACTGGATTGTACAAATATTAGCCTCTAAGTATAATTCTTTTATTACTGTCTGATATTTCAACTTTTCAGAAGACTGGTTTACAATAATGCTACGATATACAGTCATGTAAAAAGTACATCCTTATTACAGAATTACATTTGGGGAAAACCACACAGCATATGCACACAAACCCCTCACACCAACTGCCAACCACAGTGGTGGAGGTAGGAGGTGATGGTTTGGGCTTGTTTTGCAGCCACAGGACCTGGGCACCTTGCAATCATTGAATTGACCATGTACTCCTCTAGAGTCAAATGTAAGGCCATCTGTCTGACAGATAAAGCTTGGCCCAATTTAGGTCATGCAACAGGACAATGATCCCAAACACAGCAACAAATCTACTGCAGAATGGCTGAAAAAGAAAAGAATCAAGGTGCTGCACTGGCCTTAATTGCAAAGAAGGGTGAACCAAAATTGTGATGCAACAGTGATACAACAATGCTTGATAATGATTACTTCAAGTTACTGCTGCTAAAGGTGATTCTACAAGCTACTGAGTCATGACATGTAAATGGTCCCATGAAAACAGTTTCAGTCAACACCAGTAGGTTTTGACTGCATATACATGTTTCAGACAGAAACCAAAAGTACTGGATCAAGGCTTGTATATATTAATGTCATGTCAAGTGAATTGATTAGTTTCAAATATATTCATAAAACTTAACAGCCATATCTCTCTCTGCACTTCCAGAGAATATAAAACACTGTTCTTAACCTGGGACAACTTGTTGACAAAATAGAAGAAGAGTGTTAGAAAGACAGTTGACTGAGGCTCTGAAGAGCCCCTGCTGTTGCGCCTGAAGGTGACTTTGCTCCGTGTGTGTGTGTGTGTGTGTGTGTGTGTGTGTGTGTGTGTGTGTGTGTGTGTGTGTGTGTGTGTGTGTGTGTGTGTAGTTTATCTGCTTGGATCACTACTGGGATAGAAAGCTGACAAGTCAAATGAGGCTATGTCCATCTCTTCACTGGTCCTCTCTCTCTCGCTCTCTTTCACCCTCTCTCCCTCTCGCTCGCTTGCTTGTTCTCTCAGCTGTGTGACAGTTAATTGACATATTATCAGCCAATGACCTTGTGTCGCATGCGAATCCCCACCAATTAAAAACTAGGCCATTTCCTTGTCAACTCTGCGTAATGGAAATTCATACGGTCTAAAATCTAATTGAGCAGGCACACACACACCCTTGTGTACATACACACACACACCACACACTCATGCAAACATGCAAACACAGACCAGCACTCCCTCACACAAAAGGCAATTGTGTGAAAGTAGATGTTCACCATATATTAAGCCGAGCATGGCAAGCATGTATACATCATTTCATTGCCTCGAAGAGCCAAAGAAATCATATAGAGGTCAGTGCATGTGTGTGTGTGTGTGTGTGTGATTAACCTTGGAGGACAGTAGAAGGGCATCCAACTAACTTTTCAAGTCACTCAATCACAAAGAGGTGGCTGCAGACCGACAAAAAGAATGAGAAGAATGGAGCGGGAGAGACTGGGAGTGACAGAGATAAAGGGTGATACAGAGAGACAGATTGAAAGAGGTTAAAGATTCAGATAGACGGCGAGGGAGCGGGGCAAAGAGGCAGAGATGGCAGAAATTAAAGAGAAAAAGTATGGGGGACTGTGGGTGAGTGGCAGGGTTAGAGAACAAAAGAGAAATTTTCGAAGAGCATCTGTGTGTTGCTTGGTTACTGGGACACAATACAGTAGCGAAAGAGAGAAGCAATGAAAAAGGGAGGAATAATAAAAGACAGGAAACTGGTCCAGAAAGAGAAGGATGGGATAAAAGGATGGGACTGAAATCAGGAGAAAATCAAACAAAAAAGAAGGTAGTATTTAAAGAGTGGAATTATCTGTCTTTGTTGTTTGTGTGTGTGTGGGGGGGGGGGGGGTGGGGGGGGGGTTCTAAAGTATCCATTTCTATCACTTTTTGAGGTCAAGTTACAGTGGTGAGGTAGCTCTGATATCTCTGTCCACAGCAAGGTTTTCTAGCTCTTCCTGGGGGATCGGGAAGCAATCAAAGGCCAGATGAGATACATAATCTCTCCCGCGTGTTCCGGGTCAAGCTTGAGGTCTCCCGCCGGTTGCATGGGTCCAAAAAAAAACACCTCAAATGCACTGTGCCCAGGAGACATCCCGATCAGATGACTGAGCCACCTCAACTGACAGTCTTATTTTTTCAGTCACTGCCCAAAGTACACGGGCATAGCTGAGGGCTGGAACGGAGATCGAGTGGTAAATTGAAAGCTTTGCCTTCCAGCTCAGCTCCTGCTTCGCCGTCACGGTTTGGTACAACGTCCGCATCACTGCTTACACGGTGCCAATCTGCCTGTCCATCTCGCGCTTCGTTTTACCGTCACCTATGAACAAGACCCCAAGATACTAAAACTTGTTTACCTGGGGCAGCAGCTCACTCTTAAACTGCAGGGAGCAATCTACCATTTCAGACGCACTAGGAGAGGTTCCTCAAGCTTAAAGGTGCTGACTCTCACCCCAGATGCCTTAAGACCTGACCGCAAAACACCCCCGGGTATTCTCAAAGTTCAGGACTGCAAAGAGCAAAAAAGGCAATCCACAAATCTTCCATTTGTTCATGAAGATGAGCTTACAAATCAAATTTATGACAAGGGAGACTGGCACCAGCTAAAAATGACTTTTGTGCAAAGAATAAAGGTATTCACTCCATTTTTATAGGGACTGGATGGTGTGAATATAAATTAACCGGTTCTATGAATGAGTAAGAGGAGTGCTTTATTCGTCTGGGCATTTGAACAGGTCACGCAGCTAAGTGGATCAATGTTCTCCCAAAAGCAGTTGCGGGTTTAATTTACTTTTTTTTTTTTTCCAAACTGCTACAACCTGTGGTTTTAAGGCACCAATTGAAATCACAGCCAATGTAAATCTGGGTTTTTGCCAAAAAGTGCCGCTGAGGGTGTTAATGTATCACCATCCACCAGCAATACCACGTACAGAGTGGCAAACTTAGAAGAAAGGAGCTGATTCATACTTTACAGACGCAGCTGCTGGTGTGTAGAGAGAGGTGGAGCAGTGAACGATTAAGCCTACTGTAATTGGTAAACATCTGAGGATGGATAACAGTTGAATAAGTGAGGACAAATAGTGTTAACTCATAGGATTTCCCTGTGTTTATGTTTTTCTTTTTTCATAGATGCTTTTCTAAGCAAAAATAATAATATATATTTTTTTATGTTTATGGCCATGGAGGTAAATTTAGGTCTGGGAGAAACCCTGAAAGTATCATACACAGGAGGCACACAACTTCAATTTTATGTTGGATGTTGGGGGGGTCATAGAGGGTCAAATGTATATAGCAGTGATGTTCTGAGGCAACAAACCACATTTTCATGCCTTACACTGGCCCCTCAAAAAAAACAAACCTTTTTTTTTCAAATAATGCTACCAGGCACATCTCTTTCCAATAAAATGATGAGTTGAAGGTGGTGTGACTTTCATTTGGGGGAGGGGGGGGCAGGACCCCTTTCTGCAAGCTGCACTACATGAAAGACCTCCATTAGGAGGCAAGATAAAGATCACTATTTTACATGTTTATAGTGAAATAACTGTATATTAAAAAATACTTGTATGTGCATGAATATGTTAAGAAGCATATTTGATTGTTTGTTCTACTTTTTAAAATTTATTTATACAGTAAAACTGTTAATCTTCATTCGTTGCCAATTTTTTTCAGGCAATATAATGCATTTGCATATGAGTGTAGAGATGTGTTTGTGTGCATTTATATGATCATAGTCAATGTTTTTTACTTTACAATCTACTCATAATTACAGGACATGGATGTAAAAGCCTTTTATGCAAGGAAACCAAGGGAATGTGCACTTTCTGTCCTCAGAAAGTGAGGACAGTGAGCTTTTAAGGGAATGACAGTGAAGTAGAGGAGTGGATCCCTGAATGAGGTATGAGGGACACTTAAGAGCTCAGGGGTCAGTTGGTAAAGTAACTGTGTCTTTGTGTGTGTTAGTGCCCACATAGCAAGCAGGTCTGGCCAGGATCTGGTATCAAGTTGGCACAGGGCCAGCACTGTGTCTACAACTGGCCCGTGGCTGCACACCACCTGTGTGGCCCATGTGTAATCCACACATGGGCCAGCACAGGACGACCAGGGTGTCTGAAACTGGCCTTGTGCTGGCCCATGTGTGTGCCACCTCTGGCAAACCAGGCCTGGGCCACCAAAGAGCCGTCATTCATTGCGGTATGTGGGCCATGTGTAAGCACATTGTGTGGGCACAATACACACGCAGCTGCTGGTGTGTAGAGAGAGGTGGAGCAGTGAACGATTAAGCCTACTGTAATTGGTAAACATCTGAGGATGGATAACAGCTGAATAAGTGAGGACAAATAGTGTTAAGTCATAGGATTTCCCTGTGTTTATGTTTTTCTTTTTTCATAGATGCTTTTCTAAGCAAAAAAATAATATGTATATTTTTTTTATGTTTATGGCCATGGAGGTAAATTTAGGCCTGGCAGAAACCCTGAAAGTATACACAGGAGGCACACAACTTCAATTTCATGTTGGATGTTGGGGGTTTATAGAGGGTCAAATGTATATAGCAGTGATGTCAACTCATTTTACATCGCAGGTCACATACAGCCCATCTTGATCTTATATGTAAAGACCAGTAAAACTGAAGTTTAACTACATTTTTACTATATGAGATATCTTAATATAAGCCAACAAAGCACAATTTCACCAGTTTGTCTCAGTTTTTCTGCACAATAAAGAAATACAGCTGTAGTAAATGAATGAAATCTGTCAACATGAGTCCTTAGGCTTGTAAACTTACAGAAATATATCATTTAATTACTTTGGTGCATTGTGAATGACCATGAAGGGGATCTTTATTAGCAGGAAAAGCTCTAAATCTCAAGAAAATATAGTTAAAAGTCCAAAATTTATATCCTCCTTCACATTTTCCAAAGCCATCCAGTGAGACAGATTGGAGTTTTCACCAGGACGATTCTGGGCCCTGGGGCCTTATGTTTGACACATCTGGTTTATAGGATGTGAGCACCAAACACAGGCTGTCAAACCCCTCACATGGCCAGACACAATCTGAAGTATACTCAAAGTTTTCCGCTTCCCAGAGTTTATGTTAAAGCATGTATGATTTGCTACAGTGCTGCCTACCAGCAGTAGCGAGGGGGAGGGGTGGGTCACTATTTCAAGAAGACTGTCACCACTGGCAGAGAGAATGTGATTGAGAACAGAAGCATCGCTAATGATTTTCAGTCACTGCAGCAGTGCGGATCACTGGTTCATGTGTATTTATGCAGCGCTGCTGAGCCCCAAAAGATGCATGAAGAAATAAAAGATTTTAATGGGGGGAACGCGGTTGGAAAACTGTCTTTGTGTCTGATCTATGAGCACTCGCACAATATTTCCCATATTCTGCCAACCTGTAGCCATTGTGCAGAATCTTCAGCTGAAGACAAATTAGCATTTAAATGAGGCAAGTTATTTTCCTTTTACGCCCGCTCTAAATTACTAACGCAATAGCTTTGATTGAGACGAGAGGAGGGAGACTGGTGGCTTTTTTAGTGTTATTGACCCAGAAAAGGTTGAGTGAGCATATTCGCTCATTTTCAGCAACACCACTGCATCACAAAAAAACCTCACATGGCCACGCTCGCTCACAGCCGAGAGCTGCAGCTCAACGGCCTACGACCACAGCCACCAGTGTTTGGCACCGAACAGCTTGACTGATGCTCGCTGTCTTGCCTAAAGGAGCACTCCAATGATTTTCAACCTTATCTCTTACAATGTACGTGTCACAGGGAGATACGTTAATGCACCTGCGCACTCGGCAGGACCCACTGTGTCTTGTAGGAAGTGCTCTGTTCACCTCCCCAAATCGTGCACAGGATGATGCAGTTCTGGGCTAATAAGCAGCAAGAATACATCAATCTTCTCAAAGTTCAACTTTCAACAATGTAGACATGTTGAGAAGAGTGCATTTTTCAAGAAATACTCTATAATTAACGTCTCCTTTCAAAGCTGTTTATTGGGGAATTCTTTGAGGCTATTATTTGAGGTTTCAACACGAACAGAGGTTGTTATTGTGTGTCAATAATGCAGGCTGTATGAGAAGATTCTGCAGCTATGACACGGCGCATGCTTGAGAGTCCTGTCATGTCTGAATAAAGCCATAGCAAACAAATATACACCGTAAGTCATGTACACCTATGTCGGAATGGCATAAAGTCATCACAATAAGAGAGAAGAGTCCAGAAATCCAATACATTCAATTTCTTAGATCACAGATTAAATAAAAATGCATCAGTTTCTGAGCTTTCCTCTTAGCGGTACTCTGAATCCTTTGGAACAGGACATGCATTCAAATGCAGCTACACTTCCTAACATGCTTTGCACAATACAACAAGGCTATCTCTGTCATCATGTTACACAGCAGTGATATTATCAATGCATACCTTCTTTTGCTTGTGCTGTGTTGCGCTGCATATAAAGTCTTTGTTGCGCCGTGACACATACAGGTATGCTTAAAGCAGTGCGATGCTGATTCCCACTTGTCTCTGAAGCACCTAGATTGCTGTTCTCAGAGTCGGTACACACCTGCCTCTTCATGTATTTGGAGACAACGCGAAGTCCCTGTTTTGTGTTGAAATGACCAAATATTACGCAAATGCTTGGTTCAAGAAAGGAAAGTAAATTTGCTCTCTTTCTGGAGTTATGCATTTGTTAAAAGTCAGTTTACTCAAATACCAGGGAGTCGGTCTGGGCAGGGGTGGGGGCGGGAGAGAAGCTCTCCTGACTGGAGAGCAAAAGGGATCTCGTTAATATCCCCCATGCCCGGCAATTGAAAACGTGTGGACAGGGACACATTCTTTCTATCTGGGAGGTCACTTGGAAATAGACTGCTGAGTAACCTTCTCTCTGCCCCTGACTGGAAGGCTGTCTTTTTCTCTCTTTAGATTTCTAGTGCTCTGAGCCCCGACTGCGAAACTCCATAAAGAATGATGGATGCTGATGGAGACACATGGAGTGGTGATTATGGATCATAGCAGAGTATCGAGGAAGGACAGAGAGACAGACATACGTACGGAAAGAAACCGAGAAAGAGGGGGGATTGAGGGCTCAGAATGGTTAATGACACAACTGAATCCTTCTAGTTTTTATTTATTTATTTATTTTTGTATGTGATGCAGTTGCGCCACTGAGTGGTGGAATATGAAACTACTGCCACTGAGGTCGTTACAAACATGTATGAGAATGTTCAAAGTAAATCTGAAAACCGCACAAAAAGTAAGTTCTTACCTTAAAAATAATGTTACAGTGCATTTTTTAAAATAAATTGTCCACCCATTTGTCCATTTGTCAGATACTCAGAATGTGGAGTTTTGATACTATTTAAATGGTCTGACTTTAAATGCTTTTGCCTGTTACTATAATGGAATAAACAATATCAAATTCTCAACAAAGTGCACAATCTCTGTATTCAGGAAAACGAATTACACACAAGTGCCGAGGCAACGTGTGGAATTAACACAAGGCTTTATATTCATGAACGAAACTTAGAGGAAAAGTGATTTAAAAGCCTTGAAGCCTGTGGGTTTAAAACTTCCAGATGGAGTACTTCACAGTTTGGAGGCCCTGAGAGCAAAAAGTCTGTGTGACCGTTAGTCTCAAAGTGAGGCGCAGGAACAGTAAGAAGAACCTGCCACTGCCTGCTCTCTGACTTACAGCAGACAAGAAATTTAGCAATTTAGATAATGTAACTCAGACTTCCTGAGGGAAGAGAACAAGTAGATCACTGGTAGGGGATAGGCTGAAGCCTTTTAATCACATCTGACAAGTAAATGGGTGTGGAATGCATCAGGGGAAAAGTTCTGCCCTCTCGGTCATATATTTTAAATGGCGCCTGACATACTGTTCCACCCAGAGGCTCAGAAACACACACTAAGTATTTCATTACTCTGGGAAACTTGTAATACAGATCGCTTCTGTTCAAGCACGCTTTTTTACAGAGCACCAGTCAGAAAATAAAATAGTGAAAATAAAATAGTGAGTCCCCAAAATAAAACGAAATGATGAAACACCAAATATTAGATTCCATCACAGGTGTAAGCATTTAGCTACTTTATTTTATTTTTTCTCTAAGACTGCAATAATACTCTGTCAAGTAGAAGACTTGTATTAAAGAGAAAAATTAAATAAAAGTGAAATATTATTTTGAGTGTCTTGCAATGAGGTGGCAACCTGTCTTTATGATGGGTATATGCTCCAGGAATGCTGTGATGCAGGCAGTTAAGAAAAGTAGATTAAAGTATTATCAGTTAGATTATTAATAAAGGTGCACTGATGCAACATTTTACTGTTGTATCAGACTGAGGTAGAGTTTTGACCTATAATAAGTGGTAAAAGTGAACGGCTTAGCTACATATACATACCTTTTGATTGTGTGTGTGTGTGTGTGTGTGTGTGTGTGTGTGTGTGTGTGTGTGTGTGTGTGTGTGTGTGTGTGTGTGTGTGTGTGTGTGTGTGTGTGTGTGTGTGTGTGATTTATTTAAATAATCCTACAAACAAACCAAAGTCAAACTGAAATTTAAATTGAAAACAAAGAAAGATATCACTGCAAATCCAGGTTGGACATATTTATCTTATACAGAAGGTTTCATTGGGGTCTCAGTTCAATTCTGGGACAATCCATTGCAACAAGCTTTGAGATTAAATGCTTAAATAAATACTTAATTTGCAGAAAGACTAAATTGTGGGCATTGGTTTTTTTAGACTGTTCATGTCACAGTGAATGTCAAATCTTGTGGAGAAGCATTAGACCTTTTTATTGGGTCTAACAGCCCATTCAACCACATGAAAGTAACAGATCTTTGGGGTCTAATTCCTGGCTTAGCAATTCACCAAGTGCACAGATCATTAAGGGGAGAGCTTCTAGTAAAGGGTTGAACTAGTAACAATACCTGTTACTAATTCAACCAAAGTCTTGTGCAACGGAGTCTGTGATCTAACACGTCATCTTTTATAACTTTTCCTCGTCTTCAAATGTAACCCATGTGGCAGGCCGCAAGCAAGAGGCGCAGTCATTGGTGTACAGAGAGTTCAGCTGAGGAGAGATGCACCGCAGATGAGGTGAGGGTCACACTGGATACAGGAAGTCTAATTATATCCAGCTGAAGATTTATGAAGTGATGTTCAGCTGGGAAATTTGCCCACAGAGCACTTCCAGAATTCATATATTCCACATACAATATCCTGATGAGGTTAGAGGGCCTCTCAGACAAATTGTAATCCTCTATTTACACAGCAGATACTTCAGGCTAACTGCAAAGGGCCAAGGACTGAGACTGTAGTGCATCCGATGAAGGAAATTTCCAAGAGGGCCAAGGACTTCATAAGACCCCGATTTTATGAAGTTACATTCAGGAGAGCTTGATCATAAGGGAGCCTGACCCCATTTATTATTACAGTGTAGGGATCATGAACTCATTTAGAGACAAACAGGATAGATGTCACAGCGGCCTTTGTAGATTTGGTCAAAGAAAAGGCAAAAAACAAATGGCGACATCAGAGCACTAAGACTATTTCAGAGGTACACCGAAGGCATGAAGGTAAAAAATAAAATCACTTATCGCTTTTGTATTTTGCCTGCCTGAGGTTATGTAAGATAAATTGGTGCTAGCTTTCGAATTGTTTCACCCTCAGGCAACCCTCCATGAGCCTGCACTGACAAGGGTACCATTCTCGCTCTGACTGTTTAGCACACAACCTCTGTGAAATTCTCACATGTGGAAAATGTAATTAAAGTAAATGGTGCGTGCATGAACTCTGTTTTAATGAACAGAAATCCAGGAAAAGATTTCCTAGCGTTTAGGGAGTTAATAAGTTAGTTCTGCATGATAATTAGAAGACAGTCTGACAATAAACAGGCCCTAGCTCAGTTTTATATCTGTTTTAATTGGACCAGTTGGGTCAGGGATGCTTGGGATCCAGGTGGGCAACAACTGTGAGGAAAAATGTATGGCGCGTGTCCCTACATTGTTTGCGGAGATGAGGCAAAATAGTGGCAGGGATATTTGACAAAAGCTAAATAAATTCTTTGTGTCCTAGCTCTGTTGTTTAAATCAGTCCCTTCATTGTCAGAAATATTACCACGCTCTGCATGCATAGATGTCAGTTTCACCAACACAAGCTGTAAAATAAATTCTATTGCTTTTACACAAAGATGCCAAATTGCTCACAGTTGTTCTTTTGAGGTCTTTAAACCAAAAGAAGCCCGCTCAGAGTGCAAAGGTGACACAACTGAGTTGAAGTTCAATATCCAAACGGATGAAAACAATCCGAGTGGCACAGGAGGAAGAGTGCTGGTAAGAGGCAGTGGATGAGGAGGAAGACAAGAAGTAATTTCATATGCAATTCAAGCAACTTTGATAAACCTGATCTTTTTTGTAGAATGGTAACAATGGAAGCGGGAGAATGAGTACAGCCCAGTCACTGCAGACTCTCTATGGAAAAGGAAACTCATATCTTCTCTTAACAGCAAGAGGCTCACACAAAGCAATGCCAGCAACTGAGAGATGCTGAAGATTGTGTCAATTTGAAGCCATTTCCCCACTGGACACGTGCTCTAACAGGGTGGACATGAAGCATCGGGTCAAAGACTGCACAAAAAAAGTAATACAGGTGCAGAATTAATTTGTGTTTTTTATAGTCTTATTTGGAGGGGAAAATTGTTTTCGGAGGACAAATATGTCATGCCGTGTTTTTTCTCCGTCACAGCCAAATAAGCCGTGATCGTATAGTGGTTAGTACTCTGCGTTGTGGCCGCAGCAACCCCGGTTCGAATCCGGGTCACGGCAGATTTTCTGTTATTTCCCAAGAAAAGGTAAAGAGTGCGCACTGCTGAAAGCAGGGGATGTTTGTATCCTTTCTACTACTGCAGAGCACAATAAAAAATGTGATCCAAATGTTCGAAATGCACCCGTGAGCAGTGCAAAAGGGCGATCTTTGCTGACAGTAGCATTTCTTAATTGTAAATGCTTTTTTATACCCGCTCGGTTCTGCTTCGGTTCGAGAGATGTCAATTTCATCAGCAGGCAGGCAGTGAGGGCAAGAATCTCACTAGAATCTGATGTAAGAGATTTTATACCGAAATGCACCAACTACGCATGCGCCCCAGGCAGTAGAAAGGACTTCAAAGAAGTAAAACAGGAATGACCTCTCTGCAGTGCCTGCATCCGCAACAGACTATATAAAGGCTTAAGCAGTATCAAAAAAATCTAGATTGGCCTTTTCTCTAGATTAAAAAAATAGTCCGAGATTTAGACTTTAACTTACATTTTCTCGCTTATTCTTGTAGATGAAGAAACACTATATGGACACTCAAATAGTTGATAGTGTTTAGCGCTATATAAGGAGCTAAACGAGAGAAAGAGGTTTTATGAAAGCAAGTTTTGGTTCAGTTGATTTTATTATTATGGAAATGTTACGTTCATTGGAAAGGACGAGCAGACTGATGCAGACACAACGGCATCAATTTTTTTTTCTTGTAACATTAATTATTGATGCACGTTAACATCCGTGAGCATTGTAATGTGCTTACTGCAAGTATTGAAAGATTCTTATTAGTTTATGTGTTGAAACCCATATATTGATTGCATTGTTAGTGGATGATAAGGTTCCTCAAAGCAGCTCGGACAGTGGCCAGCCGTGATCGTATAGTGGTTAGTACTCTGCGTTGTGGCCGCAGCAACCCCGGTTCGAATCCGGGTCACGGCAATACCTAAAGTTTCCAATGACTGTTTCGGTGGACTATGTTCTCTACATGAACACTACTTGTGTTAAAATGCACATCAGTTAGTGTAACTGTGGCCCTCTAAGCAGATGCTTTTAAAACACATTCTACAGTAATAGTTTGTAGTAAATAGTAATAATTCAACATAGCCAAGAACTGAGTGAAAAACTTAAATTATTACCAGTTACTGAGTGAAAAACTTAAATTATTACCAGTTACTTGTTGTTCAGTAAATGATAATTTCACACCACTGTTCTCTAACATCCTTAACATCATCAGCAGGAGTATTTTGTCAATGCCGTATTTCTTTGCATCTTGGTTATGAAACAAAGAAATGAGATGGATGTTCATCAATAAGGAATTCAGACTAGGTGGTAAATTCTGCAATGTAAAACAAAGGCATCCAAACTTATGAATGTCTTTTTTTTTTTTACCCTAGTGGATTTGATGTTTGGAAGTCATTATAATAATCTTGAATTTGAAGTGCACTTTTAGATTTTGAGAATAATGGTTAACATTTGTAATATCTGCCTTCAGGAAAAAGCTTTATACACATTTCCGAGAGTAGCTGGTTTATTCATGGGATGTGAAACTTCTGCATCTTAGAGGAAAACTTTTCATTTTCAAATTAACTTTCATAAATGAAAGTGGGTGGGTATAACTCATGAAAAAAAAATTAAGATGTTGGATTAATGCACAAGGTATATTGTGCAAGGATCTACAAATGTAACATCTGTACGAGTACGTGTCTTTCAGCTTGCTTTTAAGAACGCAGCTCTTTACCATTGGACTCCCTACTGTTGTGGAACCAAAATTGCTGAGTGCAAGGATTCTTTAGCCATAAATAACTCATAACTGAAGACAAAACTACATAAGGTGCACCATGCAATGACCTCAAAGAACAGTAACACTGCATATTAACTTGGCAATAAGCTGCTGTTCATGGACTTTGCTCTTAGCTCTTTCTATAGCTTTGGGGCCACCAAAACTTAAAACAAAAACACATTGTTCTAACATTTAAACAAAAACAGTGATAACAGAAGTCAAAAAATAAAGGTACTAGTCAGAAATTCCTCTTTTTGGGCTCCAAGTGAGTACAAGAAAATGGGGTTGGAGATTCTTCAGATACCCGGATGTTCAAGGTTACTCTCTCAGGCGTTTAATAAAGACTTTACTCTAAGAACTTTAACTCTCATGAGTAAAACATATCAGTGCATGGAGCCAAAAATATTTTTCTTCCTTTAAAATATTTCTCAGACACCTACAGTTTCATATTTGACCATAGAGTAGTGAACTGTGGTTAGGGTTTTGTAACTAGAAAAGCACAATAAATAAATATCTGTAATAAAATGACAACTTTCCATGAAAGATCAAGATTCACTGAATACAAATTATGGAATTACATCAAATAAAATGATGATTTCTTGATTTTTTTTCCCTTAAATAATTTCAAACGAAATATTGACATTTATTCCCGCCCCAAGTGCGCCAGTGACGTCAAATCTCGCGGCACCACTTCCCCAAATCTCGCGGGAGAAACTAACAAGGAAGCGAATGGCGGAAATGTAGAGCCACCTCACGCTTTCAGTTAGTCATTTCTGGATATAGCTCTTTCTTTTCTTCTTAAAAGCACAACCTAGCCCAGAGTCCAGCAGATGTCTTCAGGCGAAAGCACTACGCGGTTCTGAAGAAGCGATGCGGTCGCTTTGAGTCGCCTGACAGGGTTTGTAAAGTGGATGGACGGATGGGCAGTCAGTGAGCCAGCTGAGAGCGTCCTGTCACCGACAGCCTGCTAGTTTAAACACCGGTAATGTGTAACGTTAATATGGGGGGGACTTATATTATGTGCCTTAAAAGCAAAGTGAATACAGAATTCGTTCAGGATTAGCGTCACTAAAGCTGTGGGTTGAAGGTAGCACATCATCCCCACACAGAAAAGGCAAATGCAGATCCGACCATATGGAAAACCTGACAGCAGGTGTACCATAGTTTGAGTTGGTTAAAGAGCTTCAGGGTGCCTGAGCAGCAGACAGTTTGATGCTTTTACCATCAGTAAAAAAAACAAAAAACACGTGTGCGGATGTTTACTGCAACTTGACGCAGAATTAAAACAAACAATCTGTGGGAGACCTGATCTCCAGTGTGCTAACAAGGATTCTGTTATTTAGATGTGTAGTACTATATATTTTTCCAGACAGTATCAGATCAGTTCACTACATCACCTGCCATTTAATCTCTCTAAATATGAGGGCCTCCTTTCATCTTGCTAATGACTTGTTTGTAGGGTTGCCAACTCCCTGAAAAATAAATAAGGGACACCTCATGGCCAGGGCTGGGCAACCCGATTGTCTTCACCCTTCCCAGTGTGAGGAATTTTTTTTTAGCTCTTTTTTTGGTGTGTGGAATTATTTTTTTAACCATTTGACAAAGTGCGTCCCTTTTCAGCTCAATACTTTTGTTTCTAAATGCGGAACGATTCTGCTTTTCAAGGGACGGTTGGCAACCCTACTTGTTTGTGTGGTACAACCAGGATAAAACTGGAAGAGCAAGTTTTGGCAACTGTTCCTGACCAGCTGTATCTCATATTCATTAAAACGATTGGCAAATAAAATCTTTATCTTAATTTATTTTTTCTTTCTAACACCAATCTGAGACAAGTGACAAGTCAGGTGATTGAGACAATTGTCTGATCCCTAATTGGCGTTTAAAATTAATTGAGTTTTGAGCTTCATACTTAAATCGAATGTAATGCCTCATTTGCAGACATATGGCCCTGCCGCTCAGTTAGCCGAGGGAGACGAGGAAACGACGCGAGCATCATGTTTCTGAAAACATCGTTCACCACCCTGATCGTGGGGGTGTTTGTGGTCTATGTGCTCCACACCTGCTGGGTGATGTACGGGATCGTGTACACCAAACCCTGCAACAACCCCAAAGGTGCCAACTGCATCACACCCTTCCTGGCTGGGAACCCCAAACTGCAGGTCAGTTGTGTGCAAGGATGGTCGCACCGGTCATGCATGAGTCTGGTTTCTCTCTTTGATGTGGATGACTGACATGTTCATCTTTGTTCGTTAGCTGAGCATCTACACCACACTGCGGTCGAACGCAGAAGGAGGCCATACTCTGATCCACAAAGAGGAGAACTTTGATGTCAACAGCAAGTTTGAAAGGTTGGTTGTTTTTTTGGTTTTTTTTGGGGGGGGGGGAGTTAAGAGATTCACATTTATTATCTTAACTGAAGTAAAACCTATGAGATAAACACAGACACTGAATTGAATGCGCAGCCCCTTGTGGTATGAAACGGTGTTACATGGAGAAGCATTCTGAAAAGCGGATTTCTTTTTTTAAAGTTCTGTTTTAAATTTCATTCCTTTCTTTTCCATGTTTCCTACAGGACAATCAATGTCTCCCTACCTAAGAAAACTCGTAATAATGGAACTCTATACGCACTAATATTTGTCCATCAAGCTGCCCACGATCCGTGGCACGATCCACGACAAGTTCACTTGGTTGCTCAACTCACCACGTACATGGTCCCTAAACCGCCTGAAATCTCTCTGATATCTGGAGAAGATAAAACACAGGTACCATACTGTCTCTGCTACTGCTGAAAGTCAACACACAGAAAGTACTGTTTTCCTTCCTTTCGGTTAACAGTTATGTGGTTTATTTGAAAAGGATCCACAGCGCTCAGACAGGAAGAGGAACTGTGCCGCTTTTATCGAGCTTTAATGAGATCGCTAAACTCCTATCCTGTCTTTGCACTCGCGCAGGGTCAGAAAGAAGGCCAGCAGAAGAAGACGCATGATGCAGCGGCAGGGGGCGGAGCCAGAGCTGGAGCCACCTCTGTGTCAGACCATCCAGTTTCACACTGGCGCTCCCGCCTCACTGTCAACATTGTCGGCGACCACTTCCTCTTTGACAGAGAATACCTCCCGAATGATGTCCACAGATACCTCAGAGTGTAAGATGGCGGCTACACAAACACAAATGGCACTATGAGAGGAAATAGATATCCAAGGGACGTGTGTTGTTGTTTTTTTTGTTGTTGTTGTTTTTTTTTAAGAAGAAGTTTAAAAGATAGGTCCACAGTTTGGGAGCTCTAACCTAAGGCCCAGCCGCTTTAATTTATTAGCCAAGACCTAGAAATAGCCAAAAAAGGGTGTGGCATGTAAAGGGTTAAAAAGTGCCTATTCTAATCCAGGCAGTTGCTTTCTGATTCAGCCGCAACTGGTGAAGTGGGCCATAACCGATGCCGACATAAAGAGCATTTCAATAGTGAAGGCGAGAAAAAGAAACGATGCTTTGAGCTGTACTAGCTGGACTTTTAACGGATTACAGGCTTGTCGTGACGATCAAAGAGTTCCATAAAGTGTTTTATCTGTATGTGTTCCAGGTTTCAGAATGGGAAGAAGGTGGTGTATCTACCTCTGCTGTTTGTTGATGAGCTCAGCAACCGGGTCAAGGACCTCGTGGTAAGTTTTCAATTTTAAATAAATATTATGCAACAGACTGCAACTCCCTGTCAGGTAGTCCCAGTGGCAGATTTTCAAATGCAATGCTTTTTTTCTGTTCATCTTATTTGCTCACGGAACTTGGTTAGAGGACAATGAGTTTATGAGGCCACAATAATGATGTGTTAGTGAATGCATGGCTGAGAAGCACGTTATAGGAAACGTTGAAAATATTTTTTTTTCCCATGTTTTTGTGTGTAGGAGATCAACAGTACCACTACAGAACTTCCTCTGATCATCTCCTACGACTCAATCTCTCTGGGCAGACTTCGATTCTGGATCCACATGCAAGACGCCGTTTACTCTCTGCAGCAGTTCGGTATGCTAATCTTCCTCCTTGCTTAACTTCACACGTTCACTGCAGCCCTGAACTTTTCTAGAGATTACCTGATCGAGCATCCTGTGCGAACGCAAAGAAACTCCTACTATAACTGATGTATGATTGCACAGTGCGGTGCATTTAGTCGCCCCCACCCTGCTTGCTCTATACAAGCAGCATTTCTGGTAGTGAGAAAGTGTGTCCATGATGACATCACACAGTTACTACAGATTTGTTGGCTGCACATCCGTGGTGTTTAAACAGTGTTCAGTTGGTATTAAGGGGCCAAAAGCATGCCAAGAAAATATCCCACAGCCCTAAACCGTTGATACGAGGCAGAAAGGATCCGTGCTTTCATGCTGTTTACACCAAATTGTGACCCTATAAAGTCACATATCGCAGCGGAAATCAAGACTCATTAGACCAGGCAACGTTTTCCCAGTCTTTTGCTGTCCAAGTTTTGTTAAGTCGGTGCAAATTGTGGCGTTAATGTGTCTAACATGTGGTGTGGTCTTCTGCTGTTGCAGCCCATCTGCTTCAGTGTTCTACATGTTGTTTTATTTTGTTTTTTCTCTTCTGCATCCTTCAGATAGAGCTTCCGCCAGGTTTCCTGATCATGTCTACACACCTAAATGCAGTGCAGTTTTCTGTATCTGTTTTTGCAGGGTTCACGGAGAAAGATGCTGATGAGATTAAAGGGATCTTCGTGGATACCAACCTGTATTTCCTGGCCCTGACTTTCTTTGTAGCGGCTTTCCACGTGAGTGTGGCTGCAGACTTTTAGAGTGTACTTTGAATCCTTAAGTGAGCTATTCATTTCAGTTCACAGTAGGAAACATTTTTATCATTACAAAATATCACATATAAGTAAAGCATGGGGTAATAAGTCACCTAACTGGGTCATTTTAAGGTCAAATAAAGATGCCAGTCTTAACTCTGAATGCTCTTTCAGCTCCTCTTTGACTTCCTGGCCTTCAAAAATGACATCAGCTTCTGGAAGCAGAAGAAAAGTATGGTGGGAATGTCCAGCAAAGCAGGTTTGTTAGCTTCACGGCACTGTTTCACCTTCTCACCAAACCCCTTCAAAATCCAGTTTATATGGGCATAAAGAATCACCATGAATACATGTGGTTAGTGGCTAAATAAACTACTCCTAGTAGAGTGTGTGAATGTCACCCTGTAATAAGGCTTTGACAAATGTGCAGAACACGTGAATCTGCAATATTTTTTCATATTCTGAATCTGCTGGTTGGCCAGCAATATTTCACCCACAAAGATTATAAGAGAGAGCGCTTGTACCTTAATAGTTTTTTAATCGTTTTGGCTTTGCAGTGACAGATCCACAGAACCGGCACTGTGGGACCTCTGATTTATGGGTTTTTAGAGAAGTGGCAGCTGAGAAAAAACAACAAAAAACACAGTGTAACTATATAACCCTACAAATGTTTCCCAGTGTTGTAAGATAACACAAAAGGCTTTTAAAACATGTGGGATAAAGTGTTCTCAAGAGACTCGAGCTGAACCAAATGATCGGTCATCAGTGTCAGTTTGGGACATTTACTATCATTTACTATCTCACATTTTCTGTTGTTTGCTTCTATTTCAGTGCTGTGGCGATGTTTCAGTACCATAGTGATTTTCCTCTATTTGCTTGACGAGCAGACCAGTCTGCTTGTCCTCATACCTGCAGGGATCGGCTCTATGATTGAAGTAAACGCACACGCGCAATTAAAAATGAATTTAAACACACACAAAATGACCATTTATTCTCACTTCAGATTTGATTAAAATGTGATTACGTGATCTGTAATATGTAATAATGTGGGGGCTTTTTTTTTTTTTTTTAAGGTTTGGAAAGTGAAGAAAGCCTTTAAGATTCAAGTTTTCTGGAAAGGAGGCAAACCCACATTCCTGGTATGTGTGCATGTGTCTTTATCTGTAATCTCTTTTTTTCTGTTATCAGCCACGTATCTACGTCTTTGTTGATATAGACTGGGCCTTTGGGAGGTGGCTACACAATTATACACACGAAATTGAGCATGCCTGCTTTAAAATGCTGTGCAGTACACAGTGTTGTATAAAAATCTTTAGCAACTCTTTTGTTTCTAAGCAGCTGCACTTGGATTTTTTATTTTTTTTTAAAGGCTTGAGCAACAGTTGTCCAGGCTTTTTGGAGCTCTTTGAAAGTTTGGACATTGGCTACTTTTTCACTAATTTTCAGTCCAGCCCAAACCTGAACCTGAACATTTCAGAAGGGGGGAAAATAACATTTTCAGATGAATCTTAATTTGTTTTTAACACTGAGCTCAACGATCATTCAAGCATGCAAAAGACACCTCAGAGGATGAACCAGTTTTGTGGACGCATAACAGACAACTTGGCAAAGAAGCAATTTAAATTTTTATCTTTAGGCACTTTCTTAGTAGCAGCGTGTTGCAAAAACATGTCATTTGTTGTCAAGTCTTTAGCCGAATATACAAAACACCACAAGCACAGTTTAACATAAACTCAAATAAATTTGTATTTTTGAACCAACAAGGTGATTCCCAAAGTGCTATAAGCCAGAAGCTTGGCATATCTCAGCATGGTGTGCAGTGTGTCCTTTAAAAAAAACTTGAGGAAACTGACCAAATGAAAGGCAAAAGAAGGTGGAGCAGACCTAAAAAATATGTACCTACAGTTGCTGTCAAGAAGCCAGTTTTAAGGGAACTTGGGAGAAAAGGTCTTGTGGCGTGATGAAACCAAATCACAAATTTCTGGTTATTTGCTGAGGATGTCAGGAGATGGGCACAACATTGAGTGTCAGTTAAGAGCTTTAAATGTCTTTCCAGAAGCCTGGATCTGAAAACTACTTAAAGAAATTATGAGAAATCTTGCCTAAGAGTTCAGGCTATGTTAAAGAATAAAGGTGGTCATAACTGTACATTCTGTTTTTTGCCTTATACACTGTAATTCCATATGTTTAAATAGATATTTAAATAAAAGTACAACATATACGCATCCAGTTATTTCCTATGCCAGGAGGAGTAGAGACCAGTCTTACACAGCCTGTGCTAGAACATCCGACTCGCTCTTAAATTATCTGACATGTTGACTCAAAGTACCATTTTTCTCTAACTGCTGCACGCTGCTTTTTATCTGCTGGTTTTATTCTCTTATGGTGCTTTCTGCTGTAATAATATTTGTATTAAATTAAATTACTGTCCTTTGACAAAGCACAGAGCAGATAATGGAACTTTAGCCATCTTAATAAATAAAAAAGATAAATGTTCATGCAGCGTTGTAGGCAGGATAATACATGTAAGACGCTACATCGAGGCGCTTGAGTTTATAATTGTCCTTGTCGGCATTTTTCCTTAATTTCTGCAGCACTGACCGCAGCTGTGGAGATTTTTAAAATGTGAGTGAAAACATGTGTCGAGTGTGCTAATGAGTGTTTCTGTTCTGTTACAGTTTGGAAAGTTAGATGAATCTGAGAGGAGAACGGAAGAATATGATACCCTGGTAGGACACGCGACAATTAATTATCAGTTGTTTCTTTGCGATATGAGCACTTACGCTGATTGCCTCTTTCTTTATTTTTTTCCTGTAGGCCATGAAGTATCTCTCATACCTCCTTTACCCACTGTGTGTCGGAGGGGCAGTGTATGCACTAATATTTTTACGATATAAGAGGTAGGAGTCTGCGTATTGAGTGTGTGTGATATGTTTTATTGATTAGCATTCAAATATCTCAGTGAAGACAGAACAAAGATCTACCACAAAGCAAGAAAGCATGAGACAAGGCTAATCAAAAGGTATTGGCTGAAGCATTTGCTTATTACGCCAACCCTTTTAACAAAAGATCTTTTTGCATGCAGCTCCTGTACACAGGGCTCGTAAGTAACAATAACGGGATACTGTTGACTCAGGTCATCACTCATTTTGATTGTGTATCTTTCTGTTGTAGTTGGTACTCGTGGCTGATTAACAGCTTGGTGAACGGTAAGGTGCTCTATACTCTTAGCACACACACAAAATACCTTTGTCCATAACAGTCATAATAAATTCTCATGTGTTTTTCTTCACTTTATAGGTGTTTATGCATTCGGGTTCCTCTTCATGCTTCCTCAGCTATTTGTCAACTATAAGGTCAGTTTTACGTCAGTTGTGTAATAAATGCACACATTAAGACACAGAAATCTAACAATAAAATGGCACAGTGTGCAAACTGCAGTTTATTTACCATAACAAAACAGCACAGTATTCATGACTGATTATTCAGCTCTGTTCTTTATTTAACAGCTGAAGTCTGTTGCCCACTTGCCCTGGAAAGCCTTCATGTATAAGGTAAAAATTAAATTTCCTGTTGTTTTCTGAGTGGTGTAGCAAATGGATGGTAAGGCCTCAGTAACACAGGCTGAGAGACTGATTGGTAACCTAAGGAAAAATGCGTGTTCTGCGAGTGGTTGCTGGCAGTTACTAGATAAAATCGGCCACAAAGAGGGTGCTGCAAAAATCCCGTTTTAATGGTTTTGATCTCAAGGCGGATGGCACGGTCGCCTGTAGTTTGCACAGAAGATGTCCACTTGTCTGCACGCACTTGCCAACTTCTTTCCGAAGGGTAGCGAAACTGACGTGAATAGAAACCGAGGCAATTTGCCTAAAACAAATAAGTGAACTTTTGGAATGCTGTTGTTTGCAGTACTTTTATTTTGAATCATGTTTTTTTTACTATCGTGCTCACTGAGTAGATTGCAATCAAGCAGTGTTTACAGACGAGTCGGCTTTCTCAATTCAAACTGGATGATCGTAGTATTACATCGGCAATCACAAGGAGATTTTTTTCTTTTTCTTTTTTTGGTGCTGCACCCTCTTTCATTTGTCAACCAGTCCGAGAATGCACATATTTCCCTAGCAACCAGAGATTGCCCGGGAGTGACTGACTGGTCTCTAAGCCGGTGTGACTGAGGCCTACATCTTTCATACTGTTTTTACAGCTTTTAACTTTCCATATACCGTATTTCCCGGACTACAAAGCGCACCTGAATATTAGCCGCACAAGCTAAAATCAGGGGGAAATCCTGTTTTGTGCATACATTAGCCACACCTGACTAAAAGCTGCAGGTGTTTCAATGTTGACTTATCATATGTAAGAGAATATGCACAAAGGGAAGTGTCAGGAAAGAGATGGCTGTTTGGAGACACACCCCTTATATTAATATTTTGAAAAAAATAGTTACGGGTACATATTTGCATAACTTTTTAGGTATATGTACAAGTACCGGTAAATACAAGTACGAAACATGTACTGTGCTTCATAAACGAGTAACAAATGTAGTACATAACAATAACCTACAGCACACCAGAAAAATAGATTCGGACTACCTTTTAGGCTCAGGTGCAGTGACACGGCTTTAACAAGAAGAAAAGTCAGTCATTCACCACCATCTTTCTCTTCTTCCTGCACACTAAAACCACCAAAGTCCTCTTCTCCAGTGTCGGAAACGAACAGGCTCAGGATGGCTTCGTCATCCACTCTCTGCTTCTCTCCTTCGTTGTCACTTTCAAAACCAAACAAATCCTCGTTGTCAGTGTCAGAGTCGAACACCCTCTGAAGGGCTGTGGCGGTGTCCTACTCTCCATCATGCAGCAGTCCAGCCCTTCGAAATCCGTTGGTGATCATGGATGTTTTCACACTTTTCCACGCTGTCAGAATCCACCGGTGGAGTTGGGCATAACTTGCTTTTCGCAAGTTTATCGCCGCTCATCATCCACGCCTCCCGCTGAACGCGTAGCACTACTTTGAAGTTTGTTTTTCGCGCTACTTCGTACGGCACTACGTTGCCTGGCGGACGGACATGTGACCAACATACCACTCTTGAACCCCGATCCTTCCGCCAGGCAACGTAGTGCCGGAGAACAACGGAACAAACAAAACAAATCCTCTTACAATATCACAAAAATCATGGACAATCCTTAGAAAAGCCACACCTGACTAAAAGCCGCAGGGTTCAAAGCTTGTGCAAAAAGTAGCAGCTTATAGCCCGACAATTACGGTAATAATGTTGGTCAGTGATTTAATTACTAAAGCACTCTCACTTCTAAATTTGAAAGAAAGTGTATCTATTTTTACTGTTCAAGAGCCGATGTAATTTGTCAGAATAACTGATCACCCCTATCTATCTTTTGAGAATGTTCATGGACTTCTTTCATGTTAACAGGCATTCAATACCTTCATCGATGACGTGTTTGCCTTCATCATCACCATGCCAACGTCTCACAGACTGGCCTGTTTCAGAGATGATGTGGTGTTTCTCATCTACCTTTACCAGAGATGGTACATGCACACTACATTACACGTAGCACATTTGTTAAAAACGTGCACATTTTTTCAGAGTTAAAACTCTCCGTTTCTTTCACCAGGCTCTACCCTGTGGACAAAACAAGAGTAAACGAATATGGAGTGTCGTACGATGAAAAACCCAAAGGGAAGAGTCACTAGACTTGGATGAATTTGCTTTTATGATCTGGAATCTGTGGGTATTGTCTTGTTTCCACTGGTGTCCACTCATCTTTATCAACTGGAATGAGTTTAATGGTCAGGGGTACATTTTTGTTGTATATGTTCCAGGCACATAAATGTGCTTATGGTTCGGACTTTTTCCACCCTGTTAAAAATTGTTAAAAGGGCAACATCATCTTCTGCTTCGTCTGACAGTCTGACGAGGCCTTCTTGTTTTGTTTTGGGGTTTTTTTGGTGGGGCGGGGGTTAGTTACAGTGTGTGTGTGATGGGACACCGTGACGAGCTACATCTCTGGCCCTTTCAGACTGACGTAACAACCTGAAAAAATACACTTATAATGTAATTCTTGTGAACTGCTTGCAATTGTATTTTTATTTTTCCAGAGTTTTAAATGCAAAAAGGAATCTTTATAATTCTTAACAATGCTACGCTCGTGTTTTGAACAAGTTGAATTCAGCCTGCTCCGACAGCTGGCAGATGTAGTATATCTACGAGCTGCAGAGAAAGAGCTGCTTTGCTCATCTAAGAGCTTTATTCAGTAAGAAGACATAATCCAGTGGCTTGTTGTATACCTACCAGATAAGACGGCCTTCAAGTAAAATCAAGATAGCTGTGTGATGGCAGGGATAGAAAGACTGTGCTGTGACAAAAAAGGAGGGAGTGTGGCAAAAGTGAAGCATTCTGACTGATGTTTCAGGCAGCTCAATAATATTGTTCCAGACAGTCTCAGAAAAATCAGGCTGTAGTCATAATTGCAGCTTTTGTGCTTAAGTGGCCACTATTTCTAAATTGGTAGCTGGTGTTTATGGTAATTGGAATAAAATATGAAAGCTGCAATAAGCAAAGGTAAGCCATACAGAAACTAAAAATGATATATTGTTAGCTCTGTTGAATATGTAAATTATCAGAAATTATGTTCATTCTTTTTTTAAGCATTTCTCATTAACTTGGCGATCTGGCTCTTAAAAAAAAACCTGTACAAATTATATCCAAAATGATAACGTGCATACAGTTGGCATTTGTTAGTTCTGTGACAAAGAACGGTCATGTTTAATGCTACAGTCACACTAGGGAAAACAGTAGTTGGAGGCCACGGCACGACCAAAACCATTCTGCCGGTGTTCTGTAAACTTGTAAGTCAAAGTGACTTTAGTGCAAGACGGCGACGAAATGGCAGTAAGGCCAATAAGACAGTCTGCTATCAGTTTGCAACTGAATAGGATCCAGTTGGCAATTACATGCAATCTGCTTATGATGAGATCTGTTGATATCTGCTACAAATTCACAGTAAACCCTAGCATTCCAGCAAGTGTAAAATGGGAATTCCTCCATGAATAGTGATGTAGTTGATGTAAAGTATTTACATTTTTGTTGTCTTTTTTATTTCTCCTAGTTAAAAGAAAGTCGCTGTCCTGCTTTTACTCTAGTGTGACTGAGCTGTAAAGAGGACCTGTTATGCTCGTTTTCTATTACACACACTGTTATGATGTAAATGTTCATAGTAAGAGATAATTAGATAAACACATTTGAACGTAATCTCTGAATGGGAGAAATGAAACGCCAAAAGCATAACAAAACGGTTTACGGGACTTTTTTTCTACTTCCTTATTAATATGATGATATCAGCTTATCAAGAAGATATGCAGACCTATATACATAAATTGACGGTGATTAAGTTTGCTTCCAGTAGCTTACTTTTGCTTCCGCAAAGCAAACAAAGTTGCCAAAATAATAAAATACAACGGTATGCACGACAGCTTAAATAGCTTATTTCGCACAATGTAAAATTTCAAATCGACATAATAAGTATGCTTTTAAAGTGAGAATAAACTGTAACATTTGAGGGCAAAATCAAAGAAAATGGGATTTAAAACGTAAACGTTTAGAAATCCAAATTGGAAAAGTGATGCATTTTAATGTCTCACTTTTCAGTTCTGCTGAAGAAGCGCGGATTGTTACACAATTCCGTTTATTTGCCAGTAGATGGCAGGAGAATTTCACTAGAGGCAGAAGAGAAAGTTGTGATCTGTTGCCATGGAGAGAAGATTAATTGCCCAAGACATTCCAGAATCTTAAGCTTGAAAGTTCCACAATCTGTGAAGTTGAGTTCTGTATGTTTTGTGTCTCTGTAAATGGTACTGACTGTTTCATGACATTGTACCACACTCGGTACCACTGACAGTCCTACTGTCTTTTCCATCCATCTTCTTTTTTTTTTTTTTTTACATAACTGGGCCAAGAAAATCTGCTAGTGCCAAATGTGAGAATGAATAACGTTACCATTGTACGTTCACAATGGATGGTACATCGGATCTTTTGAATAAACACTGACATTGTGAGAGAGATGATGATGGAAATGTTTAAACAAAGTATTATTACACTGAGTTTATGCAGTCAAAATTTGATTTATTTGCCCTAGTTTGGGTTTTTTTTTTTTAAGACTTTAATTGAAATAATGTACTTAACATTCAGATATCATGATATATTAGGTCTGTATATAAAGGTTCTGCACAGGATTTATGTTTCTTAAAAATAGAGTTGGCAGAGATTTGCCTTTAAATTGTTTTACTTATTGTAATGTTTGTGTTTTTGATTGAGATGAAATTAAAAAATAACTGACAAAATGTTACGTGTAGTTGGTATGTTACTATTGCTGGGGTAAACTGTTCGGTGGAAATGTTGCTCAGAGATAACCTGAGTAATGCAGAGATAATTTCATTCGTTAAGGGAAAAATCTAGCGAAACCTACCTGGCGTGATGTAAAAAAGTAATCCCCCACCCTCTCTCTCTCTCTCACTCACACACACACACACACTTGTTAAATCGTGCAATGACTTTGGTTAGATAATCGAGGCCTAATTACTACCAGATCTGTTGGATCAAGAGATGACTTGAACACAATCTGTCTGACAGTGAAGTAGACATCAAATCATGTCACGATCTAAAGAAACTCAAGAGCAGCAGAGAACAAAAGTTGGGCATCTATCAGTCTTACTAAGCCATTTCTAAAGCTTTGGGACTCCAGTGTACCACAACAGTAACAAAAGAGACTTGGCAAAAATGGCATCCATGAGGAAGTTCCAAGGTAAAAACCACTGTTGACCAAAAAGAACAGAGTATCAGTCACATTTGGCAAAAAAGAAAACAACTGGATGATTCTAAGACCTTTGGGAAAATATTCTGTAGACTGATGAGGTTTTTTGGAAGCTTTCAGAACCACTACACCTGTCATAAAACTAACATAGCTTTTCCGAAAAATGGCATACCAGTAGTGAAACATGGTGGTGGTAGTATGATGTTCTGGAGTATGTCTGTGAAGGTTCTCAGTCATCCAGGTCATCGTAGTCAAAGGAGCTTGCAAAGAAAAGCGTCTGGACTTCTTTAAGTTACTTGAAGACGTTTCACCTCTCATCCGAGAAGCTTCTTCAGTTCTAAGGTCAAATGGTGGAGAGTCCCAGATATAAACCTAGTGGGAGTATCCCCCCACAGAGGGACAAAAAGACCCCCTGATGATCCTCTAATCGCCTGAGCCAAGGTGTGGAACTGGGTGTGGGTCCCAATCAGATGTTCTGGAGCTGCTTTGTTGCTTCAGTACCAGGACAACTTGCTGTAATTGATGGAATATGTCCAGCCATCGATTCATGGCCTAAAGCTCAATCACACAACCACCACAATCAAAAAGAGTGCACAAACCTTGCAGGAGAGGAAAAGACAGTACAGCTCTCTGCAATGTGGTACACTGCTGCTGTAAGGTCTATGAGTGTAGTTAAGTGTTTCTATAAATACAGTACTCCTGCACTCCTCCGCAATTAACACATACCCCAAGATGGTCTTGATACATTCTCAATCATCCAGGAAAGTAAATCTCCAAAAAGTTGATTCTGTTCATCTAGACATAGCGTTTTGTGGGAGAAACGTTTCGTCACTCATCCAAGTGACTTCTTCAGTCTCAGCTGATAAACAGTACATTTGCATAATGACTGAAACCAGCCCACTGAAGGAACAATGGGCTGGGAGGTCAGTTCCTTAATCTTCCATCCATCCATTCGCTTCCGCTTATCCTTTTCAGGGTCGCTGGAGCCTATCTCAGCTGTCATAGGGCGAGAGGCGAGGTACATCCTGGACAGGTCGCCAGTCTGTCGCAGGGCCAACAAACAGGGACAGACAACCATTCGCACTCTCATTCACTTGCACATTCACACCTAGTGGCAATTTGGATTATTCAATTAACCTATCCCCACAAGCTGCATGTCTTTGGACGGTGGGAGGAAGCCGGAGTACCCGGAGGGAACCCATGCAAACACGGGGAGAACATGCAAACTCCACACAGAAAGACCCCGGCCTGATGGTGGAATTGAACTCAGGACCTTCTTGCTGTGCGGCAACAGTGCTAACCACCGTGCCACCGTGCTGCCCAGTTCCTTAATCTTAATTATGCAAATTCTCATGACCATTGATCAACAACCACTGACCAAAGCCCACTGATGAAAGACCACTGATCAATGGCTATGAGTACCATTCACAGAGAGTTGGGGAATGGCTGCAATCACAGCATTGTAAGATGGCAAAAGATGTACCCTTAGGCCCCCTCCTCAATTCAGAGATGGTCTTTCCCTTAGTCTTTCAGTCTAAGAAGGCTAACCTGCCACTTTTCATATCCTCCCTGGTGAAAGGCTCGTACCACAATTCACAGATCACATTAACTCGGTGGACCGACACATCAAATCCACCATTCTCTGGTTTTAGTGGCCTATCAATCAAAAAAAATAACCTGGTGTATAGTTTAAAGTCTGAACTTTCAACACAAGTTGAAGCAGAGACTCAGCTTGGCTGCAGCTTGTATCTATGTCATCTTATGTCAGTCATATGATTTGGAGGTGCAGCGACCCCAAAGGCTGAACCATTGGCACAGGTCACCCCATGCCCCCCCCCTCACCTTCATTCGGTGTTGATTCAAAATGTGGGACTAGATACAAGATATTTTTTTAACTGTTTTATGTATAATATTTACCAGCGATGTATTACTATTCTAAAAATAAAATAAAGTCTTCTGAACATAAAGCTATCGTACGTCGTTTTGTGCGTCGTGACGTCAGAACCACGCTCCCTGACGCACAGTATATCTACTGAGCTCCCCCCCTTCGGCCCTCCCTTTTCTGCTGTAGGAATCTAACGTGCGTGAGGTGCTCGGTTCTTCACCAGAAGCTAAGGCCCGCAATCCGGCGACTAGCACCGTCAATCTTAGGCATCTGACCCTACGAACATTAAATCTAACATCTACGATGGCCTCCGTATCCGAGCTCGCCTGCATTTACTCCGCTCTGATCCTCCACGACGATGAAGTTACCGTCACTGTAAGTGTCCTAGGTTACCCGGGATATTTCAGCCAATATGTCTGAGTTGGTCGTTCTTAAACATTTTTTTTCTGGGGTTAAATATCCCGAAATACAAAAAATGTGACATTAAAGTTTACAGATAAACCAGTATATTAATGTATCGGGCAAACGCCAGTTATGTCCGCGAACTGGCTAAAATGGCGTCATGCTAGTTGCTATTCCTAGGCCGCGTTTTTCTAGCTGGACAGCTCAGTCTTGTGTTCTTACAACATTTCTTTATTTTTTTAGTGTTGGCATCACCGTTCAAAGTTGTTATTGTTAGAGCTTGTTGCATGAGCGGGTCACCTACTCCCCGGAAGGTCGGTGGTTCGATCCCAGGCTACATGCCAAATATCCTTGGGCAAGATACTAACCCCATGTGTGCCTACTGGTGGTGGTCGTCAGAGGGCCCGGTGGCGCCAGTGTCAGGCAGCATGGCTTCTGTCAGCTGTGTCTACAATGTGGCTTGTCACCACCAGTGTGTGATTTCACGCACATTATGTTTACCTGAGAAAGTGGAATGAGGACATGTTTCAGTTATGTTTTCTTAAATTATATTTGTAATCACTGAAAGTGCTTGCTTCAACACATTATAGAACACCAGTTTATATGTCATCGCTCATATTTTAGCAAAAGGGGTTCCCAAAAGTGGTTCAACATGTGAAGTAGAGTTTAATAATGGTGGCTGTTATGTTATTTATTTGTCTGTCCACAGGAGGACAAGCTGAATGCCCTGATCAAGGCTGCTGGAGTCACTGTGGAGCCTTTCTGGCCAAGTCTGTTCGCCAAGGTGAGCGAACACACTTCTGAAATCATATCACTGAATAGATCTGAAGATCTGCATGTTTTTATGTATCCCAATAACTCTTATAACCAATACAAATTTAAGTGGCTATAAAGGAGACTTACTCATTGCACGTGCTGTAGTGAAACAGACCTGTTCATTGCTTTCTGTGTGTTTTAATGGTCTGTATTTACATTGAAATTTCTCTTTAAAAACAGTTATGTCAGGCTGAATGCATTAATATTGTTCCTGTTGTTGCCAGTATGAGTAAACACATGAATTTGGAATAAATGTCTTGATGCAACAGTGCTGACACTTAAAGAAAGTTCAATGAATGAGTAAATTATGAACATACTAAAATTTAAAAAAAAAAAAAAAAAGGAAGAAAGAAAACATACTACACTTGCTGTAAAGAGTCTTTAGGCATGGTAGGTAGCAGTTATGCTTGATGCCCTGCCTTTTAAATACACTGATCTCTATAACAAGCGCTGGACATGTGAATAAAGTGACGTAACCTGTGAATTTTCTTTGGTAGGCTCTGTCCAGCATCGACATCGGCAGTCTGATCTGCAATGTTGGAGCTGGCGGCGGAGCCCCCGCTGGAGTCGCTGCTGCTGCAGGTGGTACTGCTGCTACTGGTGACGCCCCAGGTACAAACAAAGCATTTCCCAGCGCTACATTTGCAGTTACATAACAATAATGTGAATGCATTCTTGGGCTTGTACCACTTTTGAGTTTCTCCTTCAAGTTCAGATTTCATGTACCTCAGAAATCAAATTTACTTTTTTCTTTTCTTCTGAATTTAGTTTGTGTAGTCATCTTTGACTTAACTACATCTTGTTTTCCCTCTACAGCCAAGGAGGAGGAGAAGAAGGAGGAGAAGAAGGAAGAGTCCGAGGAGTCAGACGACGACATGGGCTTTGGTCTCTTTGACTAAAACAGATGTTTTTTTATACAAAAACACAATAAAAGTATAAAAAATGACTCCTTGTCTCTTGTTTTTGTTTGTTTTTTATGTACAGAAATTCTGCACATACAATTTAAATCTGCAGCATTTGTCAGCACATTAACCTAAAGTGACATTTAAGGCTGTAGATTTGTAGTGACTTCACTTCCCTGGACATGAGAGAAATTATATTTCAGCACATTCAATTTAGGCAATAAACCTAATGCCATGGCAAGCTGTGTGCTGATAATTCACACAAAAAACTGCAACTACTGAACTCTTGGTCAGTTTTGTAAAAGCTGAATACAATGATCATCCAAATTATACTCAAGATTTGACTTTTCATTCTCAGTTACTTTCAATTCTCATTAGTTTGACCAGCCAATTGATAAAATATGTTTATGCATAGTGCAAAAATGGTAGAAGACTTCATGATTTGGAGTAAGCTTTTAGGAGAAAGGCAACAGCTTGTCTTGAAAATACAGTTTGATAAGTTGGGTAAATGTGGATTTATTACTGATCAATGGTCATCTTAAGTCAGACCGTTAAGACTGTGGAGATGGCTTTTAATACAATTTAAAGATGATGTCAGTACCCTGAATAAATAATGACCTCTAAGCTTTCAGATCATTGGCTTTCAGTTCGGCATATACATTTAATTCAAAAGATTTTACTTCAAGTCAAAAGTAGTGATGGCATGATGAAGCCCGGTGAATGTCCTCTCCAAATGCTCCTTAAATGCTAATATTTTTCGCCTCTTTGGTGGGTCCATAATCTGCTTACAATCTTGCAAGCTGGTGGTCGTTCTTAAACATTTTTTTTCTGGGGTTAAATATCCCGAAATACAAAAAATGTGACATTAAAGTTTACAGATAAACCAGTATATTAATGTATCGGGCAAACGCCAGTTATGTCCGCGAACTGGCTAAAATGGCGTCATGCTAGTTGCTATTCCTACGCCGCGTTTTTCTAGCTGGACAGCTCAGTCTTGTGTTCTTACAACATTTCTTTATTTTTTTAGTGTTGGCATCACCGTTCAAAGTTGTTATTGTTAGAGCTTGTTGCATGAGCGGGTCACCTACTCCCCGGAAGGTCGGTGGTTCGATCCCAGGCTACATGCCAAATATCCTTGGGCAAGATACTAACCCCATGTGTGCCTACTGGTGGTGGTCGTCAGAGGGCCCGGTGGCGCCAGTGTCAGGCAGCATGGCTTCTGTCAGCTGTGTCTACAATGTGGCTTGTCACCACCAGTGTATGATTTCACGCACATTATGTTTACCTGAGAAAGTGGAATGAGGACATGTTTCAGTTATGTTTTCTTAAATTATATTTGTAATCACTGAAAGTGCTTGCTTCAACACATTATAGAACACCAGTTTATATGTCATCGCTCATATTTTAGCAAAAGGGGTTCCCAAAAGTGGTTCAACATGTGAAGTAGAGTTTAATAATGGTGGCTGTTATGTTATTTATTTGTCTGTCCACAGGAGGACAAGCTGAATGCCCTGATCAAGGCTGCTGGAGTCACTGTGGAGCCTTTCTGGCCAAGTCTGTTCGCCAAGGTGAGCGAACACACTTCTGAAATCATATCACTGAATAGATCTGAAGATCTGCATGTTTTTATGTATCCCAATAACTCTTATAACCAATACAAATTTAAGTGGCTATAAAGGAGACTTACTGATTGCACGTGCTGTAGTGAAACAGACCTGTTCATTGCTTTCTGTGTGTTTTAATGGTCTGTATTTACATTCAAATTTCTCTTTAAAAACAGTTATGTCAGGCTGAATGCATTAATATTGTTCCTGTTGTTGCCAGTATGAGTAAACACATGAATTTGGAATAAATGTCTTGATGCAACAGTGCTGACACTTAAAGAAAGTTCAATGAATGAGTAAATTATGAACATACTAAAATTTAAAAAAAAAAAAAAAAAAGGAAGAAAGAAAACATACTACACTTGCTGTAAAGAGTCTTTAGGCATGGTAGGTAGCAGTTATGCTTGATGCCCTGCCTTTTAAATACACTGATCTCTATAACAAGCGCTGGACATGTGAATAAAGTGACGTAACCTGTGAATTTTCTTTGGTAGGCTCTGTCCAGCATCGACATCGGCAGTCTGATCTGCAATGTTGGAGCTGGCGGCGGAGCCCCCGCTGGAGTCGCTGCTGCTGCAGGTGGTACTGCTGCTACTGGTGACGCCCCAGGTACAAACAAAGCATTTCCCAGCGCTACATTTGCAGTTACATAACAATAATGTGAATGCATTCTTGGGCTTGTACCACTTTTGAGTTTCTCCTTCAAGTTCAGATTTCATGTACCTCAGAAATCAAATTTACTTTTTTCTTTTCTTCTGAATTTAGTTTGTGTAGTCATCTTTGACTTAACTACATCTTGTTTTCCCTCTACAGCCAAGGAGGAGGAGAAGAAGGAGGAGAAGAAGGAAGAGTCCGAGGAGTCAGACGACGACATGGGCTTTGGTCTCTTTGACTAAAACAGATGTTTTTTTATACAAAAACACAATAAAAGTATAAAAAATGACTCCTTGTCTCTTGTTTTTGTTTGTTTTTTATGTACAGAAATTCTGCACATACAATTTAAATCTGCAGCATTTGTCAGCACATTAACCTAAAGTGACATTTAAGGCTGTAGATTTGTAGTGACTTCACTTCCCTGGACATGAGAGAAATTATATTTCAGCACATTCAATTTAGGCAATAAACCTAATGCCATGGCAAGCTGTGTGCTGATAATTCACACAAAAAACTGCAACTACTGAACTCTTGGTCAGTTTTGTAAAAGCTGAATACAATGATCATCCAAATTATACTCAAGATTTGACTTTTCATTCTCAGTTACTTTCAATTCTCATTAGTTTGACCAGCCAATTGATAAAATATGTTTATGCATAGTGCAAAAATGGTAGAAGACTTCATGATTTGGAGTAAGCTTTTAGGAGAAAGGCAACAGCTTGTCTTGAAAATACAGTTTGATAAGTTGGGTAAATGTGGATTTATTACTGATCAATGGTCATCTTAAGTCAGACCGTTAAGACTGTGGAGATGGCTTTTAATACAATTTAAAGATGATGTCAGTACCCTGAATAAATAATGACCTCTAAGCTTTCAGATCATTGGCTTTCAGTTCGGCATATACATTTAATTCAAAAGATTTTACTTCAAGTCAAAAGTAGTGATGGCATGATGAAGCCCGGTGAATGTCCTCTCCAAATGCTCCTTAAATGCTAATATTTTTCGCCTCTTTGGTGGGTCCATAATCTGCTTACAATCTTGCAAGCTGGTGATACCTCAAAATCACCTCAGATCCAATACACGCAAAAAAAACCCCCATAATTTCACCGTCTTATGAACTGCTCGAGTCACATAACCAGGCAGCCTGGACAAAGGCTTTAAGCTTTACTTGCCACTTGGGGCTTCAGCGTCAGACGTAACATCAGTAGTCAGAAGTATTCGTGCCTGCCCTGCTAAAAGAGTCACACAACCGGAAGTTAACCAGGTAGTAGGGAAATCCACAAATGTATCGAACTAAACTTGTGTATCCAAAAAAAAATCGTATTCCTGATTGCATATATTGCAATATTTTATATCAGGTGGCGCACGGACTACTGACAGCAGTTTCCGTAGTGTAGTGGTTATCACGTTCGCCTCACACGCGAAAGGTCCCCGGTTCGAAACCGGGCGGAAACAAGTTTTATACATTTTTGGTTTCCACTCACAGCGACAACCAAACTAAGAACAACTGAAGTCACAAAACACAGTGACCAGTTTTTTTTTTTTTAAAATCATGTACTGTCTAGCAGGTTTTGCAATACGACTTATGATCCAAGAGCACTGACAACTTTTCTAAGATCATCAAAACCATGCCATCAGCATGAACTTTAGCTTTGTCTTCACATTAACTAATTTAATTCCCAAATAACCTCATGCATTTTACTCCTTAGAATTCCCCTACACACAATATGTTTAATTTTGTCAATGTAATGGGGTTAAAACGGCACCCATTGTTGCCGGTGGGTTAACTATTAACCTGCCAAAGGTTAAGCTCACCTACAGTCCATGTTATTTTCATTTATGATCCATGCTGAGCTCATTTACGCTAAAAAACTGAAAAGAATGTAGGTTTTATTATTAAAGGTTTTTTATTATTATTAAGGTTTTATTACTAAAGTAAGACTTAATAACTCAAAATTTCAAGTTATATTCTCAAATCTGAGTATGAGTTTGTAAGATGAAATTATGAGATAACTTAAAATTCAACCTTTCCTTTTTGATAAAAATAATACTTATGGCTGGATTAGGGGACCCTGAACTATACCTCAATTATGCTGCAATACCCTTAAACTACTCTGGGTTTCCCATGATGTACTGCTGTTATGACTGAAGTGGACTGAAATTTTGCCTTATGGATGGCAAAAAAAAAAAAAAAATTAAAAAAAATCCTAAATAGCCTTCATTCAGGAGCTCTACTTGAATTATTGAGTGTTTCGATGCTTTACAAGCCAAAAAGCCCAACATGAGTTTCCCATATAGATCTACAGTATGCATAAAATATGTATTGCTATCTTACAGACAGTGAAACAAATAACAGACAAAACAAGACAACAACCTGAAATGCTTCAATAATAACAGTGTTTTATTTGCTCGGTTTAGCAACTGTACAACTGTCTCCTTCCTGAGAATATTGCTCACCTCAGGGGAGAGGGAACAGCGAGAGGATGAGAGGGAGGAGAGAAGGAACACAAAGGTGAGGGGAAGAATAGATAGACCAGAAGTAGAGAAGATTAAAAAGGTATAAATAACTGCAGTGGAGGGAGGTAGAAAGGTGGGGGAGTAAAACAGGATAACAATTTCATATTTTAAGATCGTGACCAAACCCTTGCAAATGAGGTTGACACCCTTAATTTAAAACAACTCTTGGTGCGTTACAGATACAACTAGAGTGCAACAAAGACTGTAAATATTCTACTAATCACCTGAAAGTTTGACAAAGAGGAAACAACCCGACTGATGGCATGGTACAGAGAGCTTTAATATACAAACCAATCAAAATGTTAGAGGATAAGCAGAGAAACAACAGTTAAGCTGTTGCTAAACTTGTTCTTGTATTCCACAGTTAAGCAATGTTTTGAGTGAAATGTTCATTTGGCACAGGGAAAGCAGCTGTATAGTATTATTAGCACCTCCACTGTAACTTAAAAACTACCCTCCCTCCATTTGTCCCTTCCACTCCTCCCTCCTGTTCTCCCCTCTCCAATATTTATTATTTCCTAACAATTCATGCCTCAGAAATGTGTTAAAAATAGAGCTTCTTTGTATATTTACTTATGCAAGTTAACTTTAAAAGTTGCATGTAGCAGTTTTTATATTTAAAAAGACCTATAGCTGTTGCATTTTTTTAATACTCAAATGTTTATGCTGTATCTTGATGCCTGAGATAAAGAAGTCTAGAGTGGGGTGAAAAAAAGAGATGAAATTATGAGCAACCGTGGTGTAAATCAATCATTTTTGTTCATATAAAGTTTAAGAAAACAGAGGCATACTGCAGGGATGAACATAGCAACAACAACCACAATAATAATAATATAAAAGCATGTTTAAAGAACTTTATGAAATCATCTTCATCATCCTCCTCATGCAGGCTCTTCAGTTCCAGTTGCTTCCTCCTGCGTTTGTGGAGTGTCAGTCATGTGTTCTCGTGGCAAAGATTGGTGGGTCCATTCACCAAAAACACCTGTCCAGTCCTTCAAGTGAGCTTCCCAAACATTTTATTTGAATCTTCAAAGATTTAAATGAGTAACGAGTGATTCTGGAAAAAAAGGGTTTTTTTTTTGAGGATATGTGATGAGACAGAAGAGGGTTTCTCTGGATACAAAAAGGCAATAATACAACTGAAGTACAAAACAACACAAAGTTGGCCAAAACATGACTTTTTTCCAGAGAGAACAAGGGGGGAGGGGCTGATTGTTTCAGTTTGTCGTGTCTGCTGTTCATCGGTTTTCCACGTCAGACCTTCATCACTCTGTCCACCTGCCGATCCTTCTCAGTCTCTTATTAAATTCCCGAGAACTACCAAACTCCCGGGCCCTCTTTCCCTGTCCTGCATTTGGATTCACTGCATCAAAAACCGCCAAGTTGGTTAGATCCCGGGCTAATGTGGGCGGGTCTGGTTGATCATCTTGAGCCGTGATTGGTCGATGACGTCCAGCAGGTTCTTGGCGTCAACTGCGAGGGCGTGAGCTGCCATTAGCATCTGTTTCTTGTAGTCCTTTTGTAAACTGTCGAAACAGACACAGTTTTTATTACATGAGCCCCGACGTAAGAATAAATCAAGAAAACGCGCAGTTAACGCGTTAACTGCGCCTTAATCCTCACCTTGTCATGACATACTGCTGCGCCAGCTTCATCTTCGCTATCAACTCAGCCAGATCTGAATTCAGCAGCTTCTGGGCCATTTCAATCTATGAAAAGACAAAGAAAATGTCAGGATCAGATGATAAATGATAACTTCCAAAAGAAGAAGATCAAAGAAATGTATTTACTTCAATACCAAAAGTGGCTTTAAAATGACAACACAGGTGCTTTGCCTGTTAGGGTACATTTCTCACATCTATGTGGACCTCAGTTGCATCGGCTTCAGCGGGACAGGAGACACATTTTTACGGGTTATTTTTTAAGCACTCTGTCTCTATGGAAACCTTAGCTACAACGTTACCTTTTACACTACGGTGTCGTTAGCAAATATGCCTTGTAGTAGTACTACATAAGGAAACCCTTACTCAAGCTGTCGTAGCAGACAAAGACCAGACATTCCTTTTGTTTTTTAAGAAGGAAGATTCAGTGTACAAGACTGGATAAACAATGTTTCGCCAATAAGTAGTTGCTGTGACAAGAAATTAAGAAACTCCCATGAAAAAGATCAAAAATAACTCCAAAAACAAAAGAAAGACAGTTTATCTAGTTTTCAACCTATCACTGAATCCTTTTAGTTGTTTTCTCTTATCACAGGAGTTTCTTTTTACCTCTCTGTGTGTGCTGGCTGGCAGCACAGGAATCGTCTCGTCCACTGTGGCCAGCAGAGTCCTCAGAGCCAAACCCACTTCCTATGACAATAAACATATATAATCATAAGTCTCACATTTGTAGTATTAAACTGGCTCTTCCACACCCTAATATTTTCTCAATTTTCACACTCTGCCAGTGTAACACAAAGTGTAAATAACAGTGAAGGTTGTCTGAAGATCTTAACTGTGATGTTCACCCTACCTTGACCATGGGGACGTACTCCTCCGGGGCAGCGGGCTGGATCCTGTTCGACATCTCGATCACAGCTTTAACCAGTCCCGTCACATTCTCATACACTTTGTCGTTGGAACGATCCAAGTTGGCGGTGGGAGGTGGGCTGATCTCTTGAGGCTGCAACTGTACCACCAGACCGGAGTGAGACTTACTCAAAAAGACTTAAGTTTCCAATTCATTGCTATTTTTTTCTTAGTTTATTTCTTTTAAATACATATTTAAACAACGACTAACATCACTCAAACTGGCCACAGCTCTTTCTTCTGCCATGGTCAGGCAAGTGATGGTAGTTTCACACATTCAGCTGTAGGTGGCAGTATATGCAAAGATAAACTAGAGAATTTCTAGACACAAACATTTCTAGCTAATGATGAGAAACTGACTTTTCTACAGTGAGCAGCAGGCGTGTTAGTACAGAATGGTTGTTAAGTGACAAACTCGAAGCTCAACTCTTTGTTAAGTGACTTTAATACAGATGTTAACACTAAGCAGACACTCTGCACATCTGCTGTGTGTAAGGCGGGCATTTATACAAAAAAACCCTTTTAATTCGAACCATTTGAAAACGTTTTATGGTGTTTTCCAATTAAAACGCTGTACCTTGTTTTACAGATTTAAGGTACCAACGTAACTGTGTTTAAGCTACGAGACATTTTTAAACGTCGTGGTGCAGCAATTACTATGGAGACGTTAAAGCAAGGCTTAAGCAATTTGAAAGTTTTCATTAATAAAGTAAGGCAATAAAAATAATAAAAGTTTTTCCAAATGATGGTGGACAATAACTCAGATTTGGAGGTAGATGTTTTTGATGCATCAAACCTTTGAGAAGCTAATCATTTTAACTTCGATCATTAGACACAGTGTTAGACTTTTGCTACAAATCTACTGACATGTGCTATAATATCTACATCAAATTTTTCTTCACCAGAAGTATTGCTTGCACATTTTTAAAAACATGTTTTATATATGCAATCTATCTCTAACCAGCAGTTCATAACCACGGTTCCATTAATAACAACTGTTTTCTATTTTTTCCCCGTTTTTTTCTCTGGTGAAGAAAATGACTGAATGACTCAGAGAACATGAAAAGTGACTGTAACTAGCAGCTGGCTAACTCTATAATGAGGACAGGCACACAAAGATTAGCTTACCCTCCACGGCTTGGGGGAGGAAGAGGGGAGGGGAAGGAGTGGTGGTGGTCAGGTGGATGCGGTTTGAAAGGGGAGTGGTTGAAGGGGAACAGAGTACGCAGGTTGTGAAAACAAGGGAATGTGTCGGACAGATGGATTGGTGGGTGTGTGGATGCAGTGCCGCGGGTCAGAAAATAAGGAATAAGAACAAAATGGAAGCAGGTTAAAGGAGTAGTGGATGGAAGTTAGTAACAGGGGGGATAGAAGGAGTAAAAAGGGGGGGAGAGAAGAGGGACAGCACATTAGGCCAAAGCCAACCACAGGCAAGGCATGACATGGACCGGCATGCAACCCATCAGCACAATACCAAAGAACCAAATCAAAAGCTATGTGTAGGCAAGAGCATACAAATTACCACAGTAAATCACAGACTTCTATGAAACAGAAAACCCTGTTCCTAATCTTAATCATCTTTAAACCTCACGTTCTTACTGGAATTTGTGTGTTCATATGCACCTTGACCCCGTCATTGTAGCTTTCTACAGGGCAGAGACTGGGCAGGTTGGTTAAGTTAGCTGGAGCTCCTGGGCGGGGGGGCTTTTTGGGAGGTGCCACAGGTTCTGGGGGGAAAAACAAAATTGTGGGTTAGCATCTTTGCCATGAAGCAACATAGCATGTATATTTTTATACAGATAACTATAATATGAGTTACATTTAAGAAACAGAATACAAAGTAGTTTAAAGTAGTTTACCCCTGATATGCTATAGCGACTGACATGTTCATGTGTCAACAATGCCAACTAATAATGTACCAGTTCTAATATTTTTCTTCCACCACAAATGTTGGGATGAAAATACTTATTATTTTCAATACTTGTCACCGTCTGTTTCTACTAAACATGTCAGTGTGTTTGCTCTCTCACCTGGTTTCCCAACAGGCTGGTAGATATGTTGGCTTCCACCCTGTGCAGACAGACAGACACACTTAAATTTTTCCTGTAATCTCAGACTTTTAGAAGTCTAGTATCAATAAATTCTCATCTCATCCACATTGACCAACCTTTTATTTAGGGGAATAAATCTCACAGAAACAATAAATGTAACATTCACAAATATAAACAAGCTAAATATAAGAAAGAAAGCTGCCATCGCATACTGAGAAGAATCACCAGCAATGTCCTCATTTTTGCCTAAGCTACAGGCTATTATAACCCTTGTGTACAGTTAACGTCCAGTTCTTCTGCCTTTAAAGTTCCCATATGTCCTCTGTGGTCAAGTGGTCGGTATGTAGGCAGTGCCCTTCATGGCTCACAGACTGAAATACTTTCTCTTCTCCCGCCGTCTGCATTTCCTCTCCGTTTGTCTGAACGCGTTCCCCTCTGCCTCACTCTGGTTCTCTTTCTTTAAGCTTTTCTCTGCTTTTCCCCCTTTTTTTTATAATCATCTCTCTGCTACCTCTCTATTACGTTTTTCTTAGCACCACAAGCATTTGTCCAACCATGCTCCATAGCTCAACGAAACCACAAGTGAATCCAATTTTAAAATGTCAAAGCACACACACACGCACACATAGACTGACCGGTGCTTGTAGTGTGCCGTCCTCCCTGTCGACGCTCCCTCTGCTGTTTCTGGACTCCGCCTTCTGCAGAGAGACACAAACATACAATGGATTAGAAAGGATTAAATATAAAAGCCATAAATATATATATATATATTTATACAGAAATATATGCACATTGTACCAGGCATTGCAGCAAAAAAATAAAATATCTAACATTTTGTTTGTAAATAAAAACTGCTGCAAAATCATTTCATTTCCTAACCAAGCATCACAATTTAAAAGCAAAACTGATTTTGCAAAATTAAAATATTAGCAGCGACAATCAAAAAAATAAAATAAATAAATCAGCAGCAGCTTATTAAAGAGGAGCAATACACAAATACAGCCCTGCTCACAAAGAGATCACTACACGACTGAATAGTTCCAGCATCCCCTCGCTTTCTGTTCCAGTACCGTTTTGGTGAAGCACGCCTTGAAGAGATGCATCCTGGGAGAATATAGGTTGATGAAGTCAGGCGGAGGAATGCAGAGAGTGGAGGCCATCGAAAGAAGGGCGGGGATAAGGACCGAAAGTTTAATAGAAGGGGCGATAAAAGATGGAGCAGCTCAAGTCATAGAGAAACTGACGGTAGACGGCACAAAGAAATGCAGAAGTTTGCAGAAGACAGAGAGAAAACCTGAGTCAGAGGCGACTGGATGAGAAGGAAAAGGCAGGAGAAAAAGTTTTTCCAGAGGAAGAAAAGCTCCGCTGGGCACAGAGACTAAATCCTAAAGGGAAAAAGATCCAACTGCCTCACTGTCCTCTCTTTTTCTCCCTCCCACTCTTTCCATCTCTCTGGATCTCCTCCTGTTTCTCTCCCTCTCTCGCTCCTTCTTTCTGACGGGCGACTCCTCGTTCATTCCTCCCTCTCCCTCGCTCTTGCCAATCCCACTTCCTTTTTCCCTCCCTCTGTCCTCCTCTCTTTGCTTTTCTCTTTCCCTTCTTCCACTCTCCTGATGAGCCTGAACTCACACATCAAATTTACTTCCCTGTTTTGCCTTAAGCACTCCACTCTTTTATTACTTCTGTAATTTTCCAGCACATATTCTACATTAACTTAGCCTGCATATCCCGAATCCAGTGCTCGTTTTCCCTCGCAGCAAAAATTCCACTTGCCTCTTTCAAACGTACGACAGCAGCTTTCACTTGACTTCTCCAGCTGAACATGTTTCAAGAATGATTTTAGGCAAGAGTAACGGCCACAACAGCTGCCACTGGGGATTAAGGTTCACTCAGACTTTAGACCAGAAGTCAACACATCACTGATCGCATGCACTCTGTGCGGGAATGCGTTGCTAATTAGAGGCAAGCATTTAAACTACACCTGCAAAAGACTAGGTTTAAAAATGGATTTCAATCTGCACCAGCAAATATTATGAAGGTCAGCTCCCAAGAAAGAAAAACAGATAGCACGAGGCACTTCTAAAGAGCTCAAACACACATTTGGTTTTAATGTGAAATTTATAACAGTTTCACTACTATTAATCTGCTGAGAATATCATGTGAACGTTTTTTTATCGCATTCCTGGCAGGGACACAGCGGCATACACGTCAGAATATTAATTTAACTAGACTTCAAATAGGCTTTGTAATACTACCTGCTCACTGACTGAACCTGCAGCTGACACAAATCCTGTGGACAGTGGGTTTTAATCTACAGCACTATTGATTTTAAAGCACGCTACCTTGCGATTAAATCTATGTCTATTGTTACATTTTCAGCTGCTGGAGCCACGATACTATCAGATTAGCTTCAGCTCAGCAGAGACTCTGTAGGGAGCAATTTTGTTTTTTACATCCATGCCCTGGGTAGTGAGTGCCAGTCAGTCCCTTTATGAGATTTTGAAAACGTGGCTGTTAAAGCTTTTATTGAAAAAATGTTTGAGGTGGCTGTGATTCAGGTGGTACATCCAAACCTGTCCACTAATTACATGAGTGAGAAACAAGTCATAAAGAGCAAAGGTTAAAAGGTGCCACTCAGGTCCGCCCCCTTTGCCATTAATCTGGGTGTTAATTTCCCCAGGGGTCCAAGGTCCTCAAGGTTTGTGCAGCGAGGTATATAAAGTATCCAGAAAAAAAACAAAAAACAAAACAAAACTCCTGGTGTCAGCTAACAAACAAGATATCAGTAATTCAGCCCGTCATATCTGCCCTGACAGATTTCCTGGTCTATGAAGCAGTAGAACAGGAAATCATGTTAAACATGACGGGCCGACCCAGGAACTCCCCAGCACTCATTACTCATGCTTGATTTTTTTCACTGCCTTTCAGCTCTCCAACATTTGGCTTAAAATTGAAAAACAGGCCATCGAGACAAGCAGAGAAACAATCTGACCTGAGCAGAGGAGAAAAACAGACTTGTTTTGCAAAAGCAGTATTTTGGCTCCTTTTTGGGGATTTCTCAGTGTCTGATGAGATAAATCAAGCATGCACAACTGAGCCAGTTCAAAAATCTGAAAAAGACGTTCTGCAGCTGGTCTGGCAACAACAGTGGACATGAAGAGGGTTTACCAAGTGGGACAAAAATCTCTCACTAATTTTATATTTACATCTTCATACAGTATTTATTTGGATTGATCATAATGATTTGCTGTTGTAAACTATGCCTTTATTTTATCTGCAGCAAGAGTACTGACAGTGACAAGGAAGAGAGCAGATATCTCCTATTCTGCCATCTCTTCATTGGCTCCCTGTTAAATCAGAATTAAATTTAAAATCCTGCTCCTCACATGCTCTTCACAAGGTCTTGAATAATCAGGTGAATACTCAGGTCCCATCTTATCTTAATGACCTTATAGTACCGTATCAGCCCATTAGAGCTCTCCACTCTCTGACTGCAGGCTTACTTGTGATTCCTAGAGGATTTAGAGAATGGGAGGCAGAGTCTTCAGCTGTCAGGCCTCTTCTGTGGAACCAGCTTCCAGTTTGGATTCGGGAGACAGATACTATTGCTACTTTTAAGATAAGGCTTAAAACTTTCCTTTTTGATAAACCATATAGTCAGGGTTGAATCAAGTGACCTTGATTTCTTCCTTAGTTTAGGGATTCCCATGATGCATTGAGTGTTTCTTCTTCAGTTACCTTTTTCACTCTGTGTTTATACACCGCTCTGCATTTAATTATTAGTTATTATTCATCTCTGGCTCTCTTCCACAGCATGTTTTTGTCCTCTCTCCAGTCGCTCACCCCCAACTGGTCATGGGAGCTGGCCGCCCCTCCTTGTCCCTGATGCTGCTGCAGGTTTTTCCTTCCCACTGTCACCAAAGCACTTGCTAATAGGGGCTTGTTGGGGATTTCTCTGTTTTCTTTGTATTATGTATTTTGTATCTTACCTTACAATATAAAGCGCCCTGAGGCAACTGTTGTTGTGATTAGGTGCTATATAAATAAAATGGAATTGAATTTATTTGTGTCTTTTGTTTGCTTTTTAAAGTATAAATAAGCCACATGTGTTAATACTGAAAAGAGACAAATAATGCTGGTTTGGTTAGCTGACTTAAGGGGCAACTGAAGCCCTGCTTACCCCAGTTTATTTTGCTTTGGCTTCATAATCTTCACTATGGATGTGACAAAGAAAAAAAAAAAACACTAGTGGCAATGTAGAAAGCTAAAATAGGAGGGAATATTTAAATTCAGCCACTATGAGTCTGTATAATTTAATTACCATGAAGCTCTCCTCCTGCTCCAACCACCGCTGGTCATCCTCCATCTGTTGCTGCTGCATCATCAGCCTTTCCTCCATCAGAGCCTGACCTACACACCCAATGTCCTGTTGAAAGAGAGAGCGAGAGAAAAAAAAAGGTCCTTAGGTGCGCCTTGTTATCAAGACGTAGCAGTGAAGGAATAAATCTTGCTTATTGTGATTTAATGATTATAATTGATCAAACTGTGCCAAAGTAATGGCCTTAATCTGACTAGTCCTGTGAAAGAAATCTTCACCTGGCAACCAAACAAAACACATATGCAGGTCATAACTGCTTTAACTTGTATTGCTTTAATTTGCTTTAACCACTATGTGTTTTCTGTGTTTGATATGAGGCAAAAAATTCAACAAACAGTTACGACAGTGGGTTCAGTGAGTGGCTGAGATGTTACACAAATCCATGTTTGACTGGTGAAAGTTCTGTGTCAAATGCATTTGTGGGTGCACACCTCCATATTCGGGCTCCACGGTGCAGTATGTTCAGGTCTGTGCGGATTCCAGGAATCAGTAGAAGGATAGCTGCCTCCAACTCTTCCACCTACACCACCATGGGCTGATTGCTGGAGGAGGACAGATTGAAAGTGGAAAAGAAAAACAGACAAAGAAAACAGTCAAAAATATTTATGAACAAACAAGCAGTGTAAAGTTCTTCCTCTTTTGCAACATCTGGCTCTATGTTACTAGAAGATTTAAGAGTTTTATCTCTAAAGCAGTGTTGGTAGGAAAGAGGGCTGAGAATGACGTCAATAGAAAGAAATAATGAGAAAATGGGGACTCAAAGACATAAAAGATGAAGGATTCACAGATAATAAAATAACAGAAGAGAAAACTTTGATTATCATTCAACTTTCCACGTCTACGTTTTCACAAAAAGGCTGCTTTTAAAGACGCTCTAAACCAGTCAGATGATGGCAAAACAAACAAATCTACCGACATAAGAATAACACTAGGAAATCAATGAATACTTATGAAAAACCACTACCAAAGACAGTAACTATTTCACTGACGGGCATGCAAATGGATTCAGAAAGTGTTAAAATCTCTTCAAATGCACTTTAAACCTCAGTCTAGTGTGCAATGCATGCAGAAATATACAGATGCTAATCTAAAGTCCGATGTTATCAAGTTAGGCTTAAATGGCAGTTTGAATTACGCACTCCTTATAAGGACCAAAGAAAAGCTTGCTGCCAGGAGCTGAAGAGTGGCTTTGATTTGTTAGTGTGTGTTTGTGTGTGCGCGCCCGTGTGTGTTTGTCCACGAGTAAGCGGCTTTTAGCACTACAGGAAATGCCTGCTGTCTGCCTGGTTTATGAGGAGAAGAATAACTGCACTCAAACTCTTTCTGTCCTTGCATGTCTCTCTTTGACTCAGACACATGCAGCACGCACTCAGTGTGTGCCTGACAGTCAGAGCTACTCCAGACTTAACACAGACTTTATTGGGTTGGCCTTATTGTGATGACAGCATTCACGCTTAGAGCTGATTTGTACAACCTTACAGATTTTTTTGTTTTGTTTTAGTGTTACAGAATATAATTTACAGGTTTGTTTTTGAAACTAGTGACTGAATTGTTTTCCTTTCAAATTTTTTGCTCAGTCGTGACCGAAGATTTGTCTTGGCAGCAACTTTTCTTTTTTGTTTTGCTTTTTATAAATATTTAACACAAATTGGGGAGGACAGCTTTAAAACAACAGAATTGTGTAACTGCTTACGGCATGTGCAGCTGTGTGCAGATGCTTGGAAAAAGCCATTTTTTTCAACCATCTTTTCACAGATGATGTAAAATGTCATGTGGGTCCTTCGTCAGGTGCAATGAAACTATGCTCACCACAGTTTAAGATAATGGCAGAGTATATCAGACTGCATAGATGTCAGTCATTAACAAGGAGTGGTTTATATATTAATGGACTGTCATTGTCCACATTAGGTCTTACAGCATCTAGCTCACTATCTATCTCTGTAGTGCTTCCCAGCACAGCTGAATCAGAATAAGGCAGAACAGGAACGCACAGGTTCCTCACTGATGAAGATCTGTGTGCTTCTGTGTGCTGTTTACCGGGAAGTGGTTGTGCGGGGAGTTGCTGACGAAGCCTTCACTGGGGTAACCTGGTCTGCTAGGCTACAAACACAGAGAAAACCCATTTGTGTTAATCAGCCACAACAAAGACTTGCACAGACATACAAGAAATAACACGGACATGGGAGGATGGGAAACAAATGATTTCAAAAAGGCAGATCGAGCACAAACAGTCATTGATTCTTACTTTAGGTGGTGCTTCATCTGGGTCCCATGAAACGGTAACTTGTCTCCTCATTTCCATTCGGAGTCTCTCTTCTTGCTGGAGCTTCTCTTCCTCCAGTATCGTGCTTCAGAAATTAAAATATTGGCAGAGAGAAAATTGAATTGCGCAGTCATGCACTCTTTTGGTTTAGTGCACTATTTCATCTTGACCAATGTACTGAAAGTCAAAGATTTTTAGAGAAACCACAACCAACAATGTCATGTTTTTAGTACTAATTAAACTTAATGAAAAGGAAGAAGAAGAAAAACTCAAGGAAAAATTACTCCATGGGGTCAGATTGAGACAGAGGCCATCTCTATTATAGCAACAACATCAAAGTTTTACACCTAAAGCAAATTATTAAAAACTACCTTTAAACTACCTCATTAATTAAATAAGCATGTAAACATTTTTTAAATTATTAATATTTTTAATACTTTTTTTTATTTTTATTTTTTACCTGAGTTGTGTTTTGAGTTCAGTGAATCGCGGACGCTTGCTGGGGTCATATGACCAACATTTGGTCATCAAACTGTACAGGGTGGGCGGACACTGGGGAGGCATCGCCAGGCGCTCCCCGTTTTCTATCCTGCCAATCACGTCATTGTTTTTCACCCCCTGGAAGGGCTTGATGCCGTACATCAAGATCTCCCACATGCATACACCTACGGGGGAGACGCAGACACGCAAAAGTCACCTACAGTGATGAATCACATCATCACAAAGTGTGGTCAAAGCAGACACATCTGAAAGAGATGGCGCTGGATTATAAAAAAAAAAAACAAAACTCACCGAACATCCAGACGTCACTTGCAGACGTGAATCTCCTAAAATTGATAGATTCAGGAGCCATCCACTTAATGGGAAGTTTACCTTTAGAAGCTGAGACACAAACACAGACACAGAGATAAGCACTAAGGCAGAGAGTAGAAAATTTTATCACCAGTTAATGTTTCAACAAAAAGGCTGCAATGAGTTGGTAACACAGAGAACAGCTGATATAACGTGATGTCACCAGTAGATGGTGGTAACGCACTGGCAGCTAAATGTTGTTTAAACTAAGACTACTGGCTGGTTTCAGGTCAGCATTGCACTTTCTTTTTTCCCCATTTTATAGAATTCCCAGGAGCCTTTTTACACACCTGTTAATGTGGAAATTACATGGAAACTCTAAGGATACTTAGATTGTTGCTTCATTACCTTTGTAGTAAGAGCTGTCCTCCATGTATCGTGATAGACCAAAGTCTCCAAGCATCACACAGTCCACCGCAGAGACCAACACGTTCCGAGCTGCTATATCCCTATTTTTTTTTAAAGCAGGAAAAAAGAAAATCTAAATCTCTAAAACCTACTGCTGTGATCCGTGTATAGTCTGAACTGTAACATTATATTTATGAAACATAATATATTATCCTTACACACGCACACTCACAGACTCACAATGCAATGCTTCATTTGTGACATATGTGCATCTGATTGTGTAACACCCCAACTGTCATTTGTGATGCAAAATGATGATTCATGAGTCTGAAATCTCACTGTTGAGTAAACTTGTAAAATTGTAACAAGGCAGGGTGAATGTGGGAAGATCTTCAGAGAATGTTGTCATTAAAGGAAATATAATTTTGCACTTTTATATGTTTTCAGATTATATAAGAAACTGAAAGTCCTGCAGGTGTTCGTGTAGTTGAAAATGCCATTTTAATTCAATTTCAGTATAATCTGTGGTGTTGGCACTAATAGTCTGAGCCCTCCACTCCCCCCACCTCAATCAGGCTACAGAAGCATATGTGTGTGTGTTTACCTGTGTACAAAGCGTTTGCTCTCCAGGTAGGCCAGAGCTGTGCTGAGCTGGTAGGCATACAGGATGAGCGTGGCCAGGTCAAGACTGTACTTCCTCACCTGAAGGAACGAGCGCAACTGTTGACAGAGAGAGAAAACAAAGGGAGGAAATGACAGAGGCACTGTTAAAAGATGAACCACGCTGACATACCAAGACTGAGCTTTTTACGGCTCTTGCCATCTCAAGAGAACTCGAATACCAAGATTGTCCCACACACACAGTATGAGGGTTACCTCTCCAAGAGTACAGAGCTCCATGATGATCCACACCGGGTTCTCTGTGATCACGCCGATCAGCTTAACAATGTGAGGATGGTCAAACTGACGCATTGTCACTGCAAGGAAAAAAGACAGTAATAGCATCATCATGCATTTAATGCTAATGTGATGTGAGACACACTGACAAACGCACAAAATTGCATCTTACGTGCTTCTTGCAGGAACTTTTCTCTGACGCTGTCAGAAGTACAGTTCTTACAGGTCTTAATGGCGACAGCTAGAGATGCTTTGTCCTGCAAACAAACAGCACACAAGACACGAGTTAACAGATGATACACTGTAAAGCTCGCCAAAATAACACAGCAAGACTGTACAAGCCTTTTGGCCCACACGCATTAACAGAGAGGTGCGCATGTTGGTGTGTTTTCACATACTGGACAGTTGTAGACTCCTTGGTGTACATCGCCAAACTGACCCTCTCCAATGCAGCGGCCCAACTCTATCCTGTCCCTCTGGATCTCATAGTCCCGCGCTGAGAAGCAGAGTAAGAAGAGGAAAGGAAAAAGAATAGGGAAGGAAGTAAGGGCATTTTCAGTGGATGAAAAACAGCAAGAACCTGTCACATTTGGCATTTATTTCAACACCATGGATGAGGTTTAAGCAAGAAAAAAAAGACATATTTAGATAGCTTATTGTGGAAAAGTTTCCACGATATGCTTCTAAGTTAGCTTTAAATTATTTCTATCATTCTGGCAGTCTTACGCTGCCCTTTTAGGCAAATCCCATCCATTGGCACTAGTTTCACTTTACAACAAACCTAAAACAGTAGGACCTGGATCAAGCCTCTTCCCCTCTAACTAGATCAATGGTAAAACATGCACGCTGCAACACAGATTTGCAAACACACCAACAACATACAACATGAACATGCACACGAGTGTCCCAGTATAATGAACTTGTTCCTGTAATGACGTCTGTAGTGATGTTGCAGAGAAACTGCGGGGAAAAAAAGATCAAGTAGTTGTGAAAAAGAATTTCAATTTGGGAAAAAGTCTGGAGATCTCTGAGCACCTCTCATATGGACTGAAACTAAACACTGCTTGATGAAGTCAGTGCCTGCATCTAACCCTAACTTTCACAGAGTGTATCCAGAAAGATTGGAGAGAAACTGCTTGTTTTTTTTACATTAAAGCGTTATTAATATTTCTGCCTTGCTGAAAAAGCCAGGAAGCATTTCTGCGGAGGTGTATTAATGTCAGTTGCCAACTAACCGCAGGAAGCTCAAGTTGAAAAGGTTTATTGGGGTCGTTCACCATCGGGAACTTATTCTTTACAAGTTTAATTGTCTGTCAGGCTAAACAGAGCTCTGTTGTTTGGATTCAACCAACCCAAACAAAACCAGTTCAGCAGTAACCAAACACACATTCCATTATGAAAGATTTACTGTAATTAAAATCACACTGATATTCACTTTCAGGAAATTAATAATTTCTTCAAACATAAAAGAAGATGTGAAAGAACCATAACCACAAAACACATTTTAAAAAGAAACAAAAAAAAGTAGTAAAGACATGATAACAGCAGGATGGTGCAAGGAGAGCCAAGCCAAAACACAACAAATGCTGTTAGGTTGTTCCAGAGGTCTGTCTTTACTTCATGTTCCCAAGTTCTGATTGACTTATTAATGTACTTCAGTACAAAGTGTTATATGTACTGAAACATAATGATTTGTTTATGGATTGGCTCTCGCTCAGTTGCGATGCCCGAGTTCACCTTTACGAGCTGCGATCTACAAGATAAAAAATACCACTGAATAAAAAAAGAAAAGAAAAAGCCAAAACAAAACTCAACAACAATTTAAGTATTTTTTTTTCTTTTCCAGGTGTTAAAGTTCAAATAAACAGCTAATGCTTATTCATTACTGGCTTTTCAATGCGCTTACTGGAGGTCATGGTCAAAAACACTACGATGTAAAAAGAGCCTGGAAAAGAAAAATAACGAGAGAGAATGAAAGAGAGAGAGGGAGTTTTACCTTCAACTACTCCATAGCTCACTGTGTTGGCGATGGGGGGGAAAGAGGAAGAGAGAAAGAGATGGAGATGAAGAGACGGGGGGAGAGCCAGGCAGCAGCTTTAAGATTGAAACTAGCTCAGAAAACACAAACACACAAACGTGCGCAGACAACAATAACTTGCCGACTTTGCTCATTATCTGATAATTGTCGATACCGCCACAGAATAATTCAAAGATCTAAGCTTGCTCTCCAGCTGTTACCGTTTTACAGATTTATTTTATAAATTCAGCAGCCGGTATGACATGGACACACATACAAAGTCAGACACAGGATAGGAAAATATGTCTGCAGTGAGTCTGATTAGAGGAAGTCTTCTAAAGGAGACCAAAAAAAGCAAAGCAAAAAAAAAAAAAAGGGGGACAAAGAAAGAAAGAAAGAGCCAAGACAGAGACAGATAGAAAAAGACTGGGGGGAAAGAGAACAGTCCATTTTTCAAAGTTGGCCGCACAATCAAACGCATAAGTACTCTGAACTGGCCAAAACATCCACATTAAAAATAATGGAGCTAAAGCCACGAACTACAGCCAAACAAACCAGCACATTCAGGCTTTTGACAAACGCACGAATGAATCCGACAGATGTGATGCGTCTCCATGACCACACGTACATGGCGCAAGCCGCGGCCTCTAGCGTCTCTGCTGTTTAGAAAGGATGAAGGAAAACCGGCCAGAATTTGATAGCTGCTGCCTAACCAAACGCGGTTTAATGCAACTCCTCGGGTTCGTTGTGCGAGTCTGTTTCTTGGAAGCGATTCACACCACAACCTCGCTTATTAGGGAGCAGAATGAAATTAACGTTTGTTTGAGTACGAGAAATTTATAGCCGCCGTGTGCCAGTGCAACAGAAGCTGAGTTCTTAAGAGTCCTTAAGTACAAATGAGTTTAGAAAGAGAGCAAACTGAATAAGTGACTTACTTGAGGGCATGGTGTAGGTGTCCTCTTCATCAACTATCTCTGCATAGTCATCAGTTTCTGAAACATGACACACACACACACACGGACAATATCAAGACATTAAAACACACTTGGTACAAATGATGACACAAAAACTGGTTTACCGTTAAGAAGGGTCCATGACACACAAACACCCGAGAAGAAACCCACCCTAAACTTAAAGCATGAAGCTAACTCAGAGTTTTAACAACTCCCGAGCAGAGAAACACCCACGTAGCTTCTTGCTCTGCCTTTCTCTCGCCTTCTTTCACACACACACAGACACACACACCCACACACACACACAAAAACACTTGGCGGATAGCGTCAGCTGAGCATGTGTTGTGAATATCTGTCTGTGTGAGAGCAGCTGGTTTGCAGGGAGGGACTTACTGTGGTGGCGGTAGAGGAGAAGGAGGAGGAGGAGGTAAAGAAAAGTAAAAGAGATGAGATGAAGACACAAAGCAGGGACAAACAGAAAATGAAAGGCAAAACAGTAAGGAGACCAGTTGAAAACTCAGTGAAGAGAAAGAAGCATTAAGGGAGAAATGCACAGAAGAGGAAGGAGAAATGTTGGGTCTAGCTGTCATGGGAGCAGATGGTAGTATTTAGGGTGAAATCTGTGCGGAATCAGACAGATAGCCAGAGAGAGAAGAGAGCCAGGAGGAAGAAGAAGAAGAAAAAAAAAGACGGGGAAACATGGACCGTGTCGATCCTAACCAGATGGCGGCGTTTAAAATAAAATCAGTGTGCAGACTCAGCTGTTGGAAACAAGAGTCAAACATCTGCTGTCCTGCTCCCCTCGCAGCTCTGCTCGGGATTTATCAGGGACTGTGGGAAATGTGTTCCTAAATTTAATCAAAAATCCTTTTCTAAAGCCTGTGGCTGCTTTTCTCAAGAAAAGTCTCTGAAGCCAGACTTGTAGAGGAACTACGGGCTAGCTGCATAGTCATTTTAAACAATTTTAAACAACATTCCAAACAATGCACCGGATGGTTGACAACATAAACTGCACTTATTTTGTTCTATTAGTGAGCAAAGTTATATTTGGATATTGTGGAACGTGTATATTTGCTCAGAGTCGCATAATGTGATTGATAAAAACTCTGATATTTGTGTGGTTAGCTGTTAGCTTTACATAAAACACAGAATCTAGGGGGGGGAAAAAACACCTATCCTGACTCTGTCCAAGAACTTAAAACGTCCACGACAGATTGGAGAAGGTTTCCAAATGATTACTGTCTAATTTATAAACACATATTGCTAGCATACTGCAATCAATCAGAGTCAGTATGTGTGCAATATGTGGAATATGTCCCTTGTCTTTGCAACAGAGGCCTCCACTGGCTCTGGTTATAATCCTATACAAAAACAAGCTCGCTGAGCGCTTGTGTTACTTTACAGGTAAATTGCTCTCCTGCAAAAACTAGAACACTCTTTGTGGAGAAATTTCTGTTTCAATCTTGAGGTTATTGCTGTACTGTGAATGTAAGTAGCACATTCAGTCTACATTAATATTGTGGGATGTAAGTGTGAATTAATAACAGTTAAATCTGAATAAATTTCTGTGTGTGTGTGTGTCAACACCAACAGATTTTTAACTTTCCCCAGTTTATCACAGTTAATCACCATATTGTTACTAATAACCTACCAGCTTGACCACATTCAATCTCAAACTGACAGCAAATGCGCCAAAATTTCTTGGAAAGCAGCAGCCGACTACAAGTGGCTGCAGACTTGATCCGCATCTTCAAAGCACCCATTTCAAAGGCAATGAGATTGGACACAATTGCAATAATTTTGGGCATGCTGCGGTTTTCAACCACTGTTTTCCCTTGTGTGACTGTAGTACAAATGTCATTGTTACTGCTATTATAGAACACATTTCCCTATTTTTGCAAGATGCTAAAAAAAAACCCTTTTAATTAAATAGGCATCCATTTATTTAACCATTGCTACGCATGACTTATATTTCACAAGAGGGGAAAGAAACAACATTTAGAGGCTTATTAAAAGCATCTTGATTTGAACTGGAATAGTTCTATTCATTAGATAAACTGTTGGGCAAAAGCTGATTCTGAGTCGTTGATTTAAAAAAATGTACTAACAGAATACCTGTTCATTTTGCATTTTACTTTTTTTCTTCACGTTTTTACATGTACAAAAATCCAATAAATTCCAGCTGGGGATAGAAGCTACACTCTAGCTTTTTGAGTATTTTGTGTAGCTTGCATAAACAGTCTGAGTCTATGAAAGAAATGATTTTAGTTTTTACTAAGAGGTCACTCTGTATCACTCTGCATATTAAACCCCAGTGTGGTTTGGGATGTGTTCTACAGAAACAACCCTTTCTAAGCTTGAGAGGCCTAACTCTGCATTTCAGCTCTCGGTAGAGAGGGAATTTGTGTGTATGTGTGCGATCTAGCTGGCCCATTATAGCCAGGAATGCACCCGCTCTCGAATCCAGCAAGCCTCTCCCTACTCCTCTCCGTGAGTGTGCAAGTGTGTGCATGAACGCACAAGAGTACACGTGTGCACGATTTTGCATATGTGTAGCAAATTGTATGTGTGTGTGTGTGTGTGTGGAGAACGACAGAGAGAAGCAGCTGCAGACGTTCCCGTAAAGAGAAAACACCACTGAATACACAAATTCTGTCTTTGGTGTCCCTTCCGGATGAAAGCAGACATTCGGCTTTGAAGACAATAATAGGAGATAATCACACAAACACTCAACTTAAGCATGCAATAATAAAATCGCATGCTACTCTTGCTTACAGGTTATTTATCCATGTATCCAATCATTTTGTATTACAATTACATTACACAATATTTACACAACAAAGCACATATACCGCACTCACACACACACATTCTCTCTCACACCACCACAACGCGCACTCCCCTTTCCCAGGAGAGTGCAGTGTTTTGGTGGAGGAGGACTAGGAAGAAGGAACATAAGAACAAAAGATTATAAACAACAGTATAACTTTACCATCCCCACTAAGATCTTCTGCAGGGTCCAGGAGAGCATGCAGGAAACGGACAGCAGAGAAGGAGGACGACAAACAGCAGCGAGAGAGAGAGAAGCAGGAGGCAGAGCAGAGAGGAGAGAGAGAGAGAGAGAGAAGAGAGGTTAGAGCATGACATGCCATGAAACAACACGGTGATGTTGCAGGATCTGCAAAGCCAAACAATCAGCGGGCAGTTAGTTAAAATCCAAAATCTAATGAGGGGGGAAAAATGCAACGTTAACATCTCCTTCAATTAATGCTGTGCAGGCTTATGTACAGTTAAAATACACATGTGTAGAAAACAGTGACAATAAGTCCAATGTGGTGTCAAAAAAGTATGTTCTGTGTGTCAAGCTGTAAGCATGTGAGCTGGGGAGTTAATTACAGTGAGCAGACAGGGGATGCAGCTGTGTTTAATATGCGAGTTTCATTGGAAGAACGGATACAGTGAGCAGGCAGTTACAAATGATCAAGGTTTCTCACATACCTCATTTTCTCACTCAATTCTTAGAACAAGAGAACGCCCCCAGTGACAACTTTTCGCTTTATTATTATTGGCTTTTTCAGATTTTTTTCCATCTTAAATGGGAAATATGGAAAAGTTTTGAATGCATATAAGAGAGTAAAAGTTTACAAGCTGTTTTTGCGAGTTTTACTAAAACACGCAGAGCTTGAAATTCCAAGCCTTGCATTTATCAGGCCTGTTTATCACATTTGGAAAAGTTTGGATGATTTTTAAAGGTTTCGGCTATGAAGCAGCTGCTGTCCAGACTCTCACGCTCATTTCTCCGAGCCGTCTTTTTAGTTACTGATGACAGCTGCCAACGCGACACTTGGAGAAATGAGGTCAGCATTATGACCCATCCAGGATATCACGCAACTGACACGTACACAGAATAGAGCGAATGGATTCTGGTAGATGTGTAACATCCAATAAAATCCACGAGTCCTTCTAGTATAGCAACTTCCCCATGTTGCTAAAAGCATTAGCATTAAAGGAAAATGAGGGATGAGTGTTTAGTAACTTTCTAGCATTGAACAGTTAGCAGCTTGACTTGTTGACACTGCTCTGCTATACACTACTCTGCTACATCTGCTGCAGACAGTGCTAAGAGTACTGGAAACAACCATGTGGGCGGGTGCTGTGCTGGTTTAAAGATGAGATGACAGTGTTTCTAAATGGTTCCAAGAACCAGGCAACATCTCTCATGTACACTCATTAACCACTTTATTTAGGTACAGCTGTTAAATTCCTCGTTAATGATCATTTGTGATCAGCCAATCACATGTGAGCATCTCAGTGCATTTATACATGCATATATGATCGAGACGATGTGCAGATGTTCAAACTGAGCATCAGAATGTGGTAGAAAAGTGATTTAAGAGACGTTGAATGCATCATGGTTGTTGTATTTCACTAACTGCTGATCTACTGGGATTTCCCTAAACAACTAACTCTGGGCTTTACAGAGAATGATCTGAACATGAGAAATAATCCTGTGAGTGACGGTTCACTGACTGAGAATCCCTGGTGGACGCCAGAGATCAGAGGAGAATGGTTAGTCTACTTCAAGCTGATAAGAAGGCAAGTGACTCAAACAATCACTGGTTACAACCAAGGTATGCAAAAGAGTCAAAATTTGGTGTAAACAACATAAAAGCATGGATTCATTTTGTCTTGTATAGCACTGTATGTCACACTATGGTCCTTTTAGTACCAAACCCCACAGCTTAACTAAATATTGTCGCTGACGATGTCTGTTCCCTTATGACCACAGTATAACCATTCTCTGATGGCTGCTTCCAGCAGGATAAACCATCATGTCACAGAGCTCAAATCATCTCAAACTTGTTTCTTGACCATAACAGTGATTTTGTTGTACAGTGGTCCCTCGCTCTAACGAGGTTCACCTTTTGCGGCCTCACTCTTTCGCAGATTTTTTTTGTGCAATTTTGCTTTTTTTTTTTTTTAAACAGCGCATTTTGTTCTGCATCCTAATTGGCTGTAGACCATTGTCAATCAATCTCGTGCCGTGTCTCCTGTACAGTACAAAATGCGTTCAGCATGTCAAATTTACATAAATCTTTGATCGCTAGCTATGGGCTCAAAATGTGGTCATAAATATTTTGTACTTGTAAATCGGTTTTGTACTTGTAAATCAGGATTTGTATGTGTAAAAAAAATTTGTGTGTGCGTAAAAAAGATTTGTATGTGTAAAAAAGATTTGTGCGTGTGTAAAAAAAGATTTGTGTGTGGACTTAGCCAAAAAAAACCCTGCAAGTTACAAGTACGAATTTTGACCCTATTTTTCTTCCTTTCATCTGATTGGTCAATGTCATGTCAATCACAAATGTAACAATCCAACCAGAGAACAGATGGGTTTGGCTGTCGGAGGGGTGCTTTTTTGAACTGCAGGTCCTTGAAGGGTAATACAGGTTGAAGCTGGAGGATCTCTATATAAATATCTGATAGCAGCTAGGTCCCCTAACTTTCAGTTGCTGTTGAAAGGATAAAGTTGTGGTATATCAGTGGTTAGAAATACCATTATTACTTTAGGATTAGTTTAACACAAAGTCAGGGCTGACCCGGGACCATTGCTGTGAGTCACAGTGCGCAGCATAAAAGTCCTTTCACATCGGACACAGGATGTGCTGCTAATGCTAACTGCTAACTAAAAGCAAAGGATCCAGAATTTGTTGCTGGCTGCTGAGCTCTGTGGGTTTTTGCAGCAGCTCTACCTGTACTAGATGCACCTGCTCCTTGTCTTTTCTATCTCTGACTTTATGTCCTCTACAAGAGTTTCTGTTTTTTTTTTGCTAGTTCTTCAAATGTTCAATAAAAACATCTATGCTAATTCATAACGAAGAAAGCTTTGTAATGAAGACTGTCATTTCCAAAACACTGCCCGCCCCCACCCCGCGGTCCGCAGCGCTGTTGAAAAGGCTGTGGAAGTCCCTATATTAAACACGTAGACCTGTGACACAAAAATCACCAAACTCGGACGACCACAGACTGTTTTCCTTCGTGGTGATGAAGGAAAACGCTGGGTTGGCATGTAAAAGGGCATTTATTTCCTTCAAAGACCTGCAGTTCAAAAAAAGCGCCCCTCCGACTGCCAAACCCATCTGTTCTCTGATTGGATTGTTACATTTGTGATTGACATGACATTGACCAATCAGATGAAAGGAAGAAAAATAGGGTCAAAATTCGTACTTGTAACTTGCAGCGTTTTTTTTGGCTAAGTCCACACACAAATCTTTTTTACTCACGCACAAATCTTTTTTACGCACGCACAAATCTTTTTTACGCACGCACAAATCTTTTTTACGCACGCACAAATCTTTTTTACGCACGCACAAATCTTTTTTACACATACAAATCTTTTTTACGCACGCACAAATTTTTTTTTTACACATACAAATCTTTTTTACGCACACACAAATTTTTTTTACACATACAAATCTTTTTTACACACACACAATTTTTTTTTACACATACAAATCCTGATTTACAAGTACAAAACCGATTTACAAGTACAAAATATTTATGACCACATTTTGAGCCCATAGCTAGCAGTGTGACTCTGAAGTGGTGTACTGCATGTTTGTAAGTTTTCTCCCCAACAAACACAACAATGTCGACAAAACATTTTGCACCGTCAAAGGCAACCACATGTGCCTTTGGTTCCATTCTATAATACTGGACTCATTTTTCTACAAAGGTTTGAACTTTTAGAGTGTTTAAACAAGAGATAAAAGTGTGAGAATGTTCATGCCTATCTGAGAAAAAGGTATAAAGTGTGTAGTGAGGGGTTTTACAGCTTTAAAACACCTATAATAATTGTAAAGAATAAAGTTGGCTACTTTGCGGATTTCACCTATCGCGGGTTATTTTTAGAACGTAACTAATGCGATAAACGAGGGACGACTGTACACAAATATCCTCCACAGTCACAAAATCTCAAGCAAATAGAGCACCTTTGTGCTTTGGAGTGTGGCAGAATGGAAGATTCTCCACATGGACGCGCAGCTCACAAATCTGCAGCGTGTTTGACATGATTACGTTAATATGAACTCAGAGGAATGTGTCCAGCACCTTGCTGAATCTATCCCGTGAAGAATTAAAGCAGCTCTTAAGAGGCCCAGTCTGGAACTAACCCACTGTACCTAACAAAGTGGTCAGTGAGTGTACATTTGTGATTTGTCCATATCAGATGATATATCTTTTGGGCCGCAACATTCATGAAAAACAACACAGTTGTGACCTCACCAGCAAGATGTGCTTACTGGAGTCCTGAAATAACAATTCACTCTGTGTGTCATCACATGCTACTGCTACTCACAACAATACAATAGGGAAAAAAACATGATGGAAAGTAACAGAATAAGATCCATCTTCTTTAGACTTGTAAGGGGTAAAGACTGGTTACTAATGGCTGCGAAATAAATTCCTAATGCATCAAAAACATACACAAACCTCAGGCAAAGATATTTGTCCAGTAGTTTTTTAATTTGTATTACAGTCTTTTATTTTTAGTGAGCATTGGTGTGGTTATGAAGCATCGCATAACCTGTTATTGTGGTTAAAGTGTGTGTGTGTGTGTGTGTTTGTGTAAGACTGGATGAGTCAAAGCAAGAAGGCAACGAAGTCAAAGACAGTTTAGCAGAAGGGGACAGATTGTGATGGAGCAGAAAGTGTTTTAGCCATAAAATCACTTTTTACTTTAGATCTAAAATGTAGAAAAACTTTCCCCACAAAAAACAAACCAAGAGCGAGTCAATATTTGGACCCGTCCTGCACTAAATGAGTACCATAAATCACTTAAACAACCCACATATTATTACTGTAACATTTTAATTAACATTCCTCAGTACTGTGGGTTTTGTAAAGACTGTCTGTGTGTCCTTATGTGAAGTTATTCAGTAAGCGCGGTCATCAAATCAGGAATTTCACTCTGCCACATCACAATTTTGTGGATATTCTCCTCTGCTAACTGTCCAATGAGAGCCGAGGATACCGTTGGGCGGCGAATCTGAACAGAAGACAAAGGGGAGGAGGAAACGCCGCGCCTTGGTTGGCTTAGGAGGCATCGATGTCACAAGATCTTCAGCCAATAGGGCGGGGGAGAGGATGAGAGTGTGAGAGAGAAAACAAGAGTGAATGGATGTGAGAGAGTGAAGAAAGATGAGGGGAGAAGATGTAAACAAAAGAAAGCAGGAACAAAGTGGATGACGGAGAGAGAGGGAGAGGCTGTCCTAACAGAGGAGAAAACAATGAGATTATGATGGGGGGAAAAATGAGTAAGAGGGGAAAAAAACAAAAAGCTGAATTATGAAACAACAGGAAGACAGCTGGAGCCGAGGAAGCTTCGATGAAGATGAGCAGACTCTTGCTCATCTTCCTCCTAAACCTGCCTCTTTGTGAGTGAGTGTGCTTGATTTTGTATCTTACCTGAGACAGAGATCGCTCTTACTCCACTCCGGACTGCTTCTAACTTTTTTTCACTGTTAGAAAGTCTAGAGAAAAGGAGCCAAGAGCAAATCAGACAACAGTTACACAGACACACACACAAAAATACACTAACTACATTTATGCCTCCATAACATCAATATCAGCAATTTTTAAAGTTAACAGTAAAAAAAAAAAAAAGGAAAAGGAGAAACGATGGAAGCTGTTCTCCACATGCAGCTCTTCAAAGGTAAACTAATCCTTACGGTCTCTCTCCCTTTGCCGTGGTTTCTTTTTCCTATATCAGCTGAGCTCTACTACTATCTTTTTACATCACAGACAGCAACAGACAGAAGGGAAAAGAGAGGGTGGGTGAGCAAAGGGAGTGAGCGAATGAAAGCAAGAGGAGGAGACTTCGAGAGTGTTTAAAAACCCTAAGTGGAAAATATTTGGCTCCTAAACTTATATCCTTATTTGACCAGAGCCACAGAGTGGGAGAAAGATAAAAGAGAGAGTGGGACAGATTTGAGCTGAAATGACCAAAACAAAGATAAACTGCTGGAGGCTGAATTTAAACAGCTGATAGATAAACACGATCATGCTAATCTAGCCAGCTGCAACAGCTACAGATAAACAAATAAAACGCTGTGGGCATTAGGAAAGTTGTGCATCAAAAAACCCAAACGGCTCATTTATTGGGGGGAAAAAAATACATTTGAGGGTTTTTGTTCAGTTTTTTTCTGTTCACAAACTTTTTAAAGGTCCCCATATTCCCTCTAATTCTCCACAACTTACCATTAGTTATATAATTTTAGATTAACTGGAAGAAAGGAAGTGCATTAGAAAAAAAAGCAACAACAAAGCCCAAGAAAACAATGGTTCACTGTTGTCATTTCAAAGCGTACGGAAGCTTTCACGCATTTAATTTGAATTAATTCCAAATCTCTATTTGCAGTGAAAATGTAAATTACAAGGTTCTTTCCCGGAAGCTTTTCGGAAAATAAAACTGCAAAACAAAAAATGCAGCCCAAACCAAAACCGGGCATAAAAGTAAAAGAATGAATTCGCTGCAGCTTCTGTATTCCTCCTCTGAACTTTACAATCAGCAGGCACTTTCTTCTGAATTTTAACTGAGCAGAACTTTGACAAAGCATTGCTGAAAGACTTTACAATAGAAATGCTCTTGTCTGTGTTTACTTAAATAATACTCAATTCTCAAAACCACAATTCCCTGGAAATTAATTGGATGTAAATATAGTATTGTGGTTTATTCTGATATCAAGTTACAAGTCTCTACATGCACATTATTTAGTGCTATGGGCCTTTTATTTTCAGTAAAACTCTGTCATCAGGGCTCCAAACCACACACGGTCAGTTTGACAGGAAAAAAGAAAAATACAGTTACTGATCTTGGAACATGGCAACTCTTTCCTTTTATATATAACTATACCAAGGATGAGGTCTGTACTTACTTTGGGATGGAAGGCAGCGCTCTCTCTCCCTCTAGAGGACAAAAATATGAATTTCCAATGAATAATGTGTCCTCACTCACATAACACATGGCTGTATGTACAGCACAAAGAAAACCAAATGTCATGAGAACAGAAATTGTTGAAATACATCCAGCAGTGTAAGGACAAGTATTTTTTCTATTTTTACCGTTCTATCCCTACAAACCCTAGAAAATACATTTTTGCACAGAAGAAAAGTTTAAAAAAAAACCAAACTAACTGACATATAGGAGCGATCAAACTTTACCTTTCTGAACTCTGATAATGAAGGAATGAGTTTCCATGGATACGAGTCGACAGTAACCATCAATCAAGTCAGCCAAGTTCTCCGCCGTGGTGAGAGATGCTGTCGTAACTGTGAGAGGCTACACAAACACAGGCAGACAGCATAGTAGGCCTGTTACAGATAGCCATTATTTCAAACACATACATAAACACAAACAAAGCAAATCACTAGAAATTTTCAGCTGGCCCTTATGTTCAAGAAAAACTCATCATACATGTGTGTCTTACATGTGAGTACATCAAATCATATAGGTAACAATAAACCAAACCACTCTTGTAGAAAAACTAAGCAACACAGTGAGAATAGCTTTTGATCTTTAGAGGTCAGAATGACGCTGCCAAGTGAAACAATAGTAAAATATCACCTACAAAGGAAAAAAAGGTACCTTAAAACCTTCTACTTACCTCACAAGACTCAAGCAAACATTTTTCTTCATAAAAAGCTCATAAAGAGTTCTTTGATGGATGATTATATAACAAAATGTGATCTTTTTTAACTACATGTATGTAAAATAAGATGGAAAAATTGTTATTTGCCAACAGTCAAGTTTTCCATAGTTTATCACAGTAACAGAGAGGGTAGTGATACCTCAGCAGCTCCGGCTACGTTCAGTTGTAGCATGCCTTTCCTGTCCTTTTCCTCCATAGCTGAGTACTGGATGGACAGGACTTGATTAAAATTTGCTAGATGGGTGGGCTGAGGACAGAGCAACACACACAAGAATTTAAAGTAAAACATGTAAACTACACTTGTTAGTTTTCTTTGATCATGAACTAGAGTGCAATAAACCTGGATGAGTTGTACTTTATGTTCTTGGTAGAAACTCACCGTGGACCCCTTGTCAGTGAGGTAGCTGATTCCTTCCTCTGGCCCGATGGCTAATTCTACCTGGATCACCCAGCTGGACTGTTAAAGAGAGGATGAGATGCAAGTTAAAAGAGACAGACCGGGAGGAGGAAGAAGGGCAGGCCAGGAGAAAATTACAGAAAATAAAACATGAGCAAGGAAAGGGAGTAGGGACAGCATCAAAGCCCTTCTAGAAGGGAGTCTCAATGCTTGTCATCCCTCCAGATGCTTGACTTGTGTAAGAACCATGTTTCTGCCTTACATGTCTGCAGGTATTGTTCGCTGGATACATGCAAAGCCTGACGCCACCAGAAGGGGTCGACCTAACACAGAAAAGCAGCGCTCCCTGAGGGCAGCGTGGCAGAGTGAAACTGAGCAGCAGACTCAACCTACCCCAAGGGCACATTTGAAGAACTCCTTGTCATAGCGGTAAATTGGTGCAAGTATCTCCAAGAACTTCAGGATGCACTGCTCATCATTAAGGTTGGCTACTTGCTTAAATGTCTGCTGAATCAATTTTCGAAGCGTTTTAGCCTGCACAAAAAAAAATTGAAAAAAATATAATAAAATTAAAATTTAGACACTTGTTTCTTTTTAGACACATTAACAATGTTAGTCACTCAGTTAGCAAACAGTCTGGCCATTCATCTACAGTGTACATTGTATCTTACACAGATTTACAGAGTGGATTTTGCTGAAGGACGTGTGTGTCTGCTGGCATTACAATCACAGCCTCACATGTGAATTTTTTGATCTCTTATGTCACCAACACAAAGCAGACAGATGGTAAAGAAAAATACATCAAGGAGGATCATTCTGCTATTTAATCCTCTATTCTTTGACACTCTTGGCACAAAAATGGACAACATATTGTCCTGCGCGCACACACTGAATGCATAATTAGGAAAATAAATAAATTAACACACATACAGTATGCAGACAATCCTATGAACTGCTTTTTATATATAGATGGAAAAAAGATGAGTATTTAGCAGGCTTACAAGAGGAACATACATAGGTTTAAAACAGAATAGCAATTAGGGGCATTCTGCACATTATAAGTTTAATGACTAAGAATTTATTAGATTAACCGACTGCAAACTTGACTTGGACTAAAACACCCAACGGACTGATCTCAGGCAGCCTGAATGACTTGGTATTACACATTTGTCTGCACTAAACATTTACTATAAAACAGATATAAATATTCAGGACAGAAATATTCATATAACAAGTTAATATTAAATTCATTTTAGTGCTACTTTAATATCATTGATTTGTCAATAAAAACTGTATTATATAAACTTCACTGCAGCAACACAGAGCCCTGATGCCAGGTGTTTACTTAAGTCTGAAGGAAACAAGAAACCCACAAATACTCTGTCTCTCTCTCTCTCACACACACACAGTCCCTGTGTTCATGTGTCCTTTCAGCAGATGTCATTACAAAATCTATTATGTGTTCTTCATGCTCCAGATAGGATCACTGTTTTAATTCCTAGAATTCCACCACACAAATGCGCATAAACACACAGATATTGTCCGTCCAAAGTGTCCACCCTTCCTGAGAGGAAGTACCACGAGTGGCTATCAGCTCCTTCATCAACACACTGTCTCTATAGCAACTGGCTGACCAATTAGGACACTAGTACCTGCATCTAAACACCCCACTTACACACGCACAAAACAATCAATTCGCTGACACTAGTTCACTTCATTAGCAGTCACTGGGAGCAGTTTAGTGTTATTTTAGTCTATTTGGTTTTTCCACAGCAAAGCATCACAACAGTCTGGCCATACGCACGATTTGTGATACAAAGTTCTTCTTTTTGTCCCTGCGAAGCACGACTGATTCACCAACAAGAAGTTGTTTTATTGCTCCTAAAATAACAGTGATCATGCGTGAGCTACTGATGGCAGCTTCCAGCAGGATAACACGCCATGTCACAAACCTCAAATCATCTCAAACCTGTGTTTTTAAAATGACTGTACAGAGGTGGCCTTCACAGTACCCACATCTCAATGCAATACAGCACCTTGGGGATATACGGCCGATAAATCTGCAGCAACTGTGTGATATTATCATCTCCATAAGGAACAAAACCTCTGAGGACTTTCCAGCACCTTGTTGAATCTATGTAATGACCAATTGAGGTAGTTCACAGGGCATAAGGGGGGGTCCAACCCAGTACTAACAAGGGGTAACCAACACAGCTGTGGGAGTACATATTTTGTTGGAACTTTAATCTTAATATTAAGTCACATTTTACCATACACCATATACTCATGACTACATTGTCATGTATTATAGTATACAGATCAGTGAATTAAAAGTAATAACGTGTTTTTACCGACACGCTAAGAAGTCAAAGAATTTTCCAACTAAAGTTCTTTATTTCTTCTACTAAACATATTGCAAATATGACCATAGGTTTTGTTATATTATCCTGAAACCTTATCATACCAATCCTTAATAAAGTGTGCGGCAGTGTTTCAATCGTTCAGCCCGGGTCAACTTTGATCTTCAAATCTCCCAGAGGTCAGCTTTCCTAAACCTGCTGCCCGGCCAGTCAATGTGAATGAACAAAATCTGCTCTTTATAACATCAGTCACTGTTTACTATCACGGCCATCTGCTCTGGGTTTAGTGTGTCTGTCCGTGTGTGTGTGTGTGTGTGTGTGTGTGTGTGTGTGTGTGTGTGTGTGTGTGTGTGTATAGAGTCCATTCAGGGAGAATAATCTCATTAAATGACTACCATTCTCTTTCACCAGAGTGAACAACACAAACCTAAATGGCAGCTGTGCTCGCTCCCTCTGTGTTTCACACAAACACTAACACAAATGTGCAGCATGTGAGTGTGCCACAGCTCCTCTTGCATTTAACTGGCAGTACATATTATATAAATGATTAAACACAGAACTGCAACACTAGTCAAAAATGTGATTAATCTGCAAGAAACAAAATGGTATTTAAAAGACCAAACGTGGCAGCCACTTACCAAGCTTGCATATATTTTTTTGTGTGTTTTGATGCTTTTTTGTATTTTTTAAGATCTCCCCAGTTTTCCTCCTCTACTAAGTGACTGATTTATTCAACAGAAAGTAGTCCCCCCCCCCCAGTGAGGATAAGACTGAAAATATTTACCAGGTATTAAATTAGCCAGAGATTCATTTTCTGTTAATTAGTTTGTTTTTGTTCAGCTCTCTCCGTCTCTGAAGTAAACAGTCCTTTCTTTCAGCTATGCATCAATTCAGATCAGGTGGTCACAGAAATTATAAACACTGCAATAAAATAATCTGTGGAGACGTTTATAATCGAGTCAATTTACTGATGTTTGACTGCACATGTGTGTCACTGTGCGCCTCTTCGTGGCTTATAAAACAGTCCTCTTGGGAGTAAATGTTGTGACGTCTGCCAAAGGAGCAGAAAAAGAGACGAGAGGAGCGGAGTCAACAAGGCTTGACAGGCTTTTTTTCTTTTTTTTGGGTGGGGTGGGGGGGTGAAGGAGATGTATATTGACACCTCCCCCTCCCTTTTCATTGTTGGAGAGAGAAAGTGGGTTTAAACATGACCCGAGGGTCACGCATACCCATCACAGACATACACCAGGATGAACACACGGTCTCTCTCTCTCTCCTGCAGAGCATCTGTCTTCCCCGCCTGCTGACATCAAGACCTTTTCAGGTCACCGGGCCTTTCACACTCTCTCTCACACACACACACACACACACACCAAGACCATTCTCATAAACACGTGCCGTAAATTTATCACTGACGCAGACGCTGCTCAATATGCAAGAAGCACCACCACCACATACGACCAGCCAACCAAAAAGTCTTCTCAAAGAAACAGGAATCCGTAACTATAATACACAATATGTCATACTTTCCTGTTACTTCGGTAAGTTGACCTCATTGAATCATTGAGTAGCACATCAGTACGCAGTAGTGGTTTCAATAACTGCTGACTACTTGGTTAACTGTAGACTGGGATATATACGATACTTGAGCAAGTGTAAACCTAGCAGAAATTATTTGTTGTGGTTAAAAACAACATTCATCACATTACTTGATAATTTATGAAGGTTTTTCTAATGTTTCTCTATTTTCTTAGATTGCTTCACATTTAATCTGCTGGACTTCACAATGTCTGATAACATCAAATAACACATTAGAAAAATCTAAGACGAAGCTACTAGAAATCTGCTAATAAAACTACACACCGATACTCCAATACCAGTGGAAATACACAATATTTCACATCCAGATTTGCAGTGTAACGAATATCCACACCAAACACACTGGGTTTGTGCAGAAAATTTGTCCTAAAAAAAAAAAAAAAAGTGTCAAAAATGGGAATGACATTAAGGTCCTGATGTTTCTAAACAAGAAAATTTTGGGTTCATCCAGTTCTCACGAGAAGGAACCTGCAGGGAGATTTAGATCCAGGAGTTGAAGCTCAATCACGACCATTTCATACATATTTGGGACCACGTGTGAGGAGGCAGAGAAATATAATTTCAGAGAGCTAACTGCCCTGGAGCAGTGTATAGCTGGGTGTCTGACATATATCAGTAATAGTTTACACTTTTAATATCATTGTATATTCAGTACCATTGCACGTTTTGAGCCACTTTTTGCCAAATGCAGCGGTCTGATTGGTCAGATCGGTTTATTTGGATCTGAAAAATTGAGTTTTGTTCGGAAAAATAATTCTGGAAAATATTTGCACAAATTTGTGACCTTCAGTGTGTAAAGCCCCCAAGTTTGCAAGATCAATATTTTGACTTTGTTTTTGAACTCAAGCTCTCCACACGGACATGAAACCCACCTTAACTGAATCCAGCAGGTCTTTTGGGAAAAACCGCCTCAAACCAACGTCTTTCCTGAAAAAAGAAAGACAAGAGGAAAACCTCAGAATGTTTATCATGGTGTAATTACAAAGAAGAATGTTAATTGGCAAGCACTTCTGTCTTTATCTGATCTCAGATGCGTGTTTCATCCTCTCCTGGGGTATTGCCAAAAGCAGACACAGACAGATACAGTTAAACGGGCAGGCAAGAGAAGACAAGAAACCGAAAGTGATGACTAAGTGCTGACTACAGCACACTACTCATCTTTTCCTTTAAAGATGGGGTTGGAGAAAACCAATGAAGGCAGAAAGGGAGAGAGAGTTGCAGGAAGAATTCCACAGAGGGTGACCACAGAGACAAAGAAAGATGAGCAGAGCTTTAACAGGAAGTTGGCTAATGACTCATACCCCTCAGGAGAAAAGACAAGTGAAGAGAGTGGAAGCTTGCATCACCCTTTTCCTATTCCTATTTCCCCAATAAAGGTCAAATGTCAAATTACAATTAAAATAAAAAAAAGTTTGAAACAGGGATTAAAAATCTAAAAATGTAGTTTTCAGAAATTCTCCCAGATTGTTAAACTTTCCTTAACTTCTTTTAGAAAATGACCATGAAAGAAACTCCTCTCTAAAACGGTTCTCTCAAAATCAAAGGCATGTCATCACAGGAGCAACAAGAAATACACACAGACAGAAATTATATAATCAAGCTGACCTCAGAGAACGAGCCCTGACAAAGGCCCACTGATTAAACAGCACTGCTCAGGCTCCACAAAGATGACAGCGAACTGCAACCAGCTGACCGTTTACATGAACATTACTGTATGTTCTGTGGCTCCAATGAGAGAAAACACTTACAGTGCAGACCTGCTCAATTTTTCACATTTGTGTAATGTGTTAGAGCAATCTCAAAAGTAATATCGAGTTAAAGCACCTCTGGCTACAATGACTGCATGAGGCCTTGATGGATAATGACTTCCAACTTTTCTTTCCCCCCCAGAGAGCCAAACTGACTTAGATTAAATAAGTAGAAGGCCATATATTTGATGACTGATGACTAAAAATAAAACCAACATAAAAGAAAACTCCATGTAAAAACGACACCACCCCGCCTAGATTAGCCTACATCTTGTGTCGCAGTTGTCTCATATGGCCACACACAGAGGCCACCGATCAAATACACTAATTTGAAATTGAATCAAACCGCGCTGAAGACCCACATCTGTCATTTCCCCTAAATTTCCTGAGCATAAGGCAGCCTCTTATTTATTTTGGGGGATTATTTTGCTCCCCTAGCAGACCATGGTAAGATGGTTTGGGTGCCATTTCAGCCCCTGGGGCCGGATTCTGCCCTTGTGTGATCTAGGACAGCCCTTGGTGGTCCAAACATCTTTCATTTGGGAATGATGACGACTTTCATGCTCTTGGGCATTCTTATGTTTTTCACCAGATCTCCACCAATTTTATCTCCACATCATGCCTTGGTTTTCTGACATCTGACACCAACTGTTAGAACCTAAAGACAGATGTGTGCCTTTTACAACTACATCCAATGCATTCAAATTACACATGTGGATTTGAATCAAGATGTAGAAGAATTTCAAAGACCACTGATAGATGTAAGATCTCTCAGATCTCAACTGTATATGTAAGAAAAAAAAAATCATTATAGAGACCTTTTACAGGTCAAGCCATAGAATACTCGGCACCATTTATAGGGAAAATGTGTACAAAAGGAAACACATAAAGGGTAAAGTTTCCAAAAATATGTGAATTTCTGCTTGGGCATAAATGGTGTCAAATAAGAAATCTCTTCAAAGAAACCTGATAATTATACTTGTTATAATGTTGCTAATGGAAGATGAAAAAGAAGCAGCAGAGGTGAAAAACTCTAATTAAAAGATGAACAGCTTTTTTTTTTTTTTTAAGCTGAACAAAAGTCTCTGCCTTTTCTGCCAGCAATCCAAAACGGTGGCCAACATGGGCCAACTACAGCCAACAGCGCCATACATTACCCAAAGCGCATTATACATTTTTGGCGCTTAATGCTCATAAAGGGCCCAGCAGGCCCTGAAGGCCAACTGTCAGCTTCCTGTATCAAAGCCCTAGTAGCTCTTTCCATCTTGCTCTCTTGTTGGTTTAAAATATGCATGAGACAACATCTTTTTCCAATCAACCGAGAGAGGCAGCGAGGGAACGATGGAGACAAAACAAAGAGAGGAAGAGCACAGAAGGAAAACCAGATAAAAATAGAGGAAGTGAAAATGGTGCAGAGAGACAGAGAATGAGAAGAAGAGACAAAGAAAAGACAGAAAACATTCCTCTGGATTAATTGGAGAGCTCGTTAGGCTGACGGGCAGAAAGAAAGAAAGACATGAGTGAAAGAGGACAGCTCATTAGAGTCACACCAAGTTAGAGCCAAGCCTCATTTAGAGTTCACTTTGTAAATTCTTCAACCATCTTTCAGAGAATCCACAGTGGGGCAACGCATTGAGAAAACATGAGTGAAAAACATAGAACGGTTTCCTCTTTAATACCCGTAAATGTAACAAAGAGGACTGCAAATACACTCAGCTTCAATTTGCAGTTGCTCACATTCCCGCTTCCTAAAATCTATTCATTTTCTTTTGCACTAATCCAGATTTCTAGTCAAGTCAGAAGAAACTTCCTCTGCCAAAAAGTGATACACTGTGCTACTTTTTCTGATCTGTAGCTCTGAAAGCGGTGTTTCAAAACATGTTTCCAGGAAGAGAAATGATGAGATTAGGATGGACTGATGCACCAGAGAGGTTGGGAGCTGAACTGTGCTCCTGGAACTCTTTGCTTATGAAGATAATACTTACTCCAGTAGTTCATAGTTAGATTTCTTGTCCAGGGCATTTCCTCTCATCTCTTTAAAAAACCTCCTAGAAATGAATCCAGTGGGAGAGAGAAAGAGAGAAAGAGTGAGGTCATTTTTTTTCATTTTCTTTTTCAATAAAATGCAAAAACTGCTGTTGCTTTGCACAATGAATTATAAACTCCGACTAATGTTGGCAAGAATTATCAGTGTAGCTGACGGGCAGACAGACTGTGCATTCTGCAATGGTGAAGAAAACAACTCAAACTGTACTTTAAATTGTTTGTCCAGCAACAACAAAGAAAACAGAGCGCTTAATACTTGGACTGAACCTTTTATTCTTTGATATTAAAAGAAAAAACGGCAATCTGCATATAAAGAAATGGAAACAAAAGCAGTGGAGTACATTGTGTTACCTAATTTCGAGACAGCCCAGTTTGAGAGCTACATCTTGTTCCACTTGATCTCCGTTTTCTGTCATGTAGTCGTTCTTCACCTGGAAGATGCAAATACGCAAAAGGTGTTTATTAAGACATTTACTTCTCAACAAACAGAGGGTCATCTCGCTCACACACACATACAGGCAATCCTGCTGACCTAGATTATCCAAAGAAAAACACACTTGCAGGGTGTCTTCTAGTAGTGCCATATGCGTTAGTGCTAGCTGCTGGCAGGGAATGAAATATGTTTGGGTGTCTGGGTGTCTCTTGTGTGCTTGTGCATCTGTTTGTGTTTGTACCTGGTGGTAGAAGTAGTTGAGAGTAGGTTTGTCTTCTGTAAACTGCTGCACAAAGCCCTTTGGTAGATATCGGATTCTTAACTCATACCTACGGAGGAGAGAAAGAAGACAGAGACGTCACTATGTTACACTAACGTAAGGATTATTTGTGATGTGAATATAAAGATGTGCGGGTGAACAGAAGGAGGAGAATCAGCAAGGGACGGAGGGAGATTACAAAAGCGCAAGATGCTAGAATGCAAATGAGAGGAGTGCTTGTAAAAATCAGTGTAGCAGAAACAGACAGAGAGATAGTTGTTGACTTAGTCACACAAAGCAGGCATCTGTTTCTGTCTCCCTCTTTATGTCCACCGAGCAAAAGGTCTCCACCTCACAATAGAATCAGCACTAAGACTGCCACAATAAAGGTAATGTATACCAGAGCATTAACATCCAAACTACTCAGGCTTTACAGCCACACAGCACCGTGCGCACAAGGGCTCTCATCACAATTCGACAGACGGGTCACGCAATTTTTCATGATGCCGGTTGCAATAAATCACTTCTGCTTCGAAATACAATACGGCAGACTGCTGAAGCTAGACGTTTTTGGAACTACTGACTTTACAAGGCCAAATAAGTCATGTCTAACCGAGGCAGGAAACTGTTTATAAAGCATAACCTACAAGTTCAACATCCTCCAGGAAGGGGCTTGTTTAAGAGATGCAAGCATCTAAAACTCATCTACCTCATGATGTCCTGGTTATAAACTTTATAAACTTTAAATTAGATTACCTAGTGTTTAATTTAAGTTTTGTTGCACATAAACAGGGACAAGTGACACAACAAGCCAAACACATGATGGCAAACAATATGTCAAAACATGTTAGAAGCCTGTTTAGACATAACTTTGTATAACTTTATATAACTTTGTCAGGATTTTTAACCATCCTGAAGACAGTCCCACAAATCACTCATCCATTTCTGCTGTGTAGCCATGTCAAGGAGAAATAGTCTACCCAGAGATACCCAGTCCTCCCTGGTCCCAGCCTCCTGCTCTACCTCTTTCCAGAGGACATTCACAAAACACCTCATATAGGTGGCAGCCTACTCTACCAACTCTACTCCGAGTCCAGAGCTGACTGAGCACCTCACCCGTTCTTCAAGGGAGAGGCCAGACAGATATTTGTGCTGCTTGTGTCTTCATTTTATTGTCTTACTCACTACCCAGACCTCATGGTCATAGGTTAGGGTAGGAATATAGACTGACTGGTAAGGTGAAAATGCCACTTTCACACACAGCATCTGCATCACTATCAAAGATGCAATAATCTGTCTCAGGCTCCTGCTCTACTTTCCCCTCACTTGTGAGTAAGACCCTGGGATGCTAGAACTCCTACACCTGAGTTTATCCCCCAGTAATTAAAAAAATGTGACCCATCCAAAATAGGAGGATCCTGTCTGGTCCCTTATAACAGCAGTCTAGCTTGCAATTTGATGTAGTTATCACAACATTACAAATACAGGCTTCATCTTGCACCTCCACTCTTCATTTGGCCGTGCTTGTTCATATTTCTCTCTGACATGGGATACGCCCAAATCTGGGTGGAGCCAGTGCACTTGGTCTTTGGATTGACCGTTACTGAGCCGCAGGCCAAAACATGAAGTCCAGCGCACTTTGTTGATGTCTAAAATCTTCTGGATGATCCCCTGCAGACAAAGAGGAAAAAAGAGAAATAAAATGACTGATGACTGTGCAAATAATACTTCATATCTATGAAGGTAAAATAAGCATAATTACAGTCACTTTCTAATGTATCTGTGCTGTCCCTGGGTGCCAAAAACACCTGTATAAGTTTGATATGTTTTAAATAAAACAAAACTTTTTGTTGTGTCTTTTTGGTAAAAAAAAAAAAAAAAATGCCTAGCTTTACTTTATTAACTCAGCCAATGTTTCCCTAACATTTTGGATGAGACCATCAATGTTTTAGTTTATGTCTGCGTGAGTTTGTGTCGGAGACTTCAAGAGATTTAACGCGACATTCCCACCCAAACAACTTGACAGACATCAAACACACGCGCACAATAATGCTCACGGAGCCATGTGTGCTCCCATGTAAAACGCTGGGGGGTCTGACCTAGATACTGAAGTAGAGAGGGATGAAAGGAGAGCAGAGGAGATCGGCAGTGATGTATGACCACTAAAATCTGAGCAGAGCTAGGTAGTTTCTACGTCACAGCGGTGGATCTAAAAGCATCCTGCTAAGTAAACCTACACTAGCACGCGCACACATAAATGGTGCCCTGAGGTGACATGCATTAGCAAGCAAAATATTGTCAGTGCGTTTGGGCCCGTTTTAACAGTGCCGACAGCTAGGACGTTGAGATGAGGACAAATGGCACAAAAAAAAAAAAAAGTAATTTAAAAGTACTCCTGGGTGACAACTGTCACATTTTGACCTGAGAGAGTTATGAGCACTGAGTATTATTGCTGTGAAGGCTACTTCTTACTATAAATAAATGTTGTGGATCTCAGTTAATGGTAAAGTGTCCCTAATATTGTGACACTATACAAAAAAAGCATCTTACCCTGACATCGGTTGCATCGCCGTATCTTATATTGGAAGACCAGCAGCTATTTTCTGTGTTGCTCTCAAAGTGATGGCAGACTTTCAGAACCCTGTCCACGGAGCCGGCCATGGTTCGGTCCGATCCCCCCGCACTCAGTCGGGACTTGGTCCCTTCAAGGAGGGTGTGATTCAGGTTGGGGTCCAGGTAGGCTGATGCCATGGTTTTCCCTGCAGACACTGCCGCTGCTAGGTGTCTGTCATATTCTGAGAGACAGAGGAGAGTAGAACGGACTTTAATTAAATAAGGAGTAATCTAATTATTAAACTTAACAAATCCTGTGATAGTTGAATATCTTAAAATATCTTTACAATCAATTCCCATTAAAAAAAAAACAAAAATAAAGTTTTTTTTTCTGTAACAGAATAATGATAATTCTCTGGGTTTAATATTTAGTCTAGTTTCATACGTCCAACCAAGGGCACTTGCATGACAGTAGATTTGTGTGGAGTAATTAGCCTAATATGTACAAGAACACAAATGTGTGTGAGCCTGATTTTAAGTAGACTAACCAAACCACTTTGTTAAGCACAGCGGTTCAACTGCTTATTAACCCAAATTTCTAATCAGCCAGTCACTTGCAGCAACCCATGAATTTAGGCATGTAGACATGGTCAAAGCAACCTGCTGAAGTTCAAAATGAGCCTCAGAATGAGGAAGAAAGATTATTTAAGTGACTTTGAATCTGACAAGGTTGCTCGTCCTGGACAGGCTGCTTCAAATATCTCTGAAACTCCTGATTTGCTGATTTTCCCCACACAAGAAACAGAGAAAAAGAGACAATATCCAGTGAGCAGCAGTTCTCTAGGCTCCTTCAAAAAGCCTTGTTGATTTCAGAGGTCAGAAGTGAATGGTCAGACTCCTACAAGGTGGATGAACCACATGTTGAAGCCTGAAGCAGATGAGCTACAGCGACACACCTGGTGCCACCCTGCTGTATAAGAACAGGAAACTGAGGATCTAATTCACACAGTGTCACCAAAATTGTACAAGTTTTTTTTTTTTAATTTCCTGTTCTGATGAGTCCTGATTTCCTGAGTCAGAATTTGCCTTAAACACAAAAGCATAGATCCATACTGCCTTGTATCAATCTTTGGGTCTGGTGATGGTGTCATGGTGTGAGGGATTGTTTCAAAGTACCGGTTAGACAACACATGTCCATCCCTTTATGCCCACAGTGCACCCACCTTCTGATGGCTACTTCCAGCAGGTTAAAACACCACCCCACAAAGCTCAAATAATCTCAAACAGTGAGTTCACTGCGCTCAAACGGCCTCCACAGTCACCAGATCTAAATCCAAAAGAGCCCCTTTGGGACGTGGTGGAACAAGAGCCAATAAATGTGAAGCAACAATTTTAAAACACATTGTTGAATGTGTGCCACGAAGAATTTAAGCTGTTTTGAAGGGGGTCAAACCAAGTAACCCAGTAATAGTAAGGTCTACCTGTACTCACTCCAGTCAGTTCAAGATAACAATACTAACTTTAGAACTAGTCAAGACACATAGACGGTAACTTTTAATTTAATCCACTTTGAGTTAAAGCAGGGCTACAAATAACTATTTTATCAATAAAAGGTAACAGTGTCAAAACTTTGCACACATAACCAAGTGACAGTGATGTGTAATTTTTAATTTGTATAGTCAATGGAGTCACTACCGTTTCACTTTCTCTCTCCTGTTGAACTACAGATGTGCTACATTTGTTGCATGTTTGTTCTCACATACTCCTTAGACCCTTGCGTTGTTCCAAACTGTGTGCTGCAAGTATCTATTCTTCATGTGTTGTTTTTCATTGAGATACAACACAATGAACAATAAGATACCAGAGAGACAAATAAAGAGAGAGGTGCAGTCAAGGTCAAGGCTCATTATGTAAGCACCCGTGCCTATAACACAGAGAAGACAATGGATCACAGGACACCATTTTTCCTGAATAAAAAGTACTGACATAGACGCACTTCCTGGAATTTCATTGCAACTCCATCTGGAAATGCCTGAGAAGAACTAATTTCTCTACATAAGAGTGTGTGTGCGCACGCTGTTGTCAACATGGAAGCGAGAAAAGACAGCAAGATCTCTTTCATGCTCCATTTTTCTACTTCCCTTTCTTCCTGTGTGTCTCCTCTCCCCATCCATTAAAAAGGAAAATGGATATGTGCTAGCAGGTAATTACACCTGAGAGAGCGTGCACACACAGGCACGCGCGCACACTCGCACTGAGATAGCTCAAAACAGAGAGACTGGAAAGAGTTGAGTCATAGATTGCAGTAAGAAAATGTGATCCCAACTTAATCTGCCAGTCCCAAATGATGAGGACTTTCACATCAACAAATTCTCTCTCTCTCTCTCTCTCTCTCTCTCTCTCTCTCTCTCTCTCTCTCTCTCTCTCTCTCTCTCTCTCTCTCTCTCTCACACACACACACACACAGAGCTTTGGCTGTACACTAGTGCAGTTCCCATGGAGTCAGATGTCACACCGTGAGCGTGAGGATTCTATGCAGAAAGAAGATTTCATTCATACCTCTCTCCCAACACATGGGGAAGGGGCTACAGCCACTTGTCGCCATGGAAACGCATGTCTCACCGTCCCTGTGCCTGTCCGCGTCGAGGACAGACAGGCAACCTGCAGCTTCACAACCACGCATCACATGCAGTGAAGTTCTCGTCCGCAGGAGTTAAACAAACACACTCCTGACACAGCTGCAAGAAAACCCTCTCATAATCCAAACACTAATTTAAACAAGCACGTCGTCTCCGACGAAGAAAAAACAAAAAGTCTCTCATAACAAAGTTTGCTTCTCCTTGGCAAAAGCTGCAGTAATAGAGAGGTAATAGAAGCAATCCTGAAAAATGAATACTTTGTAGTTTGCTGACAATTTGTCTGCAGTTTGAAAATCCAAGAGAAAAACAAAATCCGGGAAAGTTTCTTCTTGTTTATGCGTCTTCTCTTAATCTTTTCCTGTTATCCAAAAGCTCCACAACACAAAAAAAACTCTCCAGAGACAGAAAGTTACTTTCATCCACAAACTTCACTCCTCCTTTTTTTTTTCCTGTCCACTCCTCAGCGGCCCCTCTCTGATGACAACACACTGTTTGCTTTTTGCCCGATTTCTGCCCCATGCCTGCACTCCATAGTTACACAGTTGCCTTGGAAGTGTCAGGAGGCTTTCGAATTCGGCTTATTTCATTCAGCAAAGTTCCCCGAGTTGTTGAGAGGGAGCAAAAAGTTTAAAGCCAAAAATCCAACTGAATAGCGCGCATCCAGAGGACCTTCAGTTAGCTAGTGGTCAGACACCAAGAGGCAATTACTGTGCTCAGTAAGAAGAAAAAAAAGATCTTCTCTTGGAAACAAAAGTAAGAGAAAAAGGTTGACCAAGAAAAAACAAAGCCAAGAGAGAGAGAAATGCAGCAATTGTTTTAAGGTGAATGAGAAGTAAAAGAGGACAGAGCAACGCAACAGAAAGAAAGTTGAGTGGGGAATGAGAGCGCTCCAGCTGGAGGGGTAGGAGGAGCCAGAAACTATTAATATGCTAATCCTGTCCCCTCTATGCAATAAACCCTCCCACTTTAGCTCAAGCTGACCTCAGAACAGTTGTCATCTTGAACTAATATTAACACTGCTCAAAAGAGCAGTCCCTTAGAACAACTCTGGAAGTCCTCCTTGCAAGCATAATGCATGCGTTACTGAAGAGAGGAGATAAATATTACTTAAATTCAATAAAAAAGAAAACTATATCTTTATTAACAGAATTTAAAGTCCTTTTCATACTGTCGTTTCATAATGGCATACATGACCTCACTCATGCAGGGTCTTGCAAGCTCAATCAACCACAACACCACCCTGAACTCTATTTAGTATAAAAACCACCGTTACAGCCAAACAACAAAAAACACACTTCCTTCTTTCAGACAAATATGTTATTTCTTTTATAAAGAGAAAAAAAACCTTCTTCCACCACCGACACTGTTCCCAGTTTGTAAACTAGCAGCTGCACCCAATATGGCAAATCAACCCACTTCAATCACAAGGTTTTCAGAAGATCACACTCCACACTGCACAAAAAGCCCCTCAGCCAGAAAACACACAGAGCTCCCCTGCCAACTGTCCCTAATAAAGTGTCCCCATACCCAGCTCTATCAGGCTGCTTGTTAAGTGTTGCTTTCAATTGCTATGTTCAGCCAAGCGGCAACCTTGGCTGAAAAACGAAGTCAGCGTCAAGGTGCCAAAAACAGCCACTTGAGGCTGGCTCTAAAAGCGATTCGGACCCCGCAGATCTCCCTCCGTAAAGCCAAACTACATGAGAACAAAAAATTTTTATAACCAGGTAGAAAACACCATTTTGGTCTGGTCCTCCCCTTAAGTAATTCAAGTCACTGAACTGGACCTCTCAACTGGTTTTGGAGCATTTGTAATTAAATGATCCACTAAATACAATGGCCTGATGTGAGTTACAGCTCATTCAAAAAGTTTTGGTGAGTGAAATTCAAGCATTTCATTAGTCTCTAGGTAAATAGCACTAATTACCAGGTATCCGTGTTTGTACTGCATCTGTATACCTTAGGGATACAGCTGGTTAACAAAGGCTGTGCTCAACTAAATGTGGTCACTTATGTGGCAATATTGTGTTACAGAACAGCCAGCAAGTTCGAAAACATACCCAGCTGGCAAAGTCTGGGTGAATGTACTAACACTGGAGAAAATGTTTAGCTGCACAAAAACATCCAAATTATGGACTTTTTTAAAATGTTTAATTATGTGTGAACACATCTCACCTGAAGAACAAAAACAGGCCTGAATATTAAAAACACACAAGTGTTCACAAAATCTTAAATTAGCTTAAAACTTAAGATTTCGCCACTAAGTCCTAAAGCTGCTTAACTGAGCAGCCATTTGGGTGTGCATGTGTGTGTGCACGTGTGAGTTTCCTATAATTTGCGGCCCATCTCAGGCATAGGCCATTGTTATGAAAATGGGAAAGGGGGTTAGAGTGTGGATGTGGGTGTGTGGACTATTGAAAGCCTTTTGTCAGGGGGCCGGATGTTGCCATGAATGGGAAGAGCTTTTTGGGCCTGAGCCAAAGTCTCTGTTCATATTGTGCTGTGTGCTTATGAACATGTTTTTTAAGCACAGGAGGGAAGCACAGCACCCACTACCTACTTAATGTAAATAACATTTGAAAGCAGCAGGTAAACCTCAGATCTGCACTATCCACTTTGATGTGGTGACGTTTTATTAGCGAACAATCAGCGTGTTTGTGTCGATGCCTTGAAGGTGAAGAGCTTTGAATTTCAAACATGTTAGATTTTTACCTCATGAATTAAACACAAATTATTTTCTGCTTGCAATTTCCACACAATCTTTTTACTTTGTCACAGCTCATTAACTCTTTACAATGTTTAAGTCCCCCCTATTCATCTGTAGAGCAGTTATTAGGCAGTACTACAAACGTCTGTCTGTCAAACACAAAATAAAGTGACTTAATGATTAGACTAATTAGATGATTACACCGAAATTAGAGCATGAATAAAATGTCCAAAAAATATACTTTGGAAATATGTTAAAATAAAACACAAGACACTGGTGTCATTCTAAAAACATCCGGTCCAACCAACTCTTCTTCCTTTTCATTTTTCTTACTTCCTCACACCTGGCCATGAGTATTGTTAAGCTATACTCCAGAGGGAAGCTCTGAAAATGTTACAAAAACGTCGGTGCTTTCAGAAATAAAAAGTAACATCATCTGATAAATTAATTTGTCTAGATGATAAGTAGAGGGGATTAAAAGCCAGACAAAGAGCTAATTGTGTAGCTTGTGGACACGCAGCATTAATCTGCAGTAAGTCCCCGGGTAGGCCCGAACAATTAATTTGATTTTTAATCTGGTTTGTGATTTTGGCCTCCCAGACTTAAACAAACATACTCGACAAAAGCAAACCAAGGAAAAGCAAATAAAGCGCTCCCTAAATCTTTGCCTGACGACATGCCTGCATCTGACAATCGCAGCTGTTCCCTGCACTGCGCAGCTTTTATTTTTCTGGAATAACTAATAGCAGACTGTCAAAACTAAACAATTATCTAGCACTGCAGAAGGTGAAGAGTTTGTCCGTGGAAGCGGATTATTGCCTTCAGATTTAGCACAAGTCATGTTAACTAGGATCAAATCACATGCAAAGAGCGCCGTAGAGCCTTCACCATAAAGCATAACACCTTAACTTGTTCAACAAAATCAAAACACAGCACTAGCTCCAGTATACCCAATGCATGAAGGCCAAGAAAAACATGCAGTGGTTACCAACATGAATCTTCCAATGTCAACTCAGATATTCATAAAAATCTGTCCAGCGCAGCAGTGCATCCATCCAGCTCACAAAGACGCACCGAAATCATGAACACAGTTGCATCTGCACAAAGATGTCTCTAACAAACACGCTGAGCAATCGAGACTTCAGGAAAACGTAAACATAGGAGATGTACTTAGATCCAGTAAATAAATACTTTATTAGAAACTTATAAGACATTTCGATTATCAAAAATATCAACAAATACAAAAACGTGAGCAGAACGTTGTTGATTTAATTTTGTTTTTTAAATTATTTATCTTTTTTCTTTCTACACGATACATTACATTTAGGTGAATAAGGACTAATTTTATGTTGACAGTACAATGAAAATGTTTTAGTCGCTATAAATCAACAAAAACTCATAAACTCATAAATAATTGTGGTACTAATACTGAGCAAAATAATCTTGATAATCATTTTGGCCACAGTCGTGAAGCCTGCAGTGTGAATATTCTAATTAGACACACAGCATCTCACTCTCTTCCTCACTCCTGCTCACTAACGAGGCCAACATGTTGACACAAACGCACAGATAAATAGTCCCCCTCGGTTTTCTGTCTTCTTTAATTGTCTTACTCAATCACAAACATGACTCAAATAAGCACTTGCTACTAGTTCAGCTGTTCATTAGCAGAAGCACAGAGTCTGACGATGTATATTTGTGTACTTCCTTCAAGGATGCCTATAATAGGATGCCATGTTTCTGTTTTCTGAATAAATAACTGTGTAGACCACAAATAGGATAATACAAATAAGATATGATGATATAATATATATTTTATGGTCATATCATACAATAATACATTGCTACATTCCCACTGCCATTACCTTTTGGGAATAAAATAATACAGATAACACATGTTAAATGTTATCTTTGAGTAAATAATAATAAAAACCGAGAGGCAACTTAAAAGCAATATCTTAGGTTAAATTGATGTTATCCAATTGCTATTTCTATGGCAACTGTGGGTCAGCTACTTACCTGTGTAGTAGGCAATCCTGGAAATATCTGAAAGACAAATGGAGAAATAATAGAGTTAGCTAGTTTGTCAAATTATATGAGATTTGGACAAAGAAAAGATCAAGTCTGTTAAAAACTTTATTGAGTTAATTCCCACAGCAGGTGTCCGCAACTCAATTACTTACAGGCTGTGAATTGCAGAGCGGACATATTGCTCCACAATGTGTCAAGTTAAGTAGATTAGAAATCAATCACTCCCCTATTTTGTAGCACGCACACACACACACACACACACACACACACACACACACACACACTTACTTTTCACTGAGACATTGACAGATTGTTTTTACCAATCGATACCCCCTTTGTGACAAGATTTACCCTCGCTCCTTATAGGCTGAAGCTTTATTGTTTAAGCATGTGAAAGACCTAAAGTGGGGAAACGCCACAGAGCGGGGTTATTGTTCACCGTGATCAGGCCTCTGTGAAACCAGGATGTTACAGGCCGTGATTGAAGCTTTTTTGCTTTTGATTGGAGGCTCCAATAAAACATACAATGGTGCTGAAGGCTGCAGAGTTTAGCTGCTTCTATTTAGCTTCTTCTCTGAAACTGCCAGTTTCCCATAACCCCTCTCACATAGACATTTATGTGTACATTCAGAAAACCATAATACTAGCTTCTAAGAGCTAAAGCTCAGACTAATGTTTTGTTTTGTTTTGTTTTAATTGTGCAGGATTCAGACTGTGGTTAGGAGGAGACACAGTTGGTCAGACTAATCAAGCAAAACAAAGCTTCTCAGGTAAATGTTTTTTTGGAGGGTTTTTTAAAACTTGGCAAGCATAATAAAGCCACCTTATTTTTCATGCATTACAACAAACAAGGTATGTGACTTGACAACACATTTAGCAATGGTCAATGGTAAATCCTGCCGAGCAGGCTGAAAGCAAAAGTATCAGTCCCACTCTTATTACTGTACTCTATAGGTCCCCACACACCCACAGGACGTCTAGGAGAAGCCTTTTGGGAACATGACACCGAGTCACAGCAATGATAGGGCTGCATGTAGTGGAGGGCAAAAGGATAAGTGCCTAAGTGCTTTGGAAACCCTGATCTAGAGAAAAATACTGGGTAAACACGCACCCACAGACCGACTGCAGGGGCTGTCAACAGAGATGATGTAAGTAACGGCTGAAAGAAAACCTACACAAAGAAAGAAATACCATCAAGGTGATTCGTGGTGGGTGTGCTATTGAAATGCTGTGTAACATGAAACCCTCACAGTCCTGTTTATGAATGCGTGCATCTATAGTGGTGATGGTAATAAACAGATTCAAATACCTCACCGGTGACCACCTGCAATATGACTCGAATTGCAAAATTGTCAGCGTATTACCTTCAGCAGAGGCAACATTAATCATCAGTTTTCCATTATTAATATTTGCAATAAACTGAGGTCTGTATGTGATTCTATAGCACCGCACAATAAAACAAACATGACGTTATCATGGGAAGATCCAGACATCTCAAATTGCACCATGACATATTAGATAACATCGTGGCAGTGCTTTCACTGATAATGTAATTCTAGGAAACCTCATTCCTCTCCAATTTAATTAAGTTTCATTTATATAGCGCCAAATCAGAACAGCAGTTGCCTCAAGGCGCTTTATATTGTAAGGTGAAGACCCTACAATACTATGTCCTCTTGACCCAATCAGCGGGGAAGCCAGAACAGAGCCCACCTTAAGCTGCAGGCACGTATATTTCTTCTAATCACCTCATCTGCAAAGTATCACCCTTTGAAAATCAAAGACAACCATTATTATATCACACCATGATAATTGGGTTAACTTAATCCTGGGTATCTAATACAGACCAGAGTAAACTGATATAGACCAGTTTATGATGGTAGACTCTGTTTTATAGTCCCTATAATGACCTCTAGATAGACCTGAAACCTATAGGCACCATCTGTCCCCTGGATGCTATCAGCGCTCCACGCCGTCTCCATTTGCTTCTCAATGTCTCTCTGTTAAGAGCGCAGGGAGGGTTAAGTGCTATGTAGTCTGAGATCCACAACAATGCTGGCATTGCTGCAGTCTGCATTTGACTCCATAGGAGACAGTGGTCTTTTCGGGGCTTAGAAACAAGATGAAACAGCACCTGAAATGCTGGAACAAAAAATTGTAATCGTGAGACTCCCTTTTCATCCGTCGTGCTTTTTTGGCTTAGAAAGAAGAGGCTTTTTTGTAATCCATGGCATACAATTTAATACAGTTTAAAGAATTTAAATCACACCCAAATAACAACACAACTGTCTTCCCCCGCACATTGCCAGACTGATGTGTATGCTCCTTGCTGGTTGGTATTACACTAGAAGCCCAAAAACCCAAACATGAAATGTGCAGTCAAAAACTACCAGCTCACACCTTTACAGACGGGCATTTCCAAGCACAGACACACAAGCACCATCTCCATGTCTTCAAACAGCGGATAATTGCACGTTAACCACAGGTTTTTAAGGAGCTGCAATTAGACTGAACAATCATGAGAGAGTCTGCTGTGCAATGTCTGTCTGACTACTGGTCTCAGATCAGTGGTTAAAGTTAAAATTCATAGTTTAAGAGGTCAGAGAGCGAGAGAGGAGAGTTTTGCTTTTGTTTCTTTGCTTAAGCATTAGACTGCTAAAAACAGACACTGTAACCAGCTTCTGGTCAAAAGCCATTTACTATCATGTTTATGAAATTGAATTTAGCACAAAATATTGAGATGTACCATTACTGTTAAAGCTACAGCAGGTCTGCTGTGTTTTGTTGTGTGGGTGTGTGGTGCTGCCCTCTCTCCCTCCCATTTCAGGTACCATCTCTATTTCTGTGGAGGGAGCGTTTTGTGCACAGCTGACTCCACTCAGCAATGAGCCTCAGGAGTAAATGTGAGGGACGAAGAGGAGGAGGCCACAATGTCTTTCTTGAAGCAGTGTTTGGGCTGTGTGATTATTGATGTTTACCACTCTGGTTGAAGGAGTGTGTGCTTTGTGTTCCTTTTTTTATTTTATTTTATTTTATTATTTGGATTGACTAGTTAACTTATCGTCTCTCTCAGGTCTCAAGCTTTTTTGTTCCTTTTATTGGTAACAGCAGCTTAGCAGCTTCTCTAAGTTAAGCTGTTGATAAAAACCTACAGTGTCTTCCTGTATTTTATTTCCTGTTTTTATTTGAGGCCATTCAATTTAAAGGTTTGACCAAATCAAGGTATCACTCATCCAGCTGGACTCACACTGTGCTATCTTGTAGTATAACACAATCCAACATGGAAGTGCTAACCAGAAATATCTGGGCTTTTACTTTGAAGGATTTAGCATTTCTCCCTCAGCAGGTGCTCTTAAGCATTGTGGAAAACTAACAGCACCAGTGCCTTGGAGTCCATAGAGGAAGAAATTCGCTTACTGCACATCACTGTAACTGATGGGTAGTTGCCTAGGTAATCCTCTAGTCTACTTATTAGCCTTTCATAGGTCAATCACTGTTATCCTGCACTGTAACTGGAAGTCGCCTCAATGAATCCCCCTTGAAGTTAAAAAAATATCATCTCACTTCACATCATCAGCAGTTCTTTTTACCTAATGATGACGTTTTGACCTCTCAGGTATATTTAACATTAAAATTTGTATTGTTACATATGCCTATTGAGCTTATAGTGAGATGATGTTTGAATATGTACAATAAAACAATCTGACATATATCATTACTGAGCTAATGAATGGATTCAAGGAAAGTTACACCAAATTTCATTGTGATTTATGTGAATTTAAGAATGTGTTTAGGCTCTTATGCTAAAACTTTGTTAGATTATTCAAATTCACGTTCGTTTCTTGAATACAACTGTGTTAAGAACTGTTCTGCATTGTTTTTACACAAAAGCAGGAAGAATAAAAAGCAGCTAGGCCTTTTGCTTATCACCACTGAACTGGACAGTCACCACAATATCTTCCGTTTGTCACATCTTGACCTGACAGCTGTTGTCTTATTTGCTTAAGCCATAGATTTCCCCTAGAGCACTTTTATTTTCCTAACAACCCCTGAACTTTTGGGAGAATGTAACAATCATGACTATAATTTTCTTTCTTAATTCTTGTGCTGATAAGCTCTCAGTGTACGTGCAAATTTGTGTGAAAACATGCGTCTGTAGGTCTAGAAAGCACAGCGGAATAAGAAAGGTCTCCTTAAACTCCAAAGAGTGGGGGCAGCAGGGAGGTGCAGTTTAAACACTGTCACCTACCAACGAGGAGGTTGTTGGTTCAGACCTGCTGGCTGGTTTGATCCTTTATGTGTGGAGGTGGCATGTGCTCCCTGTGCCTACGTGAGTATTCTTGTGTGCTCCGGTTTCCTCCCACAGTCCACAGTCATGCATGTTAAGTTAATTAGTGCCTCTAAATTGGCTCGCTCAATGTTAGCTGGAATAGGCTCCAGACCCCAGTGACCCTAGATGGAAAAGCAGATAAAATAAAACATGCAGAGATGGATAAAAAGGTTGAAGAGACAATCCTACAGGACTCACAGAAGAGTAAAAAAAAAACCACTCCTGCAGAAATGAAGTGTAGTAAACCTGAGGAGAACAGTCAGCTGTTCTGCCTCATTGCTTGGTGCCTAATGGTTAACCTTCAAGCTGTGCTGGCAGGTGTCTCAGACGCAGTGTGTGTATATATGTTGTGTGTGTGAGTGTGTATGCTTGAAACTCTCCGGACAATGGGGTGTTACTGGAGCGTGCAGTCTTACGATGCAACAACAACGCCTGAGGCACCAATCACACCTGCCACTCAGACACACATATACAAATGCACAGCACCACATAAACACATACATATATTCTTAAAAAAACATCGCTTTTGGCCTTTAAAATGCCTCGTGGTAGGATCTAAGCACAGTTTTGGCTCTGACGGAGAGCTACGGTGTGTTTTACATAATGGAGACATCTTTATATGCGCTAGACACCCAGTTGATGTCTTTCATGACTCAATTTAGTTACAGTTCTAGTTGAAATACATGAATAAATATATAGACATGAAGAATATCAGTAAAGGTTTCTGTGTTCTATCAGAAACACACATATTTTCTTATTATCATTATTCACATTTAGATAAACATCAGACAATTATTCAAAGTCAAATCCATTGCACACACACACACACACACACCAAAATACACACGCTCAGATGAGGCAAACTCAAGATAAGCCTCACACGCATGAAACATAATAAGGCCACGTTAACGCATCACTGCTCGCACACATTTATCTGCAAAAGCGCACACATTCACTCGAGTGTGTATCGTTCAGGTGCACTGATAAAGCTAACTGGCTTACTGGAGCGGCATGTTAAATGTATCACGCTCAGAGCAGATACGCTATGCGTAATTCAAATCAACAGATTTAGGGCGTGTGAACTGGTGAGATAGCGAGAGCTTCAAAATAATCTTTAAGTGACGCCAGGGTTGCATGTGTTATTTAATAAACATCCAAACAAATCTGACAAAAATACCCAGTTTATAGTGCAGTCCCAGCTGTGGGTGAAACATATCTACACTTGCTTAACCAGAGACAAACATGTTTCTGAATAAGGCAAAAATCACACTTTCCATTAAATATTGAATGTGCCTTTTATCTTGTCTGGGAGGAAGGCTAAAAATGAATTCTCTTTTCTGATTGGCCAATGAGTTCAAGCGCTTTAGTGGCTCTACTTAATGATCGTTAGATGGTACAATTTGTACCAGACCGTGCACCAGCGTCCTAACATGTATAATTAACTACATATCCATTATTAACACAGTTTCAATCCAACATTTCACCTTTTTGATTGAAGTTTTTCGTTATCCAAAGGATGCCAGATTAGACGACATGGGTCAAACTGTTGTTTCTGGATGTACTGTACAAATTAAACACACTAATTTGTGACTCTACCGGAAATCAGAGGTAATTGATCACCAGCTCAGCTTCTTTAATGTTAACGCAGATAAAGGAGCATCACCTTGCTTGCATGCATTTTTCATGAACGTGTGAAGGAGGAAAGTTAATAGAGATACCTCTTTAGAAGAATTTCCATCCACTATAAGCACAGATCAACATGTTTAATACACACTAAAATATAGATGATCTAACCCAGAAACAAAACGCTGCAGGGGACTTGTTAGTTCATGCCAACATGTGCACACAGAATACACAAACAGGGAGAGAACACTTACACAAATACACACCAACACCTACACGAAGCCACGTGGCCTGCAGTGGGAACTATGTTGGGATGCACACGTGTATTCAAACACAAACACGTACTGCCTTCCTCCCACACACACACACACACACACACACACACACACACACACACACGAAGTTGAAGCCTCCTACATACAAAAAAAACCACACATTTAGGTGGATAACAGAGAAGATTATTTAATGAATAGGGTTTCAAATAGGACTGCACAAAGATAGCAATTATCATCAATCTTCTATTTAGTGCTCAAAAATAATACCATAAAATATTTTGTTTTGTTCAAATCTGTGTGTGTGTGTGTGTGTGTGTGCGTGTGTGTGTGTGTGTGTGTGTGTGTGTGTGCGTGTGTGTGTGTGTATCTGAAACCCAACAAATGCTCGTGATTTTGTTGAACAATTTGAGCAATTAATCTGATTAATTGAACTAATTGCCTCAGCTCGACTGTAAATAAGTAAGCATGTGTATTCACAGGTTTTCTGCCCTCTTCCTCCTGCTCATCGTCATTTAGTAGTGCACTAGTACTTATATAACACTTTTCAAACCAGTTTCTATGCCACATTCACACAGCGCTTTATTCTGAACACTATATCTATTACAAACACACCAGCGTATGCACTGGGGAGCATGTCTACATGCAGACCAGGGGAACCAGGGATTGAACCACTAACCTTCACATTAGTAGAACCTGCTCCAGACCTAAAACCAATATCAACCACTAAAGCGTTCTTTACAGCCCCTCCTCTGCTCGTCTTTATCACCATATTTATTATAACCAGCAGAAAACCGCACTTACCAACAATAATTTTTAGTTTATAATAGTTATTCAAAGTAATGACAGCAAGAAGCCAAAAGAACTAAACCACTCTGACATTGTGTGTTTGAATGCGATAGTGACCACACACATACACAAATCCACAACTACTTCAACTTTTTAGGCAGTCAATGCCTAAAAAGTTCTTAGATATGGATAAACATGCATGCATATAATGATTTAACACAGAAAGAAAAAATAATTTGCATACAACAGCATGTTAAAAGCCTTACCATGGTATAGTCCTTCCATTTAATGAAGAGAAGAGAAGAGAAGAGAAGAGAAGAGAAGAGAAGAGAAGAGAAGAGAAGAGAAGAGAAGAGAAGAGAAGAGAAGAGATCCAATCTTCCTCTAAAGGACAGCTAAATTGGGAAAAGCCCCAGCTTCTGTGGTCTTTGGGTTAGCGCTGTGCTAGCCAGCTAACTCTGTAATGATGGATAATGCCGACTTAAGCTCACAGCCTCCGCCTCCCCCCTCTACTACAAACCTCTACTACACTGACACACACAGATACACAGCAAGCAGCACGAGGAGTGGGACTCGAGTGGAGGGAAGAACCAAAGGAGGGAGGGAAAGCGGAGCAGTAGGCAGCCTATGGATGTGAAAGGGGGAGGGAGACGGAAGAGAGAAAAGAAGGAAGGAGGAGGAGACGTGGGTGTCTTTGTCCCCAGGAGAGTGAAGGAGGGGGGAGAGAGGGAGCCAGATGTACAGGAGATAGAGGCAAAACAAGTGAGGAGGGAAAGACATAAGAAATGATGTAATAACTGCAAGACGACATGAACAAAAAAAAAGGAGTAAAATGACAGAAAACTGTGCAGAAATATCAATAAGAACAAACTGAAAAAAGATAATTGCTAAAAGACACAGCTGAGAATGACATAAGAGAGAAATGAATATGAATGTGTGTGCATTGCTTTCCCTTTGGCTATTCTGCCCGCAGAAATCATCCATCTTTGGAACAGAAAAAAAAGAGACACGGGGACTTGCAGTCAGTTGTTCCACCAACTTTACACATTTAATCCAATTATACTGTAATCAACTTCCACGCAGAGACATAGAGGAGTATGAAGCCACCTCATCCAAATGGGCTTAAACCAACTGATTACTTCATAAATCAAACTGGCATAATAGCAAAGGAGAACAAATGGGATATTAAAGTTTTGCGATTATAAGTTGAAAAGATGCGCTTATTTTTTTGGTAGTTCTTTGAGATTTTCTATCAGGTTATTTGTATCCCGACATCACTGATCCTGCGTCGCCCTTACGCCCAAAAACATGGACATGAGACATGCGGGATTGTGTTTAAACTTTGATATAGTACGTGTCTGCAAAAACCTGCGCTCACATATTTGTTGGCACTCGCAAACCCTCACAGATCTTGGCAGACGATAACATTTTAATCATGTGGAGCAGAAAGTGTAATTGAGGCTTTAGGCTTTACAACTAATAATCATGGAAATCTGCCTTAATTTTAAGATTTTACGCATTTGCACTTGATTTTCTGCCAGATACGCAGCGTGATGAAGCACCCCAAAACATCTGAATCAATAATAATAATAATAATGTCAAGTGCTATAATCAAACAGTCAGGCTTGCAATAGTCTGCTGTCTCAGGACATGCCATATATTTCCAGACTCAAAGAGACATTGCTTGAAGTTAAACTACTCAGGGCTATAAAAGATGTCAAGCTTAGTAAGTTTGTGCAAGCATGAACATCAGAAGTGAAGCAGAAATCTGGTCCCTGGAACTTCTCTATATATGGCTGTTTTCCAGAAAATGCGCTCCAAGTGCCATGAATCAAAAGAGATTATCACTGATCCTTAATATTAAATCCACTATGTCACAGTATATTGTCACACTGGACACTCAGCAAAGTCTATGAACCGTGGCAGAGTCAAGCTCTCACACACGCACGCACACAAAATCAAGCAAACAGGCGGGCAGACAAGACGAGAGTTGCTCAGGAGTAAAGCAGATTAATGGGCCACTGGATTAGTGAGCCAAGATGTCACACAAAGACACACACACACACACAGTCCTGCTCTGACTCTCATTTAGAAGGTGGCTCTAAGCTCGGTCCTTACATCTTTCTGGCTTGCTCAGTGCGGGCATCCTTTCTTTGCGAGGAGGTGTGCTAACATCACCCTCTAGTGGCAATGCATTTTCAAATAACCTGTCATACAAACAGATACACGCCTCGACATTAAAACCACCTGACTGTGATAGGTGTCAAAGTAACAACCGTAAAAATGTCAGGACCTGATATTTCCACCCAATATATTGTCCAAGGGATCGTCTTTTCTTTGCCGTGCTCTCTCTCACCAGGGTGACCAACATTTTCGCATCCATCCACGTAAAAATAAAACACGGGTTCTAACAGCAGGCCACCTTTTTCCACTGCCACTGTGGTTCCACTTTTCCAAAATAACAAACAACAACAAAGGAAGCTCAATCTTCAATAGAAAGATAAGCAACAGACAACAAAACGGCCTCTCGCGGTTTGGATAAATGTTAGTGCGACTGATGTGTTACAGATTTTATCTTGCAGGTGTAACACATAACTGCAAGATACCAGAGTTTTAAAAAGCCCAGAGCGTTATCTTTCCAGTTATATAGTTTCAAACTATAATATGGAGACTACTTGTTGTAGGCTGTTTTTACTCTAGTTCGGCTCATAACTAGCTAGCCTTTATGGTGTGGTCTACCTAAACTGCTGATACAACGCATTCATTTGTCCTGTGTGTAAAAGTTCAGGCAATTAAAATGTTTTCATTAAATTGCAAGTTGTTATTTGATGAAGTAGACTGTAGATGTTATCCAATACATAATGCTATTCAGCTAACTGTGGCAGTACTCACATGTTGGCATTTCAGGCTTCAACTTTCTCACCTCTCATGTATTTTATATTTTTATATCATGAATTATTTCGTTTACTGAATTAATGGGTTTGCATCATGTGTTTGGAACTATATTTTAGATTTGTTGCTTTGCTTGTAGTCCATGTGCTGAAATGTTACGAGAACTTTTTAAGATCCAATGCAACTGTCAGCCACTCGAAACATGTTTAATACTACAACGTTACTGTTAGATAATCAAATCACATTATGATTTGATCGGCAACCTTTAAAATTATATATTCACACCAATTTTTATTTTTTAAAACGTAAAAAAAATTCAGTAGAATTATTTCTTTTGAAATCTATTAATTATAAATGACCAGTCATAGCCCACCTGCAGTACCTTCATGTCCCACTAGGGGCATGAAGCTCACAATTTGAGAATCACTACTGTGTTTTTTTCCCTGCTTATTTTACCCTCTGGGTTTATAAGTGATGAAATGACCCCCTATTTAATGTCAACAGTCAAAACCCTTCCAATACATGTATCACCTCCAAATTTTTCCATATGATGACATAAAAGGAGCAGCTTTAGTGGTCTAATAAAGCGTGTTTTGTAGCCATTAAATGTCTATGATGCTGGATTTTATTCAGCAAAATGATCCCATCTGCTACAAGAAGAAAAGAAGGCTTTCCAAGTATTTTGTGCAATGCTACTGCTGATATAATGACAAAAACATTTTTCCAGACAAAGAAAGAGGGAGAGGCAGACAGCCTCCAAACAAGTCTTCAATGAACCTTTGTTACCGGAGTGTGCCTGCTGGTGACTAATCTCACAGACAGACACATATACATTGACCCACAAGCAGACATTGTGGGATCACACCCACATCTGACCTCAGCCACACTAATTTATGGTAGCATACCAGCCTCTGAGTGTGATGTCATACCTATGGCTTTCATCCAGGTGTTTCTTTGCTCATCATTGTGTGTTTCCCCTTATAATCCATCATGACTGTGTTTTTTTATGTTTGGTGTGGCTGTGCACGGATCTAGTGAACAAATGAGATCATATGATTGGCCAAACAGACACTGAAAACTGCTTTGGTCCTGTTCTCAGTGCATGTGTGGCTTTCACTGTAAAGGAAACTGAAGTTCTTGAGCTTACTTGAGCTTGAGGGATGTTGTTATGCATGTGTCAATATGAAGAGGAAAGCAAAGGGAGAATCATTTAAAAATAATAACCACACTACAGCAAACGTGTCTTGTAACACACACGATGAAGACATTATTTAATTGTTTAGCCATCTCATGCACATGCATTCTCTTAGCCAAAAATCAGACATAAAAAAGTTTAAAAATATTCATTACAACTGGATCTGTTAGTATTTAGGGCTTTTCCTGGATAGAAAACAAATGTTTTAGCCTGGGACCAAAAGAAAACCTCCAGCACTGTGATACAGATACAGCACTGTGCAAAAGTCTAGAGCCACCCCTCATTTCTTTATATTTTTTATGTCTAAGCAGACATCTAGTAGGCTTTCTTAGAGTTTTTGTTGTTGTTGTTTTTTAAGGTGGATTTGAAGAATAGCTCTCCGGGATTTCTGAAGGTATTTCAATTTTTTTCCTTTGGACATTGGGTGCTTCATTTTTTAGTCCAGTCCGTGTACCTGATCATTATCAGAGGAATGCTTTTTTGTTTGTTTTTTTGTTATGCCACCAACAATTCAAGATTAACAAAGGCTAAAAGGATAAACTATTTTTGGGCGCTTTGTTACTACCACCCCCAAAACACATAATTTGTTCCCATTTCTTTAGCTGATTCTATGAAAAATGCCAATTATTCCTCAGTCTGTCAGACATGAAAATTGTATTTTTGCACAAATGAAGGGCTAAAAATTGCCTAAGAGAGTTGAAAAATAAAGGTGGCCATCTGAAAATTACCATTTACAGTGAGTGCACTGCTCATCAGGAAACAACACACTTGTTTGGGACCTTCACATTCGCTTTCTAGAGAATTTTGAGACACTCTGCATGCCAGTATACTTAAAGACGGTTTCTGATGTTTAAACCAAACAGGTTTTTGTTTCCTTCCTGTAGACAGAGCCACATTAGCTGTTCTCCCTGTTTCCAGTCAATCTGGTAATCCAAACCGCTTGCCAGAAACCCCATTTGTATTTAAAACGGCAGAGATGAGTATTATTAGTATTGATTTTCTCATGTAACTATCGACAACGATTTGCTTGAACGAAGAGGAAGTGGCGTCTGAAACATATCCCGAGATACCAGAGCAATGAACAACTGGACAAATAAACCCACACAGCAGGAGGTAAGAGGAACCCACCAATGTGAAGATAAACATCCTGCATATGAAGGTAAAAGAAGATATTTTGGTTGATGTTTAGTAGAAAAAAGGTCACGTTTTCTGCATTTATGCACAAACACAGAAAATGTTCTGTCTTCTCCACCCAGCTTTCTCCTCCTCCCACATCTTTTCTCTCCATCTATATGACAAAGCCCAACAATTACTTCTTTCTCTCTCCCCCCTCTGACTCACTGCAGTGTAATTACACTGTTCGCTCAAACACCACACATACGCACACCAAGTGGGAGAGGGGCAACTGATTCACAATATCTGTGGTTTTAATTGTTATTTTCAACACTTCAGTTACAGCTCAGAGGAAAATTAAAGGAATGTGAGAACAGTTATTAGTTTTTCTCGAGTCGTTTTGGTTCAACTGTGCACACGCAGGCACACAAATGCACACACATACACTCGCATCTCTACGCCAGAGGGAATCACTGCATTTCAGTTCCATTCATCACTAGCTGACATGCTGCACCAGTGACCTGCATGACCGAAGGTACCTCACTCCAAGTGTGTATGTATGTGTGTGTGTGTGTGAGACGGTCCTTGTGTGTGCATGCCCCAAGGAGGGACAAGTCATTAACTATGATGTCATTTCCTGCCATTGTAGCAAGTTTTAGCTGCAGCAAGAAAACTACACTTGGAGTGCAGTGCAAACGTAGACATACTAAAGCAAACATACTGAGATTCAGCCCTGTCAATAAACCAGTTCACTTGTACTGTGTAACATACAATGTTTTTTATAATGGAGCATCCACACAAGAAACGACTAGGAGCAAACAGACAATATTTGATGTCAATGACATTCAGTTATGTATAGTAGCCAGCAGCAAAGTAAAGGGAAAGGATCCCGCATTAAACTTCTCTAAACTTTTAGAAGAGCCATTATAAGCAATTACAAATGGCAGTGACGCTGACAGACACAGGAGCAGTCGTTAGCTACATTAGGATATCCACTAGTCACCAACTACCAGCTATAAAGTGACGCACAGCGAGAACATCTTTTAGATGTGGACGGTGTTAAACATTTCTAAAACTCAGTCCAGATGACGATAAAACTGTCCACGGTCTTATGTTGTGGCTCCCTGTTTAAGTGTTGCCATGTCACGATCTGTTCACAGGATGCTTTGCTGAAGAATATGTGACAGCAGTCGTTTTCACACATGACTCCTGGAAAATGTCAAGGCAGGACACTGAAGCGCTCCTCTCTCACATGTAACACACAGCAGAAGACAGTCCAGTTCTCACTACTGAAAATATGCATGTTCTTATTGGGGGCAAAGCTGATTTGATAGAGCACGCAGATGGCAGGGCACTGGACGCCCAATCAGTACCTTGAATGACTATTATGCTTAATTTATGCCACTGCGGTTGTGTAAATTGTTTACAAAGATTTTTAAAAACACAGAATGCAAAGCACAGACAGTGGCTACAGTTGACACTTCATTGTTTTTAAAACTCGCCATCATGTGACAATAAACACTCTCAGTAGGTAGACGGGGAGTTCAAGGCTGCCCATGGATGCTACCACCGCTGCACCCTAATTTTCCCCCATTACCTGCACTACCAAAAAAAACAGCCACATTCAGACACCAGAGAGATGCTATGTTTGGGAGCAGGTAGGTTAAATACTATTTAATGATACCTTTGGCTGTTTCGGACATTGGCATTCTCATATCAACCTCTGTCAGAGAATTTGTAGAAAGGTTCAGAGCCACAGTATCTGTTAGCTGTTGGGGCTGATTTTCATAAGAAAATATCCACAGATGGAATAATCAAGGCATTATTCCAACATCTGCTTCCTTAAGATCAGTATTCACAAATTTATATAAAAAAAAAAAAAAATTCCTCAACGTCACAGTATTGTGTTTTAATAACTAAAGAAATCCAGAACAATAGGGGAAATAATTAATCTTATAAGCAGACTGATGAGGAAAACATGACCAGAAATCAGTCACATCATAGCCACTAGCCAATAGTTGTTAACAGTGTTTATATGAGCGTGTAAATCTGCGCAGGCAGAGATTTACATGCTCACACTCTGCTAAGACAATACACAAACCCATCCACATGCCTTCACGTGTAGGTGGAAGAAGGTGTTCCCCATGTGGGCATTATAAGCTTAGCAAACATACATTTTTAACCATGAGAATGTCCACACACTTTTCTCAAACCCAACTTTTTAAGGGACTACAGAGACATTTCTAACTGCCAAACCCAAGACAATTATCTGCATTTTCTTGAGCAATCTCAATCACGATCAAAGCAAAAAGCAACCCACAAACAAGGACGCACAACGACACACACATCAACACCAGCTAGAATCTGAGTGGTGCTCCTGCTTCTGAGAGGAAGAGGGCGTTTTCCTTTGAGCTCCTGAGGGACACAGCATGCTTTAGGATGTACAGTAAGTGCTCTTAGTGTGTGTGTGGAGGGGTGTGGGGTCTGCTTCCTGAATGCAGCCAATCCACAAGTAAAGGGAATGACTGTTCTTTTCGTCTCCTGTGCAAACACTCCGCACACACACACACTTATTTTCCTTCACAGCTAAAACCACATGCAGGATGCAAGGGAATAAGTTCAGCGAGAAGACAGAAGCTGAATTTACAGATTTGGGACACTTAAACACACAATTTTTTCTTGTTTTTTTATTTTCCTGAGGTGAACTTGCAAATAGGAATCGTTGATTTGCGCAGGTTGTGTGGAAAAGGAGTTTAGACCTGCCACAGCTGCATATATTTACACAGCAGGTACAAAGCAGCCAATCATTGGGAGGAAAACAAGAAAAAAAGAGGGCCACCCTGTCTGCTAGGAAAACAGTACAACTTATTCAAAAAGGACCAAACCAAGCAATGAAACAAGCACAGTTGCCAACGCCCCCCCTTCTCCTCAGATTACTTCATTAAGTCTTACTGATTCCTCGTGACACACGCACACTCTCATTCAGGAACTCTGCATACCTCAACATGCACAATGTGTGTCTGCAATGACTGCTATCGCTTATGAGTCGCACCACGTACTGCAATTTAAAAGACGCGAGACCGACGGCTTTGTTACCGTCTTGTCTGCCTGTTTTTGCAGTCGGCCTAGACTAAAACCGATTTTAGTGCAACACAAAGACGGTATGAAGAACCTTTTCAAAACTCAGTACACACCCCACCACAACTAAAAAGAGTGCACAAACCTTGCAGGAGAGGAAAAGACAGTACAGCTCTCTGCAATGTGGTACACTGCTGCTGTAAGGTCTCTGAGTGTAGTCAAGTGTTTCTATAAATACAGGCCTCCTGCACTGCACCGCAATTTACACACACAGAAACACACACACACACACACACCACTGCCACGCCTGTATTAGCCTGCTGTAGACCAGGCTGTAGAAGGTTCAGACCAGAAAAGGTGTAGCCATTTATTGGACTCTGTAAAAGTGCATTCAGTCATTTCAATAAAAAAAAAAAAGAAAAAAATTGAAAGCAGTAACTTTTTATCAGCAGTCAAAGGTATAAATGCTTAGAGCCAACCTAAAGTGCCATATCAAGGAATTTCCCAGAGCCAGAGGAGGTTCAACATGTCAGATAGTTTGAGAAAAACAACGTTGTTTTCCACTTGTTTCACATACTGAGTGTAATGACATGTTTCTACTTGAGATAATGGATTTGGTCTTATGATGCCAAATTAGTAGACAGCAGCTAGACTCTATCGCCGCATGGCTCAAGCAAGCATGACTGGAAAGAATTTTAATGTAATCAAATCGGACCGATTTCACATCTGACCCACTCGCGTGTTATCTGCCTCCCAAATATCCACAAAAACTGATTGTGGTAGATACCGATTTCCAGCTTAAGACCACTATTCAAGTGGTTAAGCACTTAGGTCATGGTGAGAGAGCTGAATGAATGCAGCTGGAGTCTAAGTGAATACAAGCCCACTGGGTGGATAAGCTGCTTGGCAAAGAGGTCTCATTCACAATCAAACTTGAGGAAAATTTATTTAACAGCCAATTGCGTATGATATTATGAACTAAATGTGCATCTGACAAGCTTTAAAACTATCCTGTTGCGGTGTAGGAGGTAGTGCCTGCAGGATGTCGTCCCGGCAACGACTTTTATCTCATCAGAAGAGCCATTATTCAAATACCAGGAATGCACAATGTGAATAAGTAAATCAGTTTGTCAGTAAAAGAGGAAGAAATGAATTTAAAGAATCAAAATATTCAATAATTAAGAAGTAAACCAAAAGTATTTGTAATGTAACTGCAATTTAGAGCCCTGGATCTTATTAGTACACTATTCAGAACTTCAGATTGAAAAATATTCATATGCAGGACTGCACGCTTATTAGTATACTGTTGGTTTAAAGCTTGAGTGGCCTCAGGATACTTTAATTCATTAGCATTTTCTTGCATGTGAAATATGAAGGATTGGCAAGCTCAGCACTGCAGCTCTTTCACACTTGGGAACATAAAGAACGGAGTATGCTGTTTTTGAGGTGATTCACTTGCATTTGACAGTTTGTCCAACTTTACACTGATTGCTTATGCCCCTATTATATATACACACACAGCATCCATATATAATGACTGTTCATAATATAGGGACAAAATTAATCTTCGTGGATTTTCCATGGATTTAACTGGTCATTTCTTCATGAACTCTCTGAGAAGTCCCGAGAAGCCCAAAAAAGGTTACAAGTCAATACAATGCTCTCAAATATCTTATTTTCTCTGATTAACAACCATCAAAACGAACACTTTTCAATTTAAAGCTACATAAAGTTAAAAGAAAACCAGTAAATCCCATATGTAAGATAAAAATAAGACACAACTTGGCACTTAGATTGAGGGAAAAGCCTGAAACTGTTTATCAAAAAAAAAAAATGTCATTCAGTAAAGTAATCAATGAATGACTGTATATTCCTGCATAGCTCTTGGCCTTCTGCCCTTGTTATGCTGCATTAGCTTATTGGTTAAAAGGGGAAAAACGAATTGCAGTCGTGTCACATCAGATCTTAAATCTTATAAAATAAGACTCGTGTGGCCAATAAACATTGAGAAAAACTTACTATTATGAATTTCTCCACTATTACAGGAGGAAACGAAACATAAGTGTTCTTTTAAGGTGGAAAGTATGTGAGTTCAGTTAAGTTCGGCCAATCAAGGTAAAGCAGCAGCTGAATCCGGGAGAATGAGGACAAACAAATGCGTAAAGTAATTATGGAGATAAATGTAGGTTAATCCGGTTCAACTATTTACCGTAATTTACACTCTACATTCACTCCATGTGACCGAGGCGACGAGTTTGGTGGCAGTAGGTCACATTTATTTTCCAACTTAGCGAAAGGTAAACTATGTCCTAGTTACGGTGCCCTAAAGCTAAGCTAACTTATCCGGTACTTCCCAAATAATAAGTGAGTAAATTAGTCCAAATACTTGGGGCAGGGAAACAGCTAGCGCCAGCCAGGACTGAACGGTAACCCAACTGCATCTCCCGTAATATCTTTTAGCTGTTGAAATAATCCCCCCAAAACACAACATCACTCACGCTGACTTGTTCCAGGTGACGTCCGAGAGGTTTGAGTTGATTTTACCGGCGACAGAAGCTGTGAAGGGTCGGTAAATATTCCGTTATTTTCACTTGTAGAGCTGGAAGGACTTTCAGATAGCGTTTTTTTTTTTTCGCTCCTGCCCGTTTCCCCCTTCTCGCTCTCCCTCTCGTCGCCTGTTCCTGCTTCCCCTCTCCACATCCAGCATTCCAATATGGCTGCTTCTGGGAGAGAAAAAGAGAAAGAGGGGGGAGAGCGAGGGGAGGAAAAGCCTGCCCGCAGGCACACAAAACACAAACCAGCAACTCATGAATGAATGAATGTGTAGATACTTAAAATCTTACAATTGTAGCCGCTTTGTTGTATCCAAGTTTGGAACATTTAGCGCGTCCCTTAACTTAATTGCGTAGTAACTCGTAGTAACAATGTATCAAATTCCACTTTGCATGTCCTACACTTAAAAAACTGTACTAATGACAAAAACATCAGAATGTAAATGTAATTGTTAATAAGCCCCTCTGAAAGCAGAAGTTTTGGCAGTTTGTTGGTCTGTGTGTATACACAATCAGCATTGATATTATAGAAGCGACTATTGGCGCTCATCAGTCTGGGAAGGGTTATAATGCCATTTGAAGTCAACAACTTTCCGTCACAGACAGATGATGACCTGATCCAAGATCAGTATAAGATAAATAACATCAATATTGAGTTTTGAGTTTAGCGCAGGTACCTTTCTAAAGTCCATGAAAATAATGCAGTTGAAAATTAGCACAGCACATCCCCTTTAAGGTAGCAAATGTCATTATCATTATAAAGAATGGGCCCTTCCACATGTACATGCATTTGTGCTAATGTAGATAGCCAGTAGATAAGATTCCCTAAACAGCACCCACTTTACATAATAATGCAGTATTTCCACAGACACCTCAAAACCAACAACTAACTCCTGTGAAAGAATGCCAAGCAGGGTATTTGAGACCATTTGTTAGAGAAAGACAAACAAAAAGAAAAAAAACCTTGGTGCAGGAATACAAGCACAATATAAACCAGACTAGTCAGCCCATCTTTAAACTCCGATACTAGAGAATTTTGTAAACTGTTACAAATTTACAGTGAAATCTACAGCTGATGTGGAGGAATCTGGAGCCTTTTTTTCCTCGGAGATCTGGGCTATAATCCCACCTTGCCTCTGCAATAGGTGTTGGCTGTTGACTGTATATGCATGTGTCTGCTTGGCAAATAATACAGTGTCAGGGCCTGCTGATTCATTAATCAAACCTAACAAGATTTGGCCAATTAGTCTTTCTTATCATGCCAGTACTTCACTAATGAATTTACAATGTGCGTCTTGCTTTTATACACAGGGTCACAAACGACATCTGCTGGTCAGTGATTGTTATTACACTTTATTTGGGATTTTATATAGGTTTTGAATTTCAGTACAGTATATTTAGCTTTAATTTATATTTCATAAGTTTTATGTTCTCTCACTTGTGGTTTACAGTGACTTCTGGATCTGAAAGGAAAAAAAATGTTGTTTCTATAGCCATAAAAGCGAATCTATGATTGAAAGGTGGTCCAATACGGACGATTCACGCAAGCTCACGAAACTTTAGAGTTCCGCACGGAGCTCTAAAGTGGAATGAATAGAGGTTCTGGTAATTCCATATAATAGTAAGCGCTCTTTATGTATGCAAGTAATTCAGAAAGCTTCTTGTTATGTGAAATGAACGACCGACGAGGTGGCACGTTGAGAAAATATACGCAAGGTATTTACACACAAACACGTACATAGTAAGAGCCTTGTTTCACTTTTGCTTTGCTAAAGTTAGAATTTGTACTTTGCTCATATGAAAGCCGTCTCTCCGCCGTTACTGATTTACAGTGTGTGATAATATTCGCTTCAAAAGTGTGTGCCGTGACCCGGATTCGAACCGGGGTTGCTGCGGCCACAACGCAGAGTACTAACCACTATACGATCACGGCTGGCCGCCGAAGAGAGTTGATTGTAGGAATGGTGTGACATATAGTGAGGCATCGTCACCCCGACATTAAAAAAAGAAGTTTAGGAGTCGTTTTAGACCCTTCAAACTGAAGTGTGCGGTTTCGGGTCCAGATGAACAGAATCAACTTTTGAAGAGTTTCGGGTGGAAGTTCATTAGTGTTTAATTTGCTTTCATGCTCCAATGGATTGTAAACGTGTTTTGGTTTGTGATTTATCTTTTCTTTCTTTATTTCTATTATGAATTTAACAAAGATGTTCCTTAAATTTACTCAAGAAAACGCTTATTGATTATGGATAAAATGCCGTGACACGGATTCGAACCGGGGTTGCTGCGGCCACAACGCAGAGTACTAACCACTATACGATCACGGCGCGCCACCTCTGAAGGTAAAGAGTCACTGTCAACGCAGTGTTCAGAACCTGCAGATTGATTTCTGGACTGCATCTTGACGTATCTCACCGCTTTGTCGTCTCGGATTTCTACAAGTTTGGCTCAGCACTTTGTTGCCATGTGTCATTGCTACAGAAAGTTCTGTAGCTGTAAGGATAAATTCACGTTTGCAAGTTCAGTGGTAAAACAAACAAACAAAACCCAACAATAAATATTTTTTTGACAAGCAGGTGATTGCTTGGCATACAACGATGCAGGTCTGTTGCTCTGTCTCGAGTTTGGGGTGTGTTAGCATACGTGCGTCATGGATAACAACCGCAAGACTGTTTCCAATAATTACCTTTAGCTCTCCGGTGGGCTCACTGGTCAGACTCACAGGCCCTTTCGCCGTTTTAAGTTCTGCTTTCATTTTCAGTTTCTGTTTTTTACAGATAAATAGCCACTCTATGACACGAAGGAAAAGCAGACTTGATAGCAAGTGAGAAAGTTGGGACTTCACTGTCAAGGTTTACATTCACATATATCTAACACAATTGCCTACACGCTTAGATAAATAGTGGATTTAATTTTAAAAATAGCATTCAAAATGCCACGTGGCCTCACAATTTGAGTCAAGTACTGGTCTAAGTTACATGATGAAGAGGCCTCTTCTACATGAAAATGGGGAGATCAGTGCAGCCCAGTTCCTCTGTTAGATGGTCATGTCTATACTTGGGTCATAGTGAATGCACTTGCCTGGAAAGCATTTTGTGTGGACTTCTGTGGTTTTAAATGTGCTTTAAAAAAATTTGACCTTTCAGCACTACCTACTTATGCCACCAGAGTGCTCCAGACACGCATTACAGAAATCACTATTCCTACACTGTAAGAAAAATCCATAAAAGTACAATACAATCTACTGTATAAATGTGAGGGAATTTTCTGTATTAGTCATTTACAGGTATTTTTCTGTATTTCTCAACTATTGCAATGCATTGTGGGAAAAAGAACCCCAAAAGGAGGGAAAATTAAGAGCAAGAGCAGCCATTACACTTGTTTCAGGCTTCATCTAGATTTTGGACTCTGGAGTTGGAAAAACTGCCTTCAAATTTCTGTGGTAAGTATTAAAACTCATGTTTTCTTTTATTAAAATAATGTTTTTCAAAAGAATCTGCGTTTTTATTTAGAAAGAATTTTTAATTTATTTGTTAGCTGGTTTCTGCTGTCTCCAGACAAGTCAAGAATAATTTGCTGACTCATTTTTAAAATAATCATTATTTAGGTTTAACATGACTCAAGCTTTCCATTTTAGTTAATGTTAAAATAATTTTACTATGATACCACCTTTTTTGCCCTTCAGTGGCTGGATCAGTTTTCACTCAGCAGACTCAGCAGTTCATCTGCATCTAAAGGACAAAGGTCACTCTTTCGAGGATGCCAACATTCACATTTTGGACAGAGAGGACAGATGGTTTGAAAGAGGAGTGAAAGAAGCCATTTACGCCCACTGTGAGCGACCATCTTTGAACAGAGGCGGTGGTTTACGACACCAACTGTCTGCCATCTATAATCCAGTTTTGAGTTCCCTCCCCAGACGCCTTAACGCCCACTCACATCCTGGGCCATCTGACCTCAGGAAATCGCATGATAGGGTGGGGCCAGGTTTCACAATGAGCTCACCCGAAACCCTGGCTGATTGGGACCCACACCCACTTTCACACCTTGGCTCATGTGATTAGGTAGAGGATCATCAGGGGGTCCTTTGTCCCTCTTTGGGGGGAAACTCCCACTGGGTTTAAATCTGGGACTCCCCACCATTTGACCTTAGAACTGAAGAAGCTTCTCGGATGAGAGGTGAAACGTCTTCAATCAACTCAAAGAAGTCCAGACGCTTTTCTTTCCAAGCTCCTTAGACTACGATGACCTGGATGACTGAGAACCTTCACAGACAACATTAATTGTACCAGTGTTGTTCTGTATTAAGCAAAAAATAATTTAAAAAGTTTTAATTTACGAATTTTTGAGCAAATGGTGTGCTAGGTTGTAATTGCATAGAAATGTACGTTTAAGGAAATAAAAAAATGAGTTACAGTGAAAAGATGTCCTTGGAAATAGTAATATAAACAGAAATTTCAATGTTTCTATTAACAGAAAATATCAGTTAATGATACAGAAAATATACTGTGAATAAACGGAATTTTCCATTTTATAGCTGAAGGAAATGTCCGTAAATAGTATAGAGAGTATACTGTGAATCTACAGAATTTTCCGTTTTATCATTTACAGAAAAGTCCGTCAAACTTCCGTAAAAAAACAGAAAATGTACTGGCAGAAAATTACCAGGACATTTTCCGTTTCTCTACGGATTTTTTTTTACAGTGTATTTTTACAGTGACAGTGGTCTGACTTAAATAATGTCTGCTGTTCTTTTGCGCATCGTACAGGTCACTGTTCAGGTATATCAATCAATCAATCAGAACTTTTGTTTGTCACATGCAAGTTGCCCTGCAGTGAAATGGGACCCCCCCCCCCCCACACACACACACACACACACACCTTACAAACACAACATAGACATCACATGGGGAGACAGGTCGGAGATCGGTAGTATTACGGAAAAAACACTGAAATGCACAATACAATGGGAAAGTCCAAAGTGAAAAAAGAGACCTCTACTCACGTTGGGCTCCTATGGGAGGAAAGCATGAGAACAGTAAACAAAAAAACTCCTCTGCACAGAAATGTCCAGAGCACAACATTGTGGAGCACGTGACAAGCAACAGGGGTAGGTGGGGGGGGTGAAGAGTAATCCGAAGCAAACACTGTGGCCATCCTGCCCTGCGCTATTATTCCAGTGCTGGGCCCATGACCCTCCGTGTTCTCCAGGAGGGAACAAGCATAGAAGAGGTTGGAAAGGGAGGGGGAATCAGTGAGTGCATATCAGTGAATGTGTATGTGTGTGCGTGTCCAGAGTTCAGCCGAGACAGTGTCCTTCGCTCTGCCAGGCTAAGTAAACAGTCTTCCAGCCGACCCAGGTAGCCTTACATAGAATGGGAAGGAACAGTTTAAACACAGTCGTTATCAGGGTGTTTTTGTTCAGCTCCAGCCTTGAGACCACAGCTGGTACCGAAGGGATAGCTGCATGAAGTGATGGTGGTTTTTACTTTAGTGCGAACAACTCATGGGAATTTCAAAGCTGTTCTAACAGTCCGACACTGGTCTCTCAATCTCCCGTTGGAGGTCCGCCCTGTTCTGACGGTACTGACGGCAGGTCATCTTGAATGATTGCAGTCATGTTATTTCATTATTGGCACTGCATTGCCCAATCAGATTTCTTAACGTAACCGGCTTTTCCTTACCTTACCTGTGCGCTCATCAACCAGTTGTTTCATTTTTACAACAGAGTTTAATGTGGAAAAGGTGGTTGGGACAGATGTTCAAACAAAAGCGACAAGCGGCTGATGTGTGAATGATGCCCACATTTATGCGCGTGGCACAGTAAAAGCACCTGCATTAACACAGAGACATCTGGTGTTCTGATGGTAAATAATGTCTGTTGTTGGCATCGTACAGGTCACTGTTCGGGTATACATAGTGGAGTGAGACAACTGCAAGATACAGACTGCACCTGACAGCATAATCCAGCGCGCCAGCTGTGATCGTATAGTGGTTAGTACTCTGCGTTGTGGCTGCAGCAACCCCGGTTCGAATCCGGGTCACGGCAGCATGGTTGTGATCGCAGAGCAAGTGATTGTAGTAACACAGGCTGCAGGTCATCTTGAATGATTGCAGACATGTTATTCATTATTGGCACTGCATTGCCCAATCAGATTTCTTAACGTAACCGGCTTTTCCTTACCTTACCTGTGCGCGCATCAACCATTTTTTTTTTTCATTTTTACAACAGAGTTTAATGTGGAAAAGGTGGTTGGGACAGATGTTCAAACAGAAGCGACACGCGGCTGCAGTTACAGTCTGTATTATGCGTTTTTTCTTCATATGAATCTGATGTGTGAACGATGCGCACATTTATGCGCGTGGCACAGTGAAAGCACCTGCATTAACACAGAGACATCTGGTGTTCTGACGGTAAATAATGTCTGCTGTTCTTTTGCGCATTGTACAAGTCACTGTTCGGGTATATATAGTGGAGTGAGACAACTGCAAGATACAGACTGCAACTGACAGCATAATCCAGCGCGCCAGCTGTGATCGTATAGTGGTTAGTACTCTGCGTTGTGGCCGCAGCAACCCCGGTTCGAATCCGGGTCACGGCAGCATGGTTGTGATTGCAGAGCAAGTAATTGTAGTAACACAGGCTGCAGGTCATCTTGAATGATTGCAGACATGTTATTTCATTATTGGCACTGCATTGCCCAATCAGATTTCTTAACGTAACCGGCTTTTCCTTACCTTACCTGTGCGCTCATCAACCAGTTGTTTCATTTTTACAACAGAGTTTAATGTGGAAAAGGTGGTTGGGACAGATGTTCAAACAGAAGCGACACGCGGCTGCAGTTACAGTCTGTATTATGCGTTTTTTCTTCATATGAATCTGATGTGTGAACGATGCGCACATTTATGCGCGTGGCACAGTAAAAGCACCTGCATTAACACCAGTGTTGGGTAAGTTACTTTAAAATAGTAACTTAGTTACATTACTAGTTACTCCTATCAAAAGTAACTCAGTTACTTCAAGTTACTCGTTACTTTCAAAGTAACTAGTTACTAGGGAAAGTAACTTTGGTTTTACTCAGAATTCTCTTATTAATGTGTTGCTTCCATAACTTTGCCAGTCTTCTAGCTTGCTTACTTGCCACAAGTGCACTGTGCCACCTACCAATAGAAAGGAAAAGATAATGTGCATATTTCCACGAGAGAAATCCCACGCCTGGACCATCATTGACTGCTGCCATGATTCTAGCCTACGTCACAGCGTCGTGTGCGCCTTTTACATCCAACACAAAAACGGCAGTCGTGGTGCTTTGATTGTACTCAGAACTCGGAAATTCTGCCTTCCGAATAGGAAGATGTAGGTAACACCACACTGCAGATGAGCTGCATACAGGGCTGGACTGGGACAAAAAATCGGCCCGGGCGTTTTGACTAGAGACCGGCCTGCCATTATAGGAAAAATCATAAAGCCTTTGAATGAAAACAAACGCTGTTGTGACAGTGATGTACACTGTTTTGATGGTATATATGCATCAATCGTTTGTTGTAAGATTCAGATAATTAGTTTTTAAAATCTAGACATTTTAAATGAGAATAAGAAAGAAAAGTATTTCTTTGTGCCCACCTCTCCCTGTTAATGCCCTACCTGGCCCCCCTGGCAAAACTTTGCTAGATCCGCACCTGCACAGTTACCAGCTGTCAGCTACCTAAAAAAGGATCCTGGGGTTATCTGTCTCTCAGAAACAGTTCATAACTTCCCTTCAACTCATTTATGTCACCTAAAAGGTAAACCTGTTTCTCCATCACCTGTTCAGCTCTGATGATTCAGTAAGGACATCTCCTGGTTTCATCTTCATGTTTCCCTCTCACCAGATAACCAAACCGACATCATGACCAGCAGCTTTTTTGCAGCTGTGGCTCCAGCAAACATCAGCTGATACTAGAAATTAATATTAAATAAATTCTAACAACTGCTGCTCAAGCTTAAAAGTGCTGCTGTTGTTTAACGTGACATTGGCTGGTTTCCTCTTTCTGGCGCAAAGTGGGCGATAAACAAACAAGAGAGCCGATCAGCTGATCATTGATCAGTTTTCATGATTGAAGTAGAAACAGGAGAGGGAGGGGGAGAGAATGAGAGAAGAAGAGGCAGCTGTGCAGCAAAGACACAGAATAACTCCAGCTTTGTGTCTTTTTCAATGTAGCCGAATTACGGGACAAACTGTTCCTTTTCACCTCAATAAGAAACGCGTAATATTTTCTCTGAATACCAGACGGGACGGTTGGCAACTCTAACAACTTATGAACAAAATAAAGTTCAACATCATTAACTTCATTGCACCCACCCAGCTGTATAGAAACTCCGTCATGCTAGCTAGTACGCAGTACGGAAAAAGTCAGAATAACGAAAATAAACTCCACCTAAACTTGGTTTATATCCGACTCGGATAGCCTGCAGGTCATAACTTCTTACCTGAAGTTCAGTTCACACTTGGACCGGCGGCCGCCTCGGGTCTCTTTTCCTTCTGCGTCCCCTTTCCCTCATCCACCTGCTGCCTCCACCACTTGCTAATGTTACAGAATCTGTGGAAGCTCCGCGATAGCCACCACACGAAGTAACGAGTAACGACCCTATCTAAATCCCAGTAACGACTAACGCGTTCCTGATTTTGGCATAATAACTAGTTACCGTGCTCGTTACCACAATAATAACGTAGTTACTGTAACGCGTTACTTAATAACGCGTTAGTCCCAACACTGATTAACACAGAGACATCTGGTGTTCTGACGGTAAATAATGTCTGTTGTTGGCATCGTACAGGTCACTGTTCGGGTATACATAGTTGAGTTAGACAACTGCAAGATACAGACTGCAACTGACAGCATAATCCAGCGCGCCAGCCGTGATCGTATAGTGGTTAGTACTCTGCGTTGTGGCCGCAGCAACCCCGGTTCGAATCCGGGTCACGGCAGCATGGTTGTGATTGCAGAGCAAGTAATTGTAATAACACAGGCTGCATGTCATCTTGAATGATTGCAGACATGTTATTCATTATTGGCACTGCATTGCCCAATCAGATTTCTTAACGTAACCGGCTTTTCCTTACCTTACCTGTGCGCTCATCAACCAGTTGTTTCATTTTTACAACAGAGTTTAATGTGGAAAAGGTGGTTGGGACAGATGTTCAAACAGAAGCGACACGCGTCTGATGTGTGAACGATGCGCACATTTATGCGCGTGGCACAGTAAAAGCACCTGCATTAACACAGAGACATCTGGTGTTCTGACGGTAAATAATGTCTGCTGTTCTTTTGCGCATTGTACAAGTCACTGTTCGGGTATATATAGTGGAGTGAGACAACTGCAAGATACAGACTGCACCTGACAGCATAATCCAGCGCGCCAGCCGTGATCGTATAGTGGTTAGTACTCTGCGTTGTGGCCGCAGCAACCCCGGTTCGAATCCGGGTCACGGCAGCATGGTTGTGATTGCAGAGCAAGTAATTGTAATAACACAGGCTGCATGTCATCTTGAATGATTGCAGACATGTTATTTCATTATTGGCACTGCATTGCCCAATCAGATTTCTTAACGTAACCGGCTTTTCCTTACCTTACCTGTGCCCTCATCAACCACTTGTTTCATTTTTACAACAGAGTTTAAACTGAAAAAGGTGGTTGGGACAGATGTTCAAACAGAAGCGACACGCGTCTGATGTGTGAACGATGCGCACATTTATGCGCGTGGCACAGTAAAAGCACCTGCATTAACACAGAGACATCTGGTGTTCTGACGGTAAATAATGTCTGTTGTTGGCATCGTACAGGTTACTGTTCGGGTATATATAGTGGAGTGAGACAACTGCAAGATACAGACTGCAACTGACAGCATAACCCAGCGCGCCAGCCGTGATCATAGTGGTTCGTACTCTGCGTTGTGGCCGCAGCAACCCCGGTTCGAATCCGGGTCACGGCAGCATGGTTGTGATCGCAGAGCAAGTAATTGTAGTAACACAGGCTGCAGGTCATCTTGAATGATTACTGGCATGTTATTTCATTATTTGATTGGTAACTGCATTGCCCAATCAGATTTCTTAACGCAACCGGCTTTTCCTTACCTTACCTGTGCCCTCATCAACCATTTGTTTCATTTTTACAACAGAGTTTAATGTGGAAAAGGTGGTTGGGACAGATGTTCAAACAGAAGCGACACGCGGCTGCAGTTACAGTCTGTATTATGCGTTTTTTCTTCATATGAATCTGATGTGTGAACGATGCGCACATTTATGCGCGTGGCACAGTAAAAGCACCTGCATTAACACAGAGACATCTGGTGTTCTGACGGTAAATAATGTCTGTTGTTGGCATCGTACAGGTCACTGTTCGGGTATATATAGTGGAGTGAGACAACTGCAAGATACAGACTGCAACTGACAGCATAATCCAGCGCGCCAGCCGTGATCATAGTGGTTAGTACTCTGCGTTGTGGCCACAGCAACCCCGGTTCGAATCCGGGTCACGGCAGCATGGTTGTGATTGCAGAGCAAGTAATTGTAGTAACACAGACTGCAGGTCATCTTGAATGATTGCAGTCATGTTTTTTCATTATTGGCGAGTGAGACAACTGCAAGCTACAGACTGCAACTGACAACCGTGATCATATAGTGGTTAGTACTCTACGTTGTGGCCGCCGCAACCCCAGTTCGAGGGATTGTTGCCACAACGCAGAGTACTAACCACTACACGATCACAGCTGGATGGATAGAGCAGCTGTTGCTGGCTTCCATGACACAGCCAGTTTCAACAAACCAATAATCCTAAAAGCGTTCTCTATTGTTTTGATGCCATACTTCTGGTCTGTCCATGTAGTTTTGAAGTGTACAAAATTCCCATCACCCATGCTCACCATGTCTGCTCCTGGCCTGAGGGATCTTCTTTAAGTCAAAGTTTCTCCACTATACAAAAGTATGGATGCCAAAATTAGATCCCTCTTTCGAGTGGACCTAATCTCTGTTCTTCCCAGCGTCTCTTACTTGAGTAACTTTATTAGATATGTCAACTGGAAAAGAATTTGTTCTTTGCCATAAAAAATGTTCTTAAAGTGAAGGAAATTTAAATTTAAAATTTATTTATTCATATAGTAAATTATTAATTCCGGGCGTTGAAAGATAGAAAAAAATTTACCCTCTTTGAATGTCAGTCAAGTGTATTAGGTTTGTTAGGTTTCTAAGAAAGGATACAATAAAATAAAAGGGGGGGACACACTACATTAACTTTTTCATAGGAGGAAGAAGGAGAAGAAGAAGCTGTACATTGTGTGGACGTGTTTGAAGAAGTGATCTTTAAATCGAATATTAAATTGTATAATAATAATTCTTCTAATTGTATTGTATCTAAAGTTCTCGCAATATAGATAGTGCACTGCGGTGAATATCCAGTAGATGGAGCCCTTGCGAAGCAAAACGCCCCTCTTCGAACTGCCAAACTAAAAAAGCTCTTATTTTGAAATTTGGTTCACAGGAAGTTCAGCTAACGCGTCGCCGCTCTGAGTTTGACAGACCAGCGGCAAACTTCGGACTGTCTGTGAGTGAGAAAGTAAACTGTGAATCAGAGCACACAGTAAAAGTTGGTCTCAGTGCTGAAGTCCCTGCTGCAGCTGTTTCACGGCTTTCTAACCGCAAGCTGGAGCCGTTGTTAGCTGGAGGCTAACCCCCTGTTTAAAGTGTATCCAGTGGAAATGATCGAGAAATATTTAAGGTCAGTCTCTGATTTTACCCTTGCTATGTGAGGAATCCTGCTCGGTTGGTCTCACAGCTCAGTCTCACGTGTTTTACATTTTCAGCTGCTGGTATTAACGTTTTTAACCTTGTTGTAATGTGTGACAGCATGTTTAGATGACTGTTTTAGGCGTATTGTTGTTGCTAATGCGCTGTTTTGATTTGTTCGGGCTGTATACACGATGAACTCGGGGCAAGAGTCTTGGCACATTAAGCCACATGTTGCTCATATTTTGTGCTTTTCCACCCGCCCGCCAAACGAGAGAGAGATCATAGGGCGTGTTAACAGCAGTCCTGCAAAGTGAAGAAAGAGCTGCAAAATGTTTACTTTACTCCCTACTGCTTGCCTTCATTTATTTATTTTACTGTTTAAAGTCATCAGAGGGTTTTTAGGGGTCTTTCGTGCACATTAAAGGGGCATGCCACCCTTTTTAACAGGTTACTCACTTCTTGTGTCCTATCTAAAAAGTCTAACCAGTTTTCCCATGATTTTGGATTTTCCTGGGATCTAAAACCTACTTTTATTTTCCACTGGTGGGTGTTAACAGCTATGAGAAAAATTGAGAGCTGCCTTTCAGCACAGTCACTACTAAAATGAGGCTTTGTTTATCTAAATGACAAGTTATATTTCAAAAGTTTGTCTTTTAGGAAAGGAACTATCATATGGTGGTGGAGAAATGAGACAGGAATTCCTAAAACTGCTTTCATTACTCTGTAAGAGCAACATTTGTTTTAACCACTTCCATTTTCCAAACCGTCTTCTTCCATATTTCTTTTCAGTTCCATAAAATACATTTAAAGCACGGCTGAAATTGCCACTGGCTGCATCAAAGCGGCTTCCTCTCAGACAGATATGACGACAAACTTGTTTGTTACAGATGGTGGACAGGCTCTGGATGGCTGCTTCTCACAGCATGGCATTACCTCCTTAAGCTACACACCCTAGTCAAGTTTAAATACTGTTACTTGTGGGTACACTAATGGTTAAGCTGTCCCAGTTTGTTTAAATGGTGGTTTCACTGCATCTGAATTTTCTTGAGTCTTTGATGATGCATGCATGCATGCATGCATGAACCTCCTAAAATGTGTAACATAGTTCAAAAACTGTTTAATAGTATACAAATAAACACAACCCCCCAACACGAGGTTGGCTAAATTAGGGGTTTTCAGGGGAATAAGTGAGTTAACAATGTGCTTTTTTCCGTGACACAGCAGGGTGGTTAGTCAGAGGCTGGAATGGCCTGAGAAAAGGATTGCACGCAAGTGTGTCGAAGTTTAAGAAAAAATAGAAGATGACGACACAAAAGTACAGAAATAAAAATAAAGGAAAGAGAAAAGCTAGGAAGGTGCTAGAGGTATGTTGGAGTACATAATGTAGGCAGGAGGTTGAGGAAAAAGAGGAAAATGTAATAGGGTATAGGTCACTGGGTTCAGCCTGGAGCTGCAACTAATGCAAGTCAGATGTTTATTCTGACACTGGTACATAGGCAGGCTGATGGTAGCTTGGTAAGTTTACTCAAAAGGACTTTAATTGGCATTGTATTTTGATGATACCTGAACAAAGGTGTTGTTTCATCTCAAATCATCAAACTTTAAACACTTTTGCTCAGCAGTGTTTTTTCTCTTGGAGCTCTGCTATGCAGGCCATTTCTGCCCAGTCTCTTTCATATGTTGGAGTCGTGAACACTGACCTTATCGAAGGCAAGTGAGGCCTGCAGTTCTTTGGATATTGTTTTGGGGTCTTTTGTGACCTCTTACATCAGTTATCGCTGTGCTCTTGGGGTCATTTTGGCGATTTTTGCCACTCCTGGGAAGGTTCATCACTCTTCCATTTGTTTTTGCCATTTGTGGATAATGGCTCTCACTGTGGTTCACTGGAGTTCCACAGCTTTCAAAATGGCTTTTTAACCTTATCCAGACTGAGAGATCTCAGTTATTTTGTTCCTCATTTGTTCCTGAATTTCCTTGGATTGCGACATGTCTGGGTTATGATGATCTTTTGGTCTACTCCACTTTGTCAGGCAGGTCCGATTTAAGTGGTTTCCTTATTGAGACATGTGTGGCAGTAATCAGGCCTGGGTGTGGCTAGAGAAATTGAACTCAGCTTTCCAAAAATGTGACACACCACAGTTAATTTGTGTTATCACATGGGTGGCAATCACTTTTCACACGGGCTCATGTAGGTTAGATTTTTTCCCCCCTTTACTAAAAAATCCCTTCATTTAGAAACTGCATTTTGTGTTTGCTTGTGTTATTTTTTTTTGACTAAAATTTAAATTTGTTTGATGATCTTTAACATTTAAGTGTGACAAACATACCAAAAAAAATAGAAAAGCATGAAAGGGTCAAACACTTTTTTACACCACTGTAATATATTCTGTGAAATTGTAGCTTCATATATCAAATGCTTTTTAGATATTTATGTATGTTTTTTAATAAAAGGCCTGTCCTCCTGCTTTTAGACTTTTCTTTCATACATTGAAATCCGCCACAATAATTTTAACGTGAATGTTTAAACTCAAAAACCTTTAAGGATAAAGGCTCGATACTCTAACTCCTCTTTCTCACCATAAAATCTAATCAGAATTTGCAGTTTGAGACACATACACCAATAAATCTAAATCCCAGGATGTGCTAGTTGAAACGCATTTAATACATAAAAAACAGTCCTGTAGCGTTGCGCATTTAAGCACACACTAACAAACAAAATATCACATCACAAAAGACAACTAGTGACAATTTGTGAATGACATATATTGGTGTTTTACAGTAAAGGAAAGTAAAACGTCTGTAATACTTTTTTTAACATGACATTTTTAGTCATAAAAATGAATACATGCTGCTTTAATTCAACTTTAATGCAGGGCTTAGCAAATATGATAAGTTGTACCACAAAAATATCAGTAGATGATACTGTAACTATTGCTGCTACTGCCCGTCACACCTCCCAGGGTATGGACCACCAAAAGTAGATCTCCAGAGGTTTCAGTAGAAAGCTTAATTCCAATAGAACGAAATTGTAATTGAGAAAATAATTAAAAAAGAAAAAAAGTCATTTTCAAGTCCAAGACGAATGCGTGAAGTAATGATAACGGCAGGAATGTCCAGAAGCATCATTCTGAAAAACTGAAAGAATAAAAACTTCTAAAAGTTTTTTTCTTTTTTTTTAATGTATCCACAATTGCTGAGAATCATCAAGTTGAAAAACTAATGCTGTGACTTTTCTTTAGCCACTACAGATGGAATCAAATGTGGCGATATGTCAGGCAAAAAAGTTTTTTTAAAAAAAGGTTTGCTTACAGGAATTTTTGATGTTAATGACAAAACTGGTTTACTGCATCAGTGATTAAACTCTAACATCTGCTGTTTGTGCGATTTAGATTTTTTTAAATATCCTTTTTGCATCACATAGTCCAGATGAATGCAATGCTGTGTGCATGTGTGACAGCATGCATCCTGAGGAAGTTGTGGTGAAGGATTTTGTCTATGCTCTGACAAATCTTGTGGTTTTTATTTAGCTGATGCTTAATTTTACAAATTTGATTAATCAAAACCTAGTTTCTTTACGCAAAGTGAAACTCAAACTCCGATATAAACAGCATTTGGTTTTAGAATTTTATTAGTCATGGTTAAAATTGTTGAACCGTCACCACAGCTGCTTCACCTCTTCACTGTAGTCAGATTTACAGTTGGGGTCAGAAGTTTACATCTTCTCATCATCTGCATGAATGTTGCAGGGATTTTGGACTTTGATTGCTTTGAACTGTTGTTTTTCTAGGTTCGAATGATTGTAGAGGATTAAAAAAAAAGAAGAATTAGGTATGCAATCCACAAACACCAGGTCAAAATTTTACATACAGGCTCAAATAAACATATACACTCCCACCTCCTTTATTATTCCAACAACTTTGTGTAGCGTAACAGGATTACTGTCAACAAAACAGCCCCACCGCATGATACTACTACCACCATGCTAGACAGCTTGTACAGTGTTCTTAGGTTTTAAAGCCTCACTTTTACGCCTCAGATCAAACCTCTTATCACTGAATCCAAATCAATCTTTGTCTCATCTGACTATTAAACCTTTCTCCAGAAAGCATGGTGGTGTTCCAGGCAGTTTCCAGGTCATGGCAGGCTTGAGCCTAGGTGGTTTTTGGGTTGGTCATGAACATTCTAACCAGTTTCTTCTCATCTGACGATAACATTTTGGGTCTTCTTCTGGAGTTTGGCAAAGTGTTCACACATCCAAATAACTTACATATAGCTGTTTGGACTGATGACCTTGAAATTTGCAGTTTCTTTTTTAGAAATGGCTCCAAGACACCTTCCCAGCTTGTGTAACTTACAATTCACCTTCTCAGATCATCACTGAGTTTCTTGGGCTTTCCCACTGTTCTGAGTATTGGTCAGTCCAATGAGTGCTGTCAAACAAATCCCTTTAGTAGTTGCTGAATTAGAGAAAAAATTAATTAAAACATGTGCACCTAACTCTTTTTTTTTTTTAAGCCATGAAAGATGTACACTGTACAATCATTCCAACCTGAAAAAAAGGTTCAAAGAAAGCCCAAAATTACCATTACATACAGTCATCATGGGCATGAATGCAAACTTCTAAACAACTGCACCTGCTAGTTGTCTGTCACTACAGTAAGGGTTACTGATACATGTACCCTCAATAAAATCATGTTTAGTTGTGTGACATCATAACACGGTAACTCATCTGCAGATTCAGTCCAGAAACAGTCATACCTACTGTGAGTGGAATACCTAAATGTGCATTGCTTTAAAATATATGCTTCACTGACTTGACACGTTGCCTGATGTGTTAATACTACTACAAAAATTGCAGGGAAAGCTATCTCCGTATAAATTTTAGTTGTAGAAAATAGCTCTTATCTCACCTAAATACACACTGTGTGTCTTTTTGGCAGTTTGAGTGCTTGGATGTGATGGCGGAGCTCCCATCTGGACTGCTTGAGGCATGTGTAGTGGTTGGAGCCCACAGTGATAAGCTTCGAGATATACACCAGGTATGTATGCAGACAGTCAGTCAAAAGACAGATAAAAAGTGTGACCATACTGTTGAAGCAAAAATAGGCACACAAAGAATAAAAACAAAAAATCTGACATATTTCTGGGCTATCTGAATCCTTCCTGCAAACAAAAGCTCTTTTCGATACTTGTGGATTGTAACTCTAGAAGGAGCAGATTTGTGCTTTTATGTAGGTCAGCCTTTAAATCACAATACCTGAGAACACTTATGTCCACAACATGAAGAGCATGATTCATTTCAAGCAGAATTGGGTGCGTTATGAACTGTTTGGCTAATCAAAAGTCTGATGTATAGAAATAATACCATGTATGCCATAATGCTTCTTAATCAGTCATACTAATTAATTTCAAAGTGTTTACAACCGTAGGTTATAGTAGGTGTAAGGGCAAAATAAATCCTCTGTATTGTTTTATATGTATGGTCTCTAAAACATGACTGAATATATAAACATGACAAACTTCATTGCAGCTCCATCAGCAGGGTAAGTTAAATGGACTCCCACTGTTGGAAGCTGAGGTACTGCAGGTCCATGCCCCGCCTTTTGTTTCCAAAGAGACCAATTCAAGCCAGGTGATTGCTCCAGCTTTCAGCCGTGTCCAGAGGAGGAGGAGCTTCATTAAGAAAGTATGCATTATTATTATTATTATTATTATTATTATTATTATTATTATTATATTACACAGGATCACAGAAAAACAAATTGTCTGCTGCTTGCGGTATTTCATGTGTCTTAAACTAAAGACACTTATACTACTTATACTAAAGCATACTACTGTGCTGAGTCCAAATCTGTAGTTGGATTTAGCCTAGGACATCAGGTTCTGAAGTTATACACGGTATCATTAGCTATTCATACAGACACAAGAAACAGATTTTATATTTGTTATACAGTCACTGTACATAACTACATTTTGCTTCAAAACTGTGAGAGATTACAAAATCTTGTTCACATTAACAAACGTGTAAATAATAAGTTCACTTGAGTCTTTATGCAATGCACATGCACTGTTCAAAAGTGCTTTAGGCACTTGCTTTTGCGGTTGTGAGAGTCTGCACTTGATCACTGCAGAAACCAGCAGTAATTGCCCATCATGTTGGGGTTGAAGCTGCCTTGATATCTTGTTTCTGTGGTGTCAATATCCTTGTTGGATTGTTCTCCATGTTCATCACTTACATCACCCATATTTGGACTGAAAAAATCCAGATGAGAATGCAAAAAATGCATTTTGAGTGACATTTGGCAGTCGAGTTGCTGATACGCTGCTAACATGTTGCTTACAAGTTCAACATAGTTTTCAGCCTGATGGTTGACAAGAAAGTTTTACACAACTAGCAGAAATGCATCCCAAGCAGAAAGTTCAAGCATGTTCAGTTTGGAGCTGAACGCATCATTTTGCAGATGTCAAAAATTCCTGCTTTTAGCTCAGGAATTTTTTCCAAACCTATCCTTCAGATACTGGAGGCCATTTCCATTACCATCAATTGCCACGTCAAAGTATTAGGCCCAGTTTAATGTGAAGTGGTGGAAGTTACACTTTTAGTGGATCAACCAGTGATGCATGTAGCACATTGTATTGGCAAACAGTGTGCTCAACTCTGGATGACCACTGCTTCACTTTGTAATGATTGTTATCATCACAACTATTCCATAGGCACAGAAAGGACATGTGTTCTGTGTACCCCAACTGTAGACTCAACAGCAGTGCCACAACCTTCAGGTCACCACAAATGTCCCAGTTATGATTTGAATAGTTGATCAGCTTCAAAATGAGTTCCACTGACTCATGTGTCTCTTTCATTCCCACAACTTGAGCAATAGGAACAGAAAGCCTTTCGTTACTCTGATTCCATGGGGTGTGTTTAGCACAAATATAGCAAAGATTGTCTGGATGGTTAACGCAGCTCCACCTACTCATCTTTAGGATAAAACACACTAATAGACTTGCTAGCAAAATAAGAAAACAGTTCTGTAAACTATAAGCTTGCGCTTGGCCAATCTTGCATTATATAGAGGCTTAGCAACTGCTGACGCTACAGGAACACACTGCTGGCATGATGTGTTACAAACACGGGCTCATTTACCATGTAGTGGCCAAACTGTACTTGACCTTTAACTTAAGATTTAGATGTCCTAGGTGAATTTTGACTTCGGATTTGGAATCAGCACACTAGATTTCATGTAAATAACATGTTTTATTCCCAGTAGCAAAATCTTTGTTGTCCTGTGTTATTATTAGTATTATAGAGTAAGCGAAAAAACAGACTATCTGCAGAACAGTGGCTCAATTCCTTCACAGCAAGAAGTCCTGGGTTCAGCCCTGGGCAGGGCCCTTCTTTGCAATGTTCTTCCAGGTTAATGCTTCATGTCTGGGCCCAGGGCACTCTTGCAAAAGAGTTTCTTGCTCATGCGTTTTTCTTTTTTGCAGAAGAGGAGAGATCGTGCTGCAGAGAATCTGTCTAATGGAGAAGCAGCCAATCGCACTGAAGTGTCATCAGCAACAGAAGACATCAGTGTTCCAAAGGATTTGGATCTTATTGCTTTACCAGAGCTATGCTTCCCAGGTATTTTGTGTAAATTTCCATTGTGACAAACCAAACATTACTGAGGATTAAGCTGAATAGCACTGCTGCACACACTCATAATAAATACAGAATTACATAATAATCCAGTCTGTTGCTTGAGTAATCTATTCTTAGGCAATGACTGTATCTAGACTGATAGGTTTTTACTAATGCCAGGTAGTCTTCTTTCTTTCTCTAGTTAAGTGTTACCTAACTAGAGACCATCATGCTTAGATGCATTTTTCCAGTCTAAGATCAAGAATCTGAAAATTTATTATCATGTGTTGCACAGTCGAGCATTAGAAGTCCCATTTTCCTGCTCTTTAATCTAGGTTTAGAGGCATTATGAAATTGCAATTGCATATAGCCACTTCCACTGGCAGCCAGGACGTTTCCACTCTTATTGCTTTGTCTCTTGGAGACACTGACAGTAGGATTAAATTGTGCATTTTGTTGTATGGCATAATCTTAAAATATCTGTTGTTTTTTTTTTTTCTCATCTAGGTGGTCTTGAGTTAGCCAGTGAGCAGAAACAAGACAGTTATCACTTCCTGGTTTTTACTGACATGTTTGGGAACCGAACCCATGGAGTCGTTGTGCAATACTACAGAGCTGTGCCGGTACAAATGCATACTCTCAATTTAACAGAAGGACATGCTAGGACTAATCAGTGCAGACAATCAGTATTACTCATTTGCTTCCTTTTGTGTCAGTCCTGTCAGGAAGGTGTCTTCCAGAACGGTCACAGGGGAAGCTCAACTAAAGCACGTTTCTACGCACCCTTTGCTGTGTGTATCATCTCCAAGTTCCCCTACTACAATGCCCTGAAAGACTGCTTGTCATGGTAACTTCTTTTGAACATACAGTTGATAAATAACCTTGACCTTGGTTGTGTTTTACTTTGTGCATTTAAATTAATCTTTCATTTGGCCTCCTGCCTGCACATGCTCAGTCTCCTGGTCCAGCTGCATACTGCAAGACAAGCTGATTTTGAGGAGACAGTGAAGGAGTTTTCAGCCAAGCTGTCCCTCGTGCCGTTACCCCCTCCTGGACAGCTGCATGTGGTCAGGAAAAACTTTTCTTTCTCCATCAGATAACTCCACCTTATTGTCTTTGTCTCAGACAGCTCTGATAGAACCTTATACTAAAATTCTTTTCTTTGTTAGTCTTTCAGTCTTCGTCCTCTTCAAGTATATCTTCCATCAAGAGAGGATCAGGACAGTCCTGTTGTTGACATCGACCTGCATCTGCCTTTCCTCTGTTTTACTCACACCGTATTGCTCCAGGTACCGCATATGGCAGCGTGGTATTGCATTTAGCATTTAAATATGACAGAAAATATGAGATCCTAAGTATTTTTTCACTCTTCAGGTGTTGTCCTACCTTCTCCAAGAGCAGCGACTGGTCTTGTTCTCCTGTGACTGGGCCAGACTCACTCTTGTTGCAGAGTGTCTGCTGTTGTACCTCCAGGTTAGTGTAAAGAACATCGTGTTAAAGTGCCCATGTTGACTTATTTTTCATTCCTAAATATTTTAGTCGTGTTTTCTCTTTCAGCCTCTGTCCTGGCAGCAGCCTTATGTTCCAGTCTTGGCGAGAGGAATGTTGGACTTCATAATGGCTCCCACTGCCTTCCTCATGGGCTGTCACATCAGTCATTTTGAAGAGGTTGCTGCAGTAAGTACAATGCTGTCGTTTTCAGTGTTTAAACATTAGGCTTTTTGTGTCTACGTGTGCTTTTTTTAAAACCATAATGAGGGAGTACACTCTTGGTTTCCTTCCTTGCTGACAACAGATAGATCGTGGAAATCTTTCTTATCTAAGGAAGTGGTGTTTTAAATATTTGGGGATTTTAGCTTAAGCTTATAATAACCTTTACAGTAATTACTAGACGTGCATTGAAGAAAATAAATAATAAATTACAATTTTCTTTGTAAATTGTCTCAGTTGAGCTCACATACAGCATCCAACAATAGCTGTTTGTTCTCATCTGTATTCGTCTTTATTCAAGCTGAGTCCACATATTCTACAGAGGCAGTCTGTTTGTCAGACTGAGATCTTCTGTTAGGCTGGATTGTACTCTACTGTACCAATTGTAACTACAATATATGCGTCTGTATGTGCTCATTTGTGGGAATAGGAGACAGAAGACCTCATTCTTGTGAACATCGATGATGGCAGCATTCAGACATCGTGGTGCGAAACAGTCGACCTGCCTGCTATCCCTCTGGTTGCAGCTGAGAGCTTTACATCAAGGTAACAAACATGTGCCTCAATGTCAAAGTAGACTGCTTAATTGATACTGTGACAATGAAAGGAACTATTATGCTTTTACTTATTTTGTGTACTCTTATAGTGTTGGTGCTCTTATTAGATTTCAGTAAGTTAGATCCGCAAATGTCAACACAATCCCTGTGAGCCAAGATTTTGTTTCTGACAGTTGTGTCAAGCTGACATCAGGTTGGCACTGAACAGGAAGCGTTGGCCAGGGGGCAGCCAATCAGAAGAAAGTAGACATGAAGAAAGAGGCCTTTAAGGAACAGTAGTTAAAACCATTTATTTCAGGCAGATGGACAGTATAAGATGAAAAAGGGCCTTTAGAATGTTAAGCTGCTCTAAAATAAGAATATAGAGTTGGAAATGGAGTGACCAGATCCCAACAAGCTAAATATGCAGGAATTTGTGTGGAACAAAGTGGAACACATCAACAATGCTAAGAGGTATATTTAACTTAAAATACAATACAATAAATTCTACATGTTGGCGGCTTGTCATTTAGTAAGAACAGGACAAATATATTTCATTTCAAAGTCTCTTGCTAAGTAGATACAAGCTTTTTATCCTAATGAGTATGCATTAGGCTTGTTAACATTTTTTCTGATTATAACAAAAAGCCTTCCCTTTACAAAAGTGCTTGTTCTGCAGAATCAGTCAAAATGTGGGACAGACACGAAATAAAAATTCTGTACAGTCCAGCATAAAGAGCAACATCTGGTCACCCTAGCTAAAAATGAGCATAACATGTCTGTTTATAGAGAGAAGCATTATATGTTCAAACTGAGGTTTGGCATGCAACCCTTTCAGCTCGAATCACACCAGCTTTTGAACTAAATGTTACAACTGTTGCCCTAAAAACTGCCTAAATGAAATTACAAAGGCAGTGAATTTTAAATGAAGTCCTTTTTTTTAAAATACATATTTGGGTTGTATGCACATCTGTGTCTGTGTGCAGGGCAGAGAGTCTGCAGCTTCATTTTGACCTGGAGCTGTGCCATCTTGCAGCTGGAACCGATGCTAATGCTCTGCGATCTCAACGCAGAGACTGGCAGAGACGGCTCAACACACAGATAAAAAATATCGCCCTAGAATTGGTGGTCAACATCTTTAGGTACAGCTTTGCAAATGTCATAGAAATAAATGTTTACTATTATACAAACTGAGTATATTTAAAATCATTTTATCACTCTCCCTCTCTTTCTTTGCTTCAATTCCATGTATATGGATGGTTTTGTCAGTGGGGTGCAGGACTTCCTAAGCCATGAACACAGGGTTTTTAACAGCGAGGAATTTCTGAGAACGAGGGAGCCAGCAGACCAGTTGTTTTACAAGAAGGTACACTCCCACCTCTACAAACTAAAAAAGCGCCCACTGGGAAACACAAAAACGCTAACTGCTCTTACGCATTTCTCTTTGTTGTTATCTCAGGTATTAGAAACTCACATCTTCCACTCATTCCTGCGTGACCGGCTAAACAGGAAATGGGACACCTTCAGCCGGATGGAACAGAACACACGTAATCTCATGCACAAGTATGATGGGGGGGGGGACTCTGTGTGAGTTTGTAAAAATTAGATTTTTGCATTTTTTTAATTGCTAAAGTGACCAACATGCTGAAAAAGTTTGTGCAGATACCAGTGTATGAATAGCCTTTTTATGTAGTGCTTTTTAGTAATTTATTTAGCTTTTTGTGCCAGAGGGGAAAAAATAAATCACTATAAGTAAAGACTGTTATTTCAGCCCTTCATCACTCTCTTTGAATGAGGACTAGTCAAATCATACAAATTTTTGAAACCGGTCAAAAGAACCACAAAATTCATATAAAACAATAGTGAATGTCATCTTACATGCTAATGCTAATCTTTTATTTCAGTAAATTACATTTCTCTGACTTCTTGTCTTGGTCAGAAAATGTAAGTCTTATATAAATCTGCTTGGGGTTTTGACTATAAGGTGTGCATTTGGGGTTATAATGTATAATAAATTAAAAAAGAGATTAAATGGTTCTTACTTGCTGCCCTAAAAATATAATCATTTAACAAAACAAGCGCACAAAGGTTAGGATCGAGAAGTTAGAGCTAAGGTGCTCATGACTCATGAAACTCATAATGAATAACTAGATTGAATGACTTTTGTTGCGGTCATGCATTTGTTCCAGTGCTGGTTGCAATTGACATTAAATCAGGATTTTCATTAGAATACTTTGCTTTGGAGATGTTTTTACTGTCATCGCATAACATGTCAGCTAGTTTGCTGACTTGGCCTCTGGGGATAACAAGCTTCCAGTGCAGGCAACAGATTTGTTGGCCAAAAATTTCTCTTCTGTCCTTGGTCATTATTTGCAAATTCATATAAATAGAAAATAAAACACCATAAAAGACAAATACATGATTAATATGATTAACAGCTATGTCAGAATAGATTTTTAGCAAATGCAGTCCTTTTTAACTGTTTTGCACATAGTATGCAACCAAAGCCAGCTGAAGCATGATTGGTCAGTAAAACTCAGACTTTTTTTTTTTTCATTCAGATATTTGTTTATAGAGATTTTACAGTCATAAATAGGGATGGGTATCGTTTAGGTTTTATCCGATACCGGTGCCAAACCGGTACTTTTGAAACGGTGCCGGTGCTTAAACGGTGCCCAAACCGGTGCTTAAAGAATGGAAAACACAAAATTGGTCCAAAAACCTCTCATGTTCAGCTGTTTTTTTGTAAAAAGATAACAATGTTAGTCTTTTCTGCAGGTATAGGCCATATATGGTATCACTCTGGGCTGGAAGCAGTGCTTAAACAATGGAAAAAACACAAACTTTGTCCAAAAACCTCTCATGTTTAGCTGTTTTCCACTTTTTCTTCGGTCATTTTAGCCTTTTTGGCCAGGGTGAAGGGAGTATCTGCCACCAAACAAGAAGACAGCTGCATGTAGCTATGATGGTGTTTGCTAGTTCACGTTACATGCATTAATTTAATAACGCGGTTAGCTTACTCAACGTAAATTACACACGAACAACATTAAGCTACTCACGCAGAGAAGAACGGCTGCTGCTGCCATCATCATTTCTGCTACACTGGCAGGGCTAGGTTCATCGGATTTAAAGTGTGACCTCCTTTGACAGTATCAGCTTAAAGCACTTGTTGCAGGCTGCTGAGTTTGCATCTTTTGCTGTGAAGTACAGCCAGACTTTTGACCGCTTTGCCTTGGGCATTTTTAATCTGTAGCTCTGCTCTAAAAGAACGTACGTACCTGGACCCGCCTACTATCCTCGAAACGTAAAATGATTGGCTAGAATCTAAAGTGTATCATTCCATACCAGTTGGTGGCGGTAATGCACCTTTCAGTTGTTTGCCAACCGCCAATAGAAATGTAAGGAAGAAGAAAGTGTATCACAGCTCAGGAAAAAAAAGCACCGAAATGAAGCACCGAAATGTGCGCTGCTTTTCGGTCTGGTTACTACCGTTTATGTCAGAACCGGTGCCATGATGGCACCGGATACCGGTACCCATCCCTAGTCATAAATGACATGTTAAAAATGCATGTTATCCTCTGTAAATAAATAAACTTGTCTGATTCAATTACTTTCACCTGCTTGCTGTCATCACCAACCACAAAGAAAACACAATCTGTGCCTCAATCAATTTTCTATTCAGGAATCGTGGAATGACGGAGTCTCCCCGGCGTCCTCCTATGTCTGAGCTATCCAGGTCTGGCTACAGAACATACGCCAGCCCTGACAACAAGCTGAGCAAAAGGCTGGGAGCCAGCCTGCCAAATCTGGTGCAGTCTGTCAGTGAAACTTTACCCGTCATCAGTCCCAAAACAGTCTGCAGGAAGATGACACCTGATATTGGTCAGTCCCAGTTAAGGAAAAGTGAAAGTGATTTAGCCAAGTAGCAATCAGTTTCTAATTTTGTTTGTCTCCCTTCAGGTTTAAAGTCCCCCAAGAAGGCAGTGAAAGTTTTCCGTCTTCCAGAATTCCCTCCTCCGCTGGCCTACCACTATGTCCAAAACTATTATTCTGACATGATTGCTTCACTGGGGAAAGCTATTAATGCTACACCACCGGAAGAGTCTGCTCTACTGGCCAGGTACGAGAATGAAGAAAGCTGAAATCTCATATAAAGTAGAAATTTATAAAAATGTACAAGGAAATAGGTTCACGTTTCTTCAATAAATTGTATAAATTTTTGGATGGATGGATGGATGTCTCTATTTAAGTCATTTTAACAATATCTGAACCTTATATGGTGTCAGATCCCTAACCATCTCATCTATTTCTCTGTTCAGGTACCATTATCTGCGTGGTTTGGTCAACACTGTGTCCAACAGGCGTCTTGATGCATTAGAGGACTTCCAGAGTCTGTACAAGACAGACTCTGATATTTTTCCCTCTCAGATGGTTAAGTCTTTAGTGGACTCCCTGCCAGAGTCTGAACGTTTACAGGTCAGTTCAGGTTGTCATGACTGTGTGTTTTACTCTCCCTGCAGATATAAACCCTGTTGCCTAGAACCACCTTAGTTAATTACATCTTTAGCCACTTAAACACAATATACTTGTGTTTAAGTAACCATAGTTTTCTTCTTTCTTTACAAACTACCCTCAGTAAGATTGTGAGGTGTTAACAGCATCAAATATCATGTCAGCAACTCAGTTTCTCATCACAGGATAAGTAGGTGATTGCAGATTATTTTAACAATAATGACTTTCGGTGCAAAAAAGGGCAAGTCCACTGCTTCCACCTCACCTTCTAGTCTAAATGAAGTCCATCTTAGTGGTTTGTGTGTAATCTTACTGACAGTTAAATAAATAAACAAAGGCCTCTGCCATAATGTTGAAATCTCCCGACAGGCGGATAGAAAGGCTGAACTCAAACGGCTTATCAGTCGAGTCAAAAGGGACCAGGAGCGGGAATATGCGGGCCGTGGAAACGGGCACGAGGAAGGTGCCATAAAGAGATTCCAGCTGCCGACAAAATACATGCAGCTTGAGGAGTTTGTGAAATGTGTCCAGGAGTCTGGCATTGTTAAAGACCAAGGAACTATTCAGAGACTCTTTGATGCTCTAACTGTAGGTAGGTACTTATTTATTTGACAAGACTTTATGCATAAAACTGGGAGACTGCTTTGTACTTTCTCACTAAAGCATGTCAGAATTGGTAAAGCACGCATGCACACACTCACAGGATATTTCCTGTGTCCTTGTCCTTCTTCCTCTCTTTTTCCAAGCAAATATTTATTCTTCGGGTTAAACATTATCTCACTCTTTCTTGAAGGCATAACCAGAGCTTCACTGGGCATTCGTTGCCCTATGACCTCTTTTTATTTGCTGTTTACTTTTTGCACATACTCAAGGTGTTCTCAGTTGGAACAGAGGTGACTTTTTCAGTAAAAGAAGCATCAGTTCACAAGGTGCAAGTAGTTCCTCAGTCCCTGATCTGACAACTTTCATGTTAGCTAAGATTTTTCTTGTGTTGGTTTTAGATATTAAAGCTTTGGCATGTGTAGTAAAGATTTTCAGTTCCAGTAGTAATAATAATTTGGGAAAGAGTGTCACTAAAACATATGTGATTGAAAAGAAGGAAGGAAGCTTACAGTGAGAACTTATCTTTGCCTGCACACTGGGATTTTGGAAAACACCTTCTTTCTTTCTTCTTTTTTTTTCTGTCATAACATCCTGTTGGAGGTTGTGACAGGCTAATGTCAGGTTTTCCTTTCTACTTTCGGTGCGGAGGATAAGATTCAGAGTCACATCAACAGGATTTGGATCTCCTTTTGCATTGTAAATGTATTATAATTACTGTTTCCTATTATAAGTTCCTGTTGTATAGTCACTTAAAAAAGTGGTGTTTATATAAAAATGACTACAACATAACACATGGTTATGTAGTAATTTTAGAACGTGTTACGAAAGCGTTGATGTTAAATGAAAAAGGCAGTCAGGCGGTGACTGTGTGGGATTCACTGGGTGAGAACATAGTTTCGTATCTCTCTGGGTGGTTGGTTGGGTGTGGGGTTGCACAGAGGTGATGCACTGTATGTGGCCATTGTTGGAGTACAGTAGGGATTGCAACTTGTAGTCGCTCACTCTGCAGGCGTGCTTGGAAAGAGAAACAGAGCTGACTCAGAGAGTAAGCAGATGCCTGTTTATGAGAGTTTGTGACACAATTCTGGGTTTATGACAACTTAAAGACTTATTGCTATCTGAAGGCTTTAGTATGAACTTTTATTCTTAAATGTTAAGTTTCTTTTTATTTTACTCTTAATTGTTTTAATTGCAACATATTTACTTAAAGGTGCAAATTGCCAGCGTTGATGATATTTGAACATCTACATTGTAATGTTTTGCAGTAAATCGTGGCTGACTGACTCTTTAAAAATGATTTTTAAAAAATCATAATTAATCACATTAGAACATTTTTGGAATATCTGCTATAGACAGAGGAAATATTATTGATGTGATGAACACAAATAGAGCCACTTATAGCTTGTTTGCTTGAGGATGAAACACACATTTTTGGATTTGATCCTGGGTGTTTTATGAATTTTAACCAACTATTGTTTTTCATCGTGCCTTCCTGTTTATTCATATATTAATATGTATCTTAGGTATTTGTTTGATATGTTTATAACAGTGATTTTGATAAATTCTGTACAAATAAAGTTGATTATTTTTATTAAATGATGTTTAAAATGAGGTTTTAAACTGTTGCAGACCAAGTAGGTCTGATACTTATATATCAGACCTACTATCCACAAACTCTCTTCAGTTGTTTTGAAAGTGTGTGTTTGTTTGCTGCAGGTCATCAGAAGCAGGTCAGTCCAGATTTGTTCAAGGTTTTTTACACCATCTGGAAAGAGACTGAGGCTGAGGCACAAGAGGTCTGTACTGTACTTTACACTACTTTAAACAAATTACGATGGGAGAATTAACAGTGATTTGCGGTTCTGTGTAGATTATAATTTAAATTATAAACCTACTATTAAGTTTTGTTTCTGCAAAAGGGGAAAAAGTGCCATTCTTTAAGTTAAAATTTCAGTTTATTTTCTTGAAATTCAAATAATTACAATTATTTTGAATTATTTTCTCAGATCTATGAGGTGGTGACTCAAAATTCTGAGATTAAAAACCTGAAATTTTGGACTTATGGATGACAAAAGATTCTTTTGTTTTTTCAGTGGCAGAAACCAGCTTCAATAGTTTACACTGTAGTTGAACAAATTGGCACTTTATGCAGGTTTTTGTGTTCGTTTGATCTGAAGGTTTGTCTGCCAGCATCTGTTTTGGAGCACATTGAGGCCAACGAGTGCGTCTTCAAGGTGTCGTCTTCAGTAAAGACGAGCCGCGGAGTGGGGAAAATCGCCATGACTCAGCGACGGCTCTTCCTGCTCACGGATGGACGGCCAGGATACGTGGAGGTGGCACAGTACCGAGATTTAGATGTGAGATTAAAAGAAGAGATACAAATACAGCTCTGCCCAGTAAGATAAGACTTGAAACGGCAATCTATAGTAGATGTTGTCTTTGTGTATTTTTGTTTTTTCTTTTAGGAAGTAAAGGTCTCCTCAGCTCCCTTCATGCTCCTGCGAATCCCAGGCCTGAAGCTTCGTGTCCGGGGAAGGAAGGAAACTTTTGAAGCTAATTTGAAAACGGAGACTGAGCTTTGGAACCTGATGGTCAAAGAGATGTGGGCCGGGCGCTTCACAGCTGACCAGCACAAGGTAAATCTGTGATGAAGAGGGTGTGTGAGTGTTGCTGTGAGGGAGCATAGAGGAAAATGATGAGATTCATCAGGACAAAGGCAAATTTATTGAGTTACCTTGCTCGTTTATTATTCATACCTCGTGTTTATTCAGGCATCAGTTTGAGTGTGTGTCAGTTTCTGTGAGGGAGTGGTTGAAATTCCCTCAGTAATACATGAACACAAATAGGCACACTTGAACAAACACAGGGGGTTTCCTTTGTGAAACCAAAAGATGTAACTGTAAAATATCTGTCTGTCACATTTACCCCCCTCACTGTTGTTCTCTTCTCTTTATTTAAAATGTTGTCATTTCTCACTTCCTTTGATTGTCAGTTTCTATAGTCAGGCAGCCTGTGATGACTGTCCAACTTGTCTGACAGGATAAACATCTACAGCACTGCTTAGTCACATGTAAATCTGGTTTGATCGTTGATTATTTCAGTTGTAATTGCCTATATTTACAGCTTGTCCTATTTGTATATCATGTCAATATATCATATAAGTTTATTGAGACCATAAATCTAAAAAATTTAGTAAACAAAGATATAGTCATTCTGAAAAAAGAGTGACCATATATCTTTAATTTGACTTGATTTGATTGGTGAATGCATTATGAAGACTGAAATATATGTATGACCTCTGAGATGGATTGCCATTGCTGTATACGCCTTTTAAGTCTGAGAGTATGACTCATGATGACTGTTTATCCTGGTATATTTTTTTTCTCCTTTGTGACATCAGCATTTTTTTTTTCATTCATTTTTATTATAAAAAAAATCACTTAACCGCTGTTGTATGTATGTCTGGTCTGGTGATGGCACCTGGCTTATTGAGGTTGACCTTGAACATCAGTCAAAAGTACATTAGGGAGTGTTTACACCAGCTGAAATTGTATTCTACAAACTTTGTAAAAGTATGAGGATCGTAGCCATAAGCATCACCTTCTCTTTTTTTTTTAACAAAAAATTCTGTCTCTCTATAAATCTTTCTCTCAGGACCCCCAGTACATGCAGCAAGCTCTGACCAATGCCTTATTAATGGACGCAGTAGTGGGAAGTCTTCAGAGCAGCAAGGCTATCTATGCTGCTTCTAAGCTGGCTTACTTTGACCGCATCAAGATGGAAGGTAGAGAAAGATGTGCTTTCTTATGGTTATGGACATATTTGCGTAATAAAACTGTGCTCGTTTGGAAACTTTATGACTCATCGAGACTACAGTAATCTTTCACTTTGAGTTTGTGCTTTCATCACCTGGTTAAGGTTAGTTGCTTCTCTTTGCTTTGTCTCCAGTCCCAATGATGGTTCCCAAGACAACTGCAGAGATACTAAAGCACAAAATTAACCCTTCGCTGGAACTTGCTTCACCTCAGGCTGTGGATGTTCTTCTCTACACATCAGGTACACACACACACACACACACACACATATACACACACAGCTTGTCCCGTAAACGAGCAGTTTCTCCACCATTTCTCATCAACACTGTTACAACAAGTTTCAGCCTCTTCCCCTTTTTTATTGGTCATTGTGGGAGTCGATGATGTGATTGGCTCTTTGGAGCAGCAGAGCAATTTCCCATTCTAACTGTGACACTAACGCACATACACTGACATATATGTTGACTAATGCACAAAAAAAAAAAACAACCTGGCGTTTATCTGTCATCACTGTGGCACACACTGACATAAAAAACATGCAGATGCAATAAAGTTCCTCAACCACACTTCCTCCGCAGTCTTATATTACAGTAAACAGCAAAAGGAATTGCTAGATATTTAAAAACATGCTGGGAAGGAAACCTCTCAATCTCTTAAATAAATGGTCATAAATATGTGGACTCTCTTCTTTTTATTGTGAGCTGTGAAATCATAGGAAAGCACAGGATAAGTGCTTTACATAGTGATTACAAAACTGCAGTTGGAATGGCTGTATGGGCTGTCTGGGTCCTGGGGAGGCCATGACTGAGGGTGTGCAAATGTTTTTTGGTTTTTTTTGTTTTTATTTTATCAAGGTTTGCTTGAATTGCGTTGGCAGTGTGTCTGGGATCATTGTCATGCTGAAAAAGTAAGCTGTTAATATTTCAGGGTGTAAAAGTCTCAGGGTACTTCTTTTCTCTCATAATTCTGTCAATTTAAAAAAGACTACTTCTTTCTAAAAGGAAGTATAAAGAACAGACACTGACATAAGTTATGAAGAAATGTAAGGACTGCAGAAGTAGGGCTGTTTGATATAACGATATATATTGGATGACGATATAAAAACGTCTATGTTTCATTTTACGCTATGTTTGATATGTGGTGTCGCAAAATAAACTGTTTACGGCAATATTTTTTCATCATTTTGATGGTCACTGTAGTGGCTATATTAATTTGTTAAAGTTCTCTCTTTCTCTTATATTTTATATAACCACACTACAGACGGACAAGCGCCTGTTTTTATGCTTGTCGTTAGCAACAACGATGGTAACAGCATCGCGTGTCCGCTTGTTTATGTTCCACATAAACCTTTCACAATAAAGCTCAAGATCCTGTTGAGACTTTTCAAAATAAACTGAATCACCAGGTGCTAAAAAAGAAACCTTAGACTCAAACGTTAGAACAGGCTTTTCCCCGCAGCACGCTGTGTAATAAATACTCACAAAGAAAACGGCGGCCGTTACAACTTATGTCTAAAAATGTATAGTTTCATGCATCGGTTATACCGTCATTGGTTAAAACACTCGACTCCAGCTACATGACGCGCAGCTGGAAACATTTCCCGCAAGTCGAGCTGCCCGAGATTCACAGAATTTACAGAAAATGTTACATTTTTGTGATTTATATCGTTATCGGACGATAGAATTCTTATATTGGGATATGAGATTTTGGTCATATCGCACAGCCCTATGCAGAAGGTTGTTTTTTTTTAAAGTAATTACTTTAGGGCTTTTTTTCTGTCCTAATTAGTTGTTGACTGTAAACAAGGGGAAGAGAGTTTAAATAAAAATAAAGACTTTGTAATAAAAGTCTCTGTCTGGACGTGACCTGTGGACTGTTGTTGGCTGGCGGCTTGATCCTGACAGGCCAAAGGGATGAGTGATTTGATGAGAATGCAGATCATTTTATGGCCTTCACAGTCACCTGATTTAAACACCTAAGAAGACACAGTAAACTGTGCGTTCCACCACACCGGAAAAACATTAAATAACAGAATATATATATATATATTTAATGATATTCATCCTTATATTAGTGTAAAGCAATAGAAGAGTAACTGCCAAGGAAGTGAAACTATCTTTTTGTAGTTTGTGGTTTATTTATTTCTTTTCTTCCTTTAATATGTCACCTATGAATTGTGGTTATTATTTGTGGCCTTAGTTGTTTAGTGCATCCTTGATTTTTATCCTGGGGCACAGACAGCCTGGCACATTATATGGCAGGAAGACCGTGAGTGAAAAGCTTTAAAAAAAGATCCACAGAGCCATTCAGTGGCCTTCAGCAGGCAGCCATCTGGGTCCACTTAAATACATGCTGGTGGCAGACTAACCCCTGCCACTAGCACAGTCACACTCAGTGATCCACACATTAACAAACACATTTCAGTTCTTCTGTAGCAGTCTGCTGCTCTTTGGGATTTCTGCTGGTGAAAAAGAACAAATCTGGCCATTCAGGTCCTCCCTCCCCGGCCCTCTCGGACTCTTTCTCCCTCTCCGGTTTGAATATAGGTCACTGAATTGAGTTCCTGGCACAGATCCGGTTCACACCCCCTCTCCTCTCTCCTCTGTTCTCACCACACTTTTTTCTTTTTCTAACTTTTTCACTTCATAAGTCCTCTTACCTTCTGTTCCACTGCCCTTTTCTGCTCCTTGACGTAAAAACACAGGATGTTACTTTTTTTTTCTTCCCCATGAGCTGGGGCATTTTTTAAAAGTGCTGAATCTGTTGGGAGAAATCTGACCGTTGGATTGGTTGGGTGGAGTCGAGCTGCAAAATAACATTGACATGAAGTGTTTCCCTTCACTGGAAGAAAACTCCTAAGTAGCCACTGGAGTAAAAGACATAGAAATCTGTAAAAGTAATATTCACTGCAGGCCAAGTGTAATGATAGGGTGTTGAGAAATAACTGATAAACTCTCTGTGTGTGTGTGTGTGTGTGTGTGTGTGTGTGTTTGTGTTTTCTATTTCAGGTCAATTATGGGTATCGGTAAATAAGGGGAAGGTGATGGTGTTTGATGCCTCCAGCTGGTCCCTCACACACACCTGCCATGTTGGGAATGCCAGACTGGTGAGAGGAACACATGAAACGAATAATCAGGCTCAGACTGCTCTAAATGATTGTTTCCAGACATTTTTACTTAACGTCTGGTGCATGACTCGGGTTATCAGCGCAAAAACTCCACCCATCTGCTGTTCAAAACTTTATTTCGAAAGGGCAACCAATCACAAGAAAGCTAAAACATCTTGTTTAAGACAACGGATGAAATTGATTTTTTTAAACTTTAGAACTACAACAGTTAAGCTCTAATGTAAATACAACATGGAGCTGGAAATGAACATTGTAGGTCCACCCTTAACACAGTTACAATTTTATTTTTATTCATGAAAATATTTGTATTCAGTTATATGGGTTGGCTGATGCCTGTCCCAGATGTGACAAGGCAAAAAGGAGGAGTACGCTATGGACACGTTGCTTGGCTAAGGGCTAAAACACACAGGCAGTCAGACATTCCTGACCAGATTCACCAGTTAGCCTAACCTGCATGTATTTGGATTGTGGGAGGAGACTGGAGTATTGGAGGGAGAGGGAAAACTTTCCAACTCCACACAGTTCAAATCCACTGACCAGTTGTGTCAGTGGATTTGAACCTGGGACTGTCTTGCTGTGATATAACAGTGCCATAGACTGCACTACTGTGCTATGCATGAAAATCAAAAGAAAAGACCCAAAAAAGCAGTAGTAAATATTCAAATTTGATCCTTTCACACAGGTAACCCTCTACATGTTAAACTGGCTTCTCTAAACCTCTGCTAGTAGTCTTTTTTCCACCACTAAATAAAAACACCTGGCCAGATGTTTGCTCATCGCTGAACTAAATCAGCAGATAAGCACACCACAGACATCAGGTACATATTGAGTATATATATTAAGTGGTTTTTGTTTCTCCTTCTCTGGCTTCACTTCAAACGTTATCTTTCAACATGAAATCGTTGGGAATCCACAGTGTGTTTTGAATAGTTTACATTCCCTCAAAGAACAAAGCATTTTCCAGTGATAGCTGGCTGGAGGGTTGGAAGCACCAGCCAGTGGTCGAGCTTCATAAACATTTTCTCCAGGAGAAAGGATTTGTGAGGTTTTAAGACACTTCTTAAGTCTAACCCTTACTTCAACTGTGCAGTTCAGTTATATGAAATATGTTGGAAGTGTGAGACAGAGATGGGCGGAGTATGTGTTTTCACTTCTAAAACACTGGCATGAGGATTTCTAACTTTCACCAGCAGCGTGAAAACAGCTGTTGAGAAAATATCATGAAATTATTGTAGATAAAGTAATTTAAACATTTTTTCTATTGATAATTTTTAGCTGTAACTTCCAAATCTATTTGCACATTCTGTAACACAGAGGTACTTGATATTAGAAGTAATGTTTGTCAGGTAGTGTTTCAGTAGTTTATTAGAACAGTTTCGCCACCTAGTGGACATGCTGAGTATTGAGTCCTGCATGAAGCTCTTAGCAGCTCAACTGGAAGAGCTTCTGACATTAAAAATATGCAAAGACACCTGCTGTGGCGACCCCATTGTGAATATGGGAGCAGCTGAAAGGAGCTTTAGAATTAATTGACTGAGTTGTTGGTTTTTTTTGTTACCCAGGTAGAAAATTTTGAAGTTCCAGGTAAAAAATGTGTAAAGCTGAAATTGTTGTAATACCTGTGGACTCGTGATCAGAAACATGTTTCTGGTTTCAGAACTGCATGTTGGAGGTTGACAAAGATCAGGTGTGGATGGGCTCTGAGGACTCTGTGATCTACATCATCAGCATAGTGGCCATGGTGTGTAACAGACAGCTGACTGAGCACAGGGCAGAGGTCACAGGACTGGCGGTCGACAAAGACAAATACAGGTAACGCAGAACAACAGCCACAACAAAAAATACACAATCATCCCCCCCCCCCCCCCCCCCCAAAAAAAAAAAAAAATTCAAAAATATTTTGGCACAATTAGTATAGCTTGCAGATGTATGTTATAGTTGGGCGCTTCATTTCAGACACTTTAAACATATTTCTGATCAGTAGTGTGATCGCCAGTTAGTCAACCTTTGCGGTAGTCCAGGAAACTCGGGCCGCACTGCCTCGCTGTCCTCACATCACATACCAAACACACCTTCCCAGATTTTCTGCTAAAGCTGCAAATTTAGCAGAAAATTTGCAGCTTTAGCAGCAAATTTAATGTGCTGTTCTTGCTGTCACTCTGCTGTTTCGACCCTTAAACCTCCAGTATTCTCATGGAGGCTTTATAAAGAAGTTTATTCATTACTGCCAATATGATATGTATGAGTACCAACTTCTAAGTTGAGTTTTCTGATCGAGGGAACACCCAGTTTCTGTTTGTGTATTCTAATCAAACAGTCAATAATTTCAGTCATAAATTCGCAGATTAAAGAAATGAAGTTTGAAACAGAAAGTTAAGAAAAACAGCAAATAAGCGATCAGCAATATAAAAGCATTCAATTTGTTTGATGAATTTCTTAAACTTGTATACTATTCTTATTCAGATGAATAACAATATCATAAGTCGACTGGTTGTTTCAGCAGTATTATCATTATTGTTAGGTAATTAAAGTTGTATTCAAGGAATGGAAATGTTTGTGCCTAATCCACTCTGTTCTTGAAATGTACATCAAAAATAATTTTACCAGCCTGCTTTGTTGTTCAGCCAAAAGGTGGCGTACTCCTGCAGTGCAGAGGGGACAGTCATGGTGTGGGAGGTCTCCACATTGCAGGTTAGTTTAACATCAACCATTGTTCACACCTGTTTGCATTTCTCTTTCAGCTTGTTTGACTTTTCCTTTTCCTTCAGGTGAAGAAGCACTTCCGCCTCTCCTGCGGCCATCTGCAGTCCGTTTACAGCTGCAGCGGCACACTTTGGTGTTGTAAGTTTCCTTCACACTGGACAGTTGGAAAAATGGAAAATCTGAGACTTTGATGATGTAAACTGAATACCCTCTCTTTCCGTCTTTTCCTCTGGTCTGGTTTAAGGCTCCAGAGACAAGATAATGGAGGTGTGGAGGAATGGTTCATTAAAACGTTGCATGAATTTACCAGAACAACAAAAAGGCTCCACAACTACTTTCAGCTGTGCTCTGATCTTACCAGAGGTACAAACACACATTTTGCTCTTAATATTGTTTTTCTTTAATAAATGTATTTTCATTTTGTAAGAGTGACCCCGTTTCACCTGATGTGTTTGTGTCAGCGGGAGGAAATGTGGAGTGTGTGTGCAGATTCTGGAGAGGTGTCTATTTGGCACATTAAAGACTGCAGCAAACCGTTCCACCGCATCACTCTACAGGACTGCACCGGATGCTACTGCATAATTAAAGTTAAAAACCAGGTTAATACACACACACACACACACACACACACACACACACACACACACACACACACACACACACACACACAGAACAATATGGAAAATATTCTTATTTTTATGGTTGATGTTAATATGATAATCAGTGAGCCTCAGAAGTGCTAATCTTTCACATTTGAACATTCAAAATACAATGTTTTTGTTTTATTTTTATTTGTTTTAGTCCTTCTTTAATTTGTTAAATTCTAAGAGAAGTTAACTAGTTGCAATTGGAGCTTAGGGGAGAGTGGGGCAATGTAAGAAATTCTTACATTGAAATTCAATGTAAGAAACCATAAAAAGTTAATGACATTCAGCGACTTCAAGAAAAATTGGGCAAAATAATTGCTGGAAACAGAAAGTGGGTGGTTTCTAAGTTCAGCATTTCTCAAGTTCAGGACAACTGATTGAAATAGCTGCAATCGACATGAGAGAAGGTTACTTGGACAACTGTAGCCCAAAATGTTTGCTGACAAAGCAAACGTTTTGGAGGCTAAAGCTTATCTCACTGTGACAGGGTAAGCGAGAGGAAATGGTCCACTCTTCTTTATAGCGTTCCTGCAGGTCATCCATTTGTTGGCAGCTCTCTTAATGTCCCACCACAGCATTTCAGTGAGATTGAGGTCTGGGCTTTGACACAGCGACACCTTTGATCATTGTATTGGTGCACCACAGTTTCAGCTAATCTTTAGCTGTCAGACTGTCGGCCTCACATTTGACTCTGGAATACTTTGGCATACACAGAATTTTGTGGTCAGCTGCAAAGACTGCAAGGTACCCAAGTCTTGGTGATGCAAAACAAGCCCAAATCACCATGTTTCACAGTTGGTATGAGGTGTCTGTGCTCATATGCTGTGTTTAGTTTTCACCTGTGCATCATAGCTAAGCGCCTCCACTTTGGTCTCAGCTGTGACACGTGATGTCACATGACAACGTCAACTCTAATACGTTATCTAAGACTGCTCCTTTGCTAGCAAAAACGGAAAAATTAGTGTATAATTGTTTAGGATCAATTTGGCCCCACCTGCTCATTTTGCCCCACTTTCCCCCGGTTGTTAACGAATGTTAATCTTAACTGATGCTTGAGAAACTATTTGAAATTTAACCAAATTAACTAACCTCTTTGCTGTGTAGGTGTGGGTTGGCGGCATGGGCCGCAGTTCAACCAAAGGGAAGGTTTACATCCTGGACACAGAGCGGTACCAGGTCCTGAAGGAGCTTCACGGCCATACCGACAAAGTGACAGGGCTGTGCTCAGCTGAGGACCGCTACGTCCTCAGTGGAGCTGGAAAACATGATGGGAAGATCGCCATCTGGAAGGTGGAGTAAAGAGGCAGAAGGACTGAAATTAGGAATGTTTTATAGCCAGAGTGCAAGTTCTCACTGAATTCCCTCTGTTCAAACAAATCCTGGATAATGAAGGGAAGATCCATATTTGGAAAGCACAACAAGGAGAAAAGCAATCTGCATCACCGGGATATGAAGGAATGCAAAGAAGCTCAAAGTTTACATGAAGTATGACCAACCCGGGCAGCTTCTCCTGTCTTCTATGAAGTTAAGATTAGAAATACTAACAGAACTTATTTTATCATTTAATGAAGGAAAACTCAAGACTGAAACAGGGAAAGTGAGCTCATGTTCTGCTGGATAATTTTTCAATCCAAAATGCATCAAAGTTCACTTTAATGAAGGTTTTGAACACATTTAGTGTTTATGTAAGTGTGAACACACATGTGGTAACAGCGTGTGACTGAGCCATACCTCCAACCGTGTTTTTGACGTTAGTGTCTGCAGCTCAGAGGAGTCAAAATACCCCGAAAACAAAACTGCGGTTGAAGATTTCACCATCACAGTGGGAAAGCCCCGATAGAAGATTATTTTGATGGAGGGGATGCTTTAATGGACAGGAAATACGATGATACGCAATGATGGGAACTGGGCTTAAACTTGATCGACACTCAGGTGTGGGTCAGAGGATCTGCAGCAGCTGGAATATGTTTGAACAGGTAATGAAATAGGGGCTAACTGTACAGTATGTCAACAGTAAGAGGTATTTTTCCATTGTTGGACAAAGTTTTTCCTTTTTTAATTTTTTTTTTAAATCTTTGTGAAGGAAGTTATGTATTTGTAGTTTTTCCCTCTGTCAGGAGGATTATGTAGAAACCAACTGGCCAATTTCCCCTAAAGTTGCCAAGCAGGTGGAGTATGGGTAAATGAAGGAACCTATTTCATTTTATTGTTTTCTGGGTTTTTAACACTATGTAGCCACTTGAAGGTCAGAGTTGGACATGTTTGTGATAAATTACAAATGAGTTAGCATTAGGTTTCTTTGGATCAAGCTGAAAAAATCTACTACATTAGATTTTCCCTGTAAACTTTATTCAGAATTCACACAAGTGGACTGCAAACCAAGCTTTACCAAAGTTATTGTATAGATTTTTTTTTTCTTTTCCAAAGATTTTTAGTCTATTATAGCCAATCAAAACCAACGACAAATAGGAAGTTGTGTCACAATACTGCATCGTTTTGATCTACAGGTTGAACTTGACATACAAACTTGGACTTCAGCATTAGACCTCGAGCATGCTCAGTGTACAGAGGCATCTAGTCTCTGTTTATTTTCAGAGCAGTTTAACAGTTTTCTCTTTGGCAGGCTGCTGTTCAAGAAGATTAACCAACCGAAAGGTCAAAATTCCTGTTCACGCGGTGCCTTACAGATATTAAACATTCAGATATTTATTAGGTTAAATCAAAACCAGAGGCTATAAAATGTTTCACGCATGTTAAAATATATTTATATTTTGTGATTTTTGTATTCTGATCATTTTAACCTCTTAAGCCCCAAGCCTACCTGATCTCCTGCTTTTTGCCCCTGTATCAGGGGGCGTTGGGGCTTAAGAGGTTAAGATTGCTTTCAACTCGGTGTTGTTTTAATAGTAGCATTATTTATATTAACTTAGTGGAACTGGAGAAAGTGTCTCACACATAGAGAACATACCAGAGTGGTTCTGGTTCACAGAACTATTTTTACATTTTGTCATCTGAGGTTCAAACTGAAGGTTAAACTTGTCATTTACTCTTTTATTTATACTCTGTATATAACTGCGACACATGACGATTTTGTAAATTAAACAAACTCAGCTATTGTATTTATACCTTTGCAACTTTTGCTTTTGCACTAGCATGAAAATGTACATATTCTCTCTCTCTTTTTTTTTTTAAACTGACAGTCAGGACACTTATTAAAGGAAACCTCAAGTCTGTTTTTATTTTCAGCAAACCGAAGCTTCAGTTTACTTTCTGCTCAGTTAGAAGGATGGTCCACAGGATGGACAACAATAAATACTTAATGAAAAACAATTTAAGACTCCTCTGACTTTGCTTCTTTCTTTTGAACTAAATCAAAATAATAAAAAAAATGCTGTTTGCTGATAAATCCTGAGTGGTTTCTCTGACTCACAAACTATTGCTTTATCACTTCAGTTGGCTTTGTCGTCTAACCAGTGTAATGATTTGTTACTGCGCAAATCTCGACCTGCATACTGTTTGCAAAACTGTTTATTTTGCACTTTCTAGAGTTCGTCAGAAGAGGGCGCAATTTGATACCAAGTTCATATTGGGTAAAGCCTGAGGCTTGATGAAGTGGAGGTTCATAGTTTAGAGTTAGCAACATTAACACAGTTCAGACACACATAACCTGCTTGTTTCCCCTGTGAACTAATAATTGCTTGCAAAATGTTTGAAATCAGTATAAATGACATTTTAATTTTCAATCACCAATTTAAGTTGTTTTACTTGGCGTAGAATTTATTTTTATTGCAATAAATATAAACTCATCACACTGACAAAAATGCAACCAGCAACTATTACCCCAAGATTAAAAGAATAGAAACCGGTTGATAATTTCAGGTCTGCAGTGTAAAACTGCAGAAAACAAAGAGGCTATTTGACTCCTGGCTCAATCCCTGCTTAGGCTGCAGGGTGGGAGACCTGCAGTAACAAAGGTACAACAGACTGGGTCCACCCTGCTCAAGTGTCCTTGAGCAAAACACTGAATCCCTGCAGGGCTGCTGTTATGTGAATGACCTCCCTGTGGAGTTTGCCAAGGTGTTTTTACAACGAGGCTTCTCTGAAAATCCTTTCTAATACTCAGAACACTGTTATATGCACTTGCGTGCAGTTGTATTTGTGAGTGTGTTTGACATTGTTTTGTAATATAAAGCCATAAGCAGCTGTTAATCTCTCACCATGCAGGTCCACTAATGCCTCAGCACAGTACATGACAAGTTGTTTTCTGTGCCTCCTGCAGCTTTTAATCAGTTTCCTTTAATCCATAAACTTTTACTTTCAGGAAAAGGAAAACACAACTACTGTTTGTGCTGCACTTTAACATACAAAGACACAGTAGTCTGTGCTATAATGCTATAGAGAAGTTCCTCATGCCTTTACTAAGAATGTATCAGCTAATGCTGACATGCATGTTTTATTCATCTTCTTTTAACTCTGTTGTATATAAAATAGGCAATACCTGTGTAGTTGTTGTCCAAACAGCACCCTTCAACATAATGAGTCATGTCCTTAATGTTCCATTGTTTTTTTTAATTGCCTTCTTTTAAGTTTAATTTATACAGCATCAAAACACACGATTAATGTCAAGATACACAACTATGCATTTGGCAACAGTGTGGAGAAAAAACCCTTTAAAGAGGAAGAAAGCCCCGGCAGATCTAGGCTCAGGGTGGAGCAGCTGCCTGCATCGGCTGACTGGAGTGGGGAGAAAGAGAAACGGTAAACTGCAACCGCAGCAGGAAGAAGAGAAAATGTGGACATGCATGTGGATGTGGCATACACAGCAAATGCACCGCATGTGATAAAGAGGGAGTATCCCAGCAGCCTGAGCCCATAGAAGCGTTACAGCAGCAAGGGTTAAGCCCGGGTTAAAGCAATTTTGAAGGCTCATTTTAAAAGAAGACAATGCGTCTGTCTCCTAAATCCACCTTGGGAGCTAGGTCTACTGGAGAGGGGCTGTTCAAAGCTTTTTGAAACACAAGCCAGCATGCAGTCTTAGAGCAGAGTGCTCTAATAACATAATAATATAACAAATATGATAGTGGAAGGTCTTTGATAGCTTAAAGTCTTCAGGGCTTTGCATATAGGGAGAAAAATTTTGAATTCAATTCTGGATTTGATAGTGAGCCAATGAAGAAATGCTAATATAGTGGCAATATGATCCCTCTTTGGCCTGTTTCCCCATCGATGCGGTGCTGATGCAGAGCCATTTGTGCCTTTTGAAAACCAGCCTGCATTTCACAGGAAATGAAAACTGAATGCTACGCAGCGTTAGGCAGGATAACTTGGACACATTTCTGTGGAAAGAACATAACTGCTGAGTCAGCAATTCATAGCTGGGCCCAACACATTTGTGCTAACTGTAGTTTTGTCAGTGGGAATCCGTGGAACTGGTTCTAGATTTGGCTTGGGCACCTTGTACATGGAAAAGGGGCATTTTCAGTACCCTTGCTTATTGAAAGCATTAACAGCATAAACATATGAAATGACTGTTTGTAAAGAATATAACCTGTTCCTTGAGTTCCTTGTCTTGTGTTTAGTCTTCACGCTGTGGGTTTCAGGGGGAACGACATGTTCTGTATATATGGGACAGCTGCAAAAAAAATGTTGACGTTGTATTGCAAGTCTGTGGTTTGAACAGACAACAGTTCAATGCTCAGCAGAATCTTTTGCCAGCTGACCATTGTCCACTTTGAAACAGTAAGAAAACACTGCTTTGAGGGTGGGACAATATTTTTTCATGTCAGACAACTTACATTGCTTTAACATGTAAATAGCGTTTATACAGAGCCACATAAGTCAGAGTAAGATTAGCAAAACAGCATTTTTGAGTCTACAAATGGGGTCTTGAAATACAGCAGGTCATAGAGTTCAAGCGAGATGTGATTTTATGTTTTCTGTAACAACTAGTCGGTTTAGTTTTTGCAAACTAAAGTAAACAGAAGTAAATAGTTCCTCTGTTGGGACCTATTTATACACATTTATTAATAATGACTACAACAAGTACAACAACAGACTCTACAACAGTGATTTTTGCCGCCGACGTGTTGTTGAAAACTGTACATAGATTTACTGCAGATAATGTCAATTGATGGTTTATGGCTATGTGCTCGTGCAGGTTCTGACAGACCATTAAAGAATAAAAGAAATATGGCGTCTGCTCGAGGGTAAGACAGAAGATTATAAATGAATGTCACGTCAACGATATTTTTAGAGCTGCACTCCTGATGATTCCTTGGCATCAGTCAGATCTCTGTTAATCTAACACTAGATTAAGATCATTTTTGATAAGAATAAGAACAGGTGAAGCCTTGCAAGTCACAGGAGGTGATGTTTATAGATTTTTAAATTTACAGCCAAGCCATCAATATCTGGAAAGTATTTGAACAGATTTCCTTCACGTTTTTGTACTCTGCCATTTGTTTTTAACTCTCTGAGGTGTAAATCATCATTTGTGATAACACCCCAGCTCTGTGCTTTCAGATTATATATTTTCATGCTTTTTCCTTCCAAGTTCCCAAAGAAAGTCATCATTGTAACTGGCACAAGTCAAAATCGATTTACATTATTTCTAAAAGGATCATGTTTGCATGTCTTCAGTTAAGTATGGTTACAATTACGGTTAGGGGTCAGCTTTTGGGCGGTCGTCGATGACGGCCTTGACCTCAAAGGGTTAAACTTTGGAGGAAGGGAGCTCTGCTCATGGAGCCGCCTGTAAAATAATACAGTGTGTTTGTTTTAGTAACTCTGGTTTCTTAAGTTTAAACAGAATTTAAGCTGCTTTTTTTAAAGCTACAATTGCACCATGATACTTTTAGAGCTGTTTTTGATTTAATCAATCATATACATGTTGCGTTTTATAAGGTGTTAATGATGTAAACAAGCCATAGATTAGCTGACTAATTGATTCAACTGGCAGCAATTTTCATAACTGATGAGATGTCAAGGATTCAAGCAGCCCGCTTAATTGCTTAATTGTATATAAATTGTTAGCAGCCCCAGTCAGCTGACTGCAAATGACTAATTTACCTAACTTCAAATCTGCTTGGTCTGCAGCGCTTAAGCACAACTGAAAGTGAAATGATGGATTTACAGCTTTGCAATATGATAATGACACTTCTTTTTGGAAAACAATCTCCAGCAACAGAAAAGAAATAAAATATAGCTAATGGCTCTGTGTGAGTTACAGCACTGCACCACAGTGTCTGCCTTTTCTTTTTTGAAAGAATGAATGTGAAAAGCACAAATGAGGGAAACTGAGGAGGGAAAATGTTACTGTATATTAGAATGGGTGGTTTTTTGGTTTGGGGGGGGGGGGGTGGTGGTTTGCAGGTTGCATTCAACAATAAAATGCATGTCTTAGTAGTTCATCATTTATTACAGTGTAATATCAGAGCCTTTTTAAAGGAAATTTGTCCCCTGAAAATCTTGGGATACAGTTAGCAACGCATAACCATGGATATTGCTTTGTCAGCTTCATGAGTTTTACTGATTTTATGAGAAATTTCCTTTTGATTAGATTTTTCATGTTTAATAAGTTGGCCGACAGAAATGGAGGCATCAATCATTTTGTATCTAAATTATGTTAATATATAAGCACTTTTGTTAACCTCCCCTCCCAAATCAACTGGCCTATTTACCTTTCCAAAGGTGTGAATATGGAGCTTATTTAATTTGACCTTTCAGCAAGAAAGTGAAGCCAAAGTTAACATTGCTAGAATTTAGACGATGGTCTTAGAATAATGAATGAAATGACATAAAAAATAATCTGTTATAACTGAGGTCCTGATTTCAAGGGGATGCTGTGGTGTGTGAGTTTTCCCCTCATGTTGTAGCCATGAAGAGAGAGCAAATTTAACATTTCTCTTTACTCTTTTTAACCATCACTTTTGCCTTTATGATGTTGCTGTTGTCACTATATTTGTCCTCACACTCATTTGCATGTGAAATTTTATATGAAAGAAAGAAAGAAATAAAAAGCAATAATACTGAAACAATAAATTTAAAACTTACAAACTGCAGGGATCCAGCTTTCTCATACTTATTACCCAAAGCAAATTAGATGTTTTGAGGCCAACTGCTCCTTATTAGGCTGCACAATAAATAAGGGAAAATTGGTTTCCAGCAGTTTGTTTTATTTTCTTCTTTTTTCTTCTTTATAAAACTGGATTTTAATACAAGGATGTTATACATTATGCATTGACCCAAACCTGGAGGTCTGTGGGCTGGTTTTGTTGACTGAAAGTGCTTTTTTTTTTCAAAAATAAAGGGGAAAAATAAATCTAATCAGCAAACAAACTACAACATGGGTCAAAAAAAGTCTTGAAAAAGAAAATATACCCTCTTTCAGTTCTAAGATTTTAAGTATCTGGACATAATTAAGCTGATGTGCTTCTTAGCAGGTGTTAAAATTATGGAAATGCATGACACATAATAACCATATTAAATAACTTATTTAACAAAACTAAGCCAAAATGCTGTATATGACTAAGTAAACCTAAGTATGTGTGTGGACATCAAGTTCAGACTGTGCAGAGAAACTTTGAAAAACCTAGGTGCTACATCTCAGATTCTACAGGCCTCAATTAGCATGTTAATGTTAAAGTTCATGACAGCACAATGAGAAAAGATTGAACAAGAATGGCTTGTTTGAAAGGATTGCCAGGAGAAAGCCTCTTTTACTTTCTGAAAGGAAGATGGAAGCTTCTGGAAGACTTCTGGAACAAGGTCCTTTGGACAGATGAGACCAAAGTGAAGATGTCTGGCCAAAGTGCACAGCAGCAATTTTGGTGAAAACCACCCACAGCACATTGGCAAAAACCAATTGTTAAGCACGGTGGTGGAGGGATAGTGATCAGTGTACAGGAACTGGACACCTTGTAGTCGCTGAGTTGATCACAAACTCCTCTGCTATACCAAAGTGTTCTAGAGTCAAATATGAGGCCATTTGTCTAATAACTAAAGCTTGACTGAAAACTGGGGCATGCAACAGGACAATGATCGAAGCTGTTCCAATGCACCAGTCTAAGCCAGACCTCAGCCTGACTGAAAAGCTGTGGAGGACTTTATAAGAACTGTTTATAAACTAATCCCTGGATCTCTCAATGAACTCAAAGTAATGCTCTAAAGAAGAGTGGGGCAAATTTCCAGTCATACAGTCATACAGAAAACGAGTACATTTTGGGGCGATCGTGGCTCAAGAGTTGGCAGTTCATATTGTAATTGGAAGGTTGCCGGTTCGAGCCCTGGCTCTGACAGTCTCGGTCGTTGTGTCCTTGGGCAAGACACTTCACCTGTTGCCTACTGGTGGTGGTCAGAGGGCCCGGTGGCACCAGTGTCTGGCAGCCTTGCCTCTGTCAGTGCGCCCCAGGGCAGCTGTGGCTACAATGTAGCTTGCCATCACCAGTGTGTGTGAATGGGTGGATGACTGAATGTAGTGTAAAGTGCTTTAGGGTCCATAAAGACTAAGTAAAGCGCTATACAAATACATGCCATTTACATCAAGTTATTGCTGCTGAAGGCAGTATTACGATCTACTGAATTATGGCATGCACTCAATTTCATGCAAACTGCTTCTACATTTTGGCTTAGCTTTTCATTAAATAAATAACGAACGTGCAAAATACCATGTGTTGTTGTTCTTTTGAGGTTGTATATGGTACCTTGGTGTATAAAACCTTAGAAATAATAGACGGTGTAACGAGAAATTTAAACTAGTTATTAAAAGAAAGAAAGGAAAAGCTAACTAAAACTGGACATGTAAAAGAATAAAGCAATATAAAGCATTGATACCTCTGCTTTAAGCGAAAACTGCACTATTTTTAACGGCATTTCCCTTTAAGAGTTTAGTTTCTCTGCTTCTTTGTATACCAACGCCAAGACTCCGCCTCTTTATGCAAATGAGTCGTGGCGTCGGCGGAAGCTAGCGCTACGTCTCCTCTTCCGACAGATACTGCTTTAAAAGCGTATTTAAAGCCCTGGCTGTAGTTGCGGGAGCAGTGGACAACCTATGCAACAAAAGCTGCTGCAGAGCCGAGCGACTGTCCGACCACGTAGCGGACGAAAACACGGAGCCAACGGCTGACACGACACGGCGAGGTGAGCGCGATGCCCGGGGGAAGCAGCAGAGACGAGTCGGGACTAATTTTTAACATTTTATAGCCGCTGTTGGTCGGCTCCGCCAGGCGGAAAGCAAAGCATCTCAGGTTGCTGCTGCAGAGACAGGAGCAGGAGAAGGAGGAGGCATTTACTGTAGTTTTCTGCAGGCCTGTTTCAAAAACAGGAGAGAGGCTCGAGGGGGTTGCAATCTGCAGGGTACAGGTCAGGATAAAAATTAGGCTTCTCTTATTATAAAGTGTAAAACAAAATGGTGCAAGTGGGTGGTGTTTAAATTTAAAGTAGATGAAGCAGAAGAGGCTCAGCGGTGGTTGTTTACAGTTTACATGTTGAGAATACTGGCATTAGAATAATTTTCATTTCCTCCATCACTGCTGTGTGTGTGTGTGTGTGTGTGTGTGTGTGTGTGTGTGTGTGAAATTTACCAGGAAGGAGTAGTTTATTGTAGTGTTTAACACACGGGTGACTGAAACCAAGGATCTACCGGTACATTTGGTTTACAGAGAGAGAAATCTGCGGGGTCGTGGGTTCGAGTCCAGCGGCCGGCCGTAGTGTGGATGATCACCCCAGAGGCATTGATCTTAGTTAAGTTAATTGGCGATTCTAAATTGGCCGCGAATGTGAATCTGCTATAGATCGGTGACCTGTCCGGGGTGTAACCCCCACCCCCCGTGACAGCTGGGATAGGCTTCAGCCCATCCGTGACCCTGAGCTGTTGTGTTTCGCTCTTGTGTTTCGTTGTCCTGCACGGTAACAACTGATTCATCGTCACTGGTTGTAGGTGTGTTTGAACACATCAGCTGTGGTTTCCTACCTGACTGCATAGGGTTCAAGTGTTAAAGTATCTCTTTCTCATTTTTGTGTTTACTGGCAGTTTATGTGGATGTGTCTTGGTCTTAGATCCTTAGAGAGCACAACAAATGGATTAATGCAGAAATAATTGCCTTGATAAAAGCATTACTTGTAATGTTAGTTATACCGTAATAATCCATGAGTTAAGTGTCATTGACCTGAGATGACTGTAATCTGTATTAATTTGTGTCTTTTTCAATGTTGCATGCTCAGGTACGACTGCAGGGCTTAAGATTGCAGCTTGGACCAAACTACGACGTCTCAACGACATTTATGAAGCTTTCAAGGCCTTTTGGTGAGTCTTGCATGCACGTGCACACGAAAAGCATTTTAAAGATCATCTCGTGTGTTTCACTTTGGTGTTTGATCCACGCAAAAAGATAAAAGACCCGAAGAAAGAGTCGTAAATGGCCAAAAGATGTTGTGTTTTAAGTTTAATATGTTTCTGTTGTGCCGAATCGGAGGTTCACTCCGAGTGACGCGATCTTGGTTTTGGTTTGGCTCGACCTGACAGTGCACACACAGACGCACGCTCATGTGATGTTTGTTACTTCCTCAAAAAATCTATGTCAGGCTCCTGGTTCCGATGTGGTTTAGGTTTCAGTTTGTGTGCTAAAGACTAGCTTGTTTAGCTGAAGTGAAAGCTACCGACTTCCTCTTGAAGAAATGTTTGCTGACTATCAACTGCTGCTGTTTCAGCATCAGGTTATTACCCCTCACGAATGTAGCCAGACCCAAGTGGTCATGTGCAGATAGTCACATGAACACACTCCCCAAATGCACATAAAGATACATTTTCTCAGATCTTAAGCAAACACTGTCAACACCTCCCTCTGTACCTTCACATAGGAGGATATAATAACTACCTACATGCAGATGTTTGATATTTGCATGTAGAGTTGGTGGGTATTTCCATAAACAAAACATCCATAATAGTTCTGTCTTCCTGGGACTGCTGTTTATGTGGACCTCTAGTAATGTCTGATAACTGCAGAGATTGTCTTTGACCAGACCTGCTCAGACTTTGCCTTGCTGAGGTACCACCTCCTCTGGCCCTGGGGGAGGATGGTAAGGCATGCTTGAACCATGTCAGTTGATTCCTTTGTGACGAGGCGGAGCCCCTTCCAAATGACTAAGCTCAGTCTGGGTGAGGCCCCAGACAACACTTATATTTGTGATTGTTGACTACAGGTGAGGACAGGAATGTAGATCGACCAGTAGGCTTTCCTGTTCACCTACTTCTTCCTCATTACTGTAGATGTTGCACCGATCCGCTTGGCCCACCGCTCGTGAACAGAACACTGTCTGCACATGCTAATAGGACTATAGTTTTAGTATGCTACCATTAGTTAACACTAGTGTCTGCAATAAATAGATGGCATTCATGTTTGGAATGGTTTATTTTGGTGTTTTAAGCTGGTTCAGATACTACCCTTTCCAAAAAAACAAAAAAAGCCCCAACATACCTGTGTGTGTTGTTTTTCAAACCGATGTCCCGAGGCTGATGTCGAAAGGTTAAACGCACCCTCACTGTGACTCCAGATCTGTTGTTTTACTAGTTTTCATAGCACGAGTTCTGATGTGAGCAGAAAACAAGAAGCTCTCCTCCTTCAGAGAGATCGTAGCTCAACCTGAACTCTCAGTTTCCCATAAAACCAACATATCAAAACAAAATCTTTAAGGCAAACAGACAGAGCTACAACTGAATTAAGGGCTGAAATGATTTGGAAGGGCTAAATCTGCATAGCATTAAATAGAAATAGGATGACATTTAAGTAAGTATGTTTTTTATGAGGTTGAACTAAAGAATGGATACCTGTGTTTTCTGTATGTGCGAAATATCTAGCTGCACAGATGCAAACAGATTGAATGGCTCAGGGAGAAGACAAGGAACAGCCTACAACCCTTCTATAAAAGCAAAGGAGTGTGTTCCAAAGGTGTTTGATTACTGAGTACAGACAGGGGTTTATGGTGCTGTCATGCATCATTTTAAAGCAATGAAATTATTTCTGCAACAGTCGTGTCAGTGACCTAGTGGTTTAAAAATAAGTATAAATGAACTGCAGCTCTTCTTTTTGCTCCAAAACCACCAGCTGATTTAGTTTGAAGTAATACTGGCTGCCTGAATCTCACTCATCCTCCTTGCATTTCACTCACACTCACACACAAACAGCAGATCTGGCTCACTATCCCGAGTCCTGATCCTGTGTGTAGATAACCCATTTCCTACTGGTGAGAGGTTTTCATACACAAACATGAGAGGGGAGCGGGGGAAAGAAAGGAGAGAGCTAATATGTTTTTCCACTTACGATCACAGGGCAAATGCGTGTGTTTATGTGTATTTGTTCATCATCTCGCTTGCATCCGAGCCATCAACAACCTCACTCCCCTCTCGTCCATAACAAGTCTTTCTAAGATGCCGTGCATGTATAAATGCCACTGCATTGTTTAGAGTCACTTTATCCTCAGTGAACTATGTTTTCTTCAGAGTTCAGGTGGGCCCCTGTAATGAAGAAGATATAATGGTTTGATTTGCTGGTGACCTCACAGATGTGTGTTGAGGGGAATCTGCAGCCCGGCACGTTTTTGTGTGTGGAGAGTATCTGTAATGCATGGCTGGTTGATTTTCTAAACTTGGAGGACTGTTATCAAAGTCAATACTGTATTTAGCCCCGGTTTTGAGTTGGAGGAAACCTAACCCTATGGGTTAGAGTTAGGTTTAGGTACACTCTGCACCTGTGTGTGTGGGAAGATATTGCCAGTAGTACAAAACGTCTTCTAAGGACTTTGTGTCTTCTGCACTTTCCACTTTGCTTGCTCCTCCTCTACTCTGTCTTGTATGCATTTTTTTCTTTTTTTAGACTCGTTTCTTTTCTCTTCACTCTGTCATTTGCGTCTTCAGTCTTTGTTTGTATTTATTTTGACACGTCTTAAACTCGAGCAGACGTTCCAGTTCCACAACCTGCTTGTGGCGCTTTGAACTCATTAAGTAGAGTCGTGGGAAAGTTAGGTGTGAGGTGATGCTTTACAAGTTTCCTTGTTGTTCATACAAAAGCAGTTTAGGTTAAAGCCTCGGCAAGTTTAATGTCTGATCAAGGTGTTTTGGCCGTCATCGTGGTCATCAAAAAAGCATCCGGGATTAGAGTTGAAATGTCTTCAAAAACTTAAAGAAGTCCTTTCGGCTTCTTTTTCAGGAACTCAAGAGCACCACGATCTGGATGACTGTGAACCTACGCATACGTCTAACTACAACTCTCATTTATGCAATCACACAAGCACCCTTTTCTGTGCCTAAGAGCTTTACCTAACATTCACACACACTGCACGAGTGCAAACTAGGGGAGGCAGGGAGTAGACCGCTGACTGTCTGATCAACTTGCTACCTCCAGAGTCACAGCCACTAATAAGGTGGTCCATACAAGATGTTCATATGGTCATGTGACCACAAAGCAGGAGAGGCCGGTCGAAAACCTGGCAGACACCAAATGTGGTTTAAAAGCATCCAGACCTGCAAAACCAGCACCACATGAACCAAATCCTGGAGATTTGGATTATCTTGGCTGGATTCTTATTCAGATTATTTTAAGCCTTTAAGTGATGAAGCTGGTGAAATTTAGTAGCCAATTTTTAGGTTTAACTGCAGAAAGTACAGAAAGTTGTGGGAAAGATCAGATTTTCGTTTTCCTCAGGGGCAGGCCAAAGTCTGAACATACTTGGCTTCACCACATTGAGAGCTTTTCGGGCTCAGCTGCCCAGGGTTAACGTTAACACCGCGTCAGTGAGCTCTGTTCTTCAATGAAAAATCTGCGCTGAAGGCGTATTTAAAGTTTCCCTGTCCAAAGTCTTTCTAAAGTCATTTGTCTCTTATCTTTGTGTTGCTTTTTTCTAATTTCCGTCCTCATCTTTACTGACTCATCATGGGTAGAAAATGTCTGAGAGCTAAAAGAGGCTCAACTTTCCAATTAAATTAGCAAAAAGCTGAGTGGATGCCAGGAATGACTGGCAGCACATCGGACTTCTTTTGGGTTGTAAATCTTGGCTGCCTTTAGAGCTTCGTGGATGAAGCACACACCTCGTCCTCACTAGCATTTGCAGTTAACTCTTGGAGTATGTTTTATCAAACAGGATAATTGCCATCTGGTACTAAGAGAAGGCAGCACAACTGTTACACTCTCAATCCCTTAGCTTTTTCTTTTTTTTTCTAACTTTTCCTCTTGAAGGAAACAGCCTCAGGTTCAGTCAGTGACATCTGGTAAACTCTAAAGACCAAAAATAATAAAATGAGCCATTCCTGAAAACGTACAACTGCAACTCTACCAAATTTAATGCAACAGAATTGAAACACACAAACTCTACATCTGCATTTGAGTCACAGTAGCAGCAGGTGTCCTCTTCTTCTCTTCTCCCTCCCCTCTTTTGCAGCTTATAAAAACTCCTAGATGTGTCACTTGATGTAAGACGAATACAATAAAATAAAATAAAATCCTAATTACAGAGAAAATAACCAGATAGGAATAATTGATATATCTGCCACTGTATCTCAGATTCTTTAATATCTTGTTCAAAATTCAAATTTAAGAAGGACCCAGTGAATAGCTTTCACTTTTAAAAGGTGCTCATAGGGTCACTGAATATTCATACAGACCGGTCGGGTATCCTGGGTCGGTGAGGAGAGAGGATAACTGGCTGTGTGCCAGTAATGTCATTAACGCTGTTAGTAATACTGCACTCAAACTAATGGTTGCACGCAAACACTTGGGCACTTTTGAGCTAATTTTCCTGCAACACAAGAAGAAAGAGTGTTCAATCTGGGGTCCTTTTAAACCTTTTTATACCTGAGAGATTACACAAAGTGTCACGGGTTTAACTAAAAGTGCGGTGCTCTGATCAAACATCATCCCTCGTAGTATTTTAGCACATGTGGATGAAACGGTCCAGATGGTTTAATCAAGTCTGCGTACTTGCACTTCGTCATTTGATATCCGTGTCTATAAAGATGTTTGTGAAAATGTTCTAATTTGAAAGTTATTTGCCTTTTTTTGACTGTGAGTCACTAAGTTTGATCAGAGCATTATGTTGTCAGTGCTGCAGATGAAAAAAAACAAACTGGAAATAATAATATAATATAGCAGACCTTTGCATCCTTTCTCATTTGCTGCTAATGATCTCAGGTTTGGATGCTGTTGCTGTTAGACGCATTAGATCCCAAATCATTTGTAATTCACCACAGATTGGTTGCAGCATGATGTAGTTTGTTGTTGTCATGAGCACGAGGCTGTCAGTGTAGGATAGCAGGTGGTTAGTCCTTTTGAATACAGTTTGCATAATGGAACAATTTAAATCTGCCATTTGAAGCACACTCACTCAATCACTTATTTATTTACTTATTTTTTACATCAGTGTGCCGAAATAAAAAAGGAGGCAAAAAGTTAGACGATCCATTGCACATCCAGACTCATTTTAAAACAGAAAATTGTCAATACTTGTATGTCTTATGTACTCTACAGTAAATTAGAATTGGGTTGGGTTCACTTTTATGGTTTAACTGACTAGCAAAAACCTGCCCTGCCGGTGGTTTTTGCCAGGCCTGAGGCCTTTTTTACTTTGCTCATGTATTAATACACAGACACGTCTGTTCATTTATCTTGTTATTCTGCTTATCTTCATTATATCACCGTGTATATATATATAGTCGGATGTCAAAAATGTCTGTTCATAAACAACGACGTTGCTGTTTGTTTTGAGCTCAGCTGCTACACAGAAGCTATATAGATGCTGATAATCCTGGTACCCTAGGCAGTTAATCAGGATTGATTGATGTGTCTAAGAGGAAATAGACATACATACATTACTACAGTCATTACGGTATATGTTCATATCCATGGGCAACAGATGCGCTAGTGTTAGCTCCGGGTCCTTCTGTGACTTTGGCTTTCAGGCTATCAAATATAGTAAACTCGCCTGATTTTAGACATATTGTGTATTTAACCAGATATGTTTGTGTTGCCATGGCGCGCTTTGACTTACAAATGTTGGAGAGAGTGTTAGCTGCATCAAGTTTGAAAAAAGGGTAATCACACCTGAGACAGCTTTTGGTTTGCTGCCACATCGCAGGAGTCTCGTTCTCTTTCTTAAAGTATCACGCGGATCACATGAAAGCATGACCTTAATATAATTGTTAAATTGTGAATCATCTCCACGGCAGTGCTATAAAAACTTTTGAAGGTACTAGCATGCTTGGGATTAGTTTACAAATATTGACTGTGTCAAGGCGATAAAAGTCGTACAGAATCTTTTATTCTTGTCATTTCCCTTTCATTCGTTATTTGTACAACACCTCTCTTTGTTTGATGGTGTAAACTCCCAGCACTGGTAACTATTCTATGCTTTCTAAAGTAAACACAACATAGTTTTTTTGCTGGTGTCACATTTCATTGCCGAATGTTAAGGCTAGCAGGTTTAGTGAGACGGAACAACAACGACAACATATGAGCAGAGAAGCAGAGCAAGAAAACAAAACCTACCTTGACTTACTTCCATTGACCTATATTTGCTTTGTTTATTTGTTTTTTCCCCCCCAGAAATAAGAAAGCAGTACCACACTGGATAAATTCTCACTAACAAGTTTTTACAACGTTACTGCTCTAGTAGTATGTTTCATTAGGTTTAATTATATTTATATTTTTGCATAATCACAATCAACTTGTCTGTTAACAACTACTGTAAAGTTGTGTGTTGCAGCAGTTGAGCGTTGTTCATATTCGTTTGCCTTTATCAGCTTTAAGCATGTGTGTGTGTGTGTGTGTGTGTGTGTGATATTCCATCAGAAGTGTGGACGGCGTCAGAACTTGTCGTCTTGACGTTTAGTGCAGTCCTGAACAGGTCAGGGCAGGCACTTGTCATTCTTCTGACTTGCTGTCATACGTGCTGATGTGAAACAATAATGTTGGTTACAAGACAAAAACAAACACACCAGTGTTTAACTGCTTTCAGCAGCCTCATGTGGTGAGCTTAGGGGTGGTGTGTGCGTTCTTACCGAGGTTTGAACTCACTCGGAGGCAGCTTTAGGGTTATGTTTTTATTCAAATGTCAGTGAGAGGCAAAAGTGTACTGAGACAGGCAGTGCTTGGCCACACTGGAGGCTGGAAAGAAGAAACGCACTAACGAGAGATAGAGAAAGCAGATTGATATCACCTCCTCGGTCTCTTTTTTTGGTGGGGGTTTTTTCTGCCTTGTCTGGCTTGCAGCTCCCTTGTGGTTAGAAACCTCAGCGGGGGTGTTTGTGGGAAGATGCACACTCCAAAAAACATACATGCACACGGTTTCTTTAAAAGTAGGCAGCCCCCTTGGGAAGCCCCTTTGGGCCATGCATGTGGGGGTTGCAGTAATACAATGTTGGATAGTGGGGGGTACTGTAGTGTGCAGGGTTTGAGGTGGTTGAGCTACAGTGGTGTGTGTGTGTGTGTGTGTGTGTGTGTGTGTGTGTGTGGGTGTGTGGGTGTGTGGGTGTGTGTGTGTGTGTGTGTGTGGGTGTGTGGGTGTGTGGGTGGGTGGGTGGGTGGGTGGGTATGTATCGGGTCTGGGTGACACACGAGTACTCTGACTCTGGGGCAGAAGTAGGTCAGATCTGCTGTCAGCAGCTTGTCAAAACCTCACCGTAACCAGCTTCACCTATTCAGATGTGCAGGGCCGCTTTAACATCAGAGGCCTTTGATGGTCATTTGTTGGCCTGTTAATTTCTGGGTCAGCAGATTATCCTAATAATGATTAGAAATTAACCACACTGTAGACACAACGCTGACATCCAGTGTCTAGACAGGCTCAGATCACCAGACCTTGCAGATTAAAACAACAGTGTGCAGGCACGTGCGTGGCCTCGGTGTTCAGCCTGTTTAACCATATAATAATAATTTATTACAAATGTGAAATAGAGTGGTGTTCTTAAAAAGCTGAAGAGAGGCTGTGTAACATTTTAGCACAAGTCTAGCTTGCTGTCTTTACTTTAGCCTCAAAACTGGAAAACTTGAGGCCAGTGATGCCGTTTATTTTGATTTTGAAAGTGTAAGGTAAGCTTGCTAGCTGTGTTGTGTTTGAATTGGCTGCAGTTTGTATGGTGGGCCAGACAGAGTGCTAACTAGCCAGCCTGTTAGCTAAGAGGGCTAAAAATAAACATTAAGATGACCAGGCTATTACAGGCTGCTAAGCAAGCTGACACAACATACAGTCAAGGTCTCATCTCTCCTTTCCTCTCCTGTTTTATTTGCTAACGCTAACATTGCCTGTATTTCTTCTTTAATTCTACAAAGATGATCACGATCCTTTCTCCAAAGTTCAATCTAAAATAAGTATGAGCTTAAATAATGAACCTATGTGAAATATTCCAGTCCTGTGACACAATCCTAGCTTTGACACAGACCCTAATTAGAAATGAATACAAATCAATGTGTAATTTCTTATATAAATATGCACTTGTTGAGCCCATTGTCGCTCAGATATTTACTCAGAGATACTGGCAGCTCAGCGACACAGGCACGGTGTCCTTGTTGTCACCAGATGACGCACCAGTCGTGCTAATTCATACAGATGCCACACTCAACATGTATGGATGCTTCTTCAGGATCCAATAAATTTACTACTACTCATAATATTTAGCATGCAGTGTTGATGCTGTGACTGGGTGTAAAAACAGGGCCACTGTTGAGTCAAGGCAGCACCACCAGAGGAGACCTTGCATGTGTTGTGACGTGAGCGACCTGGTTTGCTTGTCAAAAGGACAAGAACACAACAGCCACTGATGAAAGAACTTGTTGATGTCTGTTCAGCTAAGCCATCGTTATCTGTGTACCTCTCTGTACGTCTGTTTTCTCTGTTTGTTGTGGCTAATCTTATGGAATAATGGGAATAATGAGATTACTGCTAAATTGTTAGCTGTGTTGTAGCCACAACATGCAGTAGTGTGCAAAAGCCTTGCAGTACTCACAAATGAGCCTTGAGCTCATTCCTTTGTATTTTGATAGGAAAATTAGAAATGGTGCAGCAGTTTATTGAAACCATGAACTCTACGTCTAACCCAAGGTTACCTAGCTGAAAATGGATGGAAGAGCAGTCAGTGTCCTAGCAAAAACATCAAAAGAGCCTCAGAGAGCCTGAACAGCTATTGACTACTATTGACTAAGACAACTTGAAAGACTTTAAAGACTAAATGACAAGACAGTCTGGCTCCTTGGAAACAAAATATAAAGAAATGATTGAAAATTTTCAGCCCATAAAACCAGATATAACCAGTGTAACTCTTTTATAATTAATTGAATTGGGCAAATAAAATTTTTATTTAGATGTCACTGCGACCTGTGTGGATGTTGTGACGCAGGTTTGTTGACACGTCTGTAGTTCTGCTCTCTGACTGAAAACAAGGAGGCTCAGATTAATCGTCTCTCAGACTCAGCTGCTCCTAATTATGCTCTCAAGTGAATTTGGGTTAATGTTAGTATATTAGTTTTGCCAGAGTTATGTAAATAGATCTAATATATCATTTCCCACACCAAATTAACACGCCTCCTGCCTTATGCAAGTGGGTAGAATAATTTTATTCTAGTTGTTTGAGCTACTCAGATGCATAATATGCGCAGACATTATATAATAACACACAAAAGGAACTGAAGTTTTAGGCAAGAATGCAATGTGTGGTGTCTCGTTTTCAAATTCCCTGATTTAGTCCGTTTTGTTTTGTGGTGGGGAGACTTTTCTGACGTCACTAGAAGGTTGACAGTGACTAGAAGGTTAACCTTGGCTGAACTCGCAGTGAAACAGTTTTTGTGGTGTCTCGTCATTTCAGCAAGCAGAGACCTTTGGCGTCTATTTTGAGAGAAGGCAGCTGGGAGTTTCAGGTGAGGCTGGGACTGGGGATTAATTTAGAGCTGCTAGGGCATCACATGGATAAAACCAAGTCGGTGGGAGGCTCTTCTAAGTGTTTTAATATGCGTGTGTGTTAGAGTGCATGTAAGTGAACAGCACTTATATTATGTCATATTCATGCCACCCGGTATAGTGATCTAAGCGCTGTGTAATGAGTAGGAGATTTGTCATTGAGGCTACAGCACGTTGATACACATGTGCCCCCCCTGTACTCCCTGCACTGCAGCACTGCTGCACCATAACACTAACAGCCAGCTTCCGTCTACCTCCCAACCTCGCTCTGTTTCTCTTGCTCTCTTATCCCTGCCATCTGCTCCCCAAAAACTGGCCAGTGGTTGTTTTTCATGGGAAAATCATCTACAGAAAAAGGCTGTTCAAGTCTTTTTTCCACATGCAAAGGTTTGCGCAGCATCCTGCGTGTTTACATGCCACTTTTAGGGTGTAGATAACTGAAATGTAGACAACAACAGAAGATAACTCAGGGAGAAACAGAACACTGAACATCTGCCAGCGACATATTTCTATTTCATTTTATCACTCTTGCACACAAGTGCACGCAGACGCGCACACATTTTTAAAGCCACATACTGTGCCAACCAACAAAGGTTTTTTTCTTCTGAGACTTTCTTCAGTGTTGGAAACATTTGACTTGAGCCAACTCTCTTACCCAGTTAAAGGCCCTGAGAATTTCCTAGTTTCAGTGTTGGGAAGGTTACTTTTAAAATGTATTCCATTACAGAATACAGAATACATGCCCCAAAATGTATTCTGTAACGTATTCCGTTACGTTACTCAATGAGAGTTATTATTTTTGGAGGAAAACACGAACATGTTGTACAGTCGAGTCTTAATAGATAACTTACAACTGGGCTCGTCAGGCACTCTTCTTGGCTGCAGTGGTTATTATTATATTTACATGCTTCCAGCTCCCGTTTTTGCTCGATGACAGCTCGTACTTTTCCTTTTTCTCCCTCCCTCGCTCACAGACACATAACGGGTATGGCAGTCCATTCTCCCTGCAGCACGGACTACACTGCCTATGATGCTACATTCTTTAGAGCTATACCGGTAGTATTCTGCCTATTAGCTTAGCACAACAACAACAGGCGCTCTCTCACCCAGGAAACACGCAGAAAGAGCGTCACCCTGTAACCATGGCAACTGTAACGCTGCCGCCTGGAACAACAGAACATAGCTTTCAAACAAAACCCAAACAGTATATGAAACAGGGAAGTACCGCCGTGTAATCCATTTATTTCAACAAAGTAACTGTATTCTAAATACCACCTTTTTAAACGGTAACTGTAACTGAATACAGTTACTCATATTTTGTATTTTAAATACGTAATGGCGGTACATGTATTCCGTTACTCCCCAACACTGCCTAGTTTACATAGCAGTCATAATAACTATGTGTGGTATTATGAATATCTAAGATATTTAGTACAGAAAAAAATTAAAAGGCTAATGTATAAATATATTAAAATATCCATGACTCCTGCTGCTGATACACATGTCTCGGCTTTGGATATCGGCCAATACTGAGTACACAACCAGTATCAGTATTTAATAAGCGATAAGCTGTGATCCTCAGTGTGAGTAAGAGACTGTGAATCAGTTGTTTTTTTTTTTAAACTCAGTCACAGTAGAGTACAAATAGGAAAACAACCTCCCTGCGATTTGTGAAAAATCTGTGACTCAAATCCAATTTTTTTGCATTTACTGACCGCTTTCATGTATCTGCGGTGACAAACTGGTATCCCATAGATTGAGAGTGCAACACCCTCAACCTCTGTGTGACCGTTTCCTATCACAAGGCAAGTGCACAGGTCACCTGGTTGGAGGAAACCTGTCTCCAAACAGTTGCGGTCCAGTCACTCTTTGTCACTTTGGTGAAGGTTTGCAAATAATTGCTGTCACATTTATAAATATAGACAGCTTGATTGCATTTTGTTGGCAATCTGAGTCAGTCTGTGAGCTCAACCTTCTCTTTATATTAGAGACCGCAAATCAACTGGTTTCCCAATAGCTTTACTCAGGTTATATTCCTATATAAAAGGAAGGTTGCTGAGTATCTCTGTCATTTTGCAGTCGAATCTTTGTCCTGCATAAACTGCATAACATTTGTGGAGGAATTTCTTTCAGATTATGTGGAATCCCAAACAGGTTTGCAGTTTTATGCAGATTTATTACAGTTAATTGCAGTATAATACTAAAAATTGCAAGTTTGCCGGATTCAGTTGCAGTATGACTGCAAGTGGTTGACGACATGGTCCCCGCCTTCAAAAGCAAGAAGATTAAAGGGTCATGGCACAAGATTGCAACAATAATTTTGATTCTCTTGGGTGACTTTAGCATTAAGCAGTATTTAAAATTAGCTTAAAATTCATTTTAAACAAAAATCTGCATTTTTGATATGCTGTCCTCTTCTTTAATGTCACCTCAGTGTGAGAGTGGCTATTCTGTTTCCTCTCCTCTGCTCTCTGTTTTACTGATGTGCAGAACAGAGGTGAAGTGAAGATAATGGTGATCCAGTTGACTACATCTTGCTAGATTGCTCTAAGAAGAAGTGCAATAAAAGCTTCCAAGTGTTAACTGTAACAAAACAAAAGAAAACAAAGAAAGAGCGAAGTTGCCAGCTGTCTACTCGTCCACAGTGTGTTTGCTATAAATCACAACTGAATCTCAGACCAGTGCCAACAAACAGAACTTGTCAACATGGCTAGCTGACTAGCTACAGTTAAAATTTCTGGACTCAAAAGCATTCACACCACATGGACACAAGTTGACCGTGACTCAGAGGGAGACTTTATTCCGAATGTAGTCAAGGTGTAAGGGCTGTAGATATAAGGTTGTTGTTTTTTTGGAGATTAAACAGGCAGGCTGTGATGAAGAGAGGTGAAGCGTGGCTGGCACAATGTACAGGCAGACTGATGGCAGAGACCGGGTGAGCTGGCTTGGCAGACAGCTAGAGTGGGCAGGCAGGGAGAAAGGAGCTGCTGCCGGTGAGCTTGAGGAGCTGAAGCTTGAGAGCAGGCGGAGAGGTGGGGGTGAAATCTAAGCACAACGAAATTAAATTAGTTTAACTCACTCACAAACACAATAAATGTGATAATGGTGTCTCTCCTGTGATGTCTGTCAGATAGCGACTGGAGAGTCGAGTAGATGTATGGCTGGTGATGAGCCACCGGTTTTAGATGCTGATCGAATTGACTGCAGGAAATGTGAATGGTGCTACAACTACAAGTGACACACAGAGAGACAATAGGACAGGAAAACAAGAGACACAGAAGAAAGGAGACAGGAAGGAGTACAACAAGGGTCATGACACTGACAGCAGTCTGTGAAATTAGATTACACAATTTCCTGCCCTTTTTACCTTTCTTTGGATCACAAACCCTTAATCATAATAATGCACAATATTAGGCTACTGATCTTGGAGTAATAAAATACCTGCCTCTTTATTTTTATTTACTCAATGCACAAAAGCATCTGCAGCCCCTGCAGAATGTGAATTTGATCCTGGCGTCCTTGTAATCTATATGTACCTCTATATAGGTCAGCGTGGCATTGTTTACAGAGTGCACACGTGCTTCACTGCTCTGCAGCAACACCACTTATGTTTACATATGTGAAACAGTGATGATTTGAGAAAAGAACACACATAATTAATAATAATTAATTCAATTGGTCATAACATCCCGAAATCCAACGCCTATCCCTCACATAATGCGTCTGATTAACAGTAAAACCTTTCTACTATTTAAAGTTATATATTTAAAAAAAAAAAAGGATAACTTTTCATATAAAACAGGTTATCAATTATTTTGACTATCCAAGAATACCTTGAAAATGTTTCCTGATCTCACACCTGTGGTTACGTCTTGGTTACGAGTCAAGATTGTTGTTTGCACTCAACTTTCAAAGGTGTTGGTGAATGTGAGGGACAAACAGACTGAGCGGCAGAAGCAATATGTTGCTGTAATCAAACAAATCAAACAACATGTACTCATTTTACTACAGCAGTCTGAAATTAAAGTAAATGAAGTGTGGATTATATGTTTCATGCTTTATCATATCTTATTCTGTCAGCATCCATGGTGGCAACCAACACTGTCGTAGACAAACAGTGAGATTGTAAAGAGGTTCGTTGTATTAACACACATATGTGATGATGTGGACTGTGGATCATAGCAGGACCGCTGCCTTTGAGCAGAGCAGCCTCCACCATTAACTAAAGGTTAGCTTGCTGTTGAGGCTATGCCTGGCTCGTGTCCCAGCTTCTGTAAAGTTAAATATCTACTGTACATTATACAGCTTCAGGTAGCCCACCATCGCCAGAGTACAATCATCCTTAAACTTGTGATTTGGAAATACAATAAGACCGACTAGATTAAAATAAATATTTGTTGCTGTCTCAAAAGTTGAACATATTTTACAGTATTTGGAATCTAGTTGTTTTCAGTTCTTGCAGAGTACTAAGTAGTTGTTTTTTACCGTGCCAGCTCCTCATTAAAAAAATTCTAGGCTGGTTTCGCTTTCCATGAGAACAATGTTTAAAACTGGTTTTAAACCTAACACTGAGCTGTGGAAGAAATTAAGTACTGCGCCTTTGAAACAAAATGAAGCCAACAATCACATATACGTAAGCTCAATTTTCTCTTTACAGCAGTTAAAACAACGGGAAAAAAAAAATCGGAATTTGTTTGTTTGGGGTTGTGTGCTATGGGAAGTCGCTGGCTCCAACTGTTGTTGTTGCCGCTTGCTTTCCAGCTCCACCCCTGCGCCCAAATTAGATGTTCTCGGCTTTGCATAACTGATAAGACTTGCATGGTTTTCATGTCTGCAAAGTCAACTTGCTCTGCAGACGCGAGTCATGAGTCAGCACTGAAAAAGAAAGAGGAGCAGGGGAACGGAGAAGGTGGATGAAGTGAGAAAGACAGCGCTCGCTCTGATTTCACGTTTGTGTCACAGGTAATCTGGTCTATGGAGCAAGAATAAACACCCACTAAAATAGACTCGGGTTATGCGTGTTTAGTGTGTGCACTGAAGAGTCAGAAATCCTGTGTGTGTGTGTTGCTCTGTGAGACATGGGACATGGCGGACTCTTAATTTGTCTGACCTTGAACTTCACAGGCATCTCCTTTGCTTCCATCCTGCTCTTATTTTCCTCTCATCTTCTTCAGTAGGATTTTTAAAGGTTCATTGCAAGCATTTGTCTTAGTTGTGTTTCAGTCTGTGAGTGAGTCTTTCCTTGCATTTCACTTGGTTGCTCCCTGGAAAGCTGAGTTTCAGTTCTATATAAGCTGGTGCTGCATGTGTGTGGACTGATGATTAGAAACCATGCATTGCTGTCTGTGTGTGTGTTTGAGGACTACAAATGCAGGATGAATAGCGCTGCCTGAGCAGGAGATTGCAAGCTACTGTCCTTAAAGGCACCCATCCTCATATTTACAACCTACACAAAATTAATTTAGGCCTAAAAAGGATCTGAAGAAGAGACTTGGACCATGGTGTTGGTGATTGTTTGCTATTAAGACTCGGGATTTCACTGTCAGAAGAGATGGATTAAAAGCTTCTTGTGTTTACCAAATTATTCAAATTGATTCAGCTCCTGTTTCATGGCAGTTTTCACCCTGACAACTCACGCTGTTTAGCATTTCTTTGGTTAATTCAGCCGTTTGTGCTCAGCAGGTGTCCTCTCCCAGTCACTTGAGTTATTTTTGAGTATCACAAAAATGAAGCACGTCTCACATTCAGTTAGTTTTATGCATTTCTTTATAGGTTTACTTCCAGGCAGAGAAATGTCATTATATAAATGTCATTATAATACTGAAATCAAATTGCAGAGATGTAAAGCTTGAAATTGGCAGCGAGCATTAGGTACTATTTATTCAATCATTGTGTGGTAGTGTATGACTGTATGCATCAGCGCTGCCGTCAGATTTCACTAAAGCTATTCACTAAAATCTTGACTGTTACAGAAACTCCAGCTGTATACTTTCGGGCAAAACATCTGCTAATCGAAGCTGCGTGACCTTAAATTTAAGGCTGTGCTATATAATACCAGTGCAATTTTTTTTAACTTGACTTAGTGGTGTCACATGCCCATACCAGTCATATAGACTCCACGCCTAGAGTGCACAACGAGACAGGCCCAGACATGTCTGAGGGCAAGAGCTGCACATCAGAGAGCTGCTTCAATGACCCTTCAACAAAGCTTAATACATTGTTCCAGCAAAAGGTGGGAACAAACGTCACCACCCAAGCTAAAAACACACAGCTCTTGCAGCTGGTGATTTAGACAAAAGTAAACTAATGACGATTTCTAGAGAACTTGCTAGTTGCACTCACTTACTGTGAGTGTTTAGTGACTTTAGTTATTAATAAACTGAAGCAGTTATGCAGTTATTTCACATTTTTGCCTAAAAATCACTGGAAACTACAATCTAGGCTACTTTTGTGCTTACATTTGACTTATTGTGTGTCACTGCTATAATCCTGCTGCTGATACCTTTAGTGTCAGTGCTGTCAGTGACTGTAGCTCATTTGAAAAGAATACCCTTCATTTTCTTCACTTGTAAAGGCTGCTGCAATCACCAAGAAAACATTATTAATTGAAATATAGTTTGTAACCAGTACTTTCCACCCCTTTTAAATTATTATTAATATATTAAACGATTAGCAGAAAAATTGCTTTAGGAAATTCTCAATAGTTTTTTATTAAGCAGTAAATTAAGAGCTGAATTTAGTGGTTGGCTGTAGCCCCTAAAGGCCTGTCATAGATGAAGAAACCATCTGACACCCTCACAATAAGTATTTAATCGTGTTGGTACTGTATCGGTTGTGTTTTTCTTCTTCTTGTAGTTTTAAACTTCACATTAATGTGTGTACCATTTGGGGGGAAAAAAAACTCATTACTTCCCATGACCAGAATTGCAGCGTCTCCACCCTGTTGGGAACCATAAATTATGTCCACCATCACACATGAAGTATTTGGAGATATGTGGCCAACCAGATTGGAACATTTTGTTGGTGTTTTTGTTGTTGGCATGTTTCAACATGGAGACTTTCAGCACATCGCGTTCCCTCTGTCTTGACCGTGGAGATTCTGATGTTCTTTCTGTTGTTGCGCTCAAATCCAAACATAATTCACAAGAACATTTGGGGCATATTTGTATTTTAAATGTACGCCCAGAGAGAAGAGGGGCCGTTATGTAATCTGCTGCAGTGTGTGAGGTCAGGTGACGAGGGTCCTATCTGTTTGTGCACAATAAAATATTCAGGACCATCTTGAGGGCATCATGAATCTTAATGAGGACATGTGAGTACACTAGGAGTGGAGAAAAGAAAGAAACTCTGTTGATCTGTCTCTTCTCCCCTCTCCCTCCATCGCTGGTTCCTCCCACCATCCACCTGTCAAAAACCCTCCTTCCTTCCACCCTTCCTCCCGTCACCGCTCTCCTTCCCTCACTCTAATTTTATTTACTTTCTCAATCTCTTGCTAAGAGGCTCAATAAGAGTCTTAGCACTGTTATTTTGTATGTGTGCTGTTCACGTGGCAAGCATTAGTGTGTGTTGGGTGTGATGAATCGTGCGGTCTCCATGGGTTTTAATCCAGTGGGCCACTGCGCACAAAAACACACACTTTGGAATTCGGCTCTGTGGGAAATTGTATTGAACTTCCATGCAGACTGTGTTTCTCTGTCTCTCCGTGAAGCGCGCTATTAGCTGAAGGCCTCCCCTTCTTGTACTCCTCTTTCTCCTTCTCCTTTTTAAAGATTGTTTTTTTTCATCTGCATGTCTGTCGTTTCTTCTCGCCACACACACAAGCCCTCTGTTTGAGACAGTAGCTCAACTTGAAAACATTTTAGCTCATAAAACACATTCTTTCATCCTTCCCGTCCAGTTTCAAAGACTGTCCGAGTGTCTGCGCGGATGAATCATGTGCTCAAACCAATTACACCGTTTAAAAATGAACTCTTTTCATACGAGAGAACACATACGTATGTGTCTGCCTAAATTGTGGTGTAAGCATGCTCATACTTAAAAAAAACCCAAAAAATTCACACTTACAAATTCAAACACGTGTGACTTGGTTTGCCAAGTTACAGAAACAGACCTTTTCTCTATGCTGTGACCTTGTATATAACTTTGGTTTTAGATTTGAGTTATTGGTGAGTTATTGGAAGGTTGTTTTCTTGGTATTTTCACAACTTTTAATTGTAAAAAGCAGTAGAAACACTGGTTTATTTTGAGATGCTTATTCACAGGCTTTATAATGAAGATTTTTGAAGATTTAAAAGTTGTTTAAGGTCTAAATAGGTAAGGTAAGGTAATAAGAATTCAATTTCCCATTTCCCATTTGTTTTTAAAATCTTTCATGTCATTACTTTGGCTTTTTCTTTCTTTTTTTTTTTTGCCAGTATTTCGCTACGTATACTCGCTGGCCAGATTGTTATTTACACCTTGGTAGTACCAGGTTGGACTCTTTTTACCTTCAGCGCTACTTTAATTCTTTGTGGCACAGATTCAACAAGTTGGTGGAAACATTACTCAGATTTTGGTCCATATTGACTTGATAGCATCACACAGTTGCTGCAGATTTATCGGCTGCACATCCATGATGTGAATCTTTCTGCCACATCCCAGAAGTTGCTTTATTGCACCTTCTGGTCACTCCAGAGGTTATTTGAGTATCTTGGTGAGCATGTGAACCTGTTCTTAGCTGACAGGAGTTGCAGCTTGTTTGATTTTCTACTCTTCTTCATACCTTGTGCAAGTGTTTTTGGGTTTTTTTTAGTTATTGCTTTCCTGTCAGCTCAAAGCAATCTGACTTCTGGCTTCAACAAAGCATTTTCATCCAAACAACTGCTGTTCACTGGATATTTCCTCTCTTTCTCTGTAAACCCTAGAGGTAGTTGTGTGGGAAACTCCCATCAGATCAGCAGTTTGTGAAAAACTCAGACCAGCCTGTCTGGCACCAACAACCATGCCCCTTTTTAGAGTCGCTTAAATCACCTTTCTTCCCCATTCTGAAGAAAGCACACCATTTTGATCATGTTTATATGCCTAAATGCACCTCGTTGCCACCCTGGGATTGGCTGATTAGATATTTGCATTAACAAGCAGTTGAACAGGTGTATCTAATGAAATGGACCTAAAGTGTAGATTGCATATGCATCGGTGCCAAGTTTTATGAGAAGCCTGTTTGCACTGTGTTTTATACTTGCTGATAAATCATGTAAGAGAAAAAAGAAACAGCTGTAGTTTCTTTTATACAAGCTCAGTTGGTGTTTTTGCAGCTGATCGTTATCACCTTCAAGAATAAAACCACTCCCTCATCTAATCACAGCTGATGCATGAAAAATCACATCACTCGCACCTTCCCACACCTACCGAGCTCATTAGGAGATAACAGTAGGACATGTTTAAGATTTAAGCAGCTGTAGCTCACTGCTGTTTGTCTCTCCTCTTGCCATTTTTCTTCCAGATTGATCAGCCATTCGATGGGGATTTTCAGAGGAGCTCCGCCTACCGTCGCCGCATTCCCTCCTCCTCCGACCCCCTCCCCCCGCGACCTTTTGATCGCCCCCACCCACTCCGTCATCCAGCCCTCCATCCAGCCCTCCATACAGAAAATGACTCTGGAACTCACTGAATGGTCTTCTATATGGATTTTTACTGCTTGTAATAGACAGTAAGAAAAGAGGCGCAAACCTCGATGACAAAAAAGCCATAAACACCCACAACACACACACACACACACCCACACACACACACTCACACACACACACAACAAAAACAGCTACACACACAAACACTTCCATACCAAATAAAGCTGTTTTGCAAGCAGTTTCTCTCACACTTTGACGTGCACACACAAAAGAAGCAAGTGCACAAAGCCACTCTTGGAATGTACCGCGTACTCTTCCCATGAAATTCAACTGCTTCCTTTATTTTTCTGAGATTCTCTACAGGCCTTGAGAAAGCTGATTTTATTTGATTTTTTCCTCCCAATCTAAACAAGGATTAAAAAGGTTGGGAATTTCAATTTGCAGTGTTTTTGGAGGACAACTTTAGAGGACAGCTGATTGCTAATTGATTTTTTTTTCTTCTTTTTTTGGATCTCTGATACATCTGGGGATAGCAGATTAGTTTGTCTGCAAATATTTAGTGTCTTTAACCTTTATAGTTTTAGTAGGACCCAGTTTAACATACATTTTATTACCTCGCAGGCTGGGAAGCATCTGTTACAGTTATTCAGCACTTCTTGAACACTTAAGAAATAGATGTAACAAGTGTATAACTAGCAAGTTACAACCACTGATTGCATTTTGTAGCTTGTAAAGATTGTAATAAAGTTACTTCTAGAAAGTCACTACTCGTTTTAAAGTACAAGTAACTTGAATTGAGGAGTAGTAGGAGTAGTGTTGTTTTTGTACTGTAGTATTGTTAGAAGGGGTGCGCTTGTTTTCCTGTTGCTTGCATGCCCTCCAACATGCCTCCCCAGAACACAGAGGCTGACACCATGCAGGTCGGATCTCTGGTGGGTGGGGTTAGCAGCAAAAACTCCACCGCATCAGGCTTGGATGAGGAGAAAGGAGGAGCAGGAGGCGAGACGGATGGATTGGGAGGCGGAGGCGGAGCGGCAGAGGGAGGCCGAGGAGGAGAGGAATCTGCTAGCGAAGGATCGATCGAAGGGATTCCTTTAAAGCGATGGGTGATGCACGGAGCCGTGATGTTCGGTCGGGAGTTCTGCTACGCCATGGAGACAGCGCTGGTGACGCCTGTGCTGCTGCAAATAGGTGAGCAGAGTCCAGATGATTTACATATGAAACATAGAAAGCCAACATCTGCAAAGTACTTCAGCTGCAAAATTCCTGTTTTTTAAAAATATCTGTTTCATGTGTTTTTTAAACTGTAGTTCAGGATCTACATCAAACTACAACGACCAAAATTATTAATTCACAAAAAATGGGAAGAAAAGAGCAGCAAGGTCTCACAATAAAGAGCAGCCACTCACAAAAAATGTTGATTCTGTCCTTCTGGACGTGGCGTTTTCAGTGGGAGAAAGAATTTATCACTGGCTAGCTCACTGCTATCAGTGAGGTATAGAGTAGAGCAAAGAGTGTGTTGAAGACATTTCATGGTGTTGTGGAAAACATTTACTTCTACGGATCGATGTTGGGATAAGCTAATGAATGGAGCTCTGCAACATGTGCTTGACATAACCAAGGTACCAGGGTTGTGACCAGCACTAGGCTGTCATGTGGCCTGCCCATGGCTGGGTTCATGGGCATTAAGTTAATTGGTAATTCTAAACCGGTTGTAGGTGTGACTATGAGTGTGAATGGTTGCCTGTCTCTCTGTGACAGCCCTGACCCAAACTGACAACCTGTCCAAGTTGTACCCTGCCTCTTGCCCTATGACAGCTGGGATACGCTCCAGATGCTCCAACCCCTCAGATGGATGGATGGATGAAACACTGTTGTCTATCTTTAAATTGTAATGCCATTTAAGGGGACACCTTAGCAGCTAAAATGTCAGAGCACATATCTCATCTCCCCTTCACCTTGTTCGGATCTGCTTGGAGATTACCCGGCTTACACCCTGCCTCACAGCATGCACACACAGAGAGAACCAGACCTCTGGTCACAGTGGGCATGCTGTCATTTGCACCCAGTGTCATCTTTGACAGCCTTTTGAAAATATGCCAAGTCCAGTTCTGTCTGGAGGGTACTGGAGTCTGTAGAGGAGATGGAGAGGGTGTGAAGAGAAAAATGTGAGAAACAGCCATAGCATTATTTGTAGTTTCCATGTAAACCCCCCCTCTTGCTTCTTTTTTTTCCTCTTCAAATTTCTCCTTCCCCTTCACTGACATTAGCGCGATGTCCTAGCTTACATAACCAAGGGGACATGAATAGGAAGTCGCTCTGTGGACACCGTGACTCCTGGCCGGCTCACCCGGGATGAGCCGCCACAGGGAACCAGGATCCCAAACATGCACTTCAAGTGTTTGTTGTGTCGAAGGCCAGCACTGAGATAAAGGCTTTCAGCTGAATTTAAAAGATTGGTGTGCTCTTGATGCGTAATATTAAAGCAGGAAAAGGCATCACAAGTAACAAAAAATATTTCTGGGATTCATTTAAACATGTCTCCTGAGGACACATTACACGGGGGAGCCGCTGCATGTTTTGGTTCTAATTTTAGCCCCGATTTAGCTGCCCTAGCCTAATTTTTTTTTAGATCAGAATATGTCTGAGCTCCTCTTAGTAGATTTTGAAACTGCCAGGAGGTACAAGCCCCACAGATTAGTCTGCTAAAACTAAAGCAGACAGAACAGTGACTTTATTTGTCACTGAGAGGAAAGATAATCCAGTCATGGTATTTGTGTTTTTCATTCATTTTGACCTTTTACTCGTCATAATTAATGAGAAGGTTGCCTTTCATCCGAATAAAGGAGATTCCGGTCAGTACAATACAGATAAACCGTGCATGTTGTTATTATTACTACCAAATACTCCATGCAAAGCATTTTTACTAATAAGTTACAAATAAAAACGTGTACATTTGCGTCACACGTCGCTGCCAAAGAATGCTTTACGCATAAGAGACACGCCTGCAGCCTGGAAAAGACTACAAATGATGTTAAGATCTCGTGAAGCTGACGTGCCTATCATGTTAACAGCTGCTGAAAATTAGGTCGATGAGAGTGAACCAAGACTGTACAGTCAAGATCTGTAAAGTCATAAAACAAGTTGAGCGAGGGACTGCAGAGATTGGAGTTGTCTGAGAGCTCATTAGTATGAGAGATTTGGAGAATAATGTAATAATTTCAACAAACTGTTTGGATAAAATAGCAGGTTGGAATTTACTTTGCTTGTGGTGATCTTGTACTCTCTGTGTGACATTTTGGCAAGATTTTACTTCCCGCCCTGTTTTGTCTGCCATACATCATGTTTTGGATAGTTTAGCAAGTCTAAAAATGGCAATGAACTTGGTTAACCATGGAGAGTTTTCCTCATTTCCTGTGCATGCTGATTAGCCTCATGGATGTATTAATAGATCTTAATATGGCATGTCAGCACATCTTTCTTCCAGTGGCAAAGTAGAGCTAAAAAAAATCCCCCGTGGACCAGAGTGATTTTTCCTCATAAAAACACCATTGTAAAGTATTGACAGGACCATTATAACAGAGCTGGAAAACTGCTGGCAGAACAAACAAGGTGGAAGCAAACCTGGAAGAGGAAGTTTTATTATGGCTTTTGGGTGAGCCACTTTGTTTTGAAATAGAAAAGGACTTTTCAGTTCTTATTTTACAACATCCAGAACCATCTTGAGCGTTTGGTTTTTAGATCAGTTGGGAAGTTATACGCCTGTGTACGACTACGTTTCCCCCGACCCCTCACAGCCACAAAGGTTGCTTGTGTTTGCATTCATTCATGTTTTTAGCCTGCTAAAGGAAAAACAAACAGATGTAGTACCTGAAAACAACCCCCTCCTCTAACTGTGGGCAGAGCTCCAAGTTTTGGGATAACAATATCCCGCTCTCCCACACTCGCTCCTCTATGTAGTTAGTGCTCTATGCACTGACTGTAGCTACTAGAATTAGCTAGATCGTCAGTAAGCTGGCTGGTTGGCTCTGCCTGAGTGAAACCATTGTATGTGTAACCCCACAACATTGAGGTCACAGAAGGGGAGAGGGTGTGTGTCTGAGTGTGTGTGCAGCTGATACAATTTGGTCAAGGAGCCCATATTTACACAACGCGGAGAAAAGCTAAGAAACTTCTGCCTTACAAGGGCTTGTGCGGGGAGCATGCCGAGCTCTCGTCTGCTCTTATACAAGGAGGCAGGCCTTTCCCCTAAAGGCAAGGGCACATATTGGGGCTGTTGAGACAGTTATATTTATAATTTAGGCATCAAATCGGACCAAATTGGGCTTGAGTCTTGTACAGTCTGGGCTGCTAGTTGAAAACACTCGATATAAGTGAGATAAGATGATCACTGTGCAGCTTTTGTCCTTGTTTCTTGCGTTCAATTAAGTAAATTCATTTAAGGTCAATTTTATTCATATAGCACATGTTCGCAACAATGATCATCTCAAGCTGCCATATATTGTAAGGTTAAAGATTCACCAATATTAGAGAAAACCCCACAGTGGGGATGACAAACTCCCTTTGTTTATAGTAACGAGTGGGCTCAAAGAGGGCAGCCATCTTCTGTGACAAGTTAGTGGGTGATGGGGAAAGGAGGAGACAAAAGAGGTGCGCAGAGAGACAAGGATTCAATAAGGAACGTTTTAAACCTAATCTTAGCAGTAGAGCAGGTGTGTGTTTACTGAACCCAAACTGGGAGCTTGTTCCACAGAAAGGGGTCTGATAGCTGAAGGATCTGCCTCTGTGTACCCTGCTGGGTATATGCATTGATATCTTACATACTCTGAAATGTTCTTGTTTATTTCTCTGTAAACTCTGTGTTTGTGGCTATTTTTTTTAGGTCATTTAAGCTGCCACACAGAGAGGCGAAGAGTCTTTTGAAAAGATGTTTTGCATCCAGTGCACTGCCTTTGATTTGTTCTGCATGACCTGCAGGGACATTTTCCTGTTGTCTTTGTTGAAAATCACCCTCAGCAGGAACACCACCTAATGCTCACACAGAGATAAGAGTGAAAGGGAGTCAGCTCTAGAAATGGGATTAAGAAAAGTGATAAGGTAAAAGAAAAAGAGCAGTGTGGGGGGTGGGGGTGATGAGTCCAGACCGTGTGCTGTGTCGATCTTTTCAGTTATGAGCGTGTCACATTACATAATCAGCTTTCTCAGAACTGACCTCAACTCAAGACAACTAGTAAAGCATCAAAATACTCGTTATTTGTCTTTATCAAATATATATGTATATATGTGCAGCTCCGTACTAACAGCAGGCTGTTGGACTAACGTCAAATTAGGGACGTTATCAGACATAGAAGCATTGTGGTGTGAGAATTAAGTACCTACAGATACAAGGCAGTGCGTAAGAATCATGACAAAAAGTATTTAATGTGAATACAGCAGAAGCTCGTGTTGTTTTGTTTCACTTAATTTTGAGAACTGGATGTAATTTTATAAACCCCGTCGAGTACGTTGCTCGTTAAGTTACACCCACTGACCTCAAAAGTCGCTGTGATTTGAATTTGATTAATAGAATAGAATAGAATCAAATAGAAAGTCTTTATTGTCATTGTATTCAGAATACAAATACAATGAGATAAGAAGGTCTCGCTTGGCAGAACTGTAAAAAAAAAAAGAAACAAAAAAACAGCCAGAAGCACACAGCCCCCCCCCCCCCCCACACACACACACACACACACACACACTAACCTGGAGAGCAAAGACTCCCAGCATTCACTCACCTACTAAATATTGTTATATTTTCTTGAAATTTCAACTTTCATTTGATGCAGATGAACTCGTTTCAGTTATTTTCAGCAGTTTGTGTTATTTTGCCCACGTTCTTTTTCAATTATTTCACGAAACTGGCTGATCCTCTAATGATGAAAGGGTTCAGTAAATCAACTTAATACAATAAAAATTTGATAAATGAAAATGAGCATGAGGCTAAACAATCTCAGGAGTAGCACAGTCTGATTCAAAGGTCTCTTTCTAACCCGTAATTATTTATAATCTGTTTATTTGCATGGTTGACTGCCCACCTTTGCAGCAATGCCACCATTGTGTTGCCCAAAAGAGTGCAGGCTGGCAACTCTACAACTTTGTTGTCCTTCTTTGGTGGCCTTCTTAAGGAGATTACTTCAATCCAAAATGAAACAACCTTCTCTGCGGCCCAAAGGTGGAGCTCTCTGGATTAGTGTCTTCACCTTTTACTACATCTGATTTCCTCGAATTCTGAAAAGCCATGTGCCTCTTAATATTTGCATACCAAACTAAATGACCCACAAAGTGGCAGTTAAAGTTAATGAAATAATGAAACCATTTGAGTGCTTGTTTACTTTACTAATGCATCGTGGCACGGTGCCGCGACGGCTTACTGGAGGCCAGATTTGCCAAGTTTGCTACAAGCAAACTGTTATTTTAAATTTATGTCACAAATTTTACCACATGCCAGTCTGCGCGTTAACTTTTCTTTTGCTCCGATTTCATGGGAGCTAGATAGTAGCTGGTACCCTGTTGTCATGTCACAATAGGAAATCTGCCCCCGCTGTTTAATTTGCAACAAATCAACTTGATCTTACACTGTTTATACTTGCATGCCAGGTAACCTAATCCACTGAGTGATCCTATCATGTTCACTGGTCTAATCTAGCAGATGACCTTGCAGACACTGTAATACAGGGTTACATAAATGACTGGCTTGATGTCACACTCACTAATCACTATAATCTGACCAAGTCATTCAAAGGATAGAAAAGATGGAGGACAGAGTGACAGAAAAACGTTTTTAAAACGCCTGCATAGGTGAAATGAGGGTTTATCAACACATAGCTAGAATATGGAGGTAGGAGAGAAACATCTGGATTGAAAAAAATGTGAGAAATGGGAGCCACTGTGTGTAAATCACAATCAGTCTTCATTAATCGTTTTACGCTTTTGCCTGTCACCACAGGGAAAGAGAGAGAGACACAGAGAGAGAGAGAGAGACAAACACACCAGTCTATTCAGTTATTTGAAGTCTTCTTATTTATAGCATTTGGACTCATCACAGCAGTAACTTTGTTCATATTAATAATTAATTTGGGTGGCTGTAGCTCAGGAGGTAGAGCAGGTCACCTACTGATCGGAAGGTTGGTGGTTCGATCCTTGGCTCCTCCAGTCTGCATGTCAAGTATCCTTGGGCAAGATACTAACCCCAAGTTGCTCTCCGATGCGTCCATCGGAGTATGAATGTGTGTGAATGTAGTTAGATAGCACTAAGTATAGATAAAGTGCTTGTGAGAATGGGTGTGATTGGGTGAATGTGGCATGTTGTATAGAGCGCTTTGAGTGCTCCGAGAGAGTAGAAAAGCGCTATATAAGAATCAGTCCATTTACCATTTACCATAAGTTATCACTAACATAGACACTAAAAGTGTTTTTATGAAAGAGTTATTTGCACGTCAGTAGCTTTGCACAGTGGTGAACCACGGATGCCAGCGGTTCCCAGACTGTGGCGTGTGGACCGTTAGGGGTCGTTGAGAGGGTTAAACTGTAATGAGAGCAGCGGCACAGGTTACTTTCACGGATCTGTTTTTTGCATTCGTGACATAGTGTAGATGCAGAGTCAACAAATACTTTAGTCAAAGACATATTATAGGTGTGCTATTTTTCCACCCAGCAGGCGATAAGCCAGGTATGTGAGTGCTATCGGTATACGATATGCGAGGAATGCAGAACTGAATGTGTGTGTGTGTGTCAGCACATTGTTCCCGCCCCTCTCTCGCTATAGACAAGCAAATAGCAAAGCTCTCAGGTGATGATGAGGGACAAAGAAACTTTGGGGGAAGCTGTTTTTAAAAAAATTCTTTTCGTTTTATTAAGATGATTATAGTTGTAATCAGTGGCCTAAGGAATTTGTTTACAGAGAGCACCCTGAAACATGTGGGGAAAAAAACCCTCACAAACAGTTAATATGAATAAAAATACAAAATAAGAAAAACAGACAGTTAAAGTTCAAATATGCGGAAGGTTGTTGGTTTGAAATTAGGAGGAGGAGGAAACAAAAACCCCAGCCCCAGGAGGGTAACAAGCCGTCATCTGGCATAAACATCTCTGCCAGGTTGATCCATACACTGCGGTGACCTCTTGGGAAACAAGAGAGCAGCTGTAAGTACTTCAAAATGTAAAATGTTTATACCCTGTCCAGGATTCTCAGTGTGACGCTGGCCCCTGGCCCCCTTCTTGCTCTGTTTGACGTCAGTGGGAATAAGGTGGTTCTACGGCCTCTAAAAGACAGGTGTTATCATTCTGTTCCCTGTTGGCCAGGAGGGCAATCCTACTGAGGTGGCGGGACGCTGCCCCTCCCACTCACAAACAGTGGTTAAATGACCTCATGTCGTGTCTAAAACTGGAAAATTTCTGCATTTCAAAATCTATAAGAATTTTTCAGCAAACTCTCTTATGTCAGGTGTGGAAACACAGTGTACAGGTCTAGAGCAGTGACCCGGATGGGAATGAATCGGATTATTTTGCAGGGATTATGTTATTTGGGGAAATATTATACACATGTTTATATTTCTCTTTTTTTTTCTTTATTTCCCTTTTTGTTTTTTCTTGTTTTTTCTTTTATATCACAGCCTTAAAGCTAATTACCCCGAATGTACAGATCATCTGTAATCCTGTTCTTCTCTTTTTGTTTATATGTATAAAAGAAAAACTCTTAATAAAAAGACATTGTTTAAGACCTATAACCTGCTAAAAGGTATGCTAAATGCAGAGGTTTGACCAGCAGTTGTTATCTTTGAAAATAAATAGAGAACATCAGCATAAATTTATGTTTTAACACAATAAATTGTTTACTCTTGTAAGTAACTTCATTGTAAGAATTTATTTTTGAAAAATCACAAAGCTGTGCTTCATTTTAGGGCAGCGGTCCCCAACCCCCGGGCCTCGGACCTCGGTCGTTTGGTACCGGGCCGCGAGAGTTGAGGCCCAGGTGTGAAATGTATGGTTTTCAGGGTTTTTATCGGTTTTCAGCATTATTTTGTTATCGTTTTTATCGTTAACTCGTGTGTTATGAATAAATCTTCTTTTTTTCGGTACCGGTACTAGTTTTATTTTGTTGTATTTATCCGCGACGCCTTAAAGGCCGGTCCGTGAAAATATTGTCGGGCATAAACCGGTCCGTGGCGCAAAAAAGGTTGGGGACCGCTGTTTTAGGGGACATCTGTATTAGAGAGATGATGCTGAAAAAAATCAAAAATGTATTTGTTATTAAATTTCTGTGAAATGCCTGTAAATTATTTTAGCACAGTAAAGAGGCTGGCAGAGTTGCCACATGTTGTTGGATGTGCAAATGGTGCTTGCTTGTTTGGGTTTTGAGCTCACAGCAGTTTTGTTTAATAAGATTTGTGCGATATGGAAATGAACCAGATGTAAATGCAAACCTCATCATGCATCAACAGCTGACCTGCAGCTTGCTCAGCCCATCATTTATCCTAACTTCAGAGCACTGCAGTGGTATAAACACAAGGCTAATGTGACAAGAAGCTGCTCAAATTTTTTTTCTGTAACTCAAATTAATCACAACACACATGAAAACAGAAAAAAAAAAAACCCAACCACACCTTAAAAATCTCTAGAGGAAGGAGGTTTACATCAAATAAAAAAAATAATACAAATACTATACAAATATTTGTTTCACAATAATAATAAAAAAAGGTTTTATGGACTTTATCCAGAAGCCTTAACACTGAACTCCTTTTTTTCCATTCCTTTTTTTTTTTTTTTTTTTTTTACAGCTTTACTTTTTTATACTTCACACTATACAAAACAAGTTGGACTGCAGTCAGTAATAGTGACCAGAAATCCATAAAACCAAGAGTGAAACACACAAACACACACAGGCCCAACAACAGCCAAAAAACACATCAGTAATGGTTGGCCTGAGGGCAGTTGGGTGGATATGCGAGAGAGAGAGAGAGAGAGAGAGAGAGAGAGAGAGAGAGAGAGAGAGTGTGTGTGTGTGTGTATGTGATTGGGTGCGTATTTTAAAAGAGCAGAAAAACATCTGCTCTCTCACTGACTCTCGCTGACTTTGACCGTATATTAATGAGAGGAATATGGATGAATACTGACAGACTGGTCCTGTGGAGTTATTTACTCAGATAAAGTCACAGGACTTTCACTCAAGGAACTGGTGCTCAAATCCCACAAAAGAAGAGTATTTTTAGTCTTTTGGTAGTTAGGTTGTTGGTTAGGTTTAGAAATGGATGATGGTTTGGGTAAAGGCTGTTCTTTTGTTTTGTTTTTTTAACAAACCCTGTCCTACTTTTTTTGGAAGATGCACTTCAAAGGCAAATAATTCATGTCCATGTACAGGGATTATATTTCCAGGCTATTTTCATTATATAAATCCAGGCTGAAATATAGATTTCCACCTTTAAAAAACTGTTTATGATGTTTTTTGCCAGAAGGATCAGTTGAATTTCCTTTAAATTTTATTTTTATGGAAAACTGTTAATATTCATAGATTACATGCCACATGTTTAAAGATGTTATTCATTAGTTTGTGTTTTTTTTATTATTATTTTGACCTCCAGGTATTGCATCTCTGTGTGATACCACAGAGATCTGTGTCTGGATCAGTCATGAGGTCAGTACATATATGACATGTATTACTGTGCAATTTTAAACTTTTATGAACTTGTAAGGGTCACCTCTTACCACAGAAAGTTTTAGGTATTGCAAAATGCATTGCAGCATAGTCACAAGGAAGAAGCCGTCTGACTTGTGACCATTACAAATTGTAACTTGGAAAAAAAACTCATTAGGTTTCACATGACAATGACATATACCTATATTTATTGCAGAGGACATTTTTTTAATGCAGTCCAAAAAACTTCCACATATAAAATGAGAAAATCAGAGGGGACATATTAGTTTTTGCAACAGGTTCTGGCTCTACTTTCTTTGAAGCTGCTTGTCGTTTGTCTTCGCTTTGAAACTGTTGAAGCGTTTTGATTTTACTGAGTTGTGTCCCATGCGATTAGTGGTGGCTGGCCAATACACAAAGTAGATCAATAAAATATTTTCAGATTGTTGCATCATCACAGAAAGCTGAAATTCCCCTTTGTGTGTCGAAGGGAACAATTGTACTTCAGGCTTTAATGTGTCACGTTTTGAATTAAGAAAATGCAGAAGTGCCACCTCATTACATGGCTGACCTACTGTACTCGTCATTACATAACATTACCGACTGATCACTGCCGATCGGCTTCATCGATCGCTTCTTTGGTAGTGAAAGGACAGCAAATGTTGCCAGCTGGAGCATCCTGTGTGTTATAGGTCAGCCCCAGCCAGAGACCTGACTCCCTGCTGTCAATCACACGAGGCCGTATATCGGTGCCAATGACAGATAGCTTGAAAGAGCAAATTCACTCATTCAGTCTGATTTCACTCATCAAACTTCGCAGTCGGTGTAAATGTCTCCATCTGTCTGGCTCTCCTTCCTCTCTCCATCTCAGTGGGAGGCTCCTAGTTTACTGCAGTGCTGTTACATAACTCTGCTGACTAAAAGCAGCTGCGTGTGTGTGCATGTACATGCAAGCTTCATGCATCTTTAATGCCACCTTTTACATAGTGAGGACAGTTAGTGGTGGATTTTGCCCCTGTGTTTTAGGACTCTCGCTCACGCAGAGGATAATATCTGCTCTTTTTTTGTGTTAAATGAGCTGGATAAACGTCTCTTAAAGCAGTTTCCGGTCAATATAAAACAGATTTGTGTGTGCATGCGTGTGTGGAGTGTAAAAACCCACCTTTCTCTCAAGAATAGGGTTATAAATCTGTGATACACACACACTCATCTATATCAGGTAGAAATTTCTTTGAGATTTCTTGCTTTCATTGATTGAGTTAGCAGTTTGCTGTATTTCTCCCTAATAGGCACTTTGTTGATTACAACCTTGGTGGTGGAGCTTGCCTACTTCTATCTGCATTTTCTTCAGTGTGTGTGTGCACGCGCCTTGGTACTAGCATCTGTGTGTGTCTGTTGTGTGATTGATGCTCTCACCATCTCTTGCTGCTGGGAAGCACTGTGACTCATTCCTGACTCTCCTGATGTCTCCCTCTGTCTGTCTCAGGCATTTCTTTCTATCCACTCCCCAGTCACCATGAACATAAATGTTGGGCAAGTTTGCTTTTAGCAGATGCCACAATACAATAATAATAATGCAATGAATCAGCATTCCCAGTAGGGGTGGGCGATATAAACGATATACGATAGAAACAATATAAATTTGGCCAACGATAGAGATTCATAAACCGCAAAGGATTCTGGGAACTCGTGGCAAGAGGTACTAGCGCACGCAGGCTTTCAATTGAAAACAGTCACGCAGAGATAAAGAGAAACACAAAAAATGGCAAGAAGCTGTTGTATTATTTATGAAAGTTGGGCAGCACGCTAACGTATTGTGTCCACTCTGTGTGCTCGTAAGGGTCTGACCCTTTCACTCCTTTGATTTTTTTCCTCGTATCTTTTCTTTGACTTTTCATCAAGTCTGTCTTTGTACAGACCGGCATTGTTCTCCTTCGTTTTGTACATAACTTTTTTGGGGGCAAAGGAAAAGCAAGAAGGTATTGGAACCGGAGAATGAACGTTTTGCGGTGCTGCAAATGCTTGCGTTTGATGCGGTACTTGGATTGTTTTGCCACGAGTTCCCAGCATGCAAATTGCATGCTGGGAACGTGACCTTCGCGCATTGCATCATGCAATGCGCGAAGGTCACGTGGTCTGTCAATCTCTATACCAGGTAGTCCAACTTCAGTAACCCTACAAACGCCACTGCTGTTTAGTTTTCTGTCTTCATTTATATCGGAAGTGGTAGCAGAGCTGTACGTTTTAATTAGTTTCAAAAATCTCTCAGTCAGAACATGGTATGTCATGTTTAGGTGGAAACTAGCGAGCTAACTTCCTGCTAACTTCTAACTCCGTTAAATTTTATAACTTTTGTTTTCATGGATGCCTGGATGTTAAACTTAATTGTTACGGCTGGTAAAGCGGCAACGCTGATGATTTTATTAAAGATGAAAGAATTTAGACCGTTTTTAACTCTCAGTGTTCGTTTGACTTTGGGACCTGAAATGGACAGAGTTTTGGACCCAGATTACTCCGCGAAGCTCCTCACTACGGCAGCTGTAATGCTCTGACAATCCATCAAGCAGTGCGGCTTACCAAAGTTGTACTAAAACATTTTTTAACAGATTTCTGCACGCTAAAATTGGTTCGAGGTCAGTAAGCACAACCAAAATTCATACATAAGGAATACTCTCGATTTTTGAGAAAATTAAAGGATTTTAAGTGTGCCTTATAGTGTGGAAAATATGTTATACAGAAGAAAAGAATATATCGAGATGTATATCGTTATCGCACATGCTTCAAATTATATCGCGATATGAATTTTAGGCCATATCGCCCAGCCCTAATTCCCAGCTCTTCCAGGGCAAATGGCAGGTTAAAAGGAAAAGCATGAACACCAACAGCAAATTACAGCATAAAATGTCCTTTGAAGCTCAGTTTGTACTTCAGCAATCACTCGGTTTAATCTTCCTTCAAACCACTTTCTTCCAGAATAAATTAAAAAGGTAAATAACAACATGAGGATTTGTTTTCCTCACAGATATACGCTGAAATTTTACTTTAACATCAGCAGATATCTGTCCCAGACTTCAAAGATATTAATTCTACATATTTGCAGATTTTAAATGAGCTGCAAGAAGAACTCTTCTTCCCTCCTGCTGAAATCGAACCCACTGCCAAACACTTATCAATAATAAAATATTGACCATAAGAGTCTAAATTTTAATTCTGCCCTCACGGCCCCATCTGTTACAAACCACATTTCTTCCCTTTCTTTCTTCCTTCCCCTTTGAGTGCTACACCTGACTCAGTTTGCATGTTTTGTTTATTTAAGACCACCTGCTTCCTCCTTTCCTCTCCTCGCGCTCTCTGTCTCTCGTTCTCTCGCTCTCGCCCTCCTTCCTTCCTGCCCACTTTCTCCCATCATGACCTCTACCCTACTCTCACTTTTCACACCGTTTCTCTCCCTCTTTTCTGGACCCTTGTCATTTTTCTTGTGGTTTTCTCACGCCAGCGCAGGATATGAAAGGATTGTTTTTGGGGGATTTATGGGAGAATGGGAACGGGAGGAATGGGAACGGAAAGAGAGAGAGAGTAGAAGTGAAGGGCTGGAATAGGAGAGAATAAGATTGTTTGTTTTGTAGGAAAAGGACTGATTGTTTGATTTTACGTTTGGAGTTGAGTTTTGTTGTTTTCCAGTGGAGCTAGATCATTTACAGTTAATGGTGCGAGAGAGGAGGAGCGAGACCAGGTACCAGTATGTTGGCTCAACAGGCTAAACAATTAAGAAATGTAAAAAAAAAAATTAGATTGGTTGTAGTTTATTATTTATTCCTAAATTTTATATATATATATATATATATATATATATATATATATATATATATATATATATATATATATATATATATATATATATATATATATATATATATATATATATATATATATATGAATGGAATTTTGCAGAAATGCCCAAGAAGTGCGTCATCTTCAAATGATTTGTTTGTTATTTGTTGTGAAGAAATAAACCCCTTTAGTTTGAGCGGACAGAATAGTCACAGCTAGAGTGGATAAATTAGCCGACAGAGTGGGCGAAGCAAAACATTTCTTCTGAAGTTTTTCTCTGTAACCCACTGCTGAGTCCACAGTTTTCACTCTACAGGCGTCATTTTATCAGCAAATTTAGGGAAAATTCGTCTTCTTCCAACTGTGTACTTTTCAAAAGTGGCACACTTGCATTCTTTGATCTGGAGGCATTTGGGTCAGAGCAGTGCTGTTCGATTGCCCAACAGAGATCAATTATAACTGATTAAGAACTTTTGGAGGAAAAGCAGAAATGAACTCTCGCTGTCTCACTTATGTGACCACATTTTTAAGCAAGGAGCAAAAAAGAAGTGCAGATGTGTAGAGCAACTTCTTTGGCTGCTTATGTTTTTTGTTTTTCTTTAAATAAGGTGAATATGAGTTACACTTTGGAGGATTAGACTACTATTAGACAGTTAGATGACTTAGACCAGCAGGAGCAACCATCCGTGTCTAGCCTCTCCTCCATGTGCAAGCATTTCAATCTAGAAGAAATTTAAGAAGTGATATTATCAGATAAACTTTAATGTTTGATATCCGGGGGCCAGAATGGGCCCACTGCACACATTTACTTCTTACAGTTTAAGTTTGAGTTTAAGCCCAAAGAAGCATTAATTTATCATGTAGAAAAACTGCAATGTATTGTTGAAATTTCACTTCTTATTATACATTAAAATATCTCTGGGATTAAATGCATAGTCAAACTTCTTTACCCTGACAGAAAGAGGAGTTTTTGCTGGTCCGGCCCACAGGAGTCAAAGTGGGGTGGACATGCCCCACATTGTAAAATTACTTTGACATGCCTGATCTAATAGAAAATGACTGAAAACGGAAGCGATTTATTCGGACACTTAATTATCAGTCACATACAGACAACATGGAGCTGTCAGTGGTATGAACTGAGCATCACATGTTTAAGTTATGATTATTCCAGCTGCCGGCTAATATGTCAAACTGCCTTTGATGTAAACTTCTTGTTACACTTTAGCATTAACTTGATTTAAGTTGGTTATTTTGTTTAGACAGCTCTGCAGATGATTAAAGAGAGGTGTCACTCACTATTGTCGTACTTATATTTGTTAAACGCGTCTTGCTTTGAAACCCCGTTATAGCAACAGAAAGCATCTGATAGATTTTACAACTTTTGGAGAAGTTTTTCGCTCAACATGTAGCTAAAGGGAACAAATTCAAATGAACTGTACAAGAGAAAACAAGGAGGGGACTGTTGTGAAAATGTGAGAGAAGCATGCAGGCTGTAAGTGATCTGAGGACTTTCTTTGCAGAACATAAAAGCACAGTGGGAGTAATTTATTTCAAGTAGTTTGAAAGTAGTTTGCTCAAATGAAGATCTCAGTGTGAACTTCAGGTCAACCTCAGATTCATTGTCCTTTTGATTGACACTAGAATACAGCATATCTTGATATAGTGTTTCAAAGCTGCTTTATTCACAATAAAAGTGGTTTGAAAACAATTGAAGCTACAAAGTTTTACTGTGTATTTTACAGTGCAGTGACGACAAGACACACATGAAATCTGGGATGAATAGGAGATTTGTGTTTCCAACAGTCACACATTAAGCTCAGTTTTTAGTCCGTGCGTGTGCGTGTGTGTGTGTGTGTTCAGGAAATGTGCGTAGCTTTAAAAAAACAACAACAACAACAACAAAAAACAACTCTTTGATGATAGACGGAGGAGATTGAACATTTTTCTTTCCCACAATCAATTGGCGATGCTTAACAGCCATGTGACAGCCCGAATATGAACTTTTTCTGTCCCTCTATCTTCATTCTTCCGTCTTTCCTCCCTTTTCTCCTCCTCTCACCTTATCCTAACTCTGTTTTCAAATGCTTTGATCTTAATCCTTTCTCACACTCCCTCTTTCTCTCCGTTTCCTCCCTTCCTTGTCTGTTACTGCACTTGTTTCTTGTTCTCTCTTTTCTAAAATGCTTCCTGCTTCTTGATTCTCTCAGTATTGTTCCCTGTGTGAGTGTGCATTTGGCCTTACTGTACTCAAACTGTGTGGGAACTCAGCTGTGTGAGCTCCTTTTTATTAATATTATTATTATTATTTCCATAGGTGAGACTGTAAGTCTGTGTCTATGTGTGGGAACTGAGACATGTGTGTATTTCCTGCATGTTGACTGTGTTTCTGGTGTTTTGTGTGGGAACTGTTTACTAGAAACAGTTTTCCTGTTTTGATGTTGACAAACCTACCGACAGACCGATTCCTATCTGCTGCTTTGTCTCCCGCTTTATTGCCGTGCCACTGTTTGACTTTTTAACAGGTCTTGCGTTTGTGGCTTTTGCATGTTATGTGTTATTTTTGTGGGTATTCGTGCGTTCTTGGGTGTGTTAGTGTGTGTTTATGAGAGAGAGAAACAAAAGATTGAAAAGGGTATTAAAAAATTGAGAAAAAAACTTAAAGAAACAAATTGTTCCTCAGTCTGAACTCACCAAACAACAGGAAGCACTGTGTGAATGACACAGCCATATTAGGAGCCAGGAAGCAAAGGTGATGGAGTCTCCGTGGCGACAGTGTTCCCAAGACCTGGTCGCCACGGTGACAAGGGTCAAGCCTAGTTTATGGCCTGTTCATGAGAAAGAGAGAGGTGAACATTTGTACGGGACAACAGGATGATGAGCTGTAAAGTCAAAGTGAGGTCAAAGGCTCAATGTTCCTGCCACTTAAAAGTGCTTATAGCTATGAATTTATATCTTCCTCTGGAAAAACATACAAATCGAAGGTGGCAGGCACAAGGACACACATTATATCCACCTGTACATGCCTCACAGACCAAGAGACTTGACCACAGTGCTCCTCAAGACTCAATGAGCTCTCTGTTTGGATGAGTGGGGGCGGAAATGTACTTGTTGATAAATCTGTTTGTTGATACGCTGAAAATGAATAGCCTACCATTTAAAAAAATGTGAAGATTTACAACTTTTCATCATCTCTCATGAGATAAAGCTGCTTATCTCTAGAGTTTAGGTTGTTAGCCAGACAGAGCTGTAGTCCATAAAAGATGGATGTCACTGGTTTGTGGACACAGATTGAAGTTGCAGTTTCCACACCGTCAGAGACAACGTGACGGACTAGCTTATCAGGTAACGCTAGCAAGCCTAGGCGATATGGGTATATCACACAGACACAAATACCTGTTGATTAGTAAGGTATTTAAAGAATACTAGAATGTCATTCACTAAAGCATAAGCACAGACTTCTTTGGCATCTGGAAACCAGATTATTTATCAGTTAATTGCAATAAAATCCTCCAAAAAGCATTTAAGAAGAGGCCTCTGCGAGGTCTTTGTTGGCTGTTTTTTTTTTTCTCTCCCTTTAATTACTCATATCCTTCATTAGTTGTAATAATTAATAAGTCATTTTTTTGAGGCTATAGCTATGGCTATGGCTATAGGTAATTATATTTGCATAGTCCAGCCTGTTGTTTTTCTTTGGCAGCATGCTGAGAAAACCTGAGCAGCAGTATGTAATGCACTCTGCTTCAAGTGAGTCACATCAGCAGCTGTTACAGTAAAGAAATGTGTCACAGTGATATCAGTTTCGGTGTGATTGAAGCTAACCGGCTTTCATCCAGAGTCCATGACGACACCTCTGCTGTGAGTGAGTGCCGATGTTGCTGATCAATGTGTTTAAGCGCTATAGCGGATGAAGTCTCGACACCTGGAGTTCACTTGATCTGCTAATGAAAAGTTTCCAAATGTAAATGTAGGCCGACTTGTTATTCTTGTTCAACCTTCAGTTGCCTCTGCCTCCTGTTTCTTCGCAGTGAAAAGCGATGGAAAAGATTTGCTCCTTGTGAAATGCAGTCTCTGTTTTGACCTTTGCAGCAATCTAGCAAAAGCAAAGGGATGTGAGACTGTCTCACATTTCTCACTGCTGCCTGTCCAGCTCTCAGTGTTCCTATGAGAAAATGCAGTTTAACCTTGAAGTTGCTGTTTCTGCTTCAGAGTTTGTGGTCTGAAGATAGCCTTGCAGATCTGTGAAACAATTCCTGCCAAACAGAAACATGTGATTCATCAACAGCAGTGAAAACATGAAAATTACCATGATTGCAGCAGACAGTTTCACATGATGGCAGGGTTTTGCAAGCAAACAACTCCATTCCCACAAAATTCCAGGAAATTTCTACACATCAACATCGGACATCAACACTGGTTATTTGAAAGAAATGAGTCAGATTAGATTTGTCGCCTGGACTTCTATGGACTGATGAGGATTGTGTGAAAGGATCTTGACCCTGCACCTGACATGGTGACCTCGGTGTTTACCGTCTGTTCGTGGACTTCTGGGGAAGTTTTAGATCAGGTCTTGATAATTAGATATGGTGGCACTCAGTTATTGACGTCTATCTCTTAAAAGAGGACTCCTTGAGAAAATCGAAAGTCCATTTAAAAATTCAGATAAGTCTTAATCTTCTTTCAATTAGATTTGATGCCATCAACTCACTTGCTCTCTCCAAGTTTCTTCCATCTGTTGGCCCACTGAGGAATTAACTATCATTGGCATCTTGCTTGTATTGATCAGCAGTTCTGCATTTCTGCTGTCTCTCTTCTTATTAAAGTGAATTATTGCAGAATTAACTAAATAAATAAAAAAAACTTTTTGCTAAAACCACTTAAAGAGATCATTTTAGAAACTTCTTCACACTACACACAGGTAGGTATTTATTGCACTGTATTAAGGATTATAATTTGAAGTAATGCATTAGTTTAGCTACGTATCTCCTGTGAGTGATTTCTTACATTCATTGCAGTGTAATCTTTACATGTACCCACACATACATATGCATATAAAGCATACACAAACTCTTTCTTTTTCTACTCTTTAATAAAGCGTACCTCAAAGCCAGACAGTAGAAAGAAAGAACGAAAATGTGAAATGGCAAACACAAGGTCCAACTGCAGTACTGGCTGTAGGCCATAGTGACTTAAAATAAAAGTGATAACTGTAATGTGACTACTAAATTTGGGACCAGGAGTTTTATTGCTGTAACCGTTTAGTTACAGCAATGTGCTACTCTTTATTGGTTATATCCACAACACTGCTGGTGGCTTCTGCCCAAATTGGCCTTTAGATTTGTGTGGTTCAGTAAATAGTGGTCAACCCTCTCGTTTTGCCATTAAAGAGGCGTGGTGCTTTTTGAATACTTTGAAAGTTAATTTCCCAGTTTTTAAGCAGGGTTCAGAGAATGACCTCATACCTTTTCAGTGTTTCAATGTCTCTCCTTGTCTCTGTGCGGCAGCCAAATGGCATTCATTTTTCAGTGAGCCACATCAAGCGATAGTTTGCCAGTGAGACAAGGATAAAGTTGTGATTGAATTATTTGCAATTCAGCTGACTTCACTTAGCTTAAAGGGCTGCCTGCCTCCGCCTCCTCCGCTTCCCATCTCACTAATGCATTGATAACTAAATGGGCGTGATGACTCAAAGAAACTCGATTTTACTTTCTGTTTATCAGTGAAACAAATTAGGAAAATTTTATTATCTGACTGAATACACAGACTTAGAAGCAAATAAAAGTAATGCCAGTTTTCTGGTTTACAGCTATATCCTTTTATCCTATCACTCCACTCAGATAACTTTATTTTTTTCCATCTGATCCCAGTCTAGTGTCACTGTTTAGCAAAACAGTGAGTCTGACTGGTTTCACTAAATGCCGTGGATTGAGAGCACGTTTCAAAAAGTCAAACGCAAGGCTTTCCAAGTATCTTGACAAATCCTACTTGATACCTGCCCTCAAGGAGGAAGTGCTGAATCGGCAGAGGCAGCATGTGGGGGGAAGTCAGACGGTTTGTAGAAGCAAAGACTAAGCAAACAGCTTGTTTAAGAAGTGAGAAGTTGTTGCCTCTGGGTTTGACTCACAGCTTTGCTAAAGTCCCGATGATTTTCTTCTTGCTTGCAACACTTTGTATAAGTTACAGGTGTAAACAGCTGGCTTGGACACAGCCAACACTGGATCCCAATGGCTGACTGATGGCTGATCATTCTTAAATATCTTCCTGGGGCAGATTCAACAAAGTGCCTCTCCTGCTCCACTAGATCCTAAAGTGCTCTATTGCATTGATATCTGGTGACTGGGGAGGTTCTTTGAATGTAGTTAACCATCTATCATGTTCAAGAAAACAGTTCCAGGTGATTTAGTGTGCTATCTTGCTGGAAGCAGGTCATCTTTCCAATGTCTGAACACTTAAATGCACTGAGATGCTGACATGTGATTGGCCAATTAGATATTTGTGTTAAGGAGCTAGAAGTGGTTCATTTCTGAACTGTGTGATGTCATGTGGCTTTTAAATGGACCAGAAATCTGTTTTACTTTGCAGTAACCTTATCTCTGAAACACATTATGAGATTAGCAATGTATTTTTAATCTTTGATGATGATAATCAACAGTGAATTTATGCTAGGTTTATAAAATATTAAGTACATACTTCAGGTTAAGAGGGGTTAAGAGCTATTTTTGCTGGCGACAGGTGTGTTTGATGGGTTTACACAGTGTTGAGTGGTATTATTGAGAGATATCAAAAGCATGTGTGCGTTTCCATTAGTTTGCTGCATCCTAAGTGTCTCTTTAGTTATTTCCACTGGCCCATCCTAATTTGGGGCCCCATCATTCATCGGATGTGTTTGAAATCCTCACCTGGTTTCCGACGCTGGAAATTCGGCGCATAAAGATAATTAAATGTGCGCTCAGTAACAAGGTCACGTTCACATAACAGTCTGGGTTATGCTGAGCTCAATCCATTTAATTCAGGAAACGAATGTTGAATAGAAAAATAAAAGTTTTCCTGTCTTTCTTCGCTCCTATTTAGTCAGAAGTAATACTTTCCGTTTACTGCTTTCAGGTTTATGAGTTTATTTAAGCAGTAGTTAATAAGAAATGCATAAGTGCTCTCGTGCTTTCAGAAGAAGCAACAAAAAGGAGATTTCCTTCCTTCGTTTGAGAGCTCATAATTGAATTGTTTAACACAGGCGAGTCACTGTCGGGGCAGTTTCTTTTGTGTCGATTACTGACAAAAGCCTGACTAACCTGATCACTGAGCCTCCACACTCAATTTTCACTCATTTTCTCTGCATTAAAAAGAGCACCGGAGTCTCTGTCGAATTCCTTTGTGCGGTAATCCAGGGGGAACGTTAACACACAGAAGCTCAGCAGACCTGAGATAAATCCTGCCGTCGGGGCCGGTTGCTGTGGCTTTCTCCTCTTTATCTTCGTGTAGGCTTTAACAGAAGGTGTTGAAAAAGTCAGCCTCAGGTCAGCTCTTAGGTAGCAGCAGTAACAGCACAAACAACCAATTTATGTGGCAGTGCACTTCACCTGTGACTGCGACCTGCTGTCACATAGTGAGTCACTGAAAATTCTATTACCCGATTGCAATATTACATGTGTTAATTAATATCAGATAAGCAGGATATTATTATGTTAATCATGATGACAGTGAGCAGCATTAACCAGCAGGCTGGCTGATTGCTGGTTTTGTTGAAAGAATCGTTTCTGCTGTTGGATGGATGAAATTATATTTCTAAATAATTGTAAGCCAAGGATGTCTGTATGCAATGATGCTGAACAGTCTTTTTATATGTATCTAATCATATAAATAAAGTTATGTTTAATATTAGTGTCACAGTTTATGCCACCTGTGGCTAATTTAAATTTTGCAATTGCCTAATTTCTGTATTAAAAAAATAAAATATTTATTTAATATTTAAAATATTTATATTTATTTAATATTTAATATTTATATTAATCAGAAATTATAACTCAACCTGAACAGTTTGAATGCAGCTTGCGCCCCCTGGTGGAAGCACAGTCGCATCTGTGTTGCGCACCTGTTGTTAGCTCTCACTGTCTCTGTCTCTGCTCACACCTCATCTGTCTCTGTGTCTGTGCTGTGCAGGTCTTCCAGAGCAGTACTACAGTCTGACGTGGTTCCTCAGTCCAGTTCTTGGCCTCTTGTTCACTCCTCTGATCGGCTCGGCCAGTGACCGCTGCACTCTGCGATGGGGCAGGAGGAGACCGTTCATCCTGGCTCTCTGTATAGGAACACTGATTGGAGTGGCTCTGTTTCTGAATGGATCACTGATAGGTACGTTTTTGGGGTTTTTTTTCTTAATGAGACATTTTCTATGTGCATTAGCTGAGAAGAGAACAACAGAGCAGTTATAGCAAACCTCACTGTAGGGGTCAAGAGTTCAGGATTTTCCTTTAGCCATAATATAATAGTGTGACCCATAATCAAATGTGTGCCTAATGTAGAACAATAGTGTACGGGGCCTGTACACATCTCTAAATATAACCAAATGAAATGTCAAAGGAGTTATAAATAAGAACAAGAGGTGTGTGAACAGTTTTCTGTCAGCAAATTCTATTCAGTTTTACTCACGTCTATTCTGTTCTGCCTCTATTCTTCTGCAGTGGCACCCGGGTCAATTAAGGGCACCAGGGAGGTGTGTGTGTGTGTGTGTGTGTGTGTGTGTGTGTGTGTGTTTGTGCTGGAGGGTTAACGTGGGAAACAAACAGTGACCTGTCTGAGAGAAATGAGTGAATAAATAAGAGAACGTGTGCGTTTCCATGTAAGTATAGGCGAATGTGTGTGAATGAGCCAGGACGACATGGGAAAGCTGTAGTAACCTGTGAATGAATGTGTGTATGTGTGTGTGTGTGTGTGTGTGTAGCTGTAAGTGAGTGTGTGTGTTGACATGGGAACACAAGAGCAGGCATTTCACAGGGAAATGTTTCCTGTTTGCTTCCCCCTTTCTACCAATCACAGTTCACTTCCTGTCTGGGTGCCTTGCTAGTGCGTACCGTGGCTCCATTGTCCCCCCACCCCCTATACACACGCATACACACAAATACACAAAACACCCACATGTACACAAGCGCACATACTGACACGCCGCTGTTCTTTCTACGAATGTTTCTATTTCCCTGATGTTAATGGATTTGAGTTTGTCATGCTTAGTCACACTGCCTCAACAACACACAATACACTCAAAGTGCACACCCCACTGCACACTGTGTTGTTCACATACATTTATACAGCTTCAGGCCCTCGGGGTGCAGGGGGGGGCAGACCGGGTCACAAATGTCATGTGGTACACAAGGTCACACACGACATGCAACGCAGTATGGGAAATGTGCAGTGACCTGTTTGTGTCTATAGCTGCTATTGTCATTCAGTAATGTGCTGTTAGCTCTTACCATGCTTGGTTACATCAGCGTAAACTAATTATTTTTTTTCGTTGTGCTACACATTTCTTCTTGATAATTATTGCCCTTTTTATTTTTGTATTTCTAAACCTAAAGTAAGATAAGCACTGAAAATCATCTCTGTGTTTCTCTGGCAGGTCTGTCACTCGGTGATGAGCAGGGGAGACAACCAATAGGGATTGTTCTTACTGTGCTGGGTGTGGTGGTGCTGGACTTTTGTGCGGATGCCACAGAGGGACCAATCAGAGCATACCTGTTAGACGTGGCAGACACAGAGGAGCAAGACATGGCACTGAATATCCACGCCGCCTCTGCAGGTACAGCTGATGATAAACGCAGCGATAAAATATTTTCCGCCATTACTGCGAAAGAGCAGAATTCACCTGTCGCGTGTTTGTTGTGTGTGTTCTTGCCCGCAGGTCTAGGCGGCGCAGTCGGCTACGCACTTGGAGGTTTGGACTGGACGCACACGTTCCTCGGAGCAGTCTTCAAGTCGCAGGAGCAGATCCTCTTCTTCTTTGCAGCCATCCTCTTCTCTGTCTCCGTCGTGCTGCATCTCTTAAGTATCGAGGAGCAGCAGTACTCGCCGCAACACGACAGGCTCGAGCAGGTACTGAACCGTGAAGTTCAGTTTTAGTAGAAATAGACTTTTTCAGTGACATCACAGAAACATCCTTTCACTGCTCTCTCAACAGGAAAGTCTGGATCCTGCCCACCTTCAAACATCGGCCAATGGCAGGGCCGCACTTCTCGGCGCCAAATTAGAAATGATCGGTGAGGATGATACGGTAGAGAGCTACGACCTCTATGACCCATACGAAGATGACCAGTCAGAGCATGGAGACATGGACTTCCTAGAGGTGGAGCTTGTGAGAAGTAAGTTCAGAAACTTCTGTTTTTTTTAAATGAGCAAAATCTATTTTAAATGGTTTTCAATTCAAATGATCAAAGAAAGATGGTCACTGTGCCAAGGAAATCCAAATAAACCTGAAGTTAGCGACATATGTATACTTTTTTGGTGTTTGGTTTTTATGTTTCCTAGGCAAAAAGAGAGCAAAAGGAAGTTCAGGATCAGGACCATATGTCACAAAGACTTTTATTTCCACTTATAAAAATGCTTCATTGCTCTTTCTCTCTTTTTTTCAGTCATGACAGGGCAGCTGTAACTTCATCCCTTTTTCTCTGCCCTGTTTCTTTCGCTTTTCTCTAAATTTCTGACACCTAAACTGATCGCATCACCTCCCCCTCTTCTTTCTCCAGGTAAAAGCGACAGCGTCCTCGCCATGGCAGACGCAACCCTCGATCACCTCGACCACGATGCGATGTTCTTGTGCCACATAGAGCCTTCCATCTTCGCCGATCACCTCTCGCCCTATCACGGCTCCCCCTCCATGACCGCTCCCTTCTTCAACCCCAATCGCAGCACCCCACCCCCCCGATTCGCCAGCATCAGACGCAGCAGCAGCACGGGAAGTCAAGACTTGCTCCGCCCCCAAAACAGCAGCAATCAAACGAATGTTACCACCCCCAGGATTTCCCGCCTCTCAGCTTTCCTGCAAGAAATGGAAAACGACGACGGGCAGGAGGCGCTGCTGAACAACCAGCTCAACGAGCAGCGGACGCTGAACGGGCGGCTGTTAGCCAGCGTTACTAATACTGACAGACTTGGCACTAACAGGCTGAGCTCCAAAGGACAGGCACACCGTGCTGGAATGGTCAAAGGTCAGCATCTTTACGTTATTATAGCCATGTTGTTATTTGTTGATATATGTTAACCCAGTCATATTTAGTTATACTGGGAAAGTCAAATTTGGTCATGTGAAATTGTTCTGATGTAAACAACTTTAGTTTAGAAAAATAGCACAATAATGCTAAATCAGTTTCTTTAAATTTTAGCATAAAAGACCTGGATAATTTCCCTACAGTGTTATAGTAGTTATTAAAAGATGAACCCATTAACAAACTCTCTCTTCATCCAGCTGCCAGTACTGGAGCTCCTATGAGACAGTCACGCCACCGCCACACCTTCTACCGCCAGCCGTCCTGCACTTTTTCTTACTACGGCCGCGTGGGTAATCATCGTTACCGCTACCGCCGAGCCAATGCAGCTTTTCTCATCAAGCCGTCCCGCAGCATGAATGACCTGTACGAAGTGGAGGCCAGGCACAGGAGGAGGAACAGGCAGAGGAACAGACACCGCAGCGGGAACACCAACTCCTCCAGCGGGGACACGGAGAGTGAAGAGGGCGAGGTGTGCGGATGGAGGGGTGTGATGCTTAACGAGTCTGTATTGTTTGTCCTCGCTGGTAACTGTAATGTGTGATTTTTATCTTCTCCCCTCAGGTTGAGACCACCGTGCGCCTGCTGTGGCTCTCCATGCTAAAGATGCCCCAGGAGCTGCTGCGGCTTTGTGCCTGTCACCTGCTCACCTGGTTCTCCATCATTGCAGAGGCGGTCTTCTTCACCGACTTCATGGGACAAGTCATCTACCACGGAGATCCTAAAGTATGAGAAACAGTCGAAAATGCACAGATATACATACATACATTCACTTCACCTCACTTTACCAACATATATCGTGTTTTTTTTTTTTTTTAATTATTTACCCTAAAAACATTTATCAGAAGTATTGTACGATCTTGTTTCAGTTTTTCTTTTCTTTTTTTAAATGCTTTGCACAGGCTTCATTTCATTTCTCTGATTTTTGTCATTTATTTTGCTGCAGGAGGATAAAAAAAGAGCAAAACAGTCTCCATCTTACGTAAAAAGTGATGTAACTAAGCCCAGTTTTCTGTCTCACAGGCTCCTTCTAACTCGACCTTATTGGATAACTATCACAAAGGAGTTCAGATGGGATGCTGGGGCCTGGGTATATATGCCATGACTGCAGCTACATGTTCAGGTAGCCATGCGCAAGAGCACATGCTCACATCATTCAGTTTTCCTGGTTAGAAAGTGGATTTTCTTTTAATCATTTGAGTAAACAATCAACAAATCTCTCTTTTCTAGCTATTCTTCAAAAATATCTCGACAACTTTGACTTGAGCATTAAGGTTATCTACATCCTGGGTACACTTGGATTCTCCATAGGTATGAACTGCAGTAATAGACCACAGTAGAGTAGAAAAGCACACTGGATAGTCAGTAGTGCCCTAATGTCCCTCTTTTTTGTGTTTTCCTTCATAGGAACTGCAGTCATGGCAATTTTCCCTAATGTGTACGTGGCCATGGTGATGATCAGCAGCATGGGCATCATCTCCATGAGTATCTCCTACTGTCCTTATGCTCTACTGGGACAATATCACGAAATGAAAGCGGTACAGATATATTCAATTAAAAAAGCTGAATGATCTAATATAGATATGAATCTACAAAGATATGAATTAAATGCATAGTTAAAGAATAGCTAGTAATTTTAATGGATCCTACTTTTTTTGTTAGAAAATAATTATCATGTCTTTTGGGACTAATAACTTTCTTTGCATTTTTCAGTATATCCAGCACAGTCCTGGCAACTCTCGCAGAGGCTTTGGCATTGACTGTGCCATCCTGTCCTGTCAGGTGAGCGTTGAATAAAGTCATTTAGTTCTGCCACTTACATTCATGTCATATATTGTATCGAGAAAACTGTGTTGGGATTCTTCAGGTGTACATCAGCCAGATATTGGTGGCCTCAGCTCTGGGTTCTGTAGTGGAAGCTGTTGGCAGCGTTCGTGTCATTCCCATGGTGGCCTCTGGGGGCTCCCTCCTTGGATTCTTTACTGCCTGCTTCCTGGTTATTTATCCAACTCCAAACAACGGGTGAGAAAACTACACGTTCTTAGCCATAAAGCAATACACACACAAACTAAGAAATAGGCCTTTACTGAGGTTTTGCAGTCAGATGATCACTAACGTGACATTAACTTGTTTGCCATTTTGGAAGTGGGACAATGTAGGTTAAACCACATAAGGAACCAGTCACCTAGACTTAGGGACCTGTCCTCAACCATCTGGCAGTTGCTGTGAAATATAGCCCCAGTCACACAGGCCTACTCCAACTAGACTCCAACTACTCCATGAAAATGTGATGACTGCAGTGCTAATGCACAACTTTTACTTTGAAAGTGAACCTTTTCAAGTTTACTACCGCATGGTGAGTTGTTAGTGAGTATTTGCAGATGGATTGCTGTGCTCCATGGAAAATACTATTAAATGTTGCAGACTGCCAGCAGTTAAAGCCATTACAAGGAAGTTTTTGATGTAGCACCTACTTTGGGACCAGTTTCACCTAGCAGCAGCCAGCAACCGACAGCAACCACTTGCTCATCAGTTGAGGAAAACACATTTCTTCCTAGCAAACAGCAAATTCTCAGGCAATGTGTGCATGACATCATACAAGAAACTTCTATAGATAAAGGCCTAAATATGGCACTCATGCCTGCGCTTTAAGTTAGCTTAACGTTGAGACTGTTTCATTTGACCTACTTAATCTGTAGCTGTTTTTAAGCCCATTGTGAAGTCCTAACAAATTTTTATTTCAATTGGCAGGGACGGGGAATCAGCCAAAGCTTCAGAGAAACGGACTTTGCCATCGCTGGAAAATCCCAATAGCGGCGAAGGGGCTGTTACCGTAGTGATTGAGAAACCCAGCTTCCTGAAACTCAACAAGGAGGGGAAGGCCACCAGCACTACTGCTTCCTGTCAGGTGGAAAATGAGTCTGCTCTGTGATTGGCTGACTGCGGTGACAGACACTTTGCTGCAGAAACAACTTGATTTGTCATTGCTGATGGAAAAGACTCAAAGGTGTGCCTTGATGTGGATTTGCTTTGGTCCACTCTTGGCGTTTGTTCTGGCTTTAACAGGGTTTTTTTTTTTTAATTTAAATTTACATGTCACACTGAAGAAAACATCACAGTCTACCGTGGGACCAGCGTCACATTAGACCAACTTACCCAACAAAAGTCATTCTGGTCCCAGTGCCGCTTCAGCTGTTGACGAAGTTCCTTCCACTTATCCCTTACGGACTTTTGATTGATCTGTCAGGATCGTCCAGGATTGAGTAATTAATTGACCGTCGTTTTAAGGAGAGGTTGTCTCCTGTCTCTCAGGGCCTCTAGGAGGTGCTACTGAGCAGCCACCTGGACAGGAAACTTCAGGGGACTCACATACATACTCATTCAAACCCTCACACGCACACATTTCCTCATCTAAGTTCAACACAATCGAATGAACACCCTAATAATGAACTCTATCGATGAACATTAGTCCTTGAAGCTGCAATCATTACAAAATGCTGAAAATCGTTCTTCCGCACTGTGGAGTCAGGTTGATTGAGTGATGTGGACGCTGATTTACGAGAATGTGTGTGTCTGCTGACTTAAAACACCAAAACAACCCCAACAACACAGTCGGCTTTGCGGGACATTGCAGCGACACTAGCTTTAAGACTCTAAAGACTTTTGGAAGTGGCATTTTTTGAAATCGCAAGCCCGAAGCCTGGTTCCTGGGGAATTTATTGACCATAAAATTGATGCTGTTGCCCTCTTTCATATGGCAGGACTGACAAAAATCTTTAATTCAGCCTTCAACGCGGGGAAAAGAGGACAATAATCCAGAGGATCTGCTCAGAAATATTGAGCATGAGAATAAAGTCGCATGTATATCAAACGATAAAACAACAGTCAAAAAATATGCATGTTTACCGGGTGAAATTCGACAAGCGTGAAAGTAAGAGCCTAGATGCAGTGTGTGCAGTATATGGGGCATTACAATCAAATATTGTTTTCAAGATTTAGTGAGGAACCACAGTGATGTTTCTGTTTGTTTTGACTAATCAAACTAACCTATGCTGCATGTTAGACTAGCTGAGGAGCGACAAACCAAACACCAGAGAGGAAGAGAAAAAGGAAACCGAGTTGTTCTCCTTTTCTTTACTTTTTCGCTTATTTTTTTGTTTGTTTGTTTTAAAAAAGATACTGTCAGCATAAAGTTTGCCACTCACTGCACATTGTTGGAAAAGAAATGTCACAAGGTTCAGCTAGAACAGCGTTACCTTTTGGATTTGGGGTTCTAATATTTTTTATGGTTGTTGAATTTTATGGAATTGTTTAAAAACAGGCAAACAAATCTCCATTGTGTTGACAGTAGTCATTTATGACAACAGTTTAAGGCTTGTTGCTTAAGCTTCAAGAGAAGGTCATGGTCCTGTTGGGGGTCTTTCCACGTCACCAAAAGAAGAAGAACAGAGTAGATTCTATATTTTTCAAAGCAGACCAAGACCCGGTTTTAAGCACTGTAACTTTCACAGAACAAAAGATAACACCAAGAATTTAGAGTTTCACTAATTTTGATTGAAGTGTTGTGACATTTATTTTACAATACAGTCAAAAGGCTTTGGGAAAAATGGTTAAATCTGCTGCGGTAGCCACAGCAAAGGAAGCAAAACTGCCGAGTTTAGCAATCCAGGATAGATACAAAGACCTTGCTGACTGAGTGTGCGGTGACGTTAAACGATCTTAATCTTCTGAATGTTTCTTTAGCTGATTATGCTGGACTTGTAAAAAGTCATTTTAAAGTGTTGTTTGTTCCCCGATAAATCAGGCCTTTAGTTGCAATAAGGACCCTTGTTGATCAGAGTACTGTGCAGAGCTTGTGCAGGCTGAGCAGGGTTGTTGTTGGTGGTGCATATTTTTGGGTCAGTTTCCCTTTCATTTCAATCAGCTGAAGCAAGCAGCTTGAAGGGAAACAAAATGTAAATTGCAGTGGGGGTGATGACTAAATGGAAAGAACTGTTTGTATGTATGAACGTATGTAAAGCATTTAGTGGAAAAGGTGTTTTTATTTTGTTTGTTTTTTTAACTTGAGCGACTTTAGAAGAGAATTCAGAGGATGGCTTTTTTTGGAGGGGGGGACGTGTTTATGATTTTTCACTCATGTGCAAAGTTTAACATTTTCTTCTAATACTAATTCGATTCCTTCCATACTTTCAGGTACATTGAATCAGAGAGTAAGATAAAACGTTACTAAGATTGAATGTTTTAAAAAACGGCCCCTGCAGCCATTAGCGCAATAAAATGTTCTGAATAAACATAAAAAAATAATTTAAAAAATCAACTTTGGGGTTATGGAGCTTTGCATGCGACGACAACGATATGCATGTTCAGAACACCAAAGTGTGACTGTACAAATCACTTGAGCTCTTTTCTTTAATCATAATAGGTCAGGGATGTATTTTCTAATGCACGGCTGGATGTTTGTGTCTTTTTGTTTTCGTTTGAACTTAAATGTGTTAAAAAAAAAAAAAAAAACTTAAACGCAACATGTACTCTTTAAGCTGAAGCATTGTGCTTGGTCTGGGTCAGTACACTCCTAACAGGTGAGCGAGTTTTAAACATCCACTTTATCACTTTTCAAGCTGGAAAGTGAAGAAATGTGTTACAGGATGAGACGTCCTTCATTACAAGTGTAGGTTAGAGACTCCTGGCTGTGAATACTTGAAGTGCAACTAGAGTGTTTCTGTTCCAATGCAGTGAGAAAGTAGTTGATTTTATGGGGAAGTGGGGGGGTTGTTGTTCCAATGATGTCCCAAGCCTTTTATCACAGACTCTGGAATGTTCCGGCGACTCGGTTCAGCTCAGCCGCTTCGCTTGGCCTGCTGGGAGATTGAGTTCTTAACCTCTGATTCCATCTGGTGACTTAAAATGCTAATGTTTTGTTTGTTTGTTTGTTTTAAAGTCAACGAATGTGAGTTTTGTTTTTGGTTTTGATGTTTGACGATCCAGGGTGGGAGTCCTGACATTGCACAGAACTTGCACATAAGTAAAAAAAAACAACAAAAAAAACAAGTAGAACTTTATTGCAAAAGGAGGAAAAAAAAACAAGTAACTGTGGATATTTATTTTTTGAGCTTTCTTGTCTATAAAGGACATTTAGTTTGCAAATGAGTAAATTAAAGCTATTCTATTTGCTGTTACAGGTGAACTGGACTTTGTGTGTGTGCGTGTGTGAGAGAGAGTGTGTGTGAGAGAGAGAGAGAGCGAGCATAGGTCCTCTCACAACTGGCAAAGCAAAAAGACAGCAGTGTGTTAAAACTGTCATCTCAGTGTTCACTTTTTGGTCCTGGTTCTCTGTTCTGCAATCACCTGGTTTACACTTAGCTCTGGAATCGATGGCGATGATGCCTGAAGTCTTTTTTTTTTGTCTCTGTTCTGTTGTTTTAATTCAACTAGAAACTTTTTTTTGTGTGTGTTGTGTTTTATTTGAATCCTAGGCAGAGCCACACACGTCAAATTTTGGCCTTTGTACATTTTCAGTGTTTGCTCTCCACCGTCCGCATCACTGAATGAATGTGGAGACGCGGTGACGCTGTTTCATATTTCCTGGCAGCAGCGTGACGGCCATGCAGTCAGTCCAGCCTCCGTGCATGCATGTTTGTGTGTTTGTGGCTCTGCCTTTAGTAAACTGTGTGTTAATGACAGAGGAGAGCGATGCCTATATACTTTGATTTTCATAGAGATTAAATCAAGATGAATACTTAAAGAATGGGAAAGTAAATATACGCAGTGTACTATATATAATATGCCTTGTTATTTGGAAAAAAAGATGTAAATATACATATTTCTCTTTTAGTTTCTTCTTTTTTGCTGCTATAAAAAAGATGATTATTTTTGTTAGTAGTGTTGTTTTCTATATAAAGTCTGTATATATATCTCTATGTTATGTAAATATGCTTGAGCCTTCATATGTAGGACTCTGGATGAACACTGTATGGAACGCACCTTAAACTCTGTTCAGAAGCAAACAACCAATGACGTTTTTCATCATTTGGCATTTTCACTCAGAATTCAAAATTTGACAAGAATCAATAATAAAGAAGGGTCTCACCATACAGGCAAAAAAAAGAGAAAAAAAATCTGCTCTGGATGAAAATAAAAGTTCATTTGATCAAAAAAGATTTCTGCAACTGGGAGTGTCTCACTTCATAAAGACATAAATATACAGTGATAGCCACAAAATACATGTTTTTATATGCAATAATAATCAGAGAAACAAATTCATTTTAAAAATAGAATGTTTTTAATACTTGGAGGAAAATGCTTTGCAGTGCATTTAACATGAGTTGAGAAAGATGCTCAGAAAGGTCTTGATCTTGAGTGTAGCTGTTAGTTTACTCTTTTTAGTATTACATTGCAAATTTTTTTTACCACACGTAAATAATGAAATATTAAGGGATAACAATGTCTAAAAAACATGTTAATAAAATGCACTAATGTCCTTCTGTATATTGTTACCTCACTTATTATCTTTAGGGAGTCTTAAGCTCTAAGCAGACTGGTTTTTATCAGGCTTGATGCACATTTTCTTGCAAGTAAAAGAGCATCTTATTCCTTGTAAAATATTAATTAAATGTTCATTAGAGAATTTTCATTCTTTATTATAAAGATTTGGCAAGCATTTCCAAATCATGCTTTTTTTTTTGTAAAGGAGGTATTTAGAGTATTTTTATCTGAGGAAATGATAAAACTCAATTGCACTTGACAACTAAGGGTGTAATTCCCCTGTAATCAAATGTAATTAATTAATTAATTTAAATAAATTACAACTTTAAAACAATTATTTGTATTTACATACAAATACAAATTTGAGTTGTGGATAAGTCATTTCAAATTGCGCCTAAATTCTGGGTATTTTACAGGAAAGGAGACACAAAGTACTTGAATCACTCACAGAATAATTTGTGTCTGCTTAAAAGTTAGGCGCAAATCAAAATTACTGATACACTGAGTAAGATTACTTAGAAACCACTTACATTTAATTACAGTAATTAATTGTTGCAAATAAAAATACAAAAATAGAATATGTTAAAATTCCCCTTAATTACATAGAAATTACACCCTTAGTTGTGAGCTGTAATATAAAGTGTTATTTAGTTTTTATACTAAACAAAGTAAATAAATTGTGATCCACTGAAGCTAACGACCAGGTTTCTCCAAAAAAGCAAATATAAAAATAATTCTGTTTTTGTGACCTCGCTCGTATTTTTGTTTGCTTGTTTTTTGCTGGAATGCATGTGACTGTTGGTGAAGCAACCTGCTGGTCTGCAGTTTCAAGACATTTTTTCATGTGCCAATAAAAATCTTTACTCAGCGTCTTCAAAGCAGCTAATTTGGTTTCCCATGATGCATTGCGGTTAGACCGCTGAGAAGGAAGAGGAAAACTGGGAAAAAACATTTTGTTGTGCAGAATCAGATTTCTAGCGCACACAAACGCACACGCACATGCACTGCACACACTCGGTCAAAGCTTTGGCTGTTTCCATGAAGAGAAGCCAGAGAAGGAACCTGAAACTGGTGTGTGTTTAACCCAGACTCATCATGTGGCAGCAGGGCCAGCTGATGGTAAGTATTTACGTATGTGTGTGTGCGTGTGTGTGTGCGTGTGTGTGCGCGCATTAGTATAAAGTTGCAAGCCAAGGTCATCGCAGTTACGTAAAGTGAACTGTGATGACCTGCTGCTTCTCTGGAAGGATGATGGAGGGAAATGTCACTCAATTTAATGTCTCACACTCCTGCTATGACTGACACCTCATAGCTCGACTCTAATATCGTCAATGAAAACTAAACAAAGAGTTTTATGCACTTAATACACAAATCCATTGAAATCTTGTGTAGGAGAGTAGTCATAAATCGTTTTTTTTAATTTGTAAATTAAATTTATAATTCACTTTTTTTTCACCCTGCTTTAGAACACACAGATATTTCAGTGGATAACAGCAGCAGCTATGAAATAACATAATCTGTTATTTTTCATGAACAGCTTCACTGTTAATCAGTGCCAGTGTGATTGTTCTGGATGATGCATTCTTCCACTGCAGGGAGATGCTGTCCTCTGGTGGAGTACACCTAGTACCAGGTTGGACCCCATTTCTGCCTTAATCCTTTGTAGCACAGATTCATCAAGTGCTGCAAACATTCCAGAGATTTTGGTGCATATTGACACGACAGCATCAAAGTTACTGCAGATTTGTTTGGCTGCAATCCATGATGTGAATCTCCTGTTCCACCACATCCCTTTACCAGTGCTTTACCAGATTGAGACCTGATGACTGTGGAGGCCATCTGAGCACAGCAATCAGGTGATGGAGACACTGTGGTCATAAAGCAATAGAGATGATCATGAACAATACTCAGGTAGGCTCAAGTGTTTAACCAGGAGTTAAAAGAATGTACCTAATAAAGTTGCTGGTGACTATTTCTTTTATTAACAACAGCTACAGCCAAAGAAACAGCTCTTTAATTTGAAAAGTACCACCATCTCTGCATTTTCTTTATATAAATCATTTAATATACTAAACAAGATAAACAAGTCAGTACAAATAGCACACACTGACTGACAAGCAATGCTGAGACAAACAACCAAGGAGAAGAAGAAGAAAATGAATTTATGATAAAGTGACTTTATGTTAGTACATAGTTTGATTGATGCATCCATTTCTTAAACATTTAACTTGCATCTACCAAGTCCTGAATTATGAGGAAGATGTGTGATCACAGCCTCTAAAGCCAAATAACCTGATGTACTAGAAACAAAGCAGTGCTCTTGTTTTTCATCGTTTCCTGTCTCTGTGATGCTGACATAAGTCCATTTAATCATTTTTTAAATTATTAACAAGTCATTAAAAGAACATCACACTGTGTATCCCTAAACGTTTATACACACAAAGAGTGCATTTATCCTATTTATGTGTCTCGAGACTTCAACCCTCTGAAAGTCTCTTTTCTTTGCTCATAACTCTTTCTGTTATTCTTCATTTTAATGTTGCAAATGTCATTTTTGAAGGCTTTCAACATTCAGTGTGACTCAATACAGACATATTGATGAATCAGAGTCAAATACATCCTAAAAAATCAAAGCAGTCAAATAAATGGTCTACAAAAGTACACAAAAGGAGTATTTCCATTCTAAAACATAGGATTTAGTCACGTTAGTTTGCCCGATTTACCTACTATACAACTGTTACTATACAACTTTTTGTTTTTATTTTTAATGGAAAAATTTTAGTTTAAAAAAAAGAGCGAGAAAGGGAATAAAGGGACAGGTAAAGCCTTGTTTAACTCACATTGTGTGCAAGAATTTACAAAGAGTGTTAAAAAAGTATCCAGACAGAACGATGACTAAATAAAAAGCTTGTTTGTGAATAAAAGGGTTTTTTCCCCCCTAGTCAATCTGAATTTTTACATCACAAACTTTGATGAGGTGCCACTGGAACACAAGCCAAACATCAACTCCCCACATACATAGTTTTTTTTTCTGTGTGTAATCCAGCAGCTTTTGAAACTTGAAGCAGTGTAAGTTCATTGGTTTCACAGCAAAACAAACTCGACATGTGTCACTGTCTCCAGCTGTCTCTCTGAACTGTGCCATCACTGGTTTCCTTAAACATGGCCGCCTGTCCAATCAGAGTGGTGTGCGCTGGCTGTAGAGAGGGGTGCGCTTGTGAGCGTTAGTGTGGCTATGCTCTGAGCTATCGCCAGTGCCGTACCCGAGCATTTATTCATCGAATTCCTCTCCCCTTCGACGCCACTTGTAAACCCCACCTCCCTGTCCTCCTCTCTGCCTCCCCTTTTCCTGGTCCTCCACATTCTCTTGAAGCTGTCCGTCACAAAGCAGTAAACCACTGGATCCAGGCAGCTGTTCAGGCTGCTCAAGGTCACGGTGATGTGATAGGCAAGCACATCCCTCTGCCCTTGCCCGGGCGCCTCCCCCGCCACTCTGAACTGGAAGTAAACCAGCACCTGGCGGACGTGGAAGGGTGTGAAACACACAGTGAAGACCACCAGGACGGTGGCCAAAAGCCTGATGGCACGAGTCCTCCTCACCCTGCTCTGGTGGGGCATCCCGCTGTGGCTGGAGGAGAGAAAACAGGTGACGCGCAGAGTGAAGACCAACACGGCGAGCAGGGGGAGGAGAAACTCCAGGATGGTGAGATAGAAGAGGGCAGGGAGGACCATGCAGGAGGAACTGAACTCCAAAGCTGTGGTCTAGAGAGAGAAGGAGAGCGATTCTATCATGATTTAGCCTTTTAGCATTCTTAGCTTGTCTCAGCTTGACAGTCTTGTCAGCTCTCCTCTTCTTTAGATCCTGACTGTTCTGTAAACCAAGACTCCTCCTACTTTGCTTGCAACCTCATGAAAATCACTATTTGATTAACTGACGGTCATCACTGATAAGTTTTAATACTCAGGATAATTTAAAATTTATTTTGTGGATTTATACACTGAGAGCTCATCCTGTGTGTGCTGTGTTTTTAGTGTGTCTCTTCACCTGAAAAGAGTAGGTGACCACGACTGCAATGAACCACACGGTGGCACTGACACACCTGGCCGCTCCTATGGTCCTCCATCGATGAAGGGTACTGGATGCGTGGACGACAGCGAGGTACCGATCGATACAGATGCTGAATAGAAAGCCATCAGTGAATATTGATAGAGGGGACATATTATTCCAATTTATTTTTTGATAAATTTGAATACTAGGCTTCTTTAAGGCTTCACTCCTTAAAACCCTGCCTTTCTTCTGATTGGCTGCCCCTTGCCTGGCTTCCACAAACAAAAGCTTCTTTCATCTCAGTCCTAGCCTGAGATGACGGTATAAGGAAATCCATGCCAAACTGATATCACCTTGACACAAGAACTTCTGGAAATCAAGAAATTAGACCACCCAGAAGCCGAACTTTTTTGAATATGAGCATCCAACTAAAAGAATGCACATAACTAAAAATAATGAAAAGCATAACAGCTCCTCGTTATGTGATAAATGAGGTTATGACTCACCCACCTGGTCAGAAACAGGATACTACAGTACATATTGACAAAGTAGCTGAAGGTGTGGACGTATGAGCAGGCCACACAGCTCCCTCCACTGTGGTACAGAGCGATGCGAGCTGGCAGCGACAGAGCCACCAGCAGGTCAGCCACGGCCAGGTTTATGGTGTAAACCACGGAGGCTGAAGAGTGTGCAGAGGCACCGCAGAAAACGTAGAGAGCCAGGCTGTTGAGGACCATCCCAACCACCAGCATCAGACAGTTAAACACCTGCAGCAGGGAGGGATGGACCCTTAGTTTATTGGTCATGCAGAGCTACTTGCATATTTAAAGGCTTAGTGTCTTCTCAGTTTGGGATATTCTGGAGTGCAAGGGTCCTGTGTGCAGGATTTTATGCTATTATTGAGTCTTTTCTTGGTAAATTTAATCTATTCAATTTATTTAGGCGGGGTCCTTGCTTTTATCTGCTTACCCTAAACAAGTGTAAAAACAACTTAAGGAACTGCACAGAAATAGAAAATGCTGGAGTGTAACATAAGATTTATTCAGCATTTGATCTTACCATCAGAAAAACCCAGACGGTGTAGAAATCTTGATACAGCTGCATGTCCAGGTGGGCGAACCTGTGCAGGTTTGCGGTCCCCCATTCCTGGTCCCAGGTGTTGCAGTTAGTTTGGTGTGAGTTGAAAAGTGACAGGAGAGGCTCAGCAGTGGAGTTGGAGCTGATGTTGGCGAGAAGGCTCTCCATTGGTTGGAAAAAATGAATGACAGGTAGGCTGGTGAGAATCAGAAAGTGAAGATGTAAAAAAAGAAAAAAAAAGATTTACAATGTTTTACTTAAATCAATAAATACAAATAAAAGCAAATTACAATGTCTATATTATGTTATGTCAACTTTAGGGGAATAATTCCTTTACTATAGTAGTAATCTCAACTGGAAGTCCAGTCTAACATCTGCTTTCACACTTTCAAGGTATTATTTCCATGACAACAATGCAAAATCCTTTAGAAAGCTAGTTATTGGAACTGGGATTGTGTTACCACACTGTTAATGTATGAATAAAACAACTGCTTGTTGTTATTTTCAGTTAAAAACCCCACAATAATAATGAAGCAAGTGGACTATATAAAGAGAAATACAGTCACCTGGACATTTCATTAGGCACACCTGTTCAGCCACTCATTAACATTAATATATCTAATCAGCTAATCATGTGGCAGCAACTCTCTGCATTTGAACAGCCTGTTCAGGTCAAGCTGAGCATCAGAATAGGGAAGAAAAGTGATTGGAGTGACTGGACGTGGTATGACTGCTGGTGCTAGATGAAGTAGTCTGAGTATTCCAGAAACTGCTGATCTACTGGGATTTTCCCATGAAACCATTTCAGAATGATCCAAAAGAAAATATCCAGTGAGTGGCAGAAAAAAAAAAGAAAATGTCTTGCTGATGTCAGAGGCCAGAGGAAACTGACCAGACTACTTTGGGCTGATAGGAAGACAGTATCTCAAAAATACTCAAAAAGAACAAGTCAAGGCATGCAGAAGAGCTTTTTTTGGATGCATAACATGTCGAAGCTTGAAACAGATTGACTACAGCAGCAGAAGTCCATACTGATTGCTGCTCCTCTCACCAAAATTGTACAATGCTGTCTGGTCTGATTAGTCTCAGTTTCTGCTGGTAAGGTCAGGTTTGGTGTAAACAACATGAAAGCATGGATCCATCCTTCCTGCCTTGTACCAAATGTGATAGTGGTGATGATGTAATGGTGTGGAATGGATTTTCCTGGCACACTTTTGGCCCCTTAGTACTGAAAGATGATAGTTTATTGTTGCTGACCATGTCCATTTATGACCACAGAGTACACATTGTCTGATGGCTACTTCTAGCAGGATAACAAACCAGGCAACAAAGGTCAAATCATTTCAAACTGGTTTCTTGAACATGACAGTGAGTTCACTGTACTCAGGTGTCTTCCACTATCACCGGATCTCAATCCAATAGAGCGCCTTTGAGATGTGGTGGAACAGGATGTTCACAATGATGTGCAGCTGACAAATCTGCAGCAACCGTGTGATGCTATCATGTCAATGTGGACCAAAATCTGCGAATAATGTTTTTAGTACCTTGCTAAATCCATGCCACAAAGAATTAAAGCAGTTGCGGAAGTAAAGTACTATTTCTTGATGCGTACCTCAAAAAATACTGTAGCACTTAAGGGTTTTTTAATTATTTATTACTTTGTTAACGTAGTGAGGAAAATAAATCTTTCAGATTCTTGTCTTTTCTAAATGGCAAAAGCTTTTTAGGATTATGTCCAGACTCATTCCATCTACTTTTTTAAACCTTTTTTTCCCCCTCAGATTGTTGAGTAATATCAGGGCTTCTTCATTACAGCCTCCTGGCAGTAATTTAAAGACGGATGCCTTAACCTTTTATCTTGGACTCAGCCTTGGATACTGTATTGTAAATAGTTCCAAACAGCTTTGTTCTCCAAACTCACACACACACAAAGACACACACACATACGCACACTAAAAACTAAAGGAGATAGCTGTGACTTCTAGGGATGAAAACATGGCCAACATCTGCAGAAATGAATCCAGGCAGAGAGACTTTGGAAATCCCGATCCTATAAACAATGTGCTCTTGTATCGTAGAGGCAACTGTATCCATCTTCATCTCCTCCCTAAAAGGATGTGACACTCTCAACAAAGTTAAGTACACGACCGTGTGTGTTACTTCAAAGATGGAGCACAGCATTAAGATGAACCCTGCCAGCGCGCGCGGCTATTTAACACACCACTGACACGTGTTGTGTTGAACATGATGTAGATGGTTGTCTTAACCTGATAAACATGATCAGTGCGACACGTCCTGTTTAAAAAAAAAACGGCTGGACTGTGTTCACTTTGAAGGGGCTTAAAGAAGTAAAAAGACTGACCAAAAATAGTGTTGATATTTCAAAGCCAGACGGGAACAGATAAAACAGTGTGATAAATAAGGCGTTATGACATTAGTGAATTTGTTATGTTGCTTAAGAAGAACTGGCCAAACAAGCTATTCATTAGTTGGCCAAAACTGTTTCACCCTTACCTTGAATGTACTAACTTTTCCCAGAGCTTTGAAACTTATCACACTCATTTTTTATGGAAATAAACTTGTTGTCGTACAATCTCTGTAGTTGTTCTGCGTTCATCCAGAGTCCTTACAGGACCTTTAGTCAAGTTGGCTTAAAAGTTAGTTTCAGCTTGTTTCATCTGATGAATCACGGGGGATAAAATGATTTATTTTTCTCTCAGCAAATCTGTGGAGCTCCCCTGGGAGAGCTTGCACATCACATACAAGCAACTCAAGTCCTTTAAGAAGCAGCCTGGATTTGAGTCTGCCCATCATTCATCTTCTCCATCACACTTTCCTTTCTACTCTGAACTGTTCCTGTTAATGCGTTTCTAAAAGCCCCAAATTAAATCTCACAAAAAGTGTTTATTTAGTCTTGACTGTTCGATGTCAGAAAAAACATACATTAAAAATATCATCCTTTACTTTAATGAAAGTAATTTTATAAAAGATAAATGTCTTAAATAATGTCATATTTTACTCAGCAGATCCTCTCATTTTGGTCAAAAGTGTCATTCCTTATAAAAACCAGAGACGGATGAGCTCCCACTGGATAACATGTGCCGCAGAGAGAGGTCTTTCCACTCTTCATCATCACAAGACAGTTAGATTAAAACATGGCTGTCAGCCTGGATTTTAAAAAAGAAAAAAAACTCTCCAAGCAGCTATCTTCTTTGAAACTTCATAGTTATGGTAAAATATGTGACAAAATTATTATATAAAAGATAAACCAGTGAATGACTTTGAAGCCTGCAAATGTTTTTTTAACATTGTGTTAATCATTGCTGCCCAGCACCTGCAGACTTTACAAATGCAGACGTGCATTTGCTTCTTAGATTCACTTTTAAATTAAATTATTAGAACATAAAAAAATCATATCTAAATCTATAGGGTCTGCCTTTGAGCTAAACCCTCACAAGTTAAATTCAGGCATTTTAAACTTTACATTATGCACTCTTAAAAGAATGAAAGCTCCTTTTTGTGTACAATTTCCAATGAAAAAAAAACAAACAGTAATATGCATGTACCAGAGGGAAAGTACTGTAGGGTGAAAATCTCCAAGAGGACAAATGTACACAAGGAACCTTAAAACTGCTGCTCAGAAAATGAGGCAAAGTAATGCAGACTATTGTCCTCCTGATCGTTAGGTACAAAAACCATAACCAGAAAAAAACAAAATAGAATCAAAGTCAAATAATGATGACTGAATGGATTTAACGTACCTGGAGATGAGAAAAAGTGGTGAAAACAAATCCTCATGCAGTAGACTTGTGCAAAAGTACTTGTTGTCCGATTATATAAATTAAGAGCTCCTCAGTTGCTTTTAATTTCATACTTTTATCTTCTCTTCATTTCGTCCATCCTTTGTTCTTTCAGTAATTTGCTAAAAGGTAAGGAAAGAATAGGCCCAGAGAGTCAGATGTGGAGCTCTGGGGCGGAGAGCGTCCTCCAATGGAAAGTAAAGTTCAACAGGCGGACCTCCTCTTTCCATCATCTCTTTCATATCACGTATTACAGAAAATGTAATGAAGATGTATCAAAAATGTTAACTTCTTTCATTTTCTTTCTTGTCATTCCCCATCTTCCTCCACCTTATGGTTTCTGTTTTGTCTCATAATATCTCCCATTTTACACCTCTTTAGTTTGAGCTCTCGTCGAATAGGACATCTTCTAATATATTTCATCTGAAACAGGGATTTGGAAAGGCAATGCAAAGACAAGGCTTGAGCATCCAAGGTGTCAAAAAGCAGAAGAGGAACACATATGTGGATGGATAACACTTGGATTGGGAATAACAAGAAAAGAGTAAGTGGCTGGCAGGCTAAAAGGAGGAGGAAAAATTAGAAAGAGCTGGCTGGAAGACTGCTCTGTCTCTGTGGGACAAAAACAAAAGGCAGTTTCAAAATCGTTTATTTAAAGCTGTCTCCAGGGTGGTCCCACTTGGACAGCATTAGAGAGAAAAAATATACGTTTGTCTCTGTGTAAATACATGATTCAATTAGAGAAGTAAAGAGCAAAATAAAAGCGTAAAGCATACAACGCAGCATAAACTGTTTCTGTAGATGTTTTTATGAAGCTGCCAGCCTGTGAACCCGTGAACCAACACACACTTATAAAAATGGGAGAGGACACCTTCATAGTGAAAGATAGATAAAAAGTAGAGAAGGGATCACTTTACATTTGTTTCACCACAAAGAAGAATCACCTAAACACACAGGAGGATAAACAGCTGTAACATCTGTCCCATTGAATATGTTTGCGGTTGTGTGGCTAACATCAAAATGTCAAATAAAGTCCTGTGGCAGTAATACCGGTGAAAAAAGCCATAGGCGTCAGTTCTTATGAAGCTAAAAGGAGACTTCGCTGTTGGTGATGTCATTACACAAAGTGCCTGGTTAATGTTTGATTGAACGTTTCTTGGCTTGTTTAAATATTTGAAATCTTTTCCAAATGTTTAAACTGTTGGAGATGGAAGAAGGATGTCACGCTTGACACTTTGGCGGAATTTAGAGAGTGGAAAGAGTGCTTAAATTAAGTTGTGCATAGGAAATCTATTTCTAGAAACCTTTGGGGTAGATGTATTAGGGAATTAAGGGGCACTCCAGCACTTAAACTTAAACTCTGACAAAATTGGAAATGTCAGAGGAATTATCTGGGCTTGCAGACAAGGGTAAGTCTGCAGGCATTTAACAAGCAGAGAGGAGCTAAAACCTCATGGGAAAAACAAACATATTTTGTTAGGCTGAGAGGGATTTATTTTAGCTTTCAGTAGATATTCTGTTCAGAAGTACTGAAATAGCCCTGTTACAGATTTTAGCAGGTGGCAGAGAGCCTGGAGAGGTGGGCATATGCACTGGAGAGAAAATGAATGAAAGACAGTAAAAGCAAAAATAGAATAGAATAGTCATTGTAAATGTAAGACTAAATACATGTGTATGAATGAGAGGGAGACGGGGGAACACTGAAGGTGAAAGGAGTAGAGGTAGTGAAGGTGTATGAGTTTAAATAGTCGGGGTCAGCTATCGAAAGCAAAAGACACTGCATGAGAGAGTTGAACGCAAGAGTGCAGGCAGGCTGAAAATAAGATTCAAGGGTGATTTGTAACTGTGAAGGTGGCGGAGTTGAAAATGTTAAGATTTAAATGGGGGGTGACCAGGATCCAAAATTAAAAATGAACAGCTGAGGTTAGATAAAGATGGAGCTGTCTTATAGGCAAACTTCAGAAAGATGATTTCATTTTCTAGAACTGGAGTTAAATAAGATAGGATGGTGGCTGGACTAGACTCTATCTGCCTTTTTAGGTCTGTGGGGCTAATGTATTAGTCAGAAAAAGCAGAGGATATGGCCGTCAGATGAATGCTCCTTAAGGTAGGATTCAAAGGTGGTGTCATGGTTCAATGATATGTTACATTATGGACTGATAATGTCCTGATATCTACTGCAGGACCCAATGATAGTTAAAACATCATTTAGAATCATTACTTCAGTATTAAGTTTAGAAACTCATTAAATCCTAAAACATGATGTTCGCCTAAAACAGGGATGTCAACATCAATGTCAACCCACTTTTCTGTCAGTGTAAGGAAATACCCGAAATAAATAAAGAGTAGCTACACTATTATCAGATCAACATGAATAATCTTGGTCTCTATGGACAGGTAAGACATCAGATAATATTATTAAGCATCTGGGTCACTGTGACTGGTACTGTACCTGAGTAAATTCTGATGAACCAAAGAAAAAACATTCAGAAAGAAAAGAAAAGAAAGTGAAAGAAAGACCATTATTGCTGTATGACACAGCAAGTTTAGGAATAGATCCGATACCAAGTAAATACAAGGTTAGTATACCAATACCTAACTTAACCCATAAAGCCAGTTTATTTAGGGGAGAGCATTTATGAGATAAATCAATTTGAATTTGCAATTCCTGAACACATTTTAATGATGTGATGAGTGATGAGTTAACACAGCAAAACACACCTTTCAGCTTTTCGTGTATTTTCAAACAGGGGTTTTGGGGGGGTCTTAGACCTGGAATCTGTCTTTAAAGCACTTTTGGTCAACTTCTGTTGTTTCAATGTGCTACAGGCTATAAATAAAACAGATTTAAGAGAAAGACATGACAAAAAGGTTCATACATTTTTTCATAGTGCATAGAGGTTTACTTTTATAATTAGGTGGGCTACATACTGAACTTAAGATGATTAAAGCAAAGTATCAGTCCCATTGTGCTAGTGTCATTCTGATGCCAATATTTAGTTGGTATTGAAACTATTATATTATTAACTATTAACTATTATACTATATTAATATTTGGATGGATTCTCCCACCTCTACAGACCATAGGAAACTCCAGTAGCTCTAGGGTGCCTTGTTTAATGCTGCATCATCCCTCTACGGGAACTGTACAGGTAATATCCTGACAGCTGTAATGGAGGATCAGAGCTGTGCGGTCCTATTTGGTTACGGAAGCTATGCGTGAAAGCTCATCTCTCTAAACTAAAGATAAGTCTTAAAATTCTTTGGAGACGCGCATATGGATCTGGCTGCAGGCGGTGAGAATCGGGCAGCTCAAGATATCATTTTGAATTAGTTTATGATTAGGGAGTTTTTATTATATCATGCATTCAGTCACTGAAACAAAAATCATCAAACGTGAAAGCTGTTTTGGTTATTTCGGCGACTTCTAGACGACATTATGTTAAACGCTTGTGCTTTAAGCTTACACTGTTACCACGGCGACCGAGAAGCGTCAGCAGTTATTAACCGGCATGAACAACGTCAGATGATTTTCGTTCCCCAGCAACACCAAAATAAAAACGAGACATCCGCTGCCGTCTTTCTGATTTCACACGGTGTGGGAATATTCGACCACTCAGTGAAACCGATTTCTCTTTTTTATTCTGAGTGCCAACGTGGTAGTTTCTGTTAGTGGAACGGTTTATATTCTAGCACACGGAACCAGAAAAGTTGGAGGCGGAAATTAAACCTGTAAACAAGCGTATAGCTTTAGTTAGAAGCGGTTACAGTATGTGCACATTGATTGTCTGCTGAGCCCAAAGAAGATGTTTAAAAACACATTCCAGAGCGGTTTTTTGTCTATTTTATATAGTATCGGCAGCAAACCTCTTCAGATATGGGACAAAAAGGTAAGCAGTCGCTCAGAACGGAAGCAGGGAGCTGTATGTTGGCTTAGCGAGCGGGGCTAAAACTGGCTAGCATCATGTGCACTCACGCCGCTTTTAAACTTCGCACTGTTTTATGGCTGTGGACGTTTTCTAGATGCACTTTAAATTCACAACGCGCAGTTCTTGTTGATTACTTGTAGAAGCAACATGATACAGGGTAGCTATGGAGGCAGTGCTGCTAAGTTGCTAACCTGAGTCACACATCAGTAATTGAAGTTACATTCGTTTGATTGAGTCATTGGTACCATTCACACGGTTTTACGGGCTAATGTGCTAAACAGGAGTTGTTGCTGGTCAGATATTCAAGTATGAGCTTTGCAGTCCTCTCTGCATGGCCATATATGCAGTGGTGACAAATGATCTGAGACATGAGATATCCATCCATTCATTTTCTGCCGCGTATCCAAGTCCAGGTTGCAAGAAAGCACTCTAAGTAGATAGACTCAGACTTCGCATTCCCCATCATCTTGTCCGGGGGTACACGGAGGCGTTCCCAAACTCACCCAAGAGACATAATCTCTCCAGCGTGTCTGAGCTCCTCACCCTAGCTCTGAGGGAATATTTCTGCTGCTTGTATCCACGATTCTATTCTCTTGAGCGACTGGTAAATTGACAGTTTCCCTTAATGCCAAGCTCTCTCTTCACGGTCTGCATCATTGCACACGCCACACCACTCCATCTGTCAGTCTCCTGTCTCTCCTTTCCCATAAGCAAGATCCAGAGATATTTCAACTCCTCTGAAGCAACAACTGATCTCTAACCCGGAGGTCGGACAGTTCAATTCAATTTTCAATTTTATATAGCACCAAATAACAACAACAGTTGACTTGAGGTGCCTAGAATTATAATGTAAGGTACCTACAGTAATGCAGAGAAAACCCCAACAGTGAGATGACCCCCTATCTGCAAGGACTTAGCGACAGTTGGATAGAAAAACTCAAAGCTTGAAAAGCAAGTATTAAGTTCAGTGCTTTGCGGATTGGGCAGCGATCAGGGGTGGGAGTCCTGGCAGTCCCAATCCGTGGTTGATGAATCTGACTTTAGATATGAGACATGCCTTCTTCATTCATTAGTTTTGCTTCGATATCCCACATCTGATTCAGGGGGGTTTACAGTTGGTACGCCATACAGCACTCTAAACGCTCTGGGAAACATCCTAATTTCTCCATTGAAAATAAGGGAACAAATCTATTTCTGGATCTTCACAGGTGAGGAACGGTCACATAAAGAGAGTCACGGACAATGACATACATTCGAATGTGCTGGAGATTGAGGGAACAAATGTCAGGTGAGTTTGTCTGTTTATTTATTAATCAAAGGTCAACTTTATTTTCAGTTCTACGATATGTACAGGATATGTAAACTGAAAATTATAATAATATACACAATTATATAATTATAAACACTATTGCAGTCCTGGCATATTGAACATGATATTCTTTTTTTCAAGCTCTTGGGTGCATTGATTGTCTTCACTTTGTGTATAATATGTCTTTGTGTTCTGTTTGAAGTAAGTGTACATTAATGTATCATGTAGATGCCTGGCAGAGTAATTAGATTTACTTTCTTTAATATTTTTGTCGTGTTAAATAACTGAGATAAATCCGTTATTTAAGTCTCGCCCATCCTAGCTTCATCAACTCTGTCCTCCCTACAGCACCACCTACATAACATGCCCTGCAGACCCCAAGAAGACGCTGGGAATCAAACTTCCCTTTTTGGTCATGATCATTAAGAACCTCAAGAAGTATTTCACCTTTGAGGTCCAGGTAGAGACATTTAAATGCTTTGTGATTGGCTTACATACAGTCTGGGAATCTACCATAGACCTGGTGCTACGTGTGTCTCAAATCTCCCTCTCAGGTTCTGGACGATAAAAACGTTCGCCGGCGGTTTCGAGCGAGTAACTATCAGAGCACGACGAGGGTGAAGCCCTTCATCTGCACCATGCCCATGAGGCTCGATGACGGCTGGAACCAGATTCAGTTCAACCTGTCCGACTTCACCAGGAGGGCTTATGGAACCAATTACACAGAGACGCTACGTGTACAGGTTAGTGCACACATGAGGAACCTCTGAGTCTTTCCTGTTTCTCTATAGTAAGAATTTGGCGCAATATTCCTTTTTCTCTTTTAACATCTGCTCTGTTTCCCCCCTCAGATTCATGCTAACTGTCGGATAAGGAGGGTGTATTTCTCCGACAGACTGTACTCTGAGGATGAGCTTCCAGCTGAGTTTAAACTCTACCTGCCTGTCCAGAATCAGAAGGCCAAGGTTAGTACATCTCTCCATATACGTGAACGCTAATACAGTATTACAGTCAAAAAGTTACCATTTCAGCTCTCAGTCTGTAAAAATGTTGTGTAGAAGTTCAACACTTGTCTGTCTGTGTCTTGCAGCAGTAGAGCTTCTTGCGGTGTGCAGCCCCCCCGATGTGACTTGGAGTCTGGTCTGATGTTTCCTTGCACTGCTGTAAAAAGATAATTGAATAAATAATAAAAGTCCACCATGTCCATTATTCTGGGGTTTTTCCAGTTTGCCACCATCCTGTGCATCCTAAACAGTGTTTATGAATGTTGACCACCTTATGCCCTCGTCTAAATTTCCTTCTGACACAATGCAGAATCCCTTTTTTTTTTTTTCTTCTTGTACTAGAGGTATGAATATCATCAGAAAGACTTAGTTTCAATGAATTGTTGTTGCTATTAAAGCTATAACACTTGACAGGAACAAAATATAATCTTTACCTCTGGTCCTTTAAACAAATAAGATCCTGACACTTGCTTCTATCTGATTTTAATCCTGTTATTTTACATGTCAGTAGTTTTATATTTGCTAAAAGGTTTCTCAGATTTGGCTCTCTATTATAGAAATATGTTTAGATGCTGTGATGATTGTGACATTTATTTTGATTAGGCTAACTACTTCTAGCCCAATTCCATAACCACACCTGTTCATTTACAATATTAATAATTATAATATTAGATTTTGTATGGTTACGGTGGTTTCTTCACAAAATAAATATCTATAAAAACAGAATGTGTGCTTAGATAAAAGCCTTTATGTGAACATTATCAAGCTCTAGTCTGTTTGTTTTAGGCAGGCTTTTTCTGCTTGATCTGCTTCATTTGCTTCTTCTGTGTTTTATTCAGGTGTATTTATTACTATTACCTGTGCTGTTTATTACCAGGTTGTAATAAAGTTTTTTGGGAAAAAAAAATATCTTCAGGTTTTCTGTTACCACCTTAACTGAGTTGTTTATGGATCGGTTCCCTGGCTACACAAAATAGAATGAAGATTTTTTTTTAAATAAAGATTCACACAATAATTATTTCCTCAGATGTTTATTCAAATTAAGCGAGATGGGGGCGGGGAGGGGTTCACCCGGAACTAGTATAAGGGAAACGAAAACCCGTAAACAAACGAATCACATGCTACTAATAATGCTGCTTGCTTTTAAGTTTATAAAGAATGATTACCACAACTGCTTTTGATGTGCTATAACATTAAGTACAAGATTTAGGATAATCATCTTATTTGTCAAAAACCGAAGGAGGCACACTACTTGTCTAAGTCTTTACCAACTGAAAACCTACTAGAAGTTGGCCTAGAAGCCCTTTTCATTTCTGCCATATTTCAGGCCTGCTTATAGAACAAAATGGGTTTGCATCAGAAGTTTGTGAGGGTGGTCTTTGCCTATGTAATTGCTCTTAGAAAAACCTGGAAGCTATTCAAATAGTCAACAAACCACATCTTCACTGATATGTACTGTGGCGTCAAAACTCAGGGGAGGTCACCAAATGGGGGAAAGAGTTAATGAAACACAAACAGACAAGTCCAATAACCAGATAAATGATTTTTTTTAATCAAACACCACACGTTTTCAGTGACAGTTGCTTTTCTAAGATAATCTTTTTGTTTGACATACAACTGTACAAATAAATCCACATCAACGTCCTGGTGCTCAGTCTTTTTGGAGAGGAATCCTTGTTTCCTTCAGTTTTCTACCTTCGGACATTTTCAATGTCATTTTTCTTATACCGTCCGTAATACTGGAAGTTATATTGCATCCAAGGATACATGCAAAAGTCAGTCTGGTCTATGTCAAGCCCTGGAGATTCTTAAGTGGTCGACCAGGATGTCAGGCTTTAGCTTGTAGAAGTTTAATGGCTTTAACATTTAAAAGTGTTGCCTCTGGATATACAAAGAGATGCTCCTCAGCCCCTGATATAGAATCCCCATTTTCATATAGTTTCTCTGGAAGAAGGATCCTGGATCCAGGCTGTAGCTTGTGCACAGTTGGCAGTGGTTCACACTTGTTGCACCTGCTGGTATGTGCATTCTTAAACATTCACTGAGCGGAGGAGCGTGTGGTTTTTATTAGTCTTCCCACTTTTAAGATGAATGTATTAAAGCAGAGAAGTCCCCAACCCCCAAAGAAGTCTAACCTTTGAGCCAATGAACGGTAAATTAAACCACTAGCACCATATATTTGTTTTCATACAGTGGATCGCACAGTTGGAGGCTGACAGGGGTGCAGTGTGAGACTAGACAAGACTCCAAAATCATTTCCTGATGGTTTTCTAATGTGCAAAAATAAAGTCACAACTTTTGTGCCAATGCTTCAACAGCTTCATAAACATCAGCTTGCCATGGATTCCCCTGAACCTGCTCTATAATACCTCATTGGCGTGTTCCACAGACTGGTGTGTGGGTGTCTGTCCTGTGTTATGTAGTGCTCCCGTAATGAATGACACTGTAGTCATGGACGTACATCAACATGGCGATGGGCTGTCCAATGATGAGTGAGATCCACATGGCCGCGTTGCCGTAGTTTCCGTTCAGGAAGCGACTTACAAACAAAGCCAGAGGAACCTGAAGGGTTTAAAGTCAGAGGTGAATGCATGTGTATGCCTCAGTATATAATGAAATAAATAAATATAGGACCTTACCTGAGCCATCATTCCCATGAATGCCCAGAGTCTAAACATCTTGAGAGGAACACTCACCAGGTACTGAGGAAAGAAACAGATTCCCTTTTTTAGAACTCAGCAGTTGCATTTATAACAGTGATGCTGTAAGCTAGCAACTCTTCTTTCTGTGCATGCACCAGGAACCTCTGAATTTCTGCCTTCATGTAGGAATAAAACATTTAGTAAAAACAGTCTGCTTCACATACAGAAGTAAAAACAGCCATCAAAGGTGTTTGAGGCTGAATGTTGCTCATTTACCTCATGGAAAAAAGGCAGAAGCCAGAAAAACAGCAGTTTGAGCCAGAAATTTGTTCACCCCCTTCCTCAACATTGGCTTATAGAAATGTCTGCAAAACAGGGAAACAGACAAATGACTCCTGGTCTTTCTTTTTATATCTGGGTATATAACTATACATGCACTATTAATGAGACTAAAGCCAACCAATCAAACAATCAAATGTGGCAATACTGATTTAAAAAAAAGACTTGTCATTACAGAGTTTGCTGCTCACCTCAGGCACCACTTGTGCACTGGGATGTTCCAGTTGGCCCAGAAGTATGTGACAGTCTCAGAGTTCCTGAAATCAAGAGCAGTTTAAGGAACTGATGTCAAAACTGCAATATGTCAATATTCCTAGGAAAACACTCTTTAAAACCTATGTGATACATCATCTGTTGCATTTGGAAACACCATCACTTCTCCTACATCTGACAGACTGCTACAACAACATATTAAAGTAACAGAAAAATGGAAGAAGCAAATAAATAAATAAATGAAAGATGAGAGGAGTCACACAGAAAATGTATGCTTGACGACTCACCACCAGTCCCTGTAGAACTCCCGGTCTCCAAACTGCAGGAGCTGCAGGAGATATATTTTAGCTTTCAGTAGGCCTTCTGTTCAGAACTACTGAAAGATAAGATAAGACCTTATTGATCCCACAACGGGGAAATTTTTGCGTCACCTCAGCTCAGGTACAGATATCAGAAGGAAATACAAAAATACAATAAGTACAATCAATGAAAAAAAGTAAGATAATACACTATATACACTGGTAGCATACACAGTATAATACACTATATACAATAGTAGCATACACAGTATAATACACTATATACAATGGTAGCATACACAGTATAATACACTATATACAATGGTAGCATACACAGTATGTGATTATGGATATGGTTGGAAATATGGAAGACATAAACTATATAGCTTGATATAGCTATTGTACCACTACTATTCCTGTTTATAGACATGTACACACACACATGTACACACTAAATATACTAAATACACTAAATATACATATGTATAGATATACATACATATATACCTGCACATGTCCATACACATGGAAGGTCCATTATGCATGAAGTGGTGACCGTGGATGTTCACAGTGTCCAGTGACTTATGACATCGTGATTGAGGAGTTATAGAGTCTAACTGCTGTTGGGATGAATGATCTGCGAAAGCGCTCCTTCCTGCAGCGAGGGTGTAGCCCTGTTACAGATTTTAGCAGGTGGCAGAGAGCCTGGAGAGGTGGGCATATGCACTGGAGAGAAAATGAATGAAAGGCAGTAAAAGCAAGAATAGAATAGAATAGAATAGAATAGAAAAGAAAAGAATAGTCATTGTAAATGTAAGACTAAATACATGTGTATGAATGAGAGGGAGACGGGGGAACACTGAAGGTGAAAGGAGTAGAGGTAGTGAAGGTGTATGAGTTTAAATAGTCGGGGTCAGCTATCCAAAGCAAAAGACACTGCATGAGAGAGTTGAACGCGAGAGTGCAGGCAGGCTGAAAATAAGATTCAGGGGTGATTTGTAACTGAAGGATGGTGACAAAAGTGAAAAGGAAGGTTTATAAGGTTGTAGTGAGACCTACTCTAATGTATGGTTTGGAGACGGTGGCAGAATAGACCAAGGTGGAGGTGGCGGAGTATCAGGACCCAATGATAGTTAAAACATCATTTAGAATCATTACTTCAGTATTAAGTTTAGAAACTCATTAAATCCTAAAACATGATGTTCACCTAAAACAGGGATGTCAACATCAATGTCAACCCACTTTTCTGTCAGTGTAAGGAAATACCCGAAATAAATAAAGAGTAGCTACACTATTATCAGATCAACATGAATAATCTTGGTCTCTATGGACAGGTAAGACATCAGATAATATTATTAAGCATCTGGGTCACTGTGACTGGTACTGTACCTGAGTAAATTCTGATGAACCAAAGAAAAAACATTCAGAAAGAAAAGAAAAGAAAGTGAAAGAAAGACCATTATTGCTGTATGACACAGCAAGTTTAGGAATAGATCCGATACCAAGTAAATACAAGGTTAGTATACCAATACCTAACTTAACCCATAAAGCCAGTTTATTTAGGGGAGAGCATTTATGAGATAAATCAATTTGAATTTGCAATTCCTGAACACATTTTAATGATGTGATGAGTGATGAGTTAACACAGCAAAACACACCTTTCAGCTTTTCGTGTATTTTCAAACAGGGGTTTTGGGGGGTCTTAGACCTGGAATCTGTCTTTAAAGCACTTTTGGTCAACTTCTGTTGTTTCAATGTGCTACAGGCTATAAATAAAACAGATTTAAGAGAAAGACATGACAAAAAGGTTCATACATTTTTTCATAGTGCATAGAGGTTTACTTTTATAATTAGGTGGGCTACATACTGAACTTAAGATGATTAAAGCAAAGTATCAGTCCCATTGTGCTAGTGTCATTCTGATGCCAATATTTAGTTGGTATTGAAACTATTATATTATTAACTATTAACTATTATACTATATTAATATTTGGATGGATTCTCCCACCTCAACAGACCATAGGAAACTCCAGTAGCTCTAGGGTGCCTTGTTTAATGCTGCATCATCCCTTTACAGGAACTGTACAGGTAATATCCTGACAGCTGTAATGGAGGATCAGAGCTGTGCGGCCCTATTTGGTTATGGAAGCTATGCGTGAAAGCTCGTCTCTCTAAACTAAAGATAAGTCTTAAAATTCTTTGGAGACGCGCATATGGATCTGGCTGCAGGCGGTGAGAATCGGGCAGCTCAAGATATCATTTTGAATTAGTTTATGATTAGGGAGTTTTTGTTATATCATGCATTCAGTCACTGAAACAAAAATCATCAAACGTGAAAGCTGTTTTGGTTATTTCGGCGACTTCTAGACGACATTATGTTAAACGCTTGTGCTTTAAGCTTACACTGTTACCACGGCGACCGAGAAGCGTCAGCAGTTATTAACCGGCATGAACAACGTCAGATGATTTTCGTTCCCCAGCAACACCAAAATAAAAACGAGACATCCGCTGCCTTCTTTCTGATTTCACACGGTGTGGGAATATTCGACCACTCAGTGAAACCGATTTCTCTTTTTTATTCTGAGTGCCAACGTGGTAGTTTCTGTTAGTGGAACGGTTTATATTCTAGCACACCGAACCAGAAAAGTTGGAGGCGGGAATTAAACCTGTAAACAAACGTATAGCTTTAGTTAGAAGCTGTTACAGTATGTGCACATTGACTGTCTGCTGAGCCCAAAGAAGATGTTTAAAAACACATTCCAGAGCGGTTTTTTGTCTATTTTATATAGTATCGGCAGCAAACCTCTTCAGATATGGGACAAAAAGGTAAGCAGTCGCTCAGAACAGAAGCAGGGAGCTGTATGTTGGCTTAGCGAGCGGGGCTAAAACTGGCTAGCATCATGTGCACTCACGCCGCTTACTTCGCACTGTTTTATGGCTGTGGACGTTTTCTAGATGCACTTTAAATTCACGACGCGCAGTTCTTGTTGATTACTTGTAGAAGCAACATGATAAAGGGTAGCTATGGAGGCAGTGCTGCTAAGTTGCTAAGCCGAGTCATACATCAGTAATTGAAGTTACATTCGTTTGATTGAGTCATTGGTACCATTCACACGGTTTTACGGGCTAATGTGCTAAACAGGAGTTGTTGCTGGTCAGATATTCAAGTATGAGCTTTGCAGTCCTCTCTGCATGGCCATATATGCAGTGGTGACAAATGATCTAAGACATGAGATATCCATCCATCCATTCATTTTCTGCCGCGTATCCAAGTCCAGGTTGCAAGAAAGCACTCTAAGTAGATAGACTCAGACTTCGCATTCCCCATCACCTTGTCCGGGGGTACACGGAGGCGTTCCCAAACTCACCCAAGAGACATAATCTCTCCAGCGTGTCTGAGCTCCTCACCCTAGCTCTGAGGGAATATTTCTGCTGCTTGTATCCACGATTCTATTCTTTTGAGCGACTGGTAAATTGACAGTTTCCCTTAATGCTAAGCTCTCTCTTCACGGTCTGCATCCTTGCACACGCCACACCACTCCATCTGTCAGTCTCCTGTCTCTCCTTTCCCATAAGCAAGATCCAAAGATATTTCAACTCTTCTTCTTCTTCAGTCAAGTTTAACGGCAGCTTGCATCCAAAACTTTTGCATTCCTGCCACCTCCTGGCTGTTAATCGTCCGTCATTCCTGAAACCTCAGATCCTCTTGATGAGACCGGTATTTTTCAAAAAACGAAAAACCACCACTGGGCTTAAGCCCGGGTTTTTTTTTTGTTTGTTTTTTTACAGAAGCCCAGGGTCTTTTGGAGTGTAATTTTTTCTTAGTTAGATGCCTGGCTGACAACTGTATAAAACAAAAACTACACACAATATTCGAAGCACATAGTGTACACCATTGACTGTAGAAAACATGGAAGACACGACCCCGCCTCCTACCATTGTGCAAAAATGAAGCCAAAATTCCCCGCTTGTGGAGGCTGCCATCTTGCAAATTTGGAGCCAGAGTCTGCGCAGTAGTGACTCCCGCCCACACACCCGCTGGACGTGACCGCAAACACGCCCCCCTACACTTTTTACATAGCCCGGCTGCTCGAGTTTTTTTGCTGGTTTACCGCGACTGACAACTCGTTTAATTAAGGTAAATACAACCATGTCACTGTTATAAAAACGACACACAGCTTATCATCTTATAGTTCTAAAATTACTCTGTTGTTAATTCGTTAGTTAGCTTAGCCGCTAGCATACGCACTGTGTTGGAGGCTTGTTGCTAGCTAGTTAGCGATGCTACACACCTGCTACTCTTAATAGTCTTCAACACTTGTGTTTTTTTTTTATCCATTTTTAGACAGCGATGAGATCAGCTGCACACTCTACAGAGGCCCAGAGTTATTGTTAATATCAAAAATATAATGCTGGCCTTTGAGATTTTAACATAAGACTGTGAGTGTAATGGATCTAAAACTGTTTAAATCTTCAGATCCCTCTACAGCTTGGTAACATGGAGACTTTAAAAACAACAGCATGAGGTTTCAGTAGTGTAGTCTAATTTGTTCTTTTCATTTGATAATAGAGTCCATATTATATCAACAGCTACATTTACCCTGGAGAGAAACTAGTAAGGGAGACCATCAGGACCAAGCTGGGTTTCCTGGGTCCAGAGGTTTGGAGAAACTTCTTCCCTTTCTTTCTTCACAGCTGTCCTGTGCCATAAGTTCTGTTGACCCGCTGTAAGAGGCATCATTTAAGAAACACCAGGAAGACTGAAGCTCATGGCAGTGATCAAACAGGACTCATGATCTTCACCAGAAGCTCCCTCGCAGGGAAATCTTCAGCACTGCTCCGTAGGCCCGCCCCAGGAGATGGATAAACCCAGCATTTCATCAACACTGTAATGAGACCTTTGCTTTGTGTAATGTTATAAATACTCAGATACTGCCCAGAGGCTCCAGACTTTTACATAAAGATATTATATTAAGTCCTGTAGAAAGTTATATATTTAAAAATATGTGATCCTCTCTGGTTACTCTGGTATGAATAACTCTGAATCACTTTATAGTAAATAACACTATCTGCAAAAAACTGTGAAAGAATTCCAGATGACAAGTTTGTAGTTCAACATACAAGTGACGACCTGGTTTTATTTAATTGTGTTAGACAAAATCTCATATGCTCTTCATGCAGCTGAGTACATCAAGTGTTTAAAACGGAAGCTGTGCAGGTCTGAGATCAGCAGCTTTGTGAAACACCAAACTGAGGTCCTGTTAATGCTGATATATAGTGATACAGTTACATGAGTGATTAATCCTTTTGTTTTTTGTCTTTAACTTAATAAAACAGCTGCAGCTTTCACTACAGCACATGTGGTACTTTAACCTTTGTACTGTTTTCATCAGTTCATTTTACAGTTAACATATGAACATGTTGGATGATCTGTCTGCTGTCACTCGATGGGGCTGAGGTCTGAATCTGAGGGCAGCTCCTGTAATCACAAAGACAACAGAACCATCAAACTCGGATATAAATTTTATCCTTCAATATTGAAATAAAGCTGATTCTTCTGTCCTCACACACTCAGGATCTGAAGTTCTTCTCTTACATTTTTTTCAGTACAGTATTACAGTACACTACAGTACTTTAATCCATAGTTCCTGATTAATGAGGACTTACTGAAGTACAAGCTTTTAAAAAAATTGTTACTGTCTTTACAGATGTGGCAAGAGACTGAAAACATGCTGTTGTTTGCACATATTTAATATTCAGCTCTGCACAGGAGCTGAAGCAGGGTGCAGCCTGTTGCTTTTACAGTATAATACTTGTAATAAAAGTACAGTAACAGTAATTAGTGACTGAGCAGCCCGGGGCGTTTCTCTTGATTTCTTTAGTAAATTCATTCACCTGCACAGCTAAACAAACCCTGACAGCCGAGTGCTCATCTTAGCTAGCTAGGTCTCAGGAGCTAGCTAAGGACGGTAGTTACGGATTAGCTTACAAACACGTTTAACTTACCGAAAAAGTGCAGCGGGGCCTCGGGTCCTTCTGTCGGGTAGTCCAGTTTACTGAAGAACACCTCAGGCTGTCAGGTTAAAACACTCGGTCGTGTTTTCGTAGCGTAAACGCTGGGCATCCTCAAGCCTACGCTCTATCTGCTATTCGCGAACAGAGATACGCAAGTTTCTCCGTGACTGCAGCTGTCAGTCAAAGCTCTTATGATGACGTTTCACCCCAATTTAACATCACCGCGGTAGGAATTAGAATCAAACTTATGGGAAAGGAGACCCCTTGAACATCAATCAGCGTGATGAGAACTATTGAAAACAAAAGAAAGAATCTTTGGAAAAAAATTATCTAAGGAGAATTAATTTATTTTAGTCTGACCCCAGTCCCATCCGCTAACATGGAGGAGGCGGGGTTTATGACCTATACTGCAGCCAGACACTAGGGGCGATAGAGACGTTTTGGCTTCATTTTTGGGGAGCTGTCACGTCGTCCATGTTTTCTACAGTCAATGGTGCACACTGTGGGAATTTACAACTGTGCGTAAATCCCCCCTAATATTGGTATGATCCGAGCTCAGGCACTAAGCGGGGCGGGGCAGCTGCTGCCTGCGAGTGCGCTGTTAGAGAAACGCAGCCAGGCAGACAGAGGAGAACTGAAGTTCGACCAGGTACCAAAGCAAATCATTCGTACTGTACAAATAATGTAAATATGATGGTGTATCACGAAAGATTGATATCAAACTGATCACTTGACCCATATTATGTTACTTGCTCTTCGAGTGAATCAGCAAATGGCGAAATGAAAAGCTGAACAACAACGATGCTGTTTCTTTAGAGAGTCTTAGCTTACATGTGTGTTTATTTCATATTTTCAGTTGTTACCCTCCACGGCTAAATAAATCGGTTTCAGTAATGCACTGATATACAAGAATGGACATAAGGGGCTTCTTTCAAAGAAAAAACTCTGGTAGTATTTTATATATTATGCTTTGTATGTTGTTCAGTATATTTCTATGCAAAACGAGGAATTTCAATACACAGCAGTATATTCACAGTTGAAACCAGATATTTACATACACTTTATGGAAAACACAAGAACATTTTTTTTACTGTACAACATCAATTTAGAGTAAACTTGTTTTGTTTTGGTTAAATAAATATTGAAATATCTTTTGAATTAGTTAAATGTCAGAATAAAGAGAGACAGAGCTGTCTATTTTTTATCACTTTCACCAAATTTAGGAGTACATGTACACTAAGTTTATTGTTAATTAAAAAGAAAACTCCAGACGATTCCATTCTGAGCTGAAGAAGCTTCTGATAGGTTAGTAGAGTCCATGTGAGTAAATTGGTGGCACACCTGTGGATGCATATAAGGCAAAACACAGCCTGTTTCTTTAACTTGGGAAAAGACCAAAACACCTGGAAAAGAATTGTGGACCTCCATAAGTTTGGCTCAATTTTATATACAATTTGGTGCCATTTGCAATTAAGAAATACAGACAATTTCTCTCTTTACTCTTAAAGTTAACAAATATGTTTGTATATTTATCAATCTAAAAAAATAAACATTTAGTCTGATTTGATGTTACAATTAAAAAAGTGTTTTTATCTGAAGAGTATGTAAATTAGAGATGGCACGATACCACTTTTTTATGTCCGATACCGATACTGATATCATAAATTTGGATATCTGCCGATATGAATCCGATATAGTGTGTTTTTTAATCAATAAAATTGTTTTTTTAATATCTTGCTGCATTTTGTATAAGTTCATACTCAAGTTTAAATAAACAACAACACTAAAGCTATTCTGTTATACCTGTATGTAAAAAATACAACAAAATAATTCATAGTTCAGCAATACTGATCAATCTAATAAACTTAAACCTACTCCATCCTCCCTATTCTGGTATTTTAAAGAGTACTTAGCAGAAATATTAAGCAACCTAACTAATAGGGTTGCAAACTCCCAGCAAAAAAAAAAATAGGGAACCACCCCCCACCCTCCTCCTCATGATGCTTAATCGACGTAATCAACTTTAATTTGATGCAGTGTGAAAAAAAATGCACAGAAATAAATTATTTTTCAAGAATAATTAAATAGATTCAACATCTTTCTTCTACAGAATTGCAGACTGCACAGATGATACCTTCCCAAAGGAAAAGGTAGTATAGCTTACTAGGGTATATTAGACTTAACAGTTACTATATACAGTAATGGACTTCTATATATTTTACACAAGATTAAAACTTTGGGTGTAAGATTCAGAAAGTTATTTATTAAAAGCTCGACATTTTAAATGAGAATAAGAAAGAAAAGTATGTCTTTGTGCCCCCCTTTTCCCTGTTCATGCCCTATCGGCCCCCCTGGCTAAACTTTGCTAGATCCGCCCCTGCACAGTTACCAGCCGTCAGCTACGTAGAAAAGGATCCTGGTCTAGAAAGTAATATTAAATAAATTCTAACAACAGATTATCAAGCTTAAATGTGCTGCTGTTGTTCAGCCGCTGGTTTCCTCTTTCTGGCGCGAAGTGGGCCAAAAACAAAGAATAGAGATGGACTCGTGACAGAAAAGCCGATCAGCTGATCATTAAGTAGTTTCATGATTGAAGTAGCAACAGGAGAGGGAAGGAGAGAGAGAAGAGGCAGTCGCTCCATATGTCGGTTGTTAAGCTTGACGTGGGAATGCTTTACAAACATTCAGAGATGAACTTACACACTTGCTTTACTTCTCTGGGATAACTTCATTGGAGATGAAATGCTGGTTTGGTAGCGAGGCTACAAATACACACAGCCGCTCTATCACGTGAGCACACTGCTCCGACGTGCTACGGTTATGAGCCGAGTTATGCCGTGTCGCAAGTTTTGTGAGGTGCTTTTTTGATATTTAATGGATCGGATTACATTTTTTGTTTCTCTCCGATATCCGATCCAGTAATTTACATCAGTATCGGACCGATACTGATACGTAATATCGGATCGGTCCATCTCTATCTGGTTTCAACTGTATATTTGATGATTGTCAGCACAAAGAGGGAGAGAGAGGAGAATGGGGACAGAACAGAGATGGAACAAGAGCAGGTGAGACACACATGTCAAATGGTTGTTTACCAAAAGTATCACGTGTCATAGGTACTCATGTACCTAGTGTTTCTTTTTAGGTTTGTTATTTTTCAAATTCTATATTTATTAAGTTATGCAGGCTTGTTTGCACAACAAGGCTGAATAATTATATAAACTTTTCTCAATCTAAATAGTGTTCTTTGGTAGAATTAAAAAATAAGTGTAGTGCAGGTCTATGATGATTTTTAGTGCTACTATCATCTAGTTCTGATTCTTGTTCTGTCTTGGTTAAGTCCTCAGTAGCCCTGATTTTGAACTGTTGTAGTCCTGTTTTAATTCCGGATCAGTTCTTGGTCTGGTTGAATTGGGGTTTAGTCCCTGTGTCTTGATACAGCCCTGATTTTGTTCTGCCTTGCTGCTTAATTAAAAACCTAGCTTAAGGTGTCCTGCATATTTGATATATTTTTTCCTATATGAAGTCATTCCTTTTTGAACAAAACTCAAAACAGAGCCTATTAATCTTTCAGTCATTTCTACACCCCCCCCCCCCCCCCCCCCTTTGCCCCCCTTAGCGACAGTTGGATAGAAAAACTCAAAGCTTGAAAAGCAAGTATTAAGTTCAGTGCTTTGCGGATTGGGCAGCGATCAGGGGTGGGAGTCCTGGCAGTCCCAATCCCTGGTTGATGAATCTGACTTTAGATATGAGACATGCCTTCTTCATTCATTAGTTTTGCTTCGATATCCCACATCTAATTCAGGGGGGTTTACAGTTGGTATGCCATACAGCACTCTAAACGCTCTGGGAAACATCCTAATTTCTCCATTGAAAATAAGGGAACAAATCTATTTCTGGGTTTTCACAGGTGAGGAACGGTCACATAAAGAGAGTCACGGACAATGACATACATTCGAATGTGCTGGAGATTGAGGGAGCAAATGTCAGGTGAGTTTGTCTGTTTATTTATTAATCAAAGGTCAACTTTATTTTCAGTTCTACGATATGTACAGGATATGTAAACTGAAAATTATAATAATATACACAATTATATAATTATAAACACTATTGCAGTCCTGGCATATTGAACATGATATTCTTTTTTTCAAGCTCTTGGGTGCATTGATTGTCTTCACTTTGTGTATAATATGTCTTTGTGTTCTGTTTGAAGTAAGTGTACATTAATGTATCATGTAGATGCCTGGCAGAGTAATTAGATTTACTTTCTTTAATATTTTTGTCGTGTTAAATAACTGAGATAAATCCGTTATTTAAGTCTCGCCCATCCTAGCTTCATCAACTCTGTCTTCCCTACAGCACCACCTACATAACATGCCCTGCAGACCCCAAGAAGACGCTGGGAATCAAACTTCCCTTTTTGGTCATGATCATTAAGAACCTCAAGAAGTATTTCACCTTTGAGGTCCAGGTAGAGACATTTAAATGCTTTGTGATTGGCTTACATACAGTCTGGGAATCTACCATAGACCTGGTGCTACGTGTGTCTCAAATCTCCCTCTCAGGTTCTGGACGATAAAAACGTTCGCCGGCGGTTTCGAGCGAGTAACTATCAGAGCACGACGAGGGTGAAGCCCTTCATCTGCACCATGCCCATGAGGCTCGATGACGGCTGGAACCAGATTCAGTTCAACCTGTCCGACTTCACCAGGAGGGCTTATGGAACCAATTACACAGAGACGCTACGTGTACAGGTTAGTGCACACATGAGGAACCTCTGAGTCTTTCCTGTTTCTCTATAGTAAGAATTTGGCGCAATATTCCTTTTTCTCTTTTTAACATCTGCTCTGTTTCCCCCCTCAGATTCATGCTAACTGTCGGATAAGGAGGGTGTATTTCTCCGACAGACTGTACTCTGAGGATGAGCTTCCAGCTGAGTTTAAACTCTACCTGCCTGTCCAGAATCAGAAGGCCAAGGTTAGTACATCTCTCCATATACGTGAACGCTAATACAGTATTACAGTCAAAAAGTTACCATTTCAGCTCTCAGTCTGTAAAAATGTTGTGTAGAAGTTCAACACTTGTCTGTCTGTGTCTTGCAGCAGTAGAGCTTCTTGCGGTGTGCAGCCCCCCCGATGTGACTTGGAGTCTGGTCTGATGTTTCCTTGCACTGCTGTAAAAAGATAATTGAATAAATAATAAAAGTCCACCATGTCCATTATTCTGGGGTTTTTCCAGTTTGCCACCATCCTGTGCATCCTAAACAGTGTTTATGAATGTTGACCACCTTATGCCCTCGTCTAAATTTCCTTCTGACACAATGCAGAATCCCTTTATTTTTTTTTCTTGTACTAGAGGTATGAATATCAGCAGAAAGACTTAGTTTCAATGAATCGTTGTTGCTATTAAAGCTATAACACTTGACAGGAACAAAATATGATCTTTACCTCTGGTCCTTTAAACAAATAAGATCCTGACACTTGCTTCTATCTGATTTTAATCCTGTTATTTTACATGTCAGTAGTTTTATATTTGCTAAAAGGTTTCTCAGATTTGGCTCTCTATTATAGAAATATGTTTAGATGCTGTGATAATTGTGACATTTATTTTGATTAGGCTAACTACTTCTAGCCCAATTCCATAACCACGCCTGTTCATTTACAATATTAATAATTATAATATTAGATTTTGTATGGTTACGGTGGTTTCTTCACAAAATAAATATCTATAAAAACAGAATGTGTGCTTAGATAAAAGCCTTTATGTGAACATTATCAAGCTCTAGTCTGTTTGTTTTAGGCAGGCTTTTTCTGCTTGATCTGCTTCATTTGCTTCTTCTGTGTTTTATTCAGGTGTATTTATTACTATTACCTGTGCTGTTTATTACCAGGTTGTAATAAAGTTTTTTGGGGAAAAAAAATATCTTCAGGTTTTCTGTTACCACCTTAACCGAGCTGTTTATGGATCGGTTCCCTGGCTACACAAAATAGAATGAAGATTTTTTTTTTATATAAAGATTCATACAATAATTATTTCCTCAAATTAAGCGAGACGGGGGGCGGGGAGGGGTTCACTCGGAACTAGTATAAGGGAAACGAAAACCCGTAAACAAACGAATCATGTGCAATAGCAACCAGCGATATGCGTAGCAATTGCTTGAAGGGTCTCAAAGTGCGTAATGTCTATGGAGTGAGCTCAAGGATGTTTAAAAACACCTCACAGTGCACGTTGTCTATCTTATAGAGCATCGGTAGCAAACCTTTTCAAATATGGGACTAAAAGGTAAGAAGCGGGTGTAGAGGGTGTATTTTTCCCGACAGACTGTACTGTGAACATGAGCTTCTTATGAGCAGTTTAGAGCAGATAGATGGATGGATGGATGAAAAGACATCATTACAGGGTCTCTGCTAATAATGCTGCTTGCTTTTAAGTTTATAAAGAATGATTACCACAACTTCTTTTGATGTGCTATAACATTAAGTACAGGATTTAGGACAATCATCTTATTTGTCAAAAACCGAAGGAGGCACACTACTTGTTTAAGTCTTTACCAACTGAAAACCTACTAGAAGTTGGCCTAGAGGCCTTTTCATTTCTGCCATATTTCAGGCCTGCTTATAGAACAAAATAGGTTTGCATCAGAAGTTTGTGAGGGTGGTCTTTGTCTATGTAATTACTCTTAGAAAAACCTGGAAGCTATTCAAATAGTCAACAAACCACATCTTCACTGATATGTACTGTGGCGTCAAAACTCAGGGGAGGTCACCAAATGGGGGAAAGAGTTAATGAAACACAAACAGACAAGTCCATTAACCAGATAAATGATTTTTTTTTTTTTTAATCAAACACCACACGTTTTCAGTGACAGTTGCCTTTCCAAGATAATCTTTTTCTTCACTTTGGATTTCTGTACACATGAGCAAAACTAGCAATATATTCAATTTTACATATTGCATCAAAAAACAAAACACACACCTCAACATTAACTAATATCGAAGAAACACCTTTGAACTGCTTTGGATGCCTTTCTATCGATTGTACTGAAGTACCCATTTTCTGTTTTTCCTCAGCAAGCTCATGTTATTTAGATATATGGTTTGTAAATGTAGAAACAAGTTTTTAGGGGAGAAAAAAAAAACAAAAAAAAAAACCTCTTCTCAGATGTTAACTCTGGTGTCACACAATAACTGTATCTCACGTCTGACAAAATTCAGAACTGGGTCACATTTGCAGATGAAAGTGGGTCAGACAAAGAGGATGTAAAAAGTGTCATTTGTGCAATGAAATACTAAAAGTGATCAGAATGATGCTTTACTTTTGTGTTTTCAGGAAAACAAAAATTATAGCTTTAAAACTGAGATTTGGTAAAATATTTCAGTTTGAGCTTAGTGCAGTAAATCTTAGGCTCCCGCACAAATCACCATACCATACAAAGAAGCCCACTTGCTACATAGATAAAAGACTACCTTTCCTACATTTTGGATTATATTACAAGTATTTGGCATCAAATCTAACAGCATTTTTCTTCATTTTAAATGCAAGCATTTTCCCCTCCTTTTTACAGCAGGCACTTAGTATTCAGTAAGGAATGCCAACACTCAGTTCTATTACTGGTGCTCAAGGACAGTTTTTCCCTGAATTATGATCAAAAAGGAAAGAATGCAACCATTTTTAAACAAAAGGCTGTCAATTATCTCTCAAAGATTGATAAAATAAGAATATCTTCCTACATCAATTTATGGTATGTTATCCACACTGGCAGTAGTGTCATGTTCTGACAATATCTAGATCAAAGAAATGGACTCAACAAATACTGTAAATCATCCAACGTGATCAGGCTGTTTCAACTGCTTTCTTTAAATTAATGCAGCTTCAGTTTTCCCTTTTAACAGCAACGTCAACAAGCAGATTACAGAACATAGAAATCTCAGCACAAATTTGTTTTCTTTACATGATTGATACAACTTAAAATAATGCATCCATTGAAATCTATTGCTTCAAGTTAACTGCATGCATCTCAAGTGCAAAAAACATTCATTGGTTCAATCTGGCAAATCAAACACTTAAATCATTAGTTTAAACACAAAATACCACATGTGATTTCAAGATGGCACAATCAAACATCCAGCAAATACAATACTGCAAAACTATAAAATAAACTTGACAAATCAAAGGCAGTGCAGACACAAGATTATGATAAAGCCAAGGCAAGTAAGCCGGCAACACGTGCTCTTCCGCTCAAAGCTTGCATTGATTTTGTGTGACATACAAATGTACAAATAAATCCACATCAACGTCCTGGTGCTCAGTCTTTTTGGAGAGGAATCCTTGTTTCCTTCAGTTTTCTACCTTCTGACATTTTCGGTGTCATTTTTAATATCCCGTCCGTAATACTGGAAGTTATATTGCATCCAAGGATACATGCAAAAGTCAGTCTGGTCTATGTCAAGCCCTGGATATTCTTAAGTGGTCGACCAGGATGTCAGGCTTTAGCTTGTAGAAGTTTACTGGCTTTAACATTTAAAAGTGTTGCCTCTGGATATACAAAGAGATGCTCCTCAGCCCCTGATATAGAATCTCTGGAAAAAGGATCCTGGATCCAGGCTGTAGCTTGTGCACAGTTGGCAGTGGTTCACACTTGTTGCACCTGCTGGTATGTGCATTCTTAAACATTCACTACTGAGTGGAGGAGCGTGTGGTTTTTATTAGTCTTCCCACTTTTAAAATGAATGTATTAAAGCAGAGAAGTCCCCAACCCCCAAAGAAGTCTAACCATTGAGCCAATGAACGGTAGATTAAACCACTAGCACCATATATTTGTTTTTGTACAGTGGATCGCACAGTTGGAGGCTGACAGGGGTGCAGTGTGAGACTAGACAAGACTCCTAAATATCCAAAATCATTTCCTGATGGTTTTCTAATGTGCAAAAATGAAGTCACAACTTTCATGCCAATGCTTCAACAGCTTCATAAACATCAGCTTGCCATGGATTCCCCTGAACCTGCTCTATAATACCTTATTGGCGTGTTCCACAGACTGGTGTGTGGGTGTCTGTCCTGTGTTATGTAGTGCTCCCGTAATGAATGACATAGTAGTCATGGACGTACATCAACACGGCGATGGGCTGTCCAATGATGAGTGAGATCCACACGGCCGCGTTGCCGTAGTTTCCGTTCAGGAAGCGACTTACGAACAAAGCCAGAGGAACCTGAAGGGTTTAAAGTCAGAGGTGAATGCATGTGTATGCCTCAGTATATAATGAAATAAATAAATATAGGACCTTACCTGAGCCATCATTCCCATGAATGCCCACAGTCTAAACATCTTGAGAGGAACACTCACCAGGTACTGAGGAAAGAAACAGATTCCCTTTTTTAGAACTCAGCAGTTGCATTTATAACAGTGATGCTGTAAGCTAGCAACTCTTCTTTCTGTGCATGCACCAGGAACCTCTGAATTTCTGCCTTCATGTAGGAATAAAACATTTAGTAAAAACAGTCTGCTTCACATACAGAAGTAAAAACAGCCATCACAGGTGTTTGAGGCTGAATGTTGCTCATTTACCTCATGGAAAAAGGCAGAAACCAGAAAAACAGCAGTTTGAGCCAGAAATTTGTTCACCCCCTTCCTCAACATTGGCTTATAGAAATGTCTGCAAAACAGGGAAACAGACAAATGACTCCTGGTCTTTCTTTTTATATCTGGGTATATCACTATATATGCACTATTAATGAGACTAAAGCCAACCAATCAAACAATCAAATGTGGCAATACTGATTTAAAAAAAAGACTTCTCATTACAGAGTTTGCTGCTCACCTCAGGCACCACTTGTGCACTGGGATGTTCCAGTTGGCCCAGAAGTATGTGACAGTCTCAGAGTTCCTGAAATCAAGAGCAGTTTAAGGAACTGATGTCAAAACTGCAATATGTCAATATTCCTAGGAAAACACTCTTTAAAACCTATGTGATACATCATCTGTTGCATTTGGAAACACCATCACTTCTCCTACATTTGACAGACTGCTACAACAACATATTAAAGTAACAGAAAAATGGAAGGAGCAAATAAATAAATAAATGAAAGATGAGAGGAGTCACACAGAAAATGTATGCTTGACGACTCACCACCAGTCCCTGTAGAACTCCCGGTCTCCAAACTGCAGAAGCTCTGCCACAAAGTTCAGAGAGGAATGGAAAAACCAATAGAAGAATATTAACCATATTAGATGGTTAGGAACCTGGGAGGAGGCAGTCAGGGGGAGGATTAGAGAGGAGAGAGGAAAAGGTGTCTAGGTTGGTAAGGTTGAACTACTGTTGACTAACAAATGTAACTCTTGAGACCTCTTTTGAGATGAGCACAGAATAAATTTCACATTAAAAATGTTAATACAAAAAAAAGGAAAAAAACAAAAAAACCACACAACACCAGAATAAAGGGATTTATTTGAGCGTTTAATTTAGATCACTAATACTAATAATAGATCACGGATAAAGTCTCTGATGTGCAGTCTAGATACTCACAGCTAGTTTCAGCAGCCGCTCCACCATCCTAGAAAAGTCCATTTCCTTTAAGAAGTAACAAAAAAATGATACCCTTTCTTTATAAGACCGCTCCAGTTACAGGCAAATATTTTTTTGACTCTTCTTTTATTGGAGCCATTGTAAGTGATGCGGTGAGTGTCTCTGTGTTTATACACACCTGGAACGGTTTCATTGAGTTCTGAACACTTGGGACCATCCACTGGAAGACACAGACTTAGGTTAGGTTTCTTTTTTGCTGCTTTTCCACAATATACTCAAAGAAGAAATGTGTTTGAACTAGGCATATCACAATTTCAGATTTTCACTAAACAATGTAAGAGAATGACAGATAAACAATCAGCTACAGAAAACAAACTATAAGTCAAATCTAAATATATTTATTGCAGGCAGCATTTTCCAGCTCAAAGGTTTCATACCTGCTGTATTAATCCCACCAACAACTGCATGAGGAAAAGCTGGAAGAAAAGAACGTTAAGATTTAAATAAAACATTCACACATTCATCTCCTCGTTTGGGATTGCGATTCATTTTCTGTCATTATAATTAGGTCACTAACTAAAATTTTGGGACTGTGTTTCTGATCATTTCCTCTCACCATTTCAAAAAGTCTTCTGATCAGAAACCTTTTGCGTATCCGTGGAGACCGTGGGAAGTTGAGCTGGTAGCAGAGAGTTGGTGCAAAGATGAAGTAGTACATGTCTAAAGACAAACACACAAACAGGTCACATCAAAGTGTCACATTAATGACTTGATCCTACACTTTCTGACTTTGATATTGGAATGTTTAAAAAAATAAATAAGACCTTGTGAAAAATGACATTTACTGGATATACAAAGAGATACTCCTCAGCCCCTACTTTAAGTTAATATTTACACAGCAAATATTTTGACCCACTAATTTTCTTTCTCATTGTTGTTGGTAGCAATGTCCATCTGCACTAACTGTGCAGTCTGTTACCTCTGTGTGTGAGGTTGCCTGGGTAGGAGACATTGGTGTTAGCCGCTGACCCGTTGGACTGTGCCACAATTGGACCTGAATGTGGCAGATGAATAGGCACAACAATTAGAATTTCAAGCATCATTCAATTTTATTTTATTCATTATTGTGTATTAAAATGAATCCACAGTAATATAGCTACAGATGCAGATCCAGCTTTGATCCACGGTCAATTGAAATAGCACCAGCTATTCTATGAAAGAGTTGCACATGTTACTATGCCACCACTAGATGGCAGTATAAGCAAAACAGTGCAATAAATCTCTGCAGGTATGAATCGTCTACTGAATTCATTCACAGATATGAGTCGTTTTGTTGAACTTAGTCACAATGACTCAACAGCCCAGCAGTTCCTATGCTAATATACTTACACGAATATGATCGTGTCATTCTTTTAGCTTTGGCGTGTCTGATTTCTCTGCACCACTTGTTGGAGTCCATGTAGGAGTACAGCTTGAGAAACAGCACTGTGTAGGTGCCTAAGGAGAGCACACCACCCACTGACACAGACACAGACACACACAATGTACAAGTCACTAGCAGTGTGCAATAGATGACATGGTACGTAATAAATAAATAATGGACCAAACATAGCTGGGTATGTGTACAGATTGACTCACTGGCTCACTCATATTCACCTTAAAGTACTTGACATTATTGCTCTCAGTTGTTCTAATTTTCTAAACAGAAGACCCACTCCTCTTGTGTAAAAAAGAATAAAGCATAAAAAAAAATATATTGTACCTGGTGTGATGGAGGTCACAGTGAGTATTGAGGCTGAAGGAAAGATTAACAAGGATGTCAGATTAAACAAGTGAAGAATCAGCCCTGTAGTTTCGGAGATTGTGCCCTAGAAAGAATAAAGGACAAAAAGTAAGCAATATTTTATTAATACTTTCAGTATTTTTTCTCTTAAGGAACTGTGCTATCTAATCTGGATCAGCTTCAGTGTTCTTATCGGATTTAAGAGCAGGTATAAAAAGAGGTGGCGCTGTGATGTTGAATTTACTTTGAGGACTTCAGCAACTGAAAAGCACCTGTTTCAAGCACACATGGGAGATCACAGAATGACAACCTTCTAATCAAATCCACTTTCTTTGTACTGTAAGAAAACAGTGTTATCACATCAACAAATAAGCTTACTGAGGTCGAAGAGTCCCAGAAGAAGACCTGAGCATCACAAGTTAAATGAAAATTTAATCCAACACAGAAAAACACATCATATTAGTGTAGGGACTTACCACAGCCAGACGCCGCTCTATGTACAAGGCTGCTAAGATGAACACATTGGACACTAAAACACAAAAACAAAACAGTACTCAAACTCTATGAGATGCTATGCCATAAAAATCAAAATCAATCATTACTCGGTTTATTTCAGTCACAAACTTCAAAAGAGAATTTGAAGAACAACATTCAAATGCAACCTTTGTTTTAAGTTCTGCTTTCACCGTAGTACTGATTACCTGTGTTGTAAAACACAGGCTGCATCAAGAATCAACTGTATCCAAGTGAATAAAATCTGAACAATTATCAGCAAAATATATTATACACAGAGGCTCACATGAACTACACTTCTATGTGGCAACATTGCACATTTGAGCCACTGAAAAACTTAATTACGCTGGATCCATTTACATCTTTTGTACTTAAAGAAGCTGTTAATAACCACTACACAGCAATACAACTACAAACCATGTTTGTGAATTTTATCATCTCAATCCTTAAGTTACAAATAAACACATGGTTGTAACTCAATAACCGTGTGCAGTAAAATTAAGGCTCCGTACCAATTATTAGGCATGCTGCTGGCCAGCTGTAGGGGTCCTTTAAGAAGAGGGACACTACTTGGATAGGGTCTACCAAGATGCCATACCTGAAAAAGGAACAGAAATATATTTTACAGCTATAGGAAGTCATCTCTTAAAGTGATGCAGAAGGCTGGAGCCTGTCCAAGCTGATGTGGAACAAGAGGAAATAAGCTTCATAACCTAAGACCTGGAACAAGCTCATGCCTTAGAACATCTGTACTGCAGCAACAGTTCAAGTTGTTCCGGGCATGAAGCAGTTCTCAATATGTAAGCTTTTGTTGATTAAACACCCCCCCCCCCCCCCCCCCATAACAGCTACATAAATATAGGTGTATACTCACTTTATAATGTTCTCTAAGAAAAGTCGTGCATTACTCAGCACCTGAGAAAGATGCAACAGGACACAATATTAACATGACTCGTACTATAGAAAAATTTCAAAGCATATTTTTCAAAGTTGATCTTCATTAAAAAGCTGAAACAGAAAACAAAACACTGTCTGAATCTTCAACGTGCAGATGTAACTGTTTGTTTATACACATTGAAACTGTTGCTATTCAAATTTGATGAAAACAAACAAACAAAACACATTTATTCTTATGCTGGAATTCATTAAGGAGGAGGATATTAGAAATAAAAATGTTAGATGCCGAGTTATAAATAGATTAGATCCTCAGCTAAATTTAGCCACATGTTCCTGCTGTTCACATTGACACCCTGCTGAAGCGCGATCTGATAGAAAGTGTCGAGCAAAACAAGTTTATTATTAAATTGTATATTTAAGTTCAGAGTCCAGCTTTATCTCAGCCATCGGGGCTATCAGAGAGTCTAAGATAACGCTAGACTTTGCACGATTTAAAGAAGCAACATTATATATGGGATCTGTACAGTTCTAGTTCATTTTTATATTAGTCACTAGCTGCTTAAGCTAGTTAAGATAATGACGACATTTGGTGTATGACACTTAATGGGGTCATGCTGCAGTGAATATCCCCACCAGCTTGCCAAACCCCGGCAGCAATGTGGTTTTGTCTGTAGTCCAAACCAGTAACCTTTACCTCAGTAATCTTCAGCACAGAGGAGGCCACTGTAGCATGTCACACATTTACTGTAGCAACGTTTGTAGAGAATATTGCAACATTGAAGATTTTACAAAGATTTGCCTTTCCCCCCCCCAACTTCCTGCAGTGGAAACTACTTGTTTCCACCGCAGTGTTTTTCATTGTTACCGTTTGCCCTTTCTATGCACACCATTAAAATACTGATGGGATGTCAGTTTTCAGCACAGGATATTATAAGTCATAGGATCAGAGGGTCATAGGATTCTCAGGAGGATGAATTAACAGTAATGATAAAGGCTGGGTACAGGGGCAAAAATCTCTGCGCTCTGGGAAGGGTGAAGGAAAAAGGTTAATATGTCCAAAAGCTACTTTACTATAGTGTATGTTATGTTTGTTATCATTTATAATGTTCTAGAAAATGAAATGCTTTTAATAAGACTACATTTTTAAAAAAAAATCACATAATATACAGCTATCAAACTACACTATAGAACTATTAAATCAAAATATTACTTCTATCCACTTGTACTTTCTTTGAACAATCTATAATGCAAAATGAACATCCCTCTCTCTGATCTGGTGGATAGTAATTTTAACAATGAAAGAAGCCACTGATGTTCACTGAACCTGGTCTCTGGCAAAGATGCCCTGAGAAAACAGGTGAGAACAAAGATCAAATCTTAAAACAGGCTTTACGTCACGGTGCACTGACCTTGTCAGCCTGTGGCCATATAAACTATTTACATGGTTTACTTGTCTGCAAATCAATTGGAACAATGCAATGAACCATTCTAAGTCTCAGGTACTCTTCCCACATCTATGACCAACAAGCTCAATACTGTGTCTTAAACCATGTAACAAAGATGAAGAAGAACTGGTCGCAGCCATCTGTGCCTTGTTAGTAGCTAATGAAGTTTTCGAATTGAAAATGAACAGGTCTGATTTTGGAGAAGGGGGACACCTTAAAACCAACATCTGGTATGCAGCTATTTGCCAAGCAGATGGGTCTGCAGCAGAACGAGCGATCTTCTCTTAGAGGTCTCTGTAAATGGATCATGATTCATCAGGTAACAATCAGAAAATAAGACTATTCTAAAACAAAGCTTAAAAAAATGTTTCATGAACCTCAGAATCACTTTCATCAGATCACAAATCAAAACAAATGGTAACAAATAATCTATGCATGTGCTGAAGACAAATATAAACAAAAGGTATTCTGGAAGTCTCAAAATCCCATGTAGACTTTGTTCCCAGGGTTCGGATACTAGATGATGCCAGCTCAGTAATTACACAACATGAGAAGTATTTTATCCTGCCAGCAATGCAGAGGATGGAGTACCAAGAATATTGAGTTTTCTCTCACAAGAAGAATTTCATACTAGTATTTTGGGCTATTTTCTTAAAAACTTAGTTTTTCCCTGTTATTTTGTGTTAAATCTTACAAATAAAAAATCATAGAGGGCACAAAATACATCTATATTCCCATCTCTAGAAGCATGCACTTCTACAGCTGACATTTTAGGAATTTATCTGATGGTCCTTGTTATCGAGGACAAAGTACACAACTTACTGAACTCCTAAATATACACACATTCAAGGCTCTGGGGGTCCACTTTACATTTTTACAGCCTGATCCTAAACAATCCTCTGAAAAACGTCTAAAGTGAACACCATCCGTTGGGTATGTGGTGACCACAAAGTGAAAGATGTGCTGAACGGCAATCTAAACCTTCAAAAACGGGAATAAACCTGTCATAGAACCACCCAAATACATACATACAGAAATCTGCATAGATACATGCAGACAGAGCAATCATGCAAGTACATCTACACAAGGACACACACACACACACACACACACACACACACACACACACACACACACGAATTCCCTTTCATGTAGATTACAGCTAACTGGATATTTTTAAATCTAGATGCCTATTATAAGGCTAAAACTGACAGGATTCTCTGGGGCACTGCAGGCTGTCTCTGGAGACAGACACCAACACTTCCCTCACTGGACTGGGGCAGAAGCTCTTGTTTCTAAATGAGGTTAACAGTCCTGAAGTCTCCTCAACACAGAGGGACATGACATATTTAACTAAAATGCCTGCATTCAGCTAACTTCAACAGAAGTATCTTGCTGTATGAAAGCCAGGTTGGCCAATTTAGTTATTAATGCTAGTAGTACTACAAAGTATGGCAGCCACAATGGTTAGTCTTTGCATACACTGTAGCAAACCATTTCAATTATTTTAAAAGGAGCTCCAGCAAATGTTATTTTCAAATAACTAGCAAGCATTAACAATAACAATACTAGCAAACATTGTGAGCTGTTGTGAATGAAGGAATTTCTTTGTCATTACTAATAAAAATGTCCCTGCTACAGCTAGAAAATTGAGTTTTTCATAGAATTGATAACTGTTAAGGATGTTAGCTCACTAAAAATTTACAGTAAAGAAATTACCACAATATTAGATATGGGTCCAGTTAGATCAAAGTTAGAGCTGAAGCATTTTGAGTCAACTTTTTTGGAAAGAATCATCACGAATGATCTCCAGAGTTCTAATTTATTTATTTATGTTATTTTGCAGCTTTCCCACATGAATTAAAAGAAAGATAAACACTGTTTGAAAGGTCCTACGGGCAGTTAGCCAAAAAAAAAAAAAAAAAGTGTTTACTCACACTGTTAAAAAAAAATCTACATACTTTGGAGCAGATGACTTTTTTTCTATTTTACTGTGATTCTAATCCCACAACCTCTTGTTTTTTTGTTGCATGTTTTGCGTGATGCTCATTTATTTGTTTGCCCAATATAAAAAACTCAAATAAAACTTAAAAGACAGGACCCTTTTACTGTGAGGAGAGAGTGTTAACCACTGCGATGCCACGCTGTCCTAAATTACTAATAAAAGGAAAACAATTTGGCCATCAAATTAAAGACCTCGCGTAATATAAGCCCACCTAACAAAGTTCACTTTTGATGAGAAAGTTCAAACAAGCTCACTGAGATTAAACTGTAGCTTACAAACACGCCTCTTATCAAAAATATAGAAATATCTACAAGAAATGGCAACCCAGGCCAGAGCAAAACCAAAAAAAAAGAAAAAGAAAAAAAGTACTTATGTGGCTAATCTGCAAGTGTTATGAGAGATAACACAAAAGTCGATTTATCAGCGTTCCTGCAGACAACACGACAAGTTAATGTGTCACAAAAAGTCAATGTAACAACAGGTCTAACAGCAAGCCCAGAGGGATGTGTACTTTGTGTGGGCTGGAACTTTTGTTTTGCTGCAGTAGTTTTATACACTTTGGATGGCTGAGTGGCTGAGTGAGTGGGTGAGTGAGTGGCTGAGTGAGTGAGTGAGAGAGAGGGGTGGCAAAGAATAAGAATAACCATACATGAGCTGTTGAGATTAGAGAGTAATTCTTTGAGATTTCTTGCATGAGCCTTGTCCAGACCAGTAAGATTTAGGTGAATGAGGGGTCTAACTTTCTAAATGTTACACAGTTTTCGAAGCAACGGTGGCATACATTTTCATTTCTGTGTGGACATGTAATGAGGTTTAACTCACCAGCATGACAACACACCAGTTGAGGATTCCTCTGTAGTTGCTGTAGCCGCTGGCTGAGCTCAAGAGAGACTCCTGTAGATTGTGACACCTGCAGAAAAACACACAGTTGACACGTTCACCATTAAATTTTAGACTATAATCAAATGATTAGCACTCTTTCCTGTCTCACTGTCTCCACAAGCTAAGGGGGGAAATCTAGTTAGAGAAACAGGATTGATTTTACAACTCTTACAATGCACCGATAACTCAGAGTGAGTCATTTATGATTAACACATTGAGAAATCCTTCAAAAATGACACACGTGTGACTTCATGTTGAGGACCAGCTATGCTGAACTTCCCTTACTTAGCTTATTTTTCTTGGACCGATTACCACTTTCCAGGTGGTAATACACTTAACAATGTGGTATAATCTGACATTAAAGTTAATCTGAACTTCAAGTTAGGATCAGAGGAAAATTATTTAATTTCTATACCAGCTTTTACGTGGATAAATCACACACTGCAGTTAAAAGGTTTACATGGCACTGCCCCCAATCTATGCTTTAGAAAACTGAGGCTGTTCATCAAGAAACCATGAAGGAACTTTTACACAGCCATATGTGATAAAGGGTGAACAAGGACAGAGGAGGAGAAGACTGGTCAGAGGAGATGGAGCAATAACAGCGAGTTAGGAAAACTGTAGAGAGGGCAAGAGGATGGAAAAATAAAGGAGGAAAAACCAAAGTGGTTTTTAACATAGTGCCAGGAGACTCACTCAACATGAGAAACGTGCAGAAATGCATGCAAACAGTAGACATGCTATTGCCAAAGCATGTGTCACAAGAACACATCACTTGCCTACGCCAGCTGGTTGGGATCCAATTAAAATAAAAATGAATCACAAATTAAAATCACCTTCCTTTTACTGTGTATTAAAGTGTCGTATTAGGACCCTGGCCTTCACACCAATCACAAGGATGTAGAAATTCCATGGGGGTAATCAAGAAGGCATGGCTTCAACCTAAAGAAATGCATGCTTTAAATAGGTAGGCAGATCTGAGAAGATGGTGTGGTGCCCATAGGGTGAAGCATGGGCTATTGTTTGCAGCAAGGTCGGTCATACCCTACCTGTTCTCCTGACACACCCTGTATACAAACTCAAAGCTACCCTACCTCTGTTCCACAAGTGAGTGAGTGTTCTGCCAAAGAAGTCTGTTACTATTATTCATTTTTATATTGCATCAAAATTAGAGACATCTGAGACAAACTCTCCATCGATCTGCTGACTATTTTCTTAAATTATTTATTATTGGCCTGGCAAAAGAGCAAACTCCAGCTAATAAAAAAAGCAAGCAATGAAAGTTATGTCAGTTTGTTTATAAAGCTGGAAATAAAAAAGCTCCCCAGACCTGTGCCAGACTCTCACAGATTGCATTCATGCAAGGCTATTAAAGAAATGTAGAAAATGCAGAAATAAAGAGGGATGAACGAAGGCAACTCAAAAGGAGGTATTTAAAGCTTATGGAAATGTTAGGATTAAGTGCAACTTTTGGGTTTCTGCAACTGAGTCTTTTTTTTTTTAAATATATGCCCACTAGCTCAAGAACAGCTTTGTAAGAAATAAGTACCCGCTAACCTGTCATGAAACGGCAATTAAGCTACAGGAAACAATGGAGGAAGAATAACGACTCTGGCTAAATTACACATGAATGAAAAGGGGAGGAGGAGTATGAGATGTACCCATCTGCTAACAATTTACCGTTAACGTCTATACGTAATGCTGGAACGTTAACGTCAAAGGTTACCTGAGCATGTCGTTGATATCTTCTACCGCACTCCTCTGCTTCTTCGGACTGTTTGCGAGCTGCTGCTGCTGTGTTGACTTCCCCATTTCTTTCTCCACATTGCCGTTGTTGTTCGCATGCTTCTGGACCTTGTCTGCGGCTTTTTCTTTAGAGGAACACGGTGAAGGTTTCTCCCTTGCGTCTTGCCTCTTGGTTTGCTTGGTGCTGGTGATGGTCGTCCTCCTCCGGCGGGTTACGGGCCCTCTCGTCTCGGCTGTTTCGCTCATTTCCGGGGCTTCAGTCACGCTGTTTCTACCTGCTCGACATTGTTGGTCAAACTGCCCGCCGCTCGTTTGTCCCTCAGTAACTTCACAACAGGAGCTGAACAAACAGCAGCGGGATGTTCTTCCTCCTGCAATGTGAGCGCTGGTAATGAGAGGGGCGGTTCATTACGACGGCTCAAGGTGCATTTGTCAGAAGGGTTGCCAGTTCTGTATTTTCAGCTGACATCCCCCGTTCGTGAAGAAAAAATAAAATAAAGCAATCACAGTGTCCTGTCCGTTTTTTCTTACTTATTTGCAATTACGATACAAACACTCACTTTTTTCCTTATAAAAAAAGTTACTGCATAAGAACATTTCTGTCTCAACATTTATTATACAAAGTATAATTGCCTGTGTCGCTCACATGTATGGACTACAAATCTGTAATCAAGTCAGGTTGCAGTGCGAGTGAAAGGAAAACCAATAGTATACGTCCTTTTGGTCACGAGGTATTTCTGACCAATTGCATTGTAGCTGAGAACGCTCGCTCGGTTGAGTTAAGTAGCGACAGCTGTTGAGGGAAGCTTCGTCACTAGGACAGGTATTTTCAGTGTTTTTTCACCTGTTTACGTACATATTTTTAATTCTTTAACTCACATATGTTACGGTGTAAACTCGGAGATTCCGTAGTCTGCTTTTAGAGGGAATGAAAAGACTCAAGAGGAAGAAACAGAACGGCGGAGTTGTGGTGAATGGGAATGGATCTTTCACAAGAGGTACGCGATGACAGCTAACAGACTTTGTTTTTGAAGAAGAGATACTGCATTCAGTCGCTTAAGACGTCTTATTTTAAAGTTATACCGTTTTATTACGATGACTGCTTCGATAACATCTGTACGTGCAGGCAAGCAAAACTAGACCAGACTAGACTATGTAGCTAATTCTAATTTAATCTAATATTACTGCAGTCAAGTGACAGCAACTAAAATGTGCTGCTTTGTTTACAAGAGCAAAGTAAGAGCAAACTTCAGCTGCTTGCGTGGCAGCCTGTCAGGCAGACTGGACTGCTTGGAAATTTACAGCTGACAGTCTGGCAGGGAGGAGACGGAAAAGGTGCTTTTGGTCAGCGATCCAGCAAAGCTGTCACTTGTTTTGCGTTTAACTCACACTGGCTGCAATCTAAAGCATAGCATTTAGATAACTTTATGATCATTGATCCTAATGGCTTTCCTTGCGTAAATGACTTTTAAAAAAGGCAATGTCTTTTAGTATGAAATGAATGAAGAAACACCTGGTTTGTCTGTGCAGGTTAGTAAAATAAGTATAAATCTTTGGGTTTACCTTCAAAGCCATAATAGTGTGATTTTAAACGTGATCCTCAAGTCTCTGTCCTTATCCATTTTTCTTCTCTCTGTGTGGACGCTCTCGCACAACTCTCTGTTTCATCCATACCACTTGCTTTTACTTTGTTTTCTTACACCTTCATCTCTGCCTGTTTGTTGCAGAGCCAGGTTGTGGGAGGAAGCAAAAGCTGGCTGAGATCCATCAGGCTTTGATCAGGTTAATATCACAGTGTGTCTCTTGAGTGTGCTTACACCACAAAAACTGGACATGCAAATTTAAGCAGATGAAGAGCAATTTTACACTCTTGAGCTATGTGCTGCCAGTCATGGGACATTCAGATTTGTGTATTATGTTCTAGGAGTGAAATAAAACAGGAAAATAGTTGCTTCAGCGAACATGAAAATCCTGACAATCTTCTTCATCATTTTAGAAGCCTAAAAAGTGGATCTTTTTTTCAATATTTTCTATGGTAATAAATACCTCAGATAGTTCTACAACTCCAGGGCATAAGGCATATTTCCACTGGAGAAATCCCCTCTACCTTCTTATCCAATACACTATTTCACAATTAGATGGCACTAATTTATCAACAGACAATAACTTTTATACTAACATGATTGCACATGTGGTGATTACTCTGGTGTGTTCAGGAATATTATGATGTAATCATAAGGACTTTACTATAAAGAGGAGGCAGAAGCAGCCAGACTAATTTCTCAAGAACAGTTGTTTTAACTGTTCTTGTGTTTTAAAAAAATACACTTAAACTGTGTCCTAAAATGTGTTATACAGTTAAGTCCACACGTTTTTGGGTAGTGATACATTTTTGTTTTCTAATGTTGCCTCTGTACATCACCCCAGTGAATTTCAAATTTAAAACTGAAATAAAACAATCAAGATGTGATTGAAGTGCTGACTTTAAGCTGTAATTCAAGGGGTTTCACAAAGATATTGCATTAACTGTTTGAAAATTATAGCAGTTTTTATAGCTAGTCCCTTATTTTCAGGAGCTCAGAAGTAATTGGACAATTGACTGATTAGCACTTTCATGGCCAGGCAAAGCCTGCTCCCTCATTAATTCATGACAAATTACACAGATAAAATATCTGGAGTTCATTCGAGGTGTTCAGTCTGGAGCTGTTCATCTGAATTTAATTTTGAAGTCCAAAACTGATGTTGATGAAAGTGACAGGGGCCATCATTAGTCTGAATAATCCCCAAATAAACCTATCAGAGAGCGAACACAGAAACTTTAGTAGTGATCAAAATCATGTGGTTCATCACTAGCCAGTGAATTCACTTCACTTGGCAAGATGATGCCAAAACAAGATCTTGCCAAATCAAGAACACTCTCTTTGTGAAGTAGGTGTTTCATTCTTAAGGTCTTCAATCAAAAGACACCTTCATGAATGGAAATGCAGAGGGTTTACAATAAGGTCCAAACTACCGGTTCATTCAAGAATTGTATTCGACTGTGCTAGAGAACATCTAAAAGAGTGGCAACAGTTCTGGAAAAAAGATGAAAATAAGATTAACTAGTGCCAGAATGATGGGGATTAAGTATGGAGAAGTAGAAAACCACTCATGTTCCAAAGGATATCACATTATCTGTCAAACACAGTGTTTACAATGTTATGGTATGGGCATGTATGGCTGCCAGTGAAAGCGGGGCACTAGTCTATAGTGATGAGACTCTTGATTGAAGCAGCAGGGTTCATTCTACTCAGATTCAGCCAAATTCTGCAAATCTGATTGGACAGCGGTGGAAATTCCAAAAGGGTACTGCAAAAGGAGCTCAAGAGAGAATTATTATTATTTTGGGGGAATTCTCTTCAATGATCAAGTAATATTTGGTCATGCACATGTGTTCTAGACTTCAGGCAGTAATTTTTAAAAGAATTTTTATTAAACTACTTGAAATGACTCCAATTAAATTTTAGCCTGTGAAAGTAATTTAAATTACATTAACATATAAATAGTGCTGACCTGTTGAACATAGTAATTTTTTAATTCTACAAAAAATGCATTAGCTGTTTTCTTAGTTTATTTAAATCAGAGGTAGGAGTTTCTAACTGGTACAAATTTTAGATACTATGAGCAGACCTTAAGTAATATAAAAATGGTCTAATTTTGGCTTTTGAATGAACAGTGATCCAGTGGACATTGAGACCTTGAGGAGAGCGGCAGTCAGTAAAGGAGGACTGCTCACTGATGAGCTAAGGAGAAAAGTATGGCCCAAACTACTGAACATAAATGTCTATGAGCTACCACATAAACCTGGTTAGTATACACTTAATTTAATGCGTGGTTAGTGTTTGATGAACTGCATAAATAAGTAATAAATTAAGTGCTCCTAGTGCAAACAATGCTAGCAACAATAAGGGAAACATTTCTTTTGTTGTAGGTCGAGATGTGAGGGAGAACCACAAAGACTACAACCAAGTAGTCCTTGATGTCAGGAGGTCGATGAAGCGTTTTCCGAAAGGTGTGTGTGTGGGTGTGGGTGGGTAGGTAGGTAGGTGTGTTTTATCTCTAAAGATAGCAGCATAGCGCAATGTGCCATTTGTTAAACTGTAACCTTGACCTTAAAGCAACATGGAGTTATCTTGTGAGTAATTTATAAACCAAGTTTAATCTTCACAGGAGGAGTTCCCACTTTTTTGAGCTGAGAGTGTTGTTGTATTTTAAATTCAACAGCACTACTGTTGTTTACAGAGTCAGCAAGCACATTTGCCTTTAAAATCTTGCAACATAGCAGAATGAGGCCCATAGAAAACACTGGATTCTGTATTCTGAACTCTAATAATCCAACAATAAACCCTTTCTAGCGTCTCTTTTTGGATTACATAAATGCACTGCTCATTTGCTCTTCTGCAGGTATGCCAGCCACGGAGAGAGCAGTGCTTCAGGAGCAGCTCATTGACATCATACTGGAGGTTTTGAAGCGTAACACTCAGCTGCACTACTACCAAGGCTACCATGATGTGGCCGTCACTCTGCTGCTGGTAGTTGGGGAACGAATGGCCATCGCCTTGTTGGACACACTGTCTAATTATCACCTCAGGTTGGATATTTTATTTCCTGCTGATTCTCATACTTTTATGTATAGTTAAAATTTTTCCAACTTCTGCAAGTCTTCTCTCTGTGCAGGGACTTCATGGATCCTACCATGGACAGCACCAAACACATTTTAAACTATCTGATGCCTATTTTGGAGCAGGTTGATTTGGAACTGCATAACTTCATGATCAGGTACAAAAAGTAGTGACCACTAGAGGGCACCACAGTGTTGGTTTTTACCTATAATGCTTACAGGGAGAGAAACGGCTAGTGTATTTGCAATTGAATTAAAATATTACTGAAAACGCATCAGCAGTTGGAGTTCAGCTATCAAATGGTACAACAGCCTGTCTGTCCTGCCAAGGTGTACACCACATTTAACTTTATTTGCGAGACACTAGTGAATTCACCTAAAAATGATATATGAACAATTTGCAGTTTGTTAAAACACAAAACAAAGGACGTCAAGAAATAGCCAGCTGCTGCAGATAATGTGTGTAGGACTGCGGATGGAAATGTTTGCAAATCAATGAATCACCCTTTAAAGTATTTTTGATGCGTGCATGTCTGCAGTTTTTTTTTTTTTTTTTTTTTTTTTTTTTTTTTTTGTCTTGCTGCCTGTTCATAATTGATACTGTACTGGCAACTTCCATATTTGCAAACTACCTGTCTCACATACATGCTGACATAAACAGAAAAAGCACAAAAAACAAGACATTGCACTTGGAGAAGACAGCAGGATAAACAACACCCTACTTCAAAGTTTCAGTCACCCTTTCTGCTGTGCGCTTCCTCTTCTCCTTGTCTGTCTTCTTATCTCTGCCTCTTTTATTCTGTACTTGTTCTTTTGCTCACCTTTATTTTTCTTTCTCTCCTGCTTCATTTTCAATCCCTACCCAACCCATCGCACATGATCTTTGCCCTTTGCTCCTTTCCTCTATCTATCAGTCCCTGCTTCTTTCCATTTGTCAGTCCCTTTATTTAGCACGCATTTGTTCTTTGTCGCTCAGTTCTCCTGTCCAGTATTGATCGGAAACTTCTAATTTGTTATTTTACTTGAGGCACAGTAGCAGGATATATGTGAGGTTGAAAAAACATACTTTTCTTTCAGTTCTGTATTTTATATCTCAAGTGGTCAGGATTTCAGGATTATGACATATGTATTAAAGGCAATGAGCGGGGGGAAAATAGCTTTTGACCAACTCAGATCCAGAGGTTTTCTTTTTTTCTGGTTTTGATCCACATGTCCTGTGTCATTGGATCACTTAAAACAGGCAGTCATATATTAAGAAAGAGTGATTGTACGTTCTCACTTTTCATACTTGACCACATGTTTAAAATGTGACTTAAAGGCATGAGTCAGACACACAAGTCTGACCTTTATTGTGGTCAAATTAATTTTTTTTGGGGGGGAGGGGTTGGCTTCCCAAACAATGAAAGGTTCAAATGTGTCTTGTTATTTCATAGAAATTTGGGTGATAATAGAACATCATTGACTTCCAAAACTTAAGATGTGGCCAAGAAAACAATCAGGTCCATCTTTAAAAAGAAGGAAAACATAGTCCAAGTTAGCAACACCAAAAGGCCCAGAAGACCAAATAAGACACTTGATTTTTACAAATTCTTTCCTTGGTTTAAAAATACAAAAATTATCCTTCACAATATCTAACCAAGTCAAGAACATTCTCCAGGAGGTAGGTGTGTCATTGTCAATGAAACGTCCAAACCACTGCTTACACTTAAGAACAGAAAGGCCAGATTAGACTTTGCCAGAAAACATCTAAAACAGCTCCGGAAAAAAAGGAAACCAAGATGAACTCATATCAGAATTATGGAAGAGAAGAGTATGGAGGAGGAAAGAAACAACCCATGATCCAAAGCAGACCTCATCATCTGTCAAACATGTGAAGGCAATGTTATGACATTGGCATGTATGAATGCCAGTGGAACCAGGTCACTAGTGTTTATTGATAGTGTGACTGCTGATAGAAGTAGCAGGATAAATTCTGAAGTGTACAGGGCTATATTGTCTGCTCAGATTCAGCCAAATATGGATGCTACTTCAGAGTCCAAAGAAAACTGCAAAAGCAACTGGCGAGTTTCTCAAGACAGAGAAAGTGGAATAAAATCAATGTCTAACAGTACAGGGATATTTGATGATGTTCTTTCAGTCCCCGTTTGTAAAATGTTAGTTTCTCAGGTTGCGTTTGAGCCTCTGATCTATAAAAATGCCTGCAATGTCTAAATAGTTGATGAAATACTTTTCTGTAAGACTTCTTGAATTACAGCTAAAAGTGTGAACATCAATCACATATTAGCTATTTTAATCAAAATCTGCTGTGGTGGTGTACAGAGGCAACACTGTACAGTATATACTGTTATGGTTTCAGAAATGTTTCTGTTTTTGGATTTGTATTAAAATATCTTTAATGTGGTCATCTTAGGCACAGGCTATGGGTGTGAGCACAGCAGCCCCACCCATCTGCTGCACTAAGACCCAGTGTAAATAAGTGGGGATTATTTTGAAATGCGAATGATACAAAACCAGTCTAGAGAAGTCCAAGAATAAATAAATAAATAAATACAAAATAGTTCAGAAAGGATCAAACAGGGCAAATATGAACGTAGATATATGTATAAACAGGGTTACACAAAAAAACAATCAAATGAAATGTTAAAATAAGGTAACATGATGAAATGTGCCTTTTGTCTTCAGAGCGGAGGTTGGAACCATCTTTGCACTTTCCTGGCTCATCACATGGTACGGCCATGTTCTCTCAGAGTTCAAGCATACCCTGAGACTGTACGACTTCTTCCTGGCCTCACATCCCCTGATGCCCATCTACCTTGCTGCTACGGTATGGGCGAGAGCCAATGAGGTTGTTTTGTCAGTAATCCAGAACACGTGAATACATGTTGACACACACACACGCACACAGAGTGAGGCAGAGTACTGTGAAGTCATCAGACTAGTTAATTGGATACTTCCTAATGAACAGATGAGAAAGAGGGGTACAGAGGGAGGGATTAAAGAGGAAAGGGAAAAAGAATGAGCAGAGAGAGCTGACTGATGTGAGAGCTTTAGTAGGAAGGACACGGAAACAGATTACAAAGGGAAAACATTTTGACTTTTTTCATCTGCTCCTCCACACTAACTGCTGCATGCCATACATGCGTGTTACTTCCAGCTGGATTGTTTCTGTCTGCTGAAGTATGTTATGTCGAGAGTGTACACAAGTCCTTTGTTCCTTTGTGTTATTTAACTGTAGAGTCTGTGCATTTTGATTAGTGGCTTCTTGTTTGCACTTGAGGATGTTTTTATGTGTGTGTGTGTGTGTATGTGTGAGTGTGTTTAGAGGGGCTGGGCAGAGGGAGAGCTCTGTTTGAAGTGTGTGAAACAACAAAGCAGAATGTAGTTCATGTTTCCTCCCAGGCAGAGTACAGCGCACAGCATGGGGCTTTAACTCTTCATCTGCTTATCTGTCTGCAGTGCACTTACTTCGCCTCACAAACAACGCAAGCTAATGTACTATATATGCAGTCTGGTATTCAAGTGTTACCCAGAGTGATCTGCTTTAGGGTTAAAAGTTTTAACTGGTGCTTTGCTCCTCTTCTCCTCAGATTGTGTTGCACAGAGAAAAGGAGGTGAAGCAGACAGAGTGTGACATGGCCATGGTCCACCACCTCCTCTCTCGTATCCCCCAGGATCTCCCATACGAGCTTCTGATTGGCCAGGCACAGGACCTGTTCGAGAAGTACCCTCCATCATTACTGGCCAAGCAGGCAGCACTGCAGTCTCGCAAGAGGTGAGGGCACGCCAGTTTAATAAAGTTGTTAATTGGGCATTACTATCCCCTCAACCCACTCCTCCCTAAGCCAGGTTCTGCAGGAGGTTTCTTCCTGTGTAAAGGGAGTTTTTCCTTCCCACTGTCGCCAAGTGCTTGTTCATAGGGGGTCATCTAAACTCTGTATTATTTTGGAGTCTCTACCTTACAATATGGTAAAGCCCCTTGAAGTAACTGTTGTTGTGATTTGGTGCTTTGTAAATAAAATAGAATTTAATTGAATATTTAATAAATGCAGAAAAAGCATGTAATGTAATGTCATTCCTTCATCAACTGAGAGTTGATGCTCTATAAGCACATCGTGACTGGCTCGGTGGTGCTGCTAACACACACAGGACATTTAGTGTGTGTGTGAGTGAGAGGTTCTATGTGAACATTTTTCACATATTTAAACTTTTTAGGGGGTAGCCTTAGAGGCATGATAACAGTCTCCTTTTCACTGTGTATCCTCAGCCATCAGTCGCTTTCTGCCTGTCAGTGTCCTTCAGTGTGGCTCATACAGTCATTGTTTAGGGCATGAAGTGACACAAGGCCTTGACTGACACACTGAAAGATACTGATGTCTCACCATACATTACCCTCTGAGCTTCCTATACACATGAGATATTGAGTTAGCAGTTCTCTGAAATTGTCTACCACTCACTTCCTCGCCTGTCTTTATCCATCACTTTATTCATCAGTCCATCTTTTCACATCATTCCAGTTATCCATGCTTCACCTTAGACCTGCCTCTGTTCTCCATCACTAACTAAATCTCCCTCTGCTTTCCTTCTCTTCCTCTGCTTTCTTTAGCCGGTCCATCAGCACCTTCCAGGCATTTCAGCTCTCCACCCTCCGCCAGAGGCCGGACTCTGTTCTCCAGCGTCTCACAAAGGCCCAGGGCTCCACCACCTCCAGACATGGTAAAAATAGCCTCTGTAATCTTATTACTGACTCTGAAGGAGGTCTTCACACATACAGGGTACAGACATGTAGATGGTTATGGTAAAAGTAAATTCTTTGAAGTTGGCAAAATATTATTATTATTATTATTATTATTATTATTATTATTATCAACTGTGGAACTGTATGAAGAAAATTTGTTGGATGTTGGATCCTCAGTTTGTTACATTTGTTTTTTCCACCTCATGTAAACACAATTCTTCAAAACAAGGCAACAGCAAATATGCCATCGCCCACAATCTCTGCACCTCCCTTTGGGCCAATCAATAACAAGTAAACAAATACTGTAGCACCCCCATCAGACCAATCAAGTGCAAATTTGAATATGGCAGAACAGAACAAAAAGATGCATTATTCCCGTAGGTTTTTAGCAGCTTGTATAAGATGAACACGCAATCACAAACATGTTGTATCATTCCCCTCAGACTAAGCAGAGTAATATTAAAGCTTATTTACACAATTCCCCATAGTTTCATCAAAATTCAATTACAAGTGAGATGAAATGCATAACGGACACACAGAGGGCCGATCTATAGAACCTTCTTCTTCTCTGCCTCTCATTAACTATGAAAAATCGTCCTTCACCTTGTAAGCAGTGGTTTTACAACACTATTGTAACTCAAGTCCAATTTTAGCTAATTTCATTGATCAAAGATATACCATGTGTTTGAAATCTTGGGGGGGGGTTGCCTTTCTGTAGTATTTGCCGTTTTTAATTGATTCAAATTGCAGCCACAAAGGATAGACACACTGGGAGTGATGGAAAAGGCAAAAAAAAAAAGTCAGAAGTCAGTCTGTTTATTAACACTGGCTTAACACTGCATGAAGTTTAAAATTCCACACACAAGGTCTGTGTTTAAATGTTAAATAATGCGCTCTTAATGCAGCCTGGCAGGAAACCTCCACGAAGCTTAAAATATTCAATTTTTGCTTAAAGTGTTTTTTGATTTGTGTTGATTTAACTCCATGGACATTTTTAGAAGATGTAGTCTGTTTGTTAGCGCTGAAGGGTGAACCTAATATTTAAAATAGTAGTAAAAAAAAAAAAAAAAAAAAGTCAAACTACAGCATCCAAAATAATCATAAGACTGAAGCAGCTCCTTTCGAAATTTCAAAACCTAAATATTGCAGTTTTTGTGCTCCTCCTTATTCTATGCTCGCAACCTCCTGACACGCAGGCCTGGAAGCTGCGTTGCCCGGGGACCAAGGCCAGCTGTGGAGGAGGGGAAACAGGATGGTGAAGATGGCAGTGTGGGGGCTGTCCGCGACACTCGGGGCAGCCGTGTTCGCTGTGGCTCAGACCGCCATGGACTGGGGACCTGAGGCATTACTTCAACTGTTCTGACGTGGTGGTGGTGGGAATACAGACTATTCAGCAAGAACACTGACACATGCAGTATAGGTGCACATTTTTAAAAACTTGAAGCTTATCTTGAGATGGTGAAGAAAATGAGGAGGAACAATATTGGTGCCAAACAGGTTGTTGCCACTAAACCACGTTGAACAAGCATGCGGCTTGTTTTCTATAATTCAGCCTCAGGATTCTTGTACACGTGTGTGTGTGTGTGTGTGAGCAGGATAACTGAAGTAGAAAGCCAAACCGGTGACAAAGAGATGAAGGTCACAAAGGGGTGCAAAGCAAAAGGGTTAGTTGTCATTTTGTGGCTCTTACAGTCTGGGTGACTTGCTCCTATATAGGAGGGGATTATGCATGTCCCCCTGTCAGCGGCCCTTTACATAAGGATCCGTCCGTGCACGTGAAACACTAACACATTTTTGCTGTTTCAGGCTGCTGGTATCTATTTCTTGTCAGCTGATTATTTTGCTGATACTTGTTTTTAGTTCGTCCTGCCCGGTTTGTGTATTTCTGTTAAAGTTGCTTTTTAGATCAGCAGCAATATCTGAGAGCCAAAAGTGCCCAAAGCCAGCACAGTGACACATGAGTACAAATTATTAAAGAGCGGCGTTTTCTGCTAAAAGCTTCTAGTTACTAGCAAAGAAGGGAAGTGAAAGAGAAAGATGGAGCAATGGAGGTGGAGATTTTGCTTGTGAGCCTTGTATTAATTGCTTTACTCCAGGTGGCAGCCAGTTAAATTTACAGTAGAGCGTGACACCCCAAATGAGCTTTTGCGCTATCAAAATATGAACGTTGCACTCAGTAACAAGGGTCGCTTTATGCAAGCAGTAATACTTTTTGGAAAATCATTTAGCAGGAGGTATTGAAACAGTTTTTTATGTTTTCAGTTGCAGTTTTGCTGCTGCTTGCTGCCCACCGCGCTGAGTGAATATGGGGAAGAAACCAGTACTTTTACATTCCTAAAATATTTAGCAGGTTTGCGCTGACATCCACCCCGAACAGCCATCACTAGAGCAAAAGTACCTCATCTTCATCTTTTGCTTTCTGCAGCTTAAAAATGACTGTTTAGCTTTAATCAGTGGACAATTTGAACAATTTCTGTAACTCAAAGATTTTTATTTAAATATATTTGTTTGTGTTAGTGGAAGTCGTTGCATCTCCCCGAATAACATCACACATACTTAGATGCTGTTAATGCCAAAGCTAATCACAGAGTTTCATAACCTGAAAAGCGAATATTAATAATAGAGGCCGCTTCCACCTGAGGTACACGCGTGGGTGTGTGAGGGGTTTCCTTCCAAACAGCGATGCATGCTCTCTGTTAGACTTAAATCATGAATAATTAATCAGCTTTTACAAGCATGTACCGAAGCTTCGGTTAACTTGGCTTTGCTGAAGTAACAACACTCCCCAACCACCCAGCCTATCCCCACTGCTTCCTCTGTCATCAGATATGAATGTATCACATGTTTGCACAGCTCGCCGTGCAGTCTGCCCTGTTGATTTCTTCTGCGTGTGAAGTCAGCCGTGCACGATCAGTTGTGTTTACAGTTTCACTGTAGTAAATTAGAGCTTCTGGGCCCCAAGCATTCATCACGGTGAAAATAAGTTAATCATTATATATCAGAATAAATCAGAGAAAACTGTCAACTGGGTCTGCAAGTCAGTCGGTAATCCTGTGCTGGTTGTTCAAATAGCCTTAGCTGTACATTTGATTGTCCAGTATAAATGCATTAAATGTGCACTTGTGCAAAAAGCGAGAAATGGGAAATGTTAGCTTTAGTTGCAGGCTAGTTTTTGTTTCTTTTAAAAATGTTTGGGTCGTCTGTGTTTTTATCTATTAATGTTTTGTTTCTCTCTGTGCCTCATTAACAGTCAAATTGTTTATTTTACGAGCAACAATCTGATTGGCTATTTATTTAGATATATTAAATAATGACAGGGTTGTATGAATATGTGTTTAATATAACCAAATAAGAGGAATGGCTTAAATGGTTAATAAGGGTTTGTGGTTTACAGATTTATATCTGTGCAGGTCATAGTGACTTAGATTTTAAAAGCTGCTTGTGTCAGTTATCATGAGTCAGTTTAGGAGTGAAAGGAATGAACTGACATTTTGCTTCCTCGCTGAGAGTTTGATGAAGATACTTCTTTGGACAACTGTAGGCAGCTTAGCATGAAGACTGGAAACGAGATCGATTTCTGGCTCCATCTGAAATCTGCCCACCTGCACCTCTGGAACTCACACAAAACATGTTATTTGCTTAATTTGTTTCTACAAGTTGTAATTCATTGAAGGTTAGAAGTGTTCACTGAGGCACCATAGGAAGTCACCGTGCTTGGACAGAAATGAGAGTGCTCTCAGTGTTCACATAGAGAAATACACCATATGGACTTAAGTAGACTGCCAGCTATACTTTACACCCACAGGAGCTGCTCATCCTTAAAAACCCATGAGGTGAAGCTCCCGGTGCGTTTTTCTGCCGATGTTAACCCTGTAAAGCCTGAACCATGCCAGGAAATCGAGAAATATTGCAGGCCTCCATCTAATTCAGTGAGCTTTTGTTGAGCAGTGCATTTTTTCACAAATGTTTGCAAAGGCAGTCTGCATGGCTAGGTGCTCGCTGTTATACCCAATGCGGCTGAAAACATCTTGAATTCAAAAATTTAGACGTGTGGTTCAATACTTTAGTCCATATAGTGTAACTTTATACTTTTCAGAGTAATATATAGAAAAGGAACATTTACTGTTGACCTAAATGCAGTAATGTCTGTTACCACTGGCTGTACTTTTAAAGTGGTTGTGTGTAGCTGTGTGTCTATGATGCTTTGACACATGATTTATATAAATCAGTTGTATTCAGAAAATATTTTTTGGTTTTTGCTTATTCATAAAGTGCTGCTTGGTTTTAATATGCTGAGAAAAACACTTTGACGATTGTGTTTGATGTTACTATGTGGTTCTATTTTGTGCCATGTAAACACACATACACACATGAACACACAAGGTGAGTGGTAGTGCTGCCAGATCCTAATGAGGATTTAATTCTTGCCCCTGGCTTTTGGCGTGCTAAGATACTTTCTCCTTGTCTTTTTTTTTTTTTTTTTCCCTTGCAATCATGTTAAACTTCAAAAACACCCACACCAACACCTGCCCAGTCTCAGTTTGGCACATGCCTTAAAAAATGATTGAAGCCTGTTTCTGGGTCTGAGTGAGATCAGTCAAAAGAAAGACGAAGGAGGTTTCAGGCTCATTTAAATTCATAAATAAACACCATTAAATACTTTCATTTCAAGAGAAGCAAACAGAAAATAGAACCCTCGCAGTAAATTAATTTCATGTAGTGCATACACTTACTTTATTGATCAGCTTTCTTGAACAGTTCACAATTTTATTTATTTATTTATTTGCCTTTTATTTTATTGCTTTTCAGTTGCAGTGTCTTGTTTTTCTTGCATTTCCCTTGAGATCACAACTGAGACCTGCATGCATTTTGAAGCTGTTTTTCACTCCACCTAGTAGTAGCTAAACAAAATCCCTCTGAAAGTTCATTTCAAGAACCAATCTGGCCAGATATGATTAGATTCTATGTTGATTATGAAAACAAGTGAAAATCAATGCAGGACAAACACCCGGTAACAGAAAAATAACAGAAAAATCAAGAAACTCTTTTTCATGCCAGATTATGAATTAAGTGTCTTGTTATTAAAAAAAACCCTTTAAGCTTCCAGTGAATTTATGACTGCTCGCTTCTCTCTCTGAGGTCTGCAAATTTCCTGAAAAAGATGCTTTAGCTGTATGTTAACACATAGAGTTCATGAGCATTTTAATGCACATTTCTGATGATTGTTACAAACTATCTTTGAACAATTCTTTTACTTTGTACTGATCTGTGGTTCACATATAGAGCAGAGCAGTGAATAAATGACAAAGATAAAATATTTAGAGCACCAAAGTGAAAGTTTATTCGTGCTCTGGAAGAAAGTGACAAAAAACTTCTATCAGGCTTTTGTCAGAGTTTACAGAGAACGAGGAGCACTTTGTTGCTATTGTTACTGTCTTTCTGAAAAGCTCTTGGTCATTGCTTAAGATTGTGACATTGCTATGAACAAAATAAAGAAGTTCAATTACTTTCTGAATTTCTGTGAACATATTGTTGGAGTAGTGTTACTTGCACATTTGCAGGGAGGGGAAACTGTATCTCAGATTTTTGTACTAGTATTTTTAATTGATGTGCTAAGTGTACTCAGTTGTGTCAATTTCTCCGCAAATCTGTAATTGCATGATTTGTTTTTAAACACACATTATTCACTGGTTACACCACTGGTTTGTGGTGTTGCCATTGTGTTTTTAAAGAACCAGACGTTATGGTATTTTGACCAGAGGGTGGAGTTGGCGGCATTGGATTCCTGGATTCCTCCCACAGTCCAAAGACATACACATTAGGTTAACTGCTGATTCTAAATTGGCCGTTGGTCAATGAGAGTGTTGATGATTGTCTATATCCATGTTAGCTCTGCAATAGATGGCAACTTGTCCAGGGTGTACCAACCTTCTTGCCCTGTGACAGCTAGGAAAGGCTTTAAGCCAGCAGCATCCCTGAATTGTATGATTCTTCTTCTCCTTTTTAGGCCTCACTACAGCAGATCATTTCCAATCTTGTTCATCCTGGTCAATCGCAGTGAAAACCTTGAATTGGATAAGTGAAATAAATATGTGGGTTGAAGGGTGGAGTGCTAAGATATCAGCTAGTGACAGCAAGCTTAATTTGAAAGCTACATCTATAGCTTGTGTCATTGCAGCACACAAATATACAACCTGCTAATTGCTGGCTAGTAACAGACTAATACTAGAATTTAATTTCCCAAAACTGGAGCACAGTTTTCACAGCTCACTATACCATATCTCAGATAGGTGCATTAGAAATTCACCATAAGGCACAAAAAGCACAAAAATGATACAGATGTCCAGTTCTGTGACTCAAATTAGTGGAGGTGAGGTCTAGCAGACAGCTCCTGGCTCTCTGTACAGCTGCCTGCGTTGCCACAGCTGTCAGTCAAAGCAGCCAGTTGTATCTGTATTATAATCATAGAAAATATGATGACTGGCTGAAATGTATGTTGACAACTGGACATTCCTTGGAGCAAAAATAACTTGTATTCCCTTGTCACAGCCTGCCAAATGTGATGATTGTGGCTGCTTTTAATCCTGGTTTTCCATGATAGGAAGAATGAAAACAGATTTCAGCCTTAATGCATGGCAATAACTTCTAAGAAATCAGCTGCTTAATTTTCTTTTCTTGCTTTTATTCTGCTTTTCTCTGTTTGCACTGTGCAGCTGTTGTCTGTTCGTAGCAACTGTTAAACTGCCCTCTTTGGAGAAATGAGGTCAGAAAATGAGTCTGTGTGTGTAAAGACAACGCTGTGCATCTGTCTGTCTGACCCCCCTAGGGAAACAGCCAGGGATTAAGAGTGGGGGCCAAAATCAGAAACATGAGGTGAGGCAGAAAGGCGAGGGTTAAAAGGGAGCAAGGGATGAGACGATGGTGGAGAGAGCGCGATTTAAAACTGCAGAAAAAGACATCTGGCGGACGTGTTTGAGGTAACAGAGAGAGGTAGCGGAGGTCCATGGAAATATGTATTTAAAGGGAGTCCCTTGAAGATTTCTAATGAGGTGAAAGGAGGTGAGTGCGGTTCTGATTAGTGCTGAGAGCAGATGTGGAGAGGGATGGTTTGAGTTTATTCACGAAGCAATCTGGAGGTGTTACAGCCCTAATTTCAACACTAAATGATGACCAAGACCCCTAAGCCCACACAGACAGAAATTCTTCCATGAAGCGCCGTGTCAGCTGATAGCCAGCCACCCTCAGGACCACTGAAACTTTTCACATCTGATCTTATTGGTAAATAAAGACCAAGCAACAGTATATGTGCGTGTGTTTCTGTTTGAGAACTGTGAGGTTAGTAAGGACAGCGTCAGTGAAAGCAAAATAAAATGCTAGGTATCTGCGTGTGCATGTGTGCTAAACATTGTGCACATTTGGGACAACAGCTGCTCCAGGGGTTTGTCTGATTTTTTTTTTTTTCTTTTTTTTCTTCATTTTTCCTCTCCCTGGTGACACACACACACACACACACATTTGCACTCACATGGCTTTAGCGCCGGCGATAACAGGAGCAGCAGCACCTCCACTTTCACTGAGCCATGACAAAACGAGTTTTATTTTAATTCATTCAGTGGATTTAGTTTTGCAAACAAACAAACATTAAAAAAAAAAGCTGTGTTGCCTGTTTTACCAACACTTTAATCACGTCGCTGTGGTTTGTAACCCTGGAACCGTGCCAAATCTTTGAGTGTCTATTTTTTTTAAGTTAAAAGGCATAAAAATCAGTGAGCATTATCTTGAGAAAAGTGGCATTTGTGATGATCACAGTATTTAAAGATAAGCCCAGATTAAATGAAATGTATCACAGTAAAGTCTCTTTACCAGTGGGAACTTGAATAGGGAGGTTAATTTTGTGACAGATTGAAGACATTAAATTTTTAGTCAGTCATAATATTCTAATTAGTGGTTTGCAGGTAGCATTGACGCCAAAATTCTGACTTTTTTGAAAGTCAAAAGCTCGATGGGCTCTCACAAAGGGTGACTCTCTCTGCTAAGGCTGGTAGACAGTTGCGGCGAGCAGCTACTACAAAGTCTGATTGCTTGTGGGTAAAAACTTTTGTCATTTTAAAAGTCCTTGCTTTAATGGACCTGAACCTTTTGCCTGATGAAAGTAGTTGGAACAGGTGATGGGCAGGGTGAGAAGAGTCAGTGGGAGGTGAAGATGGTTGTAATGTCTGGCAGCTCTGTCCCAATGGTCTTTCCAGCAGTTTTAATGATCCTCTGGATGGTTTCCTGTTCTGCCTTTGTGCAGCTGGAGGACCGGGAAGCCACACAGTATGTCAGCACACTCTCCATTGCAGAAATTGACCAACAGTCTTTTCTCTCATTGGTTTCCTGAGGTAAAACAGATATTCTTGGGTTTTTCCAATGTCCAAGGCTATGTTAGAGTTTGAGGACAGCCCGAAGAACTTGAAACAGGTGACATGCTCTACATCCTTGCTGCTAATGTAGGCGACCTGACCTCTGGAAATCTACAATTCTTTCTTTTGTTCTGCTGATGTCCAGACAGAGGTTGTGGTCAGAGTGCCAGACTACCAATGTATCCACTTCTTTCCCATAAGCCGACTCGTCTCTTGTTGGAGATGAGGTCAAGCACTGTGGTGTCATCCACAAACTTGAAGATGTGGTTTGTCTGGGAAGATGTCTGTGAAGGTTCTCAGTCATCCAGGTCATCGTAGTCAAAGGAGCTTGCAAAGAGAAGTGTCTGGACTTCTTTAAGTTGCTTGAAGACGTTTCACCTCTCATCCGAGAAGCTTCTTCAGTTCTAAGGTCAAATGATGGGGAGCCTTAGATTTAAACCTAGTGGGAGTGTCCCCCCCACAGAGGGACATAAGGACCCCCTGATGATCCTCTAATCGCCTGAGCCAAGGTGTGAAACTCGGTGTGGGTCCCAATCAGCCAGGGTTTCGGGTGAGCTCATTGTGAAACCTGGCCCCACCTTATCATGTGAATTCCTGAGGTCAGATGGCCCAGGATGTGAGTGGGCGTTAAGGCATCTGGGGAGGGAACTCAAAACTGGATTATAGATGGCAGACAGTTGGTGTCCTAAACCACCGCCTCTGTTCAAAGATGGTCGCTCACAGTGGACATAGATGGCTTCTTTCACTCCTGTTCTCTGGGAAGGCAGAGAGCAGTCATGTTTGTAAAGAGTGTAAACTAATGTTATTCCTGTGCATCAACTGCTTGCATCATAATTTAGCTCCCAATTTAGCATAATTTCAGCTGTGATCATTTAAAGTCACCAAATATCACTGAATTTCTATAGTCTCTGGTCACCACATCATTGTGAATCACCCCCTGCGTGGACCCGGTTTAAGAAACTGAAGGCAACTGCATGCCCAAGAGATTCAGGGATTCATATGTATATAATATGAAAAAAGTCTTTATCCATTTGCCCCTTACTGGCTTAAAAAAAAAGTTCAGAAACATGGAAGCAAAAAGCACCAGCTGTGAACACTGGACCCAAGAAAGGACCCATGGTGGATGGTCTGGTGCTGGCTACTATTGCAGATGGATTTGGTGAACTCTTTGTAGACCGTTTTTGCCCATTTTACACTAGACTGTTTACATTTTGACCAATTATTTACAATTTGCATAACATTCTTTGATGACATTAAAGGTATTTTTCCTTTTTAGGAGACACTGTAAAATCTGTAAGCACTGAAGCACTTATACTAATTGTGCTAGCAAGTGTTTTTCCACAAATCCAGTGCATATGAAACAACATTAATATTTCATTAAGAGTTGTAGTTTTCTGGCAAATGTTTGCTCTCTTTTTACTCTCCAGCTTCTAAGAGAAATACCTGTCAGGTTTTCAAGTCTTGTTTTATTAAGCGGACACTTGTTAGCTTCATCTTCCTGCAGCATGATTCTGTGCACTAGTGTACAGCAAGTCCTCAAAACAGCTGCCGTGTGTCCGAATACTATTCTGAGGAGTTGTGAGAGTGACCAACAGCAATTGTCTCCATGTTTTTGTCTTTTAATGCAAACCATCTTCTACAGTTTGCTTTCAATAGTTAAACTCCTTTTTGACTCATCAAACAGGGCTTTTACAATATTGATTTACCATTTAGATTCAATGCTAGATTCACAGCTGATGACATCATATTATGTGATGTTGCTGATTTTAAATTGCTGTTTTTTTTATTTAACCGACATGAAAGATCATTGAAATTTGACCTCATTTCCGAAGCATGAGTCCTTGATTGTGATATTTTAATGAAGCAAGTTATCCGCCCCGAGTGGGAACAGTCTTCCGCCTGCAGTAGTTTTTAATTGGCCCGTAATTTTGCATTATGACTGTGGGAATTTGGCACTAGAGTAGCCCTTGGTACCATTATTAATAAGAAAATATTGCTTACCGATTTTTTTTAATTTTTTTTTATTATTTTTTATTTTTACAAAGCCTTAATTTTATAACAAACTGATGACCTTATGACAGCTATTGTTTATCTATTATAAAAGCTTCAGTTTTGCAGGTTATTGTGCAGTCATTACTCCAATGTAAGTGTGGCACTACACTGACACACTTTGACCAGATCACATACCATTTAGAGCTATTTGAAATCTCCAAAGCATATGAAGTTGTTGTTTTTTTTGCCCCCACCACGTAGTGGCTCCGTCTGGCTCACACATACAAAATCTCTTTGTCTGCAGCTGATTTTCTTGTTCTCTCTCCTCCTTTTTCTCCCTCTCAGCCCTTCACCCTGTCATGGATCAGAGAACATGTCCCAAAGTGCTTTACAGGCAACACACGTGCAGCATGTCCCTGCATGCTGATGTGACTACAGCTCCAACCTTGTACAGTAGATATGTGTGCGTCTACACAGATGGTGTGAAGCTCCACTGGTAGTTGATATGTGGCCCTACAAGCAACAGTGTGTGAATATTTCAAACTGCATTGACCTTGAGGCAAACGTTAGCGACTGTGAGAGAAAGTATATCACATCGTGTAGCCTTTATATATCATATTTTGAAATAAATTCTACTTTCTTCTATTGCATCTTGTCTCCACAGCTGTGGCCAGATGCTTTCATGTGTCTGTCCACCTGTTTCTTGTCAACCCAGCATCTCAGGAAGTTTACAGTTTTGACACGCACACTGAGTCCAACTCAGTGTGCGTGCTGGATAAATCAGGAGCCCCTGTAGAAAGAATTCTCACTCACATCTTGATTTGGTACCAATTTTACATCACATATCCCTCCTGACACAACCTTCCCAGGCTTGGGATTGGCACTAAGAATATGCTAGCTTGCAACCTCTAAAGCTTATTCTGTGCTTCCTTCCGGTCTCCAACTGGGGATCTTAGGTAAATCTATTAAGCACTACACCACAGAGCTGCTAATGAACACAAAAATGTGAGATTCTGTGTGACTTTATGATTTTCTGCAAAAACATTTTCAGATCATAATTTAACACTAAGAAGGTACTTTGGCACACCATTGCTAAAAATATTCACTCACCCATACAAATCATTGAATTCAGGTGTTCCAAACACCTAAATTCAATGCCCACAGATGTATAAAATCAAACACCTACCCAAGAATTTTTCCAAGTGTCCATAAATATTAAAGAGGTAAATATTACTTCTCAGTTGTAGTGAACTGATATAAGAAAATAAATTGTAGAAAACTAAACAGAAGAAAATAGAAGAGAAATAAGAATTTAACATAAACCAGTGACACACTCCAGGGCATGATCAACCCTGGCAGGGCTTCCTTGGATGAGGGTGTCTGGTGATAATGGTTGAAGCACCCGATGAATCCAAGGTCCACTACTCACGATGTGTCCCAAATTTTAATATGATAATCTAGATCACATCTGTAATCCCTAAACCTAACCAAGGAAGTTATAAAAAAAGGCAGATTAGCTTGGGATAAAAGACCGAAACACCCTGTGAAGGTGAGGCACACAACGATGTGTCCTGCTGGTAAGGTTTCTGGACAGCCATCCTTCAAGACTTTCTCCATTTGAAGTAATGCATTATCAGGGATTGTAACATGTAGTCCTTTTATTGAGTCAAATTGATTGGGCTGGGGGGCGAGACACAAGGAGACACTGATGGTCTCCTTGTCCAACATCAGTGTCTGACCTCACAAATACACTTCTAGAAGAATGGTCAAAAATTCCCATAACACAGTGAAGCTAATAGCTGCAAAGTCGGGACCAAAATCCCATGGATTAAGGATGGGATGGCACTCGAGTTCAAATGTGTGAGGGTAGACGAGTGAATATTTTTGGCAGTATAGTGTATCTGCTGATACTGTGCTAATAAAATACAGAGGAGCCGTACTGAGTTTGTTTGTGCTCAGATGTGCCACCAAGTCTAACATTCTCACAATTTTAGAGCACCATCGTCAAAATAATTAAAAACTTTATTTAATGATTGTTGGTATTAAATTTCATGGCAGTTCAGTCTGTTGTCTTATTGGTGAGGGTCAGGCACCACAAAGTGATCAGGATCCATCATGCTCGCATTAGGAGCATATGGTGCACCTGTTTAATGTGAGTTGGAAAATTTAAGTTAAGCACCAAACATACATACAATTTTCACAAAAAAAATGAGTTTAAAAGTACTTAAATTAACATTTTTCATAACAAAAAAACTAAATAAAAATAATATTTAGCCAGTCCAGTAGAACAAAAAATAATAAATAAATAAACTAGATAAGTAAATTCCAGTGTGAAACTTGCTGGTGTTATATTGCTTTCCTCCTAGCACAAAGAGTGATATCACAATGCATTTATGATAACCCCTGAGCCTCATTAGCCTAAACCAGACCTGGTCCATACAGCTCTGTCCATACATAACACTCATTACTCTGTATGTGCATTTGGTGTGTCTATATCTGCTCATGTGGGGACACTCGGGACTGACCTCTTGCGCCGCTCACACATGACCTCTCATCGTCTTGGTCCCTTCTTCCCATTGGTCCCAACCTCTGCTGACCTCACTTCTGTTACCATGGGCACCAGAGGAATAAGGAAGTATCCCACTGAGTGTTGTGGCTCTCTGAGCAGGCTCAGATAGTTTCTCTCTCTGGGTTTGTTGGCATTTACATGCTCATTAAGCTGGAAAGTTTTGACAGTAATGATGGTAATGGGGTTTTGTTTTGTGCAGTTTTTATAGATTTTGAAAATTTCCAATTTGATGGCTGTACACACCGTTCATAGCAAAGGGTGAAACAGTATAAGTTCTCCAGGGAAAGATTTTATATATATATTATGCCATAATGTTGAAAATTGAAACTTTTGGATAATTCTGCTGACTATTACTTGCAAATTTGTTGCCCTCTACATGCACAGAAATTCTCATTAAATCAAAAATCACATTAAGTACTGTAGAGCCTTATGAACTTAAACTAAAAATTCCTTCTCATGTTAACAGTTCAGTTGAGTCTGGATCATGATTTAACAACAAAATAACACGGGCACTCAGCAACCTTACTTTTATAAATTAATACAATCAGGATATGAGTTGGGAACCTGCTGAGTTGAGTACCCTTCTGAAAAACCCAGATGACTTGCAGTCATTGCTGCAGAGTGATCGCAACATGTTGGTAATCTATCTGCATTTATTAGCGGGCAATCTGTCTGAGTGCATGCAGTCACTTTGAATCAGACGACAACTATTTGGAGGCAGACTGGCTCCCAACAGGTGATCTGTGCAATCACCTTGAGATCAAAATTGGTCACACAGAGGTTGAGTGTTCAACACTCAACCTCTGTGTGAAAAAAGGTTAATGTAGTCACCCGGTAACCACCGAATTTTCCAAGTTGTAAGGAGGTTGCTGTCCTATATTTATTAGTGTGACTGAGCCTTTAAGTTGTGTTTTACAATTACACTGCTTTGAAAATAAAAGTATATCCTCAGTACTTTACCTAACCAACAAATATTTGTATTATTGGAAGAAACTGGAGTGAAACCATTTGGCATTTTGGAAAAGAAATAGCTGTCACAATACGGTAGCTGTATCTATCTATCTGTACTGAGAAAGTATATTATCAGTTTCAGACTCATTTTAGTTCATCTGAGGACATGCAGCAGTATATTTCCAACAGTCTAATTGGATAAAATCACCTGGACAGACTCTGGATTTGGGATAAAGACTTAATAATTTCCCCAAAGTTGGGAAATGTAGCGTTTAAGCCAAAATCACACAAACAAATATATTTACATTAGAAAATATGACCCACTATTTATAAAAATAGCAAATAATGTATTGACTGCATAAACTATAGTGTGTTCCTAGTAATGAAAAAACGGGTCTGCCAGTAGAACAGTGTGGCTCACTTTTGTTTTTGGCCAATTGTGGCCCTTGGGTGGATTATGGAATTTTTTTTATATGCATATGTGCTGCTAATAATTTTCAGCACAAGCAATTTAGCAATTGTTTTTATTTTTCATCTTATTTGCTGACAACTACAGAAATGATCAAATATTTCCAGCCTTATCTTCTAAGAGCAAGTCTGGTTGTAGTCCATATCTGTGCTGCTTTCCCAATAGTGTGAAAAATACAAGGTTCTTGTCAGTGCCCATCCCGAGGGTTCAAAATAATTAGTGTGCAAAAGTTGTTTTCCAGCTGGTTTGATGGGGTTTCACAGCAGCTGCTCTTTGATAACTGATTTCACAGTTTGGCATTTGGTTAAAAGTTTCTTCCCTTTTCTCCGCTGACTAATTTAAGATGTGTCATAACTAAGTCGTGATGTCTTGTTAATCTTTCAAACTAGCTCTCAGTGGCCTGAGTGTGCTCGGTCCCCATCCATTATATCAACCACACATAATCTAATTTACACACACTCACACAGTGCAGAGAAGGGGCTAACAACAGACAGCAAGTAAATTTTACGCTCGAATTGGATCTGTCTGTGTCAAGAGTGTGCCTGCCGCAGAGAAGCGCATCTTCAGTAGGCAGTGAAACAAGCTTTATGCGGGAACGGATCAATCTGTCTTAAGTTACAGGGATCTATCTCATGTCCTTCATTTAAAATGCCTGGCAGAAAAAAAAATGTGTAGAGCTGGCAAATGTCAACAAGCGTTCAGTGTGTGCTGGTGCGGGTGTTAGTGGGTGTACTTCTACTGTAGTGAGGACCGACTGTGTGACTGAGTGTGCGTCTTTTCCTGTGTGTATGTGCATGCAAGTGTGGGTGTGTGTGAGAAATATGAATTTGTTGGTAAATGTCAAGAAGTTGGCAGTCTAATGGCTTGGCTGACAGATGATCCATAAAGCTACAAAGTGATTGGTTTGGAGATTCTCATTCATTCTAATGCAACTGCCACAGTGTGTGTTTGTGGGTGTGTGTGACATCGAGTGTAAAGTGAAGCACTACAGAAGTTTTAGTTGCGGTTTAATTACATCCATCCTGTTGCATTCACCTTGTTTTTCCAGCTCTTCGCAGTAGTTTCTATTCAGGTGCCTCAAGAAAATAATGCTATGTACCTCCAAATCAACCCTTTCAAACTTCCCTACAGCACAGCCTTGTTTCAGAAAGAATGAATTGATTTCTACAGTACACATGGATATGTGCAATGTCAAACCACATGGGGTATACTGAGCCCTTTATCAGATTCATGCCAGTGTTAAGATGACATAGTGTTGTGAACGAACATCTGATTTTCCACTGTTATTTTTTGAAAGTACTGCCTACTGCAATGTACCTCCTAAGGCACAAACACTGCATCCCAATCATTATGTTAGTTTCTACCTCTCAGCTGTAAAAGGCTGATGAGATATTGTTGTCACCCCGCCAGGGTAGGCGGGCAGGTGGTGGCCACTCAGGCGGCACGGAAACCCAAGTCTGCGAATGTGATAACTCGAGAACAAGGTGACGTAGGATTTTTAAATTTATAACATGGGTGCATCTACTAAAAAGCCGTACTGAGTTTGTTTGTGCTCAGATGTGCACCAAGTCTAACATTCTCACAATTTTAGAGCACCATCGTCAAAAATAATTAAAACTTTATTTATGATTGTTAGTATTAAATTTCATGGCAGTTCAGTCTGTTGTCTTATTGGTGAGGGTCAGGCACCACAAAGTGATCAGGATCCATCATGCTCGCATTAGGAGCATATGGTGCACCTGTTTAATGTGAGTTGGAAAATTTAAGTTAAGCACCAAACATACATACAATTTCACAAAAAAAATGAGTTTAAAAGTACTTAAATTAACATTTTTCATAACAAAAAAACTAAATAAAAATGATATTTAGCCAGTCCAGTAGAACAAAAAATAATAAATAAATAAACTAGATAAGTAAATTCCAGTGTGAAACTTGCTGGTGTTATATTGCTTTCCTCCTAGCACAAAGAGTGATATCACAATGCATTTATGATAACCCCTGAGCCTCATTAGCCTAAACCAGACCTGGTCCATACAGCTCTGTCCATACATAACACTCATTACTCTGTATGTGCATTTGGTGTGTCTATATCTGTCTATAGACATGGGTGCATCTACTAAAAATCTTGGGTGAATATGAATCCTCAACCTCAAGGTCAGAGGTCAAGTGTTTTGAAGATCTTGTGAAGACTATAATTCATGAGCGAGGCAACACAGGATTTTCAAATGCATCCCATAAATGCAGCGAGTAAAATTCTCAGACAAGTTTGAATCTCAGTGATCTTGACCACAAGGTGAAGGTCAGAGGCCATAATTATTATAGCTGTGAGTAAACCAATGTGAAGTTTTTAAAGACCAAGCGCCACCATGAAACTTGAACTCACTGGGCATTTTATTAGATATACCTCTTTCAAATGCAATTATCCATTCTGACAGTCACATGTAAAATCTGTGCATTTTGGTATGTTGCTGTGGACAAGATGCCGTGATGAATGGTTCAAAACAGAGAAAATATCCAGTGACTTGCAGTTTTCTTGGTGGAAAGACCTTGTTGATGCCAGATGTCAGAGCAGAATGGCCAGGCTGCTTTGAGCTGATAGGAAAGTAGCAGTAACTCTAATAACCACTTGTTCCAACAAGGTATATAGAAAAGCATCTCTGAATCCACATCAGGTTGAATCGTTAGACAGATGTCCTACAGCAGCAGAAAACACCAGGTGCCACTCTAATTTGTTAAGAATTTCACCAACAATTGTACAACAGAAGACTGGAAAGACATCGCCTGGTCTTAAGAGCCTCGATTTCTGCTGCCACGTTTGAAATGTCGAGTTGGAATTTGGCACGGACAATATGAAAGCATTCCATCTGGTATCAATAATTCAAGGCCTCTGATGTATATTTTTATTGGACCTGACTTTTAACTAATTTAAACTCCACAGCCTATATGAGTATTGTTGTTGACCATCCCCATCCCTTTATAACCACAGTGTACCCATCTTCTGCTGGCTGCTTCATGCAGAAAAATGTATCATATCGCAAGGCTAAATCTTCTCAAACTTGTTTGTTGAACATTACAGTAAGTTCACTCTATTCAAATGGCCTCCACAGTCACCAGATCTCAATCCAATAGAGCACCTCTGGGATGTGGAGGAATGGAAAATTTCCATCCTGGATGTGGAGCTGACAAATCTACTACAACTGTGTGATGCTATCACGTTATGGTAATATGGACAATAATGTTTCAGCATGTTGCTGAAGCCATTCATTCGATCTCTTCTCTTCCACTTATCCTTCTTAGGGTCACGGGGGGGTTGGAGCCTATCCCAGCTGTCGTAGGACGAGAGACACGGTACACCCTGGACAGGTCAGATGTCTGTCGCAGGGCTAACACACAGGGACAGACAACCAGTCAAACAGTCACTCACACCTATAGGCAATTTAGAGTTACCAATTAACCTAACCCACTAACTGTTGTTGAATCTATGTCATGAATAATTAAGACAGTTCTACTGGCAAAAAGTGGGGCCACCTGTACTAGCAAGATGTATCTAATAAAGTGGCTGGTGAAAAGACAAATCAACAGGAAGCAAGATTATTCACTGCATGGTCACCAAGCAGAAGGTTGTAGTCTGTTACAGGTGGCCCAGAAAAGCCTTTGGATGCTTCAGTGCTTCCAGTTTCACCACTTTACTCGAAGCAGTACTTTATAAACTACATTCAGCTCGACCAGGAGTAAATAATGTGTTTTCCGAGACAGCAGCGATGCCTGGTCCTAAATCTAATCTCTTGGTTCAGTAACTGTCCAACACTAGCCATGTAGCTGCATGACACCAGGGTTCTTTGAACCTCGTCCTCTCTTCTTAACTACAACAGGGCAAGCCAAATAAACACTGCTGCAAGGGCAGATGAGAAGTTCCAGTTTTTGGTGTCAGTTGTGTCAACAAAACAGACAGAAGATGGCGGATGATAAAAGGACATTACACCACCTCGAGACAGGAAGGGGCTGAGATAAGATCTATCAAAGACTGGTGTTTTTACAAGCAGCAGGCTGGTCACCGAGAGGAAAGATACTAAATATTTCTCCTGTGAAAAAAAAAAAGATGCTGTTGTAGGGTTATGTGTGTATATGTGTGAGTGAGAGCGAATGATCCAAAGCCTTAAGCTCATATCCATGACCACAGATTATGTTATAAATAAGTGTCCGAGCATGTGCATATCTATGTTTGATTGCGCTGTCACAACTTTGGACGTGACGTTACTTAAAATCCCGTTTTAGTCTCATCCCACTGCAGATCCTCTGAGAGTTGGAATTGACTATCAGCTTAAGTTTTCTCCATATGCTTCTGTTTAACAGCCACTTCAGAATCAAAATGTCCTTGTGTTACACACACAGACAGTTAATTCCCCATTGCATTCCTCCCGCTACAAAGGGGGTTGGATATACAGTATAAGACCATTTATAAACATATCTCCTCCTACAGGGCTTCTATATGTCTTATATTTACTGTCAAAATAAACACAAACATATTTAAACAATAGTTGTGTAATATGTAAGTGTTTTGTGATGAGACACTCAAACTTTGGGTATATTATATAAAAACCTTATGATGAAAATAGTTTTACAATAATGGAATTTTTTAAAATCTTTTGTCGATGTGATAACAAAATTAAAATCCAACAAAAAACACTGAGCTGCCAGCCAATTCTGCTTCGAGATGGTGTGTGTTCAGAGATGCTCTTCTGGATACTTGGTTTGTAAGAAGTGAGTTCCTGTTGCCTTTCAAACAGCTCAAAGCAGCCTGGCCATACTTCTCTGACCTCTGACATCAGCAAGGCATTTCCACCCAGAGAACTGCTGATCACTTGATATTTTCTTTTTTTCCAGACCATTCTCTGTAAACCCCAGAGATGGTTGTTTAGGAAAATTCTCGTAGATCAGCAATTTTTGAAATAATCAGTCAAGCACATCTGGCACCAAAAACCATGCCACGTTCAAAGTCACTTAAATCGCCTTTCTTTCCCATTCTGACGCACAGTCTGAAATTCAACAGGTTGTTTCGATGACACGTGACTCAAGAGTTGGGAGTTCGCCTTTAATTGGAAGGTTGCCAGTTTGAGCCCCGGCTTGGACAGTCTCGGTCGTTGTGTCCTTGGGCAAGACACTTCACCCATTGCCTACTGGTGGTGGTCAGAGGGTCCGGTGGCGCCAGTGTCCGGCAGCCTCGCCTCTATCAGTGCGCCCCAGGATAGCTGTGGCTACAATGTAGCTAGCCATCACCAGTGTGTGAATGTGTTGTGGAATGGGTGGATGACTGGATGTGTAAAGCGCTTTTGGGGTCCTTAGGGACTAGTAAAGCGCTATACAAATACAGGCCATTTACCATTTTCTTTTTACCATGTCTTCACACTCAAATGTATTGGATGTTGGCCATGTGATAGGCTGATAGACATTTGGATCAATGAGCTGACCAGGTGTACCCAACAAAGTGGTCAATGAGTGTATTCTAAAGACAAGTGCAAAATGAACAGATATTTACTCTAAAAGTTAATTTTTTTGCATTGTTTGGGTTTGTTGAATTGGAATAAACAATGGAAACACAAATTGAGGGACCCAGATAAATAGAACATTAAAGGAAATATTTGTGTGCACACGCTACAATCTGTACTTATAAAAGGATTTGTATTATTTCAAATGCCATGGTAGGATTTCTGTGATATCATTTTTATTCACTCATGTTCCCACATGCTCACCTGCTCTGCATCATTCCTTTTCACCTCTATGTCAGCTTGTCCCCTCTGACCCATTTTCATCCATGCATTACTAAATTATAACATGAAATAAGCCAGCATTCATTTAGCATTGTCTGTTATTTGATTCCAACATGCTTGTTTACTAGGAAAACAAGAAAGATATCAGTAAGCTGACGTGGACTCCTGAAAGGAAGCAGGTCCGATTACATGTGACCTCCAGTCCGCTCAGGCTTCCCCTGCCGGCTGCCTCTCATTTGACATTCATTCACCTGATACAGAGGGCCCGGGATTCATTTGGTTTTAGTTTAGTCTGAGGAATCAGCAAACAGCGCGGAGAGATCAATTCACTCTGAGTGTAATGACTATTGATTCTGTAGGAGCAGAGAGACAGAGAGGGCGCTGAATGTATTTAGATAAAATAATGCTTTGCTCTCTGATGCTACAATGTTTGGTGAACTGGCAGAGGGCTGGATGTGCATCTCAAGTACAGACACACAGCCACAGCTGCTTCTGAGTAAAACCTGCAGGTGTGCAAGCATTAGAGCACAAGGACATACATCACTACATTACAATATGCAACTGGTGTCGGCTGTACAGGTAGATGCCCGCAAAGGTTGTCACACTGAGGTAAATGTATGTGTTTTATGCACATTTGTAATGTGTTCATAAAGCTAAAAGAAGAAACACTATAAACTAACTTGCATACTTGCATGAATTTGCATGAATTTGCAGGACGATCAGGTCAACTGGCAAAAGGCCTCAGATGGAGATTCCTAGTTCAACGAGCTGTGGTGCCAGGTTGCAATTTCTCTTCCTGTAAAAATCATCATTTTTTTAAAGCAGCAAGTCCTGACACATTTTGCCTCTATTTATTCAGGTTTCCTGAATCCACTGTGGAGTTGGGAGCGCACTGTTAGCATGACTCATGGGCCTTCATTAGAAGCTTAGATGAAAAACATCAGGTCAAAATGAAACAGAATTATGCTTTAATGCCTCAGTAGAGTTTATTTGTATCAGCTTGTATTAATTTGCAATGTGATATTACCTCAACAGTTAAACTGAAAGGATTTTGGCCAGGGAATTTCTTCAGTTTTCTTTGCTATCACCCCTGGACAAATGCCACAGATCTCAGTGGAGTCATAATCAATCAGTATTAGGCCTGCTTCCAGAGACAACAGCCAACTGTGGTCACAAGATGGCAGTAATTTCAAGGAGAGATGAAAACAAGCAAGACTTTTGAAAGAACACTGTTTGAAATGCAAGGAGAGAGATTTAAACCAGTTTTTAGGCTTTTATTGATGTTGGCTTTAGACTTGTAGCCACCATGCTTGTCCTGAGGGAATGTCATGACCTACTTCTCAGACTCTACAGGCCTCAGTTGGCATGTTAAATGTTAAAATTCATGGTAGGAGAATTAGAATTAGTCTCTTTTTTCTAAAAAGAACATGGCAGCACCGCTTAGGTTTCCAAAGCTGCATCTAAACAAACTGCGAGACTTGTGAAACTTTCCCCTTTGAACTGATGAGATTAAAATGGGGATGTCTGGCCATAGTGCACAGCACCATGCTGGAAGAAAACTAAACACAGGATATCAGCGCAAACACCTCAAACTAACGGTCAAGCACAGTGGTGGAGTGGTGACGATTTGGTCTTTTTTTGTGCATATTCAGGACCTGGAGAACTTATTGTCACAGAGTCAACCACCACCAAATTTGTTCACACAATAGGACAATGATCCCAAGCACAGCAGCAAAAAAGATAAAAGATAAGAATCAAGCAGTTTCAATAGCCCAGTCGAAATCCAGACCTTCAGACCTAACTCCCTGTAGTATTTGTGCTAGAATTAAAATTTGGTTTTAGAAAGAAGAGAAGACGAACTTTACAGGGAGATTTGGTGTATCAAAGTAGGACAAAGCGTTCGCGAGGTACTGCTGTCTGAACACACACAGAATAATCAGCTCCGCCCAGATTTGACTTTTACCACAACTCCCCAAACATTTTAGGCTAGAGAGAAAATTCAAATGGTTCCTAAAAGATCAACATTAACATAATTTTACAGCCGAAATTAAGAAATAACACCTGGTGTCCTGTATGATACTTTTTTAAAAGAGCTGTGCATAAATGAATCCCTTTATTAGTCTTTGTGCTGAAGGTAAGATGAAGAAAACGCAACATGGTTTTAAAGGTTCTTTGGTACATGCCAGCCTCAAGTTTGCATGAAGCTGTTGATTTTATGTATCATCCTCTGGGAAACTGCAGGGAAATTAACGTGGGATTTCCCATATGTGACCTGATGAAAGTGCACCACGGAGTCGTGATTTGAAAGGTGAGTCAGTCTTTTTCTGCTGCTGTGCTTCCTCCACCTCTCCTCTCCTCTGTTTATTCCTTCTGATGTGTCATCACAGCCAAGAAATCCCTCATGTATTAAATGGCTCAAAGACCTTTCTGCTTCACGAACCAGTTCCTTTTCCTCTGTGTTTCTTCCTTCTTATCTTCCTCCTACTTTTTTTCCTTTACACAGGTCGGTCTCCCCACCTCTTTTTCTTTCACTCAACAGTCTCCATCCAACATTTGCTCCTTCTTACATTTCTTTAAAACCTTTCCCTCCATTTGTCTCTCCCTAAGAGCAAAATCTGCAGACTCACCTAGTCTCAAAATTTAAAGTGAGTGTTTATGTGTATGTATGTGAGTGTGTGTGGCCCTGACAGGCTTTGTTGGGTCATGAATCTTTTACCCTCACCAGTCAGCACAAATCCCACCTCTGACAGGCACACACACATACAACTGGCAAGAAAAACAGCTGCCGGTGGTGTATTTCACTTTGGTGATTCCCTATATGTTAACTCGTAAAAAAGACAAATAGAGAACGAGGAAACTAGAAAAATAAAATATCAGAAAAGGGGAGGAAAAAGAAAGAGATTGGACAAGAGAGTGAAAAATTAAACATAAAATGCTGAGGAAAGAGAGCGAGAGGGCAACGAATCTATAGGCTAGGGAAAAGAGGAGGGAGTATGAACGAGGGAAGGTGGAGGAGAACGGGAGAGCTGGACGGGAGAGAGAGGTGGGAGCTTATCTCACTGGCCAGGCTTCAGTGAGATCACTCTGCAGCCTGACTGAGGATGGAGGATGCACAGAGGAAGGAGGTAAAGTCACTCCAGAATGATGCAGAGGAGAGAATTATTTGCAGAGTTTAAAAAACACACACTCATCCCTTTACCTGAAGGGGTAAATGATGTAAACATCTCATGATAGACCTTCACACTTTGCACTACAAAGCTGCGACGTGTTAGGTTGAATGCTAATTGGCAGCCTGAAAACTTTTTGAAATTTTAAACCGACCTGAGAAATCAAACTCCTCCCAAGTTTGCCAAAGTTCCTGATGCAGAACAATCTCATATACCTGCAACTCTGCAAGTAATTACAGTGGGGCAAAAAAGTATGTTTGTGGCTGAAGTTTTTACCTCTTTATGGTGACTTTGTGTAATTGAGGCATTGACACCAAAGGAACTGTTGTGAACATCCGTATTCTGTGCTCTAGTCTGAAAATGGGATGTTCAGCAAGTAAAATAATACAAAGTTGATGGAAGACATAGTTGCTGGTAATGTCACAGCATTGCCATTATGACCAAATTTTCAATGCACATACAGTGGGGCAAAAAAGTATTTAGTCAGCCACCGATTGTGCAAGTCCCCCCACTTAAAATGATGACAGAGGTCAGTAATTTGCACCAGAGGTACACTTCAACTGTGAGAGACAGAATGTGAAAAAAAAATCCATGAATTCACATGGTAGGATTTGTAAAGAATTTATTCGTAAATCAGGGTGGGAAAATAAGTATTTGGTCACCTCAAACAAGGAAAATCCCTGGCTCTCACAGACCTGTAACGTCTTCTGTAAGAAGCTTTTCTGTCCCCCACTCGTTACCTGTATGAATGGCACCTGTTTGACCTCATCATCTGTATAAAAGACACCTGTCCACAGCCTCCACCAGTCAGACTCCAAACTCCGCCATGGCCAAGACCAAAGAGCTTTCGAAGGACACCAGGAAAAGAATTGTAGACCTGCACCAGACTGGGAAGAGTGAATCTACAATAGGCAAGCAGCTTGGTGTGAAAAAATCAACTGTGGGAGCAATCATCAGAAAATGGAAGACATACAAGACCACTGATAATCTCCCTCGATCTGGGGCTCCACGCAAGATCTCATCCCGTGGGGTCAAAATGATCATGAGAACGGTGAGCAAAGATCCCAGAACCACATGGGGGGACCTGGTGAATGACCTGCAGAGAGCTGGGACCAAAGTAACAAAGGTCACCATCAGTAACACACAACGGCAGGGAATCAAATCCCGCAGTGCCAGACGTGTTCCGCTGCTGAAGCCAGTGCATGTCCAGGCCCGTCTGAAGTTTGCCAGAGAGCACATGGATGATACAGCAGAGGATTGGGAGAATGTCATGTGGTCAGATGAAACCAAAGTAGAACTTTTTGGTATAAACTCAACTCGTTGTGTTTGGAGGAAGAAGAATACTGAGTTGCATCCCAAGAACACCGTACCTACTGTGAAGCATGGGGGTGGAAACATCATGCTATGGGGCTGTTTTTCTGCCAAGGGGACAGGACGACTGATCCGTGTTAAGGACAGAATGAATGGGGCCAAGTATCGTGAGATTTTGAGCCAAAACCTCCTTCCATCAATGAGAACTTTGAAGATGAAACGAGGCTGGGTCTTCCAACATGACAATGATCCAAAACACACCGCCCGGGCAACAAAGGAGTGGCTCCGTAAGAAGCATTTGAAAGTCCTGGAGTGGCCTAGCCAGTCTCCAGACCTCAACCCCATAGAAAATCTGTGGCGGGAGTTGAAAGTCCGTGTTGCTCGGCGACAGCCCCAAAACATCACTGCTCTTGAGAAGATCTGCATGGAGGAATGGGCCAAAATACCAGCTACTGTGTGTGCAAACCTGGTAAAGACCTATAGTAAACGTTTGACCTCTGTTATTGCCAACAAAGGTTATGTTACAAAGTACTGAGTTGTATTTTTGTTATTGACCAAATACTTATTTTCCACCCTGATTTACGAATAAATTCTTTACAAATCCTACCATGTGAATTCATGGATTTTTTTTTTCACATTCTGTCTCTCACAGTTGAAGTGTACCTCTGGTGCAAATTACTGACCTCTGTCATCATTTTAAGTGGGGGAACTTGCACAATCGGTGGCTGACTAAATACTTTTTTGCCCCACTGTATGTGCATTGAAAATTTGGTCATAATGGCAATGCTGTGACATTACCAGCAACTATGTCTTCCATCAACTTTGTATTATTTTACTTGCTGAACATCCCATTTTCAGACTAGAGCACAGAATACGGATGTTCACAACAGTTCCTTTGGTGTCAATGCCTCAATTACACAAAGTCACCATAAAGAGGTAAAAACTTCAGCCATAAACATATGCTTTTTAGCAGCCTCTTATTGCTTTGGTTTAATTTGCACCAAAACTGGTTAGATTAAGGAAAAAATGATGGTGTTTGGTTAGAATAGGCCCCCTTCACAACATTGACCCTGCAGGTCAATGTTGGAAAACACTTAAGGACTCCCAGTTTATTAAAAGTTGATGACTGACCAAGCATCAGTACTGTATTTGAAGATTTTGCAGTGAGGCCAGTTTATAGCACTGACACCTAAGGACACCGTAGGAAAGATCTCAAAGCTCTCAAAGCTCTGAGAATGTTATTCTTCAGGAGATAGTTCACTTAACTCACGTGCTCACCCCTACTAGCTAAGGTAAGGTAGGTAAGGGTGCTAGACATATAAAGCCTGCGGTTCTTTAACGTGGTTTTGGGGTCTTTTGTGGCCTCCTGGATGAGTCATCGATGTGCTCTTGGAGTATTTTTGGTTGGCCGGTCACTCCTGGGAAGCTTCACCTACTGTTCCATGTTTTTTGCCATTTGTGTATAATGGCTCTCACTCTCATTCAGGGGAGTCCCAAAGCCTTAGAAATGGCTATGTAACCCTTTCCAGACTGATAAGTCAGTGACTTTATTTCTCACGTGTTTCTTTAGATTGTGGCACGATCTGTTGCTTTTTGTGTTGTTTTAGCCTGCTTCACTTTGTCAGACAATTTCTATTTAAGTGATTTCTTGATTTAACAGGTCTGCCAGTATTTGGGCCTGAGTGTGTTTAGTGAAACTGAACCCAGCTTTCCCCAAAAATGTGGTTAATCACAGTTAATCCACAATTTAACAAGAGGGGCAATTATTTTTCCACACAGGATCAGGTAGGTTTGGATAATTTTTCTTGCTTGATCAGTGAAAACATCATTGAAAACTGCATTTTGTATTTACTCAGCTTATCTTTATCTAATGTTAAAAAGTGTTTGATGATTGAAAAAAATGTGTGTCAAATATGCAAAAGACCACTAAATCAGGAAGGGGGAAAACACTTTTTCACACACTGTAAATCAGATTGAGATGCTTTTGCATGACCTTAAACAAACTGTTCATGCTGTAAACCCCTCTAATGTGGCTGAATTAAAACAATTACACAAAGACGAGTGGGCCAAACTTCCTCCACAGAGATGTGAAAGATGTATTGCTAGTTACCACAAATGCTTGATTGCAGTTCTTGCTGCCAAGGGTGGCACCACCAGTTAATAGGTTTAAGGGGCAATTACTTCTTCACACAGGATCAGGTTGGCACGGTCTATGCGAGTGTCTGGTGCTTTTCTTGCTTTGCCATCCTGGTCTTGCCCTTGGGGTGGAGTTTCTGTTCCTCATCTGCTGTGGCAAGTCATCAAGCAGCAATCAGCTGACCGGTATTTGAGACCAACGCTGACTTCCAATCTCTGCCAGAACATCTCCTACACCATGGTGGTAACTTGGCTCACATGTTCTTGTTTCTTTGAGTTTTTCTTTGGGCTAATCCTATGTCTCCCTGTGCTATCTGCTGCCTTAACTTAGGACACTTACTCACCTTACTGTCAGTAGCCTAATGAATGCTGGACTTTTTGCACAACTCATCTGAAAAGACTCTGCTGGCTCTCTCCTCTCAAAACGCTCACGGAACTTCTCACCTCCTTGCCATCCTGTCCGCCACTCACCTACAGATCACGGCTGAATTATCTTCCTCTCTCTTTCCTGGATACTCTGTTGTCTATTTCTCTTTAATAACATTCACCTCTGTTGGTAGCTCCTGCTGCTATTGTTTTTCACTCTCCTTTTGACCCTCCATGCAAGCTCATGCAAATCGGGGGATCCTGACTCACTCCTGAGGACTAGGAGAGACATTTTTGGGCTATTTTCATTGTGGGAGCGTGGGCCATTTTCTAGCTGCGTGTCTGATACGGTCACAAGAGTGCATATGCTGGTAATGTTGGGGATATGAGTGGGTGGCTCCTCAACCATGTCCAAGCTCTGTTTGTTATTGCAGGTCACCCTTTGTTTGAAACCGGCTTCTCATTCAGTCCATGCACTTATAGATTCAGAAACAGAACAAAATCTAATCAATGTAAAATTAGCCAAACATCTAACTCTTTCTTTGATTCTGTATCTCCCCATTCTTGCCACTGTGCTAAACTGTGATGTTTTTGCCCATATCAATCACTAGACCACATCTGTGGGTTTAATGACTTCTGAAAATCATTGGGAGTCTATTTGTTTCTTTACCGTTGCCACCACCAGACATCCCGTTAATCCTCGGCTAAGCTTGGTTGGAGAAACACAATATGTATATTGACTGGGCTACCAATAAAGCTGGAGGTAGGAGGTATAACGAAGAAAGTTAAGGGGCCGGTCAGTTCCGCAAGACTGGGCACGAACCGGTGGTAGTAACTAGCCAGCCCCAAGATCTGGCTCACCTCTTTTTTTGGCTTTGGGTCTCAGAGTACAAGAATACGAAGGCTGTCATTTTATCCATCTGCGGGCACACCTACCCACCTCCCAAGTGGTACCCCAGATACTGTACCTCCTTCTGTCCAACCGCACACTTCTTGGGGTTGACTGTGAGCCCTGCCTGCCTCAGGGACTCCAGGATTGCGGCCACTGCGCATGCTCTGCTCAGGTATCACTGTGAATGATAATATCCAAGTGGGGCGTGTGGACACAGCACCCTGCCCATAAGGCAATGGATGGTGGCCGAGGGCTCTGAATAAGCTGAACAAATAGATACAAATCAAGTGAAGAAGGCTGTTTTTCCTTAGAATCTGTAGTCAAGGGAATCTGCCAGTGGCCATTGGTTAAACCCAATGTAGTAAAAAAGCGATCAGTGCTGGTCCAGGAGCTTATCGACCTAGTGCATGGCATAGGCATCAAACTGTGACACCTCATTCACCTTGCAGTAGTCGAAACAGAACCACAGAGACATAATTCTTCACCACCAAGTAGTGTGTGACTCTTCTATTACTCCCAGCTCTAGCATGTGAGCTAATTCCCTCTGACCAACTTATGTTCACCAACCAGTCTGGTGTTGGTAGATGCTGGGATGAACAGATTTAATTCCCGGTAATTTGTAAATTCTTTTCATGTGCACAACATGAATGGTGTATCTCAATCAGTCAGTGTCTGTTTCATCATTCCAACTCAGGAGATGACCTATAACAGTGCATGCGCCACACTTTTTGCAGAAATTGTGCATAGCAGCACTGCTTCGGGATATTGCGTTGCATATTCCACCAGAACTTTTACAAAGCAATATCTGCGTGCACGTGTTCATGCCATTGCACTCAAACGGGAACTCCATTAATAGGATTGCGTGCAAAGCTATTTTTGGAATGGCCAGCTGGTTCAGCCTTCAATCTCCACTGTTCTTGGCAATTGAAACAGACCTTGACATGTCCTCCATCCAGCCCCACCTTCAGCAGAGCAAGTGGGTCTGGACTCAAACTTGAGCAGCGGTACTGTGAACAGCTGCCCATAATCACCATTATGCAAACCATCATTGGACACTTGCCCCCAGTTATGAACCTGAGCAAGAGGTATGGTTGGCAGCTAAAGATATTCCTTTAAAGTCCATGACATGAAAACTGGCTCCTCGCTTCACAGTCATCAGCCCTTCTGCTTAAGTTGACTTCATCTATGCGAAGCCACCCTACTTTTCATGTTTCCTATGTTATTCCTGTCTGCTCCAGTCCATTGGTTGGATTATCTTCCTCTTTTTTTCATGGACACTCACTCGGCCACCCTCTCCAGACCTTGGTTCCCTCAATCCGACAAATAAGAATTCCCTCAATCACTACTTGTCACCCGGCAGTTATTCTCTGTTCCTCCAATGACCTCATTCTCCCTCTGTTCCAGTGGCTGCGATGCCTGAGGCTCTCTCCCCAGTCCACTTCCTCAGTTCTGTCCCCAAAACAAATAAAGCTCTTGTTGATGTTGCAACCTGTTTGTACATCGAGTGTGCTTCTGGGTTGCAGCCTTGTGGCTTGTGACACAGGTAGGTAAGGACAACAGCTTATTTTCTTGATAAATAAAATCATCATTTTAAAAATGGCATTTCGTTTTTACTCGGGCTATCTGTGCACAAATGCTTAAAAGTAATAAATAAGGAAGAGGGCAAAAACCTTTTCTCTCCAGTGCTGAAAAAAAGGCTTAAATGCTAACACTTGAATGCCTACTTATTCAAAAAAACACATGTAAAAACAGAATCATCTTTTCTGTTCTATTAGAAATTCCTCTTTTGGTGAACCTGCTCTCTCTGTTAAACAGCCTCGTCCACCTCTAACTCAGTCAGTAATTTCCTGGATTTCCCCAAAGACACTGAATAAAAGCCAAAAAGCTCTGTGTGTGTGTTAGCGGAGGGAATAACGAACAAGCAAGAGTGATGAAATAGTGATGCCATGTGCTGCCCCTGTTGCCCAAATTACCTTCCAAAAATGTCAACCCTTAGTGTTGTTTTTCACATGTTACAGAAATGACAGATCTATAAAGAGACAGATTGTTGATGTGCTGTAGTCTTGTCTGTTTAGGCAAAATGTTGGTGGAGAAAGTGTTGTTTCTGCTGGTTCTGCAACAGATTTCTCTCGGTAATTGGTGAATGCTAGTAAAAGTCTTGAATCCAGAAAGAGGTCTTTGTTCTTTTATTTAGAGGAACTGACACAAATCTGATGTTTACTGATGAATCAGGAGAAAGGGAAAATGTTTTGACCATTAAAACCATTGTAACGGTGCTGCAGTGTGTCAGTGTTATGTCACATCATCACTTTTCAGCTGCTAAGACAGAAGAAAAACACACCTCTAGGAAACAAAATGGACTATGAAATGCAAGACTAATTACTAGGAGCTGCCTGTTTTCTTTTGTGAAATACTTGAAGATTGATGCAGCGCGACTATCAGTCTGGTGCTACTTCTCTTTTTTTCCCAATCTGTTCTTATGTCAGAGGTTTTCAGGGTATGAAGGTGTGTTAAAGTCTATATGCAATATTTTCAAACATGAAATGATGAGTTATTCTATATAACAGTGTACAGTTATCAACTCCACTTGTAAGTATAAGTGGAGATACTAAGATATATTATCACAAATTTGCTATTGGGACACAGAGCACCCAGACTACTATTACCAGACACACCCATACAGTTTCTCTGAGTCCAGAGAGCTTTTTTTTTTTTTGCCTCTTTAAGCTTGTTTTTTGAGTTTACATGCAATTATTCTATTTTGCCTTATTCTCACTGCTCTCATCTGTGTTGTTTTTGGCTGCAGATAGAAAACTCCAGACAATTCAATGATAAATAACTCAATTTAACGGACTGGTATTTCCATTCCTGCAAAAATAGACGAGTAACAACATTTCTCTGAACAAATGCTAATGCTTCTGTGTTGGATTGTATAAACTTGAAACTATATATGGAATAGGAACGTTCAGTTCAACTTTATTCATACACCACTAAATCACAGCAACCTCAAGCTGCTTTATACTGCAAGATACAAATCCTACAATATTAAAGAGTAAGCTTCACTATCAGACGATCGCCTACAAGAATGCACTTTGCAGCAGTGGAATGGAAAAACTTTTAACAAGAAGAAACCTTTGTCAGAACCAGGCTCAGGGACGGGCAGCCATCTATTGTGAACGTTTGGTGGTGAGGGGACAAAGAAAAGAAAAAAGAGTGGAGACAGAACTCAATATTTAAACACCTGAGGAATGAAAACAGGTGAAGAAACAGTGCATCATGGGAAGTCCTCCAGCAGTCTGACCTTATACCAGCATAACTAAGTGGTGGTTTATTGTGACTTTATCCAACCCTAACTATATACTTTATCAGAAAGGAAAGTTTTAGGTCTAATCTTAAATGTAGACAGGGTGTCTCTCTCCTGAATCTAAACTGGGAGCAAAATTAAGGCTCTGCCTCCCATCCTCCTTTTAAATCCTTTAAGAACCACAAGTAAGCCAGCAGTCTGAGAGAGCTCTGTTAGGATAATATGTCTTTAAGACATGGTACGATCTGCTCATTCAAGACTCTTTTATGAGAAGAAGGATTTTAAAGTTGTTTTTGGATTTAACAGGGAGCTAGTCAGGAGAAGCCAAAATGGGAGAAAGATGCTCCCTCTTTCTAGTCCCAGTCAAAAACTCACGCTGCAGCATTTTGAATCAATTGAAGGCTTTCACAGATCTTTTAGAACAACAATTAACAATTAATTGAACTGCTTTTTTATACATTCCTCTGATATGCATATGAAGGATATAGCCTCATCAAAAATCATCCCAAAATTCCTCACTGTACTGCTGGAGACCAAGGTAATACCATCTAGTTTATCTGCTTAGACATCATGTTTTTGAGGGGTTTTCTCCTAAATTTGGTTTTCTCTAAATTTGTTTTTTATATTATCTAAGAGACGCATGTATAATGTAAAAAGCATTAGTCCCAGCACAAAACTGTGGAATTTCATGACTAATTCTTCAATTCATGGATATTTTTGAAGACTTGAGTTTAAAATTTCTGAGTTGTATTACAGGCTGCTTGTACCACACAGATGGCCATATTATATGACCATAGTTCAGTTAGAAGAGATCAAGCTGAGCAGACAGCTAGCGCCTATAGCGACAACAGACCTACAATTTTCAAGCCTTATTACATTTTTCTGTAACTTATATAAGAGTTCATCCTCCACAACTGTGTCATAAACTAAGGAATTCGCTACACACAACTGAGAGCAGGAAGGCAGCACAGAGGGTAATTAACACCGCCTTAAAAAAATCATTGGCTCCACTCTGCCAACCCTGGAGGCCATTGCCAGCTTCTCCTGTCTCAGGAGAACCAGGGCAATCACAGGTGACCCCTTGCTTCCCACCCACCACCTGTTTGACCCGCTGCCCTCTGGCAAGCACCTCGGGAATGTCAGGTCCCACACCTCCAGACTCACAAACAGCTTCTTCCCCGCTCCCACCTACCAATCTTAACCATGGTCTGAGTAACCCTCATCATTCAGGCCACTCACACCTGGACTCTATACTCAGACCAAGTCCATTGCACCACTTTCAAGCACTTTGTAACTCTGTTCTCTAATATGGGCCTTTGTATTGTGAGTTTTCCTCCTGTTTTGCATTTAAACCTCCTCTTTGTATATACTCCTCATTTCTGTTATTTATTCTTGTTGTCTTGCTATTTATATTTTATTCCTGCACATTTCTGCACCCACATTGTCATTGTACATGTACAATAACAATAAAAGGCTATTCTATTCTATTCTATTCTATTCTATTCTATTCTATTCTATTTTCAGGCACTCCTAAAGAATTATATGACAATTCTGTTGAGTAAACATGAAATTAGCAGCTTACTTGAAAAATAACAAAACAAAAGGACAGGGAGGTGTAGCAGCAGATGGTATGTCAATAACATGCTTACCACAGTAGCAGAAAAAAAAATGTCATGTTACTAATAACTGTGTTGTGAGTCTGAATTGATGTTACCAACTATTTATGATCCATTCATCCTGCAAACAGCTGGTCCCAATCAGCCAGTGTTCCGCCTGAACAAACTATGCTTCATCTCACGGTTTCATTAATTAAATAATCTAACTAATTTACTAATTTGCAAATCTTATCTGGGACTTCCAGTTTAGGCACGTTTTTACCATGTGTTTGATGAAGTTCAGGTGTCTCAGTTGAGCTTGCTTGATTTAATTCACATCATTCATCTGTTGTGGATGCTGTAACGATTTCTGCATTGCCATCTCCAGCCTTTTACTCATCTTCCCTGTGTCTGCTCCCTGTCAAACACCAAGGAAATACTGCAAACACTAACGACTGCTCTTCCGCTCTTCCTAAATAAAGCAGAAAAAGATTACAACCCTCCAAATCATCCTAATGCTTAATGGTTTTTCCCTCAGAATAAAAACATGGCAAAAGAAAAAACCTCTGACAGCTTCACATGCGGGAGTCCTGAGTAAACAAACACTGATCCAAAAAGCGCTGATCCAGCCTTTCCTGGGCTCCCTGGATGCTATCGCTCCCCTCCTCTCTTCATCTGTTCATTAAGGTCAACCTGATTTTTTTTTGGCGAGAGTAGGGGGAGACAGTGAGGAAGAGGAGGAAGATGAACTGAGCGAAAGATGTAAGAGGATTTGGAGCTAATTAGGGAAGTAGGAGGTGAGAGAAGAAACAGATGATAGAGGGAGAAGAAAGGAAGAGAGGAAGGCAGATGAAGAAGGAAAAGGAGGGAGATCGGCTGAATAAAAAAAGAGTGGGCAGGTGAATTTGCTCAGTTAGCTCCCTGGTGTTTAATATCACTCTCCCACTCTTTCGCTTTCCGCTCTCTCGCCCTTTCTTTCCCCTCATTGTGCATTTATACCTCTCTTCAACTCTCTTTAATATCCCCTCTTTCTTCCCACTGCTTCTCCCCCTTCATACCTCTGCTCCTCTTTCTTACCGTCCCTCATTCCCTCACTCGACTGATTTTTCTGTGTTTCACACCTCTGCTAACAGAGGGGACTGGCCAGATGGATGCAGGTGTGGGTGTGTGTGTATATATGTGTGTGTGTGTGTGTGAGGCAGGAAGTAGGCACTGCTGCAGAGGCAGAAGACCATGACTAATCCTCAGGACACACACGCACAGATTAACACACACGCGCTAAAGTTGGCAATCGCATGAACACCATTTTCCCGGCCTTGTGCTGACCTGCCAGTGTACTTACCTCCTGTCCAGGTAATTTTTCATTCAAATTGACCAGGTGCATAAAGATGGCAGCCTCTTGAAAAGGCAGTTTCAGTCCATCTCCGTGATGCAATTCCAGCATTTTGCCTAAATGCGCAAAGCAGATGTGAATGCTGGCACATTGCGATATTCCAGTTTATGGTTGTCAGGAAAAACTAAAGATGAGCTGCCAGTTTACTAATAACCAGCCTGTCATGCTTTTCTTTTTGTTGACTCATTCTTTCTCTTCCACCTAGTTAATTTAAAATTAAATCCATCTCAGAGGAAATATCTGTCCAGAATCGGGAATAACTCCTCTCTCTCAGTTTCTGTATCCTGAATGGAGTCAGTGCACACAAGCGGGACAGACAGGAACTTGCATAGACGCAAACTAGCAACACAGCTTCTCATACAAGGCTGCCAAATATCCCAGTTTTCTGTACTGTTTCTCTGTGTTATCCTTCAGCAAGCCAATGTAAAAAAACAACTACAAAGGAGCAGATGTCTGCTGATGCTTCACAAAAACTAAATTTTGAGCAGTTATCCATCACAGCTGTCAGTCTTTATGACAAAGACTCTTTTTACACCATCACACAACAGTAAAACATGAACAAAACGCAAATGTACTTACTGGTTAAAATGAAATTAAACAACAAGTCCCCAAAACCTGGGATGGTTCCATGTTAAAATGTGATTTGAATTGATTTTAATTATGCTCTTAATTTGATTGTTTTCTTATAGGAATACTGGGTCAATAGGAAGCATTGCTAAGAAAAGTTGTACCACTACAATTGAATGATACCCATCCCTACTGGAGCTCTTGATGAAGATTGTTTGACCAATAATATGACTTGCTTTGCAGTTAATTGCACAAACAGACCATCCATGAAGTCGGATCTCCAATTTTGATCATTTAAATTCTGGCATTTTGCTTGTGAATTACTTCACACTTATTAGTGTGTATACAATGCACCCATGCAGTGTATCGATGCAGTTTGCTAACCAAGCTTGTTGGCTTTCCTACAATACAACCCAGTATCGTGGCAAAATGTGTAATAGGCACGCCGGTCCACTGTGCCCATTTCACATTTTGCCTCTGCAAAACGTGAAATGCACATGCATGCAGAAATTGCATTACCAGCAGGGGGAGATAATATATTTAAAGCCACAAAGTTGTAAGCAAAAAACTAGGCCGCTAATATGTATATACTTATAAATGTATTAATAATATCTGTTTAAAAGCTTTCCTGAAATTACTTTCATGTTGGCTTGTAATAAAATATCTCCCTCTGCTGTTACTGCAACCTAATGCAACTTCTGCATGCATGTATATTTCAGGTTTTGGAGAGGCAAACCGTCAAATGGACATAGTGGACCTGGGTGTCTATTACACGCTTTGTCATGATATCGGGTCGGCAGATAACTTAGCACACTACGATCTTGTTTAATATAACGTCACTTTTGGCTTCAAAAAAATTTAAGGCTAAAATCAAAGCTTCAAAACTCCACACACCAATGATGTCACAGTGGCTACCTCCATCTTTTGTATACAGTCTACAGTCTGTAGCACCAGCCACCAGCAGGTGATCAAGATGTTCTAGTTCTGGGGAGCTGTCATGTCGCTTGCAGTCTATGAATACGACATAGAACAAGTGCAGGCATGTTAGAATAATGAACTTCCCCCGGGCCAGTCAGCAGAATCAGCTCTCTCAAAGGCAACAATATAATGTGGATAATGCCACAGGATGCCAGGCAACAAAAATGAATATATTAAAATGAGGGACAAAATCTGCACTTAATGCAGACTCTGAATTTTCATTGTGAGTCTTTGGACACTGTGACAGTGGCGATAGGGGGAAGGGCCAGGACCCTGAGCTGGATGACAGGTTAAGAAAGTGGATGGATGGATGGATGTAAACAAATACATAAAGCAACATAATCTAATCATTTATGGTAGTTTAGTTTATTTCTGCCACTTAGCTGACTCAGTACAGCTTGGTTCAGTTCAGTTCAGTTTGGCTCAGTGTCGTTCTGTCCGTGAGTGTGTGAATCAGTGTTGTTGATGTTGCTAAACTCATCTAGTTGTGAAGTGTAGCAGAATCAATTACACGGCTAGATGCTCCCAATTAGACTAGGCTGATCAATGTCAGCCAAGATCACTGCATAATCTCTCTCTTTCACACTAATAAACACACACACCCACATCACACACACACACGCACAGGCTGCATAGATGATTTGATAATTAAATCAATCAGAACAACTAGAGCTTCACTAATGAAGCAATGATCTCAGATGAAATTCATCTGAGATCATTGAGGGAAAGAAAGCCAGGGTGTGTGTGTGTGTGATACACAGATTGTTGTTTTGATTTTAATCAGCAGTTTTGATATTATGGCACTTTTTTTTCATCCATTCCCACCTTTCGTGAAGCATCGTTGGAGGCAGTTACACTGCTTCAGAGCGAGTGAGACAGAGTAAGATGAAAAGAAAGGACAGATAAAATGTGGGAGAGTTGAAATACTGCAGGGCTTGTACATTTTTTTCATAGTGAACTGGACAGAACGCACTCATTGGTTCATTTTTCTCACATTGTTTGACTCTGTCCGAGGATTGTGATGCTAAAGCTTTCTCACTTGCTCACATTATCAAGTCACTAATGATAATATAATCCCAGGTAAAGTCCAGTGCAGTTCCTCTGATGGCCACTGGAAGGTCGACGAGTCAATTTCTATAGACTTTTTTTGAACTTGTCCTCTGGATGAGTAGAGCTTAACGTTAGTGGCATTTTTACTTTGATTTACTGCTGACACAGGCAACTGTATGTAGCTCATTACTCTGCTTGGCTTCATTTCTGCTAATTGTTGTCATTGAACTGCATCTCTTGACTGTGTTTGTGTTGTGTTTTCCTTTTGCACCACTTTTAATCGAGTTATTTGACAAATAATGTCCAGTAGAACAAGCAGACCGAGAATACTGTGCTCTACTTTTGTTAAGTGTAACTGTAATATTTTTATTAGTCTTTTGTTACGAATTGTCAGGTATCTGTGACAGTTAATGATTGCAGCTTGCTAACCGAGCTTGTGAGCCTTAGCAACCAAAGATCTCTATCTATGATTACTTCTGACTCCAGACAACCCGCATGCCCAAAGAGTTATGGCACGGTAGCTACATCCATCTTTTACACACAGTGTATTTGGTCTCCGGTTAAAGCATGTTGTTACACTTTGGTAACATGTCTAGTTAACTGATAGAAAATCTTAACAATATTTTAATGTGAATTTTTATGTTATTTTAATTTGATAGAGTGGTAATTTCCTAGAGAAGTGTATATGTCAGGTATTGATCCTGCTTGTACTTAACTTTATAACGTTTCAGATTAGTGTAATGCAGGGTAGTGAAATCTCAGAGTTTGTAACTACTGATGTTTTCTGGCTTGTCAGATAGATAATCTGTTATGTTTTAAATATCTATAAGAGAGAATTTGAACACAAAGTTTGCCATGCTGTAATTTCAACATGGACTGCAGTTAGCAAGTTCAGCCAGGGATGCTTTGCTGAGTGATTTGTTCTTGAGCCACATCATGGTAGACTGACACATGGCTCTGGTTCTCAGACATGCCGGGACTTGTCTCATAGTTGGACACAACCAGGGAATGTAAACACACAGCAACACACAGCACAATATGATTGTTATAGCGTTGCTATAACAATCATATTGTGATATTAAACACACACACACACGCACATGCATGGCTATATATAGATACTTTTAAATCTGTCTGTAGGTTTGGTAACTTGTGACTTGTTAACACCTTTGGAAAAAAACCTGCATTGTGTCTACTTGTCTTATCTTTGTCTAATATTTTATTGTATTTAATGATCTGAAACATATGACAATCATTAAAAAACATTAAGAAATTAGGAAGGGGGAAAACAAGTCAAGATAATCTTAAGTTGATCAGTTATTAAGATAAAGACCCCAGAGCCCCATCTCCAGTAATATAAGGAAGATGTCATATTACTCTTGACTTATTTTACTTAGTAAGTGTATCAACATCCTCTCCTATCAGATGTCTGTAAAGGAAAGCAAAAGCAAGATGTTGCCTGAGGATTTACTCATTTGCACTGTGGTCCAGGAAATACATTTTTCTTACAGCGCACCTCAGTTACTGTTTCTACTTCTTCATCCAGACCTGTAAATCAACCTCTAGACAGCTTGATTAGAATGGGTTTTAGAAGACTGACACACTAAAGCATGTTGTTTAACAAGAGCAAATGTCCACAAATAAATCTCAACTCAGTAATTATCTTGTGGCCTCTTTAATTTCTCTGAGGACCTCTTTCCAGGGTCCTGGCCACAAAGTTGGAGATTAATGCCACAATGAAATCTTTTAACAAACACTGCACTCAAAGTAAAAACCTGAAAGACTGACAGTCAAACAGTCTGATTTTGTAATAAAATGGTTCTTCCTTTAATTACTGCTGTTTATTCTTAGTTATTCCTGGGGTTGCTTTTTCAGTTATTCCATTAGTGTGTCTCTCTGTGGTGTGTGTATGTCTAGTACTGATGTCTGTGGATGTGTGTGTCAGCTGAGATCCCCGCCGTTCGATTAATCCGACAGCGATGAAGTCACTCTGCCGCCTGGCTATGCTCCAGCTCTGCAGGGTGCCTCCAGCATGTGTGTGTGTGATTGTGAAATTGTGTTAATTGCTAATCATCAACGTGTGGGTTTGCTTTAGCCCAAAGGAAAAAAAAAATCCTGATTAATGACATGATCCATCACCCCAGCGATATGATGATTAACGACATGATTCATCTCCATGGCGATTTGATGGAAATAAAGCCATTAATTCTACTGATCAGATGACAGAGGGGTGGTGATGGGGGTGAAAGAGACAGACGGGGTCTCACAAAGGGAAATGTAAAAAGAGAGGAGGTGGGACACAGGTCGAAACAAAATGAAGGGGAAATAAAAACAGAATGAAATGATGATTGCAGAATCTGTGATAGAAGGAAGAATGAAATTGAAATAATGGAACACAAAGAAGCAGAGGACTAGAGACTTCTAATTGGGACTGTCAGTCTCTACCCGGACTGAGGGTAGGATGTCACGTTGCCATCTTTGGCATGAAGGGAGAAAGAATGAAGAGCAGAACCAGGAGCAGTGGAAATGTCACCAACCTTCTCTCTCAGACAGGAAATCCTCTCACAAAGCCAATTTAAGTTTGCACTGGGAGCTCAATTGGCCAATAACTCAGATTTTAAAGGAATAAAGAAATACAAAAATAATTGTCACCATGTTTGGAGTGAACACTGTCACGGTGATAGCTATATAACCAGTAGGATTTACCACAGAGTGTTTGGTTATTTTCTTACTTTTAAGGGTTACTTATGTTTAGCTACATAACATGTAGGGGGCCTCAGTGACAAAAAAGATTAAAAAAATAATATATATATATGTCTCCAAATATTGGCCATTTCACTCGGGCTGACTGCAATCACTCTCAGACAGATTTTCAAATAATTGCAGTCTAAATCTGGTCTTTAGATGCCGACAGATTCCACACATTGCAATCAATTTAAGTCACTCTGCACTGATGAGAGCAACTCTTCTGTGCATGCCATCTCTTTGCAGTAGGGGACTCGACTCAGGTTATATTCTCTTATATAAAAACAAGGTTGCTTTGCACCTTTTTCATTTTGTAGTTAAATTGCCATCCTGCAGCACCTATGTCAGAACCAAGAGTTGAGGAATTTCTCTCTCAGACATGTGAGGTTATGGCTGGACTCTTCAAATGTTTGCATATGTAGACAGCAACAGGTTGGCGAAAAATAGCAACAGAATTGCAATTTTTTGCCCGTTAATCACAGTTAATGGCTACTTTATCCAAATCAGATTGCATGTAACTGTCAACCTGACCCCACTGAGTCACAAATTAATACCAGACAAAAAGTAAACTGATAACCAAATTATTGGTGTTTTAGCAATCTGTTGATGTCCCTTTAAAGATGACATCTGACTGTCAGTGGTTGTAGACCTGTTCCCTTATCTTTGAAACAAACATTTCCAAGGCAACAAGATTGCACAGAGTTGCAAAACTTGGTTTCCAGCCACTGGTTTCTATATTATTAATGTAGCATTTGGAACCTTAACCTGAGCACTTTGGCCGTCATTATCTTAACATCTCAACCAAAGGAAGGGATCTGAGAAAATGTGGTTATTGTATAGTCAGTGGTCAGTCAGTCAGACAGGCCTGGACTGGTGCGTGCTGTGCTTTAAAGTCTATATTAATTTAAATGCTAGCATAATTTACAAAATCAACATAATGCTGCATTTAAAGAAACTTAAAATTAGCGAATGAGTCTGTAACCTCTCCGAGAATGTGTTTATAGGAGTATTAAATCAGAGTTCTATTTATTGCAACCACAGGACTCACCCCTGCTGGCCATTGGAAGGAACGCAGAACTTCACATTGCTCTATGATTGTTCTTCAGCAGTGCAGTTTTTGTGTTTGCTCCACTCAATGATGTTTATGGCAAAATTTCACAAGATGACTTTAAAATATCTTTTTAAAAATGTGGGTGGTGACAAAAAAATTAATTATTTTTACATTCAGAGACACAAAGGTTTACATGGCATTTTTGTATTTGATGGAACTTTTCCTGCAAGACCAAAAAGCATTGGCTACATCATTTAGATGGACATGCATAACCTGCATTTAAAAAATTCTGACACTGACACCATAATAAGTAAATGTATTAGGCTGTAGTGTCTGTGGCTTACTGTGTGCGGCTGTTCAGCTTCCCTCCTGCCTGAGGATTTTTTCATTATTGGAATCAATGCGTAGATGTTTTATGACACTCACTAAATACATGCATTATAAAACATGGACGAGTTTCAAGGAGTTTCATCAGTGCTGTTTTCAATTGAAACTTTCTCTCCATCTAAATGGGGAATCACAGCTTTTCATTGCTGAAGGTTTTAGTGGGATTTTATGACCTAAATGATTCCACAAAATGGTTATTGGGTAAAATTGTGTGTAGGTCCGCTGCAGGAAGGAAACACCAGTGTGGGTTCACTTGGTGACTGATATGAAACCAGATTGTTTTTGTGTCTGTTGACAGGTGGCTCAGGAAGGACAAGGGACTTGACTTTCATGCTGCTTTGTGTCTGTGTGTGTAGGATAACGTGTGTTCCTCTCTGGCAGATCTCTTGTGTCTCGTGTGTATTTACAAGTGGCTTTTTGCGGGTGTATGACACCATGTGTGCACGGTGTGCGTGTGGTGTCATCACACCTGCCTCCACGTCGCCTAATTATGTCTTTCACAATGGGTTCTGGGGTATTATGCTGTCTCCTCCTGGACCTCAGGGACCTACAGTGACTTTTTCAGGAACACACGCTTTTTGATTTCCATACAATTGTGTGTGTGTTTTTAGTTCTTCTGAGATGACGCAACACTAGTTTTTATGGTCCAATAAACACTCTTAGGGTGCTAAAGCTTTAGTAGGCATCTTAGTGATCTAATTAAGAGCTGGACACACAGCACTGAAACTGCCATCAGCCTTTTTTGTTACACAATGATAAGTTAATCAAGACCCTCATTTGGCAAAAAGAAAAAGAATATCTGTGTTTGCCTTTGAATGCACTTTTGCATTCTTATCAACTTTTGTGTGTAGTTTCTCTTCTCTTGTTCTCTTGCTTTTCTCTTCTCTCCTTTCCTGCCCTACTTTGTTTTCTCTAACATCCCCTATAGAATCTGGTTTCACTCCCTTGTCTTATATATGTGCTCATTTTTCAACATGCAGGACTAAAGTTGTAAACGAGTGTATTTAACCCTTTTCTTTCCCTTCCTTTCCTTTCCTTTCACTCTTACACCTTAATTTTTACTTCCCTCTTTGTATCTTTCTCCCTTACTGCCTCGTTTTTGCTTCTTTCCTTTCTTTTCCTTTCCTTTCTTTTCCTTTCCTTTCCTTTCCTTTCCTTTCCTTTCCTTTCCTTTCACACTTACACCTTAATTTTTACTTCCCTCTTTGTATCTTTCTCCCTTACTGCCTTGTTTTTGCTTCTTTCCTTTCCTTTCCTTTCCTTTCCTTTCCCTTCCTTTCTTTTCCTTTCCTTTCCTTTCCTTTCCTTTCCTTTCCTTTCCTTTCACTCTTACACCTTAATTTTTACTTCCCTCTTTGTATCTTTCTCCCTTACTGCCTTGTTTTTGCTTCTTTCCTTTCCTTTCCTTTCCTTTCCTTTCCTTTCCTTTCCTTTCCTTTCCTTTCCTTTCCTTTCCTTTCCTTTCCCTTCCTTTCTTTTCCTTTCCTTTCCTTTCCTTTCACTCTTACACCTTAATTTTTACTTCCCTCTTTGTATCTTTCTCCCTTACTGCCTCGTTTTTGCTTCTTTCCTTTCCTTTCCTTTCCTTTCCTTTCACTCTTACACCTTAATTTTTACTTCCCTCTTTGTATCTTTCTCCCTTACTGCCTCGTTTTTGCTCCTTTCCTTTCCTTTCCTTTCCTTTCTATTCCTTTCCTTTTCTTTCCTCTTTAGTGCTGCTGTTTCGTTTCTTCTTATGTAGAGGTCTGCTGCTTGCATACTTTTCATCATCAGGCCCTAAGTGCTGGAACAGCTGGAGAACAGCAAATATTGCCAGATGCAGAAGAAACGCTCTCATTGGGGCATTGCTCAGTGTTCACACATTCATGTGTGTTCATAAGCGAGTGAAAGAAATAGAGGGGGACTTATTAGGAGATAACATATGAGTGCAAGAGTGTGAATGTCTCCAGATCCCTCTGTGTGTTTGCATTAGTTTGTGTGTGTGTGTGTTGGTGTTTGTGCGTGCACCTGCTGGTGTATGTAATCGTCTGTGTGTGTGTGTGTGTGTGTGTGTGTGTGCGCGCGCATGTGTGTGTGTGTGTGTGCTGACCCACTTTGTCTGCCATGCAGCAGTGGCAGCAGCTTGTGCAACAGAGCAGGATGTGCATTTTTTAACAGCAACAGTCTCCTGTGCTCTGCACCGAACACACACCATAGAGAGAAAGTGTGTGTATGTGTGCGTATGCCTGTGTGTGGATGATCAAGACCTCCAACACTACAGCAGCACACAGCTCCGCTCAGAGAAAACCTAAAATGCTGAGAGAAATAAACCTGCATTTTTCAATAAAGGAATGTTTATCCCTCATCGTGTTTGTCAAGGATATCACAGACATGTTTCGAGTTCCCTTTTTCTGCCCTCACCATAAATATAAGCGAGCAGCTACAGTATGCAGCGAGTTAAACACTTTCAATAAAGGTTGAAGGCAGCAGCTGGCCTTTAAAGCTTTATTAAAGGGAACTGCGAAAGTCTGAGAACAGTATCGGGCAGCAAATTCAATTACAGAGATTACAAATCAGGAAACAGCAGAGCGCTATAAACAAGAATTACACTGAGTATATTGTAAAGATAAATTATTGAAGTAACAACTGGATCCTTAATACTGACAAGCTGATAAATAAGTCAGTTTTTTCCACTCGTGCAAGCAGGAAGCACAGGCACCCAGAAAGAAAATGAAGCCACAAAATGTACAACACAGTAATTCATCTAATTCATCCAGACATTCATTAATTTACATTTTACTGTTTATCCATAAAACATCACTGACATTTTATTTACATGCACAAATTGCTGATATTGCACAGGTAAGAACTCGAGCAGACTTTATTGTGGGAGCGATGCATTTTATTTTGTTCTCTTGATCAGTAACATTAGAGAAAACAATAGGCATTGAACTTATGATCATGTTATCTTTGAAATGGTTGCTTTAAACATGGAGACTGGGACTGCACCCACTTGCAATCAGCTGCCGTCGAAGCAACTTTGGTGCATCCAAAGTTTGTGATAAAACAAATAAATAGTGATGAAGTTGCTGCAGGGCACCAACTTAACTGCAAAAGAACTTGGCGCTCAGCAACTTTAGTCTTATATAGGAATATATACCAGAATGCAACCAGCTGAGTTTAATTTCCTATAATGCAAAGTGAGGTGTCATTGAACTCATTGGTGCAGCGTGACTCAGATTGATTATAAACTTGTATGAAAAAATGTAGAACTTGATACAGTTAATCATGCTCTGATATTCCTGTGAGCTCACTGGTTTCACGTAGGACAGAAGACTCAATAAAACCAACATATTCATGCATTAAATCACTGATAATAACTTCACGTTGAAATGAGATGAAACTGCTTTCAGATTTTCAGCTCCTTTGTGCTGCTGACAAACAACCTCTAACTGAGAAAGTGGATATAATAAAACTCATGGACTGAAAGCTTAAATTAAGCGACTGGTTGTTGGATGCGGCACACTTTTTGCAAATTGACGATGAGAAAAGCATGATCGCACATTAATGCTGAAGGCACAGCGTCAGTTTGTAAACAGCAGTCACAAAAAAGGTATGTTTGTTTTCCTCGTCAGGGAGGTGAGAGGTAAACAAAAGAATAACAGGTTGAAGTGGCAAGTGTTAACCCCATTGCTGTTTTTGAAGACTTTCGTGGCGCTGGGAAAAAAAAGTGTTTTTGAGGGGAGAAATAAGTGCCATGCCTCTTGGATGGCTGCGAGTTAGTTCTCGGAGAATAAAACCACCTTGTGCTGTGTTTACTTGTTTTGGACAGAGCTAAAATGGTAGCTAAATTAGATTCTTGTAATAAATCTGTTTTTAATTTAATTCTTCATCCATCATTTTTGACCAGACAACCAGTTTTTCTGATGTCAGCGCCTGTTGTGACAGAAGTGAGATGAGCAGATTTGCCTAAAAGTGTTTACGGTAAAAAGCTTACAGTGTCTTTATGCTACAGGAGGAAATAGGATAAAATGCGAGGGCAGACTTGGATATGTTTTTGCTGTCTGTGAACTAATTCAGAAGTATTGGAAAAATGCTGTGCATTAAACTAAAAGCTCACTAAGTGCAGAAGTTTCCAGCGCGGTGTTGTTCTCTGTCGTGTTGCAGATCAACATGTTACAGAGCTGGTGAGGTTGGCTTTTGTGGCAGGCAAAAGGTGTGACACATCAGTGTTTTTAATTGAAAAACTGGATGACTTTTCTTTTTTTTTCTTTTTTAAAAAAATCACTGTTACAGTGTGAAAATAAGTGCTTTAACACTCAGAGTGCCATCTTGTAGAGATGTGATCACACATCTCTCTAGCCTCCAGTTGGGCCCAGTTTTCTCAGTTCACTGGGTGTTTTATTGGCATGGCAAGTGTGATGGTGCTTAACAATTAACATCGTCAAATAAGAAAATTATGGGATGCAAACTTATTCCCCAAAAAGTTTTGCTTCTCTGTTAAATGTAACTAGATACTGTGTAATACTGTGTAAACATTTGTAAATCATTTAAATCTCATAACTTAAAGATCACATCATTGTCAAAATCACAGGGACCCAGAGAGGACCTAAATGGACAACTCACAGTCTTTAGTCTACAAAGCAGGTTTTACCACCATTTAGGAACTGAGAAGAATAGTTACTGCAGTTTTTAATTGTGTAATGCTTGCTCTTAGTAGACTTTGCGCTTAGCCACTCAACAATTCGGAGTCTCTCTTGTGTAAATGGAGGACAGGTGTGGACTGCAGACAGGCCAGTTCAGCACCCAGATTCCCTCATTACGAAGCTACACTGTTGAAATATGTGCAAAATAAGGTCCTTCCTTACACAGCGGCACATATTACTCCAAAGCCTGTATGTACACTTCACTGTTAAGGAGCCTTTATAAATCTGCAGTTAGCTATGTTGTACGCCCTAATGCACACATACACTACACCATCATGAATGCTTTAAATAAGCTGGTTGGTCCCTTTCCTCTTTAGCTCAGAGGATGTAGCAGCCATGATTTCAGTTCAATGGAAAAAAGAATAGAGCACATGCAGGTATGCATGTGTAAGTGAATGGATGTGAGCATCGTTATGCTCTGTAAATAGACATGCATAGAGATGCTTACATGGTGTTTTAAACTCTGTAGCTGTCCCTCTTTCTCAAACACACAGATATACACTCTCTTGGAATGAGCTAATCACACACTGAGTCATCAAATGAGGATTTCTCCTCTCTTCTCCTCTCTTCTCCTCTCTTCTCTTCTCTTCTCTTCTCTTCTCTAAATGGTACCATCATGTATATTCGATGAGTTATAAAAGCAGAGGGGAGTAACAATAGGCCAGTTGGAACTGCATCGTGTGTGTGTGCGTGTGTGTGTGTGTGTGTGTGTGTGTGAGAAAGAGAGAAAGAGAGAATATAGAGGGAGTGAATGCATGGAGTCAAGCAGACGGCTAATGGTTTTCCTTTAATAAACCACCATACCACTCTCGGATGACTCGCCTTCACACGCACACAGGCAGCCATGACTAAGATTAGCCTATTTAACACAACAATAAACAGAGGCCAGGAGATGAGAAGAAGAAGAATGAAAGGAAAGAAAAGGAATAGAAAGGAAAGGAAAGGAATAGAAAGGAAAGGAAAGGAAAACCATCAGATACCAGGATCTTTAATTTCAAATCCTTGCATCATTCATCTGTCCTGTCCAGGGAACGGCCTGCATACGGATTTCTTTATGAGTTACTCACATGTAAGAGTATTTAAATGCGTGACTCTCCATGCATACATGTGTGAGTGTGTGTTTATATCCTTTATGGCTGACAGTGTGTGCACACCTGTTTCTCCTGAATCCAGGCCACCATCTCGATCATTCTCTCTCAAACCCCATCATTATTTTCTACTTGGTTTCTATCTCATCCCGCCAAGCATCACTCCTCCTAAAAAATGTAAAACAGAGGTTTGTGTTTTCTGTTGTGAGCAGAGACTACAATATGAGCTGCAGGTGTTGCACACGTGGTGTGTCTCCACGAGAAGCCTCAGATAGGCTCATGTAAATACTTTCATCATATGCAGAACAAAGTTCTTGAATCAGGAGAAAATTGTGCAGATTTCTTGCTAAAACTTTCTACACACAAAGGCAAACGTGTGCATCAGCATTTTTTCTGTTAGATTTACACACAAAACTCTTTTTTTTATCCATCTCAATCAACGTGAGAGTTCCACTCCCATCTCTATCTTTATTTAACCATTTGCAAATAGTGGAGAAGTGGAGAAACGAACACGTGTTTTCGGTGGTTTCACTTCTGGAATCACAGATATCAAGAGCTATCAAAGGAATAAAGAAACAGAACGTTACAGTTCTGTAAGTTCAGACCAAAGGATCCTATCAGAGGAGGAGAAAACACTTAGGACTATTGGGTGGGGTATTTCAGGCCTTCTTCCTGTGCTTGTTGGGTAAATTACTGATTTCAAATTGGCCATAGGTGTATTTATTTTTGTCTGGTGTGTTAGCTGGTAGTCAATTTAATAGATAAAGCTACACTTTATCCTTTTCCATTACACAAAAGATTAACAGACTCACAATGACTGTATGTTTTTCTCTCCCATTCATTCCTTGTCTTAACTTCCAGAGCCATGATGTCTACAGGCTAACACTTACTAGGTTAATAATTATCAATGAAGAGGAGTGATAACTGTGCATGATAAAAGAAAGGGTGCGTTTGATTAGAGGCTGTAGGCAAAACAGCTGTCCAGAAACATTAAATTAAATGGGAAACAATTAGCTGGATTCAGTATTTGGAACATCCATGTGCGGTCTCTCCCTGACTTCTGTTGTCATGCTGGTAAAGTTGTTTGAGAACTTAACTTTACAAAGAAGCTCTTGAACCTAAATAAACAAGTGTGTAACTCAGCTCAGTTTGCAGTAAGATCACAAGCACAACAAGATACCTGACCTTTGATGACCTGTTGTAAAAATTACCTAAAAGATTTTTAACTGTTGTTGTGAATCATATTTTCAATATTTTATTATTTTCAGAAGACTCGTCTGCAAGGTTGAATAAAATTGTCCTGTCATCTTTTATGGTAGTTTTGCACTTATTAGCATTATTGTACATCTCTAATTATCTCTGTAGTTAGAGGTGGAGGTATGCACTGACAGAAGGATAAGCTAAGATAAGACCTGCTATGATGCATCGTTTGAAGATCAGAACATCAGAGGTACAGCTCAGGTTGAGGAGCAATAAAAGTAGAGGAGCAATGCTCAGAGAGTTTGAACATGTGTATAGTGGAAATGCAGGACAAAGGATGTAGAAAAGAAGAAACCACAGAGAAGGTTTTTGGAGGGAAGAAGGATATGCAGGCCAATGTTTTTTTTATAATCCCTGAAGGGAGCAACCAAAAGACAAATAAGAAGCAGAGTAGATGACGAAGACATCTCATATGAACCCCAAGTTTTTCCTTTGCCAGGTTAGTGATCCATAAATGCATGCTCATGGGTTACTCACTTCTTGGTAGTCTGCAGCTCTAATATTTTTCAGTGAAATTATTTTGATTGAGGTACGTCACTGGATTGCTTCTTGTTAGCATTGTTTCTAAAACATCACTGGTGGTTTATACTGGTAATTGTCATTTTTGTACTGGTTTTCAACAATTAGTGTGGTGGCGTTTCTTGACATTGCATATAGTGCAGCAGTCAAAGTCAGCTATCCATACTTGTGTCCAAACTTTTGACTGATGCTGTGGATGTCAGTGCTGGATGGTTCAGTCTGCCATGATGGCGAGAACAATATGACAGAATGAACTGTGGATGCTTTATCCGCACACCTGTCAGACCTGCAGGCCACACAAAATGTTACCCACACTGAGAAACCTGGATTTATTGCAATTCTTAAGCCAGAGGTTCGAACTCTTAAAGTTTTTATAAAGGTGCTTTATTAGAAGGTAAGACATAGTTGTTATTTGTTTTTTTTTTCTTGTTTTATTGAGGGGATCCTGGAAATAATCACACCACACAAAATCTAAAGAGAGAGGATGAAGTTGAACCTAAAACAGGCATTTTACTCAGTGCTGAGATGATGGTGTGTTTTTTTTTTTTTTTTTTTTTTTTTTGTTATTTGTAGTTTTCAGATTAAACATAATCTAAACTTTTACTGTCATTATCTCAATAACCTGGACTTTTTTGTAATCACAACTTAATGATGAAAAGATTTTGAATTGCAACTTTGTGATTAGTTTTCTATTCATTATCCCATTAGCCTAGAATAACAATGTGCTGTCTCATTCTTTGTCTCACTCAGTGTGTGTGTGTGTGTGCGCGCGCGCTCAGGAAATGATCCACTTCTGAATTTTGCTGTTGAGGTAAATTACACAACACTTTCTCATATCTCTTCTCCTGAGAGAGCTGCAATATTGTCACAACAGCCTTGCTAGCTTATTACAGGTATAGCTTTATTGATCCACACACACAGACAGACACACATTCATACACACATGACATGCACCTGTACTCTTACATATGCTCTTGAGGTCAAAAACGTAACACGTTGATGTAAAGCAGTTACAGGGGAAGAAACAGAAACACAGGAAAACTGTTTGCAGGTAAAATGCAGATATAAAAAAACAGTTCACACATACACATACACACACATACACACCTTGGGTCATTAAGGACTCCAGTGTGTCCTGTAAGCAGTTTAGTTCCCTGGTGGAACAGTAATATGCTGCTGTGTTTGTGTGTTTCTGTGTATGTGTGTGTTGACGTGTCAGCTGTTTTGTGCCTGTTAAGCCAGAGTTACAGTTTTTTAGGTGGCTTGGGAACAGTTTGTTAGTTAGCTTAGGGATGAAGATGTGCTGAAAAATCATTACACAGAAAATTGGTTTAAGGGACGACTCAGGCTCACTTTAGGCTCTGTCTTACCTTGATTGTATTCTGTGACAGTAACCACTAATTCAGTTCAGTACAGTTTAATTTACACAGCTCCAAATCACAACAACAGTTGTTATCAACAGTTGTTATAAAGTCACTTTACATTGTAAGGTAAAGACCCTACAATAATACAAAGAAAACAGAGAAAATCCCAACAATGATCCCTATGAATAAGTGCTTTGGCAAGAGTGGGAAGGAAAAACTCTCTTTTAACAGGAAAAAACCTCCAGTAGGACCAGGCTCAGGGAGGGGCGTCCAGGGGGTGAAGAAAGGAAGACAGGCATGAGACATGTGGAAGAGAGGCAGTGATTAATAATAAGTAATGATTAAATGCAGAGAAGTGCATAGACACATAGTGAGTGAGAACAGTGACTGAAGAAGAAACACTCAATGCATCGTGGGAATCCCCAAGCAGCCTACACCTATTGCAACGTAAGGAAGGAAGAATTCAGGGTCACCTAATCCAGCTCTAACTATATGCTTTAGCAAAAAGGAAAGTTTTAAGACTAATCTTAAAGGTAGAGATAGTGTCTGCATCCTGAAAATTGGAAGCTGATTCCATAGAGGATGGGCCGGAAAGTTGAAGGCTCTGACTCCCATTCTACTTTTTCAATACTTTAGGAACCACAAGTAAGATCACAGTCTGAGCACGCTCAGACTGCGGGGTGGAAGAAAGCGGTCCCACGTATTTCTTTAATATGGGCATAGAAGGACATACCCTGGTGAAAAATTACTCCAAGATTTCTCACAGTGTTACTGGAGGCCAAAGTAATGCCATCCAGAATAAGTATCTGGTTAGATATTAGACATATTTCTAAAAGGTTTTATAGCCGAGTGCAATAACCTCAGAAGCAGAAGATTAGAGGTAATCTAGGTCTTTATATCTTTAAGACATTCCTGCAGTTTAACTAATTAGTGTGTGTTAGCTGGCTTCATGGATAGATAAAGTTGGGTGTCATCGGCATAGCAGTGAGAATGTATGCTATGCCTAAACAATTTCTGGATCCCCCAAACCCTAGCTTAATAATATAGCAGTTTGAGAAAAAAAATCTATTTTGCCACAGTGGTTTTGTTCAAATGTTTCTGCAAGTGAAAGGTCACATATTTGATTTTTAAACTGAAAGCAATTGAATCAGTGAATTCATAAAGTGCCCAGCTCTAAGAAACATTTTTATTGTGTTGGTCAGTGTGGCCAAGACCTTCGCCCAATCATTAAAGCTGTGCCCTGGGCAGTCTGAACTGGTGCAATATGTAACACTAATCCAGTTTTTCCTGCTGCGTTTGCTAGTTAATGAAGAAATCTCAACGAAATATGCAGTGCTCTGCGAACACACATGGAAATGCTTTGTGTGAAACAAAAACAGATACTTGGTATGGCCGCCTTTGTCTTTCAACACAGCCTAAACTGACCGGATTTAAAAGTACCTTTGGCAGGCTAACTCGAGGTATGACCACAACACTTATTCATCCCTTGAGTTCGGTGCTTTTTGTATACTTTAATAATTCTTAGGTCAGCGTAAAATGGGTTAACAACAACAAATAGATCAGACAAACTCTGAAAATTTTTCTGGTACAAGGACTGAAACGCAGTGAAAAAGCAGCCAATGTCCAAAGGAACACTTTTTAACCTAAAGCCAAGTGCATTTGAGTGTTTGTGACTTTTTGAGACTTCTGCATCACCAAAAAAACATTAAAAAAAAAAAAAATTTTAAGGAATAAATTGTAAAAAAAAAAAAAGAAAAAAAAGAAAAAAAAGAAAGAAAGAAAAGAAAAAAAACTGCTTTAAAATAATGCTTTAAAAAATTCTGGCAATTATTTATGTTTCAGGCTTTAAACTGTTAAAGACCTTCAGAAAGTCTGGAGAACTCTTATGCTCTTATGAAGCTTGTTGGAATCCATTGGAATCCAAAGCCTTCTTTTGTGTGTCTTCCTTATGGACTGGAAACACTGGGCCTAAATGTAGTTTTCCTGAGGCCTGGATGTGACTGGCGCCTTGTTCAATACACATGATCACAATAAACCGGCTTCCTGATGTGTTGTTGCTTTCCAGATCAATGGCTAAACACCACCTGAGGAATTGGATAAAATGTTCTATGTGAAGTAGTATATTGTTTTACTCTTATTGCTGCTTCTTTCGAATAAAGAAGAAGATTAAGAGAGATAAAGAAGATGGGAGGGAGAAATAAACTGTAAGAGGATGGAAGAGAGGAGGAGAGAGAAGCTCTGCAGCATCTGGAATTGATTTCTCAGGGAGCGACCGAGAGAAGTAGGAAACTGCTGCTACATCCCCTCGAGCCTCTTCTGACACACACACACCTGTGAGAACACACCTGCACACACGCTGCTGATTCTGCGCATCACACCTACACACATTCCCATGCACACGCACACACACACACACACACACACACACACACACACACACACACACAGAAACACACCTCTGCCTCTTCAACTCGTTCCTTTTAACCTTGCTGAAGCTCAGGCTCAAATCAGTAGCAATCTCCCTCTAAAATGTTCTTCGTCGGGTTTTTCCTACCATCAGTGTGGCTAAATTAGCCCTCAACTAGACTCTGTTACACTTCAAAGAGCAACACAGAGCCGAAATAATGAAAAATACCTGCGTGTGTGTTTGAGTACAATTCATTACAGTGATATTGATCTGCTCTGAGGAAAAAGCTCTGAGGTTACTGCAGCCGCAGCTGTTACATTATGGAGGCTAGAGCAGCGTTTTGATTTATGATGACTCATCAGGATTTTTCGGGAAAATTTAAAGGCTTTCTGTGTTTAAGCTGCATCTCTGCGAACCTGAACACATTTCTTCACGCAGACACAAACTCTTAAAGAAGGGGGAAAAGAAAGATATTGTAAATCAGCTAACTCACTGGTGATGTGAATAATTGGCTTAATAACACGAAGGGTTAGAGCTCCTGATTTTGCTTGGGTGTTTAAAGTTTTATTTCTTTAAGGAGCATAACTACTGTGGTCCTTTTGTAAGCACCTAATTCCTTTACACGAAACCTCAGAACTAATGAACACAAAAGTACATAAACTGTAAAAAGTAAGGTGTTTCCAAAAATTTAGCTTTGCAACATGCGGTTATTACTGCAAGAGAGGACAATTTTAAACCAAACAATTATATTCAGAAAGTCAGAACTGTGAAAAAAAAATTAACTAAACAGCAAGTAACCAGAAAAATGACAAGAAGGTTTATAACATGTAAATGTGTCATAAGTGAGCGAGAGGCCAGTGGAAGGATGGACCCAAAAGCAGACTCAGTACACTAGGAACTCAAACTTAAACTGATTTAATTAAAATAATTTAATTAATTTAATTATTCAATGGCAGAGCAGGACATTGTGGAAACTTCACAGGGACAGGATCCACTGCAACGGGAAGAGGGAGGTATTATTTCCAGTACTGATGGCTACAGGTGAGTTTTATGATTACCACAGGTGGTGCAGCGGTGGGTAGAAAGAAGATGCAGCCTAGGAGGAAACAGGAGTGAAGGACTGGTCACAGAGGGAATCCAGGTTTGGAAGTAAGTGGAGAATGAACCAGAGGTGCGGACAATGGGCTGGAGTGCTCTGGTTTAATTTGGGATGGTGACAGACGAGTGGCAAAGGATGCTAAGGAGTTGCGGGTGTATTTGAACCCAGGCAGCTGAGCTGATCAGCCTCTCCATTTGAGGTTAGTCTACAGAGTTTAGATATACTTTGGGTCCTAACATGGTACAGTTAGGTTACGCTATGTGGGCTATAGCTGCCAGGAGAAAAAGGCACAGGACTGGAACTTATGTTGGGCCCCTCAACACTGAGAGAGAACAGCCCCTACGCAGGAATTGGATGTGTCCACCTCCACAATTAATAGTAATTTCGTTTCTGGGTGCACCAGAATCTGAAGCAACCATTTCTAAATTAATCTGTTCACCTCAGCGCCGGTCCTTAAGACCAGATGAAAGGGACCATAGATGAGGTGAGTTGTATGTGTGTGAGGTGGCTAATTGGCTGTAGTTGTGGATAAAGTGAAGGACTGGTGACAGAGGGAATCCAGGTAGGTAGGGAGGTAAGTGGAGAATAAACCAGAGGTGTGGACAACAGGCTGGAGTGCACTGGTTTGTGCACTCCAGCCTCCAGCACTGGAGACAAGGAAAGTAGGCAGGGAGGCAGATTAAGTCTGAGCGCCATGGGACTGAACAGAGTCTATTTCATAAGGTGGGATGAAGGACCGGTGACAGAGGAAATTCAGGCTGGTTTGGAGAATGAACCGCAGATGCAGGTAACTGGAGAAATGAGAGGATGAGATTGCACACAAGCAAATACTTGAACTAGCTACGCATAGAGGCTGATTTACCGTTATGGTTTAGCTGATAATCTGGCAGAGAGTGAAGGTCTGCACCGGTAAGATTGCCGTGCTGATTGCTGGTGAGCTGCAGGTGGAGAGAGGCGGGCATGGACCGTGCGAGGAACCAAAGCTTCAGACAGGGAAACAACAGCACAGCCACATCACCGACACCCCAGATCATGACAAAATGATAACATATAAAACTAGCTTGACAGACTCATGATGCTGATTCATGACAATGGAAACAACAACAAACATGAGCATCCAACATATTTGGAACCTTTATTGTGAAAATAATCTACTTTAGACCGTGTAAAATAGAGAGACTAAGTATCTGTGAGGCTGGATTGTGTAGGAATGTGAAGCAGGGCCAGTTCAGAGTGGCAGGGAGCTACAATTGTTTTAAAGAAAACAATTATGCACTTAGCCGCCATGGCTGTATGCACACTCACCAAGACTCCGTTGCTCATGAAAAACCATGCTCATGCTCAGTTTACTAAACAATATTTAGACAAGCCTGTGAAATACTGGGAGCATACGGTCTGGTCAGATGAAACCAAAACTGAACTCTTTGGATGCCATAATACACTCTACATTTGGAGGTCAAAAGGAACTGCATGTCAGCCCAAAACCCCCATTTCTTTGTACTTGATGATTTGATGGGTTGTTACCAATATCAGGTAAGAATTTAATGTCAAATGCACTTTTAGAAATATAATTACTTAGAAAATTAGTGATTATTATTTTACCCACTGTATATACTATCTACTATCTATACTATACTACTATTTGGATCAATTCACAGGGTTTATGTGAGTATAAAAATTCTGAGATGGCGCAGAGAGTGACAGAGTGAAACAGTTGGTAAAGAAAAGCCTTTCCTGAGTGGAAGTCCATTTACTCCAGCACCTACTGTTTTGGACTGCAGGGCTGTGTTGATGCTACAGTTAATGTGAGCAATGAGTGATATATCAGGCATAACCACACCATTACTCCAGCACAGCCGTCTCCTCTTGCAATTAAGCGCATGCTCACAAACAGACAGTTATCGGGATAATCATGGTTCTAAGGTCCACAGGTGACTGCATGGGTCAGCCCTTTCAACGATGAGATATTTCAAAGACAATACAACAAATTAACAACCCATTCCGCCCTCACATGCGGTAAGAGCCTGTTAAACAGTGGGAAACTGTATAGCAAATTTGCTGCCCTACGCAATCAGAGACAATAAATACAGCTGTGCATCCACTGGCTCTTCCACTGCTGCCCGCTCGTGTAACAATCAGCCGCTGGATGCAAATCTGTATTTATTGGCTTTGATTGCATAGAGCAGAAAATTTCCTATGCTATCTTCCAAACAGCTCACACACACAGTCCAGATGTACTGATCTTCATTCATAAAGACTTTCTGGAGGAGAAATAAACTGTTGCATGTCTGGGTTGTTTTTTACTGGTAATGCATGTGAATAATCTCTGCTAAAAATGACTGCCCAAAGAGCACAAAGGCAAGAAGTCATTACTTAATCCATACCTCATCCCGTGTGGACAAGTGGCAATTAAGAGAAACAGAGAAAGACTTTTGCAGTGCCACTGCAAGGCAAGTAAGGGCTGCAGAGAGGTGCAACATGTAGTTTCTGATATGGAGCAGGCATGTGATGCACAGTAGAAACATATTCCTCACTCACAGACTCACACAGCCATGGGAAAACCCTTTAACTACATATTTATGCAAAAAAGACTGGAGGGTGCTCCCTCCTAAAAATGAGAAAATGACTGATCCCTCAAAGTGCATCAGCAGTTGTAGAGAGGTCTCTGTAAAAACAAATGGAAATATGAATATGGATCGAAGTATACTGCCTGTTCTGCCCCATCAGCTTTTCTCTTTTTTAAGAAACATTGCAGCACTACAGACCTACATTTCCTCTTTACACTGCTGCATAGTGCACCACTCTGTCTTTTAAACCCATGTAAAATTGCTCTGAGCAGAGAAAAAACAGATTATTGGAAAACGGATATTTGTGCTGCTGATCATTTCTCTTTTATGCGCACTACTCTAATAAATACACTGTCATTTTAATTAAAAAGGCAAAAAAAGAGAGAGAAAGAAGCAAAGCCAGAAAATATGCAAGAAGAAATGCAAGAAAAAAAAACTCTGCTGTGTTATGATGTTCATAAAGCAGAGAAAATGGTTTTAAAATGACATTTATTTACTAGATTAAGCTTTTTCTCACTTGGCTTCAGGGTTTGCTGTGTATCAGTCATGAAAAAGCTGCAGAAGCCATCCCTGGAAGAAACCATCAGTGGTGTCCTGTCTCAGTCGGATGTTTTGTGACCCATCAATCCATCCGAACCTCCTCCTGTCTGCACATTTTCTGGCTATGTAATGTCACATCAATTCTGATTGAGGTCACTTCACTGTAAACTTGGTTTTCAGCACTTCCCGACTTGGTTTAAGGCTTAACTTACAGGAAGTCTCCCTTTTTAAAAATATGAATCGAAGTGTCACCAAATCCAGACTTGTCGTGCCTTAAACTTTTATTAACGCCTGACTTTAAGTGACTTTATTTTCTTTCAAATGTGGGTCTGCGTGTTTGACAATAATTCTGTTTCATTTTGACTTTGCTGCAGAGACACAAAGAGTCAAGGCTGCCCGCAGGCTGTTCTTCACACAAAGGTCAGGAGTCGCAAGAGCTTTCTTGTTCCCAGATTTTAGTGACAAGCAGCAAGATTTGGACAAAAAAAGTAAGTAAAAGAACTGTGTGGAAACTGTGTATAGATTGCAATAACTGGTATGTCTCTTTTAACCGCATTTTGAAGCAACAGTAGCTCAGCAAGGTGATAAAGAAAACAGTAATCCGGCGATAATTTATGAATCAGCAGGATGTTGTAATGACACATAGATGCACAGACATGACACGGGTGATAGAGCAATGGAGGCTTTACCAGCTGAATAAATTGTGACTGACAAATGTAATTTTTTTCCTACTCGCATTTATCAAGCTATTTCATAGGCACTTTAGAGCCCAATGAAGTCCGTTCTCCCGGAGTACACACACACACACACACACACACACACACACCCAGTGATCTGTATTGGCAGCATACATCTTCATTAGTGTCATATCTCTGTTCCTCTCACACTCTGTGGCTCCAGTTTCTTTTGTTTTTTCCTCATGAATGTTAAAATCTCTGAGCATTAACACTCTGTCACATTTAAGCGTAATGACTGAGAGAACCTCGGAGGATTGTTTAGTCAAAATTCCAGTTAATCGTGGATACACTTGCTTAAACTCACGCAGGAAAACATTCTTGAGAGAGCAAAAAGAGAGAGAGACACAAATGATGAATATGGCTCTATTTCCATTTTATTGCAATAAGTAAAATTTATGGCAACAATTCTTTTTTGACCGATGTTGTGTTTGAAGGCAGATAGCTCAGGCACAAAACAGCAGATTACGTCTATAGATATGATCTTTCAAATGATTTGCTAAGAGGACAAAAAGCTTTCTCTTTTTTTGCCTTTGAAAGAAAGAGCTTTGAGTGGTTTCACGAGGGACAGGAGGTAATGGATAAGCCTCTTGACAGACTAACATTGTCCCGCTCTGTGTTTTATTAAAAAGTGAAGATTTCTGCAGCTTTCACAACCAAATAGCTTTCCACAGAAACTGCCAATTATGATGTCAGACATTAGAATAAGACTTCAAATAGACACACATCAGTGCTCACACAGCACAAAATCAGACCAGAAAATATGGCAGGAAACTGGCAGAAAAAAAAAACTAATACGTAAATGACCAGTATAGTGGATTTTTTTTTACAGTGGACTCTGTGTTCGTATTAAAGTATTAAATCTGGAAGTCCATGCCACGAATAGCTCTGGCTTAACACTCTATACTTGACTGATAAATGTACTGATAGTAAAAAGAAAAACAATTGCTTTATATCTGAGTTTGCAGCATTTAGAAAATATGCCGTGCCATAATCACTTTTTCTTTTTTTTTGTTTTCTTGTTAGATGTGGTAGTCATAAAAACACTCCCAATATAATACTATCATGAAAATATATTACTGTATCACGATATATAAAGTTATGTTATTATACATATATTAGACATACCCTAACCCTGAAATGCAGACAGAAGGAATTTATTGACTGTTTATTTGCTGACTGTATGTTGATATTAGTGTTTATGTGTGTGTGTATTATTATTTTTATTCGGCTTTATGTGTGCTGAGTGCTAAATCTGTGATGTTGCTGTGACAGCCGGTCAGAAAGACCAAATTAGAGGCTTCCAGGGGTTCACACAGGTGGTTCTACTCCTTTAGACAGAGGGCTCTGGGTTGGGTCGGGATGGGTCTTTTTGTACATGGTTTATGCACTGCCTGCCTCGTATTATTATTCTAAAATATCGTAGAGAGTAGAAGGTACTGCTGTAGACCTCTGGTGCTGAAACATGGACAAAACGCAAACCCTGAACAGTTAAAACTGTGGCCACTCTTCTGCCTTGGTAGCATATTGGAATTGTTTAAGATGTGAAACAACAGCTGTGCTGCTGAACCGGCTTCTCTTTGATCCTCACTAGTCCTTGAACACAGCCAGAGTTTCTTCCTATAAGTTGGTCACAATTATTGTGCTCTCTTCTCAGTATTTTTTTTTTTATCCAATCAGAAGATCAGTTTTGCTCGAGGGCTTTACATGAAAACACAAAACTCCATTTGAAGACTCAAAGGCTCTTCCTAATTTCAGGTTGTTTTTCTTTTCATCATCTCTGGCTGTTGTGAATTTAATGTGGCAGTTCTCGATGTGTTTCAGACTTTTGTTGAGAACGAAGAAGAGACATTTGGTCAATATTTCAGCACCAGAGTGCATCGCCTACTTTTTTCTACTATGAACTACTGTAGCCTACTATAGCCACAAGCTAGTTTATTCTTGTATAAAAGCACTTCTTCTTATGAATTATAACCTAAAACCTTTTCTTTCAAAGATAGAAGCACAATGATAAGGTAGACGATGCCTTGTATGTAGAAATAACCTCTTTCTCATTTTTCTACTACGATGATTCAAAGAAACGACAAAACAACAAATAAGCTGAGGTAACACAGGCTGTTGTCCTACACCACAAAATACTGTTAAAAATGACACTTTCAGTATGTGCTGTGTCATTTTTCTTAATATATTTGTGAACGCATCTACACCACACCTTTTTTAGAGTAAATAAAAACTATTTTGCGTAAATAAGCACCAATGTGACTTTGGAGTCTCATTTCTACAAGTGATGATGATGATGATTGTGATTGGGGGAGCTCATTGTCTTTTTATGCTTTTTGTTATCAACCCTTATCATCCTCTCTCCTCTGGTTTATTCTCAAAGCAGATTATTTGCTCAAGGTTTGCTGCAAAAATTTAAACCCAGAGAAGCCGAAACATGGCAGCTGCTTTATTCCTTCATTGCTGCTATAGCTTTGTTCATTAACCATAGGCTGAGTCGAACCTGGTAGTACTTTTCCGAGTCTTGATTACTATTGGTTTAGTTTTTCAGGACTAGTTTTGATGAAAAACCTGAATCTGAAATCCCATTATGCAGCTGATTTGTGTTCTTCTTCCTCTTCTTTGTTTTAGCTAGGGCTCCTGTCTCTTTTGTTCTCTTTGTTCTGTTATTTGAGTAACTGTATTTCTATCAACAAAAGCTTGTTGAAGGGGAGCAGTGCTTTAGCATCTCACATGTTTCTGTGGAACCAGCTCCTGGTTTGGATTCAGGAGACGGACACCCTCTCTAATTTTTAGATCAGGTGAGCCTGAATCCTCCCTTTGTTGTGCTGACATAGGCTTAGCTTTTCGGGACTTCCCCAGCAGATCGTAGCAGATGGCCATCCCTCCCTGAGCCTGGTTGTGCCTGAGGTTTCTTCCTGTTAAAAGGGAGTTTTCCCTACCCTCTGTCACCTTTGAGTGCTTGCTTAAAGGGGGTTATTTAATTGTTGGTGTTTTTCTATTATTGTAGTGTCTTTACCTTTTAATATAAAATGCCTTGAGGTGGCTCTTGTTGTGATTTGGTGCTATATAAATAAAATTGAAATGTTGGGTTTCTTTGAGCCATGAATTTAGGCACCTAAATAATGATGGAGGGGAGGGATATAATTTATTTATTTTCTGGTGCTTCCTTTGTTTAGAACTGTCCCTCTGAGGCTTTTTTGGGACCTGAAATGGCCTGTTAGGAACAATATAATGAACAAGATAACACTGGGCATTTTGTTTCACTTTCTAAGGCTTGGTCAAAACATGGTGTAAACATTATGAAAGCACAGAGCCGTCATGTTTGCACGTTATGTGTTTGGTCAGTCTTCTCCAACCTTTTGCGTGCAAATGGTGCAGTGAGGAAATTCATCAGAAATCTTTCAGTCATGCGTATTGATGAGGCACCATTTCAGCCGCACGCAGTTATTTATAGCCACAGTTTTTGCTTTTGGGCCTGTAAAAAAAAGTATTCCCCCTTTAAATATTCGTCTCACGCTGTGTGTCTGAATGTTTTGACATCTCACTCTGAGTTGTTTTGCCTTCGAGACAGATTAGTGGGCCAGTGATTTGAAAACAAGCACAGTGACCCCAGTAAATAAGTTCAAGTAGTTTTGATGAAATCTGTTTGATTACAGTCATTCTTCTATGCTGCCTGTTTGTTTGTTTTTTATGAATACCTCCTCAGACACTGTCGTATCAGAAACAGCTTTGTTTGGCAGAAATTCATCAGGACAATGCCCTCTCCTACTGTTCACAGCCGCGAACGTTTCCTCTTTATCACAGCAAAATGTCACGAACTGAGATCTCAGATTTATTTCGGATGGGGTCTTTACTCAGTCAACCAAAGACTAACTAGCTAATTAGATCTCAGGCTACCTGCTGTGTTTGCCTTTGAGGAAGGCAGTGGTATAATAACATGGAGTGGGCACAGATTTTGGGGGTGATAAAGCTTGAGCAAGTGTGCAGCTGCATATCTGAATGCCTCCCTGTAATGATGCGTGTACATGCGAGGTTGGGAGAATGTATTAGACATTCTGTGTGTGAGCTTTAAAAAAAATAAAGGATGGGTTTTTTAATGAGTTTGTGTGTGCGAAATAAAACCAAAAACAAAATGTGGTTTGTGTTGAATGTGTTTGCAATAAGATGCTTTATTACCTACTCAGGTGTTCAATCACAGCTGATAGGTTTAAGGGAAGAGAGACCCGTTCCCATTGTTTTCTGTCATACAGTGAAAGCTTGACGGAGCTACAATGGCCTAATTTTCTGCTTAACTTTGTAAATTATAACAAGTTCCGCTTTAGTGCTATACCAGTCAGAAAAACAAACAAAAACAAAACAAGGCTTATGTCGCAAATGCAATAAATTTTCAGTCTTTCTTTTAAATGCGTTTCTTAGTATATCATTTTAATCTTGTAGAGAACCCAAACATATTCTGCGAGCAGTCTTTGGTTCAAGTTGAATGATTTTAGTCAGTGGCAGGGTTGGGGTTTCTTTGCCAAGCCCAAATAAACTCACCTGTACAGCTCAGAATCGGTTCAAATTAATGCATTCTCATTCGCGCACACTCCTCAGACTGCAGAAGCCAGTGATCAAGCCACTGACCTGCTAATTCATTGACCACCAGATGTACCTCGTAAGCCACTGCCATCGTGCACACATGTGGCACAGTGGTGCAGTGATTAGCGAACAAAAACGCATATGAGGCTAAACTGGCAATTCTTAAGTAGTCATAGGTGTGAGTGTGAATGTCCTTTCTGTCTCTCTGTGACAGACTGGCAACCTGTCTGGATGCATAGACAGGTGCCGCATTCTCAAGGCACGAGTCTCAATATTAGAAGCAGGTGTATGCCTTATACTGTCATCACTGCCACCCTGCTGCAACTGACTGAAGCATCCTGATGTCAGGCTGAGCATGCATGACGTCCTTTTTCTGATCCCTTGCATGACCATCTGACTATTCTTGGTGGAAGTGACTTGACAGAGCTATCGAGATGAAGTTCTCTAACCTGTACAACAACACGGCCTGTGGCAGTTTGAGTGTCGCCTCCACATTGCCAGAGATCATTAGCATATCCAGACACTTCCTTGGCCAGCATTTAGTGTTGATATCTCTCCCACTGAATATGCCTGGGTAATCTTAGGCTGGCATGTTCATTAGAGGCAACCAGAACCCATTGCAGCTGGCTGCTGCATTTATCTGTGAATGGAAAGAAATTGCTCAACAACAGATCTGCAGTCTGTTCTCAGACAGGTGACTGCTTGCACCTGTCTGAGGTAATACTGTCAAGCACCGTCATTATAACAGTCTTGTACTATACATACAGTGTATATATCTGTTTTGTTTGTTTGTTTTTTACTGCTATTGTACATCAGTAAAGTGCAGGAGCCCATTTTTCCAACTAGATAAAAGTCTAATACAACCCAAGAAAACAGTTTAGGCATGAATCACACTTTGTAATATCTGTGTTTGGCACTGTCATGTATTTTTAGACTCATATGTTTAATAACAAATATTTTTGGCTTATGTAGTAAGGAAAGTACAGGGGGTATAATGAAGTGTCCACAAAGAATTGTGCCAATGACCTAGCATGCATAAAAACAGGACCATCACTAATACACAATACTTTGACTCTGTTCATGTTACAGTATTGTGTATTAAAATGTGGGTAGAAACTGATGGTTACAAATGTTTATTTGTGTGTTTGTAGTTTCCTGGGGAGATAAACTGGACTGCATTTTTGTTGGGAACTGTTATTTCAATATAACGGAGTCCAGTACAGCACGTACCCAACAACTGGAACCTCAGTAATAACAGAGCCAACACACGAAACAATAAAATGCAGAAAAATCATAAAAAACGGCCTATTAAGGTTGAATATGAGCTAAATATGATATTGTAGTCCATTTGTAAGAGTGTTTTGAAGTGCTTATTTTACTAGTTGACCTCTGTGAGGCAAACATCCAAAATGCTGTATGCTATATGTGAGGCTCATATGCAATACATTAAAACCAAATCAAATCAAAACAAAGGTTTTATGCAGTGAAAGGTTCATTAAAACAATGTAAATATACATTTCAAAACAATTCTATGGGGCAACAGTTGCCAAGTCATGATGATGTCATAGGCTCCATTCCCCAAATTCCACAGTTAGGTTTGATTTTGTGATCTGAACACTTCAAGATAAACTTCAGACAAAAAAACTAAGAAAAACAGTCACAAAACTCAAGATGAGTGAAGAAGGCCAGCCGCCATACAAGTCGAGCTCAGTGTATAATGAACTCCGTTTGGAGGGACAATTTTGTGATGCAATCATCAAAGTGGAGGATGTTGAATTTCCAGTCCACAGGATCATCCTGTGTAACTGTACGCCGTACTTCAGGTGAGTTGCTTACCTGATAATGTGAAGGACAGTTGACGGATTTATACCTGTGAAAAATCTAATTCATGGTCTTAGTCGGTGAAACAGTGCCAACAAAAAGGAATGGGTTGAATCATAAAACTTTTGTGATAGAAAGACTTTGTCACGGTCAACTGACAGATACACCCAAAATATAATGCAAACATTTGCAGATTTCATCTTTACCTTCACAGAGCTCCAGATTCCACTTCAGTAAATGTGCCATTTAAAAAGCACTGTGAATCACTTAGTGATCATGTGAAGTCTAATTGAAGTGTTTTATTAAGTTAAATAAATATCTTCCCCACTGTTATTGAGACAGTAAGACACACCAGACTTCCTGATACTAAAAAGGTTGAACTTTGTTATACAGTTATACGCTGAGCAAAAGTTTTGAGTTGCCTCTCATTTGTTTATATTTTGCTTTGAAACAGATGATTTTTTTAAAAGTCCAGTTGAGCAATAGTTCTCAAAGTGTTTTTTTGAAGACTTGTAAAGGTTTTGTTTGGACATTTTTCACCCTTTTTAGTCCAGTGCTTGTACCAGATCATTTTCAGAGGAATGGTTTTGTTTTTGTTCATTTGTTTATTTGTTTGTTAAGCCATTTAACGCTGATATATGAATCATTCAAGCATAAAAAGGACACTAAAACTCAAAGGATGAACCATTATTGTTTCTACACATAACGCATACTTAGTGAAGAACCAATTTTAAAGACAAAACAAAGAGTAGCACGCATAAAAAAAAAGTAATGGTCTACAGCAGTTGAACAGTATCTGAAAGTCATGTCCTTGAGAAAAAAAGAAAGAATCCAGCAAATTTATGACACAAGACCATTTAATCCATCTACTTATCATGAAACCTAATCAGAAATGGTTATGGAAGGGAAACAGAGACTGTAAGTAAGCAACATGCACTGGAACTTCCATAAGGAAAGGAAACAGACTGAGGTATGCCAAATTACACAATAACTAGACTAAAGATCAGGGCAAACTGGCCTTATGGAGTTGATTTCAATATTTGTCATAGAGGTACAACAGTGAGTGTTTAGAGTTAACTTTAAAACACGGTGGAGGCTCTGTCATGGTGTGGGACTGCATTGTGTTTGGCAATAGCTTCATAAACATGGTGCCAATGTAATAAAGACACTGAAAACCCAACAATCAAGCGCACTAAACATGTACAAACTCTGTTTTGGAGTTATATACTCTATGACAATATGGACTAGACATTACAAGACTATCACAGTAATCACATAGTAACACATGTAATTAGGCAATCATTTCCATTCCTGTCAACAGATTTTATATATTTATCCTACTTGTGCATGACATAGTTTATTATCTTGTTACCTCCACACCTTTTAATATTCTCTACTCTGACTCCATCTCTACCCTCAGGTCTCTTTTCACCCACTGCAGCGACCCAGACAAACAGGTCTTCAACATACCTGGCTTGTCTCCTGAGATGATGGCACTCATCATTGACTTTGCATACACCGGCTCAGGTTCCATAACGGGGGAAAATGTAGTGGAACTTCTCATGGCAGCTGATCAACTCAATGCAATGGACATTGTGAAACTCTGCTCTGACTTCCTCTGGGAGCAACTGTGCCCAGAGAACTGCGTTGGCATTTGGCAGTTCACAAAAGTATGCTTATCACCCGAACTACGCGCCAAGGCCTACCACTACATCATCAATAACTTTGAGAAGGTTGTTCTTGAGGAGGAGTTCCTGCAGCTAACTGTGGAGGAACTTGCTGACATCTTTGATAGAGAGGACCTCAATGTGCAGTTGGAGACCACTGTGTATGAAGCGCTTACAAAGTGGATTAGTCATGTACCTGCAGAACGGGAACAACACCTCACCGCTCTGTTGTCCAAGGTCTATAAACTTTCATTACTACATTTAGTTTGGACTTAAATCTTCAGCATTTAAGACATAGATTGAGTCAATCCATCTGGGTATAAGGATGCTTTAATATCTTGAGATGTTGCTCTTTTCAGCTGTAGCCAAACCACATTTAAGAAATTCTCTTCAAGAGCATTACAACCGTATCAGATCTCTACACACATACTATAGAATAAATTATATTTATTAAGTATAGTTGCTATGGCTATGACTAAAAACTGTCCCTGTTGACAAAAAGGCTAATGGTGTCTGACTTTGGTCGCTCTCTTGCTAGCAATAAGAAAATTAAACAACATTAGGAGCATTATCCTAAAGAAGCTTGAGTTTACTAAAACTGATGTAGTTGAAATTCATAGTCATATTCTCTTCTGTCATCTCTCTGTAGGTCCGACTGGGATTGATGACTTCAGACTACCTAAAGGACAATGTGCTGTCCAGTGAGCTGGTGGAGGCCAATTCTGAGTGCCTGTCCATGATAAGGAATGCCATCTTTGACATACATGATCTAGGAAGCAGACCCTTCATGTCTGGCTTGTGTCACCCTCTTGCTCGTCCCCGCCTGCCTCATTCCATCCTGCTGGCCATTGGGGGGTGGAGTGGTGGTGATCCAACTAACGGCATCGAGGCCTACGATTACCGGGCTAACCGCTGGGTCAACGTAACGAACAACCTTGAGTGTCCTCGTGCTTATCATGGAGCCGCCTTCCTCAACGGGTACGTCTACTCCGTTGGTGGCTTCGACAGGGTGGAGCATTTCAACAGCGTCCGTAGGTTTGACCTGACCACTCGCACCTGGAATGAGGTGGCGCCCATGCACTCCCGCCGCTGCTATGTGAGTGTGACTGTGTTGAACGGGTTCATCTATGCCCTGGGAGGCTACGACGGGCATGTACGACTCAGCAGTACAGAGCGCTATCAACCGGAAATCAACCAGTGGAGTCTTATTGCACCGATGCACGAACAGAGGAGCGACGCCAGCTGCACAACACTTAACAACCAGGTGGGTGAAGTAAAAGAGTAGCAGAGAAATAGAGTAGGGTCTCAGGCACACAGGCCTAGAGACCTGTCAGCAACCTTTGGTAACAACCAGTTGCTAGGGAAAAATGTGTACTCCTCAGCTGGTTAGGCAGTGGTTGTATGAAAGACTCTACAGATTTCTACAGCAAATAGTTTGTGGGTATTTGCAGACAAGTCAGAGTACTCCATGCAAACCTCAACAGTCTGCTAACGACCAAAGGAAACACAAGGAGGCTTGTGGTGCAACACCTTCTTGGTTACAATTTCACAGTAGTGACAGCCATCAACCTCCAGCAACCACTTGCCAACCAGTCAGGGAATACACACTTTACAGTGCAGCGAGGTGCCAGATAGGTCACAAACTGGTTTCTATGTTCATGTTTTCAAATTTTAAAGTATAGTTTAAAAAGTTGAAAAAATTTGAAAAAAAGTTAAAAAGTTGAAAAATATACTAATATATGTATATATATATATATATAGTTTCTAACTGATCTCAAGTGCATCTTTGCATTTATGTACAGTACTTTAGTTGAGTTGACTTGTCAACTAAAATATAACAGATATTAAAAAAAAATTTGTAAAACACATCATTATTTTATTACATTAAGATCCCAGATTACAATTATTTATTTGCATTCCTGAACAGAAAAATTAGCCTTATTGATTGAATGTTATGTTTGATTCATTTCGGGCTTTGTGGCTCAAAGAAGTCCCACATACTCAGGTAAAATTTGGGTATATAAACATGTTTTTATTACAGGTAATTGTAAAACACACACATTTGTTATTACACATTTGTATTTTTCAGTTGGACACTTGGGTACTGAGTATCGGTCTTACTTCACAAATGATGTGGAAACATTTCACTTACAGGTAACATTGTTTCCAACTGAAATCTAAGAAATGTAAAAATATTTAATGTCCCTTTTTTGTTTTCAGATTTATATTTGTGGTGGATTCAATGGCAACGAGTGTCTGCAGACAGCTGAATATTACAACCCAGAGAGCAACCAGTGGACGATGATCAGTCCCATGAACAGCCGCCGCAGCGGGATAGGTGTCATTGCATATGCGGATCATGTCTTTGCAGTAAGACCACAAAGTAGTGCTGACACTCACGTAACATACAAATCAAATCTGTAATGTGCTTTGATCAGCAAGGCTTAACACAGATTTGGCTGACACAGAATTTTGTTAACTTTGTTTGGTATTTATCAATGATCAGATTCCTATCCTGACCACAGGTTCAGAGAAGGCATTCTTACTCATTCTATGTATTAATTTAACTGATTAGGGATGTTTCTGCCTCATTAATTTTTTGTTTTTTTTTCATGTGCCTCATTCCCAGAATGTTGTGTCTTTGATGATTTCACTGATGATTTCACATTTCATTCAGTACAACAGAAATACTTATTCAAAACCAACATTGTCATCCTCATCGTTCCATAGAGGACATATGTTAGAGACAATTTCAAACTTATCCTGCAACACCTTTAGAAAAATGAGGGAATAAGCCAAGTGATTAGAACTCATCCTCTGGGGACGGTAGGCATTTTAGCTTTAAATTTATCTTTCTATTTGCCTTAAAACCATTTATTTAGTTGATTTGCAGCTGCACCCTTTGGTAAAAGCAAAGATTTTAGTCTCACCTTCTGAGACACACTTCTTTATTTAGCTAGCTACCGTTTAGTATTTATTTTTTATTCAGACTAAGTCTCTATTCAAAAAAAGGAAAATTTATTATCAGCAGAATGCAGTGACCTTACCCTGGCGCTGACCTCAGGGTCTTTGATCAGGCTTTTAGGCCCCAAGGCCTGTCAGGGCTACTTTAATCTGTTATAGGAAGAAAGGGCTGGAACTCAATGTTCCTTTTTGGACTAAAGGCAAAAGAGCTGTGAAGACATTTATACTGAAAACACAAATACTTTTTGTCGAGGGCTATTCATCTTTGTTGATAATAGCGTGGTGTAATAGACAACAGTGCTTTAATAGCTGTAGTTGAGGCTTGAGTGAAAAAAGGTCTCATATAGACTTCCACAACAGCTGGCTTCTACTTTATTTTACTTTCTCCTTTTAATTCAGAAGTCATTTTCACACACCCCTGCACCCTGATCTTTTCTAGACATTCCCAACAAATGTGGGCCTGTGAGAATGCAAATACTGGGACATTAATGGGCCTTTTTAAAAAACTTTTATGTGTAAACTCCATATAACAGCATGAGAATATGTCAGGTAGTTGTTCGCTTTATCCAGGTAAAACCCTAAACCAATCAGAGTATTTCAAGTAGTCAGATCACACCTAAAGCAAACAATCTCCTTGTATCTGCTACATATTAAAGGAAACTTTGGACAATATTGCAACTTAATTCTTCCGTCACTTTCTGGAGTATCTGTGCAAAAACAGCTAAAGACATATAGCAGGTGCATTTTCTTACAGGGGTACGGTGAAGCTGGTTACACTTACATTCAATCATTTGAGCCACGTATTTACTTTTAGGTTGGTGGCTTCGATGGAAACAACCGTCTGCGCACCGCTGAGGCTTACAACCCGCATACCAATACGTGGAACTTCGTGTCCTCCATGCTGACCCCCCGCAGCAACTTTGGCATTGAGGTAATTGACGATCGCCTCTTTGCCGTCGGGGGTTTCAACGGCTTCACCACCACTTTGAACGTCGAGTACTACGACGCTTTAACCAATGAGTGGTATGAGGCGTGCGACATGGAGATTTTCCGCAGCGCCTTGAGCTGCTGTGTGGTGTCCGGACTTTCCAACCTGACTGAGTACACCTTTCCTCGTGACTTCCTGCCACTTGCAAATGTGCCAGAAGAAGCAATGGAGTCAGCAGAGTCCACGTAACATCTTTAAAGTGCAGTACTGCCATGTGTCAACATCTGAGACTCCAACATGAAGGACTGAAATAAATCTTTAGAGCATTAAACTGCTGGTGAACTGGACATTTTTTGTAGATATTTCAAAAACTTTCAGTATGTGTGTGAGGAGAGCCTGCACTGTAGATACTGGGTTTTATTAAGAGAATGCAATTGCAACAATAACAAATTGAAAAGATTTTTTCATTCCCTGTAATGTATGGCTGCTGAGTAGCCATACCAGACATGCATACAGGGTGACCAGATCACAATAAGCCGCATGTCGGACTTTTCAACTCTTGCTAGGTAAACACAATAAGAATAAAGGGAAGTTTTCACTCTCCCTTGTTATTTCAGCTGCGGTTCTGCCTGGTAACAGTCTATAGGTTTGAGTAAGGATGTATCCATAGGTCTTTTTGGAGCACTAGCTGACAAGACATGAATCTTTAGCCAAATATCACACAAATATACTGTGTCGCTTCACACCATTTTTTTTATCTTGTGTGAAACTGAAAAATAACTCTATTTCTCATTACATCTGTCATCTGCTTTGTGGTATTTTACACTATATTGCATAGAATGATATATTTGTTTATGGTTAAAAGCACCAACTTTATATGTACTAAGGAAAATCCAGTGTTTAGAAAGGTGGATGTCCTGCAGAGCCTGTAAAATGTGGGACATTGGTTCAAGATGTGGGAGAGGGGGGAAAGCATAAAAATGCTGTGCAGTCCCCCTTATAGGGGGACATCTGATCCCCCTACCTGAACAACATGAAGTATGAAGTAACACCAGTAACACAACACCTTATGGAGGTAAACCAATGTGTAGACAGTGATGTGCAAAGCTGTTCATAGGAACATCCTCCATCCATGGTGGTGTAATCTTTATTCTGATGCTGAATTGATTGATTTATGAATTTACTGTAAACATTTCTTACATTTTTCTTATTGCAAGCAGAAACCTGTCCCGGGATTGTTCCTGCTGCTCCCCTTCGTTTTATAAACACTAAATCAAACTCATTCCATTATATATATATTTTTAATTTAGGATGATGTTTTCATACAATCCTCTACATCTGCATCAAACCAGGCTTGTCATATACAACCTGCTTTTAGTCGTATCTATTACATCTTTGAGCAATTGCTCAGCAACAGAGTTGGACGCGCGTGCAGTCTGTGGTCAGACAGGTGACTGCTTGCACCTATTTTGGCTTGTGTAGTAAGGACAGTACAGGGGATATAATGACGTGTCCATAAAGAATTGTGCCAATGACCTAGCATGCATAAAAACAGGACCATCACTAATACACAATACTTTGACTCTGTTCATGTTACAGTATTGTGTATTAAAATGGGGTAAAAACTGGTGGTTACAAATGTTTATTTGTGTGTTTGTAGTTTCCTGGGGAGATAAACTGGACTGCATTTTTGTTGGGAACTGTTATTTCAACATAACGGAGTCCAGTACAGCACGTCCCCAACAACTGGTACCTCAGTAATAACAGAGCCAACACACGAAACAATAAAATGCAGAAAAAAATGGCCCTTTAAGCTTAAATATGAGCTAAATATGATATTGTAGTCCATTTGTAAGAGTGTTTTGAAGTGCTTATTTTACTAGTTGACCTCTGTGAGGCAAACATCCAAAATGCTGTATGCTATATGTGAGGCTCATATGCAATACATTAAAACCAAATCAAATCAAAACAAAGGTTTTATGCAATGAAAGGTTCATTAAAACAATGTAAATATACATTTCAAAACAATTCTATGGGGCAACAGTTGCCAAGTCATGATGATGTCATAGGCTCCATTCCCCAAATTCCACAGTTAGGTTTGATTTTGTGATCTGAACACTTCAAGACAAACGTCAGACAAAAAAAACTAAGAAAAACAGTCACAAAACTCAAGATGAGTGAAGAAGGCCAGCCGCCATACAAGTCGAGCTCAGTGTATAATGAACTCCGTTTGGAGGGACAATTTTGTGATGCAATCATCAAAGTGGAGGATGTTGAATTTCCGGTCCACAGGATCATCCTGTGTAACTGTACGCCGTACTTCAGGTGAGTTGCTTACCTGATAATGTGAAGGACAGTTGACGGATTTATACCTGTGAAAAATGTAATTCATGGTCTTAGTCGGTGAAACAGTGCCAACAAAAAGGAACGGGTTGAATCATAAAACTTTTGTGATAGAAAGACTTTGTTACGGTCAACTGACAGATACACCCAAAACATAATGCAAACATTTGCAGATTTCATCTTTACCTTCACAGAGCTCCAGATTCCACTTCAGTAAATGTGCCATTTAAAAAGCACTGTGAATCACTTGGTTATTATATGAACTAAATTCAGACTGTGTTGACTGAAGTCTAATTTACGTGTTTTATTAAGTTACAACATTTTGATGCACTCTTATCAACCCAATAAAACACACCAGGCTTACTGATACTAAAAAGATTGAACTCTGTTATAAAGTCACACGCTGAGCAAAAGTTTATAGATGAGTTTTTGTTCATTTGTTTATTTGTTTGTTAAGCCATTTAACGCTGATCTATGAATCATTCAAGCATAAAAAGGACACTAAAACTCAAAGGATGAACCATTATTGTTTCTACACATAACACACAACTTAGTGAAGAACCAACGTTAAAGACAAAACAAGGAGTAGCACACATAAAAAAAAGTAATGGTCTACAGCAGTTGAACAGTATCTGAAAGTCATGTCCTTAAAAAAAAAGAAAGAATCCAGCAAATTCATGACACAAGACCATTTAATCCATCTACTTATCATGAAACCTAATCAGAAATGGTTATGGAAGGGAAACAGAGACTGTAATTAAGCAAAATGAACTGGAACTTCCATAAGGAAAGGAAACAGACTGAGGTATGCCAAATTATACAATAACTAGACTAAAGATCAGGGCAAACTGGCCTTATGGAGTTGATTTCAATATTTGTCATAGAGGTACAACAGTGAGTGTCTAGAGTTAACTTTAAAACACGGTGGAGGCTCTGTCGTGGTGTGGGACTGCATTGTGTTTGGCAATAGCTTCATAAACATGGTGCCATTGTAATAAAGACACTGAAAACCCAACAATCAAGTGCACTAAACATGTACAAACTCTGTTTTGGAGTTATATACTCTATGGCAATATGGACTAGACATTACAAGACTATCACAGTAATCACATAGTAACACATGTAATTAGGCAATCATTTCCATTCCTGTCAACAGATTTTATATATTTATCCTACTTGTGCATGACATAGTTTATTATCTTGTTGCCTCCACACCTTTTAATATTCTCTACTCTGTCTCCATCTCTACCCTCAGGTCTCTTTTCACCCGCTGGTGCAACCCGGACAAACAGGTCTTCAACATACCTGGCTTGTCTCCTGAGATGATGGCACTCATCATTGACTTTGCATACACCGGCTCAGTTTCCATAACGGAGGAAAATGTAGTGGAACTTCTCATGGCAGCTGATCAACTCAATGCAATGGACATTGTGAAACTCTGCTCTGACTTCCTCGGGGAGCAACTGTGCCCAGAGAACTGCGTTGGCATTTGGCAGTTCACAAAAGTATGCTTATCACCCGAACTACGCGCCAAGGCCTACCACTACATCATCAATAACTTTGAGAAGGTTGTTCTTGAGGAGGAGTTCCTGCAGCTAACCGTGGAGGAACTTGCTGACATCTTTGATAGAGAGGACCTCAATGTGCAGTTGGAGACCACTGTGTATGAAGCGCTTACAAAGTGGATCAGCCATGTACCTGCAGAACGGGAACAACACCTCACCGCTCTGTTGTCCAAGGTCTATAAACTTCCATTACTACATTTAGTTTGGACTCAAATCTTCAGCATTTAAGTCATAAATTGAGTCGATCCATCTGGGTATAAGGATGCTTTAATATCTTGAGATGTTGCTCTTATCAGCTGTAGCCAAACCACATTTAAGAAATTCTCTTCAAGAGCATTACAACCGTATCAGATCTCTACACACATACTATAGAATAAACTATATTTATTAAGCATAGTTGGTATGTCTATGACTAAAAACTGTCCCTAACAATGACTAAAAATTATCCCTAACAAGTACAACCATTCTGCCCTGTTTGTGTTCCCTAGCTTTATTTTACTTGATTTATTTTTATATAAAGTTAAACTTAACACTTTAGATTTAAAATTGATCCTCATTACAATTGTAGAAAGGACTTGTCCCTGTTGACAAAAAGGCTAATGGTGTCTGACTTTGGTCGCTCTCTTGCTAGCAATAAGAAAATTAAACAGAATTAGGAGCATTATCCTAAAGAAGCTTGAGTTTACTAAAACTGATATAGTTGAAATTCATAGTCATATTCTCTTCTGTCATCTCTCTGTAGGTCCGACTGGGAGTGATGACTGTAGACTACCTAAAGGACAATGTGCTGTCTAGTGAGCTGGTGGAGGCCAATTCTGAGTGCCTGTCCATGATACGTAATGCCATCTTAGACATACATGGTCTAGGAAGCAGACCCTTCATGTCTGGCTTGTGTCACCCTCTTGCTCGTCCCCGCCTGCCTCATTCCATCCTGCTGGCCATTGGGGGGTGGAGTGGTGGTGATCCAACTAACGGCATCGAGGCCTACGATTACCGGGCTAACCGCTGGGTCAACGTAACGAACAACCTCGAGCGTCCTCGTGCTTATCATGGAGCCGCCTTCCTCAACGGGTACGTCTACTCCGTTGGTGGCTTCGACAGGGTGGAGCATTTCAACAGCGTCCGTAGGTTTGACCTGACCTCTCGCACCTGGAATGAGGTGGCGCCCATGCACTCCCGCCGCTGCTATGTGAGTGTGACTGTGTTGAACGGGTTCATCTATGCCCTGGGAGGCTACGACGGGCATGTACGACTCAGCAGTACAGAGCGCTATCAACCGGAAATCAACCAGTGGAGTCTTATTGCACCGATGCACGAACAGAGGAGCGACGCCAGCTGCACAACACTTAACAACCAGGTGGGTGAAGTAAAAGAGTAGCAGAGAAATAGAGTAGGGTCTCAGGCACACAGGCCTAGAGACCTGTCAGCAACCTTTGGTAACAACCAGTTGCTAGGGAAAAATGTGTACTCCTCAGCTGGTTAGGCAGTGGTTGTATGAAAGACTCTACAGATTTCTACAACAAATAGTTTGTGAATATTTGCAGACAAGTCAGAGTACTCCATGCAAACCTCAACAGTCTGCTAACGACCAAAGGAAACACAAGGAGGCTTGTGGTGCAACACCTTCTTGGTTACAATTTCACAGTAGTGACAGCCATCAACCTCCAGCAACCACTTGCCAACCAGTCAGGGAATATACACTTTACAGTGACGCGAGGTGCCAGATAGGTCACAAACTGGTTTCTATGTTCATGTTTTCAAATTTTAAAGTATAGTTTAAAAAGTTGAAAAATATACTAATATATATCTATTTTGTTTCTAACTGATCACAAGTGCATCTTTGCATTTATGTACAGTACTTTAGTTGAATTGACTTGTCAACTAAAATATAACAGATATTAAAAAAATTGTAAAACACATCATTATTTTATTACATTAAGATCCCAGATTACAGTTATTTATTTGCATTCCTGAACAGAAAAATTAGCCTTATTGATTGAATGTTATGTTTGATTCATTTCGGGCTTTGTGACTCAAAGAAGTCCCACATACTCAGGTAAAATTTGGGTATATAAACATGTTTTTATTACAGGTAATTGTAAAACACACACATTTGTTATTACACATTTGTATTTTTCAGTTGGACACTTGGGTACTGAGTATCGGTCTTACTTCACAAATGATGTGGAAACATTTCACTTACAGGTAACATTGTTTCCAACTGAAATCTAAGAAATGTAAAAATATTTAATGTCCCTTTTTTGTTTTCAGATTTATATTTGTGGTGGATTCAATGGCAACGAGTGTCTGCAGACAGCTGAATATTACAACCCAGAGAGCAACCAGTGGACGATGATCAGTCCCATGAACAGCCGCCGCAGCGGGATAGGTGTCATTGCATATGCGGATCATGTCTTTGCAGTAAGACCACAAAGTAGTGCTGACACTCACGTAACATACAAATCAAATCTGTAATGTGCTTTGATCAGCAAGGCTTAACACAGATTTGGCTGACACAGAATTTTGTTAACTTTGTTTGGTATTTATCAATGATCAGATTCTTATCCTGACCACAGGTTCAGAGAAGGCATTCTTACTCATTCTATGTATTAATTTAACTGATTAGGGATGTTTCTGCCTCATTTTTTTTTAATACTTATTCAAAACCAACATTGTCATCCTCATCGTTCCATAGAGGACATATGTTAGAGACAATTTCAAACTTATCCTGCAACACCTTTAGAAAAATGAGGGAATAAGCCAAGTGATTAGAACTCATCCTCTGGGGACGATAGGAATTTCAGCTATTTAGTTGATTTGCAGCTGCACTCTTTGGTAAAAGCAAAGATTGTAGTCTCACCTTCTGAGACACACTTCTTTATTCAGCTAGCTGCTTTTTAGGATTTATTTTCTATTCAGACTAAGTGTGAATAGGTGCATTTTCTTACAGGGGTACGGTGAAGCTGGTTACACTTACATTCAGTCATTTGACCCATGCATTTACTTTTAGGTTGGTGGCTTCGATGGAAACAACCGTCTGCGCACCGCTGAGGCTTACAACCCACATACCAATACGTGGAACTTCGTGTCCTCCATGCTGACCCCCCGCAGCAACTTTGGCATTGAGGTAATTGACGATCGCCTCTTTGCCGTCGGGGGTTTCAACGGCTTCTCCACCACTTTGAACGTCGAGTACTACGACGCTTTAACCAATGAGTGGTATGAGGCGTGCGACATGGAGATTTTCCGCAGCGCCTTGAGCTGCTGTGTGGTGTCCGGACTTTCCAACCTGACTGAGTACACCTTTCCTCGTGACTTCCTGCCACTTGCAAATGTGCCAGAAGAAGCAATGGAGTCAGCAGAGTCCACGTAACATCTTTAAAGTGCAGTACTGCCATGTGTCAACATCTGAGACTCCAACATGAAGGACTGAAATAAATCTTTAGAGCATTAAACCGCTGGTGAACTGGACACTTTTTGTAGATATTTCAAAAACTTTCAGTATGTGTGTGAGGAGAGCCTGCACTGCAGATACTGGGTTTTATTAAGAGAATGCAATTGCAACAATAACAAATTGAAAAGATTTTTTCATTCCCTGTAATGTATGGCTGCTGAGTAGCCATACCAGACATGCACACAGGGTGACAAGATCACAATAAGCCGCATGTCGGACTTTTTAACTCTTGCTAGGTAAACACAATAAGAATAAAGGGAAGTTTTCACTCTCCCTTGTTATTTCAGCTGCGGTTCTGTCTGGTAACAGTCTATGTTAGGTTTGAGTAAGGATGTATCCATAGGTCTTTTTGGAGCACTAGCTGACAATCTTTAGCCAAATATCACACAAATATACTGTGTCGCTTCACACCATTTTTTCTCTTGTGTGAAACTGAAAAATAACTATTTCTCAGTATATGTGCTTTGTGGTATTTTACACTATATTGCATAGAATGATATATTTGTTTATGGTTAAAAGCACCAACTTTATATGTACTAAGGAAAATCCAGTGTTTAGAAAGGTGGATGTCCTGCAGAGCCTGTAAAATGTGGGACATTGGTTCAAGATGTGGGAGAGGGGGGAAAGCATAAAAATACAGTGCAGTCCCCCTTATAGAGGGACATCTGATCCCCCTACCTGCACAACATGAAGGTTGAAGCAACACCAGTAACACAACACCCTATGGAGGTAAACCAACGTGTAGACAGTGATGTGTAAAGCTGTTCATAGGAACATCCTCCATCCATGGTGGTGTAATCTTTATTCTGATGCTGAATTGATTGATTTGTGAATTTACTGTAAACATTTCTTACATTTTTCTTATTGCAAGCAGAAACCTGTCCCGGGATTGTTCCTGCTGCTCCATTTTATAAACACTCTAAATCAAACTCATTCCATTATAATTTTTTTAATTTTAGAATGATGTTTTCATTAAATGCTCTACATCTGCATCAAACCAGGCTTGTCATATACAACCTGCTATTAGTCGTATCTATTATTTTTTGTAGGACTTCCTGTGACCTCTGTGTTGGTCTATGATAACATTACACGTATTGATGCATATACTTATGATGCTTAGAGGCACTGTAAACTTTAATAAATGGTGCATTAAAGTTTATACCAAAACTGCGATGCTAGCTCACACATTGCTCATTGCAATTCCTGTTTTCATAGCCATTGATATGAAAAAGTAGAATGGGAGGGAGAGCCTTCAGTTTTCAGGCCCCTCTTCTGTGGAACCAGCCTTCAGTTTGGATTCCGGAGACAGACGCTATCTCTACTTTTAAGATTAGATTTAAAACTTTCCTTTTTGGTAAAGCACATAGTTAGGGCTGGATCAGGTGACCCTGAATCCTCCCTTAGTTATGCTGCAATAGGCATAGGCTGCTGGGGAACTCCCATGATGCATTGAGTTTTTCCTTTTCAGTCACCTTTTTCACACAGTATGTGTTAATAGACCTCTCTGCATTGAATCATACTTGTTATTAATCTCTGTCTCTCTTCCACAGCATGTCTTTTATCCTGTCTTCCATCTCTCACCCCAACCGGTCGCAGCAGATGGCCCCGCCCCTCCCTGAGCCTGGTTCTGCCAGAGGTTTCTTCCTGTTAAAAGGGAATTTTTCCTTCCCACTGTCGCCAAAGTGCTTGCTCATAGAGGGTCATAAGATTGTTGGGTTTTTCTCTGTATCTATTATTGTAGGTTGTTGTTGTGTTGTTGTGATTTGGCGCTATATAAATAAAATTGAATTGAATTGCTCATCTTCCTCCAGATCTACACACTTCAATTACAAGAACTTTTTTTTGCCCTTATGGTTCTCCTTCTGCACTTAAAGCCCCGACAGAGCCGTGGAAAAAGGGTGCTTTATTCCCTCTGACATTTCCATCCATCCATCTGTCCATTTCCTTTGGCAGTGAGACTTTTTGTGATTAAATAAATCTTGAGATAATTGAAACTAGAGAGACTGAGAAACAGAGAAAAATGCAAACATGCTCAAGAAAAAAAAAAGTCAGGCAGCGATTCAGTCTCAGTAGAAGTCAATGCTTTTACATGACTTTCTGGCTGATGTCAAGGACTGGATGTTCCACAATCTCCTCCAACTAAATTTGGACAAAACTGGGATTATTCAGGGGGAAGAAAAGCTTGAATGACTTCAGTCCGTCCTCTGTTTTGCCGCATGCACTCCCCTCTCTCAGCCTCTCCCTTTCTCTCTCTCTTAATCTCTCTCTTCTTCTCTTTCCCTCCTCTGCACTTTCTCTCTTTTTGTCTTCTTCTTTATCTCACAGACAAAGCACTGGTTGCTCGTTTTTGGTCAGAGTCACCTTGAGGCAAACAGAGCTTTGTGTGCATTCGAGTGCATCTGCATAGGAATTTATATATATACACTGTGTGTACATAAAGGTCATGTCCAATTATTCATAAATACTGATACATAGAGTGATACATTTTAGGCTGGGAGAGGGGTGTATCGTTGTTACTTTTCATACACTTAAACCATGAAATGACTGAAATGAAGGTGTAGTGAGTTGTTTCAATGCAGGACATTATTTGTTAAAGTTTTACTTTTTGGTTGCTGTTGTTTAGTGACTGATTTTCACACTCTGTGAGTTTATTCATGAGCAAAGCACTTGTACTGTACACTGAGCCCTACATCTGCTCCATGCTGCATTTATCACTGAAAACATCTCAACACTTAAGGCCACAGCAAGGGGATGCAGTGGAGATGTCTTTGTGGTCTGACCATGACTTAGGAGTATCCACACTGATGGGCTTCACAGGTTAATCCCAACCACAGATACTGGAAGAATAACTTAAGAGTTGGGTTATATTATGTGCTGTCATTTTCTATGTTAGTGCTGTGGTCATATTGGGAATAAGTGAAGATTAGGGTATGTTAGGAGTAAAGCTACTAGTATAGACTTTGGTTAATAACAGGCAAACATTAAAGCTAAACTCCTAAGTATGTTCCAGTCCATGTTGTGAGGTGTTATAAACCTGCGAAGAAGAGCTTGCCTGTTTTTTCAGATCAGTATGGAGGGCAAAAATGCAGGAAGTGCAATAGTGTGCAAAAGTTTTTTCAGCCACATCTCATTTATTTATATTCTGCTTATAAAATGAGAAATAGGAGCATCAAACATACAATTTTATCTCTGCAAACATACATGGAAAAACAGAGGCTTTACAATTCTAATTAGATTGAAGGTCAATATTTGTTAGTCTATAGCAGGCCATGGACCGCCATCGTGGGTGATAAACTACCGGTCTGTGACCTATACTGTGACCTACACTGGTGACCTGTGCAGGGTGTACCCTGCCTCTCGCCCTGTGAGGGCTTGCATCAGCTCCAGTCAAAGCGCAACCCTGAATTGGATAAACACAAGAAAATACATGAATGCATCTTTCCTTCAAGATCCAACGCCACCGGCTGATATGCAGCTTCAAACTATGAAAGAGCCTCAACTGTGTTTTACAGATGACTGTAGGCACTCCCTGTTGTTTCCATTTTTCTTCCTTAAGAATGGCTTCTTTGCAGCCCTTCTACTGACACGATTTCTGATGAGGCATCAGCAGAAATTCTTTGTTTGTGCAACTGACTGTTATTAACAACATTTCTAAAGAAACTGTTCAAAATGGGCTATTTGCTAAGCTATCTGTTGTTCGTCATCACAAAACTGGTTCATCCCTTTAGATGCCACAATGTTGAGTGGCTTAACAAACAAACAGCAAACAAACAAACATCCTCAATTGACTGAAAATGAAAAAGCAGACAAAAACTGGAAAAACTGCATTGTATAAAGAAATCAGGGTGGCTCCCGACTTTTGCACAGGAATGGTGCAAGCAGAGGACTTTCATTTGGGAGAGCAAGGTCTGACTGTGCTGATTTATCTTTAGCCTGTGTGACGTAAATGCGTATGCTTCTGCTCTCCTGTTAGCAGGGACTCAGAACAGAGAGGAAGGAGTGCTAAAATGCTATATTTGAATCTATTTTACTTTGTTTTATTCATGTTTTTATTTGCTTCGCTGTCTTCTTTCAGGTCTGGGACACAAGTTAAAGTCCAAGTTGTGTGTGCTTAAAGAAGACTGACTCTTCAATCATTTCCATCACTCTGGATTGATTTACTCAACTACTGCATGTAATAGTACTTAAAACTGATGTGGGCCAACACAGTGGTCAGCAACTTCCCCAATTAGTGTAACATATAGTGAAGTAACTTTAATGAGCTTCTTGGACTTAATGAGAACAACATTTCATAAAACACATTGCTTGGGAAATTAACTACTTCATCATGTACCACTGTAGTGACAACAGGGGGAAATAGCTGATTATGTAAATTAGGTTCTCAACATTAAACTTGCCCGTGTGCCTCAGGCTTCACAGAGAGGGCCTGCTACTTTGAGGCCATGGTGTTAGCTTCCCTTTTAACCTCTCTCCACGAAGCTCTCGCCGCTTCCTCCATTAGCACCGGATGCCAGCACTGGATATAAATTGCGCAGTGTAAAATCACCCAGTATGAACACAGTTGCTGGGAACAGTGGGCTACTGAAGGTATGTGTAAGTGAGGAAAGTGCCATTTTTTTTTTACAGTATTCACATGTGGTCTAGCATCTACAGTTTGCAATAACTGTCTAAAAAGGCTCGTATGCATGCACGTGCCCTTACACGATGTAACGAAAGACTCGCGCAAGTACATACTGACGATCCAAACCACCCAAACACACACTAACAGGGATACACACACACATACACACACACGTTGGGAAGCCCTGACATGCACAAAGCACAGAGGTTTTGAAAAAATTATTAGCTAAAGTTACTCAGCTGATGGCTGATGCTCTAAAAGCTCTGTGCAATACAACTTTAATAGCACTGGCAACAGGGTACACACACATCCACGCACACACATATACACAGAGCCATTTTCTCTCCCCTTATTTGCAATGTCTGGTTTGTCTGTCTCCTCCACTTTCTGTCTCTGTTTCTCTTTTGTATGTCTGCCCACTCTGTAGCCGAGGACTTACAGTAAAATACAGCTACTCGCTCATAAAACCAGTTAAAAAGACACAAACAGTGATTGTTCTGTGTGAGCGACTGTCAGCAAACTGACAAACGACACAGAATTAGTGCTTTACTGACACTTACATCATGGCATCAGCTGTGTAAAGACTACTTATGCACACAAGTAGGTGTATGTTTAAGACTGTATGTGTGTGTGTGTCCTACATATTGTGTAATCTGTTACCATTAAGCCAAACATACATTACTATGTGTCCCGTTGTGTGTGTGTGTGTGTGTGAGGTACAGAGAGGCGGCAGAGAGTGTGCATGTGCAGCGCCTGAGGGCTTTGTTCCGTACTGGTGCAATAAAAGACACATTAGAGAAAGAGAGAGATTACAGAAAAAAATATTATCAACCATAAAATGGTCTTTTTTGTGGGGTTTTTTTTTGTTTTTTTTTGCTCACACAGAAAAAACAACAAAAAACACAATAAATCTGAGTGGGTGTGAGAAGCAACAGAGCAGGGTTCAGATGATGCATCTGCCTGAGAGTCCTGTAAATGCAACCAGTCTGCAGCAACAGAGAGGAGTCTGACATTCATTGATATTTGTTGTAAGGTACTGAGGCAAACACACATTTTGAAGCCTTAAGTGTAACAATGAGTGCCCTTTAAGAGCTGTGACACCGCTAGAGGGAAGAAATATCAGAAGAAAAGTCTGCAAAGGAGAATCTGGAGGATGAAGAAAGGGACTAGAAGGGGAGCGAGAAGAGGGTGGTGGCTTAAAGATAAGGGAGGAAGGACAGAGCAGAGGAGGAGAAGGTTCGTGGTGTGTTTTGAGTAAAAGGGTGGAATCAATTTCCCTGTCGTGCTTAACACCTGTTTCACCCTCGCAGCATCTGTGAGGCAGGTGTGTTTGTGTTTGTGTGTGTTTTAGAGGTGATGAGCAGACAATAGATTATCAGTTAGAAAGGATTCGATTTATTCCCAATCTATCCTCTTTCTGTCCCTCTGTCTCTCTCTCTCACACAGACACGCTATAAAATAGCTCTTACGCTCTCTCCTGAAACAAAACTGGCAACGCCAATCGACTCTGGCCCAGTTTATGTCGGAGGGTTAGGTCTTTTCCCCAGTGCATTGCGGAATATTGCACACCAAGCTGAGATGATTACTGAGGAGTTTCCCAATAAAGTAAAGCCACAATGTGATGATGAACATCGCAGGCAGCGAACAGAGATGGTCAAAGAAGTGTTAGGATGAGTGGTTTTGACATGCCCTCTTACTGGTAATAATATTGCTGAGATCTGGAAACTAAACTCCCCCAAAGCCAAAAGACCGAGACACTTGAGCGGTCAGACAACCAGAAAGGTTTTAAATAAACTTGCAGGCTAGATAAATGGAGGAAATGACCAAAACATTTCCTAAACTGTCCATCACATTACAAAACTGTACCTTCCATACTCAGTCATTTCAATGTAAATGCTGTTTGGTGTCTGAGTAGATTCTGTTGTTCAACTCATTGCACATGTTCCCTCTCTGAGCCAGCTAACTCAACCAGTTGTGGATAATCAGACAGTCAGTGACACTGAAGAAATGATAAATTGCAGTATCTAGTTTTTTAAAAATATTAAACATTTATGATTTTAAAATCCATGATCGTATGAGAAATAGATTTTATAACCATAAATAAAACCATCCTGGAAAACAGGATGGTCAGACCTGCTCTCGAGGTTAACTTAGACATGCACTCATCAGCCACTTGATTAGTTACACCTTGCCACTTCCTTCTGCTTTCAGAACAGAAGAAACAAGGTGCTGGAAACATTCCTCAGAGATTTTGGTCCATTCTTACATGACATCATCACATAGTTGCTGTAGATTTATTGGCTGCAAATCTGTGATGCACATCCCAGAGTTGAGGAGGCCATTTGGGTGCAGTTAACAGGCTGTCAAGCTCATCAAGTTTTAGATGACCTGAGCTTTGAGAAATGGCGCATTTATCACAAAGTGTGCCAAGAATCCCCATCATTACATCAACAACCTCAACCGTTAACACAAGTCAGAATGGATCCATGCTTTCATGCTCAGTTTGAACTTCATGGGGTCGTCTTGACCATCTCTACATGCCTAAGTGCATTTAGTTGCAACCATATGATTGGCTAATTAGATATTTCCCCTGAATAGCAGTTAAACAAGGGCATTTTCTTGCTGTATTTGTGCTTACATTTTGTTTTTGCACAGTCAGGGATTATTGCTAAAGTGGTTTAAATTTATAATCCTTCTCTTTTAACTTGACTTCCTCTCAGCATCTGACAGCTCATTTCTCCTTTTACCACTGCTCTTCTGTCTACTCTGTGCACTTGACTCTTTGCATGCTAGCCTGTTAGTTAAAAGAAAAAAAAAAAGGTTCAAGCTCAAATAATCAGTTTATTGCTTTTGGAGTTGGTAATTATGCAACTGAAGCTACCCAGTGGCATTCATATTCTACTTTATGTGCCTGGTAGAATGGGTGGCTGCTGGACCTCCTATTCTTCCGGTTTTCAGCACACTTGTATCCAGGGAAAGATTCTTCTATTCAGGCCGTCTGTGCAACAGCCTCCCCTGACAACCCGTGAGGTCAAAGTGCTGTCACTCACAGTGATATGGAGAGAAAGAAAGACAGAAGAAGAGAGAGAGAGAGAGAGAGAGAAAGGAAAGTGACTATACGGGAGGAGGTGCGCAGAGAAAGAGGAAGAGTGAAAAGAAAGGGCACACACAGAAGGGAAGAGGAAAGAGGAGAGATGAGAATCCAAATGAATCTTCCTCACCCAACGGACAGACTGTCAAGCCATGTGTGCATGTGTGTGTGTGTGTGTGTTTGTGAGTATGTGTCTGTCTTACCTACTAATTGAAATGCGATGAGGTGTGAAACACCCCTTTAAAAGACCTATCACTGTGTGTAAAGTTAAATGTGCGTTTGGGGGGGTGGGTGTGCGTTCATGTGTGTGCGTGTGCAGTGCATATCAGCTCCTTTTGACAACAGATACAATGTGGAGTGTGTGTGTGTGTAAAGAGAGTGTTAATGCAAATGTGTGCATGGCATACCAAAGTCATACACCTTACATCCTAAAAATGTGCGTAAGGATGTGTGTTTACGTGCAAACACGCATGTGAATGCACGATGGCAATATGAGCACATGTGTACTGCACAGGATAAACAAGTGAGTCTGCATGTTTGTCCACATGTACACAACAATAAAGTGGGGGAGCTTTATATTTCCAGTGCATGTCTGTGTGTGTGATTGAATGTGCCTCTGTGTGTGCATGTGTGGGTATAATTTCATTTTGCTGTCTCAGCCTCTTGTTAAGGAGCCATTTAGAGCTCAGGTTGAGTTTCTTCAGCGTTTCCTGACACTTCTTTCCCCCTCACTGCCTCTCTGACTTTCACCATCTTTTCTCCATCTCTGTCTCATTATCTCTGTCTATTCCTCTGTCTTCTTTTCTCCTCTGTTCTTTGGGTCTCATCCTGCAAGGTTAGCGCACCACATAATCTTGTACCTGTTAATCAGCAAGTCATCCCAGTGGTAATTATTAGACTCCATTCGTTCCCTACAGCTGGAGAGCAATCCTGACATGTGTACTGTTTGCTATTTGACCTAAATTATACTGGCTGAGCATGTTAAATAAAACAGAAATTTCAGCAGTCAGTGCAGATTTTCATAATGCAGCATTAGGTTTTCACCACAGACTGTATACAGTGGGGCAAAAAAGTATTTAGTCAGCCACCGATTGTGCAAGTTCCCCCACTTAAAATGATGACAGAGGTCAGTAATTTGCACCAGAGGTACACTTCAACTGTGAGAGACAGAATGTGAAAAAAAAAAATCCATGAATTCACATGGTAGGATTTGTAACGAATTTATTCGTAAATCAGGGTGGAAAATAAGTATTTGGTCAATAACAAAAATACAACTCAATACTTTGTAACATAACCTTTGTTGGCAATAACAGAGGTCAAACGTTTACTATAGGTCTTTACCAGGTTTGCACACACAGTAGCTGGTATTTTGGCCCATTCCTCCATGCAGATCTTCTCAAGAGCAGTGATGTTTTGGGGCTGTCGCCGAGCAACACGGACTTTCAACTCCCGCCACAGATTTTCTATGGGGTTGAGGTCTGGAGACTGGCTAGGCCACTCCAGGACTTTCAAATGCTTCTTACGGAGCCACTCCTTTGTTGCCCGGGCGGTGTGTTTTGGATCATTGTCATGTTGGAAGACCCAGCCTCGTTTCATCTTCAAAGTTCTCACTGATGGAAGGAGGTTTTGGCTCAAAATCTCACGATACTTGGCCCCATTCATTCTGTCCTTAACACGGATCAGTCGTCCTGTCCCCTTGGCAGAAAAACAGCCCCATAGCATGATGTTTCCACCCCCATGCTTCACAGTAGGTATGGTGTTCTTGGGATGCAACTCAGTATTCTTCTTCCTCCAAACACGACGAGTTGAGTTTATACCAAAAAGTTCTACTTTGGTTTCATCTGACCACATGACATTCTCCCAATCCTCTGCTGTATCATCCATGTGCTCTCTGGCAAACTTCAGACGGGCCTGGACATGCACTGGCTTCAGCAGTGGAACACGTCTGGCACTGCGGGGATTTGATTCCCTGCCGTTGTAGTGTGTTACTGATGGTGACCTTTGTTACTTTGGTCCCAGCTCTCTGCAGGTCATTCACCAGGTCCCCCCGTGTGGTTCTGGGATCTTTGCTCACCATTCTCATGATCATTTTGACCCCACGGGATGAGATCTTGCGTGGAGCCCCAGATCGAGGGACATTATCAGTGGTCTTGTATGTCTTCCATTTTCTGATGATTGCTCCCACAGTTGATTTTTTCACACCAAGCTGCTTGCCTATTGTAGATTCACTCTTCCCAGTCTGGTGCAGGTCTACAATTCTTTTCCTGGTGTCCTTCGAAAGCTCTTTGGTCTTGGCCATGGCGGAGTTTGGAGTCTGACTGGTTGAGGCTGTGGACAGGTGTCTTTTATACAGATGATGAGGTCAAACAGGTGCCATTCATACAGGTAACGAGTGGGGGACAGAAAAGCTTCTTACAGAAGACGTTACAGGTCTGTGAGAGCCAGGGATTTTCCTTGTTTGAGGTGACCAAATACTTATTTTCCACCCTGATTTACGAATAAATTCTTTACAAATCCTACCATGTGAATTCATGGATTTTTTTTTTCACATTCTGTCTCTCACAGTTGAAGTGTACCTCTGGTGCAAATTACTGACCTCTGTCATCATTTTAAGTGGGGGAACTTGCACAATCGGTGGCTGACTAAATACTTTTTTGCCCCACTGTATAAAGCATGGATGTGGGTTCCAGGTGTGAAACGTGAAGGCAGTGTTTTCTAATGGCCAGGGTGGGTGTGGCGTCTCCTCTCTGTAAATAAGTTTATGATCTCTTATGTTGAATACAATGTGATGTTCATTTTGTAAATTATGGTTCCAGTTGGAGTAGAAAGGACAATAGAACAGGATATGATTTATGGCAGACCTAGCTTGTGAGTGATAAGTCAGTGCTTATCATATATCATGCAGGATTCCCTTTTTCTTCACCACATCCACACCTTGCTCATCATATCCTGTTTCAGACTACAAAGACAAAGATGGCCAAAGTACTGGTTGAGTCTTCAGGACGGCACTTCAAAAACCTGTTGGTATGCCTTCATCTGTCTTTTATATACAGTCTGTCTTTCAGCTTCTCAATGCAAATATTTTGGGCTAATTTCTAGAACAGTGATGGATGGCATTCATGTCTAGGAGCATATACTTCAAGTGTTCGCTGTGCTTGATGATAACGCTAAATAAATGTGTTTTTGATGCGTGTAAAGGTGACTGCACTGATTAAATGTTTGTGTTTGCAAGTTTATGAGTGTATGTATGCATACAACCTTTATGCTGCAGGTGTTTGCATATAGATGTGCATGCATGTATATGTGCATATAAAAAGACTACTATATGTTCCCTATAAGACTGGTGAGCCGTGAGATTACACAGTAAGCTTTTATACACACAAACACATAAACACGCAGACAGTGAACGTAACTTGCCCTCCAAAGCACTATTAAAACCACACTTTGATATCATCAGGCATAAATATCCACATGTTAGAGAAGAAATGGCACTTGTGTCAGCACAAATTGCTATCGGCCCAGCTAAAAGAAAGTGCTAAGTGTGTTTAAAACTGTGCAATTATTTGAGGTTTAACATTAAGATGTTAAATTTGTAGTTTAAAGAAGTTTAAATATTAAATTTGTAATGTAAATTTCTTTGTTATTTCATGTAGGCACCCTCTGTAGGAAGCTAAGCTCACAGATTCTATTATAAAATCACAAGACGAGGCTCTGCTTTGTAGCCAACCTAGAGTTTTACAAATCCAAGTCCTGCATATTACATACTACGCCGTCCAGCCACAAGCAAAGCACTCGTTTACTTGTGTATCACTTAAAATTAGTGCTGATGATGAAGTTCACACAGGTTTTGGTTGTTATCATTGAATATATATAGTAATATAATAGTTTATTTGATATATCGGTGCAAATACCCTCCAAACAACAATTTTACACTTAATTTCCTCTAATACCAGGCTTTAAATGCCGCATGTTTAAAGCTTTTTCATATGTTGAAAAAAGGTAAATAGAAGATAATAATGATGGTTCTACTTCTTTGCCAGACTTAAGTGTGACAAACAAGGGATTTTTTCCCATTCTGCACTTTGACAAGTGGGCTGGAAGAGAAAAGGGAGCAACAGCAGAGTTCGCCAGGAATGGGAGAATCATGAAAAAACACTTCAGAAATCATAAAATATAGTATGGAAAGCACAGGGGGAGGCCGCAGTGTTCAGTTTTCATTGTTTTTAATACACTGTTTCACTTGAGCTGTTTGTATGTTATAACTTTGCTCTTCTCCAGAGCTGGCTAATGGACCAACAATGGTACAAGCAAAAGTGACCCACGGACTGGTTGTACCACATAATTTGTACACTGCCTACATCCAACAACAAGCCTCTCTCCAGGCAGCGAATGGACCACCCACGCTGGAGCATAAATCCCGCTTCACCATTTACTGGTGTATAAAAATAAAAAAAATACACCAAATTTTCATAAACGGTTCCCTTCAAAGTTGCAATTTTTTTAAAGTTAATTATAAATATATTGCAAAATTTCACACCCTATTTCACATTGATAAAATTACAGAAGTAGAAATTAGTATATAACAAACCAATTTTTTCCCATATTGCACAGCTTTTGGCTGTTTGACTGGGGCTGACCTAAAGAGCTTTTTCTTTTAGGATAATAAAACCTTTTTTAGTGTCATTTTAAACTATTAGAAGTCATGACCCGTGAGACAGAACCAACTAATGCTGATTATTGGTACATTAAGAAACCAGATGTAAAGAGGGTCGTCCAGTGTCAAGCTCCCTCTGTGGTATTTATGGCTCTATAATAATGACACTGTGACTTCCTCCCCCACGCTTGGTGGGAATTCTTACTGCCATTAGAGAGTTTTGTTATTTAAGCATCAATATTTGTCATTTGGGGCATGTGCTAAAACAACCTGTGCTGCTCTTTTTCTTGCAGCTGCACTCACAAAGTGTCTGGAGGCAAGATTTTAAAACTCATGGCAGTTAATAGGATGCTTTAGGCTTTTTCCAGATTTTTTTTTTTTTTTAGACTAAAGCCCTTTGGCTCCTACAGAGCAGTGTGGAGCAGGGCAATATATATGGTAACAATGCTGTTGATGACTATAAGCCTTGCAGCACACACTACTGTATATATATATATATATATATATATATATATATATATGCAATCCTAGTGACATAAGTCACATAGCATAGCATGTGGCCTATTCCCGTTCCTTTACATCTTAGATATGAATAAATATGAGACAAATCACCCAGCAGCATCTGAAGCCCACTTCACTGTGGGGTGAGCTTTCAGCTGTTAACCACAAGGGATGTTACAGGTGTGCAGGCAAATTTTAGCCTGTGATACTAAAATCAAAGACTGCTTTAGGAAAATATATGAGCTCATAAAGTGAAGGGAAGAAAATTCCTCTACTTTTATATTGAAAACTTAACAAGCTGGAAATATAAGACAGTCCTGTTTATAGGGTCCACTGAGTTTCACTGTATTTTTGATTTATGAATGATTAAAAATGAGAAGTACACAGGGTCAGGGTATGAACTATTTAAACCACCACCTGCTGAAGGCTGGGAGGTCAGCCACCACAGGAAACAGGAATTAACATATTTAAACACTTTGGGGCATTAAATAAAATATTCTCTCTATGTGGTTTATCCTTCATTTTTATGTCTCTTTCAGTGCTTATGAATACAGATTAAGTGCAGTTGGAAATATCTTCTACCAAATACAATGGATATATCTAATATTTCACAAATGATACCTTATGGTATTATTCTTTTGTGCTTTTGAGTTTTCTTATGGTTCTTGGTTCTCATCTTGTAATCTTAGTCCTTCTATCTCACTCTCTGTCCGTCTGTCCCTCTCCCCTGGCTCAGTCAAATCTCTGTTTTTTTTTACCCTTTTATTGTATCTAGTTGTGTGTCTTAAGTCTTTGTTTCAGTCCAAAGTAGTGGAAGAAAAGACTGACTGACCAACCAACAAACCAAAATCCATTTCCAGAAGCATGCTGTTAATGGTGCTGTAAGTGTGGCTAAAAGCAAGGAAAAATAGCTCTTTTAAAGCTCCAGTGCACTGTAGCATCTGTTAACATTTGTTATGTCAAGCTGAGCCTTGAGCACACATGGACCAGAAGTAATTGCTGTTGTGTGCTCATATTCATAAATCATACACTCCTTTTCAACTAATTTGTTTGAAACATGACATAAATGATAAACGCATCTGTGTTCTTTCTAAAAAAAAAAAATGTTTCATACAATTATTTTTATGACAAGGCAGTTTATTACTTAAGTATTCATTCACCTACTTATTGTGATTTACTGTAGATATTAATGCACTATAGCCTATGTTATAGTACTGGCCTCCATTTATTGTCACTTTGAGTAAATCTCACTGTGATGCTCCGTCTCTGGCAATTCAAACTGTTGTGCAATGTGCAAATAAAACAGTTCTCATATGGATTTCATAAATGTGAAGTACACACACATTGACAGTAGCTATTATAGTAAGGAAGCATTCTTTAAGGTCCACTGCATTTTAGAATTAGTACAATAACTGAAACAAAGCTAATATAACAAAAATCAATACCTTTAGTAGCAATAGGAGAAAATCAATCACCTTTAATAAAAGCTCATTTGTCTTCACAGTTAAAATACTGACGGCAGATGGTAGCCAGATGCAGTCAATGGGAGCTTCCATATGGCAGATAATGGTCTAAGTTTCACTGTTAAGGAGTTTATTGGATTCCAGTAAAAGCATCTGAGAGTTAGTCATGCTAAATTTAGACTAGAGCTAAAAATAATGTGGTGCTGGAGCTTGGGTGGATTATAGTTAGTAAATGATGCATTGTGGATTTTAGATTTAGCAGAAAATCTGGCAAAGGAAGATAGAATTTAAAACCATATTAGAAGTTACCTTGATAACACCTACAAAGTACACATTACTAATGTGCCAGTTTGCATAGTTAGGACAACTACTCGTGAGCATATGCCAAAGTCATGTTTGCCATATGCTCATGTGATGTCTTGTGTACACTGCGTAGTATTGGGTGTCACAAATCTCAGTGTTTGACCATAATTGTTGTGTTAGCTGTGACATCTTATTTGCAGAAAATAGTGTGGTAGTACCCTCACTTCCATGTACCCAAAGTGGTGCCCACTAAGGGAAAGTGTGCAGCATTGCACACACAACCTTTGGACCATTGGGAGTAAACCTTCTACCTACATTGAACTGCATAAAGTCACACTTCTCAATTTCAACCACTTCTGAATGTGAATATTGAGTGCAAATAAATAAGCAAATAAATTAAGACACTGGCGCATATCAGTTAAATATCAGCATGATATAAGTGTCTCTGTGAACATGCTCGGATAGTTGTTCATATCAGAGTCCTGATGGCTCAGTCATATTACAGTAAAAATAGGATGACTAACTCTTTGCAAATAGGAAAAAATGTTGTTTGCCCACTGATTACATTTCAATAAGGGGAGATCATTTGGAAGAATTGAAGATGATTTATTGTGATAGAGAAATTAATTAATGTATTTGGCAATTAGACTCTGATGACCCATCATAGCAGAATGAAATCCCAGCAATGATAGGATTTAGGACTGGACCCCGAGGATTCTAGATGCTGGTGGTGGTGAAGATGAAAACTGAGGGATGGATGAAGCCCTGAGTAACTCAGGTGAGGTGGAGATGGAACCAGGTGGGTTGCACAAATAAGAGTGTGAAAGGGAGAATGACAGAGAGCACAGATTTTAAACCACCAAGTGGACACTGACTGGCTCAAAAAGGCAGACAAGAATATGACTGGACTAGAGTAATGATGTCAGCACTGAGATTGACTGAGTGGCAAAGAAATACTTATGTAAAGAACAGGCTTGCAGCCGAAAAACCAGGAAAGGAGCCATAAGCTTAATTAAATTTTTTGTTTATTTATTTTGCTGTACTTGCAGCAAACAACTAGTTACAGAGAGGTTTAGCATGCAACACCCTCAAACTCTGTGTTGAGGCAAATGTTTGCAAACAACTGCCATTTATAAATAACAGTAACAATAATTCGAAATCACTCTCTTAGCACAACTAGTTGCCAACTGGTTGTCAATTGGTTGTCAGCCTGTTAAATTTCTATATAAAAGCAAGGTTGCTGAGAGCTTATGCCATTTTGCAGACAAATGACCATCCTGCAGCAACAAATATGTCAGTATTTGTTGAGGAATTTCTGAAATTTTCTTTCAACTCTATGATGGTTAGATAAATTAGAATTTCCGTGTATGTAGATGGAAGCAAAGTTTTGATTTTCACAGATTTCTCAGTTAACTACTATATTATCACAAGCAGATTGTATTCAATCTCCAACTTGGCAACTCAGTCACAAACACAACCAAGATTATATCATGTTAGGCTTTTAGTCTTTTTTGGGGAAAATAACCTGATCAGTCTGTAAAAATTACAGAATATGAGGATATGCCTCAGAATGACTGCGGTCTTTTAGGTACGCACATGTTTATGTGTATGCATGCTTAACTCAGGCAAAGGTTCTTCTTAATCAATTTATGTCCATGGTGGCAGCACCTCATTACAATTCACTGTACATTTACTCTGACTTTAAGTGCTTACAGTCTACACAATACAAGCACTGTTCTTGTGGTTATGGTAAAAGAAATGTTATTGCATCATGATTTTTTACAAAGAGTATTTTATAATGAATTTCCAACATTTCTGTTGTTATTTAAATTATTTCAGACAACACAACTAGCAGAGCAACAAATAGTGGTGCATCCATTACAGTATGTGTTTGTTACTTTGATAATATAACATGCTGTTAAACCCTATTACTGTCAGAATCCTTCTAAGGTTAAAAATGTTTTTTTTATGTCCAAAATCCTTGAGGCAAATTACAAATCCTCTGCTTTTGTTTTTGTTTGTTTTTGAGCAAAGACATTCGCAAGCATTTTGGACACATGCACAAATTCTGCATCCTTGTTGTCAAGGTTAAAGACATTGCTCTGACATCAGCTTCTGTGATTGGGGGTGAGATCCAGTTTGAACAGTAAAAAAAATTACACACATACACAAACAGAGCTGAGATTTTGACCTCTGCAGAGATGCCATGGGGTAAAAAAAAAAAAAAAAAAAAAAAAAGCAAGAGGGCTTTGTAGACGATAATCAGCTGCAGCTTTTAAAACGGCAGGCAAATCAAATTGATTAATGTTTTATAAAAACGAATTAACTGTTTACTTGGAAATGAATGCACTGGGGCCAAAGACAATATTTATTCAACTTTTACTATATTTTTTTAGCAAACATGTTCTTACTGGGCTCAAGCTGTTTCTTTACATTACTGATGATTTGTCAGTTGGCTAATCTTACCATATAATATCACTCTAAAGATCATCGCGATGGGGAATAGGGTTTTTTATACAGCCACATGAGTGTGCTCTTTAAAGGGTCATTGCAACTCATTTATAGATAAAGCTCAGTGTGGACATTGTGAGACACAGTATTCAGCCCTCTTAAGGATACATAAGCTTTGCTAAAATCCTTCCATCTTATCACTGGCTCAGAGACTACCGAAATCAGTGTTACAAACTTAGGTCATAGTCTTTGAAGGGCATGGGGATTTACCTATGAGGAGTGTATAAAAAAAGAAACTATGAGCAAGTTACAGCTTGCTAAGTTGGACCCCTTTTGCCTTCTGAAATGCTTTAATTCTTCATGACACAGATTCAACAAGTGGCTGGAAACAACATGATAGCATCACAGAGTTGCTGCAGGATTGATGAAAATCAACAATGTAAATTTGCTGTTCCCAAAGCTGCTCTTCTGGATTGAGATCTGGTGACTGTGCTGGCCATTTGAGCACAGTGAACTCGTTACCTTCAAGAAGCCAGTTTGAGATCATTTGAGCTATGTGGCATGAGGCACTGTCCTGTCCATCAGAAGATGGGTACACTGTAGTCATAAAGGGATCGACATGTTCTGTAATAATAGTCAGGGAGGCTGCGGTGTTTAAACAATTCTCAGTTGGTCCTAAGACAGACTAGTCTTCGCACCATTACACCACTGCCATATTGAACTAACGATACAAAGCAGGATGGATCTATGCTTTCATGTCTTCACCAAATTCTGACCCTGTCATGTCACTCTCACAGCAGGAATCAAGACTCATTACAAAAGGCAACGTTTTTCTAATCTTCTAGTTTTGGTGAGCCTGTGTGAACTGTAGCCTTAGTTTGCTGTTCTTAGTTGACAGAAGGGGAATCTGCTGCTGTAGTTGGAAATACTGTACTGCCAGACAAAATAGACTATTTATGGAAAAATTCTATATGGGAATAGAATTTTTTTAGAATTAAAAACAGAAAATTCCTGTAAAATAAACATCAAAATCCAAAGTCCATTTGTCATGCTTTACCTGGTTTTATGAACTTGCTGCTATGTTTCCTTGCTGTGTCTTTATTGATTTAAAAGTTAACTGCTGTTGATATTGTAAAATGAGCTGACTCTGCTATATGAATAAAACTGAATTAAACTGAACTGAAAAAAGATTTAAAAATTATAGAAATTCTATTGATCGTATTTTTAATGACTCTGGACTGTAAAGGTATTTAATATATATTGTTTAAACTAAGATATCTGAAGACTAAGATAAAGTATATATTTCTATCTTCTATTATTCTTTTCTGTAATTTTACCAATTTGATCAGGAATTTAAAAAAATATACAACTAATAAAAAATCTTCCGTTGGTGAAATTAATTATAATTACTTCAGTTTACAAATACTTCAACATCACATATACTCATTAAAAAATTCTAACATTTTTAAAACATTGTGGGGGGTAAAAACTTCTATAATTACATAACAATGGACAATCAAATCTATATAAATTACTGACACTTCTCTGCTCTATTTAAAATATTTGTATTTACAGCATAAAAAATTTGATATTTGTGAAATTAGATTCAATGTTATTCTTTTTATAAGGAAAAATACAATTTATGTATTAAAAAAAGTAAGTAAATTAAAATGAATTTCATGTTTATTTACAGTTACGGGCATTTTACACTAGACATGTTGATTAAAAAACAATTTTTGGGAATTTTTTTATGATCTGTATCAAAACTCTGTAAAAATCTGTCACATTTTAACAGTAAACAGAACTGTTGCTCATTGGATGTTTTTTCTTTTTCTCTTATTCTGTGTAAACTGATGTGTGGGAAAGTCCCAGTAAATCAGAAGTTTGCGAAATAGTCACCTGATACCAAAACAACTTCAATTAGTTGTCTTGAGATGCCCAAATGAGTTGTTGTCATGTGATCAGCTGATTAGATATTTGTGTTAAATAGTTGAGCAGGTGTACCTAATGAAGTTCCAGTGTTTTTATGTTTGATTCAGCCTAATGGCATGATGACTAAAGGCTATCATAATGATCATTACTTTACATTTACACCTGTGTTATGCGGGGAAAAAAGGAGAAAACAAACAAAATTGTTTTTAAAGTATTTTTTTATTTAGGAAGTGAAACAAAATGCCCAGTGTTGTCTTTGTGCTTTACATGGTTTCAAACCGGCCATTTGAGGTCTCCAAAAAAAAAAACCTCAGAGGAAGAACTCAAAACAAAGCAGGAAGCTCCAAAAGAATTCATCATTCTCCCCTTCATCATTATCATCATCACTGCCAACATCATCATCATCATCACTCGTTACAGTTCTGTAGAAATAATCAGACTCCAAAGTCACATCAGTGCTTATTTACAAGGCCTCTTGCTGCAAAATAGTTAGGTTTTTATTTACTCTAAAAAAGGTGTGGTGTAGTTGCGTTCACAAATATATTAAGAAAAATGACATACTGAACGTGTCATTTTTAACAGTATTTTGTGGTGTAGGACAACAGCCTGTGTTACATCAGCATATTTGTTGCCGTTTCTATCTTTGAATCATTGTAGTAGAAAAATGAGAAAGAGGTTATTTCTACATACAAGGCATCGTCTACCTGAATCTAAACTCTTTCATTGTGCTACTATCTTTGAAAGAAAAGGTTTTAGGTTATAATTCATAAGAGGAAGTGCTTTTATATAAGAATAGGTAAACTAGCTTGTGGCTATAGTAGGCTACAGTAGTTCATAGTAGAATCTAAGTGTTCGGCAATGCACTCTGGTGCTGAAATATTGACCAAATGTCTCCTCTTCGTTCTCAACAAAAGTCTGAATCACATCGAGAACTGCCACATTAAATTCACAACAGCCAGAGATGATGAAAAGAAAAACAACCTGAAATCAGGAAGAGCCTTTGAGTCTTCAAATGGAGTTTTGTGTTTTCATGTAAAGCCCTCGAGCAAAACTGATCTTCTGATTGGATTAAAAAAAATACTGAGAAGAGAGCACAATAATTGTGACCAACTTATAGGAAGAAACTCTGGCTGTGTTCAAGGACTAGTGAGGATCAAAGAGAAGCCGGTTCAGCAGCACAGCTGTTGTTTCACATCTTAAACAATTCCAATATGCTACCAAGGCAGAAGAGTGGCCACAGTTTTAACTGTTCAGGGTTTGCGGTTCGTCCATGTTTCAGCACCAGAGGTCTACAGCAGTACCTTCTACTCTCTACGATATTTTAGAATAATAATACGAGGCAGGCAGTGCATAAACCATGTACAAAAAGACCCATCCCGACCCAACCCAGAGCCCTCTGTCTAAAGGAGTAGAACCACCTGTGTGAACCCCTGGAAGCCCCAGCAGCTGCTAATACTCATACAGACACAACTGTCTATAAGATTATAATGATACCAATATAAAATTGTAACTAGGAGGCAACATTTTCCACACTGTGTACCAAAGCAGCTGAGTTTGAAAAACAGACTCCCTGCTCACTCCAATTTGGTCTTTCTGACCGGCTGTCACAGCGGCGTCACAGTCCCTGTAAATTTAGAGCTCTAAACCCAACCCGCCATTATTTAACACTAACTTGGTTCGCTAACTCCCTGAAATGTCATTTATCGTAACTACATAGAATAGTGGCATTTGAAAAAAAAAATCAAGATGTTACAAGCAGTTATGACTCACGTGTCTTCAAAAATATCATGCATTATTGCTCTATCGGATATCAACGAAATATTGCCCAAGACAGAAATTTGTTCGGTTTTGCCTGTTATCTAAGAGGTTTGGAAAAATATCCAAAAAAGATTCATAAAATTGGCATAGATTCCATTATTAGGCTATGATTTTTTCCTCTCTTTTTTTTTGCATGCATTAGTTTAAATAATTAAAGTGGCTGACAAAAGTAAAAAGATATTCATTAATTAGAAAGTGTCAAATGCTTTGGCATATTTGTAACAAAGGCTAAAAAAAAAAGTAAAGTGCAAATCAATACAAATGTAAATGCATATGTAAATAAATGCATAAATACATAAATCATAAATAGACACATTTTTAAAAAAAAAAAAAAAAGATAAAAACCTCAAAGATGAATGCTGTGCTTCTTGATGCAACTAAACTATTATACAACACTGGAAAAAGGTTTGACCTTTTGAGGAACATTAGGACATTTTTAATGTCTCAATCCCCATCCAACACTGACAAATAATTAAAAATAATAACAATAATAATAACATCAGATTTAGGTTATAGCAAAACTGTTAAGGAATACCCTGGTGGCTCAGTGGGAGTTTTTAGCCATCTGATCCTGAACTGGAACTCATAACGGTCCACTGTTTGCGGTTAAGTAAGCGCATATCCCAACATTACTTAGAAGTAAAGAAAAGAGCTCTTTTGTCCACGGTTTTAAAAATACGTCATTTCTCACCACACAGGTGTACTGCCTGTACTACCACATTGTGACAGGTGTGTCTTTTCTTCACAGTTCATTGTGGTAATGTCAGAAGCCACGTATACAGACACTGTATACTGCAGGTGTCCGGTTGTATAAATAAATATCATTACAAGTATCTTGTTTACTTGCACAAGAGAAACGCTGTGTGCTTTCCTTGTTTTGATGCTTTATCTTTGTAAGCTCAGTCCAAGGTCGGTCTCAGTAAAAGCAGGACACCACATGTATCCTTAGATTATGAAGGTCTGTTTTTAGAAACGCATAAAACTTGAAAGCTCATTGAATCTCACTGGAAGAAAACCGATGATGTGATTCATGCTTGGAGATTGGAGATGAGTTGTGCTTTAGTGTCATTTCCTCGTGGATTGGGAAAACAAAAAAAAATAACAGAATGCTGAGGGTAGATATGGACATAAATAGATCTAGGTATCTTCAAAAATGATGAGCTAGATGTGCTGTGCTTTATTTATCTTCACAGATATTTCAAAAAGCCTCAACGGGAAGTAACTTATCGACGCAGGTGACAGTCTAAATTAGGCATTGAAAACTTTTAACTCCACTCTCAGATGAGGGAAGATAAAACAAAGGAGAGATTGGAGGGTTCTTGATAGGAACGGATGCCTTCAATCTATTTTTGTCATATACCTTGTGATTCTTGCAGAGAAAACACTCCTACCTTGTAACACTCAGATTCTGCTTTTTGGGGGAAAGAAATAAAAGTAGGGAATGAGGCCAGGAAAATTGCATGTAAACAAATTAAAACCACCCCAGTCATTCTCCCAGGGAGCTCAGAGGGGAGAACGCCCCCTTGAAGCATGCCGACTCATAGTGCTTGTTCAGGTAACTCTTGAGTGCAAACGTCTTGTTGCATCGTTTGCACTTATAGTGCTTGAAGGCTGAGTGTGTCTGCATGTGAGCACGCAGGTTAGACCGGTCAGCAAACGCTTTGCCACAGTGCGCACACCCAAACGGCTTCTCCCCCGTGTGCGAGCGCATGTGGCCCTGCAGCAGCCACGGCCGGCTGAACGCTTTGCCGCACACGTCGCACTTGTGCTTGAGGTCGTGGGTCAGGAGGTGCATAGCCATGGCTGGCATGGAGACGTACACTTTCCCACATGTGGGGCACTTCTTAGCCATCTTGCTGTCTATGCTCCTGTGCGTCTGCTTATGCCGGCTCAGGTTGGAGGATGTGGCGTAGGTTTTACCACACTCACTGCAGGTGTGCCTCTGGGCAGTTCCCCTCAGGGTTCCCGTGGTTTTCCTTCGTGATCGTCCGTCCATGATGAAAAACGCATCCACGCTGTATCCTTCACTCACAGCTGTGTCGCCGTTGATGTATCCCCCGGCTGATGACGAAACCTCGGACCGGGGACTGTCAGGCTGGTCCGAATCGCCATGGATATCACCATGGATGCCAGAATATGTGTTGTTGATGCGGCCATAGATGACCGATGAGTGGCTCGGGGAGGGTACTTTAGAGATGACTGATGAATCGCTTCCAACCACATCGTCATACGGATTAGGACTCAGATAATCACTGACGTAGCCTGAAGAGACAAAGAAAGAGGTAAGTCATCGTGGCAGGAGGATTGATTGGCTTGGAAATCTACACGAGTGACTGCTACAAAGCTTGAACAGAGTCAAAAGGGATATTTGAGTGCTGGCAAACCTGTCTGTAACAAAACCTAAAGGGGCAGTTCACCACAAAATTAAAATGAAGCTTTTTCTGCACTTTAGTGTTGCTTATCCACACAAATGACTTGAGTGTGAGTTTTCCAGTTTGACACACTGACTATAAAACCGTCTGCTTCCTCTTGGACAACATCATACTGTTCTCATTGTCTTGGAGCAACTTTGACCACATAATTTCCTTTGGGATTAATAAAGTATTCTGATTCTGATGATGATTAATGATTCTTTCCAGAACCTGACTCGTCAAAACACTAACAAACATTGCATTACATAGGAACTGTTTTTCTCCTTCTACTGTTTTAATCCATGAACCAAAAGAGGCAGCCAGCTAACATTTCTTCTTTTATTCTAGAGTGACACATCTGAGATTGGTAAAAGGAAAATAGTTCTCTTTTTTGTGTTACTAGAAAATAAAACAAATGTATGACTGCGTATTATGTTGCTTCAAATGTTAATCATTCTGCACCTTTTAGGTCAAAAGTGCAAAACACAAAAACGGAAGAGATTAATATTAAGTGCCAAGTTCGTCCAACTATCCACCATGTTGTTGCAATTAGTTATAAAAAGAAAGCACCTGAGCGCTAGAAATACAAGATAAAGATCGAGTATCTATTATAGCACTCATTACTATACTACTCCATACCCTGAGGGCTCTGTAGAACCTATCACTACTAAGAAAAATTTTTTTTTTTTACTTGTATTGTATAACGGCAGGCCTCAATCACACTCGTTCATCAAAGTTCATTCATTATTAACATTTTGTCTCCAGACTACATTACATTACTGATCACACCCTGGCATCTCTGGTTTCTAAATATCAATCATACCACAATAAGGATTACATGAACCACATTCGCCATGTGTTCTGCACTCCCATTATGCCCAGTATCCATAAAAGACCAAAGGGTTTCCGAGTCGATTCAAAAGAAATACCTTCACATCGGTTTTTGGAGGTGATGCAAAGCAAACGAAGGAAAAGAGAAGGAGACAGTTGTGGTATTCATAGTAGCAGTAAAATGCTTCTCAGTCCTTACAAGCAAGGAGGAGACACTTTCCCCTCAGTGGGAAATCTTTATTTTTCATTGGAGGGCTCAGTGAGCACACTTGCTCCTCATCAGCTGCACCTTTTCTGACAGGTCTGAAGCTGCACACAGTCACACCTCAGGGCTGTCAAAACCTCAACTGCTGTACAAAGAGCATCTCTATTACAGCAGCTGGGTGGGGGGTGGGGGGGGGGGGTCCAGTGCATTACTCAGTGGGCGCAGTGACACTGACAGTCTCCGTCTTGAGGGAAAACGGGAAGTACACTTCACCGAGACTCACAAATTCCAAAGCAACCTGCATATTTGTGCACAACCCCTGACAAATCTGGTGAATTATTTGATGCCGCGTTATGATGCCAGCTGCTTCATTATTTCTATTATTGGCACTCAACAGGCTAAACTGTAACAGACACAAGGAGAGACTGGTAGCTAATAACCCATGGCCGCAACTCCTGTGGATTTATGCCGATCAATAGCTCTCCATTTCAATTAGCACTCTGTGAGCATTAAGACACAGACAGCAGAGGAGATACTATTGCTGGTAATATAATTTCATGATGCAGTTCTGAGAAAGGCTCAGATGTTGGTCGATAATGTGATGAGAACAACAGACAGAGGGTAGAAGGGTAGAGAAAGGGGAGTCATATTAAGGTGAGGAAGAGAGGGAGGGAGGAAGAAAGAAAAACCTAGCAGGGAGAAAGTAATGCTACGTTAAATGTGGTGATGGTGGTTGGGTGGTTTGGCAGTCCTGTACACAGCGCTCATGCTAATTTAACATTTTCGAATTTAATTAAGACCGAGTAATAGAGAGAGAAAATAGAGGGAAAGCGAGAGGGGGGGGGGGAGAAGAGGTGTGGAGTGGAGAGAGAAAATCATGAATCATAAATATTCAATCATTGCACTCTGGAAGGAAGTACTGTGTTTGTGTGTGTGCCTGTGTGTGTGTGTGCCTTGTTTTATAGAGCATGAGTAAAGTTTTGAAACATGACCAAGTGCTCAGTTTGGACCCTTATAACCAGGTATGTTGACTAAGAGCAGCTGGAGTCTTGGAGATGTTGTAGAGAGTCGTAATCACTCAAACTGACAGTTTCCAGTCCTGCTACAGTCCTGGACTATAGTGGATACTCAGCAGCTGCACTGGAGGTGGTATAGCCTTGCAAGCTGCTGCAGATAAACCACCTACATCTGCTTCCCTCCCTTCTCTAGCCTTGCCCTGACTCACCAGTGGCACATGCCACACCGGTGGGCATGGAGCCACTGCAGGTGGGGAAAAGTGCAATATGTGAAACTAAAGTAAATTAAGGTCCACTATAGTCAAAAGAAGATTGATATCTCCATCTGTAGTAATTTATATTTGGCAGCACAGCTCTGTTCTGGGACCTCACTGCACTTCCATGTGCAAATATGGAAAGATGGAGGTGGGGAGAGCAGCAGCAAGACAGCAGCATACAGAACAGAGCAAGTGTCAGTGACAACAGATGTGATAAGAATTAAATTTGACGGTGGGTTTCAAAGTGGCTTGCAAATGTGCCACAACTGAGGTCTAAAGTATCATCAGCAAAGGGCCTTGAAGAAGACGTTCTCTCAAGTGTTGGCAATCAGGGAACAAAGTAAATAATCAATATAACTGATGCGCATCAGAAACACTTTAGATATTTTTCCAGAAGGTCAGTTTTGCCTTAGACCTCAGAGGGTTAAATAACAACCTATGTGGGATAACCAGCTGGATGTGTAGTAGAGCAGAGTTTCGTCATCAGTTAATGTGTGCTGGCACTGAGATCAGCTGATCTGCCGGGACTGACTTCACAGCCTGCTAAGTTTTGTTGATGCTATCTTGCTGACCTTTATTCCACTAAAATTTACACTTTCAGTTGTTAATGATTGCTTTGAGAACGGTTTGTGGGGTTTTTACACATACTTCTTCTTTTGATAGGGGCTGTGGCAGAAGAAGTTTGAGAAGCGCTGCTCTGATCAACGTTGCGTTAGCAAAGATGGCACCAAATTTCAAACTCTTACTGCACGAAATCCTGTCTAAGATTTAGCTAAAAATTTGATTTAAAAAAATAGCTTTTTCTGAAACAGCATACTAATACATGGTCGTGACCTGCTGGATAAGCAAGACATGGAAAGCCAATTTAGAGTCTATGATGAAAAGGGTTCATCTTTCTGGGGACAAAAAGATGGTGTTCAGTAACTGTTATCTCAATGCATCGTATAACTAATTATTTCTTGGCCACCACAGAGGGTAAATTGTCCTGCTGGTGATGTAGGGAACTATATGATCTATGACTAATTAGCAGAAATCTTTGGTCCTGCGTCCAAGGAAAGAAAGTTTGGGAGGGAGAGACTGAAAAAGAAGTCTTTTCAAGTGAGCAAAATAACCCTATCCATTATCTACATTATCTTTGACTATTCTGTGAGTACCATATCACCTCTCCTTCACCTGTACTAACAGCCAGACTGAGCCATGCATATGTGACTGACAGGCAGAAACAAAAACAAGCTCGCTGTCTGGTTCTAGGATACTTTTTTCTCACACAGAACCTTTTTGCACGATCCCTGCCAATTAAACATGACCATTCCCTTTCATCCCTTTTCATTTAAAGCGCTCTGACTGTGACTGTTGCTGTTGCTGCGCATCTCGGCATCAGTGTACTGTCTCTATTTGTTTTTTTGTCTCTCTCTGTCTGAGTATCTGTCTCGCTGTGTCAACTCCGTATTCATTTCAAAGTACTTTAGCAGCATTAGAGCTGATAGCTGTTCTAAATGCTTATTAAAGATTAAATACTCTGCCAAACTAGAGCCATCCCACTTTCATGTGTCTTTGAAATACCGAGAATTAGGAATGGAAAGAAAAAGAAATGGAGAGAGAGAAAGGCTGCAAGCTACAATTTAATTTTTGATCCAAACCAGCAGTAACTGACGCACACTTGTGTGCTTTGGACACTTGTAGGTCACTGACTGCTTCCTGTCTGTGTGTGTATGTGTGTGGGTAATGCTGTGCACTCAGCTGTGCAAGCTGCCTGGGAAATGTGCCGAGTTGACAGAAACAGCAGAGTGCGTGTGTGTGTGTGTGTGTGTGTGTGTGTGTGTGTGTGTGTGTGTGTGTGTGTGCAACAAGCTGCATTTGCTTCAGTCAAACTGTTGTTATATTTATAACAAGGGATAGCTTCCCTAGTCTGTACATGCTTGCCACAATGCTACTGCTACTGCCTCTGCTGCATGTTTCTGGTTTCAGATCATCAGAACGCTTGGGATCTCTTCATCTTACATTTGACCTTGGCACAAGCAGCAGGCTGCACTAACTCCATTACACGCTTGTCCCCATGCAGTGACGGTGAATTTTTTTTTTAGCTCTTTAAAGCTGTAGTCATTCTTTTTTGGCCACTAGAGGGCAGAATCAAGCAGACACACAACCCAGGCAAATTATTGACCTATAAGGGTGTTATGTGTTTTTCTAGCAAAATCTGCCACTTTGTTTGCTTTACATTAGTGGATGCTGAACAGTGACTCTCAAAACATAAATCATAACAATAAGCTAAAGGGGGCCAAAGGGGGATAAATGAATCAAAAAACACATAGCAATTTTACTCTGGGGATTTGTGACCCATTTACATAGCATATAGTAATTTTATCCAGTATCATATTTTTAATGTCAAGGGCATATTGACATAGATAAAAGCTCCCATCTCTGTTAAAGTGCATATGGCATGTTTTCTGTGGTTTTGCTTCCGAGATTATCAGACCAAAGCAAATGCATGACTTCTGAGTAGAAATGCTAGGTAAATATTCCTTTTGTAAAAGATTTCCACACTTTTCCACTGAATATTTGACCCAAATACTGCCCTTTTCATTGACTTTGTATCGTATTTTCCCCGTGTACCCCAGATTATACAGTGCGTGGGAACCATTGGCAGCCAGTGTAGCTGGGCATGATTGCAGAAATCTTTGAAGGTGACTCACAGGTGCTGGAGAGAAGGCTGATTTGAATAATATAATTGGCAACAGAACAACGGTGTATCCCAATGTATGTGTGCTGCTGACATAATGCATTAACATAATCATTTAGCATGGTTTTCTGCAATGAACCTGCACTCACTGGCTCCCTGTTGCTTCCGCCACAGTCTTTGTATGCTCCTTCGGGAAAAATGTATTTTTCTGCACTAACATGTTAATGTCAGCAACTGTTCAGAGCTGGATGTGTGTGTTTTAATGCTTTGTGTAAGAGTAAAGGCAGGGGGAGATGCGAAATCCTACAGGTACATTTAAAAACTATAACAGGTTGTAGAGGGAGTGCAAAGCAAACCTGAAATTCCATTAAGCATTCTCTCCTGTTTTCTTTAAATTATCTTTTATTCCAGATGTGACTTCCTTTACTTGAGCATTAAAAACCATAAATAATACAGAGCAATTCAACCTCATGAAGTGCCTATATAGAAAGCTCTTAACCTCCGAGCTGACTGCAGTCAGATCCAATGTGCATCGCACACTTACTCCCTTATATTACCTATTTTGTATTATTATTAAACCGTCTCTTTTATTGCCCCAAGTCTCAAGAGGTTCTTATCAGACTGAGAGTGTAGGTTTCCTCTAATTTGTTTCTCTACATAAGACTATTTCATGGAACCAGAGCATTTCACCGAGTATAATTACAGTGTTGGAAATGGTATATTTTGGGGGGGGCGGGCTATGACCGAAGTTTGACCCTGTAATTCCCTTCTCCTCTTCCTTCTGAAACAGTCATGACTAATGCTTTAAATCTGGGGATGAAAACATTCTCAGAGGGATGCGTGGCAGGTTTTAAATGGGCGCCTGTCTCCACGCGCGCGTGTGTGTGTGCTCGGGTGTGTTTGTGTGTGTAGGTGTGTGACTAACCTTTGTCATGATGATGGAATCGCAGACTGAGCTCTTCTCTTCGGCTGTGACCATACGAGCTCTCCAGCTCAGCAGCCGAATAGTCGTCCAGCTTGACTTTCTTCACTAAGAAAGACCGAGGCATGATGGCTCCTACACTTGCACGACAAAAACACTTTTCTATCCCGCTTCAGTCTAAACTCACAACCTATCAGCTGATTTTTATTTTGACCGTGTAATTTTATTTATTTATTTTAATTCAGCCACTAAAGCTACGCTTGCTCCCTTCCGTCAAACAGCTTGGAAAAGTGGAGACATGGCTTTTAAAGATCAAAGAAACCGAGCTCTCCTCGTGTGCTTCTGCATGTTTACCACACATAATATTAATGTATTATTATTATTTATTTTGCGGTGGTTTGTCAAATACAGGCTATGTCTGCAAGTAATAGCCGGATCTCATGGAGAAAGCGATCTGTTTTCATCCCGTTAACTTGCCACTGGAAGACCTGTGGAGTCCTAAAGGCTCAAAAATAAAAGAATATAAGTCAGTTTCTGTATGGCTGCTCCGTTATAAACGTCCCTCGTGCCGTGCTTAAATCCGTTGCTTCTAAAGGAAAGATTATGGTCTCGTTCTAACAAACCGCTGGTCTTCAGCACGCGGACAGCTCCCAACAAACACTTCCTAACGTCCAGGCTCGTGCTTTCAGCACCGGACAGCTCCTCCCGTCGCGAGACTCTTCCCCCCCCCTCTTTTTTTTTTTTGTTTTTTTTTTTGTTTTACACCGCGTGCCACAGCCAAACCGCTGTTGCCCCTTCAGCTCCAGAGGGAAAGGAGAGGAACAGAAAGGCGAAACGAGCAGTTTTAAGGGGTCTGTCTGCTCAAAAGTAGCAATCCAAACACAGGTGAGTCAACGACTTGACGATTTTTGACCAAAAAACCACCCCAAACAAATAAACAAACATTTGGGTGCCGCTCAAAGAAGCGGGAAGGAGTATGGCAGCAGAGTTGCAGCGCTTGGTTAAAGGTCGGGACAGTTTAGTCCAAGAAACCTCTCGAGACCTTCGCAGGACTTCAAACCCCAGCTCGAATATCACAAACTCAGCCAAAACGTCATCACAGTTCATTTAAAATAAATAAATAAAATATTGCTCAGATTTGTTTTTAAAAACTGCGGCTGGAAGACCAGAACAGCTCTTCTCCGGTCGCTAACTCTTCGTTTCACTCTCTCCCCTCTCTCTTTCCTCCTCTCTCTTTCTCTCTCTCTCTTCTCTCCACTCCTCGCGCGTGCGGAGCTGCGGCTCTCTGTAGTGCACGGGATCAGCTGTTGCGGCTTTATAGGGCGAGAGAAGGAGGGGCCAGGGGCGGTTGGGGTGGGGGGTGGTGTGTGTGTGTGTGGGGGGGGGGGGGGGGGGGTCGGGGGGTCCTGGAGCTAAATTTTATTCATCAGGAGAAGGAAAAGAAAAAAAAAGAGCATCTTGTCTTGTTGGACCAACAGCAGCGGTGCTCTGTGATAACCGGGGAAGGTTTTATTTCGATAGTTTCTTGTGCTCTCCCGCTCTCACACTCTGATTATGACAATGAAAGATGTTTGGATGGATGCACGGATGGGTGAATTAGTCCATAAACTGGAAAGCAAAGATTGCGTCTACGTAGACAGGAAAGTTTTCTTTTTAATCTGTTACACTGTGTTGTTTCTATAGATAATCTTTTGCTTTTGCATGCTAAGCTCATGACGTATAAAAAATGTTATGTTATAAAAAGTTCAGTAACTGTTGCTTTAAGGGGAAACCTTTGTGTGCCCGCCTGATTTGTAGTCCTTCCCAGGGACCGAAAACCATCAAACCAACCGCTCAACGCCAACTTCTAATGTAGCCCCGCACACAGGTCAACGCTTTTACGCTGCGATCAACCAATCAAGCTCCTCTTATGCAAATCAGCGCTCCTCTTGACCAATCAGATCCTAGGCGCATAAATCCATAGTCAGCATTAGCCAATGAGTTTGTTTAATGCAGCTGAGGTGAAGGTGTTTTTACTGAATGGTCTTTCAGAGAGACAGAGAAATAGACGGAGACCACCTTTTTTTATATCATATAAACAGACTTTTCCCTCCAGCTACCAGGCAGCAACAGACTTGCATATATACACATTGTCATGCAAAGCCCTTCCCCATTCATACACACGCAGGCAGGCTGGCAGGAGAGATGATGGTGTATGATGTAATTCAGTGACGTGTGCATTTATGTAAGTTCTCTTTGGTGAGGTCCTTGGAGTTAACCTATTTTTAAAATTCATTGATAAATGTTTAAAGGAGACAGAGAGGGTATGTCCTGTGGGTGTGAAAGAGCGTGTCTATTTTAAAACACAGTACAGTATGTGTAAATATGTGTGGATCAAAGTGCAGCAGCATATTCATCAGTGGCCTCAGTATCTATGCATTGCATAAAAGAGGTTTCTTGTTCATATTTAAGATTTTACAACATTAAATACAAAGAGTAATAGCATGTGTCTGACTATGTAATCCGAGGCTCTGAAAGTATGAAGGATTTCTTAAATAAATCACATTTTTAGTAAAAAAACGAACCTATTGATGTTGCACTGAATCAAGTGAGACTCATCACCCATCTTCTTGTGCAGCTCTCAGCCTCTTTTAGTTTCCATCTCATTGTTTTATTGTATTCTGCCCCCCCACACACACACACTGTATGTACAAACTGTCTTACATGAAGCATTTCCAGCAGTCACTCTGTGACAAGCCCTTTGTTTGTTTCAGCAAATGCTCCTAAAATGATGCATATTTATCCTCAAGTGACAAAGCCCTCTAGCAGCCATAGAAATGATGACCTGTCATTTGTGCGAAAATGTGTAAATCAGCTAACAATGTAATACAGCAGTATAGAGCCTGCACAGAGAGGAGGTTGGGTGGATGGATGGGTTAATAAAACACGAGAGACTGCTGCTGCTCACTTTCAGTTTAAGCAAACAACTTCTCAGTCCTCAAAACTGAGGATTGAGAAAACATTTTATAATATGACATTTTCTCATCAATCTCTTCTCGGTACATTGATGAGAAAACCTCAGAACTTGCCAGAGCGCTTTCTCGTAATTCCAACAATACGCCTGGCAAGTCTGAAGTATAGCAGTAGCTTCCTTAATTTATCAGCAGGAGCAAGTGAGTAAAGTTATATTCTTCAGAATCAGTTTAAACAAATTGTTTGGGCTGTACTACTCACCAGTTAATTTTAAACTTCTTCAATATTATATTCGTTTTGGAACACTGGGTAAAATATAAAGGCAAAATGCAAACATTTGCAATTATAATAAATGCATATTCTGTTCATAATCAAACATAGAAAACATAGTAAATGTTTAAACTGAGGACATACAACATTTAATTTTAATTTTTAGTTTTAGTTTTAGTTTTTGGGGACAGGGACAAGAAAATGCTAGAAAAATAAGTGGTGCTAAAAATAAGCAGATGGGTGAACATTTGGCGTATTAGGTTAACTGGCAGCAGGTGAATAACATGACTGGGTATTAAAGATGACTGGGAGTTTCTCAGAAGTAAAGATGGAGAGGGGTTAAACAACTGGAAAATAAAACTGCAACTACAATTTCAGAATAATGTTTTTCAAGGAAAAATTGCAAAGACCTTGAATATCTTATTATGTACTGTAGAATGTCATCTACAGTACATAATGTCATCAAAAGATTATGAGCGTCTGGAGAAATTGCTGTGCTAAACATGGCCCTGTCCAAACTTTTTTTGAGATGCATGTCTTACTATCTATATTTTATTCCTGCACAGTTGGTGTGGAGCACCCACACTTTTCTTGTACATGTGCAATGACAATAAAGGGCCCTTCTTCTTTATTCTACTTTCAAATTCAAAATTGATCAGTAAGTTTTTTAAGTTCTATGGTGAATAAAATATTGGTTTTAGAAATTTGCAAACTGTTGCACGCTGTTTTTATTCCCACTTTATCTACAGCGTCCCAGCATTTCTGGACTCGTAATACACAGTAACAAATAGCTGCACTTGCTGACAGTAGAGCCATATTGTCAGCATACTGTCAGGTGCACAGCTTCCTACTTGTTGAGCATTTTATCTTTCTCTTTTATAAAATGCTTCATCACTGGAGAGAAAGTTCCAGATTCATAGAAAGCAAGACGATCCAAGGAAAAGAAAGTATTCAGTACATATGTGTCAGCGGACGAGTAAATGTATTTCTCTCTGTCTTTCCGTGCTGATCAGTGACACACACTGCCCATTTTGTCCCATCTGTTTTTGTGATGGTGAAATTGTCCATTCCTCGTTATTTTCCCTGCTAGCCACGAGTGCAGCTATACTGCTGAGTTCAGCGAAATATGTTTGTGTGTGTGTGTGTGTGTGTGTGTGTGTGTGTGTGTGCAGAGGCTGTGGGGACATGTGGAGACTGGAGACTCATTAGCATAATAATAGACTCGGATGCATGTAGACAGGCAGGCGTTGTGCGTGCATATGTGTGTGTCTGTGTGTCGGCGGGTTTGCGAGTCCTGTCAGAAAACACAATTGTAGGGTCCTTGTTGACTTTCCATTCCTCTGTCTTTTAAAGAGCTATTTAAATGACAGGGTTTTAAATAAAACTCCATTCAAATAGAGGGGTTTTACATATAAAGCAATATCCAGATGAAAGGGTTTGTAAACAAAAACTGACAGAGAGAGATACAACGCAGGAGGGAGGAAAGAAAACAGAAGGAGGGGGAAAGACAGAAAAACAAAGAGAGAGAGCAAGAGAGGGAAAAAATAAATAGAGACAGGTCTTATAGAGGACAAATGGAAGGTCAAATGGGGTTTAAATGTAAAGAAAGAGGGAAGGGGAGCAGCAGAGAGGCAGCTCACGGCGAGCAGATAAAGGTAGTGATGGATGACACTGACGTTGGCTTCAACCAGCACAAATTTGTAGCATTAGCCTAAATCTAGTTGTGCATTTAATTATCTTTTTCTAATAGTATGCTGAGCAAGACTGCTGGGTCTGCTGGTATCGTGCTGGTATTGTGGAATTAAACTATTAAAGGGCAATAATCACAAAACGTAAAGGGGCCACATGAAGATATGGCAAATATGTTGTCATTACTTTTCAAAGTACCTGTATGTGCATTGTCTGATTACATCTTTACTCCCAGTCGTTTTTTTTCTTCTAGATGAAATAAATGATCATTTCATCTACTTTTTTGGGTCATTTTCCACCACCTTTGAAAAAGCTTACTTCAGGCATTTAGGTATGGTTAGGTCTTGTTCTTTAAAAATCAAATCCTTTGTTAAAGTTGGCTGGTATCCATCCTTGTTTGGGGGGAAAGTAAAAATACGTGATAACAGGCATTTGAGCTAAAGAGATGGCATCATTTCTGTCACGGGGGGTCTCTCAGTCTGAGGCACTCCACTAGAGGAGTGAATACATTTTTCACAAAAGCTATTCCCTTGTTTTGTGCTTAGATGATAGCGGTGGAGAACACTGTCTAAAGGCTGACACTTCCTCTAATGCAAACAAGCACAGAGTCGTTCAGAGTTGTGTGCGTGCGTTACTTGTACACCTGTAAGAACTGTGAGTGTGACGCTGACATGCTTTTGCTTTTCCGCTTCAAGCCTGCCTCCAAGGGAGCTGGTTCAATTTATCAGCTTGTTTAACTCTCAGATCCAATTTTTATGTAATTTGGGAGTTGTGCACACTGGCTTATTCGTGACCCACTGTTACCCATAACACTCTTGTCTTCATAAATGCCTTTGTAGCTTCAGAGTACAGCCCCAAGGGGTCCAGAGATAGATCTGAGGGGTCTCAAGATGATTAAAGGAATAAAAAAGAAAAATATCTGTAATATTTCTCTGTCTTTTTCATATATTTCTGTCTATTTTTTGTTCTGGAATCTTGACAACATTTCTTTGTCTGTTGAGCTGCTCAGATCTTATGACCGCACAAGCTCTGGTTTAAGGAGTTGCAAACCAGCAGCTCGAATCAGTGTAACCCTGTGCAATACAATGATGACTGAGCACCACAGACGCTGTTTGTCATGTTCAGAGCATTAACATGTGTGCGGCACACAGTCTGACAAAAGAAAATACAACAGAAACACAAAGACCAGCAGATACCTGGCCATCATGACAAAACATAAAAGAAAGGAACTGAAAATCATCTGTAAGCCCATCATGTCCATGTCACTGATACATATATGGCCCTGCATGTGTGCTATGAATATGTATGTTGTATGTATAAGATGTGACCCTCAACATTAATATGTATTGGGCGGTAATGAGGAGAATGGACAGATCAGATGGTTCCCTTTTTAACTGGTCACATGTGGCTCATTAGGGTAGGGCCATACAGAGCACCTGATACCCTCAAGATGACTACCGCACTCCAAGAATTATTTTATGTCATTTTTGTTTTGTTTAGGGAAAAGAGCAGAACCTAAAGAGAGTTGAGGGGAGAAGTCAAAATTTAGACCAGAAGTCATCTGCTCGAGTGGCCAAGAGGTGCAAAGCAGTAGGCTGAAGTTCAAGTGTGAATGATTGTGTCCTGGAGCAATGCTTTCTTCAAGCCACAGCTCCTATAATTGACACTGACCTTTGACCTATTTGTGAACAGGGAAAATTGTAAAACATCCTTATTTTCCCAAGAAGATTTATCATCGCATGTCACCGCCTTAGTGCAAAGAAACCAAATTACTTGCAGTGTTAAGTAACTGATAACATATTTGTGTCAATATAGAATGACTCTAGACCTACGGTGTTATCAGGCAACTGAATTTGGGGGGAGGGTATTTGAATAACTTCCATTAGTGTGACCATGGTACAGCCAAGACAAGCACAAGTAACTGGGATTCAGAGTCAAGGCACTGATTGTCGATGTGTTAGCATAGCAAGCAGGCAGAGTAAAAATTAGTACTTACAATATTAACACTTCATAAGCAGTCAGCCTGGTAACATAATGGTGATGAACGCTGGTGAATTTTTGCCTGGGGCCCCAGCAGCCTCTAGAATGGGCTGTACTAATGAGCGATGAAACTCACTGTTACCAGCGTAACATGCTGCATGTTACGTTTCCCAGTCCAAAACAAAAGGCCATGTGTATTTAATACGTGTTGACACCAGTAAAATAGTAAAGTATGAGAATATTGGCCTCAGCACAAAACCAGTGCTGAGTATATATAAATATATATACATTACTATAAATAAATAACCGGCTGATGGATAAAAATGTCTTTAGATGCATATGAACAGACTTGCTATGAGGCTGATACTGTGAACTCAACAGTTTAAAAGAACACACTTCCATTTCCTGACCTCTTTTTTTGAGTTGGAGCCTTCTCTAAGCCACCCTGTGGTGGCAAATTCAATTATAGTGGTTAAAAATGTGATAAAATTGTAGTTTCAATAAAACCAATAATACTGCAATATTTGTATCCATGACGACAGAAAACCAATCCAGTCCAAATCTGGGAAATTTGTCTCTGCCTTGATTGTGCGAGGACTGATATTAAACTGGGAATCACATTACCCTTAATGAATCCCATGCTGCATTTGAAAACTTTCTAATATTTGAGAATTATCTTACTCATTGGTTTTTAGTACCAGCTACAACAGCAGAAAATGCAGATCTCCAGTGAAGCTTTTAAACGCTCAAACCCCAACTCTCTACTGCATTTAAATTCCTCCACAAATGACCCCAAAACAAAAAAATCATAGTAATGCTGTTAAAATAACTGTTCGAAAACCAACTCATGTTGCAACTGCTGTGATAGCAAAGCTTCAGTTAGGTTTAGTCATTTGGTTAATGTTAAATTGTCTAACCTGCTACAAGCTAGGACTGGTTCAGAATATCAACATTATTACGGCTGATGGTACCCGATGAGGGTTTTTACCCTCAAACTGGACAATCACCCTCTTCTCTTGAACAAAATCTCTGAGACTGTCACGGCGGGGTACGCCGGTGTGTTTTGTTGATTGGACCCAGAAGCAGACACTGAGAGAGGAGTTGCAGGTGAAACTAAAGGTGAGTTTTTATTTTGGCTGATGGCATATGACAAAAATAAACAAACAGAGAAAACTATGAAAAACCATGAAACACTATGACTGTGGTGTGCATAACAAAGACCTGACAAAGACATACAGAAAACAGAGGACTTAAATACACACAGGAGGTGATCAGGGGAAGTGGGAACTGGTGGGGGAAACAGCTGATTGACATGAACCTAATGATGGGACCGGGGAAGTTAAACTAAATACAGTGAACAAAGAACACAAGACTCCTTCAAAATAAAACAGGAAACATGGAGAAAAATCCAATAAACAATGAAGCAGACCCAGTACCATGACAGAGACAGGGTGAGGTCCGTTTAATGGAGCAAGTCTCTCATGGTTGTCTTTGTCGTTACTCTTTATTCAATGCAAATTCCCAAATTTGTCAACCATGCTTTCATGTTCTCCCCACTCAGACTTTGTGACTCTGACTGCAGCACCTGAAATCTTCATTTGCTTCTGTCATAGTGACCATTCTCATTAGAGGGCTCTGTCACTTGAACACAAACGGTTTATCTGATATCTAATGTGGTCATTTTACCTGAATTTTCCACTTAATATTCTGACTGTGAACTGGGAATGGACTGCAGCATTCGGCACACAGCTCTGTGAGCACAGAGGACACGCACTTACGTAAACCTTCTGTTTGAGATGGGAAGCCAATGAAACAAATAATGGATTAAAGGGAAGGGGAAATGAACAAGACAGTGCTTCTAGCAGGTGGCATACTGCTGCAGTGGTTGGACTACTGGTCTGAGTCTCTTGGTAGACTGTTCACTTTCTGGTTCTCTCTGTGGGTTTCCTCTGGGTACTAGCTTCCTCCTACACTACAAAAGCATACGTGTTAGGTCAGGGATGTCAGTCTCATTTTACACTATGGGCCACATGCAGCCCACTTCGATCTTAAGAATGATGGACCAGTAAAACTCCCCTTTCTGACAGTTTAAAGAACTTTAAGTACACATTTAAACCCCGAGATATCTTAATAGAAGAAAAAAAGTGCAATTTCAGCATGACCTCGATTTTTGCACATGATACAGAAATGTTTTTGTAGTAAGTGAAAGAAATCTGTTTTCAATACTGTTTAAACTGTAAGAAATAAATGTGTAAACTTAGAGAAAGTTCTGGTAGCTCATTTCCCAGACTTTCTTCCAATTATAAAACAGAACATTTCTGTGAATTCACAGAAAACTGACTTAAAAAAAAAAAAAACTTCTATAGTAGATGATGAAAAAAGAGAAAAATGTTTGCTGTATTATGAATGGAGGTCTTTATCAGTTGTAAAAGTTGGAAAATGTAGGAAAATGCAGTTAAAATTCCTAAATGTATCTTTTCCTTCATTTTTTTTTTCAGAATCAGCCAGTGAGCCTGATTGGAGTCTTTGCTTGGCATATTCTGCTTTATATTGACCACCCCTGTGTTAGAATAACTGTCAGTTTTAAATAGGCCATGGATGTGAGGTAGATTAAGAACTTGTGTGTATAGAATAAAGTGCTTTTAAATTTAAGTTAAAATGTGAGAAGCACTATATAATGGTTCTGCTGGAGGTTTTTCCTTCCCACCATCGCCAAGTGTTTGTTCATAGATGGTGGTCTGATTGTTGGGGTTTTATCTGTATCAGTGTAGGGTCTTTATCGTACAATGAACACAGCTTGACTCAGTAGACACTTTCCAGGTGACTTTATGGACTTTATGGGTTTCAATACACCAAGACGTCAACAGCGAAAACAGTCAAACCTTCATAATGGGGCCTCACAACCAGTCACTGATGTTATAGTGCAGCGGTCCCCAACCTTTTTTGCGCCACAGACCGGTTTATGCCCGACAATATTTTCACGGACCGGCCTTTAAGGTGTCGCGGATAAATACAACAAAATAAAACTAGTACCGGTACCGAAAAAAGAAGATTTATTCATAACACACGTGAAAAGACTCAGGAAAACCAAGTTAACGATAAAAACGATAACAAAATAACGCTGAAAACCGATAAAACCCCTGAAAACCATACATTTCACACCTGAGCCTCAACTCTCGCGGCCCGGTACCAAACGACTCACGGACCGGTACCGGTCCGAGGCCCGGGGTTTGGGGACCGCTGTTATAGTGTATACATCCGTCTTGTATACTATTTATAGTTAAAATGGCTTTTTGCAGACAGTGAATGAAGTGAGGGTCCACCGCAAACTACAATTTGAATAATTGTGTTTCTGTAGAGGGAATCATGCAACAACTCTCGAGTAAAAATGAAAAAATAAAACACAACAATGGCATGTAATATGATCTCTGCACAAACAGCCACTGAGATTGTTTTTTTGAGGGAGGACAGTCTCAGTCACAGCTAACAGAAGAGACCACAGTATATTTCAGTTGGTATGAAATGTCACAGTGATCCAATATTTTTGAAAAATGTTGAGTAACTTCCTGAAACAAGTCCAAGTAAGAAACAGAAGAAACAATACTGGAAACAATTATATATTTATATCTAATACAATTAATAGTAGTGTATAAGAGATGATTATAAAGACAAACTGCGAGGCTTGTATGAGAAAGAGATGCATCTGTTACAGTATAACACCACCTTCACGTCCTTCACTTAATATTTCAAGCCTTGGCAATAAAAGAAGAGAAAGTGCAGCTCTCTGTCAGAGAAAAGAATGAACAGCAGAAAATTGAATTACTTTGAACTGTATCAAAGTTTTCTAGCAGCAGTAAGGATTTTGAACAATCTTCTCATTTTTCAAGTCTTTGAACAACTGTGTTTCTTGGATTTTCTGTGTGTCTCAGGTCTCTGCAATTTCATCTTATCTCTTTACACTAAATTGAATTTGCCATTAGACAATGATCCGAACGCCTAATGATATCACTGATCCCTCTCCCCAGCATAATACAGATTCCGACAATTTTTTTCCAGCTTGTCATGGACAGCTCAGCATGCAAATGAAAAGTTACACGCTGGTACTGCCCTGCTATGAAAGCCTGATATTGTATAAATTTTAATTACAAGCCACCAAAAATGCCTCCTTTTTCTTTTTTTACTGGAAGCTGTACATGCAAATATGTTTCAAGCATAAAGCAGCTGCCTGCTGGAAACAGGGTGGCATCGCATGAAGAAAGCTTCTTTACGAAACACCATTTTAACATTTACTTGTGTTTTGTTCCTTTCGGGGTGTGAAAACTACATTTATAAACACAAGTCTGGGGCAACACATTTAGACAGACAGGTTTATGAATCATTAATTCAAACACAGACGGCTTATTAACCAGTCTGCGTTCACAGCTGGCTCACACCTGATACCTTCAATGGCCCCCAGACACCTTTAACTGTGTGTGTCTGTGCGTGTGAGTGTGTGTGTTGGTGTTTGGTTCTGAGGTGTGGTAAAATGATTAAAGATGCTTTTACTGTGTCCTCCCTGGTATCATTGGACTATTAAATGTTTGTTCACAGAATCGGAGCATTCAGATGCATTTTAAACAGTGAAAATATTTAATGTTTGCTTTATTTCTGCAGTTATTAGATATATTAGATGTGTGTTAGATATATTACTGTTAATAAGAATCTGTTTCCTTGCAAGTCATAATGCATCTGTGTTGATTTGACGACTCATTGTGCTGCCAGGTGGCCCTTTAGTTGCACAACTGTGTATTAGTTGAACACCTAGCCCTGCGTCACGTCATATACTATTTTACATGTTCATGTACTAAGGAAACTGCAAGATGCCATTTGACTCATTCCAGTGTAAGCTGCTCCACAGACACATGCTCCAACAATCCTCATATGGCATTGTGAAAAATCCAAAAGAAAAACATTTTAAGTATTTATACATTTTAGAGAAGAAAATTTTTGTTGAGGCCAGTGGGCATCACAAATGCAACTCCATCTTCAGTCACTGTGCTCAACCCATTCTTACACCCAGGGTGTCAATATTGGCCTGGCACAAAGTGTCCTTGGGCATCAGCATCATGATGTTCAGAAATTATTAAACACTGAGAGCAAGTAATACAGTGGCATTTAGAAGGCTACTTTAATACTTTAACATTCACAGTAGGACAAACACAGTTCAGCAAAAGCCAGGTGTAGTCACCTACATTTCCTCAAACCTGCGGTTAGGCTTGCATGTGTGATGATGGTTTATGTAACACATGATTTCAGGACAGTAAAGACCAGTTCACCATCCTTTCTCTGCACACATCGAAACCAAACCTTGCCTTTTCTAACTTTGTCTCCAAAATTGCTCAGCCTGACCTGTAACTTCTGATGTACTTATTTTAAATCCTTCCACCTCCAGCTCAGCCTCCTGTCTTTTTAAGACTGGGGAAACCTGCAGTCAGCTGAGACCGAAGAAGTCACTTGGATGAGTGACGAAACATTTCTCCCACAAAACGCTACGTCCAGATGAACAGAATCATCTGTTCATTTTGGAGATTCCTGTCTTTTTGTTAGCACCACAATCTTCACGCTCTACATCATAGTAGGTCTCACTACCATTTTTTAAACCTTCTTGCTGCTATCACTCTTTCACAAATCACCACTGACACTCATCTCCACCCATTCCAACCCTTTGCGCATGCTCCTCTTAACCTCTCTTGTGCACTGTCTATTGAAGTCGGCTTTTGACCTCGGGTATTTAAATTCATCCACTTTTATTTATTTATTTATTTATTTTATCTGTATCTTGCATGTTCAGCTTTACATCTACTGACCTTCATTCTTCTTCTCTCCAGAGAAGAATACCTCCACAACTCCAGGCTTACTTCCACCTGCACTCTACTCTCATTACAGATCACAGTGTCATCTGCAAACATCATAGTCCACAGAGACTGGTGCCAACCTTCATCTGTCAGCCTGTCCATCACCATCGCTAATAAGAAGGGGCTCAGAGCCGATCCCTGATGTAATCCCACCCATTTGTCACTCCCACTGCACACCTCACCACTGTATTGCTGTCCTCATACATGTCCCACACCACCATTGCATACTTCTCTCCTACTCCTGACTTTGGCCCAAAAATTTTATTCCTCTGTTGTTACTACAGGTCTGCTCATTCTCCAAGATTGCGTTAAATAATCTGTTTAAAAGGTGCACTGCTGTCTCTCCTAGACATCTCCATACCTCCCCAAGGATGTCATTTGGACAACTTGATACGTGGTGTGTCTTCTGCTGCTGTAGCCCATCTGCTTCAAGGTTTGATATGTTGTATGTTGAGCGATGCTTTTCTGCATACCTTGGTTGGAATGAGTGGTTACTTTGAGTTACTGTTGGCTTCCCATCACTCTGATCTCTGGCATGAACAATGCATTTATGCCCAGAGATGTGCCGCTCACTGGATATTTTCTCTTATATTGATACAAATTTACAAATAAGTAGCTTTGCAGGGGAAGTGTTAAAAAATCCTTGTATGTTTGTGTCTTTGTGGCTGGGATGAATGCAACCAGGAGCAGCAGTGATCAATTTCCTGTCAAATTAAGACATCTTCAAAGCGTTTTCTCACAAAGTCAGATTTATTTAATGTCACATCTTCAGCATTCAAAGAAAACAAGATAAGTGAGTGAAAATCAGCTAAAATTAGAGAGCTGACAGTTTTTAGATACTTGAGATGGAAAGATGTTTAACTTTGATGTTTGCAAACTGATCCACCTCTGATTTGATGCCACGTGCACATCAATTTTAGGTCAGCACGCCGTACTTGATATGGGGAAAACAGACATTTTCACATGACGCTCAACGTGTCTGTCTTTGAACAATTTGCCTCCGTTTGCCAAATGTGAAAACACTACACCTAAAGCTAGTTATTTAAAACGTCTCTCATTTTGTGCAACAACTCAGCAGTGAGAAGATTTTCATGGGGTTAATTGGGTCTTGGGACACACACGCGCGCACATACACACCACCAAATCCTCTTAGCTTTATAATGAAGGAAGTAGAGATGGGTAGAGGGAAAAAGAAGAAGGGAGGGAGAGAGCGAGACAGAGAGAGACTGCGGTGAAAGGAGATAGGGAGGAAGAGGAGGGAGAGATGAGAGAAAAGAGGGGGAGAGGCAGAGATGCAGGTCAAGATAAAAGGATAAACACGGGGATAGAAAAAAGGAGGGAGATGCTGTGATGGAAGCAACAGAGAAATATGAGACGGAGGAAAAAGTTGAAGGGGTGACAGTTAAGAGTGGATTGTAAAATAACAATGCTTTGTTGCCATGGAAACAAACATTTTTATCAGCCCAAGAGGCAAGGAAGTAACCTGCTTGTTAAACCTCCTGTGCTATCTTGTTAAGCTGTTGTTGTGTTTGTGTGAGCAACAGTATATTTGCAGTCGTGGCATTCCCTAATGAAACACTGTGGGCACACGTCTGGCTTCGCTCTGTTTTGTTGTTTCCCCCCCCCCCCCTGAAGATTTATTTATTAATTACTCTTTTCCTTCTCAAATGAATGTGTGAGATTTGGATATGAGTATGTTGTCTCTGAATAAATTAATAAATATAAAATACAAGTCTTGTTTAGGACACACAGTGGATTAAAGAAGTTGGAGAACTCTTGTTTTTCATTACAAATTCAACTCTCCTGCCACGTTTCGCCTTCATCACTATGGATTGTTATAATCCAACTAAGACTGGAGAATTTTATCCACAAAGTATTTTACAGCTCTGACCCAAAAACACAAAAATAAAATAGGCTGAGGGGTTTTTGTTGTCTGAGATCAAAACGAGCAATGCAAAAGTCACAGGCAGCCGAACACACACACACAGACTTGGTTTTTAGGAAGCTGCACAGTCCTGAGAGGATTATTCAAACTTTTTTTAAGCATATAATCAAGTGTTCTCCCAACACAGTCTTTAAAGTTAAAAACAAAATCATCACAAAAGATTATTGGATGAGATAGAAAAGTCAATGTATCGATAAAAAGCAAATGATTTTTGGTGAACAGGCTGGAGGAGGTCACTCAGGTGAGGAGGTGTTACAATTATATGTAAGCAGAGTAAAGAATTATACTGCAAAAAATGGGATGTTGGCACAGATTTTTAACACTAATACCACAAAGTACAACAAAGAAAAATATGTCTGTCTTAACCCTCCGGGGAGCGCTGTGATCTCAGACAAAATGTTCAAATCAGGTCAGGTCATATCAGCAGCTCACATACCTCCTTTCATGCTAATTTCGAACATCCCTTTTGAGCACAAAGCAGTGTCAACAAAAAGATCCAATCTAAGTCCTGCACCTGATGATTTGAAGGCAGACTGACAGCTGATGGCCTCTAAACTAAATCTGAGCTGCAGGAGAATCAGCCGTTTTCAGGCTGTGCGAACATCCAGTGAAAATCAAATCACCCATCACAGGTTTTCAATCACTTTGTTCCGTCTTTGTGCTACTGAGTGCCACATCTCTCACTGTTTTATGTTTCATTAAAGTTATAATCCCAAAGATTTTATTATACGTATCACTATTTTGGCATTATTTGTAGTCAGCTTTTCTCAATATTGTAAAAGTATCATTGCTTGAGGCAGAGTCCACTATTCCAAGGCTGGTGTTGAATTAAGAAATGCTCATTTATCTCAATAATAGTCTAAAATAAAAGTCTCTGTATTTTACCATTTTCCCTCTACATCCATATTAGAGCTGCAGCACCAAAGCCCCACATTTCCTACGACCAACAGTTGTGCAGTGTGCAGTAACTAAAGTCGAGCCGATAAATACTTCGAACAAGATCAACCACTGATTCGGTCAAAGCCAAATGTCAGTTTTATACCATCCCAACTAACAACCATTGAATCACTTGGAGCATAAAAGTGTCCCAGTACACTGTGCATCAGTAGGGTAACCAAACAGCAACCTCCAGGGCTGAAAAATGAAGCCAGCATGCAAGTGCCGGAACATGCAGTTCCTCATGTGGCCGCTTGAGGCTGTCTCCAAAGCAAGAATCCTCATAACAACCATTTTTTACATTTCTGTTTTGTTTATATTGAGTAATTCTTTTTACTCAATACTGGAGTTTAGGAGTTGGCTGCTTTGATTAACAGATGTGCCAACTTTGGCAGCTAGAGCCGATCTGTATCTGCTGGGTTTCTAATTCACACCAACCACGATCTTTTTCTAAACCTGACCAACTAGTTTTTAATCCCTAAAATTGAATCATTCTTAATTGTAGGCACTGGTCACTATAAAATATAAAAATAGGTACAAATTATAAAAGTAATTAAGTCCTTTGTCATGCCTAACCTATACCTAACCCAGTTGTTCTCTATTTACTTCTAACTGCAACCAAGCTGTAGGTCAGGGGTGTCCAAACTTTTTTCACTGAGGGCCACATACATAAAAATATAGGAGGGGCTGGGCCACTTACTAGAAATTAGGTATATAACCTTAACTTTAGTGTATTAAAATTAGAAAAATCACTTACATGTGGTCGAATATATTATATTGTTGAATATAATTAAAGACAAAACTGCCTTCATCACAGCTTTCCATAAATGGATCTTTATTGATTTATTCAGAAAAAGCTTTGGTAGCTCATTCTCAGAACAGCAGCCTCAGATTTCTTCTTAGACAGAAGATTTACAGCACAGAGAAAAAACAACAAAGGGGAAAATGGGACGGGCACATTTCAAGTTTGTTATTTAAGTTATTAGGCTTAGCAACACACCTATTAACGTTCGTTTGAAACCGTTATCAACATTAACAGACTGAACTGGACTTATTAACAGGAGTGCATATAATTTTAGTAAATTATTCTGGTGAGTATCAGCTGCGCTGGGTGTAAATCGGGACATCCAGCCGCGGTGCTGATCGCCACTCGTGCCAAAAATCTAGACAAATGTCACTTGATCAAGGAGCAAAACTGCATCAGATGAGATCAGCTGACTTTGCGTGTACGTGGGCAGTGCACAGCGGTGTGTACTCTGTGTGTTAACAAGAAAAGCGCATATAAGAAAGTGGTGTGCAAAAGCAGGGTAGTGACAGAATTGATGCGCATTATTGATATTTGAAGCATGTGTACCTGCACATTAACACACAGGTACTGTGGAATATATTTTTTACTCACCTAAAGTGCTCGTGCTCTCGTTCACTCCCCGCAAAAAAAATAGCAGCTGTGCGGTGTCTGTGGCATCAGTGCTCTCATCGCATGCGATGGAGTAAAGATCAAAAGCACAGCTTTATCAGACAGTTGCAGTTTAATGTTGGCTGACAAGTCTTCAACAACTGGATTTCTGGACATGCTGACGTTGTTGACGGGCGCATTATTTCGGTGACTTTAACGAGGCCGTGTTTTATGAGGTCTCCATCTGAAAAAGGCTTGCCATGTCTTGCGATGAGTTGGGCGACCTCATAGCTGGCTATTGTAGCCTTTTCCTAGACCTTTTGAGCACGAAAAAATTACTGTTGCTGACCCCGCAGGAGAGATACCCTTTGCTTTAATTTCTGCTCTCGATCAGCACCAGTGTAGGGTGCATAGGCCTGATGTTTGGTTTCATAATGACGTCGTACATTATACTCTTTCATAACTGCCATAATTTCAGTGCAGATCAAACAGACACACTTCCCCTTGAATTCTTTGAAGAAATATTCACTCTCCCACCATGTCTGAAATTTTCTGCATTCACTTTCTACCTTTCGCTTCTTTGGTTCTGCCATGTTTAGTAACTAACTTGGGCTAAATTTCTTCTGTGATTGTCCTTTTTGGTGGAGCAACTGCCTCGATCGACAGTAGCTCCCCCTGGTGTTAAAACTAAGAAGTGCAATACACTCAAGCAAAAGTTGAAGTGCGGGCCATATTCGATTCTATTTATAAAATTACTTGCGGGCCAATTAAAAATGGATCGCGGGCCACAGTTGGCCCGCGGGCCGGAGTTTGGACACCCCTGCTGTAGGTAATGATCTACACTTAGCCAACCAATAATTGCTTAATTAATGACATACTTATAAAAGATTATTAAAAAACTATGTGTGAAACTCTGTCATATTTATGACTTAAACTTGCATGTGCAACAAAATGTTTTTTTCCTTTTAAAAGGAGAAAGTATTCATTTTGTGTACATGGACACTAATCAATACATGTGATGAAAAGTTTTGTTCAGGGACTTGAAAATAGTGTTGGGAAATTGGTATTTAGGAACAAGAACAAGCTGTAAAGTTTATGTCCAGAAACACAAATCAGTAGATTACATTTTGTGACTATATTTCACAAACTGCAGTGTCGTCTAATATGAGTCACTGACCTGGCCTTCGCCACTGTGTTTTGTGCTGTTTGTGGGGTTTTTTTTGGAATTATCTGTCAATAATACAGTACAGGACATCCAAGAAGTTTGTGCTTTTGGTGAGTGAATATCTAGTAGTTTATTGGCCTGGCTTAGCACTCATTATCTGATATTTGTATTTGTGGATTTTATTGGTACGGTTTAATGATGCGGCTTGCTAAGAAAGGCTCCCAAAACACAACGCTGCGTGGGGCAAAGCGCTTACTCTGAAGCCTTAAAGTGTTTAGTTGTAGTTCAAAGGCAATGTATGATGTCACATATGATCGATGGGTGGCACTAACAAACTCAAAGTTGTTAGGGGTTTTTTTTTCTTCATTTTTTAATAGATTTGACTGATGATTCTATAAATGCAGTTTTTATTTTGCTGTGACCATTAAGATTGCAGTTATTACTCTCTCCAATATCCTTTCAAATTGGGGCCTTGTGCTGTTGACCATAATTAGAAGCCCAAGGGCGTTACTGGCAACGCCATTACTGACGATCCTGAATGAGATCTTGGCGATAAGGACTTTGCAGAGAAAGTTACAGACAGGGCAGATAGAAGACTTTAAAAATAATTTGGGGTCATACACAAGGCTTGAAACGTGACTCATCCACACACAGTGATATGATGCAGATGACAGAGTCGTAATATATTCTGTTGTTGTCAATGTCAATTTATTTATAGGGAATTTTAATCTCATATGCAATATAGTGGGCGGATTATTGCACAAAAATGTCTTGGTCAGCTAAGACAGTAAACAGATCAGAGGAGGATATCATATAGAATTTTGGCACAAATACACACACACAGGACAATCGTTCACACTCATTTTTTCCTCATTTCCAGCGAACCTCTTTTTCCCACTGAGTAATACTGCTGATTCCTTTGTCACGGAGTTGCAGAGCCATGCAGTTATTCCACTGAGTTATATCCTCAGCCACTCTCGCAGAGGGCAGCTGCCTCATATCTTGGTTTCCTTCACACAGAAAAAGATGAAAGGAGGAAGTTATGTGTCCAATCAACAGAAACCACACAGACCTCACTGACCGCTTTTCAAAAAGTTCAGACTGGCTGATAAGAGATAGAAGGCTTTGATATCATTATAAAATCAATAAATCTTTTAATTTTTATCATTTTCTTTATACATCAGGGCATAAAAATTGTGTTTCTTTGCCCATGGGAAAGTGAAGAAAAGAGGATTTAAAAAACAATTTCTATCTTAAAGATAGTGAGATATTTCTGCCTCTTATTTTCTCTTATTCAACTTTCCATTAAGTGTATTAAAACTAGCTATTTATACTCACAGATGTCCCTGCTCACTTTTCTGATTGTCAAAAAATGTCCAACAAAAGAAGCATCTCTGTTAGATAGATAATGAAACTGCCTAAATAGACTGACCCACTCCATCTGTGTTCATGTGTGTGTGCATGTGTTAAAGGACGCAGGGGGAACAAAGGATTTCCATGACACAAGGGGCCCAGGACAGCACCGAAGGTGGGGGAAGGGGGGAGCTGGTATAGGATAAATTAGGAAAAGGGAGCCTAGTAGAGCCGCGGACGGACTTTGGAGGAGTCAAGACAACAGAAGAAGGGATCAGAGGATAAATGAGGAATAAATGACAGGGAAGTTTTAGAAAGACATGCTTTAATGGTTTTAGAGTTGAGTACTTATGAGGGATTTTTTTTTCTTAGCCCAGACTCATTCTCTGTCTGAAAGCTCAGAGGAAGTCTGGTTAAGTCAGCTTAGGTCAGCTCAGTTAATGGGAGGCCGTGCTGAAACCGGTGTGGAGAAGTTAACTGAATTTGGGGTGTAAAAAGTCAGCTTCAGCAACCAAAGTCACTCTGACCTTTTTGCTCCGTGCAAATTTTTAATCCTCATCTGATATATTGTGCAAAGGACTTTTGTTCTCCACACTGTAGCTCCAAAGGTGAATTAAAAAGTAAACAAGTATCATTTTTGACAGCTACTTTGAATTTTAGCCCACAATTGTTATATAGGACCGTAGAGTGGCACCTGAGCAAATAATACAACATAATTGCTTAATTATTCAATTCCAATTAGTCTTAAAAATTAACACTGTGGTTTACACTGCAGCAACAAATGCTTAGCTCTTTATTGGAAAATAATCTTTACTGGTGGATGTTTTATTTGGTTAAAGCATTTTTCTGCTGCGTGTTTCCAAATAGGTTTGATGTTTTTATTCTGTTGTGTCGAGCTGAAGTAGAGCTTTTCCATGTTGTCACGCTTTTCTAGAAAATGCTTTGTAAAAATCTGGTTTGATGGTTGATTATCAGCGCACACCCAGACGTCTGTTGTTCCCCCAACAATAGACTACCACCACCAGCCCCTCTGCATGTGTGTGTGCGTGGGTTTGTGTGTGCGAGTGTGTGGGTGTTAATCATGCAGCTCTTATCAGCGACCGTCAGACCTGCAGAGACTCCGATGTGCTCCCTGCTGATAGCTGCACATGCAGAGGTCTCCTCCTCCCTTGGGGTTTTAAATAGAGAACTAATAGACCTCAGCTTGGAAAATAAAAGCTGAAGATCATTACCAGGCAAGAACGACAACTCGGTGGAACAGTAACTAGAGTAGCAAACAGCTGATGATACACTGGCCTCTTGACGCACAATCACTGAGTGGGAAGGAGCCGAGAAAGACGCCGCTGCACCGAACGCCTCCAATCGACAGTAACCGTGATTTCCACAAATTTGCTGCAATGTCTAATGAAAACTCGCTTCATCAAGCAGAGGATCTCGGCTTCTTTTTCAACCTATCATTTGCATACATTTGATAAAAATAGAGAAAAGGATGGCTCGGAAGGTTTGGAGTTTGATAATCATACCGAAATATCTATAAATCCAGAAGCGCTTCTCTGATATTAAAGAACATACATTCATTTGATAGTTAAAAACATCCAAAGGATCCAGATTTGTGGATGTATTTAGCAAGACTTTCATGTATCATATCTGATTTGCAACCTGAGGAAAAAAGGAGGTCACACAGAGTCAACTCTGTATGAAACACGTCCTGTAACTCATGACTGTGACTCTAATTTCAGCTTTGATGTTGAGAGAAAGAGACGCAGAGACCGGGTGAAAAGATAAAATCAATCATTAGAGTCTATTCACTCTGTCTCTATGGTGCCAATGGAAAGGATCTAAATCTGCTGACACATGCACACAGAAAGAGAGAGTGGGAGCTTTAATGAACAGTCAGGGGAGTCCATCGCCCCTTTCCTTTTCACATTTAGACTCTTGATTGGCCGAGACCTCTGACCATAAAGGTCAAAAGGTCAAAACTGTGACCCTAAGTCAGCCTTGAGTGTGTGTGTGCGTGTGTGAACATGAAGACCAAAGGCGAGCTTCAATATTTGGATAGAAAATTTGAAGTCAAACGCTCAGGAGAGGTTACACTAAATTTCTATGAATAAACATGCTTCAAGTGGGCAGCGTGAGTTGGGAGGGTCAGCGGCATGTGAACTCAAGGCCTGTTTGAATGTGTGTGAACTTCAATCTGCAGATGACAGCTCGTTAACTCGGAGAGATCTGACCGCCAAGCTCAATCCTGTGCTTTCTTTTCCCATCCCCCCCTCTGCCATGGTCCGCAGCAACAAGGTCAAACACAGAGGCTGAGGAGGGAGGTGTGAAACAGTCCGGAGAGGTGCACTGATCCTTTGCTCATAATAATAAAACACTTATAGGTGCATGTAAATGCACATGAATGCGATGACGGATTTAAGAGTCTGTTTATATCTATAGACGTTTCAGTCATAAAAGTGACTCTAAAGCTGCCTGTTGTTTCCTCTTTACTCCTTTTTCACTAATCAGCAGTTTATGAAACCCTGCGGAGTAATGTGAGACGCTCCTTTAAAAAAACGCAGGGAACCAAAAACAGCAGAAAAGTACAATGATGGCAAAGGACACTTTTTAAAATATAAAGTATGCATCACATTCTGAGTTCAAAATTAACCAATTTATGTTGTTATCTGATAGCTATTTCCATGTTTTAAAAAACAAATTATAATTACATAATGATAATTCTGATCACTCCATTAAATATTATCCACAAAGGCTGGAACAGCGAGCGCAGCCCTGAGGTAGTCAGTGGCTTAGTGGGGTTTTCTGGCTAACATTCTCTGGACAGGCTACAGTAGCTGGGAAATCATTACATAAAACTCATTACCTGCAGATATTAAACTGGATGAAACTGATCATTTTTAATTCAAGTTGGAATGATTTTTGAAGGTATCAGTCACATGAATGTTTCTTGATAAGGTCTTCCTTTATTCTATTTTATTCTATTTTATTTTTTTGAAAACAAAAAAAAAATGTTAGTGACCAAGCAAGTTTCTGGGATCACCAGTCAGAAAAATCTTCTTCAACTTTCATATTTTCTCAATAGTATGTAAGCTTACTTCTGCCACCAAAAACAGTTTTTGCCACCCATAAGTCAAAACTTCTGATTATTACCTTAAAATTTTGGTGTAATTCCTTAAGGTTTCAGGTTCTCAATTTTGAGATATTTTTCTCAGGATATTGATTATTAAATGTAAAACTCTGAGATCGTAAACTCACAGTTTTGAGATAATAAACAGAAATTTTGGCTTATGGAGAACTTTTTTTTGTCAGTGACAGAAACAAGCTTCGATACAATGAGGTTGATAAAGCTGTTTCTGCTTATAGTTATACATCTACTTTGATTGCACACAGTTACACAGCATTACAGCTTTATTAATTCTACAGTCACACCAAGGGAAATGGTGGTTGGAGACCACAGCAACCATGCGCAATGAACTTGCAAACTTGTTTCCTTTGAAATCATTGCATCAAAGACTGGGGCCAGGTCTGTGACCACTCACAGTTAGTTGCCATTTTTAAAGCAACCGGAGAAGTGTAGTCAGATTTTAACAACAAGAGAAAAAGTAATCAGAAGGGAGGGGATTGAACTACCAGAAGGCAGCATTGCAGGGGTTGAGGACAGCTACAAGTACCTGGGACTCCCACAGGCAAATGTGAACCACAAACAGGCCGGCACCAACTACCTCCAGAGGGTCAGGCAAGTCCTGAGAAGTCAGCTGAATGGCAAGAACAAGATCCTGGCTATCAATACCAGATAAAACAAGACAATGAGACAAAGGAAGTAAAACTAAATACATGACAGAGGAGACAGGGAACAAACACAATATATCAGGAAGTAAGTGAACAGGGAATACAGAGATGAAGGCTTGACAATATAATACAGGATAGTACAGGAGATGCAAAAATAAAATAATACAAAATACAAGAAATCAAAAATAATAATAACTTCAAGAAACAAAGAAAAAGCATTTAGTTCTCAAATAGTGAAAGTTACAGCAAATAAATAAATAAATAAAACACAAAACAGGAGTTAAACCAGTGAGGTATAAACTGACAGTCAAAAAGCTTGTTTTATATAGAACTTTAAACAGACGATGATGTCTTATTTCTCTTCATTGTTCCTCTAGTAAAAATACGTTTTGTAAAGCAGTAATTCTTGGCGAGAATTTGAAACAGGAAGCTTTGAAATCCCCTTTTTGTTATTTTTTCATCTTCCTTTGTCAATCTTCAATCTCCAACCTGCTTACAGTTACAGCTCAGAGTAACCTCCAAAAAGTCAATGAAGCTGAATAAAATGATTAATTATTAATACCCAAACAGCTCACCTGCAACTTTGACTACAACTTGAGGCAACTGGTTGTTGGTTGTGTTTTCATGCTGCTGCACAGTGTGCTCGTTTGTAATGCTCAACTGTATTTTTAAAAACAGGCTGTTGAGAACGCAGGTGCTGCGCTTCAGAGAGACAAAATAAAAAAACAAACCAAAATAAGACTGAAAATCAATCCTGCTGTTAGTGAGCATTATTATCTGACAAATACTTGAGGCATTATTAATTAAATCTCATCACACCCTAACTCCTTATCATTTCACTCATTTCTTCATTATCTCCAGCAAATGTGACAGTAATTGTGGGGTGCAGTAGCACATGTCAGCAGCGGATACTACCTGCAGTGAGAAGAAAAGGATGACAAAGAAGAGAGATTAGGCAGGAGAAAATTCTGGAGGTCACAACCCAAATTTAAATACCGAACTGAGTTCTTTTAGTTGCACTCTTCGGTTTAAAAATTAATCAGCCAAATGCAGGAGTGAATGACAGAATGAAATAATAATCAAATAGTGGGGGAAACAGATGGAAAAAAAAAAAGCACAGAGACAGAGTGAGGTAAAGAACTGGGCCAAGCAGGGATCAGCTTCATACCGAGATCACAGACATGGAGCGCTGTCTTCCTATCGCTTATTTCTTCTGTATGTTTACCTCCCCTGCTCCATCTTTACTTCCATCACTGTCTGATTTTTTTTCCTCGTCTGAATCTTTCTGTCTCAGCTTGTCTCAGAGAGAGAGAAAGGGAAAGATAAAAGATAAGGCAGAGAGATGGTGCTTTAAAAAACAGGCTGTTAGAAGAGAGAGGAGGCAGGAGAAAATCCAAACAGATGTTTTATGGGAAGGTCAATGAAGGGAACAATGGCTTCTGCAAGCTTTGGACAGAGCAATAAGGTCAAAGACAGAAAGCTCACACCCTGATCAATAAACATCTACCAAACAACTTTTTTCTCCACTGCTTTAAATTGAAAATGTTTTTTCAAATAAATCTAGTGATCTAACTTGATTGCTGGGTGTGTTTGACTGGGAATTATTTTAAAATGAGGACTAAGAGAGCAAGAGGACATATTTACTGTACACGTCGTTTATATGTAAAGAAAAGCAATGTTTTTATCTGCTTCTATGCATCACTGGTAAAGCGGGTATAATGAAAGCTGTCTGTATTGTTAAATTCCTCGTAACAAATAACAATGTAACAATAACAACTGACACCATGTTACATAAACCAAAAAAGATGTGTGTAGAAAGGGGGTTGAATATTATATCAAACCCCTTGTTTCCTCCATGCCGTTGTTTGTCCTGTTTCTTAATCCCTGCCTAAGAGAAGACAGAAGTCATTATACGCAAAGCTTCCTGCCACAGCCATTCAGTCTAATGAAGACTTTTAAAACTTTTTGTCCTTTTTTATTGGAAATCAGAGCTAATATTAATCCCTCTGTTTTTTTCTTCTGGCCCATGTCTCAGCTGGCCATCAATCTTAGAGAAACTCTCAATGCTTTTTTCCAGGACTCTCATTTGGTTGAGAGCATAAAACCTTCCCCTTGTCCACTTGATATTTTACCAACATCTTTATTCAAGAAGGTTTCCCACAACATTGGGCCATGTGTGCTAACAGTAATCAACAGTTCACTGATTACCTGCTGTTATTCATTCTCTTTTAAGAAAGGCTGATCCTTCCCTTCCTGGCTTTAATTTCAAAGATTTTAGTAAAACGTCGTGAGCAAAACAACTAATTGATTTTAATTTACATTTTTTAATAATTTCATCCAAAAACATAACTTTCAAATATGGAGAGTGAAACATTTCAAGCCTTTTTGTTTTAATTTCGATGATCATGTCTTACAGCTCTTAAAAATCAGAATTTGTAGTCATAGTGGTATTAGATGGCCTCTTAAGTGACTGAGACACCAGTGGGAAGGGTTATGGTTATTTTAAGATTTCAGGAAGTGAATGAAAGTCATTGTAATGTCCTCTGTAGTAACAGAAGCATAACTGTGCGTGAGAGAGAGAGGCAGGGGGTGGGGGGGGGCAGGCATTTGGAGATCATGACAAAAAATAACATCCACACACTTAGATATATACACAGGAAAAGGGGGAATGAGAAGTGCAATCTTCTCCAATCAAGATGTTATTGATTTGCTGCTTGATTTCTCTCTCTCTCTCTGTCGCTCCCATCAGCACCTGGCTCTTGTCACAGTAGGACACTGAGGCTCAGTAGCAGCAGAGACAGATATTTACACATCATTATCTTTCCATCTTACATGCGTGCACACACACTTTCTTTTAAAATACACACACTCAAACTCTCTCGCTCTCTTGCCTGGTCATTGGCTGTGAAACCAAACACAAACAGATGTTTTCTGTTCCCTCCTGCTCTTCAATCATGATTAGCTCCTTCTCAAGAGCCACAACAGCCGCACGTTTAAGTCTTTCATTTGAGATTTTTTAGCATCCACTGTAAAAAAAGAAGAAAAAAAAGAATCACTTTAAACGTGAATATAATGGCACAAACAGAGCGTAACACCCAGATATTTTCTGTTTCATTTCAATGATGCTATAAATGCCATCTCCATGTATAGAAAAAATATAAAATTGACATTAGGATTTAATGTGCACTATTATGAAAGCTAGTTTATGATGAAATAGTATACACACAATGGTTTGTTGTTTGTTTGTCTTTTTCTTGGTCTTACAAACCTGGTTATTACAATAATCTGTAATATTTCAAAAAGCTGAAAAATGGCACATTTTTTGAGCATCAGTTATTCTTTCATTTCTATGTAAGGATGTTCACTGATACTCAAAAATGGAGGAATTTTAAGTTACAGAATTTAAATATAGAATAAGTCTCAAGTCACCCCTCATTTCTTTATATTTGTTTTCCCTGAGATAGATGTCCTCGTAATATTTTAAAGCAACAGTTCTCCAGTTTTTCTGAAGGTCTTCCAATGTTTTTCTTTGAACACTGGCTACTTTTTTTTACATATTTCCCAGACAGTAGGTCTACCCAAACCCTTTCACAAGAATGTTTTTTGTCTATTAAACCACTTAACAGTAACCTATGAATCACTCAAGCATAAAAAGGCATCTAACACAAGACAAAAACACATCATTTGTTCTGTTTCTTTAATGAAATCTATGGAAAATGCCCAAAATTACATCAACAAGGTAATTCCCAAAGATCTACCCACTAAAAACATGCATATCTCTACATGGTGTGAGGACAAAAAACAACTGAGGACACTGGACAAGTGGAGAACAAAATAATTTACAGCAGATGAACGGTATCTGAAGGTCATGTCCTTAAGAAATAGGGAAAAAGTCCAGCAAAGACCTGATACAGAACCTGAGCGAAGCTACTGATCCATCTGCTGTTTACTGAAGCCGCATCAGAAATGGTCTCAGTGGAAGGGTGGCTGTTAGGAAGCAACCTTTCTGTTAGGAAACAGGGGGAAGAAGCTTAGGTACTGAAAATCAGCAGCAACAGGTATTATCGAGTAATGAATCCAAATTTTACATTTTGGTTCAAATCATCAATATGTGCGGGGTTCAGGAGAGAAGTACAGCAAACTGGAAAATGCCTGAGAGACCAGAACAAAAGGCAGCCACCATCCAAAGAATAGCTTTGAATGTCCTTCAAGAAGAGTACTTACTTAATTACAAGAAAGCTTGACTAATAGAGTTCAGGCTGTGTTGAAGAATAAAAGTGGTCATGCCCAATATTGATTTTCAAGCTAGTTACAATTTTACATACTCTGCTTTTATCTTGAATTAAAGCAGAATGTAAAATTGCATGCGTTGCCTACATCTATACTTACACACATTGCCTACATCTGTTTCCTGTTTTCTTTGCAAATTATAAAGAAATTAGACATGGCTTAAAATCTTTGATTGCCCAAAAGACTTAGATTTTTCAGTTTTTCTGGAGCCTGTAAATCATTTTGTCAAAATACAATCCTTATTTTTAAAGCACAATTTCAAGTATTTGTTGTGTCTTTATTGGTTTTTGATCCACTGACTCACAAAATCTGCTTGCAGCCTGTCAGAAAAACAGCTAAAGGCATCACAAGGGATTCCCCAGATGTATGTGTATGCATGCATGTGTGCGTGTGTGTGTGTGTCTGTGTGTGTATGTGTCAGTGTATCTGTAGCCGTATGTTAATCAATGCCGTTAATGTAGCAATGAATTAGTAGTTTAGATGTCACGGGATGCTTAACACAGCTGATCCTTACCAGGCACCAACACACACAAACACACACACACTGCCCACAGGACCCCGTGGGACCACAGGCGGACATTGTATAGTAGGCTAATTATCCCAAATTGCTAAAGTAGTAGGGAGAGCCTGCGTGTGTTCGTGAATGTGTGTGAATGCGGGTGTGTGCATGCACGCACTCACAGCTGCTCCTGGTGTCAAGCCATTGATAGATGAGAGATAGAGAGAGTGTTCATTTACTGCTCGGAGGCACACACACACACACCTGACTGCTCATTTATTGGTCTAACAGATTGGTCTTTTGTTGCTCGGTCGCTAGTTCATGCTGCAAGAACTGCTGAAGTTCAGACTACGATGCTCCGGGGAAAATGCACCCTGTTGTCAAGCGTAAATGCCTTAAATGCTGCAGCTAGACCTCCTATGAAATTTGTGTTCATAATTAGGAAATAATAGGCATAATAAGATGTAGTTTGACGAGAAACAGACGCAGGGGAGAGTGCCAGGAAGCATGTGTTGGATGGATAAATATGATCGCCTTCAGCTCCAACAACGAGAACTCCCGATCCACTCACAGTGGCGTTGCTGTCGTGGGGGAAATTTTTTTGCTTTTTTCAGAAGTTTGTTTCAATTAACAACGGCCAAACTTTTATCTGTGGTTATTAAATGATAAGAATGGAAATATTCTAAATTCAATCAACATTCAATCTTTTTTAAGATCTTTGTCTTCAGTAGAAACTAATGAACGTGGGGTGCACATGGGCCGGGACTTGCTGTTGCCCCTTTCACATGTTTTGAGACAAGCTTAAGTTGACTTTACCTTATCGATGCGATATATATATGTATATATTTAGGAGCATCTTAGCCATTTGCAGGATCCTGTACAGCCCATAAACATTACTTATTAACAGGTTTTTGTAATCTTCCAGCCAAATGTTTTTCATGCTGCAGGATATTTTCTCATTGGTTACACTACCACAAATAAAAATTGTGAAAAATTAGCAGCAAAGCTGGTGGCAGAGTTTTTGAGCGTTTCTCAGTGTTAGGCAAATAAAATAAATGGTTTGGTGGAAGCAAGAGAGCTGACATCATTATGATCTATCCAATCATAAAAGTACAAATATAAGAAATAACAACAATGCACATTATACAAAAAACAAATTTCTTTTACATTTTTTAACATATATATGCAATTTAATTTTTTCAGTATGTGCAAGTTGCCATTTTTTCTTTTTACTTTGGTACATTAAAATGATAAGCCATATCTTCTAAACCTCTATAGCTTTTCATAGCATAAGTTATGATTATGCTTTAATCAGTAAGTTATACATATTTTAATATCTCATATAGATTGAGAGATAGAGATAGCCCTTTGTCTTCTTCCCAAGAGACCATTTGTCCCCCCCTTTCTTCTCTGTCATCCAGCCATCCTGCTCATTCCTCCGTCCCTCCATCTTTTCGATATTGATGAAGTGACAGGGCCACAGAATGAAAGACACCACCTCATCTGGTTTAAATTAGCTCCAAACCACACACACACCTGCACCAGCACACACCAGCTGTGTGCGGCGGTAGGCGTGGAGGGAGGGGTGAGTGCCTCTGGGATAGGTGGCGAGGGAACGCCCATGACCCCGACCATACAGATAAACACACACATACATACACACACACACACACACACACAACAGGAAGAGAGCAACAGAGCGGTTGGGGTGTGAAATGAGCTGTAAGGCAGAGGGGATATTAAGCTGCCACATGTGCTCTGTTTACTATTCTCTAATTAACCCCCAGGCTGTCTTATAGACTACACACACAGAGACACACATACACACACACACCTTATCTTGTCTGCAAAAAACTGGCTTTGGTGTCATGCAGCCAGAACATTATCAACACTGATATTACTCTGCACCACAGACACATTTAAAACGAGATAACTAGAGGCTCTGTGTGAGCATAGTTACCTGCCCGCTGACTGTACATAAAGGATAAGCAGAGATGCTAAACACCAAGTTTGACTTGTCACAAGCTTAGCAGCGGGATGAAGTTGTGAAAAAGTAAGTACACTCCATGGTTTAGTAGCTTGTAGAATCACCTTTAGCGGCAATAATTTGAATTCATCATTTTCTGTATTACTTTATCAGTCTCTCACATCATTATGGAGAAATTTTGATCCACTGCTCCTTACAACATTGGCTCTGTTCAATGAAGTATGCAGGCATTCATTTATACAAAGCTCTCTTAAGGTTCTTTTTTCAGTCATCCTGTTGTAGATTTGCGGTTGTGCTTGGGATCATCGTCCTGTCATATGACTCAGTTTCTACTAAGCTTTAGCTGTGAGATGGCCTCACCTTTGACTCTAGAAAACACAGGGAAGTTAATGGCTCACTTAATGACTGCTAGGATCTCATGTCCTGTGACTACAGAGGCAGCCTAAATCCTCACCCCTCCACCACCGTGTTAGTTACTGTTTCTCTGAACATTGCATGGTCTGACCTTGAGGTGAGTTTGGTGGATCATCCACTCGGGGGAAGACTGGGAAGCAAACTGCCCGAACTGATTTTATAGAAGTGCTCACTTACTGTTGTCCAGTTAATCAAGCCTGTTTGATTAGCAGCACTTAGCTGCCACTTACCCACTTAAAACCTATAGAAGCAGTAAGAGTGTACAGAGATTTTCAGAGGACTGGATGTAAAAATGCCTGTCGCCCTAACACAGCTGGAATAGGCTCCAGCCCCTGTGACCCTGAAATGGATGGATGAGAAACTCTTGTGAAAACTGTTTGCTGGATACCAGGGTTCTCTCATTCATTCATCTGAATGGTAAACACTCTTTCGGAGAATAAGATTGAAAAAGCTTTCTCACTTTGTTTGGTTGTGTGTTGAGCGGTCCACCACAAATGGACTGACCCTGCCTGTTCTCACACCCACTGACTTTATGCTGGCGTGATATTATCTTTGTAAAGGTATTCTCTAAGTTTATATAAGAAATGTAAGTTGTGTAAATGTCAGATCTTCATAGTCTAATATTTAATCATATAAAATATTAAAAATAGACCACAGGGGCACTTTACTGTTTTATTTTGTCTTCTGACACTGAGGACAGAAAATTCAGCTCTTTATACTGTTTGAAAGGATGTGGTTAAAACCAAAAATCCAGGCATTAAAAATTATTATACTAGATTTGCGTCAAAATTTTCTCATGTATGTGCGCAGTTGTTGTGGAGTAAAATAATACGAAACAAAAGGTTATGTGGACTTTTAAAAAATGTTCTCTCCCTGTGAATATATGAGTGTGTGTATTTGTATTTAGGCTATGATGTCACCTATAATGCAATCAGCTGTCAACACTAATGCACTCACACGCTCTAACAGAGTTAGTCAAAGAAGAGAAGAGAAAGTGGGTGGACACTTGCTGCGTGGCAAGCGTTGGAAAATAAGCGGTTTCTTAATAGAATTCACCATGGTGTCTTTTCCTAAGGTGTCACACACTGATACATACACACTGAACACAGGAAAACACACACACACAAACAGAGGGCTGAAATTGAGCAAGTCTAATTGAAAAGAGCCAAGCAGAGAGTAATCTGATAGCTGCAGTTTGGCCTGAAGGGGGAGGAAGAGAGAGAAGTGGGGTGGGCAGGCGATAAGCGATCGGGTGAGGTGACAGGCAGAGAATGAGAGAAAGACAAAAGGAATATCCAGGTTATTAACCTTAAAGTCTGCCTAACACACACTGAAATAAATGTCAGTTTGGATATTCCCAATAGGCTCATCAGAATCTGTAGCTGTTTCTGGCATGTAGATATATTTACATGTAATATAAAAACGTTTATCCACTGACTTTTGTATTTCAAATTTTACGTAGTTTAAATCCATGAAATGGGACATCAGAGGAGAATTATAATTGTGACACATGCATCCAAGGGCACTGCAAATAAAGCATGGATGCACCATGCATTACTAATGACCTTAGTCTGTCACACTAAGTACCAAAGTTACTCAGTGTTTTAGTGTGCTAGTGGCTCTCTGGACCAAACTGTAGCGTTAAAGACTCTTATTTTACTATTGAGTTACAAAGGCTTTGACTTTTTATTTGATTTTTATTTATCTCTTTGTGTGCAGAGAAGGTCATTAAATAAATAATTAGTGTTTCAAGTATTACAGTCTGTTTGGTTTCCTATCCAAAAACCAACACACACAACATTTGTTCATAAGCTGAACAATCATCAAGAATCAAAAGGCTATTTTTTTAAGTAATGACGTAGAAGCTTGTGGTAAATTTGAAAGTATATGACTGAAAATAAGTTTTACATACAAAACTTACAATGTTCACAAATGCTCAGTGTGCCCCCCTCTGTCGTGGTCTGGAGTCTTTGACCCAGTATTTTGAGTTTTGTTCTGAACTTAATTCTTGGAAAGTATCAGATAATTTAGGTTCTAGTTCCTGAGTATGTTATTTCTTTAGTACCTTTGTTATTTATAGTTATAGTTTGTCGTGGTCTCGTCTCCGTGTTCTGCCCTCACTGTGTCCGTGTTTATTTTACCTCCAGTCTCCCCAGTCGTGTCCCTGTGGCTGTCTGCATTCCCTGTCTTGCCTGTTAATACACCTGTAGTCCTGGTCTGAGTCTCAGTGTGTGTTACTTCCTGATTTATTTTGTTAGTCCTCTGTTTTGTGTGCATATGTTCAGTTTTGCTTCCCCTGTCTCGTTAGTCAGATTTAGTTCTCCCTGATTACCCCGTGTCTGTGTTTAAGCCCCTGATGGTGTGTTCCCTTGTTGAGTCCAGCATTAAAGTGGTTTTAATTTAGTTTTGCATCCAAGTCCTGCATTTGGGTCCTAACCTGCCTGCTCCACAGTATCATGTGACGATGCTTGTCCAACACTTTAGTATGTCTGGAGTACCTGCAGCCACTGTTGTTGAAACTCATGAATCCCCTCTTTCTAACTGTACATGGTTCTGATTGGTACCGGAAAACGACTGCAGAATTAAAGCACTTTGAAATCGGATAATTCCTTTTGATACACCCAGCACTTTATTTTTTTTTTTACCCCTCATTTGTTTTGCTTTTCCTTTACTGTTCTATTGTATTAAATTGCATTATGTGTTCTTCATCCTAACTTTTCCCTCTGAGGACAAACGAGGTTCTGCTTGGCTTGAATTGACCTGACCCGTCTGTGCAGCTGTCACTTTTGCTGTGCTGACTCAAACAGAGCTGTGAGTATTTCCTCAGGCTTTTCACATTTGTTTCATGGTGCTGTAGCTTGTCCATCTAATCAAACTCTGACTGACAGCTTGGATACAGTACTCTAACTTATTGATCAAAGCTACATGAGAATCATAGAATCATTTCTATATTTTTGAAGAGCCTACAAAGGGAAAAAAAACACGAATGGTGAAATAAGAACCTGCAAAACTAGATTTTTAAGAAACAATTACTGAACCAACAGTTTTGGTGCATTTTCTATTTTTCTTCTTCAAATGTTTAAAGACTTCAATAAATAAATATTAATAATTGATGTAATATTTATGTAATAAGTTTTGTTTTAGTTTTTGCAAAGACAGTTATTGATTTTATGTGAGAACCTGATGGTACCCATTTTCAAATGACTGCCACTGCTGTTGTAAATGAACAAATTGAAACAGAAACAGCGGAAACAGCATGTAATGTCTCACACCAATGTAAAAATGGGAAGGCAACCTCCTTGCGACTACAAAAAATCAGTGATTGCCCAATGATTACATTGAATTTTTTCACATTTGGTGATCAAATGCAAGACTGAGCTTGCAACACATTCAACCTCTGGGGACTATTTTCAATACCAAGATGACACATTTTATCTAGTGGGAGGAAACCTTATTGCAAAAAATCCAATTCAAACTGACTACAACTGATGATTGCCAAAAGTTTGTAAATAATAAGTATAAGTAATTTATAAATGCTGACCAAAAAAATGTTAAATCATTCTCCTTAAATACAGTCTTGAATAATCAGGTTTTATCTTCTCTTAAAGACCTCATATCACGTCACTCAGATAGAGCACTTTCCTCTCAGCCCAATTCTGCTGTTACTTTCTTCCTGTTAAAAGGGAGTTTTTCCTTCCCACTGTTGTCAAATTCTTGCGCTTCTGTTGTGATTTTCCAGTATATAAATAAATTTGAATTGATTTGAATTGAATTGAAAGACGCAACATGTTCAACTCTTCTTTGAAAGTGTAACACACCTCGTTGCAATAGGAAATTCGATTCAGATGGTTGCCATCTAGTGTCACAGTCTGGGGGAGGCAGACTGTATGAATTGAAAAAAGGACCCAAAACGCAGACTCCAAGGAACAGGGAACCAAACTTGAATGTTAACAAAAGCAAGCCGTTTAATAAGGCTGGTAAAAAAAAAAAGGTACAAAGAAAGGGCAAAGCAAACTGAAGTAAACTAACATCAACCTAAAATGGGAGAACTAAATAAACAACAAGAAAAACCTAGACATGAAACATGACATGAAAACCTTGGCATGAACAACAGACGACCTGACCAAGAACGAACAGAAACACACAGACTAAATACACACAAGGGTGATTAGGGGAAGTGGAAACACATGGGGAAACAGCTGACACTAATCTGACATAACGAGACAAAGGAAGCAAAGTTGACTACGCTGACATAGGACACAGACCTTCAAAATAAAACAGGAAACATGTGAAGCAGACATGACAATACAAACTTGATAACATGCCCTTTATGCATGAAACACATAAAGGGCAAAAGGAGACTAAAACACAGGGGTAGAAGACACAAGGGGAATCTAAATAAACAAATGAGCTTAGATAACCTAATGAACTAAAAAATAAACCATAAACATCAAAATAGACTAAAACTGAAAACGCTGGGTCAACAGACCCAGGAACGTGACATCTAGTTGTGTTGTGGTTATATTCCTGTATAAAACCTAGGTTGCTGTGCACCTGTGTCACTTAGGAATTAAATCATTGTCATGCAGAAATGTTATTATTTGAGGAGGAAATTCTGAATTTCAGAGTTTCACTTCTATAAGCTTCTGGTTAGTCTCTGAATGTAAGTAATTAATGTGAATTTCTGTTTAATGCGAATTTCTGCAATATCTGCTGATTTATCACAAACACATAATTGCCAGTAAGACCCCATTCCACTGACAGTGATAGCAGACTGACTGTCTTATTGCTGTTTTATCACTCTCTTAGCACAACAATGTCACTTTGAGGATGGCAACTGACTGCAAGTGGTCACAGTCCTGGTCCCAATCTTCAAAGCAACCTTTGCAAAGGAAACAAGATCACAAGTTCATTGCTCACACTTCTAATAATTTTGGTCGTGCACGGTCACCACGGTTTTCCCCAAGTATAACTGTAGCGTAAAAGGAGCCACTAGCTGTAATGGTCAAAGCTGGTTGACATATAGCTATTTCATATATTCTTACAGTTTTTACTCCATTAAGTTACATTTTTGCCCTGTTGTTCTGGACTGTCTTAATCATGAGGATGAAATGATGAGAGCTAGGGGTCTTCTAATTTATTAGATCATCTTTCAACATGTGTTTAATATCCAACCACGTATTTAGCATCGTTTGAGAAGAGGAAAAAAATATATGTATCGATAGTAATGATTTTCTATAAACTGTTTGTGGAGACCGAAAAAAGAAAACATTTAAAGATTTTAAAACAAAAAAGGAGTCAGATATTGGGATGAAGATGTAAGATTACCACTTAATTATTATTTTTTTTCTTGCAGCCTCACTGTTGCATTTGATTTAGCTTGGGCTTTAATCTGCACTTCTGATGATATTTTCTCCTTTAGTCTGAGTGTATTTCAGCACCATGGTAAAACAGAGTGGGGTGCGGAGGAAAAGTAGAGTGCTGCATAATATCCCCTTTGTCCTGCCCACACACACAGACATAATAACACGGACATGCAAAGTTCGGACAGCAGCACGGACTAATGACAGGTAACAGTAATTTGTGTTACTCAGACATAACAACAGCAAGGACAAGTGAAATATATCAGAACCCAAACAAAGGCCACGTACGCACACGCACACACACCAGCGCGGTCTTTGTCTCGTTTCCACCGTCTTAACTCTCACATGTAATTAGCCTCACTCTCTCTGTCTGTCGCAGATACCGATAGCACACAGGAGGGGGTCAGCGTTTGTGTGTGCGTGCGTGTAGCTGGGTGGGTATTGGGACACGGGGGTCCCAGCGTCTCAAGGGACAGGTTATGACAAATAAGATTAATGTGTCCCCTATTTCCAGACTGGTGCACTGGCCTCTGTTGTGCTCACACACACACACTCACATCATAAAAAACACACATACACGCCTCCCTGATAGCTTTTTCTCTCAGGAGAGGGTCCATATGGGGACCAGAGGAGGGTGGGAGTGTCGTACTAGGACGTCACCTCCTCTCCTTTTCTTTGTTGCCACATAAAAGTGAGGGACAATTGTATTTAAAGAATCTCATTTTGTCAATAACAACATATGTCTTTTGAGATTGTGTCTCAATTTATCCTTATATCAAAGTTATAAACAAAGAAATCAGAGCTTTAATCAAATAAATGTCTCTATGTAAACAGTCTCTGTGTGGAAAAGTGCAAGAATACAAAGTAAGACAAAAAAAGTAGGGAAAAAACACTTGTTTGTTCGGACCACGAAGAAGAAAACTGAACTCAGATTTGGATGGCTAGCTGTTTTTTCTTTTTAATGTCATGAAGGTGTAGAAAAATAAATAAAACCTCTCTGTGGACTATTAAAAAAAAAACGTAAAGTAATGAAATTGGCACAAAATACAAAATAAAGATTTTCTTTCATTTGCTCTCCATTCACTGGTCCCACATTTACATGAAAGGATTACAGGTTTTACTTCTTTTTTTTTTTCTTTTTTTTTTAGGTAATTGCTATTTTCAGTATTAGGTGAAACTTTCTTTGAGCTTTGTGAGACAGTTTAATAAAGGCCGCAGGCTGTAGCTTTCTGGGATGATGGCACACATGCGTGTAGAAGACGATGGAAACAGTAGTTCAGTAAAACTTGTACACTTGTACACAATGGAGTGAATGCAGTGAAGAGTTGTTAGGTGATTTAACAGATACGTTATATAGAAATTATCAATCTTTGCCTGGTTTGACAGCTCTATATTTGCATCTTTGTCTCTTGAGTGGTGTTGGTCTCGTAACTCAAAAAAAAGTAACAAGTTACATATCTTTCATTATTTTTCATGAAAGTAATGTTGTATGCTACTTAAAAACGTATTAAGAAAGTATTTTGTCACACTACTTATTACGTTACTTTTGTTACTCGATGGCCGAAACATATTGTCCCATAATTACCAGTTAACAATATAAATATGAGGCTACAGTTCGACACACCAGCACAAATCCCCGTCCTAATGAGGGCAAACATACGGTCATTCAAACAAAATGATGCAAAATTTGAAAACAGTTTCTACTGTAGAAACATGTGATGGTGGCAATGGAGTCTGCAGTGCTGCAACCCTGGATGCTTATTGCTGTCTTTGTTACCTGCTGAAGTTCAGGTTCTGGTTGTTGGTCTGGGCCCGGCTTATTCTCACCTTCTTTGGTTTAGCTCTATGTTAGGATGCTGTCATTTTGTGCAATAAAAATAAAAGTAGCGTCTATAACCCCACTCCCCAGTAGATGTTGACCGCTCCACCATTTTTCTTTTACCACCACATAAACTGAAATCAGTTGACTGCAGCGCATGCAAAGAGGAAGTAAAAACTTGCGATGCTCCTGGCGACTGATTTCTTAGCCAACTAAACAAGGAAAAAAATGAGACTAACCCACTAGTCTAAAACTAAGAAACGGTTATATATAAAGTTAAATACGAGAAACATTTAATGGACAATGTCAAAAACTCAATAAAGAAAGGCATTTGAAACCACTAACCATCTTCTTCAATAATGAATCATGCTGTTACTTTGCGTCTGTCACATCATGCATCATGAAAATTGCACATTTTACTCCAAACAGACAATGAAGAAGAAAAACACCTAAAATATGTTGTTAAATATGACATGAAAACATGTTACCACAAAATTATGTTCACGTAATCTTAACACATTAAAACCTAACATTGGAAAAACGAATAAATTGTACCAAAGAAGTTTGACGCATTGTGGCATACATTAGGAATGATATACTCGGCTCGAAAATTCATGACAGCCACTAGAATAAATGTTCAAATCTAATAAAAAAAAACAATAAAGGTGGTGTGTAGAAAAGCCTTTGTAATGCAATTAATTGTAACTAGGGTAATTATTGAATTTATTTTCATTGCTGCAACATGTAATGTGATTACAGTAGTGCGTTACTCTGGAACATTTTGTACCCAACACTGAAGTGTAGCAACAGCAAGTGTGAACATGTGTTGTGACAGCATCTGTCAACATGCTGTGTCACAGTTTAACTCCTTCAGTACAAGAGCCGATCTGAGTTCGGTGCTATTGATGCTGTCAGCATGTCAGCAATCAGGCTGATGTCCTCTGTCGAGTGTCGAGATAAAGCTATATATCCACACATACATATACACACACGAACACGCCCTCCCTGAGCCTTTTTTCACCCTTTGACCTCAACTCTCGATTGGCCCACCATGCTTGAGTGGTCATTAGATTTCACCAAGACAAAGGAATAAAATCTCTCTGTGTCAGAGGCACACACGAGAGATTGATAGAAAGAGAAAACGAGGGGCACCATGTGAATTTATATGCATGGAAAATTTCCATAAGGTTGATGAACCTTGCCGCTCCCAGAAAACAATTAAAGTTAAATAAATATTACATGCAAAGACACCGCTGAATCCAGACACAGGCGGTTAGACCAAGATTATTTTCTAAATGCAGTAATTTAATTTTATTAGCAAACAATTCTATATTGCCAGCCAGATGATGCTCAATGACTAAAAGCTGGTGGGGAAATAAACTCCTGGCAGATGTAGATGTATGGGAAACACACCAAGGAGTCTTGTGGTTATTAACACTCAGTGTGAAGTTAATGGAGGAGCATTGTCAGCTGAGATGATGATTTTTTAAGCATTTTTCCTGATGTAAAACAAGGTGTTAAACTTTTTCATATGGAGACATAGAGTCCCAGAGATATTTCTTATTACTCCTTACAGTGAGTAAAGTACTGATACGATGGGCAATTTATACAGTATGTAATATCAGGAAAGGCACAGGTTTATTAATGGTTGTTCTCATTCCTGGGGAGTAAAATAATGGAGTTTTGTTATTATAGTTTGTGGGAAGCAGTGCTCCAGTGGGGTGCTGTATACTTGCAAATACAAGCACATTGTATTTGCAAATAAATAAAACATCAAGCGTATTAATATTTAGAAATATTTAGGAGCATTCAATTTATAAAAAGAAGAAAAAGGTGAAGTCCTTTTGATTATTTCTTTTAAGTCTAAAGTCATAAATACTAAGTCAAAGACAAGTTGGGTCTTTTAGAAATGTTAGTCTAACAAATCTCCAAATGTGCCATTCAAGTCTGGACATAAGTTATCCTCCATTCCTGAGCTACATTTTATCATGGAAAGCTTGGGAATTTGTAAAAACACAATGGTTCTATACCAAGTTTAGGGACCAACAACAGGGTGTGGTCCTTGTCATTAATTCTAATGGTTTTGCAAATTTAAATTTCCAAATAGAGGGCAGCATGGTGCTGACGAGGGAAAAAGATGGTGGGATGATGGTTTGCACTGTCACTTACCTGTTGGAATCCATCACCTGCCCAGAGGTTTGCATGTTATTCCCTTGTCTGTGTGGGTTCCCTCTGGGTACTCTGCTTCCTTCCACAGTCCAAAGACATGCAGTTTGTGGGGTTAGGTTAACTAGTGATTCTAAATTGTCCATAGGTGTGAATGTGAGTGTGAATGCTTGGCTGTCTCTCTGTGTTGGCCCTGTGATAGATTGGCTACCTGTCCAGGGTGTCCACACCCTGGACACCCTGTCAACACTATGGCTGCTGGGATAGGCTCCAGCTTACCCCAGCAGCAGAGAGACAGAAACTGCATGTCCAAGAATTGAAAATATTTTTTGTTAAAGACTATGGTTCCCCTCTTTATGAGAAATGACCAAAGTGTGTATGTTCCAGATTTACAATCCCTGGGAATGTACCAGGGAAGAGTTCGTCCTTCAGTTGAATCAGGTCTCTGGCACAACAACTCAGACACTTGTTCCCAGTGAGGACTGGACTCTGCCAGGGTTTCCCTATGTCACAGATTCTGTTCATAATTTTCATGAATGGAAACCCAAGAGCGCCTGTTTAAGTGGTCCCAGTTTCTCAGTTTTTCTTTTTGTTTTATTTGTTTGTTCCTCTGGCTGGTTTCATTAAGCCATGACATCCTGCTTGCACTGATTTGCTGTGATTTGCAGCTAAGTAAAGCAATTAAGAGGCGAATTAGCACCTCCAAGTCTGAGGCAATGATTCTGGGCTAGAACAGGGTGCCGTCCCATTTCTGAGAAAAACTGATTTCTTCTATTTTTTTATTTATTTATTAATGCTTGCAATAAAGTTAATAGACAAGTTGGTCACACAGTAGAAAAGTGGAATCGAACAGCATTAAAAAGTTTTATGTTAACAATGTTACTGTGAAGACGTCTGTTTTCCTGCACGGGTCTCACCTCACTGTTAAAAGTTCAGCATTTGTTTGGTTGTGTGCATTTGTGTGATTTAGGTCTGCGTGAGTGTGTGTGTGTGTTTCTGTCTGTATATGAACAACTGTGTGTTTGTGTGTGAGTGTGTGTGTGTGTGTGTCAGCCCCAGAGGTATAATCTTTTCCCCTTGTACTCCCGCTGTGCGCCTCTCTCCCCGAGATCTGAGCTGTACCCCCGACTGAGACAATGAGTGTGTGTGTGTGTGTTGTGTGTGTGTGTGTGTGTGTGCGTGTGTGTGTGTGTGTGTGTGTGTGTGTGTGTGTGTGTGTGTGTGTGTGTGTGTGTGTGCGCGCTGTGTCCTCTGAGTGTGTGCATGCTGCTGAAACCCAGGAGACACGCACACCAAGGGAGCTCTTGACACACATGCCTGAGGGCTTCTGAAGGCACAAAAAAAGAGCAATGAATGGATAGAAAAATATAGTTTTAAAAAAAATCCATCAAACTTGATCTGTGGGTGAGGGTGAGAGTTTAATTGCTGTGTTTTTTGTCAGAAGAAGAAGAAGAAGAAGAGGCAGGCTTTAGTTGAGACACCATAAAAAGATGTCATGAAACAAAGAACAAGTGGAGAAAACAGATGACGCCCAATCAACAGTTTTTGAGATAATTGGATTAATATGAAGAAAAATTAATGATCTGGTGTGTGAAGTTTTTGTGTGTTTTATCTGTGCACAGCTGACACAAAAACAGATCTATATAGCAAGAAAGAAAGAAAGAAAGAAAGAAAGAAAGAAAGAAAGAAAGAAAGAAAGAAAGAAAGAAAGAAAGAAAGAAAGAAAGAAAGAAAATCCTCTTGGGAAGGAAAGACAGAGAGAAGACATTCCTCCTCTCTGTCCTGGACTGAAACTAATTGGTCCAGGATTAGAGGAGATTATATATAAAAAATAAATAAATAAAAAAAATACACAGAAATCATACAAAGGCCTCCACAGGTCTAGTTACCATGGCAATAGCCTGCTGTGCAACAGTGCAAAAGCAACAGGGAGAAAAAGAAAAACCAGTTGCTGTCTTGTCCTTCAACGCACATATTAAACAAATATGTAGGACTGCTTTCTTCCATTTGCGCAACATCTCTAAAATTAGAAATATCCTGTCTCAGAGTGACGCTGAAAAACTAGTTCATGCATTCATTACTTCCAGGCTGGACTACTGCAATTCATTATTATCAGGATGTCCAAAAAACTCACTGAAAAGCCTTCAGTTAATCCAAAATGCTGCAGCAAGAGTACTGACAGGGACTAGAAAGAGAGAGCATATTTCTCCTGTTTTGGCTTCCCTTCATTGGCTTCCTGTTAAATCCAGAATTGAATTCAAAATCCTGCTCCTCACATACAAGGTCTTAAATAATCAGGCCCCATCTTATCTTAATGACCTTGTAGTACCATATCACCCTATTAGACCATTTCGCTCTCGCTCTGCAGGCCTACTTGTTGTTCCTAGAGTATTTAAAAGTAGAATGGGAGGGAGAGCCTTCAGTTTTCAGGCCCCTCTTCTGTGGAACCAGCTTCCAGTTTGGATTCGGGAGACAGACGCTATCTCTACTTTTAAGATTAGGCTTAAAACTTTCCTTTTTGCTAAAGCATATAGTTAGGGCTGGATCAGGTGACCCTGAATCCTCCCTTAGTTATGCTGCAATAGGCATAGGCTGCTGGGGGACTCCCATGATGCATTGAGTTTTTCCTTTCCAGTCACCTTTCTCACTCACTATGTATTAACAGACCTCTCTGCATTGAATCATATCTGTTATTAACCTCTGTCTCTCTTCCACAGCATGTCTTTTATGCCGTCTTCCTTCTCTCACCCCAACCGGTCGCAGCAGATGGCCGCTCCTCCCTGAGCCTGGTTCTGCCGGAGGTTTCTTCCTGTTAAAAGGGAGTTTTTCCTTCCCACTGTCGCCAAAGTGCTTGCTCATAGGGGGTCATATGATTGTTGGGTTTTTCTCTGTATCTATGAAGCGCCTTGAGGCAACTTTTGTTGTGATTTGGCGCTATATAAATAAAATTGAATTGAATTGAATTGATTACCAGAATGACACAGTTACAAACCAGTGGTTTATTTAGATGAACAGTGAAGCTCATTAGGTGGTGAACATGTGGCTTTGCTGCAAGACTTTTAAGAACTTTAACAGCCTGTTGACACCTGCTGATGTAGAAATAGGAATGAAGCGTTTATAATGCTTTTTATGCCACTTAGTGCTTATCTTGAAGAATCTGCAGAAGAAAAATACGTCAGTTGTCAAGCAGGTAAAGACACAGAGCTAGACATCATTCAGAGAGAAACCAAAGCTGGAGTAGAATCAGACTGGAGAGGCAATGTGCAGCTGTGGGGATACTCACAAGCCCCTTGCTGATTACTGAGTTCATTTCAGAGGTGTCAGAGGGTTTCCCCTGTAAGACTGTATTTTATTGGGCTTCTAAGCTAAGCAGGAACTGTCTTTAGCAAACACCATGTTTGAGGACAAGGTGGTTTATGAGTGTATTGGTACCAGAGCATCAGAGAGCTGTTTCCTGGTCCAGGAAAAAGAAACTGGCAAGTGTGGGAGGATTTCCAGTTGGCTTCAAGTGCAAAAGTAGAAAGCCAATAAAAACCTAAATAAATAGCAAACAAATCCAAAGCCAAAAGTGCCTTACACAAAGTTCCCAAATGGTGCGCAAGCCTGAACAACAACCATCTCCACCACTCCTGCTTCCTAATTTGGATTGGCTGTTTCTCTAATGACAACTTATCCAGCAAGCTAATTAATTACCTGAAGAAGATGTCGATGCAGCTGTCGATATCTCACTAAAAGTTTAATCATTCACAGGTTTAACTTCTTATACCCTGGCAGCATACATGTTAAAGTTAGCTGCAGGTCCTTTAGTGAATTCTGCTTTCAGGTGATAAAATACAGCATGCTCTTTAGCTTGTAGATCTATTTCATGTTTGAGCAGGTGTTTCCTCAGATTAGATGTGTCGCCATGGGCAGCTTTGCATTTTGCATGAGAAAGGTTGAAGAGAGCGTTGTCTGTGTTAAGTCTTTAAAAGTGTACCTACCTTAAAAAGTACATAGTTCGGTACCTAACCCTATTTATCGGTAGTTTCGCAAGCTACCAAAGCAAACCCCTGAGTTGTTTAAATCAGGGCTGTCTTCCTTGTCTACAGCTGCAAGCTCCAGCATTGTATTAAGAGAAGATATAGAAATGGAATAAGCGATTCTACAAATATGTCAAACTATTTTTTTAATTAGTTCTCAAAGCCCAACAGTGAATGTGGTTATGTAGTACAGTATGCATACTAATGCAGGGAAAATAAAAGGATAACAACAAAATATGTTGATTTACATTGAAGCTGTTTTATGTTCCTTGTAAATAAAAACTAAAATAAAATAAATCAAACTATAAATGAGATGAGTCGTGACATATTAGAAAAAACAAATGCACAAAATGTTTTTGACAACAAATACATTATAGCTTTTAGAGTAAGTGCTGCCATATAAATCAAATTTAATTGGGAGAAACCTCATTTCTTTTTTTTTTCTCAAGCCAATGCACATCGCAACAAAGCATTAAAAAAATTTCATGATACACAAAATTTGCAATCGCTGGTATTAAGAAAAAAAAGCTTTAAGTCTACATGACTTTGTTGCAGTTCACTAAGGCAGGGGTTTGGAGGGAAACACAAAACTCCATCACCAGGGGATACTAGTGTTAAACTCTAATTATTCACCGAGGCATCCTGTTGTTACAACACCTAAGAACATCTGCTGTTAATTAAAAACAGGCTTCTACGTTTTAAAAAGCAGCTGATATTCTGTCTGATTACGGTCGCTGTTTATAGATCTCAGGTAAAATCCTGACGCGCGATGCTTCAGGCCTCAAAACCAGCTTTGTATAGGCATTTCAGTGGTTGAACAAAGGCTTTTAGCGTGTCAGCTGTTGTTTTTTCCTTTGGTGTCACAACATGGGTTTGTCTGTGAAATGCGCTCAACTCTGAGGCGGCAAGCTTTTCTCCCTGTCAGTCTTAAAAGATGATCAGACTTACTGAGACATCAGTTTTCTCTGTTTTCCGTTTTCCTTTGTTGTTTCTGAAATCTATTCATTAATCTTTACAGAGGATTTGAACACAGCTGTTGTACCTGGAGAAAGAAGATAAAACGTTTTACCTCCAAAATAACAAGAAACTTCAAGCTATTGTTTTTGAAACATGACTGATTTTATCACTCATTAACTGATTAAGAAGTAGAAAGTCTGTGTGGATTTTTGACCTCCAGAAACGGTGTGGTGCAGTGCTTTTATGAGTGGTTCCCCATTTTATTTACAATCATGAAGCATGAAGATGCATATCCTTTTAATTCAAAATGAATAAACGCTGGGTGGCTGCAAGTGCGCATGAACAGTATGGACAACCTCAGGTAAGTCCTTTCTTTTTTAGCTCTTCAGTCCTTTCCACAGGCTCCACCTCCAGTTTCTCAGTTTCCAGAGAGTGCATTGGAAGTGGGTTAGCCACAGCAAACAAAATTCCCTACAAAGCAGGAGGAGACAAGCTGGAAAGTACAGGTACAGAATTGCAGGGCAAGCAGATTATTAATAAAAACTGCAACGCAGCCTGAGATACACTACCACGCTGAGGAGGATAACAGCTTGGCAATGAGAGCCTGGTTGAAGTACTACCAGTGATTGAGATGGACTGGATGACACCCTCTCCTGGTGGTTAGTTCCACCCACATGCTGATCCACTGACAAAGGAGGAAAAGAGAGAGCGAAAGAAAGAAGGCATGTCCATACCTGGAGGACATGGGGAACTGCTATAGCAACACCGTGATGAGTGACAATTCTTGCTTACTGTATTTACTGCATGTGGGTCATGTTCACTAAATGACTCGTGAAGCTGCACCCAGAGACTGACAGCAGATTTAAAAGACCTCAAGATAACTTGAGGATAAACACTATCAATGAAAACAGGTAACTGGGCAGAAGCTAGTTCTAAGCATGAAGAAGACAATTACCACCCTGGAGGCAACACCAACCTGACAGAGAGGGGAAGATAAAGTCGGTCTTTAAATATTGATCACTAATGAGGAGATAAGTAAAAAGGTGTCGCAGCTGAGGCTCGGGAAAATCAGAAGCTTTAGTTTTAGTTTAGAGCTGATCTTACATGTTTCTATAATATCATGAAGAACAATTGAAGGCATTTCATGGGATTTAAAGACTTTAATTGGCAAAGAGTCAGCATTTATACTGCCCACCCTTATTCTTCATAACTTTGTTAGGTCTGTATAATAACCTGGATATTAGCTTGAGGGCCTAATCCTGTTTGCAGTTGATTTCTGCATGATCAGGTCATAGTGGCTTCTGCTTGTCTGATCCCTTTTTCAGGACTGCTCGTAGATTTTCTTGGCCATGGCTGTAGAATGCTAATTTAATGCTCTACGAGAGACATAGCTATCACTTTTTGCCTCGTAGCACGGTGTCCTGCCATGCTGGAAAATTCTGACAAAATTCCCCTGGATTTTCCAGATTTCCCAGGATCACTGGAAGAAGTTAGTCCTTTGGGGAGTGAGCAAGCTGAAGCCAATCAGCTGCATCAACTTGGTGCACTGATATGGGGGAATGGATCGCCATTGATCAGGATTTGGTCCAAAAGCAAGGGTCAACTCTGTAAATATGAACTCTCTTCTTGAATTTGATTTATTTGCCCTTAAAGACTTTGAAACTTGTGAAATAGAAACACTTGTGCCTCTGCAAAAACGTCTGGTCATGACTCTAGTTGTTTCTTAGTTTATTAGTCTTTGTTATCCTCTGATTACATAACAAAATAATTTAATCAACACAGACACACACACTCTTTCACACACGTGCACAGACACCTGGTCGTTTCCTCTCTTGATCAGCCAGATGTTAGCGTTGAGGCTGCGATGTAAAATCAAGTGTGAGAAATGTTTTTAATTATCTGGCCACCTGGACGGGGTTGTACAATGCTCACGCACTCACATGCACGCAAACACGCGCACACATATTTGCACGCAATGCCACCATGCTTTGATGTGCATGGATGTGTATCATATAACCTTTCACTTTCCACGTGAAAAGATGTGGATTTTACTCACAGAATAAAACCTGTCAATCTTGTCTTGTGATGTGCGAAGACCTAGCGTTAGGCAAACACACACACTCACGCTTCCAGGTAACAGATGTTGTCCGTCTTTTAATTAAAGTCAACAAATTAAGACATTGTACTCGCTCGCTGCTGCAGAAACAGGCCCCAGACAGTCACGCACATACATTTCTGTCTTCTTCACATTATTCTGTAATTGGCTGGAGGCAAATATTGCAGTTTGCTTAGAAACTCTGTTCGCTTTTAATTATTATTCAAAGGCTGCAGCAGACACTCTGGCAGTCTAACAGGCTGATTTCTGACTGTAGACTGATTTAAAACTTGTACAGAGGGCTTTTGCCCTCAATCATGATATTACATCATTAATGAATCTGTGTACTTGTTGTGGTTTAATCTATATGGCTGTTTGATCATGGCCAAATAATTCATCAGTCCAGTGTAGTTGTATTAAAATGACATACATACTTGGGTTAGGGTGCCTTCTATCTCCCTCTTCTATGAGAATTTTGGGGCATCCATTTGACAAGAGTCATCTGCCCTGGGAAAAACTTGGGATTTCCTGAAGGTTTGGGAAGGGAATGTCCAAATGTTTATTGTGTAGGCAATAGTCAAAAGAATATCAAGGATTTATGAAAGTGTTCGAGGTCTTTTTAGGAAAATATATAATATTAAATTATTCATGCTCCAAATTTATTAATTACAATAATACAGAAAGAAAGGAAAATCTTAGAATGAAATCATCAAGTCAAAAGAAAATGACCTTTGTTAGGTATATCTGTTATGCAGCTAATTAAAGCAAATATCAAATCAGCCAGTGACATGCAGTGTTGGGACTAACGCGTTATTAAGTAACGCGTTACAGTAACTACGTTATTATTGTGGTAACGAGCACGGTAACTAGTTATTATGCCAAAATCAGGAACGCGTTAGTCGTTACTGGGATTTAGATACGGTCGTTACTCGTTACTTTGTGTGGTGGCTATCGCGGAGCTTCCACAGATTCTGTAACATTAGCAAGTGGTGGAGGCAGCAGGTGGATGAGGGAAAGGGGACGCAGAAGGAAAAGAGACCCGAGGCGGCCGCCGGTCCAAGTGTGAACTGAACTTCAGGTAAGAAGTTATGACCTGCAGTCTATCTGGGTCAGATATAAACCAAGTTTAGGTGGAGTTTATTTTCGTTATTCTGACTTTTTCCGTACTGCGTACTAGCTAGCATGACGGAGTTTCTACACAGCTGGGTGGGTGCTATGAAGTTAATGATGTCGAACTTTATTTTGTCCATAAGTTATTAGAGTTGCCAACCGTCCCGTCTGGTATTCAGAGAAAATATTACGCGTTTCTTATTGAGGTGAAAAGGAACAATTTGTCCCGTAATTCAGCTACAATGAAAAAGGCACAAAGCTGGAGTTATTCTGTGTCTTTGCTGCACAGCTGCCTCTTCTTCTTTCATTCCCCTCCCTCTCCTGTTTCTACTTCAATCATGAAAACTGATCAATGATCAGCTGATCGGCTCTCTTGTTTGTTTATCGCCCACTTTGCGCCAGAAAGAGGAAACCAGCCGATGTCGCTTGAGCAGCCGTTGTTAGAATTTATTTAATATTAATTTCTAGTATCAGCTGATGTTTGCTGGAGCCACAGCTGCAAAAAAGCTGCTGGTCATGATGTCGGTTTGTTTATCTGGTGAGAGGGAAACATGAAGATGAAACCAGGAGATGTCCTTACTGAATCATCAGAGCTGAGCAGGTGATGGAGAAACAGGTTTACCTTTTAGGTGACATAAATGAGTTGAAGGGAAGTTATGAACTGTTTCTGAGAGACAAATAACACCAGGATCCTTTTCTAAGTAGCTGACAGCTGGTAACTGTGCAGGGGCGGGTCTAGCAAAGGTTTGCCAGGGGGGCCAGGTAGGGCATTAACAGGGAGAGGGGGGCACAAGGAAATACTTTTCTTTCTTATTCTCATTTAAAATGTCTGGCTTTTAAAAAATAATTATCTGAATCTTACAACAAACGATTGATAGATTGGTGCATATATACCATCAAAACAGTGTACATCACTGTCACAACAGCGTTTGTTTTCATTCAAAGGCTTTATGATTTTTCCTATAATGGCGGGCCAGTCTCAAGTCAAAATGCCCGGGCCAATTTTCTGTCCCAGTCCAGCCCTGTATGCAGCTCATCTGCAGTCTGGTGTTACCTACATCTTCCTATTCAGAAGGCAGAATTTCCGAGTTCTGAGTACAATCAAAGCACCACGACTGCAGTTTTTGTGTTGGATGTAAAAGGCGCACATGACGCTGTGACGTAGGCTAGAATCATGGCATTCTCTCGTGGAAATATGCACATTATCTTTTCCTTTCTATTGGTAGGTGGCACAGTGCACTTGTGGCAAGTAAGCAAGCTAGAAGACTGGCAAAGTTATGGAAGCAACACATTAACAAGAGAATTCTGAGTAAAACCAAAGTTACTTTCCCTAGTAACTAGTTACTTTGAAAGTAACGAGTAACTTGAAGTAACTGAGTTACTTTTGATAGAAGTAACTAGTAATGTAACTAAGTTACTATTTTAAAGTAACTTACCCAACACTGGTGACATGTCAGCAATTCAGTGCATTCACCAGTCCAGTAATAAAGTGAGAAAACACTTAAATCCTTACCTGAATCTAATGTAAAATTACCCAGCTGATCTAACTTACATTACGTGGGACTATAGAAGGAAGAAAGCCCACACAAACACAGAGAGAAGACACCAAGGCATCAAAGAAATTCCCCCAGCTGACCAAAAGGTTTCAACTACCAAAAAAAAAACAACAGTGACAAAAGAAAAGATAACTTCAAGGACAATTTTCTTCTTGCTTAAAAGCAGCTTATTATTCTTTTGGGTGCATTTCCTTTGTTTTTCTTTGTATCAGACAGAAATTAGTTCACGTGCAGAGTATGCAGTGTGGATGAATGTAGAAAGGCATATGGTCTGCGGCACACCACACCAGCAGGAATGCACCAGCAAACCTTCCAGTTTCCTCCCCTGTTTGTCCCTGACATCAGATCAGTCAAATGTTAAGATGTTCCATCGCTGCTTTGTTCACCCCAGTGTCTGATCTTAAAAGTGCACTTCCTACAGAAAGGCAGTGACTGTTTGCAACTCATCCAAAAAGTCCAGGTCAAAGTCAGCACACAATTTAAGACTTTATTGTTCAGTCTATATCAATTAGTAAATGCAGCAAAAGAATTAAGTGTTACATAAGAATCAACCTTTTACCTGATTTCTTTCTTTCCTTTTAATCATTTAACCAAAGAAATCTTTCAATTTCTGAAGGAAAGTCTTTTCTTCACCGTTGCAGAGTGTTTTCTGACAACAGGAGAAGGTGAAGTTGGGGAGGGAGTATCTGACAGCCAGAGTCATGAAGTCACAGTCTGCATACCGCAAACATTCAGTGTAGGTCTTGCCTGAGGTGAGGCAGTGTGAGGTCAGTATTGTCAGATTAACAAATATATACAAATGTAAATTTTGATTAGAAATAACAGGCACAATAGCCAATTTTAACAAAAAACTAATAAAACTTTGAAAAGAAGCATTTTCCAAATAGAATCTGTGCAGGAAATACGTTTTCTTACTTTATAATAAATTGAATTTGGTAATAATTCAAATGAAGTTTTTTAATATTGCTGAAATTTAGTGAAACGCAAACAAAATAATGTCAGTGGATTACTGTTATTATTATCATTACTGTTAAGAGCAATGTGTCACAATTTAATGAAAAATGCATTCTTCACCTTATGAGGTAATCCCTTCATTCCATAATAAGTTGTTTAACACACTCGTGCTATAGACAGATTTATGTTTGTATTTTGTCCTTAACAATGCTTACCATCACTGGTGAGTTTGAGGCAGGAGTCCTTCCCCTGGCTACACTCCTGCTTGACTGTACAGTTCTGGGAAGACCCACCCGGGCAGGAGTAACACTGCAGCGAGAGGCCTAGAGAGGAGTTGCAGAGTTCACATTGTTTAGGTTTAGATTAGATTTAGATTTAGTCAGTGGTTGGGAATTTTATTTATTTATGATGTATTTAAGGATACTCGTGCCTGAGAACAAGCTTTAAGAAAAGAGCTCTAAAACAGCTCAAATAGTCACTCAGTTTTCATAATGATTAAAGGTCTAAGGAGGGCCATGAGTGCCAAAATGAATTAAATAAATACATCGTTAAATAATGAATAAAATTTGTCAGTATGAAAACTGGAAATAATTAATTAACTAATTATATTATTAATTAAATCTGGCATTAATTGATTAAAAATGGAAATAAAAATGTCTTAAATGTTTTCAATAAATGAACTGATTTTATTTAATCAATTAATTACACATTAAATTGTTGGATTATGTATTTATTTAAATTCATACTTTGGCATACTTTGGCCCTCCATAATTGGCAACCCCCAGGTCTCATATATAAAACCACTGCTGATTGCCAAAAACTGCAGTTCCTCTAAAGTTCTTCTAATGACCACTAGGCTGTCTCAAAAAGTGAGTGAATCCCAGGGTCTCTCATGTTAATATTATAGTATTTTTAAAAATAAATGAATAAACATGCCTGCAGACTCAAAGTTCAGAGTGTGGGTCCTTTGACTGACAGGTGTCTCGGCACAAGCACCTGCACCGTTTACACACGCATTCATACAAGTGCTTTTTTCTATATCTAAGCCTTTTGTCTAACATACTCACATACTCACACACAAGGTTCAGTATCTTGTTCAAGAATACCTCAATGATACCTCAACATGCATTTGGAGTAGCTGGGGATGAAACCACCAACCTTCCAACAGGTAGATGACCTGCAGTACCTTTTTTGTGTTGCATTCATAGAGTCTATGGATGTGGCTTTCTAACTAAGTTTAGCTGGATTTAGCTTTTGTCTAAATATGGCCACTTTGGGCTCCTGAAAATCAACATGAAGAGAGCCCTAAAGGAAAGTGAAGGCATTTAAAAAAGGGGACATGAAGGTTGGCACCCCAAATTGCCCCAAAATGCATTAATCAGTTTACGAGGGTGTCCTTGATAGTAAGGAAGTGCTTCAAGGCAGACAATAAAATGTTAAACCTTCTCTGGAAACTAAGTGACACTAAACTGATCATTCTGGTGTGTTCATACTGATTACATGACTTTGGATGGAGCCCTGTTTGCTATTTCTGCAGGAAAAATGAGTATATTTCACAACTTTTTCTTTAAGGCAAAGGCAAAATAAAAGTCTCATGGACTGTAAAAATCTAAAAAACATGTGCACTAGCCTCATGTTTGCTATATTTCATTAATATTTTAGGAACTTGTCAATAAAAGAAACCCCCCAAAAATATAGAAAAAAACAGCAATCCAACTTTACACAAAGAAAACTGCATGTCCAGAGACGTGAATTAATATTTATAGTGTGAAGTGGAGGCACATGACATGACAGCAGAACATGCAAACAGCACAGTGATCTGCTAAAATGTTCCCTCAGGCTGATAATCTCTGTGACTTAGCCTCACTTGGCTGCACTTTTTAGGAAAAAAAAAATAAAAGAGTTCCTTTTTTCCCCTTACCAAATCCAAACATGGCAAAGCTGACAGCTAGGCAAAACACCACAGAGCTCTTCATCGTGATTGAAAGGACTGTCACGTCTGAAAACCAAAACAAAAAGCAGAGTTTCCAGCATTGTCACGCCGAGATAAGAGGCAGGGATTTGACTTTGTGAAAATAAAAAAAAAATGGATAACACATTCAGGGACTCAAAACACACACACACACACACACACACACACACACACAAAGAGAACTCGTCACCTCATCTCATGCTGCTGTTTACAGTTCGGACAAGATTTGGGGTATTTTTAATGAAACAAGTCTCCCTGATTTCGGTTCACGCTCACTGACTTTAAATATTTTTTGTTATTTTATCAAACAAAATTAAAAATAGGTAACAAAATTTTCAAGTAATACCAGAAGAAACTAAAGAGGACAAAACAACAGACAGAAATCAGGTAAAGAAAAAAAATCAACTGTGAGAACATTAGACATTTTAAAATTATTTCTACCTCGTTATTTTTATCACAAATCCCTGCAGCCACTCACCTGTGAATGTGAAGGAAATGATTCAGCCTGTGAGAAGCGAGGAGCTTTTTGTAACAGCAACAACAGAAAAAAGCAAACAACCCATTTGTTTGGTTTCAGAGTCCAGACGTCTGAAATGTTGACCAACATACCGAAGAGTTTATGTAACAGAGATCAATTATTAATAGATTTTAAGTTGAAGCTATTATCTTTTTCTTGTTGCTCTAGGTGATTTCTGTTTGATTTTTCATCTGCATGTACAATTTAAAGAATAAAGGTAGGTCAATAACGTTTATTTCACTGATTATTGATGGCATGCTTAGTGAAAGTAGTACTATTCACATTCAGGTCAACCTTTCTATAATTTATTTTCTTCTTTTGTTCCTATGGTCATGTGGATATCTCAGTACACTCTTACTGCTTCCATAGGAATAGATAATCAAATGCACTTGATTAATTGATCATCGGTGTATAATAGCAGAAGACTTGGCAGTTTGCTGGTATGGAACATTAAGGGGAGTGTTCAAACAATACATTTCCTAAGGTAGATGTTTAAGCAAATTCACCCCTAGGTCACACTCCAGAGGCCTTGTTTAACATCTCAAATGTAAAGTATTCTACCAGGATCCTTCTCTCTAAGAAATAACATAGCACCACGACTTGGGTTTGCAAAGATACGTATGAGCAAACTACAATACGTCTGCATGTTTAATGCACAGAATCCAAATGGAGAAAACCAAAAACACCACATCAACTGTTAAGCATGATGGTGGAGGCATGATGATTAGGGCTTGTTGCGGTCATTGAACCAACCATTTGACTTTGTAAACCAAAGTATTGTAAAGTCAAATATGAGGCCATCTCATATTTGACTTTACACCTAAAGCTCTGCCGAAACTGGATCATGCAAGAGCACAGCAGCAAATCTATAACAGAATGGCTGAGTGAGAAAACAATCAAAGTGTCACAATGTTCCAGTTAAAGTCCAGACGTGGCTTCCACTCCAGATATGTTTTTTGCAGTTTCTTTAAAAAGTTATATTTTGATTTAACCTCTAGAGACCGGAGCACTTGTTTGAGATGGATGGTATGGAAAAGGTCTATACTGAACAGAAGGAAGAAAAGCCAAACATATGTCCCTGAAGAATTAAAAAACAAACAAACAGAAAATTAAAATTAAAATTGGACTTTATCAGTGATATGTGAGACTTTTTCAACTCACACTCAGTGCAAAGAGTATCAAAGAAAACTAGTTCTGGTGGCGTTTTGTCCATTTTCCTACACCCATTAATTCACTTTTTTTTTATACTAATAACTGTTAAAATTGTTCTCAACTGCCAGGTTAACCTGCACTTGACCCATAATAAGAGTCTCCCCTTGCTTCTTTATTGCCACTGGATAAAAACCAGGCTTTATAAAAGTGTCTGTCTCATAGCGTTAACTTTTTAAAACCACAGACAATCAAAATGTGAGACATATTTTTTTAGGATGTGCAGGATGTGGACACCCTATAAGAGGTAGGGAAAATTAAATGTAAGGGCTTAACAGAGCAGATATAAAGCAAAGGATATAAGTGAAACAAGTAGAGGAATACTTAAGAACAATAAGAAAAAATGGTGAAAGTTAATCAGTGTGTGGACATTGTTTACAGTGGTTGCAACATAAAAGCAACATCAGGCAGACTTTTATCCAGTTCATAACACAGCGCCTGTGCCTGAAAGGTGAGCTATGCTGTGAGCTGGAAAACTGTTATTGCTGCAAGATTTGCCCTCAGAGTCAGAGAGGTGTAATATCTCTGTCCATCAAAGGGAGCGAAGACTCAGCACATTTCAGTTGAGGGAAAATGAACCTGTGTAAACTTTTACTGCATTTATGACAAATGCTGTCTGCAGGAGAAAAACAAACAGAAGATGTGAAGGATGGCGAACTTTAAATGGAATTGAAAGCATTACATGAGCAAAAGTTATACTTTATATATATTTGTGTGTGTGTGTGTGTGTGTGTGTGTGTGTGTGTGTGTGTGTGTGTGTGTGCATGCGTGCGAGAGAAATTCGTAAATCTTAACTGACTTAAATTTGACTGATCTTCTGTTCAAAATCAACTTCTCCTTCATCCCTGGACCATGTTCAACACAGATGCTATTTTTAGATATCTCACTGGATGTCCTGTTCTGTCTTTTTCTCTCTTTCCTAGCGTCCTCCCAGCTCGGAGTCCGTTGCGTGTCTTCTCCATTTGGATCGATCTTGGGTGTCCTCTGGGGTGAGATCCACTGCGCGCATGTCTTCTTCGGTCTCCCTCGCGGTCGGCGGCCTCCAGGATCAAGTCGGAGGGCTGATCTTGACACTGAATTCTCCTCAGTGTGCATGACGTGTCCATACCACCATAGGCGCACTTCCCTCATCTTCTTTTTCATTGGGGCAAGTCCGAGTCATTTTTGAACAGCTTCATTCGTCACATGATGCAGCCGGGTCAAGCCCACCATCCACCCGAGCATCTTCATCTCCATAGCATTGAGGAGCACTGAGGCCAGCGTTCCACTCCATTAAGGGCCACTGGCCGTATGACTGTCTTGTTGATCTTATGATGATGGACTATCTTCTTTGGCCTGCTCCGTCCTTGAGCAGATAGCCTTTGTGTATTTCTCACGTTGCTCCGGCGAGGGGGAACGCCCTATCATGTTGATTCAAATCGAGTTGACGTTCCATGTGATGCGACGAAAAATGCCCTGACAGACTTGTTGTATCGTCTGTCACCAGAAACCCACACCATTGGCCAAGGACCAAGGATCCTTGTTTCCAGCTGGCACTACAAGGTGGTGGTGTTGGGGTTTCACCAGCCTATGTCCTATCCTTTTATGGATGCAGATCTCCTTTAGTGTGTCAAAGCAGCAGTTTTTCGACTTGACAAATGTTTTAAAGAGGTGGGCAAAGTTACACTCAGGCAAATCTGTGAAATCTGCAAGTGAAACAGGTGATGAGCCAAGCCATGGCTTAGATAGATAGATAGATAGATAGATAGATAGATAGATAGATAGATAGATAGATAGATAGATAGATAGATAGATAGATGGATGGATGGATGGATGGATGGATGGATGGATGGATGGATGGATGGATGGATGGATGGATAGATAGATAGATAGATAGATAGATAGATAGATAGATAGATAGATAGATAATTTACAGACATAATAATATTACAGTCAAGAAAGAAATCTAAGGAGAATAAGGAATGCGCCTTTCTAAAATTAGACTGAAATGATACCTTGTGTTCCTGCAATTTTTGTAACCTCAGTAGGATTTCGCTCTTTCAGAAGAATAAGCTTGGCAGTAATAACTTTTTTATTGTGAAAAATTTCCCAAAGTCTCACTGTGCCACAGTTCTCCATCGCTGCCCAGAAACTATTCTCCATTATTCTCTGTTCCACAAATATTTCACTCATTACCATGAACCCAAGTGAAGACCCGCTCCATTCTACCTCACCTTCTTTTCAGCCTATGTTTGTGGCAGTTTGTTTGTTTGTTTTTGTTTTGAGAAGATGTGGCTTGTTTCCAATCATCAGCACTGGCAACAGACTTGCCCAGTGGGCCAGAGCGCTACAAAAGCCTTCATAGCTTAGTTTCTGTGTGAGAACCTTTTAAGGATTCCAGTTGCCGTTTGGTTTGTTTTCTTGCACCAAACAACATTGCATACAGTATCTTTGCACTCATGCACTCACTTACACCACTAATACTAATGACTGATGGTTAGTTTAAGGTCTTTCTTTGTTTTTTTTTAACCCTCTGGACTCGGCTGATGCACAGGCACATTCAAATCAATAGATTTAGAGTGACGTAGCAGCGTCGCTGAATTTCTATTTCAACTTGTGTCGAATGTGCAGACTTGAAACTATAAAGCAGTTTTTATTCCTAACAATGCAGTTATGACTTTATTGACAGTTTGATGTTGCTACAAACATTTGTGAAAGAACAGGCCACTGTCAGGAGCTTAGTGAATTCCAGCGTTGTTGTGTGATTGGATGCCACCTGTGCAACAAGTCCAGTCATGACATTTCCTCACTACTAACTATTCCACAGTCAACAGTCAGTGGTATTATAACAAACTGAAGTGATTGGGAATGTGAAGTAGCATGACATGAGCAGCATGGAAAGTGATAGGAAGACAGCATCTGCAGACTGTTCAAGTTTCTTTTAAGTGTTCTTTATTTTCTGGCGTCGTCTTTCAACAATTGTTTCACAAAACAGAAGAACCTGGCAGTCAAAATCTCACCTGCTTTATACAGAATTCCACTCATCTGAACTTCATTAGGGTTAGCGGATACTGAGGTGCAAAGGTTGCCAACTTTCCCCAAAGTCAATTGCTACATACCTGCAAACTTCATGTAGCCTTCATATTAGCTCAGGAACAGTACATAGAGAGCTTCATAGAATTGGTTTCCATGGCTGAGCAAATACACCCAAGTCTTGTAAAGCCTGTTGCTACCGGACCCGTGTTCTCTGGACTGAGAATCATCTGGCATCAGATGGACAAGTCTGGGTTTAGCCATTGCCAGGAGAACAGAACTTGTAGGAAAGTTTGATGCAACGGGGATTATAGTGTAGGGTTGTTTTTTAGGAGTTGGGCCCGGCTCCTTAATTCCCATGAAAGGAACTCCAAAGAAAACTTTGGACAGTTTTATGCTCCCAACTTTGTGGGAACAGTTCCTGTTCTAACATGACTGTGCACCAGTGCACAAAGCTAGGTCCGTAAAGACATGTATGAGAGAGTTTGGTGTGGGAGAAAATGACTGGCCTGCAAAGACTCCTGACCTCAACTCGACAGAACACCTTTGGGATAAATTAGAGAGGAGACTACTAGCCAGGCCTTCTCATCCAACGTCGGTGTCGGACTTCATAAATGCACTTCTGAAAGAATGGTAAAAAAAAATCCCTGAAAAACACACTCCTAAACCTTGAGGAAAGCTTTCCCAGAGGAACTGAAGCCATTATAGCTGCAAAGGATCGACATGATATTAAACCCCTTGGTTTAAGAATGGGATGTCATGTAATTTCATATGTGTGACGGCAGACGAGCGAACACTTTTAGCAATATAGTTTGTGATGATTTAGACTTTTTAAATAGGAATTTGCAAGTCTCCCTTTTGCTGTGGCAGCGTGGTCCAGCTTGTGAAACACGACCAGAGGGTCAGACTGAAAGTCTCCAGCAACACCTGCTAGACTAACATGAGCTGTTCATGGAGCTCTTGGAAACGAGACACATGTTTTATTTAGTATTTTTAATGACTCGTTGAAAAGCTTCAAGCAATATTCTGGTGCAGTTTAGAATATTTATGTGCAGCGTTAATGTTACGCAGGATTTACTGGATGAATCGGTTTTATTTTATTTATTTTTAGACCACAGCCAACTAAGATTTTTTGCATTTTAATCAGTAGTAATTGGGCTGGTACTCACATAGCCCTTCTCTACCCTTACTGCGCTCTTTAAAACTACCAGCCAGTACTTCCTGAGCCATCTCCATCTTATTTTTTGTTTGTTTTATTTGTTTGTTTTTATAACCCACATGCAGTGTTTTGGTTCTTTTGATTTTTGATGGTGTTAATAAGGAAGCAAAACCTTTGGCTCTGAAATCAATACCCAACTGGGTACCGATTCAAGTTACAACTCAACCTGAGATCTGATTTAGACCCATCATCTAAACCAGATCAAACCTTAAATCCCCTTCAAACATATATTTTCATGCTGTTTTTTCCTGTGAATGAAAAGTGCCAGAGGAGCTGTGTGTTATTATGAAATTTTCACTCTCTGAAATGACTCGGCCTCCCAACGCTGTCAGCACTGACACAGGTTTTATGTCAATAAACATTCAATCAGGAATGAAACTCTCCTTCGGCTGTTATGAGTTTTTTATTCCTGGATTCATATTAGGTCCCCTTTCTTCCTCCTCTCCCTCTCTCTCTCTCTCTGCTGGAGGCGCAAAATCAGAGTTCAGAGCCGAACTCACTCGCACGCACCACAAGCATGAAATCAAAGTTTGTGTTACAGTTTTCCTCCCTCTGTATTTTCTTTAATGGCCTGCACCTTTTGGAATCAATTTCGTCCTGCGCGCTTGAAGGAGAGAGATCATTTCACTGTGAATAATATATAACATTATATTATAGTCTGCAACAAAAGTTTAGCATAATAAAACTTTGCAAGCTGAGACTTTACCGACCGGCATGTAATGATAATCAAACAAAAGGGAGGATTTTATGTGGGAACGCAGGAGGAGTTTGACTTATAATTGTGTAACATTTTCCCAGAAGGAAGCTCAGTGTTTTCTTACGGAGGTTTAAGCATCACCTCCTGAGATCAACACGACTTTCCTTTGCCATTGCAGCTATTTAGGCTAATGACTGACTGTCCTGCTGCTCATTACTTTTTTGTTTCAGGCCCAGCTAAAGGCTGGTGTAATGAGGCAAACCAGAGCCTTCATTTGTATCTGTGGTGGCCTCGGCCTTCAGTGAGGTTTTGTGTGTGTGTGTGTATGTGTGTGCCTCAGCGCACCTAAAGTCAATGTTTAATTCAAGGTAAGCAGAATTTTGTCTGTATTTAAATGCGTGTTGGGAAAACTGCTGAACCTTGTCTTTCATTTTGGTATAACAGCTGTATTTCTGCACCTGAGATATATGGTTCTTTTCTAATCTCTATAAAAAGATTTGGCTTATAAATATGTTAAATCTGTGGATCAACAGACAAGATGTTTGTAGAAAGCTCTTAGTTTTTTATTTAAACTCCGCTATGTGCTACTAAAAACATGTTCCAACATTTTTCTTGCATTTAGGTTAATGCTGAGAGCAAGACATGGATGGTATTTTAGGAAATGTAACAGCTAACCATCAGCTATGGTCAGACTGATGAAGATTTACCTTTTTCTTAGCTTTATCAAATTTACTTCAATAAGTAAATGATGACAGGTGGATGAAATCCGAAATCTTGGCTCAGATATCCGCAGTCTGCACTAACAGAGCTAAAGAAAAATCAGGCCATTGACCTCGGAGGTAAAGCTTAATTTGCACTTGAGCGTTGAATCTATTTAGAGTCTGCAATGTAGCCTACGGTGATTGATGCCGTTGCAGGTATTTACGCTTTGCCCTGGCATGCGTGTGTTTCTCTGCAGTTGGGTGTAGAGTTTGTTTCTTCAAGTTAATCCATTGTCTTGTAGTGGATTCAAAAAATGGCAACTGAAGAAATTGTGGCTGGAACTGAGCAAGAGAAACAACAGCACCAAACAAGCCAATCACAGTTATTGTGGGCTGCATCGATACGACTTGTTGTAACATTTGTGGAGAGATCCACATCAAGTTAAGGGCATGAGATTTTAGAAGGGTTTGATTTTACAACCACGCGGTACAAAAGACAGACGTGGCTACTGTGACGACATGAGCATGTTCATTGCCATATTGGTGTTTTGAAACCAGATTTTTGATTAATTATTGGCTAATGGCATGTCAATCACACGGCATTACCCAATGAGCAGACTGATCATCAATGACAACCTTCCAAAAAAAAACCTCTTTCTAAAACACAGCTGCTTTCACATAGGCTTAAACGAGGTTTGTGCAGTTATACATATAGCCTCATGGTGGCCATTAAAAAGAATGTAGCTTTAACACACTTGCATGTTGGCATAGATTGAAAGCAGTTGCTTAAATCAGCAGACTATTTGATGGTTTATAGCAGATTAGGTTTATAACATTACAGTTATGCCATAGCTGGAAGGTGAGTTTATCCACCTTTCTTAAATACTGAAAAATATTTTGAAACAAATTTCAAAATATGGAAATATTTCAAGAACTAATGGATGAATTTAGGTTTTGCACAGATTCCCAGAACATGAAACCTAAAGACCAAATGAAATATTGCATCTCAAATGGGTTTATGTTAAACTTACAGCTGAATTGAGTGATGAAAATATGCCAGCAACTGAGTTTTTTTTTCTGCACAAAGTCCAAAGATGAGAATATTTAAATGGTTAAGTGGTATTTCTGAACTGGCCATGGATATGGGATAAGTTGCATAAAACAAACTGCTGATTGAGTATGGTCTGTAGTGTAAACTGCTTTGTTTAGTCATTACAAATAAAAAGCCCAACTTTCCACAGAAGGGAAAGCTGTGCGATCGTCTTACAATAAAAGAACAGATTTTTCTTTTTGTCCTGCAGTTTGTCCTACATTTACACTGCAATGTTAAATATATGCAGATGTTACCTTTAAATTGGTGCAAACTTGCCACAGTGGGTACCCAAAGAATTTAACACAGTAAAAATTTGTATTTTAACAACTAAAGGAAGTGATGCACCTAAACCTAAACTGAACTGCAGGGCAAAACTGCTTAAACAGGGTCTGAAAGTAAAGCTTAAACAACATAAACAGACATCATGAACTCCAGGCTCCCCAGTTAGAAGCTGGGAATGCTCTTGTCAGCCTCTTAAAGTGGACGACTTTTCATCAAATAGTTCACTGAGGTGGTTTATTTATTTATTTATATATTTGTTTAATTTCAAGAACATTATTTTCATCTGTAGTCCCTGCGTGAAGGCCCATATTTAATTAGGTAAGTAAACATTTGGAAAAAAAGCGCAGGAGTGAAAGTAAACTCTCTAGTCTCCAGCACAGATAGCATTACTGGTTAACCGGGGTCATTATTGCTACCACACAGGACTGAAAGAACCATTTCAAAGCTGCTCAGTGTTTAAAATACCTCAGGTGTCGGTTGGGGTTGGCACTGATAGCACGGTACCCAGTGGGATTATCACTGAAGTTCCTCCATCTCTTGATTGTTCATGGAGAAATAAGTGGGTTTCCAAAGTACTTCAAACAACCCAGCCAGTGTTATTTAATCTGTCACAGCTGGTGGTGTTTATTCTGAATATGTGGTATTCTCATTATTATTTTTTAAGACAAACTACAAAATTCTGTACAAATATCAGCATTAAACTAACTTGTAAATCATTACATTTAGTTGAAAATAACCCTTACTCACTCTTTTCTTATTGTATAAAACAAACCTTTTGCTCTTTCTCCTCTTTTCTCCATCCATTGACTGAGTTTTGTTTAATATTCTCTTTGTTCGCCTTACACCTCCCACCTCTTTCCTCCAGTCGGCCACCATTTCTCTCTGTCTTCCTCTCATTTACCAGTCCACTGAGTTAAATATGGGAAAAACCAAACCAATCAGGCCATGACATGGTTATTATTTTTAAGCACTGTGTTCTTTTAGTTCTCTCTTTTTCTCTCTTGCTTTATATCAATCATTAGCATTCTTTCACTTTTTCCCTTCTTCCATCTCTCTTTTATTCTCTCTCTCAGTAAGTATTCCATTTCTGCAAGGTTGAAGACTTTAAGCACCAAAAGATTTAAAAATCATTAACATTTCATCAGTGTACTTTTTTCATAACATGCATAAGACATTCCAAATGAAAAATGTTTGACAAGAATTTCTAAATACATATATATATACACATATCTAGAGATCTCAGGTAAGCTATGATTACTGTATACTTGGCAGTGATTTCACAAGTTCAGTAAGGAGAAAAAAGTAAATGATAGAACAAAAAAAGGTATTTCTTAGAAATTTTAGTCTAAATTGGTATGATAGCACACAGTTGCCGCTGCGCATGCATGTGAAACTACTGTTTCACTACGTAAAGGTCCTCTGTTGGACGGGGATCTGAAGACTGGGGAAGTTATTTGAGTACAGTGAACTCAATTTCAGGGTCAAGAAACCAATTTGAGATCATTTGAGTTTTTAAAAATTATTTCTTATTCTGCTGGCAGCAGAAATCAAAAGATGGATACACTGTGGCCCTAAAGGGACAGATATGGTCAACAGGAATATTCAGGTAGGCTGTGGTGTTAAAAATACTGAACATTTACCCTAACCCAACTGTAAAATTTCCCCTACGCCATGCCAAGTTTGCTGGACCATTGCACCACCACCAGCAGCCTAATCAATGTATTCAGTTGTCACTAGGGTTGCCAACTCCCTGAGAAATAAATAAGGGACACCTCGTGGCCAGGGCCGGGCGACCCAGTTGTCTTCACCCTTCCCAGTGTGGTGAATTTTTTAGCTCTTTTTTTGTGTGTGAAATTATTTTTTTAACCATTTGACTTGAATTTGATTTAAGTAGATGCGTATTCTTTGTGATATCAAGACATGGGAAACAAAAATCATTTAGGCATTTATTTTTAGCTCAAAATGACAACATTAACACAATAAAACAGGTCTCTTTCTTAAACAGAAGCCTGTCATGCTTAACTTTTGAGAATAAAAGTAAATCTTTCTTTAAAAGAACTCTGTCCTGCTTAACTTAAAATTATATAAATTAATAGAAAACAATAGAAAGAAAAATATTCTTGTAACAGTGCACATTTAGTGCATTTAGTGCAATTGGCTTCAGTAGAGGCATTATTTCAGCTTCTGCTCCCGTTTGTAAACCCACTTGTTCCCATGATTACGCATCATAACTCATCATCATTATTCATCTATGTATTACTTTTATGTATTACTCATCTATTTGTTGCAATATATCCTTGCAGTTGTTTATTACACAAAATAAATTATATTATCACACTTCTGGCCACATAGCGCTGATATTCACTGCACATGCCCATTTTAACCTTAACCAGAGGGTTTAAAAACAAACAAACCAGTGTTTACCATATCTGCTTCTGCCGTGGCCTGGTGGACAAAAATTGGTTAAGGGTTCCCCGAGCTTTCACGCCCCTCCTGTTCTTCATGTGCCCACCATTAGAAGCATGCCTATGGAAAAAGTGCGCCGGCACACAGTGCAGTGCGCTTTATAGGTGTTTTCCTTTTCCCATTCCTCCCTGTTCTTTTGCAGCCTTTTTTTCTTTCTCTGAGAGGAACAAACATTGCTGGGCTAATGCCTGGCTCACACTCTGCGATTTTTGGCCCATTTTGAGCCGATTTTTGAGTCGTGCGACCAATTTGGTGATCGGCCCGATTTTGGCCTTCATCGTGCATCGTGTAGTATACGTGGGGTAACGAGAAGCGATTAACACCTCACGATCATCAATCGCTCGTGAGGGTGTCACCACAGCCGCTCACACTGCGCACGCGGAAACACGTAAACGTCGGTGAAAAAGACGGAGCAGCAGTGCAGCGTGTGATCTGGACACAAGCGATGGAGGCACAACTTGTAGAACTTTGGAAAGCTCATCCGAGCCTTTTCGATGTGGCATCACCAAATTATCACGACCACAACAACCGTGAAAATAGTTGGATTTACATCGCTGCTCAATCACAGCTGATCATGTTTTTCATTAGCAATTTAGCAAAGCTGATGGTGGTGTGTGTCTGTGTGAGTGAAAGACAGAGAGGGAGAGCGAGCGACAGATTTTCTGTTATAACCTTCATTTTATGGAGGCACAGTGTGACTCAGGTCGCATCAGAGCATCGGGCGGTATAGTGTGAGACCCTGCATCGTGACCTACGAACTTCTAACCCCTGCGAGCCAATCGTGCAGTTTGAAAATCGCACAGTGTTTGCCCAGCTTCAGGTGTACTGTCGTCTGAGACTTGCACCGCAGTGTCGGCGTTTGTTTCCCTGTTGGCCATGCTTTTTGTTGTGGTCATCTGTTGTCTTCCGGTATTTTCTCCGCAAGCGACCTTTCCTCAACCAATGAGATGAGCGGTAATCTGAATTGTCATACTCGAATTGTCATAAGTGTGCTGTCAGCTCATTGGTCACAAAGCAGGAGCGGGGCTGGGAATTATGTTTTCAAACAAAGCGTTAATTACATTAAAACTTATAGACTACTTTTGATTCTCACTGTATTACGGGACAAAGTGCGTCCCTTTTCAGCTCAATACGGGACGTGTACTTTTGTTTCTAAATACGGGACGATTCCGTTTTTTAAGGGACGGTTGGCAACCCTAAGTGTGACTCAGGTCGCATCAGAGCATCGGGCGGTATACTGTGAGACCCTGCATCGTGACCTACGAACTTCTAACCCCTGCGAGCCAATCGTGCAGTTTGAAAATCGCACAGTGTTTGCCCAGCTTCAGGTGTACTGTCGTCTGAGACTTGCACCGCAGTGTCGGCGTTTGTTTCCCTGTTGGCCATGCTTTTTGTTGTGGTCATCTGTTGTCTTCCGGTATTTTCTCCGCAAGCGACCTTTCCTCAACCAATGAGATGAGCGGTAATCTGAATTGTCATACTCGAATTGTCATAAGTGTGCTGTCAGCTCATTGGTCACAAAGCAGGAGCGGGGCTGGGAATTATGTTTTCAAACAAAGCGTTAATTACATTAAAACTTATAGACTACTTTTGATTCTCACTGTATTACGGGACAAAGTGCGTCCCTTTTCAGCTCAATACGGGACGTGTACTTTTGTTTCTAAATACGGGACGATTCCGTTTTTTAAGGGACGGTTGGCAACCCTAGTTGTCACAAAGCAGGATGGATCTGTGCCTTCATGTTGTTTACTCCAAATTCTAACTTTACAAATCTTGCAGCAAAAATCGAGGTTCATCAAAGCAGACAAAATCTTTACAATCTTCTGCTGTCCAATTTTGGTGAACCTGTGTGACTGTAGCCTCAGTTTCTTGTTCTTAAGTGACAGAAGCAGACAGCGACATTACAAAGCAATATTTAAAACCAGCAATCATCTATCCTTGGAAACGTGAACAGGTAAGAACAGAGCCTTCAGCCTGACTGCTCATCAGTTTGTTATGTGTTAAATATCAGGGTCTGGTTGCTGGGCTGCGGCCTGCATTCATTCAGCTTTAACATCACTCTGGGATTTTGGCTAGCTCGCATTAGCATGCTGTCTGTGCAGATGCTAGCAAAGAGCTGCAGTTATGTTTGCATAATCCAGATCTTTCTATCCTGGATGTTGTTTCCATTTTACCTTCATGCTTTCGTAAATTTGTGCAATATTGAGAAGAGTTATGTCCATATCCACGCTGCAGAGTGAGCCACTATTTTTCTCTGGCACACAAACTAAAATCAGCAGAGTGTAGCTAAAGTAGAACTGATAATTGGGGCTGAAAGGTAAGCAGACTAATAATTCCAAGGAGTTGAACTAGTTGGAACTCAGTTCTCATTGCCCATCCCTGATAGTGAGACCTGCGAAGATGTATTGTTTGGAGACGGTGGCGCTGACGAAAAGAGAAGGTGCTCAGATCTCAATTGGGAGCGAACAGAATGAACAGAATTAGAAATGAGAACATCAGAGGGATGGCTCAGGTTGAGCAGTTTGGAGACAAAGTTAGAGAGGAAAGGCTGAGATGGTTTGGACATGTGCAGAGGAGGAATAGTGGATATATAGGACTAAAGGTGTTGGAGATAGAGCTGCCAGGCACAAGCAAAAGAGGAGACTTCAGAGAAGGTTAATGGATATAGTGCTGAGGGTTGATGTAGATCACACTAGGGACAAGGTGAGAGGAGATGATCTCCTGAAGAAAGATTCTTTTTTCATTAACAATGACAACTCAACACACTCCAACTTAAAAAGAAAAAGAAAAAGAAAGCAAACTAAGTGAGCATCAGCATTTTAACAAAACACGTGCAGAGCTAATAATAAGAGAATGAGAGCATAATATATGAATGCCAATATATTGCTTTTTTAGCAATAGGATTTCTGTCACGGGATGTGCCTCTTGATCTGTATTCAGTTTTATTTTCTTACTTTGCTCAATTCCTCTAAATGTTGCATGCATGCAGTGAAATCACTTTCTTTGTTTTTGCACAGTGGTGTTTGTAAGACACCCTTACACACAGCGATGTCTGAACACCAAGAAAGGACACTCAGACACTCACCTGGATCCCGGAGGACAGCTGTTCTCAACTTGCGGTCATTTCCAGGACACTGACAATTAAGTGGTGCAACTACCCTTTAATTAGAACTAGGAATAAATAGCGTCCTCATTAAGAACATAATTAACTCAATCAATGAACGTTAAAGAGCACCGAAACACCAATTAAACTCCATATACACTGTATGTACAGGACCAGAATGGGATATGTGTGTGTTTTTTGGTGTGTGTGTGTGTGTGTGTGTGTGTGTGTGTGTGTGTGTGAGAGAGAGAGAGAGAGAGAGAGAGAGAGAGAGAGAGAGAGAGAGAGAAAGAAACTTGAGGGTTAAACTGAAAAATGTATAAGGGGAGTTAGAGAGAGAGAGACCCTCATCGGTAATATAATTATCTAAAGTGACCTGAGTGTCCATGCATGTAGGACATACCTGCTCCGTGTCTGTCTGTAACTCTTTATTTTTACTTTCTCTCCTCCATTGTTCCTCCAGACAGTAACTCCCGCCTCCCTTAACTATCAATCTGCACCTTTTCTGTATTTGCTTTTCCACTGTTTGTTTGTTGTTCCCTTAATCGTGCCTCCGTCTCTCCACTTTAATGCAAATATCAAAATGAAGAGAGCAAAATCATAAAAACTTTGACAGAAATAAATTTCAATTAAAACAAAAAGCTTAGGACTTCTCTGAATTCAAATCATGTTCTGCTACGAAATATATAAGTAAATAAATAAAACGAGGGGATGCATGTGCTGATTGTGTCTGATTAATTAGTCATTTCTGTTGTGTTAACAGTTACGGCTTTGAGACATGATTACTTTACAGATGAAAAGAAAACCACCTCACCTTCAGCCTTTACTGAGAAAATAGAACATGAAACTCACCGGGGTAAAAGGCAAACACTGAAAGAGTGGGAAAGCCGCAGTATAGTGATTATAATCTGCTTGAAGGAACACAGTGGATTTTAGCATGAAGCTTTTATACTGTATGTTAAAGTAAAGTAAATGGGTGATTGGAGCACACAGCATGTGGGCACTTTTACATCAGTTTAATGTCTCTGTGGCTCTGAAGGAGATTTCAAAGCTTTAAAATGTTTAAACTGCTCTACCTGGGGTGGGGGGGGGGTGTCAAAGAATGGCTTATATTATGTGCTAAAAGTCATGTTATACATCGTGAAAAACAAACACACCCTCTTTCAATTCTAAGGTTTTATAAATGTGGAGACAATAAAAAGCATCTGATCCTTACCAGGTTCTAAAATGATGCAGCCATAACTCGGATGAATAACAACCTATGTCACGTTATGCTGTGTCATTAAGTATTTGACAAAAAAATTAAGCCAAAATGCAGAAACCGTGTGTGAAAAACTAAACGCACAACATGATTGTAGAGCCACATTTAGCAGCAACAACTTGAACTTGTATCTTTAATGTTGACACACAGTTGTAATAGTTGTTTATCTGTGTCCCACATTGTTGAGGAGGAATTTTGGTCGTTTTAGATTTATTGTGCCAAATTATAATAACAGTCACCTCAAGGTTCTTTATATTGTAAGGTAAAGACCCTACAATAATACAAAGAAAACCCCAACAATCCAATGTGTTCTTACGAGCAAGCACTTGGCAACAGTGGAAAGGAAAAACTCCCTTTTGATAGGAAGAAACTTCCAGTAGATCCAGGAACAGGAAGGGGCAGCCGTCTGCCGTGACAGGTTGGGGTGAGGCTCTAATAGATATAGATAGATATAGATATGCACCCTTCTTTAAACTATTCCTTCAGTTCACTGGGATTAGTGATGGGCTTTAAACTGTGTCTTTATAACCCTTCCCACCTGGCTGCTGCTTATCATGTACGCCTGATTGCCACTGTCTTCTACCTCCTACTTCAGAATCTCACAGGATCAAAATGACCTGATGAACTCTCAGTGATGTCCTTGATGAATTAAGAAGAGAGAGAAGTGCAGTGAATGGTCTCGGTAGAGGAGATGAGATTCTTTTTGTCTTTCTTATCCCTACATTTTAACTCCATGGGAAGGATGCACAGCTCAGTGGGAAATTGTCTTGGGAGATTACCACTGTGTGTGTGGGTGTGTGTGTGAGTGCACGTGTGTGTGGATTACTAGTGTTTGGTATTTATTTCCAGAACACCGGAAAGCTCTGTTTGACTTTTTCACAACAGGAGGTCTTGCTTCAATCTCATGCCCCCTGTGCATGTGTGTCTCTGCTGGTGTTTATTGCGTGTATTCCAACATTTGTCCACCTGTAACATGCACATATGTTCCAACTTGCCGTCTTGCTATCAGCAGGTTTGTGCTTGTCCGTATGCATGTGTGTGTTTGCATGCATCATGATCATATGTGTGTGCGTACGTGTGTATGTGTGGGTGTGTGTGTCGTCCAGGGAACATATAACTGGATTAGCCGTCATGCTTTTATTTCTGTAATGGAAACATCAGCCTGGGAAAGAAAGTAGGGCTGAGGCCAGGCAGACAGAACGAGAGAGAGAGATCGCTGTAAGTAATGTACTTATACTGCAAGAGGAAATTCTTTATCCAAGACGACCCTCAGCTTTGAGTTTGCTTCAGATCACAGCGTTAAACCAAAAGCCTCACGTTAAAGAGTATTTCAACCCAGAACCACAAACTACCACAAAACAGCATCATAACAGGGAGAGTTTGAAATTAAGCTGAGCAGATATGATACGATTGCTCTATTAAGGAGTGTTTGTTTGTTTGTTTGTTTGTCTGTCTGTCTGTTTGTTTGTTTTAAATAAAGCAACAATAAGGCAAGATAATGCCACCAAGATTCAGGATTTTTTTATATATTTTAATATTTTGAATATTACAAAATATATATATATAAAACCTAAAAGCTAAAAATAATATTTTATTATTGCCAATCGTTATGAGACTATTTTTTTTTTTTTATTTATTATTAAGTACATTAAGTGTTTGCAATATTACACATTTTTTGTAGTTTTTCCTCTCTGCACCACCACAGTGGATTTTAAATCACACAATGAATATGTGGTTGAAGTTCAGACTTTCAGCTTTAACTCGGTGGGTTTAACACAAGTGTTGTAGTAACAAATGGTACAAACCACTGGCTTCAATCAATAACAAGAAAGTCAGATTCACAGTTCTGCAATAGTATTTAGACAAATGAAGCAAAGATTAACTTAGACCAGAGGGATGGAAAGATAAAACTATCAAGAAGGAGAGCAACAGCTCATGATCCGAAGCATACCACATCATCTTCAAACAAGGTGAATGCGATGTTACAGCATGGGCATGTATGGTTGGCAGTGGAACCAGGTCCCTGGTGTTTATTGATAAAGTGAGTCCTGATGACTTCTGAGGTTTGCGAGGCTGTAATCTCTGCTCAGATTCATCCAAATGCTGCAAAAGTGATTGGACAGCACTTTACAGTGCAAATGGGTAATGGCCCAAAGCATACTGCAAAAACAACCCAAGAGAATGCCAAGGTAAAGAGATGGGATAATCTTCAATGGCCAAGCCAGTCACCTGATCTCAGCCCAAAAGAGCTTATCTGAACGCAGAAAGATCAACAAACAAGCAGCAGCTGAGCAGCAGGACTGGCAGAGCACCTCAACACAAGACACACGGCAGGCTTCAGACACCAACAAATATTGCTTTGTCCAAGTATTTTATATGATCCTTATATCTAATATTATGTTAATTTATTCAATTATTTATGTGCCTCTAAAAAGGAGAGACTATGTATAAAATGGTTGCAATTCTTAAACAGTTAATGCTATGTAGTATTTATATTAAACTTATTGAATGAAAGGTTTAAATGAAAATGACAAGAAATCTTTGGACATAACTGAATTATCAACCTAACATTGAATTTATTATATGTACATACTAGTGGTTATAAACAATTCTTTCCTCGTTAATTTGCATTTCAGGATTCAGTTCAGGATGTGTTTCTGTCTCCATTTCTCCTTTAATTATAAGTTACACTGTTACTGTTTACTTATCTGCATTTTTGTCTTTCGAATACAGTTTTTATTTTAAGGAAACGGGAGAAGGGAGGGGTTAACAAACATCATTATGGAAATAATTCAGTTCATGTTTGAGGAAACGAACAGGGTAATGAGATGTATTTATGCTAGGTGGTAATGTGCAGCACCCACAAAGTTACTTGTGGTTGGGGCGGGGGGGGCATAGGGTGTTGCAGTCCCGGACTTGATGAACGCGTGTGCTGAGAACATCTACAGGTTTGTCTGACATACAACGTAACAGAGAGTGATTCCACGATGGGGGGTGTTGGGAAAGCAGGTCACTGGACAGTGTGTGGGTTTTGTCAATTAGCGATGGAGGTCACTATGCCTGTGTATGCATGTGTGTGTGTGTGTTTGTATGTGTGTGTATATATATATATATATATATATATATATATATATATATATATATATATAGGGGCAGATGTCCAGGGTCCCATGCCATGGGCGAGCTTGTGTGTGTCGCTGTCTGTTCATGTGTGTGAAGTGATGTGCAGCCAATCAACTCAATCTCCTTCCTTTTCAGTGATTTCTGAGGCCAACAGCGAGTGACTGTTGACATGATTTCAGTTCGTGTTTCAGACTTGAAGCAACAGCAGCAAAAGTTGGGATCTGTGACTCTCACTGCCCACACACGTGAGGCCACGTTCAAAGAGTAAGAAAGGATTCATTAGATGAGATATTTCTCTGTGTTCTCCTTCTCATTGCTTATTTCAGTCCAAATTTCAACTGCAGCTTATTCACAGTGCTGCATCAATTCATTTCAGTTTTATTTATATAGTATCAAATCACAACAACAGCTGCTTCAAGGCACTTTATATAGTAAGGTAAAGACCCTACCGTATAAAAAGAAAACCCACAACAATCACGTGACAACAAGAGCAAGCACTTGGTGACAATGGGAATGAAAAACTGTTTTTAACAGGAAGAGCTTCCAGCAGAACCAGGGTCCTGGATAGCCATCAATCCTCCTATTCCAGCATAACTAAGGGAGGGTTCAGAGTCACCTGATCCAACCTAATTGTATTTATCAAAATGGAAAGTTTTAAGGCTAATCTTGAAAGCAGTGCTATCTGTCTCCTGAATCCAAACTGGGAGCTGGTTCCACAGAAGAGGGATCTGAAAGCTGAAGGCTCTGCCTCCCATTCTACTTTTAAATACCCTACAAACCACAAGTAAGCCTGCAGTTTGAGAACAAATTCATCAAATTTCTTTCTGCAATAATATTTATTTAACAGGGAAAATACATGTAAAGACGGTTATGTTTAAGCAAAATGCAACAGATCCTAGGACAAATGGGACTTTGGTAATGAGCAGATCATGTCCCTGTTTAAAGCACTCTAATAAAAACATGGATACAAGCACACTGAACAGCAGCAAACGGTGAATATTGTGGAAAACTATGCAACACCTTCTTTACAATAATGCAAAATTTCACATCGCATCCTAAACAAGAAACAGCCGCCAACAGAACAGCATACAAACCTGTTCTTGATTGTACTTCAGCTCATCCTGGGAGAAACCCCTGACTGTACATTTTGTATATAGTATAACCAGGAGTAGCTGTTTAACTCTGAAGCCATGTATTTTATTTTATTTTATGTATTTATTTATCTGATATTTATTGAATGACCCTCTGCCTTCCCTGTGCATATTTTCTGTTTTACTCCAGGAGGTGGTCTAATGAGAACAATAAAGTAAATAATTAACAGCTTTGACTAAAATAATAGTTTTTTTTTTAAAAAAGCTAGGAGGTAGCAGCCTAAACAAAAATGGAACTGGTAGAAAAACTGTGATCATTAAAAGAATATTTTTGGGCAACATTGCAATGGATTTCCAGCAAATGTTTGAAACTCATGTTTTGTCGAGATTTTAGACAGAGCATTTGCGCCATCTGGCGGTTATTAGGGGAACATGCTCGCAGAGGAACGTTAAATTCTACTTGGAGACCTCTTTGTGTCAGCGTGTTATCAGAGAGTAGTTAATGTTTGCTGATGGCTGCTTTTGAAAAACACAAATGTAAGCATGTGCAGATATGCAAATCTACAGTGGGGGTTCCTGCTTTCAGTTGGTGCATTCAAATTTTATTTTTTGTCTGGATTTTACTTTGAGTTTTTCTTTTTGTCACTTGCTTAAAAAGAACATGTTGACAGTGGTGAAAAGAAAGTGTACTTTATTGAAGTGAAAGGTAAATTTATAAGCACATGAACATCTGTGGTGATCCAGGAGCAGTCGACAGAAGGAGCAGTTAAGGGTAAACTTGCTTGCAGAAGGAAAATTAATCTAATGTATTGGATTTCACTAAGATATGTGGAAATGTTACTGAAGTGTTAGTAAATTCCTTATATCACAAGACATAACTGAACACTCATTTCATTGACCAGTATGTGATGAACATACCATCACAAACCTGTTGCATGTCAGGATGTTTTAGAGTGCAAAATAACATTCATGATGTTTATCTTGAACTTGGTGTACCCGTTCTTGCAAAAGATATGCCAGGCAGAGCCAGGGAGTCTCTGATTTCTTTGTGGTTTATTCACTGCCTCAGGACAAGTTGTCACGTCCTGCACTGATGGCAGGATTTATTGTTAAGTCAAGGAGAACACCTGTAAAATGTTGCTCAACTGCAGCAGAGACGAGTGGCATAAATTGAGATATTTTACAACATTCATGCTTTCCATGTTAAAAGCTTTCATCTTTGCACTTGTCATAAACTTTTTTTTTTTAAACTACCATGTGTCAGCTCAACATTTGGACCCTTTAAACATGCAAACTCTTTAACCTCACTCCCTTTTTTTTTTTTTTTTTTTTTTTTTCGTAATGGTCCATTTGATTCACCTTTTATTATTTATTTTATTTTCACTTGCTGAATACGGGACAGACTTGACTGGGGGAAAGAAAAAGGAGAAAGAAAGAGGGAAAGAAAAACAGTTGAATAGTTTTTTTCCCATAGTTTTTATAGCTGACCTTTCAGGTCTGTGACCAAGTGTTTCTGCTCATTCTGTGCTACAAAAAAGTATTTGCCCACTTCCTTTCTTTTCTACATGTGTCAGATCATCAAAAACTTATTCAGTATTAGATCAAGATGACCACAGTAAATACACAAAGCAGTTTTTAAACAATGATTTCATTTGTTAACGGAGAAACCTGCCTGGCCCTGTGTGGAAAAAGAATTTCTCCCTCCTAACAAACCACCACTCACCAAAGAGAACACAAAGGCTCATCTCATATTTGCCAAAAAACATCTTGATGATCCCCAAGACTTTTGGGAAAATATTTGTATGGGTTGAGTCCTGTTATACTTGGTGTGAAACACACAGTATTTCATAAAAAGAGCATCAGTCAAACAGTTAAACACAGTGACGGTAGAGTGAGGGATTGGGGCTGCTTTGCTGCTTTGGGACCTGAACAATAAATTGATGAAACCATGAATTCTGCTCTCTACCAGGAAATCCTGAGAGAGAATGTCCGCTCATCAGATCATGCCCTGAAATTTAAGCACACTTAAGTTACATGGCAGGACAATAATCAGCAAGCCCAGGTTTGAGTGACTCGAAAAAAAAATAAAAGGAATGTTTGAAGTGACCAAGTCAAAGTTTGGACAAAGTCTGACTGAAATTCTTTAGCATGACCTTAAACAGGCTGTGCATGCTTGAAACCCCTCCAGTGTGGCTGAATTAAAACAATTCTGCACACATGTGATTGTAGTTCCTGTTGCCGAGGGTGGCACAACCAGTTATTAGGTTGAGGGGGCAATTACTTTATCACACATGAGCAGGTAGATGTGGATACCTTTTTTTTTTTCTCTGCATCTTGTCTTTACTCGGGTTATTTTTGACTAATATTAAAAATTTGTTTGACGATCTGAAACATTTAAAATTTATAATCCTCTGTTTTCAAGCCAATTGTAAGATAAGTTGTTCCACGCATATCTTAGAATGTGCAACAGTCCTGGGGATAGTCCCTGACTGACTCCATGATAAGCGATCAGGACTGACTGTAATGACTCTGTTTTTTCCTTGTCACTATAGATAGTTGTTTCCGTCTCTGGTCATTTGTTTGGGCTTGCTGTCATGCTGCAGAATTAATCTGGGACCCTGGTGTTAAGTCATTCCCTGAAGCAGCCTAACTCATTTTATAGCTTGATTTTTTTTTCCACCTAGTTTAATGTAGAAGTAAAAAGACTATTTTGAAAAGAGCAGAAAATGTGATTCTTTCTTTTTGAGTTTCCTTTGCTGGTTATTTTTATCTGTTGAGAAAACAAAGGTCTGATAAAAGGTCTCCCAAATGTGAGAAATCTCTTCGTACTTTGGATTAGGAATTCAGTTTTGATGAGTATCTTGGCTGTCTTATTCTGATTTGCCCCTCTAAAATTGTGATTCCTTTGGCTGAGCAAACCATCTTTGGATCGTTCATAAATGGTCCAGAAAGCAGCTGTGAGGCTTCTCACCAGCTCCTCTAAAAGAACATGGATTATGTCCTCTTTACACCAGTACCCCATTAAGTCGATGGTTCAATATAAGATTTTACTGAGCTCCTAATGGTCAAATACCTCCTTAAATTACAGGACAAGGAAATTGCATTTTTAATTTTGCTGCCTCTAAGTTGTGGAATTTGCTACCATTGAACTTAAGATCTGCAGCTGCTGTTTATACCTTTAAAAAGGAGCTTAAGACGAACCTGTGCACACTTGCTTTTAGTTTATGTTTATTTAAAAGGGACAATGCAAATTAATTAACATGAGCACTTAAAATCATCATGTAAACGTGGCAGATTTAGCCACATTGATTCAATTTCATCAGTGGTCACTGGCAGGTTGATGGCATAACAAATGAATCAACAAAACCAAACATTCAGAAGCATGTGAACATAAGTGAAATACAGAAACACATATGAAATAAAGAATAATAATAAATACCCATATACCATATTTAAACACATTAAAATCAATTACCTTCGGTGACATTATTTCACATCATGACAGCATGTTTGATTATCCAGTAACCACTGTTTTACAGATTTAGAGAAAGAAGTAAAGAATGTTATATTCCTTATTTGTTTGATTTTATTTAATGGCCTCATTAGAGGAGTGGGGGTCAGTCACTTTTATCTATTTATCCATTTTAATTGTATTGTTATTGTGCTTTATATTGCAGAGCACTTTGTAACTTTTGTTTTTCAAAAGCGCTTTATAAACATATGTTACTTATTTATTTACTTGAAATATTAATTAAGATTTTGTTTACCACAAAGATAAAGGCACCTGACACTGAGTTTAAAATAAATAAATAAATAAAAAAAACATTTTTTCCAGTTTTTTTATGGAAAGCATGTCTGAACATTTAAACAGGAAACTGTCTATTAAGGGTTTACAAAGCTGGAACAGCCCTTTTTAAAGTATCAAATGGTTTAGTACTTGGTTTGCCAGTATTTTTGCCTGAGATCAGAACATATACAGAAATAGAAACACTTATTTTAAGTAAGATAAATAATAATAATAGCTCTGGTATGAATAACGAGCACCAAAACGTCGAGTTCAGGGTTAAAACATCAACATTTTGTGTCTTCATCAGCAGTCAGTGCAAACCAGCCACATAAGCCTTTTATCAAAAAATCCATTTCCTTTAACTGGATTTGTGTTGGTTGAGCCTATCAGCTCCTTTGTGTGACGTGTGATGCCCAATATAACTTTGGGTTAACTAATATGAGTGAAACCGCTGTTTGGTGTTTTCCTGGTGGTGTGGCGATGCCTGGGAGGCCTGTGGGGTGCCTTTTCTGACCTGTACAGGTAACAGTGGTTATAATAGACAGATGTAGGACAGCACGAGGCATGTCTCAGCCAATCACAGCCGAGGTCCAGTGAGACTGCAGTGGTTTAAAACTGATAACAGCTGTGAGCTGAGCTCTATGGCTCAATGTGTCTGCAGAAATACCTTGAGACTGTATGAGCCTCTGTCACACTATTTCTGCACTTTTTTTACACTTTTAGTCTTTGCAAAACTTTTTTTTTTCTTCAAAGACAGTTTTAAGATGCTTTCCTCTTCGCCGTTTCTTCTGCTTCTCCTCTCCGGGTGGGGTTTGCTCGGTTTTGTCTCGGGTTCCCCCGCTGTGGAGGAAGCTTACAAGGCTGTGGTGAGCATCGTGTCTCCAGGACACCAGTATCTGACCGGGGAATCCCTTCACTCCCTCTTTAGTACACTGGAGCACCGTGTGCACTGCGGCGAAGTGCCGTGTGAAAAGGTGAGTTTTATTAGGCTAAAGCTGCAACCGAGCTGGAGAGCCCTGAGTCGGGTGCGGTGGAAAAAGGTCGAGGTCCAAAAGCTATTACGCAAGTGATAGATCGGGATAGATCTGCTTTAAATTGTAATAAATTTGCTAATAATAAAAATAATGTTAAAATAAATTTTTAAATTTTAACATTACTTCTTTTAGATTTAGATTTAAGTACTGATCTGCTGAACAATCATCTGTAAAGCTTACTTTCATGTTCCAAACTGCTTATTTACTCCTGTAAAAGTGTGCAAAAGTTAACTAAAAGTAAAGTAAGGGTGCTTTCAAATAATGCTGTAAGTACTTTTTTAATCAAAGTGCAGCAAAGCGCAATAAACAGAAAATCCTTAAATCCCTTCAGCTTTAAAATGGCACCATTTTTCCACCAGTTGTTTCGAGCATTTGGTAGTTTCATGATGGGATTTAGGCGTCTATTTGTATTTTTCTATTTAATCCCAGGCTTGTTTAATAAAGTGGACTTGTCAATGGGAATCTTTGAGCTGCTTTTGAAAGGAAAAATGTCTTAAGTGTAACTTTATTGCATAATATTTGCCGTGGATGCACAGAAAAAAAAGACGAAGAAAAAGAAAGAAATATTATTTAATTGAACCTAAAAGTTCAGACCTTTTTCTTCTCTTTCCTCTTCTTCGGCTCATAAAGATTTTTTTTCTCTTTTGAAGTAAGTTATTAAATAACGAGTCTCTGGTGGAAGTCTGGCTACTCTAATGGAAAAGTTTAATGACAACGTAATTGAAATGAGCTTTAATCAGGGTTTTATCAAGAAAAAAGGGTGTTGGACAGCATTTTGCCTTGTGTCAAGAGGCTTCTTCCTTCAGTCAGCAGGAGCCTAAACACCGATCAGGGCCTTTAGCGGCAGGTGTTTCTCCTGCCTGAGAATTAGCGTTTTTAAGGGTGCTGTGTTCACATCCCTATCTGACCATCTGATAAAGATAAAACCTCGGTTTTTTTTCAGTAAAGGAATCTTCAGCTCATAAAAGCTGGTTTAAAATACGTTATTACAGTGCTGGTGATTTTTCTCCAGCTTTGGCCAAAAGCTCTCTTAGGGGGCACCAAAAATTAAGCAAGAAAAAAAAACCCAGGCTGGCTGAAACAATTACTCTTCGGTTTCAGGTTCAGTGTGTCAGCACTAATCCATGCTTATTTTATAAGTGTTGCTGTTACTCAAAGTATTTGCAGGCAACTTAGACAAAACCACTTTATCAGTGAGTGAGATAGAAGTCCTTGGACTTCTTAGATGTCAGCTGAAAACAGCAGGAATGTGCAGTGAATGCCTGATAAATGTTTGCTATCACACAGCTGTGGCAGACACCAGTGAATGATGGATGAAATAAAAGAGATGAGAAACTGTTAAACTGTCAATTTCATTGTAAGAACTTAGCAGTAGTGACATCGGTTTGCACTGTGGATTATAAGAGGCAAAATGTGAAAGAAGTTCAATAATGACCCACAATAATAGAATAAGTTTCTATTATTCCGCTGTCTAGGAGTTTATATACAGTGCTGTGAAAACTTATTTGTCCCCTTCTGATTTCTTAGCTTTTTGAATATTTGTCACATTTAGATGTGATCTATCCAAACCGACCTGGTCTTATGTGAAAACCTCAGCCTAACTGGTTGTGCCACCCTTAGCAGCAAGAACTGCAGTCAAGTGTTGTATTAACTGGAATTGAGTCTTTCACATCTCTGTGGAGGAATTTTGGTTTGGTTTCCACTCTTATTTGCAGAATTCCTTTAATTCGGCAACACTGGAGGGTTTTCAGGCATCAGCGGCCTGTTTAAGGTTATGCCGAAGCATCTCAATAAGATTTTCAGACTTTGACTAGGCCAATCCAAAACCTCCACTTTGTCTTTTTTTAAACCATTCAGAGGTGGACTTGCTGGTTTGATTCTAATCATTGTCCTGCTGCATAACCCAAGTGCTCTTGCGCTTCAGCCCTCTCTAGTAGAGAGCAGAATTCATGAATCCACCATGTTTGACCCCACCCGGAGAGAAGCATTTTAGGAAATGCCGTGTTAGTTTTACACCACATGTAGCGGGGACTCAAACCTTTCAAAAAGTTCACATTTTTTTCTTATCAGTCCATAGAATATTTTCTCAAAAGTCTTGGGGATCATCAAGATGTTGTTGCTATTTTTAATTTAGGTAAATGTGAGACGAGTCTTTGTGTTCTTTGCTCGGCACTGCACTGTTAGAAAAAACATCTTAAAAAAAACAGTAATATTCTGGCGGCTGGGGCACCAAAATAATACCGTAAAATAACAGAAAATAACTTACTCATAAAAATACGCTTATTTCCAGTAATGAAAATATAGTTTATTGCCCTAATTTTACACGGGATTTTGCCTTTTTCAAGTGCTTTTAAACATTAAATTCGGAACAATTTAATGTGATTAAACAATGAAATTACTTATAAACAAGGTCAATGAATGCGGCAATATGAATAATAATACTTAAATGTACAGAAATATACAGTTAACTTAAATAATAATGGATTGCATTCATATCGCGCTTTTTGAGACCCTCAAAGCACTTTACAATTCTACTTTATAATTCCCCTCTGGCCATCATCAGTAGGTGAAGGGTCTTGCCCAAGGACACAACAACCGAGAGTGTCCGAGCCGGGGCTCGAACCAGCAACCTTCTGATTACAAGGCGAACTGCCAACTTTTGAGCCACGATCGCCAAAAATAGCAATAATAATTATTATTATTTGATGTAATAAAAGTTTATTAGAATCATTTTATATATTTTTCCATAGGATTACATTTGAATTTAACAGTTCAATCTTTCAAATAACAGACGAATATTTGTGAAATCATGATAGATTTGTGAATGTATTTTAACAATCTAAATATGCATATGTACAGACAGATACATTTAAAAAAACAAGAAAAATATGTTTTATTACATTTACAGTGATTTTACATTAATTTACATTTGAAATGTGAAATCACAGTCTATTGATGTAAATTTAATGATATTCTAGAAGAACAGTACAAAACTGTAAAATACACAGTAAAATACTTTTATATTAGGATTTTTTTTTTACAGTGTGGTTTTCTCCTTGAGCTCTCCCATGGGTCCCATTTTTCCCAGTCTTTTCCTTATTGCTGAATCATAAACTCTAAGCTTAACTGAGACCTGTAGTTCTTTAGATGTTGTTCTGGGTTCTTTTGTGACTTCCTGAATTGGTCGTCGATGTGCTTTTGGAGTAATTTTGCTAGGCCGATCATTCCTGGAAAGATTCACCATTGTTCCAAGTTTTCTCCATTTGTGGATAGTGGCTCTCAACGTGTCTCCCTTTAGAAATGTCTTTGTAATCTTTTCCAGGCTGATAGATGTCAATGGCTTTGTTTCTCAGCAGTTGCTTTAGATAATGGTATGATGTGCTGCTTTTTTAGATCTTCTAGCCTACTTTACTTTATCAGACAGGTTCTATTTAAGTGATTTCTTTGTTCAACAGGTCTGCCATTAGGGGTAGAAGTGGGCAGATACTTGCGTAAGGAGAAACACTTTTCATGATACTGTAGGTTCTCTTGGGAGTTATTATTATAATCACAGCAATGTATTGTAAGAGTTTAAAGGGCCAGTTCACTCAAAGTAAAATTTAGTCAACAACAACACATAGTTGGATTTTTGCTTTGTACCAATCTGCTGTAAAATATAGTCGTATGATTCTTTACCATCCAATCAGTCATTTGTGACCCAACTTTTAGGTCAAGATTGGTGGATATCAGTATTTTATGATATGCACCGATCTTGATGCTTACATCATCTCTAATAAAAGACAATAAAACTGCTGATATTCATGAGATATGGATTAGATTAGATTATAGGTTTCTGATAATTCTGGATAATCCTGTATAAATGCACCAATAAAGCAATCAATTCATGACTTCTTTGCAGTAGCATCGTTTATGTTCACATACACTTTATTAGATGCCAGTACCAGATTGGACCCCTTTTTGACTCTGGAGCTGTTTTAGTTCATCATGGCACAGATTTAACAAGGTGCTGGAAACGTTCCTCCGGGAGATTGGTTCATATTGACAGCATCACACAGTTGCTGCAGATTTGTCGTCTGCATATCCAACAAATCTGCTGGACTGAGTTCTGGTGACTGTGGTGGTCGTTTGAGTACAGCGGACTCACTGTCATGTAAAAGAAACCACTTTGAGATTATTTGAGCTTTGTCGATGGTGTGTCATCATGTGTGGTTAGAAGATGGATACACTGTGGTTGTAAAGGGATGGAACAATACTCACGTAGGATGTGGGGTTTAAACAATGCTCAGATAGTAATAGGGGGCCTAAAAATCTCCTATAATATTAAATCACCAGCCACACTTTCAGCCATTGATAGAAGTAGGATGGATCGATGCTTCCATGTTGTTCATCGAGTTCCTGTAATGGGCTGATTAGAACACTTATACCTTCTATAGATAAATTTCATGAGATTGAAATGACTGTTTAATCTTTTTATCCCCTCTTTTTGCTCTCTGGACACAAAGTGTGATCTTGCAGATGTCGTTCATCAGCTCATAAGCAATCCCGACGTCCAAAATGAGGAAGAAACTAGAGGAAGCAGTGTAAATGTGGCTGTCACTGTATCTCAGTTCACGGCTCTCGCCTCCGGCTCCATCCTTTACCTTTCTTCTCCTGGCCTGGTCTGCACAGCGATAAAAACAGGAACATGGGGAGAAGAGACTGAAAATTTCCTGCACAAATTCACACATAATGATCCCCATGAACACAACAGTGAGGCAAACCATGACCATGAACACATAGACGTCCATGGATTAGAAGGTGTCATTCAAGAGCTTCGCAGCCACTACGAGCCCACAGAAAGTGAGGTAAGCACAAGCCTATACTCAATCTTCAGTAAATAGTATTTATTGTTCTCTTTTGACCGTATTCATTATAAACTGGATAGTGACAAGATAAGAAAAATGTAAAATATTAGCCTTCGAGTTTCCAAAAACCTTTTTTTTCCTAAAACCAGCTGGGAAGTTAAAGAGACACACACGGGGAGATCGCTTCCCCATTACAGTCAGTTGTACATTTCCTTTATGCAGTATAACATGAGAAAAAAGTGGGCATGTAGATGTTCACAGATTAAATAACTAATAAATAACTAATAATAACTAATAAACAAAACACTCTTGCAGGGTGTATTTTATTTGATTGCAGACAATGGAATCTTACATACAGATTTATATCACAGCTGAGTCAGACGGGCTGGGTTATGCCCTGTATTTAGCCACATCACCATAACACCTGATCATGATTAAAAGTGCTCTTTGTATCCGTTTCATTTTACTGGCTTGGTTATGTAATTTATTTATTAGAATAGAATAGTTCACAAAAGCTGGACTTGATGTTAAACTGTAACGTTCAGTGAAAAGTTGCTTTTGTTTTTTCCGATTTACTTCCTTAAGACAAAAGTTTTGTCAGATTTCCCAACATTTAGCTGTGCTTCTTTTTGTATTTTAGAGTATGTATGTCCAGTGTTGACAGCATGTTCTAGCAGTTTTATTATTATTATTATTTGTTTTTTTATTTTATTTTGTGTATCAAATTTTTTGGGTTTGTAATTTTATCTAGTGCAGACAGTTTTTACACAATATCCTCATATAACAGAGTTCCTCTGTGTAAAATTCTTACATATTAATATTTAACTGACTAAGTTGAGGAAAGTTAATACAACACTAAAAAATCAACAGTCCATAATAATGGTGCACCATTTCAGGAAAACAATAATGAATCAGGGAGAGTTGAGTGTTAAGTATATTTCCAGGATTTACACCAGCCAGCCGTATTATTTAAACCACAGACAGGTGAAATTCATATCTGGCTGGCTGTTTATACAGTCATCACGGACATCATCATCGTTCTAATTTACAGCCTTATATCCACATACATACACCCCATCTCATATTTGGTTAAATATCCCTTATCAGGTTGCATCTGCAGATATTTTTGTAGCAATCAAAATGTTTCTAGCATAATTCAGGCTGGATGTTTGACCACTAATCTTTGCAGAACTGGTAGGCTTCATTTAAATTGGCTTGTCCATGTGGGCAGCTGCACATTTTGGTCAAACTTGAAGGTGTGGATTTTGGAGCAAGAGCTTTTTTCTTGGTCAGCGCCATCCCAGTGATGCTGGGATGTATGTCTTAAAATCTTTCCATCCTGGAAAAATAAAACTTCAAAGAAAGGGTTAAAAGTCCAAAACTACCATAAGTGTATGCAGACATCTTACACAACTGTGCAATGAGCATAGGATCATCAGATCGGATAGCCTGGTCTGATGAACCACATTTTGTATTGCTTCATATGAATGGCCCTATTAAAATCCCTTGAATGTGTAAGAGATAGTGATAGCAATAAAAAAAATATGTTAGCTGATGGACTGGGGAGTGCTTTGCTGGGAAACCTTAGATTCTGGAATTTATGTGGACTTTAATTTTCATATCCAACCTATCTGTGGACATTGTTGCACACCACGTACTCCCTTTTATGGCAACATTATTTCCCCGATGGCCTCTTTAAGCATGATAATGCACCCTCCCAAATTACAACACCTTTATCTAAACAGTAAAGACCACTGAGGGGTCATTTAACAAGGAATTTATGGAATACTTAAAAAACAAAGAGAATAAATCTAACAACAATAAAATTGTTAAATATTAGTTTAAAGAAAGGACATGCATTCACACTGTTCAATGCCCACTACAAGGGATTAAAAGGGATTAGATTATCTAATTTTACAAGCTTTTTGTTTTATGTTTCACTTGTGTGGAGCACAGTCATTAAAACCCTTTGTCCAGTCTCAGTATTCACATGTTGATTCATAAGGACCAAAAAGTAAGGAAAGCTAGTGCGGTTTGAAAATGATCTGTAATGGCTTTAAGAATCTAAAGAAGACCTAGAAAAACAATAACTCCACTCCATGTAGAGTCCATGCTTTGACAATTCAGGCGTCCCACGTGCATTATGTGTTAACTGACCATTGATCAAAAGTGTTCAAAATGTCAACTGTGTTTAAATGTGTCGCCGTTCTAAAACACTCAGCCCCTTTTCTTTTCTTATTACCATGTTATAGAACTGTACAAGCGCTAGTGGCATCATGGCACAGGTCAACGCATCATCAGGAGACCAGAAACAGGAAGTGGGTGTGGTTTTGGGATATGTGCTGTATCACGCCCTGCAAGGTCACTGCTTCACTGATCAGTCCCTGCCTGATGAGAGCTTCTTCGTGAACTACATCATGGAGCAGCTCGGCTCAGAAAATTTCACTATCCTGGGTAAATGTGCATAGACACAAAAAAATATATGAGCATTAATATATGTGCAATCACTCAAAAACCTACAGCCTGTAAAACACTAAATCTGCAGGGCACTTTACAGGAACTGCTTTATTTATAAATCAACGATTGTTGTGGTCACTCCTTTGTAGTAACATAGGGAAAATGTGGTCCTATTATCCTATTATGTCTTGCTGATAATTATGTGAATCCTGAGGCCATTTTGTTCAGTTGCTTTCTGTGTGACCGTAGACCTAAAGGCTCTCATGAAGAGCCTGAATATCGGACCTAGATCGGAGGAAGACCATGGACATGAGCACACAGCAGATGAACATGCCGACCATGATGACAATGTCCAGAGATGGAGGAAGAGAAGCAGTGACAGTGTTGAGGGACGTGAAACTAATAACACTTGGGAACAGGTACCGACCTAGAAACACAAGAAAATGCAAATTGGTTCACACATTTCATCATTTAAATACCAGCGAGGTGTAGGTTATATAATGGATGTCTGTGGTTTGTTTTTCCCAGCGTTGTTTCTCAGCTGAAGAACTGGTCCAGATCTACGGCCTGGCAGAGAATAGCTCTGCCTCCTCTGGTCTGGGTCGGCCTGGCGTGGTTCAGCTCAGCCCTGCGCTTGTCCAGCAGATCCTGAGCGGAGCCTGTGCAGATATTACAGATCCAGAAAAACCTGATGGGCTCTCCAAGGCTGAGAGTAAGTGTCGTTGTGGACTCAAGTAACAAATAGTTCTACAAGTTGACAGTTTGGCATTTCTCAAAGGCTGGGAAATAAGATCTGCTCGTGCATTACTTATAGCTAACAACTGGTCTCTAATGGACATTCCAGACACTTTTTTCCTGTTTTAATTTGTCACTGCTAGTTGTTTCCTGCACACAAACAGACTTGATTCACAAATTCGAATTCTGGATTGTCCCTGAAGCACCTATTTCCAATTGCTGATTTTCAGGTACAACATAAAGGCTGGTAGATGTCAAAGAAAATGCACATCCTGTAGGGATTTTCACTTTTTCAGAACGAATGGTAGGAGATATAAAGTGGAAATCTTGAGGGCTGAAAAATGCTTGCCTTTTGGAGCATTTTAAGTAGACATCTCTGTTTTCTAGCATTTTATTTAGTTATTTAGCAATCATTAGCAGTGCTTAGTGGGTATGAATGCATTCATACAATCTTTAGCTGAAGATCGCTAACTAAGCTCGCTACCATTAACTGTTAACTTAGTATTCCACCCTTTTAATTATGGTCACTTCTGTGCTCGAAAAAACTAAGATGGTACTGATGACATTAAAAGAGTTAAGGCTTCAAGATGCATCCACTTTTCAGTGAGCAGAATCACAATTAATATACATGCTATCATTTGTCTCTTTCTCATGTAGGATACCTCTATGCAACCATCGCCAATTTGCTGATAACAGTGATATCCATGTTTGGCATTGTGGTGTTGCTGTGTGCCGCCTGTACCAGTGTTTTCCAGATGTGCATCCAGTTTTGCATCAGCCTGGCAGTCGGTTCACTGACTGGAGATGCCCTATTGCACCTGATGCCAACAGTGAGGGATTTTAAAGCTTTTAGATTGGAATCATAAGGCATTTACTAAGATTGTAATGGGTGATATGCTAGCACAGTGATACTATGTAAAAACTGATTAGTCTTTTCATATATTAACATTAATGATATACTTATTTTGTCTTTTTCCTGCATTCTTTATGTAGTTTCTGGGTTTGCACGTGCACTCAGACAACGGTGGCAGCAGCGAAGATTCAAGTCACAGTCATGGGGAAGAAACTCCGGACTACATATACAAGATGCTGGTACTGATTGCAGGGATCTACTGCTTTTACCTGATGGAAGTTTCCTTCTCTCTGATCACATATGGTGATAAGCATCACGACCATAAACATCACCATGGGGTAAGAAGAAAACAAGAAAACTCCTCATACAGAACACATTGTGTAATGTGTAATGTTAACCTTGTCATCCATTTACAACCAAAGTTGGATATAAATATTGTGACAGAAGTATTTGTCCTTCTTTGTCTCAAGTTATTTCCTTCTGTCTCAGCCTGTAGGCTACATTTCTTAACAGTTTTGCCTTTCTCTCCTTTCAGGAGGAATCTGAGCCTCACCACTGTGACCATGGGAGAGTTTTAGAGATGTATCAACAGGAACAGAAACAAAAAGACACAAAGTCACAGTCCATATCCAAAGCAGACCTGGTAAGAGATATGTGGTCATGTGAAAGTTTTCATAAGACTGTGCAGTCATAAGTCCACACTTTTTGACTAAGTGGGATACACTTAGTATTTGACTAAGTGTACCCTACTTAGCACACTTGTACCCCATAATACTATGACTCAGTAGCTTGTAAGACCACCTTTAGCAGCAATAACTTGAGGTTATCATTTTCTATATGACTTTATTAGTCTCTCACATCATTGTGGAGGAATCTTGAGTATAGCGTGAGAAAAAAATCAATTATCAATAAAAATCAAATTAAACTAAATCATCATTAGTTACACTTTGCATAATGCATTTGTTTTAGGTTAGCTGTGAGGATAATGAGAAACCGCTTCCAGAGCCAAAAGAGCGCACCAGAGGTGAGTAAAGTTACATGTAACACAAAAAAGTTCATCATCATCAAACAGAGAGAACTGGTTACTATAACTTTGCCTCCTCCTGCATTCACAGAGCAGCGTCTGCTGCCTTATATGATTACGATCGGTGACACAATCCACAACTTTGCAGACGGATTAGCGCTAGGTGCAGCTTTCGCCCTGTCCTGGAAGTCTGGTCTGGCCACGTCACTGGCTGTACTCTGCCATGAGTTACCGCATGAGCTCGGTAATTATCTTACAAAACACAAAACCAGTGCCTAACCTAATCTTTTTTTTTCAGTATTCATGCATTAAATCACCTTATTTTCCTCCCCAGGTGACTTTGCCATTTTGCTCAACTGTGGCCTGTCTGTGCGCAAGGCCTTAGCTCTAAACATCGCCAGCACCTTGACCTCGTTCATCGGCATGTACGTCGCTCTGTCTGTAGCCACTGACCTCGCTACCAAGCAGTGGATAGGTGCCATTACTGCAGGGCTCTTTCTATACGTGGGACTCGCTGATATGGTGAGTGTTACTTGTCACAAATCTGACTCTTTCACAGAAGCAGCACAATCTGGTGACTGTTGTTTAATTATCATCTCCATCCTTTTTCATTGTAGCTGCCCACCATGATCCATACCAGCAACAAGAAACCCTGGCTGACATTTCTGCTGCAGAATGTCGGCCTTTTGGCAGGGTGGGGTATTTTGTTGTTGTTGTCTCTTTATGAAGAGAAGATGAGTTTTTAATGCACAGTCTGGCAAGTGAACAGTCTCTCTGAGAGCTTATGAGAGTTTATGAATGTTGCTGACAGGTTGCTGTAAGACCTAGTTTCTACTTGATTTCTTAAGGACTTCCTAATGAAGACACGGTGTACCAGGCACACAAAACCCACTTGTGCAGTCTGCCAAGGTGAAGAGTGTCTCTGCAAACCTTTTTTTTCAGCATATTTCTTTTCTGTGCGAGGTATTAGAAAAGAGAGCAGGTTTCAATATTGAAGATCACAAGAAATGTAGTACCACAGATAACCCAGAGACCACAATAACCCATTAAATTATTTGAGCGTGTTTATTTAAAAGTTCCTTTTATTTGTTGCACTGATAACGTTTCACTGACAGCAAATACCAGAATGTGCTGCTCTGCTGTATTAGATAGATTTGTCCAAAAATACCACTTACACACTTGAAATGTAAACCAAAGGGAAATGTAACATTCAAGCAAACATGTCTTTTTCTAATTCTAGATAAAAAATAATAATATAATTATCTGGATTTTTTTTTTCATAAAAATAAGTAAAATGCTTTTTCTTTGTACCTTTTAATAAACTGATATATTATTACATACTTGTTGTAGTGGTTTGGGAATTTTAGGATTTGTGAAATCGCCCTATAAAATCTGGTTTAAGAGTGTCACACTGAGACAGCATATAATGGGAAGTTAAAGAAGTAACCCACAAGAATTCAACCAAACAAAAGGAAATCTCTCTGCTCTCTTCTGTTCTGCTACTCAATCCCAAAACATGCAGCCTCACTCGCAGTGGTCCACTTGCACAGCTAAAGAAGGGTGCTGTATAGCCAAAATACACAAATAACCAAAATAAATAATAAATGAACACAAAATCAGAAACCTTGTTGCTGCTGACAGGAATTAGGCGGCAAGGTGGTACAGTGGTTAACACAGTAGGAAGGTGCTAGGTTTGAACCAAGCCAATAGATGGGGCCTATTAAATGTTCTCCCCACGCCCGCGTGGTCACTCCACAGTGGTTCTAAATTGCCTGTAGCTGTGAACGTGAACATAAACCATAATGTCTCGCTGGGTAACCCTCTGATAGACTTGTGATTTCTCCGGGGTATACCTCGCCTTTTTCCCTATGACAGTTGTGATAGGCTCCAGCTCTTATCCACCATGTATTTTGTGAAATTTGAGTTCAAATTCTGCATTTTGACCTTTAACCTTTAATAGAGCGTTCACCTGTGCTTTTGCATTAGATAACAAGTTGTAAGTGGAGAAGACAGGTTACGTCTTTAATCTGCGTAAAGTCATGGAGGTTAGGCGACAACTGCACTTTATCTCGCTTTATGCTCTAATCTCCTAAACATAGAGCTCATATGAACATCCTCATTAGGGACAAAGTCCACTGACAACACATCACATGCCGACACAGAAGGATGTTTATTACTTTACACTCCATATGTATGCATGTAAGCATGCAGACTGTCTCAGACACGGTGACGTACATGATTGCAGCAGCTGAGGGTTGTACGCTGACACTTTAAGAACACACTTTAAAAGCAAATTAGAGAACTGCTGACACACACACACACTCACACACACACACACACACACAGCTCATCCCCCTGATGTCAGCTTTCCAAACTGGTATCCATAATTTTGAATCCTGACTGAATGTTTTCAGCGATTTTATGAGCCCACAGAGTCCTCTAACCTGACGTGCCAATAAAACACTCAAATTTAATTATCTCTCAGATTGGACCTTTGAGCATCTCATATATTACACTGCACAATACATCTTTTACAGTAGCGCTGGAAAACAGCAGACAGTTTTACAGGCAGAAAATAAAGACAGGGGATTATATGGTAACTGAAATAAAAGACTACGTGAAGGAGCTATAAAAACTGGATCAAATATAAAAGCAAACTTCCACTGTTATTGGAAAGCAATGGGACACTTATACGCGTTAACATAAAGGCGGCGGTGAACACGAAGAGCCTTTTTTGCAGTTATATTCACAAAGCAATCTACCGTTCAGGTACCATTTAAAGGTGAAATTACAGCCATAAGTGTTTAACTGAATGACTGTTATCAAATGGAGATGATGAGTGGAAGAGCAGGACAGTCTGAGACCATTATTGCTATTGGCTGAGTGGTCATATGACTAACATGCAAGGAGCTAAAGCATGTGAGTGCTGTCAGTGAGGGCATGTCTGCTACTTAAGCTTCAAACTTCCTCTACAAGGCCAGTAGCTCAACTGCAAACACGTTGCCTGCTGTAGAAAGAGAAACTGAATGATTGTAGTTTTAAATTATTAGGTTGGACTCCCTGTTGCCCTCCTCACTTTTGTCACACCTACCTTAATTCTTCATGGCTCAAATTCAACAAGATGCTGGAAACATTTCCCAGAGTTTTTGGTCGATATTGACGTGGTAGCATTAGCATGTTTATGTGCTAAAAGTAATAATTTCCTTGTAAGTAAAACCTATTGTAAAGTGTGATTTCCCTAACTTATTTACACAAGGCACTTTGTAGAGGGTACAGCAGCCGTGACCGTTTGTCTTGAGAACTGATTGACCAGAGTTCTTCTGCAATCAAATCTCGTAAACTTGGCGGCCATTTTCAAATGCTGCCAGGTATTTATTTGGGCAGGTTTTTCAGAGGTCACACAAAAAATGTATGACTAGAATGAAATAGGATTTTTGACTTTTTTTCTTTCTTTTTTTTTTTTTTTTAAAGGAGTTGCCCACAGATTTAAATTTAGGATCTATAAAGTAAAGTGTGTTATGTAAGTATAACGCCTCGCCTGCGTCAGCTAGCTTGCAGGCTTTGCTCCATTTAGCAGGTTGGTTAGTTAATGGTAATAGTTTTGCTATCAGTTTGTTATAAGTAGTGCCAAACATTGTGATTCAAATGGCCATTTAATGGGAATAAAATGCTATTATCAGCAGCCTGGTGTCTTCATAATCTTCAACACACACTGAGAGATGATGGGCATTTACTCTGTAATGAGCACCGGCTAAACAGAAAATCTGTCATGCATTCTGTCTCACCTCATTTAACAAATGTATGCCTGGCGCTGTGGCATCTTTCAAACCTGAAATCGTGCAAGTCACAATTAAAGAATACAGTGTTTGAACTGTTTCACATCTCGTGACAGCTTTTCCATAGAATGCAGCAGCATGTGGTTCGAGGTATGAAGCCTTTTGGCTAAAGGTAATCTATAAATAAAATACAACTGAGTGCTACAGCCTGGTCAGTATCACCAAAGAAACACCTGATGATAATATCCTTATAGTGAACTGCTTTGTCAGATTTTTAATGCTCAGATAAGATGGTGCTGATGTTTATCCATTAACTGTAGTTGAAGTACTTGCTGTCCTGAATTTTAATGTTTATTCTGTATCAGCTCATTGGGCGGCTGCTGATTTACTAGTGAGAATAGAAAAAAAAGTCTGATTTATATTCAGTTATACTCTGCCAGACCTCTTATTACATTACCTTATCAGTCTATCGTGAAGCTGCCAAAGGCCGTGTTTGATAATGAACATTTTCTAGGTGTGACCGAGCATTGACACCGTGATTAGCCACTTTCCCAAAAAAGCCTGACTTAATGACATTGTTTTTTTGCGTTTTACTCACAGGAATTTATATCATCGCGTGGAAGCAAAGTCTATTTAGCTTAATCTTCAAGTGCTGGGTGCTGTGCGAAACTCATACAGAAAAAAAAAATCACAAATATTTAAAATAAAAATACACTGGATACACTTTTAAATGCACAGAGGTTAAAGAACAGCTGTCTGAAATTACAGAAAGCTTCTGGGAAGACGTCAGAGTGAAACATGAGAAGTCCCAAAGTTATTTCCACTTGGTTTGTAGAATACAGTCAGAAGAGGATTGAACAATAATTAACCAGGTTTCCAATACCAAAAAGGTAACTGCACTGATTTGAGGGGGAAAAGAAAAACTCATTGTAGAATAAATTTTCCACCCTGATGTCAAACCGTCTTGAAAAACATTTATAAAAGACCTAAAAGAAACAATCTTAATAACTGATTTTAGTGTTGGATTTGTCATATCCTTTTGAAGTGTCAAAAATATTAGTAATAATATTAACTAAAAATTTTATAGAATAGAAGTTTGAATTTGTGATCTTTCGAAGCTTTTTGTTCTTCAGCTGGCCAGAGTCTCTCTTTTAAGAATGTTCCAGATTGTTGAATTGGCCACTCCAAAAGCCTCTGGTATCAATCTGATATTTGGGGTCCCCACTGTCTATTTGGGGTTTTCAGCATAATGGTCTCCCCCCCAAACTCTTTAAGTCACATATTTAAAGAGTGAAAAGCTGCAAAATATAATTTCAACACTTTTAATCAACTTCACATGTTACGTCTGCTTCATCTGTCAGGAAACAGCAAGAGAACAGGTGTCACCTGGCCAGGAAATTGTGTATGAGCTCATTCTCAAATTACTTTTGACCTTCTGGAAAAAAAAAGCATGTGTGTAATTAGTAAACCTCACAAAGTAAAGCTGAATGCCTGCATGTCAATCACTTCTTGATTGTTTCGGTTAGTACAGAGGCAAAACTACAAAAGCTGCATCTTTTTCGTGCAAGATATCGAGTTTAATCAGGTACGTGCACGGTGGAAGTACAATGAATAAAGAAACCCAAGCGCTGCTGGCTCTGTTTCGCTTACCTCACTCTAACAAGCCTGTTTAAGCTTTCAGCTTGTTTTGTTTTTTAAAGAAATATGATGTTCATCACACCAACACAGATTCACTTGCTCACCAAGTGGTTCAAGAGAAGGCCGGTATATCTCTGATGCCTATAGATTAAGCAGCAGGTAGGAAAAATTAAGCTACAAAAAGAGATTTAAATACTTTACCTTGTTGCTATTTACAGTGGAAAAAAAACCAAACAAAACAATTCCACTAACCAGGTAATCTAAATGTTTACAGCTCAAAAGCTTTATATGCATCTCCTGAAGTGGAGTAAAGTTTTAACAATGGCAATAAAAAACTGGGGAAAAAGGAACACAAGTTCAGAAAGTGGCTCACCTTTTCACTAATCCTCTTAAATTTGGGTCATAATAAATTTCAGTCAAGTAAATAATTGTTATTCTTATCATGTTTAAAATTTTTGTTCAGTAATATTCATGCACACAGAGCACAAAATCCCACACTTTAAGTTTTACTTCCTTATGTCAGTTCGTTTCTGGGTCATGGATTTTATTTTCCTCACCTGTGAGGTTTTATGTTTACTGACCACAGATTTGTTCTCATCCTGAGATTTTATTTTTTAAATAAATGCATCTCAAAGACCAAGATACAAAAATATATTTTATTTAGTTTTTGTATACAAACAAATTATGAGACATACGTAAAAAAAAAAAAAAGAAAAATGATAATATTGGACCATCTGGTCGATCACTTGAAGCGAATGATCTCCTGAGTGGCCAGTCTGATGAGCTGGTTAAAGTCAAACTGGATGTACTTCCTCCAGTAACGTCTGTCTTTGCCGTAGGTTTGAGCCGGATAACACGGACTGCCTGAAACACAGGTTGGATTTATTTAGCTTTAGTTTATAGAGGTTTTTACTTCAACATCCACAGCTGAGGGAGGAAAGGCCAAACAGTGAAATTCATACATGAAAAATAAAGCACACTGTCAACTTCTCCTTAGTTAAATATCAATGCACAATTACTATTATTAGCTGTGTTTAACTGTGGCTAATAACAAAAGGAAGGCTAAAGATCAAGGCCTATAATTCTGGGAGGTGCTGGATAAAATTTATTCTAATAGAAACGTGCCACCTCAACCTTTTTTCAGGTTGACAGCCAAAGAATCCCAAAAGAGTAAAATAAAATTCAAATGTAGGAAAAAGTGAGAGCGATTATCCCTGTATCTGCGGTTATTACACTCTTGCATAAATCCAGATTCAGGTTAGTCTCAGACTGTACCGCTGAAACCCTAATGGAGGTCTTCATAACTTTCTCATCTACATCACTGCACTGGTGTCCTCTTTGGTATGTTCAGAAGTCAGCTGCCAGAGATCTTACCTGCATCAAGTCCTGGCAGCACAACACCCCCTGGTCAGATCCTATATCTTCTTTAAAAATCCTTCTCTTCACTTATCAGAACCTCTCCTCCCCTACACCCCATCCCAGACTCCGAATTCTCCTGATAAAGTCGTGCTCTCGAGTCCCCACAGAAAGTCTTCAGTCCTTATGTGGGGACTGTTCCCCTCTGGGATTTGTAACGCCCAGCTTTGGAAATTTCAACAAGTAGTTATAATGTCAACTGTTCACAAGGTTTTTTGTCTAAAGACACCTTGGGTTCTTAAAAACATATGTTATAAACATCATCATCATCATTATTATTAAAATCATTTAATGTTCTTTCTGAGAACTTATATAAATTAAAGATAAAAGATAAGTGTAAGGAGGGAGTTAGACTTTTGAAATTAAGAGTCCATTGGTCAGCTGAGAAGTGACCATGTGATTAGCTCAGCTCCTTATTTTCTTAGCTATTTATCCCAGTTTACAGTTGTAGTGAGGAGGGAGTCCATCCCAGTACAACATACAGCCTGAACACACTGACAGGTCAACACAAAGGCCTCCCAAAACCTTTTTTCTCTCTTTTTTTACATAACACATAAGTAATTTCATTCCATGCCTTGACAGATAATCTATAGCAACAATTTTCTGACGCTATCTAGCTTATGTTTGTACACTTTGAACTATTAAAATCTCAGCAAAACTGAAAAGTCCTAAATTAGCTCTCTAATGACCTCTAGAGGTTTATAGGTTCGCTGCTTTGAAGTTGATGTTCTGACAAACAAAAAATCTGTGACCAACTATTCACAGCAGACAGGCTTCAGCAGACTTTTTTAAGTTGGATAATCTGGTGCCATTTAAAAGGAGACATTCTGAATATGTGTAAAGGTGAATGTAAACATGCAAACACCTCCACATTTATTGTAAAGCATGAAGTACTTCAGTGAGAAGGGTTGGATAGAAAATTGCTCTGGTCCAAAAAAAGAAAAAGAAAAAAAACCTACCTGCACTTATGCAGGTAAATGTGTGTGCGCACGTGCGTCCTCACCTATGCCGTGAAAGATACGAGCGACAGCCCTTCCAGAAAACTTCTCGTCACTTCGGTTGGAGAGGAAACTTCTGATGTCGGATCTGATTTGATCCTCCCAATCCAACAGCTAAAACATACAGAGATAAGCCGAATCGTTCACAGACTTCACGTTAACTACAACTCCTGAAAAGTTTTCCACATTATTTGTCTTTGTAAAACCTTATATTTGTCGAGCTCCTCGAGATCAAAAGGTTTGAGAGCGTGGTCCCCGTCCCGCCTCTTATCAAAGTACTCGGACAGAAGGCTTTTTAACTGCAAACTGCGGCTCTCATCCAGATCGTCTACACAGGACAGTACGCTGCAGTAGGCAACACTGAAGCACAGCGAACACAAAGTCAAACACTAAAGCAGACAGAGGGTAACTGCACACAAAAAGACAAACGGTCAAAGCTAGCCAATACTGGAAAACAGGCTAGATCTTATTTAAGAATAAGTTTGTTTTAATTAGTGGATAATCCATAAAATCAGCGGATAATTAAAAAAAGCTTAGCGTACCTCTTGAAGGCCTTAAAACAGGCCGTCAGCTGGTACAGCTGCGTTCTCTCTTGGTCCTGCACTCGTTTATGGAGGAACTGACAGACTCGGTCCATCTCCTCATCGCTCAGGTCGCCATAGGAACGAAAGTAGAACGAAGGACTGGAGAATTCGACGAGGACGCCGCTACGTCCCGCAGCTGAAACAAAAGCATTTTTGACTGATTATTTCTACTGCAGCCCAGCAGGAAAAGAAGGAAGACATCCAACAAGCATCTCACAGAACTAAATTTAGACTCAAGGTTAGACCCTAAAACCACAGAGGGACGATCAGACTGACACTGACGTTAGAAGGCAACAGGGCATCCCTACATGTATAAGCAAGTTGTACTTTTTAAGGGCTTTTAGTAAAACTTTAAATTAAACCACACTTGCAAGGAAAATACATATAAAAGGTTAAATTGTCTTAAGAACACAAACTGATGTCAGGAAAATTGTAGGTACAGTAAAAGTATCTATGGAAGCCCGTTTCCGCCTCTCATACTCTCAGTGATGTGAGACCCTTCTGAACCGAATTAAAGGCAGCTTAATACTTTTTAAGGTCTTCTATTACTAAATGTATGTTAAAGACATTTTCAGACTTTATAAGGGCTGAGATCCTCCCTGCAACTACCTGTGATCAAGAGTAAACTGGTCCATTTTCCATGGGGACTGCCTGGATTGTTATTGCTGTGAATGTGTGGATACTAAATCGATACTAAATGAAAAAAAAGCAAACATGAACTCATGAACAAACCTCTATCGGTGCTCCACTGCAGCTGCCTGAGTCCTCTCTTCACGAGAGGGAGCTGCCATCCCATAGTGTCCGCGACCTCGACAACATCAAACTCAAGCTGGTCGCACTGCTCCACCCGCTCGCCCGCCATCCGCCGCCTGGCCAACACCACAGCGATTGGAGGACAACTGCAGAGAAGAGACTAATTTAAGACGTCTTAACCATAACATTACAATCACAGACGCACACGTTCATGTGCCCGGCCAACATTGTCATACATTTTAGTGATTTTCTGGAGCTGCCTCGGCCCATCGTAACAGCTGACTTTACACACAGACAGAGTGGGGTGGAGCAGCTCCACGAAGCGCTGTGGGTGCAGCTCCAGATAGCAGAGCAGCGTTTCCACACCTGGAAAAACATAAAAAAGGTTAAAATTTCAAAAACACTGAGAGTAGTTGTTGTTTGCTGGATTTTAGAGTTTTTCTTGGGAAATTTAGGATGAATTTCTGTAATCTACACGATTTGTTTTGTTCTGTTAAACCAGATAAGAATAAATACGAGTGATTTTATTAGATGGTTTTCTTATTTTAATGCAGCATTTGCTCCAGTTTTGTATCATTTTATTTGTTTTCTAAATTTATCTGTTTGAGCGTAATCTGGTTATAGCTTTTTGCTTTCAGTGGATTCAGCGCACAAGCCACTAAACAACCTGCGTGGATGAGATCAGGCTTAAATTCTGTCTTAACCTCGAGTCAGAAATAATTTTTAAAATGTTTAAAGATTTATGCTAATGTGCTTTCCGTGTACAAATCAGCCTACACCTGTTCCTTTTACTGTCTTATCAATCAATGTGATTTTTTAGTGTACGTTTCCACTCACCTTCCTCCGTGATGTCCAGAGCCTCAATGGTCTCTTGGATGGGAATCGCTCGTTCGTGCGTGTGACAGACTCGCTCCCTGGGCCAATCACTGCGCTCCTCTTCTTGGTCCCTCTCCCGGTTATCTCTCAGGTCTTCTGTCTGTTTTTTCATCTCATCCTCATTTCGTTTCTCTCTTTTATCGTCGTCTTCTCGGGTGGCTAGCCCAGCAGAACTGACATCTGATTCCTTGCAGTAAAAAAAGTCATGTTACCAAAAAAATTCATGAACTAAAAAAGTAATTATGAAATTAGCATTTAATTATTTTTTTCTCAATAGAGAAATTTTGTTTCAATTTCTCTATTGTGTGAACCGATCAGAGACCAGTTCCCACTTTACTTACAGGTGCAGCAGCAGGTTGTGATTCATCTTTGTCTGACATGTCTTGCTGAGCAGAAGAATTCATGCTGCTCTCCTGATCGCACACATCCATCACCTCCAACAGCTCAGAGTCTTCAACATCCTACACAAACACACAGACACACAGTCCTTTACTTCATAGAAAGTTTGAGTTCTACATTCAAAGACATTTCTTCAGGCTAAAACACACTCACAGACAGACAGACGAAGGAGGAGTTACCTTGAAGACTTCCTGCTGTTTCTGGTGTATCTGTTTACATTTGCATGCTGGGAAAACTTTCTGCACCAGTCTTTTCACCGTATAGTAGTCCACTGTGTCTGCGTAGATATGGCGACGGAGCTCATGGAGGTCTCCACCCTACAATCACACACAGAATGACATGATATTATTCGTATATGCAATATACACTCACTGGCCACTTTATTAGGTTCACCTCTTCACTTCCTTGTCAGTGCAAATATCTCATCATCAGACAATCACACTCAACACGACAGCAACTCTATGCATTTTTCACATGCACACGTTCGGTTGGAACCTGCTGAAGTAAAGCGAGCACCAGAATGGAGAAGAAAAATGATTGGTGGTGGTGTAACAGTGTGATATTTTCATGGCACATTTTGGACCTCTCATTACCCACTGAGAATCACTTAAACACTGCAGTCTACATGAGTATTGTTGCTGACCATGTCCATCCCTTTATGACCGGGAGCATCTCAACTCCTCTCTCTTACTTACACAAACATTTTATTACAAACTGATTGTGCATCTGACAGAAGGTTCATGATTCCACTTTCTCTCTGGTTTATTTGGGGTCATGTTATCTACACCGACACAGAACCCCCTCAAAGATCATTATTTATAAAGTATTTAAAACGGGATTTGTTTGAAATTGCCAGCTGACATTGAGGAAGTTCATTTCTTAAGCACAGTCACCCATCACAACAAATGTGTACAAAGACCTATTTTTTCCAAGAACTGCAATCCCACCGCATCAGTACTGCTTTCTGTAACTACATCATTAACGTCAGTAATATCACAATTTTAAGACTCACCTCCGGGTCCAGGAAAAGGTGACAGTGAGCCGGCTCTCCATCTCTTCCTGCCCTCCCAATTTCCTGAACGTAACTCTCAAAGCTCTGTCAACAAGAAAAACAGGATAAGATGCCCCAAAACAGACTAAAAGAGAAAGTTAAAAAATATTTAATGTATTTTCAAGTCCAGTATGAGGAGACATGAGTCAGGATAGAGCCGAGCACTGCCCACCTTAGGCATGTTGTAATGGATGATACCACGAACATCAGATTTATCCAGGCCCATGCCAAACGCCACTGTGGCCACCACGATCCTGAGCTCTCCGCACATGAAGTTGTTCTGCACGCGTCGCCGCTCTGACCCCGAGAGGCCGGCGTGGTACGATTCAGCCTGCCATTTCAGTGGTTTACGAATCTTCTTCCGAGCTAAATACATAAAGGACAAAACCACAAAGTCATGGAGACTGAAGGAAATAGACTTCACCTGTAATTAATGTTATCTTAAGTTATGTACCATAGACTTCCATAACACAGCATAGGCTCCATATACATATTTCACTTGTTCCCCTGCCATATCAACTCTCTCCTTACTAGTTTTTAATTAATCACATTTTTAAAAAACACTTACCCAGTTCTTTCTTTCTCTGCCCTACAGGGTTGTTTTCTGACCGACTGCTGCTGCTGCTCTTCTTGTTTTCTTTTAACAGCACCCCTTGAAGGCAGGTTCGGAGAAGTGCCGCCACACGCACCGTCTCCTCTCTTCTGGTGCAGTAGACGATGATCGAGTCAAGACAACCAAACCGATCACCTTTCAACAAGGAGACTAAAGCCTAAGACGACAATTGCACACATTGCAAACTCATTTTAGTAAGAGAAGGACTCTTGGATCTAGAACTACTAAAAATCCACAAATAAATGTCAGTCAGGACACAAAAACACTCATTTGACCTGATCCTTTTCTCTATCCGTGGACACAGAAAGATTCAGGTTTGGAGGCACAGCTGCAGATCTGACAGCAATGCCGGCTTGATCACTGATTTCCAGATGTTTAGCGATGTCCAGAGCAGTGGACAAAGTGGCTGTAGCTGTGAGTCCTAGCAAGCATCGTACTCCCAGACGCTCTCGTAACACCTACAAACAAGCACTGTATTAAAGACTTAAAGAGATTATCAAGAGTGATACCACTGTTCTAAAGACAGTTTACATAAATTTGACAGAACTTTTTACTTGTTTCAAACTGGAAAGTTCAACACAGTGAGTTGTTTGAACAAGTAGCAGAATTAACATCACTTGTGTTAGAGTACGATGACCTCCAGGAATCATCAACCCACCTTGCAGAGTCTTAGGTAGCAGGGTCTGAAGTTGTGGGACCACTCTGAGACACAATGAGCTTCATCTATACAGGCGAAGGCCACAGGAGGGAGTTCCTGAGCAGAAGGAAGACACCCTGAACCTGAACCTCCTCCCCCAACAAGGGCCTCTGGAGAGAGCAGCAGCAGACATACCTGGCCTGACTTCACCTGGAAAAATAGCCGGAGGCGAATACAAGGTATGAACGGAAAATAATCAATAATATAGTCAAGTTTCAAATAAACATAGAAGTCAATTAATTCACGCCTTAAATTATAAGATAAGGTGCTGTAGAAGTCGGCAAATCACAAGCAAAAAGATGAGGAGGGACAAACTACACATTTTGACTTTTTGTGGAGAAAACAGCTGTTACTTCTGTGCAGAGGTGTGCGAGCATATGGAGCTGGGACCACATCTGCACACACCTTGATCTGACTCATTTGAAATTCCAACTCTATCTGATTTAAGACCATATATGGATATTTGTATTCACACTGGCATAAAAAAGGGCATCTGAGTGTTGCAGAATACTTATTGCAGAAAAATAAAATAAAACTCAATTCAGCACCAAATACTTATCTGATCCTGTTTTTATTTTCTCACTTTCAACATCTGTTTGTAAGATTAACTATGTGAAACCATTTATTTGCATCCCAGCCTAAGTAGTAGCCAAAGTTGAAGTAAGACAATGTGATTGGATTTATCGATCCAATAAGAGGCTGTTCATTTTTTAATGACATTAGCAAAGAAGTTGTAATCAACGTGGCTCAGTCTCACTCATATCTGATTCTTGATGCACTTCCTTTTACCTTTTCTATCGCTGCTTCTCGCTGTTTCATCGTCATATTGGAGTGGATACAGGCCGCCTTGAGCTTGGCTGGCAGGCCAGACAGCTGCACAAAAACACAAAAAGATATTCACCAAATACATTCTCAACTCTATCATTAGTTTAGAGAAATTAGATTTGCTCTTTGCCTACAGCCATCAGGTGTACAAGTGTTTACCTGGTCGTCCATTAGAGAGACGAGAGGCGATATGACCAAAGTGATGCATTTGGATCTCTGAGCATAGAGGTAAGCTGGGAGCTGGTAGCACAACGATTTGCCCATCCCTGTTGATAACACTACGAGGGTAGACAGACCTAAAGGTGGAAACACACAAACATGTACAGAGAGATTGTAAATTAGCAAATGAGTGTGTGCAGATGAGCTTATGAGTGTGCACACTACATACCCGACAGGATCCTCATGATGGCTTCCTCCTGTCCTGGTCGAAATGACTGATAGCCAAGATCTCTTAGAGCTGAATAAACATCTTCAGGTGTTTCTTAATATGAAGAGAAAAATCAGTTCTTAGGCCAGTGTACTGTATGTCTATTTTTCAGATTTCATGAGATCGGTGTGCAGTCCTTACCCTGGACTTTTCCATCCTCTGGGAGCTCATAAAGCGGCTCCATGGGTGGTGGAGGAGGAGGTCGTTCATAATCGGGGCGAATCACATTCAGCAGCACTTCATCTTTACGCTTACTGTCCACTTCCTGTTCCTGATCATTCTGCTCCTCTTTAAAAGTGGACGCTGCCACTGGAACACACAAACGCATCAGGGTCTAAACACGCACAACTTAGGAACACAAAACATCTGTATTTGACAGCTTCGTTACTTAAAACAGCTCAAATTTAAGCTCTAAAAATAAATGTGCACAAATTTACACGAACAAAGTGTTAAAAACTTTTTTCCATTAATGAGCAGATGTAAACATACACCTCCAGTCTATGTGTTAGCTGTAGAAAACATAAGGTTAATAACTGTTCTTATTGTAAAGTAAGAACAGTTATTAACCAGATAAAAGATAAAACTAAGTTTCACATAATGTCATTAATATGATGCACAAAGTAAAACTTAAACAGTGCATTTATGACACTGAAACTATGCAGTCAGGCATAAGCCGACTAGTTCTGTCGGAGAGCGGCATGCAATCAGGTCAACAGATGTACCCTGTGGCTGAGGTTGTAGTGTCCCAGTTGCCCTGGCAACTTCCTCCAGGGTGGGTAATTCAAACGGCTCCTCCTCAACCGCCTTATCGTCAGCAACAGGAGGTGGAGGGGCTGCAAAACATATCAGAACTTTTAACAGACCTGTGATGCTGATTTCCAGCTCTGAAACTTTATTTTTGGACTCTAGTAGAGTAACTCCGTCATCCTTCAGATAAAAGACGAAATGCAGGGCTTCGCTCAAGCTTTGACGAGAGCTCTTCTCTCTTTACAGCCACCCTCCCTACAGGTAATCTTTTTGCTAACTGACTTCCTCTTACTGTGGCCGTGTTGACGGCACTAAGGACTGTCTAGAGCAATCTGAAGGAATCACAACAAGGTGAGATATGCATTTAATAATAGTTATTGTTGTTCCTGCATCACCTCGCCCTTTGCAGTCAATAGCCCAGTGTCCGGTCCCTCCACATTTGTAGCAGGTGTCACCCTGTCGACTGAGGCCCCCTCTGAAACCCCCTCTGAAGCCTCCCCATCTTCCTCTGCCAAAATATCCCCCACCTCCACCGAAACGCTCTCCCTTCAGCTGGAACTTCTGCATGTACAACTGCAACACCAAGAAGACATTTATGACACCAAGAAAATATAAAAAAAGCATTTTTATTACTCAGGATACAGTTTGTATTATAACAAGGACGTGTTATACATGATATAAGCATAAACTCTTTGAGAAAGTGTGCACTTCTTCCCACTTCTTTTTGATAGGTAAACCTACACAAAATACCTGTCTGCGCAGAGCAATCCCTCTCAGGGCATAGCCTTTGACATGAGATTTCTTCTTCAGGTTTATTTTCACAAAGTTCCCCTCAGCTCCTTTTGCGACTCTGTTAAAACAGGTAAACAAACACATGTAGAAACCTTTCAAAGACATTCTGCTTTCCTCACATGCACTTTGTCCTACCTGGCTCTAGCAGACTGTGCCCGATACATTTTGTTAACTCCAAATTCTTCTTCTATGTCTCCAAACAAGTTCTCTTGGGGCATCTAGACAGAAGCAAAGCTACATCAGATAATCTCATATAACCTTAAAATAAGACATACAATGCACCCTCCAAATCCCCCCTTGCCTTTTTTGGTCCCTTGGTTTCTTCCTCTCCTTCACCCTTTCCATCACCTTCTTTTTTCTTGCTTCTCTTCTTCTTTCCTGCTCCTCCGTGAGCTGAGCTGGGGCTAACGTCAGAGCTCTCCTCTTTCTTTCTACCACCTCTCCGTCTCTTTTTTACTCCTCCTCCTTCTGTAGTGTTTCCCTCCGTATCACCCACTTCTCGCTGCCTCTTCTTCCCCCTATTTTTTGAAGCTTTAGTTTTTGGACTGCTTTCATTGTCATCATCAGCTGTTATATGTGATGTCTGTCCTCTTTCCATCTCCTCCTGTCCCCTCCTTTTCTCTTTGCGAACCCCTTCTTTTTTGCTTTTTCCAGAGTTTGCAGCACTAGTAGTGACTATTTTAATCCCTGTTACACTCTCAGACTTTTTACCTCTTCCCATTTCTAATGACTCCTGTCTTTCCCTCTCTATATCCATTTCTTCCTTTGCTTCTCTATCGACTCCTTGCATTTCCCCTTTTAATTTTTCTCCCTTTTCTGCCATCCCTTGTTGCTCCACTTTCATCTCCTGGTTGCCTGCTCCAGGCTTCTCCTCTGCTCCCATCTCTCCAAACACCTGACACCTCTCTAGCCACTTCCTGTCAACAAGGCTCAGCCTGCTGGCAGGAGAAGGCCTTGCTCCAAGGCCTCTGCCTCCACTGAAACCTCCACGAATCTGTGGACTTCCGTTAAAGCCAATTACACTTTCACCACCTGCAGAATCGGTACCTCTATTCTGAGTCTTTGATGTTTCAGCATTTTCTTTTACATCTCCTAAAATGCCTTTAGTTTCTCTTCCCATAGTTCTGGCTCCTACTTTTGAAGCCCCTAAATTTCGCTCAGGGGATAAGGATGACAACAGGGAGGAGGATCTGATGGGAGAAGGACTTAAAGCAGAGGTAGTGGACTGTGAACTAATGTCTTTGCTAATGCTACAGCTACCAGCAGCATCTGCAGCTTCATCATTGTCCTGTCTGAACGTTTCGAATGGTTGAAACGGCTCTTCAGGCTCTGCTGGTTGGAGCGTCTTTGAAACCAGAGATCCCAGGCAAGGATTCATTCTGTAAGCAAAGACGTGATAACAAGGAGGGCTCACATAAATCCTCACAAAGTCACATTATTCCAGCTTTTTAAATAGCTTTTTAAAGTGACACAAGCAAAACAACTACTTAGTAACCGTTTTGCTTGAACACTCAAAAGTAAAAGACAATATTGGATTCTCCAATATCCAAACTGCTTTATTTTGCAATTCAATCATCCTAATAGCAGTGTTAAAAATAAAAGCAATCAAATTTTTATAATAAAAATGAGAGAAATAGTATCTTGGGTATAAATTAAAATTAATTCCTTTTCCTTATTTTCTGGGTATATATATAAGTAATCCATATGAGCTAAAAGCTTTTACTAACTGAAAACCGTCACTAAATTAAAGCCAGTTTTTTCATTAAAGGATTTAGAAACAGTTATCCACGTCTATGTCATCTCTTAGCTTGTCTAATGCATTTTCTTGTATAAAGGATTTGCAACTTTCATTCTCCCTTTCTTAATTCCAAATACAGCTGCTCGGCTCTTAAGAAAGAACAGCGCATCACTTTGGTCCAAAAGTAAATTAGCATCTATGCTCACAAAATAACTTACTTATCACTGAATAACACTTGTTGTTAACATGAATGAAATTCTTTTCCTTGATCTAATTACCTTGGTGAAAAGGGGCTGAATTCAGAGTCAGTGGTTGTGGTCTTGGCAGTGGCAGCAGGAGAAGTGATGCTCTTTGTTCTTATAGTTTGTTCATCTTTCAAGGAGTCCAGAGGTAGCCGACCAGGACGGTGCATTTTCTTCAGTGACACAGGCCTCTCCTTCATTAATAATAAATAAATAACAACAGAACAAACATATTATCACATAATGGCAACTTTGGTAATTTCCTGATTTCAACATATCATTAGTTTATTTTATTGTTTTCTGTCTACATGTACCCCCCCCCCCCCCTTTATTGAAATAATTAGCCTTAAATTTTTTCTATCAATTGCATTATCTTTGTATCACTAAACAACACAACATGTAGCGAAAATGAAATTAAACTAAGTCGCTCAGCAGCTACCACTGGTTAATGTCATCATCCTCACAGATGGTCATCAACAAGTGAATATGGTCCTTTTTGCAGGCAAATCAGTCTTAGCACAACAAGTTGAATAAGATGTAGTGATTCTCACCTTACTGATTGAAGCCAAGTTGTTTTTAAGTTTTAGGCCATAATACCGAGAAGACGCCTTCAGACTGTCTCTGTCCTGGGATGTCAGTTTGGGAGATGATGTCGGCAATGCACTGCGGTTCAAGTGGGATCCCCAACAGTCGGACTCCTTCATAGACAGAGACAGAAAACAAAGCAACAGCCTCATTGAGAGATTTGTTCAGATATGTTAGATATTTATTAAATTTGAGATTAAAACACAAACGTCAGACAACGATGGACACAAACAGAGCCTCCTCATTACCTTTTGGCTGTGAGTATGCCCGTTGGCGGCCTCATTGCTGTTCTCTTTGGCTTGTTTTAAGCTGCGGTATTCTTTATACAAATCTGCAAGGAAGACACCAAATAAATCATAATCTTCACTTATTTACACTACAGCTGGAAATTCATACTGATGGTGAGCACTCACTTCTGGTCTCCTCTGGAGCCCGATCAATGTCCTCCTGAAAAATGTACCATTCAGCGTTCATAAACAATAATACTAAAACAGGTAGCATGCTAACAAAGCTCGTTGTTGTTAACGGTTAAGTCACCTTGTTGGGTTTTCTCTTGTGCTCTTTGACAAACCCCTGCTCCCAGTTTTTCAGCAAAACTTTCACGTCATTGTAGCGATCCATGCTGAGGTGGACAGGGCTGTTTTCAAACTGCTGTCGGGCGATTTTCTGTTATAACATTGGCGTTATTGTTCTTTTTTCAAAGAAAGTAGCAACGTAAGCTTACATGTTTATCCTCTATTAGCTGCTTTGGCTTCTTCTCACTCCAATTAACATCTCTGCGAGTGTGGCAGATGACATGAAGACATTTTTGTGAAGTATACAGTAACTATCAAAGCTCCTTCCGCCGTGTTGTTTACGATTTTCCCGCGCCGGAAGTCGGCTTGTGTTGCCAGGTTCTTTCCTGTATCCTCCGATCTCACGAAATTGCTTTTTTGGTGTCAAACGATTGAGTTCAAGTATTTTTTTTTTTTTTAATCATTAATGATGAAATAAAATATAGCAATGAAACAACAGCACCTTTAATACATAGCTGTGAAGCACGTAAGTTTATCTTGCAAGACCTCAAATTTCTTAAAACTCGCCACCTCATTTGTCAAGCAGGCACTTCCGCTTAGTTTTGACCCGCCTTCATTAAAGAGACATGGACAGTTTAAAAGGACTCAGCTCTTTGATCTATGGCTGTTTATGGGATACATTATACTGTAAACATGAAATTCCTATAAGATGCGCATTTTGTTATTACAATTGTCAGGACTTCAGGCATTTTTAAAAAAATAATAGTAATAATGAATTACTGTGATGTCTCAAAGCAGACATCAAGTGCTACTTGTTTAAGTAACTGAGCCTTGTTTCACCACAGTGCGAGTTTACTTTTATTGTTCATCTATAGCTGATATATCAGACTGAATTAAAGAATATAAATGAACATATGTCTGAACGTTGACAACGCTCTCCTTCCTGCATCTTCTCCTTCACTCTCTATTTTAATTTTTTTCCTGCAGAATACTTACCTGCACCTTTATTCTTTAGTAAATTTTGACTTCTATCATTTCTTACAGAGTTTTTTAGACATGGAAGGATTCATCGAGAGGAGGTGCTGCTTCATTAAAAACTATTTCATTACTTCATTACAAACAGCTCACCTCCTCTGTGTCCAGAAGAACACAAAACACTATTTTACCATCAGATCCTGACCACATGCTTAATAACAAGAATCCAGATAGATAGGCAGATTTATTTTTTGTTTTTTTGTTTGTTTTTTTATGGACCTCATTGTCACATTGTATGATGAACCTCATCTGAGGTCTAACATTATTCCTCCTGCCTGGCAGCTCCATTTCTTCTCTCTCTCTTGCTGCCTCCTAACATGCTTTCCGCCTTCTCTTTCCTCTTGTCTTTGGCCAACAGCAGCACAGTTTCCACAGACACCCTATTGGCCAATAGCACCAAGGTGGTTGTTGTTAATCCTAAATGATCCAGTATGGAAGTCTCATTATGTATGAGCTGGATATTTCCTGACAAAAATTGCTCCATCTCCAAATAGTACCAGCCTTTGGTCATGCTGCTACCACTGATGCCTCAATCACATTTGACAGCTTCTAAAATAAGCTTATCAACATTTTACCCTGTTGTTGTCAGTTATGACAGTAAGCAATGCACTGCATCAAAAGTAAATCCTGTTACATCATGAAATGAAAAGAAAAACAACTCAAAGAAAGTAACAAAGACATGTTTATTATCAGCAGGGTGTATAAAACCGTTCATTGTGAAAGGTAAACCCACAAAGTTTATGGTCTGAAATGAAGGATGAGCATATTTTACACCTGTCATTATGAGACACCATCAAATCACTCCAGCAGAGAGACCTCATGGAAGTATGCTCCCAGCAGCTTGACTCCCTGAATGTAGTTTGATCTGAAAATGGAGAAATAAAGCTATGACAACGGTTTATAATTAAAAAACTCACTTTACCTGTCATTAAGTTCAGCACAGAAATAATCTGGAGATGACGAACATGATCCTCTTCTTTTACTGCAATATTTCATCCGTTTTATCAATAGTTCCTACTTGCTCCACATTTCAAAAGAAGTGAAACAGTGTGAGCTGTGACCAACCTGTTGATCTTTTCATTCTGAGAGTGAGCTCCATCATCAGAGGACCCTACAGGAAGCAGCATGACATTACGGCCTGTGGCCTCCTGGAAGGTCAGGGTGACCGGGATGCTGCCGCCCTCGCGAGTCAGATCAGGCTCGACCCCGAAGACTACAGCACAACGAGGAGGATAAGACTTTTTTTGTCACAACAAAACTGGATACACTTCTATCAGTGAAAATATCTGAAAAAGACTTAAAAATGTTCACAAAAACATGCATATAACAAAAAACTTATAAAGATATGTACAAGGCTTTTAGATTTTAAAAAAAATGTGCTTGTCTTTGTTTTTAATGTCCTGAAACATCTGTCCGAGGACATGAGCTGAAACATGACAAAATATTTTCCTCTTAAAGAAAAAGTATCAACATGTAAACTGTAATAAAGTCAGTTGTATTATAGCAGGAGAAAGTGTTTTACACTTTTGTAATACAATAAACACAGAACTGATTTTGACTTTGTATCAAGATAACAGAAATGGGTGAGATTGAGTGAACTCCCGCTTTAATCTAACAGCTTTTATCATTAAGTCCCTGTACCTGTCTTTATGGCCTTTCTCCCTGCCATGTAGTGTGGGTGATTGAAGTCTGAGACCCAGGCTTTGGCCCCGTGGCCCATGTTCACTTTCAGTTTATTGGGGGTTCCCAGTTCAGCAAACTTCTTCTGCAGATGATCGACGACCTTGAAGAGGGAAAAAGAACTTAGACTTGTTGAAGCTTTTATGCAGAAACAACCTGAAGCTAATCATGTGGCTACTTCCAAGTGGCCCACAGTCAGTCCAGGCTCAGATTTAGGTAGTAAAACGTAACTAAATCTCTTTGTCATGTTAATTAAGAGTCAGTTCTAAAAGAAATTCACTGTGTGTGCAAAGGGTTGAACTGTATTAGGGAAGGCAAAAGAAAGTGACTTGATTGGTTGGTTTGCCTGTATATTTTAATGCTATGACCTGTGACATTGGCATTTGACATTTCTGTATAAATAAAGTTACCTTCATTCACATTAAATCACTGCCCACTGTTTTTTGCTTCATAATATAATATATTTATAATATTTCTCATTTTCATACACTGCAGTTTCTTTTACACACTTCTTTAAAAAAAAAAAAAAAACATGGCTGAGCAAATCATCTGAGCAACTAACTACCAATAAGTGGCAGAGATACAGAGATACATCGTAACTGCTTGCTTATAAAAAGATGACTTGGGTTAGGTGAGTGTTGTATGCCATCATTGTGACCTATCACAGTGTTTACCTGCTTCTCCACAGCTTTAGGGTCCATGTCAGGCACAAGGCGGATGGAAAACTTGCCGATGACCTTGCGAGGAATAACCGTCTTGGCTCCTGCTTCAGAGAAAGCCCCCTCAATACCATGAAGGGAAAGAGAAGGATATCTCCAACGGTGCATGAGGATTTCTTCCTATGGTGGAAGAAATAAAGAACACTAGTTTCAAAAAGTGTGAATGACCCAAAATTATACAGCACATTTCCACCATTGAGTGATGTGAACAACATAAATAATTTCTTTGCCTTTGTGTCATGCAGCAGCCGGCCAACCCCCACATCTTTACAGTACTCATCCAAGTCAAAGTCGATCTTCTCGTACAGCTTTTGCTCCTCTGCTGTCAGAGGCGCCACACTGTCATAGATCCCAGGAACCAAAATCTTACCCCTTTTGTCAACCAGGGAGCCTGTGCAGGAAGTCACAAACACATGATTAAAACTCTAAACTGCTGTAAAATAAGGTGTGTGAGACTAAAAATCACAATTATCAGCTTCACTTGCCCATAAGTGCGATGAGGTCGGTCATGGCCTCATGAACAGAGCCACCAAACACCCCTGAGTGCAAGTCCTTTTCACCACACTCCACCTTGATGTTGGAACATAAAACATTATTTTAAAAAACACGGAAAGCTCAAGTATGCCCTTCTGATAATGAAACACTGTCCCCACCCCCCACCAACAATAATCCAACAGGACTTCACCTGAAGGAAGAAATAACAGATTCCTCTCAGGCCGTAGGTGATGCAGGGTTTGTTCTTGCCCAGCCAGTAGTTGTCAGAGATGCAGATGTAGTCCACGTCTTTAAAGAAAGTGTCCTTTCTAGAAAACACAAGATCATCCAGACCCTCAGATCCAGATTCTTCCATCCCCTCGAAGCAGAATTTGATGTTGATGGGAAGGTCCTGCAACAAGAAGAGAGATACATAATAAAAAAAATTCAGGCTCATTTTCTAGAGTTGAAATAATCTCTTGACAACAAACGATCTGCAAATCAGTGGAGTACTTTAACACAGGAATAGAATAGAATAGAATAGAATAGAATAGCACTTTATTATCATTGCACATGTACAATGAAATTGCACATGTACAATGAAATTGTGGGTGCTCCACTGAATAAATGTGAATAGCAGGTAGCAGGAATGCATGTTTAAAAATAAATACTGTACATTCACCAGCTGGGATTTATTTGTTCTGACTAAACACCCATTAATGAAATTCCTGCTAAAGATTTACTCTAATTATAAGAAGATCCAGAGAGCCATATCAGAAAGCACCAAGTAAGGAAAAACTCAACAGATCAAGCTAAAATAATATTTTTTAAAATGATACAAATGACCCACATATCCTTTTCGATATACTATTCTGCTTTATCATCACTGTACAAAAACAAAATAAAAACCTTGATAAGAAGTAATGGTATACATTTTCAGATACTGGAATAAAAATTCACACCTCAATATACTCCTGTCAGTAATTTTAATTTAGTTTTCAAACACACCCATCTTAGCATGTCAGGCCACAGGGTTGATTCTTTAGGACACACTAAAATATCATGTCATCTTTAAACTATCTAAACTTGAAACACCTTTTGTTGGCCAGCTTAAATCTGGCAGTAACTGTACCTTTCCGATCTTCTGATACGCTTCAATGCAGTTAAACCAGGCCAACACTGGACCCTTGTCATCAGTAGATCCTCTTCCATAGAGCTTACCTACAAAAATAAAACTTTATTTCAGTTTCAAGGTTTTAATGAGAAAATGTTTCTAAGGTTATGCTTATTACATAGTCAGCACACCACAGGCCCTGATTTTAAACTTGGAGGTTAGGGTTAATGATATGAAATCCTTGTTTATGATACAAAAAAAGGTCTGCAGCAGGTTTTGTAAAATGTGACATGAGCAGCACTAACACAACTGAGCAGGCAGGAATGAGACAGTGGGAAGAGGATGTGGCATTTTGTGTCAGCTGACTCTCACCAGAAAACACACAAGACCATGTGTGCTCAATTTTCTAGCTGAAAAAAAAAAACTGTCCTACCTGTCCCATAAAAAAGTTTGTTTAAATGCAAATATGTACTGAAATGATGCAACATAAAGAAGATCTAAAAGAGCAGCAAAAAATGGTTAGGTTACCTTGTGCTACACAGTATTAAAGAGTCTGTAAGAATCTCTGTGCACAACAGAGTCAATCTGTGTTGTTTAACATAAAACAAAGAAGCCTTAAAGGGTTGAAATTATTCAGGTGCAGCTTTTGCATTACTGTGTGGAGCATAACAAAGCATAGACACCAATTCAGGAATGCTGCAGTGACTTAGTTATGTGAACAAACAAATGCAGTCTGTGAAATAAAGGACCAGTCATGACTCACAAAGAAAAACGCCTCACTTGAGCGTTTTTGCCTTTTCACAAGCCGAGTGTGTTTCACAATTCTGTCATGTGAACCTTTGCACAATCCTTGAACCTTTGCTAAATGGAAGTGTTCGGTCAAGGTCTCAACCTTAAACTCATATGATGGTAATGGCCCACATCTTTTGTTTTCTTCACACCTTGGCTAATGTGATGCATGATTAACAACCCTCAGAACCTCCTGAGAATAACTATTAGGGGTTAAATACCTGAGACACACAACCATTTGTTTTAGAACTGAAGAAGTCTCTTGGATGAGAGTTTAAAACTTAAAGAAGGCCAACAGCCTTCTTTTTTCATGTTTTTAAGACCCTTCTGTGACTCGTTTTGTGTTTCTTATCTTTACCTGTTAAAAATACATTCACCCAGTGTTCCCAGTCTACATAGTTAAGCTTGTTGATAGCATGTTTTCTCTTAGTTATGCTACCTTGCAGGATTCACACACCTCACTCCACACTTCGTCATCCTGCACTACCAACCTGCTGACTGGAGTCCTCATCAGGTTATTACAATGTTCTGATAGTAACAAACTGCCTTTATGCTGCTCTGAAAATTAATTCTTCTTCATCTTTTAGTTTTGCCATCTATTCTATCTACAGGACAGTACTGCAGCTCATTTTTTAGCCATATTTGATATTATAACTTTGCTAAACCAAAAACTACCCGGTGTAACTTACAAACAGCTGGATACAGAATCCTTAAAGTTTTAATCCTCATCTATTTTTACAAGCACAAAGCGCATTCCAGCTGACTTCAGTTGCATAACTTTCCAGCTCAGAAACAGCTCCAGGGTTCTTTTGTGCAGGACACAGGCCAAAAGTATTCTCCTCTTACCGTCTTTCTCCACCAGAGTGAAAGGCTCTGTGTCCCAGCCGTCACTGATGTTGGCTGGCTGAACATCAAGGTGCCCGTAAATACACACCGTCTTCTTGGCTGAGTCTGATCCTAACTGCCCCAGGATGATAGGAGGCAGGGGGATCTCCTCTCCTGAGGGAAGCTGCATGAATGAAACTTAATCTGAGTGACAGTTTAACAACAAGGTCCATTTATGGTGAAATTTAAGTAAAGAAAGATAATGCAATGTCCAAATCATTAACCCATTAAGAAATGTAACCAGTGCAAGACCTTCTGCTTGCCAACGTCCACCAACTCCACAGTCCCTCCCAGCCTCTCGATGTCCTTGGCTGCCATCTCCATCATTTTTTTGATCTCCCCGCGCTTCTCAGGCCAAGCAGACACACTCTGGACACCCACCCACTCAGCCAGGCGCTGAGGACAATTATGAAAAAGGGATTTAAAGAAATTAAAATGTTTTTTTATAGAGATTTTTCCTTTTGTTTTCTTTTTGTTTTTTTTACTATTTCATGCAGTTACTTATTGCAAAAGAATGAGCCACAATGAGTTATTCTTAGGACATTAGACCCACAAAATTTGACTCGAGCAGCAGTTATAATATCTGGTTTTACAGCTGGAACTGTACTATAATCCCAGTTTAAGTGAAGGAGTTGCAAATCTGTCCAGTTTTCAGTTAGCTCAATACGCCATTAAAAAAAGTGATGCAACATCATGCAAAAAACGTAATGATTAAGCAGTTGCACTATATTGTTTTTTCTGAGTGATCTTACCTGCACATACAGGTCCTGGTGGTGGTCCACATACTTGAAAAGTTCAGTGAGATGAGCCATTTTTGGTAGTGATGGGAGCTAAGGGTTAAACAAGCAGATTGGTGTGAGTCCACGTCTGGGTTTGTGCAGTCTTATGAGAGGACAAATCCTTCATGCACGCATGCACTTCACACAAATAATGAGATTTCCAGCCAAACTCGTTTCACTTCATAATTTTGCAGAACTATAGCTGCAGTCGATTGAAGCTGCAGGCTTTCAGAACAAAACAGTGAGAAAAAAGCCAACACGTATAAGGCTTACATTACAAAGATTTGCCATAAAATGACAATAAAAGAGAATTCTCATTTCAGATCTGCACAGAAGGTTAAGGAATTTATTTTTTTTTAGTTTTATTTGGGTAAAATGTCATTTAATTGTGTGAAGAAAGCCATAAATGACGATCAAATTGTGTCATGCTGAGTGAGAATTTGAAAATAAAAAATGAAATACTCACATCGTAATTTTCCACAGGTGTGCACTGAATGCCAACAATGGCAAGTGAAGTGAAAGTATCTTGGGTGTAATCGCTAGGCAAAGCGAAAGCAAATCAGGTAGGTAACACTCCATAGCTGAGACCTTATCTAGCCCTATCTGACAAATACGTTTCCTGGGCATGTCTGAACTGCAAAGGGAACCATTAAAATCTACCTGTCCCATAAAACAGACTTACTTTGTTTTTATTCCGGTGTTTCAGATTAACTGGTGTCACAGATTGACTAGTGTTGGTCGAAGATATGTGTGCTAGACTTGCTTTTCAGGAGCCGCTAGCAAACCAGGAGAACGCAGTCAATATTTCGTCTTTAAACATGCATTCGTGTGCTTGTTGTTTTTGTTTTGTTTTGTTTTAGATTTGAAAAAAGAGTAAAGTGCACGTGATTTTATCGGGAGTCGCTAAACCCCAAAGAACAGGCTGAAGGTGTCTGCGCTGATAGGTTAAAACAGTGGTTCCCAAACTTCTTTTGCTAGGGCCCCCTTTAAAACTTAAAGAAGGCCAGCAGCATTTTTGTTCATGTTTTTAAGACCCTTCTGTGACTTGTTTTGTGTTTCATATCTTTGCCTTTTAAAAATACACTCACCCAGTGTTCCTAGTCTACAAGAAAACCTCCCCCCTCCCCACACACTCACACTCACACAAACACATCCTCCAACCACAGCAAAATTGGGTAGCTGAACCACAGGTGCAAAAGTAAAGAAAACAACGAGGAAGGGGAAAAAACAATTAAACAAATAAAAATAAACTGCAAAAAATTACAGGCTGCAATAAAATAAACCACTAAACTAACCATCTTTAAGGTTTAATTGTTTTATTTTACATGCCCCCTCCACTGGGTTAAAGTGTTTGATAAATGCTCTTACTGCCTTTGTTATGATTCCCACACACTTTTTTGTGATAGACAAAAAACACTACAGCACACTCAGAGTGGATGTTTGACTGCTCAACAATTTCGTGTTTCGAGTTTGGTGTTTAACACATCAGACACACCTCTGCCTGCAGCTGTCAATGTTTTCAGACTACTGCGTTGACGTCATGTTACCTGGAGCATACGGCTGTCACACGGCACATCAAACTGTGACTATCACCAGTTAACGTGGGTGTGTTGGCTCCTGATTTATGTTGCAGAAACAGAGATTAAAGATCAGGCACAACACCTTTTGTTATGTTTTTATTAAAATAGTTTTATTGTTGTCCGAAGATAATATTGATACTACTGATGGTCAGATGAAGCCTCAAAGCTTTCTGTCCAATTGGTTAAAAACAAGGTTTCATTTCTCGAGACTTTATGTTCACACAACCCCCCACCCTCTGCTGGTCAAAACCTTTATTGTCATTTCAACTATTTATCTTTACTCTTAGCTGTCTTACAGCAGTGTCGGTGAGAATAATTATAGCCAAGTATAGAAATAAAAAACACTTTCATAATCTAATCCTTCTGTGCGTATGGTTCATTCATTTATTAATCTAGTAAGATCTTGGGTGTTGTTCCTGGGATCTGCTAGAGCCACTCACCCAGCTTGGGGGTCTGTTGCCTTCACCTTCAACCTGGACAGTGGTTTTGACACTCGCTAGTCCTCAGTGTCCTTCCTTCCACTTAGTGTACTGTTTCATGGTGCTGGGTTTGGGGTGAAATCCTCCATGCATGCTCAGGAGCTTCCTTTTCTTGATGTTAGTTGCTTCTGTCTCCTTCTTTGGTCAGCTTATCCTAGCAGGGTATCTGATCACCGGTAGAGCGTAGGTGTTAATTGCCCGGACATTCTTCTACCCATTCAGTTGACTTTTCAGGACTTGCCTTACTATGTGGATGTCCCAGGTACCTATAGCTGTCCTCGATGTCTGCAATGTTGCCTTCTGGTTGTATAATCCCCTCAGTTCTAACCGCCTTCCCTCTCTTTGTTACCATCCAAATACACTTCTCCAATGTCATTACTGTAGATCATAGTAGTGTGGATCAGTGAATCGATGTGTCGTTCACTCCTGGTATACAGCTTGCTGTCATTCATGTAGAGGATTTGCTGACGATTACGCCTTTCTGTAGTTGGTTTCCCTAGCCAGTCTTGTTAATGATCTCACTGAGGGGGTTCAGGCCTATGTGGAACAGCAGTGCGGAAGACCACCTCCTTGTTAAATCGATTGGCTTGAAGTTGGACTGATGTTCACCACAACGTCATCAAATTTCTGATGAAGGCACTTAGGATCCTGTTGATCTTGTATAGCTCAAGGCATTCCAGGATCCAGGTGTGCTTTCTATCAGTAGATGGTGTTTCACCCCTCTGGTGTTTCTGCCCATTCCTTTCCGTGCCAAGTATTGAGCCATATGCCTGATCGTCTTAGCCGCTATGATGCCAAACAGAAGCTTCCATTTGGCACTGAGGCAGGTCTTTGGCTGGTAGTTGGATGGGACCAGTCCCTTATGGTGATCCTTAGGAATCAGGACTGTCCGGCCTTCAGTGAGCCATTTTGGATGTGTCTCACCTACTAGCTAATGGTTCATTTGTGCAGCCAGACACTCATGGAGTGCAGCCAGTAGGTGTGAATCATGTTTGGTCTTGGTGCTTTCCAACTCTTCATACATTTTCTTAGATATCTGCCACAGTGATTGTTACTGGATCCTGTTCAGAGGTCGACATTTAGATCCACTGTGGAGGTAAACACAGACAACACGAGAGCTCTCGCCTATCAACGGGGTCCTTAGCTGTGATGAGTAACAAACACTCCTTGTTTATTACTCATCACCACACAACTGAATACTTTTCCCTCCAAAACACAGCAACAACACTTCCTGAGAACTTGGTGTGAGTGGAGCCCTCCAGTGGTCCACCACAGTGTATGCTTTTGCTTCCTTGCAAGTAAAACAAACGCAGTGAAGCCTGCTGCTCTGTGTCTCACTTTTTTTTCCTCACAGAGTCTACACGCAGATCTGAAACAGCACGAGAAACATGACTGTTGATAACAAGATTTGTGCCTTGCTGCATGAACGCTACAGAAGTGATGTACAACAGACAGATTGCACCAAACACAGACATCACAAAATTACACATCTGGTGACATCCAACCAGCAAGTATTTGCTTCTTTTTCGTCCTATTAAAATGTCACTCATTCAAAAGGAAGTGTTAGCAGCAGACTCAGACCATGGGGTAATAAAGAGGAAACTATTCAGCAGAGACAGAAACCACACATCAACTGCCTGTAAAAGACGAACATGGCCAGCAAATACAAGCGACTCGGCAAGTACATTTAAAAAGAGCAATCTATAATATTAGTGTTAATTAAACAGTAATAGAACTCAACACTCACTTTATCTTTCTTAGGTTTTATCTTTATTTGATCTATTCCTCTCACTGGTGTCCTTTGTTTTTACAATAGTTGCCGTTTTTGTGTAGTTGTTATTGTAAAGCAGATTGTACATTATGATCTAAATACATGAGCAAAATGACCAACGTAAACATTAATCGACCAATGTATAAAAAAAAACCTTGATGGCAGCAGTTTGTAGATGACACGAGAAGTAAACACAATTTTAACACTTTTGACAGAAAAACAAAGGGAAGGTTTCGGTTTCGGTTTTTGTAGCTTCTTCTGTTTTCTTGTTTGTGGCTTTTGTTTCCTTGATTGACATGTAGATAGAGGACGTACAGTGCAGGAAACATCTGTAGCTTCTCTTATCATCAGCAGATTAATGCTTAAATGATCAGATCAACTTTTCTGGCAAGGAAACATGGTGTTTTTTTAGTGACAGATGTAGCAGTTCCATTTCCTGAATCACTTTGTTGTACAATAAATTAAGTATATTTAATGAGGTCATAGAAAACGTTTACCTTGATACTGTAAGTAATGTAAAAAAAAATAAGATGTCAGTGGGAAGGCCACACGAGCCTCGCTCTTCTTCAACCACTCTTTGCCTTTTTCATCTCACCTCTCATAGCACATGATCAAAAATGGATCGACATCCATTTTAAGGTCCAACTAGACATTGTCTCCAAACGTCTCAGGGATCATCCAGGTGTTTTCTGTCCAAACTGAGATGAGCCTTTATGTTCCTTTTGGTCTGCAGTGATTTTCTCCTTGAACTCTGCCATGGAGGCCATTTTTGCCCAGTTTCTTTCTCATTGCTGAATCATGACCTTAGCTGAGACGTGAACCCTGCAGGTCTTTTAAGTTGTTCTGGGTTAAGTAATTTTGGTCTGAACAGGATAATGTGCACAGTCAGGGGTTAAAGTGGATTCGGCAGGTGGAGGAACCCTAAAATCAGCTGTAAGGTCTCAGTGTGGGTAAAAGAATCAAACTCTCAAACTCAATCATTTCTATTGAGCACTCCAGTAGATGTTCTTAGTGTACAGGCTGTGATCAGCTGACCTGCTGCTCTTCGTGCTTGCACACACCAGATGTAAAAAAAAATGTTTCATAAGTTGTCCTGGTTGATTCCATCCTCTACACTGACAGAGCACTGTTAATGCTGTCTGATTTCTAGATGGTATAAAGTTGGTATGAAGGTGAATTTAAGTCAATTAATCTCTGCTACACTTGATGTAAGCTAACTGTGACCATGAACCCACAACCACTGTGCAGCAGTCACACACTGTTCTTTACATTAAACCCAACACAGTGCAGCAAACTAACCCGTTTATTCTGCACAAACCTGCAGAGACAAACATACAAAAAAAATCTGAAATCAGACACTTTTTCACACTGTTTATTTGGTTTTACTGATGTTAACACAGTTGCTGATGTTAAAATTTTCTAATTTCTTTAAACAGAGTCAGGGGAACCACAAAAGAAGAATACAAAAGAGAAACCAGAGCTCAGGATGGTGCTTGTTGGAAAAACTGGATCTGGAAAAAGTGCATCAGGAAACACCATCTTAAGAAGAGAGGGCGCTTTTGAATCTAGATCATCTTCAAGCTCAGTAACTTCAGTGTGTCAAAAGGAAACAGGAGAGTTTGAAGGTCAAAAACTGGCTGTGGTCGATACTCCCGGTCTGTTTGATAATGTTAAAACTGAAGAGGGAATGAAAACAGAGATCAGGAGAATCATCTCCTTTGCTGCTCCTGGTCCTCACGTGTTCCTGGTTGTGATCTGTGTGGGCAGATTTACAGACGAACAACGAGAAACAGTGAGAATCCTTCAGCAGATGTTTGGAGTATACTTAGCACACTACACCATGGCGTTGTTCACACGTGGAGATGACCTGGAGCATGGTGGAGTCACCATAGAACAATTCATCAGGGAAAATCCAGCTCTCCAAGACTTCATCCATCAGTGTGGAGGAGGATATCATGTTTTTAACAACCGAGATGATGACAATCCCTCTCAGGTCAGAGAGCTGCTGAGGAAGATCAACACTATGGTTCAGGGAAACGAACGAAGCTGCTACACCAATGAGATGTTCGGAGAGGCTAAGGAGTCCATGAGAAAAGCTGAAAAAGACTTCAGGATTGTTGTTGTTGGGAAAACTGGAGCTGGGAAGAGTTCATCGGGAAACACCATCCTGGGAGGAAAAGCCTTTAAAACAGCATCTGCTTCATCCCCTGCCTCAGTGACGTCAAAGTGTCAGCAGGAAGCAGCTCTGTTTGATTTTCAAACCCTGGCTGTCGTTGATACTCCAGGCCTGTTTCACTCTGTGTTTACCTTAGGCCAGGTGAACACAGAGATCAATGGATGCATCTCACTGGCTGCTCCTGGTCCTCATGTGTTCCTGGTTGTGATCCAGCCAAACATATTTATAGATGAAGAACAAAAAACCCTGAGAATCCTTCAGGAGGTGTTTGGAGATGAAGCCGTTCGTTACACCATGGTGTTGTTCACACATGTAGATTTGAATGTATGCATGGAAGAATTCATCACTAAGACTCCAGCTCTTCGTGAATTCATCTGTCAGTGTGGAGGACGATATCATGTTTTTAACAACAATAGCAGAGATCCTGCTCAGGTCAGAGAGCTGCTGGAGAAGATCAGACTAATGGTTCAGAGAAACGGAGGAAGCTACTACACCAACAAGATGTTTGAAAAGGCACAGAGCGCTATAACCAAAGAGATGGAACAACTTCAGAAGAAAAACCCTGGGCTGATGGCCACTGAAGCAAGATATGAAGCAGAGAGAAAAAACAAGTTTATCCGGGGCAGCTGGGTTGGTGCTGTTGCTGGAGCTGCTGCTGG